>NC_086000.1:21204886-22458386 GCF_030014385.1 Trichomycterus rosablanca | reverse complement strand
GGATGTGAGGCTAAAGAATCATAAAGAAGACACTCATCTTCAATGGAAAATGGAACAAATTCACAGAAAATACAGACTAAGTCTTAAATTGCTCCATCAAGACAAAGAATTTCTACTGAAAGAACACAAAAAGTTACTGCATTTGAGAGTCTGTGAGCCTTATGCAACTGTAAACAACACAATGAGAGAAATATTAGAGACAAATATGCAAAATATGCACCATTTAGGATCAGCACCAGCTGGCAGTAGGATGTTTTCAGCTGAATCCCTTTTAAATAAAAGCAATAATAGTAAGGTTACGGACACAAGGTTCACAAAATCTGCTTTGCCAAAAAGCTCTGCAACCTATAGAATCAGTTCATCTAAAGCAAGTGAGTTATCCATCATGCAACTCAAAGACATTGCTCTAATCGACAGCATTTCAGAAAAAGAGCTGGCAAACCAGGAGGAGCAGAAGAGAAAGAAAAAGGAACGCTTGAAACAGCTCTATCGAGAAACCTTTCAACAGAAAATGCAGATTTTTCTCAGGACCTTAGATACAATTTAATTGCATATATAAACTGCTTCCTGCTGGTCTGTTTGCAGCTGTCTGTTCTAAAGTGTCCATGTCTGTACTATACACCTTTTGTAAGGCTACAACCTCCTCTCTTAGAACTCCAATGCTACCCGGCTTCCAGCCATTTGAACTGAATTGTGAATGTTCTACTGTTCCAAAGTCGCACTTATATAAGCCAAGTTAACAGTTCACTGAGCCTGATTTTTACATACAGTAACCATCTGGAAGAGCACTATAATTTTATTTGACTATTTAAAAAAATAAATAGTTACATTATCTGTAATATCGTATAGACACACTAGACCCCCCCCCCCCAGCATAGTGTGCAGCTAGGTGCTATGCTAACACGCTAAAGCTAACTTTATGGTAAATAGACGCTATCGTTACCCGTGTAAATACAAGGCCGTGGTTTTGTAGTAGTACAATGTCAACTAAAAATATCAGAATATATATAAATATGTACAAATGCAAACCGCGAGACAGCTAGGAGGTAAACAAAAACTCAATACTACGGAAACGCAAGGTAAGAGCTAGGTTTACGTACATAGGCGGGTTCGGAGGCGCTTTTTAAAGCGTGTTGATGACGTAAACAGCAATACTGTGAGTGGGAGCCTCACCCTTTTTTTTTTCTCCCACTAATTCAAATATTCACGTTGGTCAGGATCAAGGTGGGTCCATGTCGTTGTTTTTTTTTTTCAGAAACACAGGGCACTATAATACACTATATGGACAAAAGTATTTGGACACCTGACCATTAGCTGGTATTAAAATAGAGTGACCATTATGTGATCTTTTCTGCAACTCTTCTGACAAGGTTTCTCACAAAACTTTGAAGTATGTTTTTGGGGATTTGTGCCCATGCACTGAAAAGTGCATTTGTATGTCCGGGCACTGAAGTTAACTACGGACAAGGCATGTATAATTAAATACTACCAAATGTAATGTTATTGTTCCCTTTCTTATTGTGCTAGACAGACATTCTACTGTTGTTATCACTCAACAATAACTTTATCACAGGGCTTTAGATGTTATGTTACAAATAAAAGGTTTGGTTTATTTAACATAGAACCAAGCTTTAGCTTATTAACTTACTAAAAAAAGAAAAAATATTTCCTAATAGTGGTGGTTCTGTTAAATAAGTTGGTGTAGCTAACCAAGAAAACTGAGCCAACCAAATAACCTGGTGATAACAGCTAAGTCAATATAAACGCTTTCGCTACGGGTACCAATGCTTTACATAGAGATAAAGGTTCTGTCCAGCATTGCTGGCACCACTGTCTGCATTTAAGAACTGATAGGAATGCAAAGTCCTGAAAACTGTTTTACTGCTTTGTTCATGAAATGCTTCCCATTTTCCTCATGGTCAAAAGAGCACTGTGAACTGGAGACTCCATGAATAACGCTTGGTTTTTCTTCCACTGTGGAGATTCTAGAAGTGCTTTGTCTGTAAACAGAAAAAGAGAATTCAAGAATAATTTAATAAAAAAAATGGTCAAATAAATTCACTTTAATGTGCTTCCTCAGTTTTACTTTTGCTTGCCCAGGTATGTGATAAACTTAATGCTGCCACTCAGTTTCAATAATAAAACTGAGTAAAGTTGCTAATAAAGTTGCAAATTCTTGTAAATGGACCATTCAGTTGGTCATTAGAGTTTAATGCACTAATACTAAGATGCTTTAAGAAAACTTTTATTGTTGATAGTGCCATGCCAATAAAATTCTGTTCGAAAGTTCTTTTTTTAAAGAAGCATTTTCTAAACTAAATATAGGATATGCTATTACAAATTAAATAAAATATCCTACTTATTTGCTACAATTAAGTTGTTTAAGCACACAGTAGGCCTTAATGCACCCTTTGAACTTGACCTTGTCACCACTGCCCAATTAATCACAGGACACATATTCACATACTCACTCAATCATAACTGGGGAAATTTAGGAAAGCCAATACCCTTTCTATTTGTTTAATTAATAAAATATTTTTAAATTAAGATAATTAGCATAAAATGTAAAAAGGAGCAGTTCTTCATCTGGTTAATTGATGAATGAAACACCCCAGACATGTTATTTATTTCATGCAAACTTTGCAGTTGTGTTGCTTGGGTAAAACATTATTTTACTTAGTCTTACTTTCACTATTGATAGTAACGTGGGTTGGAAGAGATCGAGTGAGGTCAGCATATTCCAGTGTACACAACACAGCTTCATCACTCTCCAATGGTGCTTTACACACGAGCGCAAGAAAACTGCACAGCTGATTTCTCTCAAGCACCTCTACTGTCCCAACAAGTTCCTGTAGCCCAATACATTCAAACAGACAAATAAAGTATTACGGTGATACATTAACACTTGTTAAACATATACTACATTGCCAAAATGATGACTTATGCACATCAATGCGTGATTGTTGAACATTTAATTACAAAACCATGAGCATCAATACGATGTTGGTTACACATTTGCTTTTGTAAAACCCCCTACTTTTACAGAATGTAATGAAATAGAACAGAACAGAATAGAATAGAATGCAGCGTTCCACCACATTTTAAAACACTGAGATATTGTTTTATTTAGCTAAAGAACATTGAAGTGGTCAGGCATTAGCTTATGAGGCCATTTGATGTGGTTAAGGTCAGTTCTGTAAAAGCCAGTCAAGTTGTTTGGTGATGCTTGGCGTCATGCTTGGTGATCTTAGTCTTGGATGCGACGGCTCAGCCATGGTCATGCTGTTAATGAAGCTCCCAACAATCTGATGTCATAACTATTAGAGGTAATTTGAAACTCATAGAAAAAGATCATTGTTATTCTATACATGCCTAATTTACACAATAATAGCACTTACCATTGGTATCCCTATCATACAATATTCACCTTGTTGCTAGTCTTGATTTTATGCATGTTAGCAACAAATGTGACCAAAAAAGCCAAACAAACCAATTACCAGTGTTGTCCATATATGATTGGCCATATAGTGTGCATATATGCAAAATATAGTTAACTTCTTAAACTTATAGAATCTTTAGGAGATAATTGAATTCCTGTTACCTTAATGAGAGAAATCTGCTGTTTGCGTGCAGTTAAAGCATTTAGGTAAAGGCTTAGGTTCTGAAGAAAGGCTTTAAAATCGGACTGTAGATTCTCCTTGGTGATTTTTTCCAGTGGTATACATGGAGGAATGTTATGACGACTGATCTGCACTGTGCGTGTAAGGTCCAGCTCCATGTTATATGTTTCCAAGTAGACACCCTCATACGCAGTGTGAAATGTCACACAAACACTTTTGCCTTCTTTACTTTCTACAAAGTCAAACCCTGCTAACAGAAAGAATTTACATTTGAGTAAAACAACATAAAGCAAGCAGAGAATTGATAAAGTACAGTAATTGTAATGTACAGTACATATGTAGACATTATTTTTTACCAATCAGGTGATAAGCAGTTTGAAGGTCCTTGAGCTGCATATGCCGTGAAGTTAGCAGAGATTGCTTGTGTTCAACAAATTCCTCAATTTTATTTTCTTCTATCGGCAGTCCTTGGCCAATCTTATCTTTTAAAGTCTGAGGTGAAATAATAGAATAATGGGTAATACTTTTATAACTACTGTTTATTATATTCATGGACAGTTACATGCAAACTGAAATGTGTTGGGATGGGTTATTAAAGAGATATTTTTAAATCATTTAACTGAACTCAGCATCTGAAGTGTTTCCTTGAGAGTTTTGTGTTAGTTTAATAGTCTGGCGTGGGAGATTGGAGTCTTTGCATCACGACAATACAATGAAGTAGGTCAGTGAAAACACTGGGAATCTTTTCTCTGTAGTTTTGCCAGTTAAATAAAGTTATTGCTGTTACTGCATTTTTAAAAATGTCTCAGCTTTTCCAGAAATGTTATATAAACATTCACAGTGCAAAAATGTCATTAAAAACTGTAGTCATATTTATTTATTTGATTTTTTTACGTGACTTTATACACTTGTGTGTGTTATTTATGGCATGACCAGTGTTTTAAGTCATTTTTCTTGTTTCTATTTGTTCATTTTTATTTTTGTTTCTGCCAGGAAGTTCAGGATTGTTGTTGTGTTCTTGCATTAAAAACTGTAGTCAAATTTGGATTAAATGTGCTCATTGATTTATCTCAGCAAAACTAAAAGATTCATTATACTGTAACATTTGTGAACATAAAGCATTAGACCTGTTATTGTTATAATAATAAACCATTCCAATTCCACTTTCCAATAAACTTCCAATCCTTTCTTTTGTTATACAGTTGTATATTGTACAGTGGTACAATATGAGTTCAAATATTCATAAATAAAAATAGCACAGAGATAAAACAGATAACGAAATACACATTTTACTTGGTTAAATACCTTTAATGCTGAAGTTTCAGCCTGAATTTCATCTCTTCTTGCACAGAGCATTTCTACTGTAGCAGCAAGTTCTTGCAGACGCTCCTGCTGTTGCTTTTTCTGCAGTCCTGCATTTTCTGCTCTTTCCAACATTAACAAGTGATCAAACACACCTAAAATGTATTTCATTTTAAGACAAAGACACAGTTTTCAGTAAGTCAGTCTGTTACATGTGAAGGTTAACAATAAATTGTTTGTTTATTAGGATTTTAACATCATGTTTTACAATTTGGTTACATTCATGACAGGAATGGCAGTTACTCATTACACAAGGTTCATCAGTTCACAAGGTTATATCGAACACAGTCATGGACAATTTTGTATCTCCAATTCACCTCACTTGCATGTCTTTGGACTGTGGAAGGAAACCGGAGCTCCCGGAGGAAACCCATCTGGATGCGGGGAGAACATGCAAACTCTTGCTGTGAGGCGACAGTGCTACCCCCTTAGCCACCGTGCCGCCCTAACAATAAATTAATTTAACATACTTTAAAATGGTAATTAAGGTAATAACAATTTCTTTTTATGCTGTGTATGAGGGTGGTAAGTCTGGATGGGGATTTACCCCAATACTTTGGTAAGCCTAGAGTGACATTCGGTGTTAGATTTTGGGAAGAGATCTTCACGTGTCAGATGAGGCGAGTGCTAGCCTGCGGACCTAATGATTTCCACCAGATGGCTACACATACCATTACAGATCCTTTATCATACTTCACAGTTGTCACTTGACATAGTGGATTAAAATGTGTTTGACTTACTCCAATCATTCCATCTATCCAGATGTTAAAAAAAAAAGTTGATTCACCAGACTACATGACTTTTTCTGTTTGAGTTGAGGTTTTGACTTTCTTACATCTAGATAACTTTTTGGATTAGTGTTTGACACGAAAGGTGTTTGAATGGTGGCCCTGCCATAAATTCCAGCTTCGTAAAGCTCAAAGCTTACATTAATGTGCTCTTGTAATTATGTCGGGTTTTTTTTTTTGGAAAAACAATGCATTGACAATGCCGAAAATGTAAATGTAAATACACATCTATCGTGCATTACATTTTCCCACCTGTATTCCGACAAATCCTGTTTCTTCGCTACAATTGGCTGTTTGCCTGACCTACTCAACACAAGCAGTCCGCTGATTGGAGAATTTACTACCTGCCCAGCTAGCAGGAGGCGGGGTTTGCCGAAAACGGTTGAGAAAGAAATAAAACTCGCTAGCTTGTGTAAATTGTTCAAAAATATAGCTTCACTTCAAGTATAGTCTACATTGTAATGCTGTACACTATAATGTAATTCGTATGAACTCTTGAAAATACTAACTGTCCGACTAAGAAATTACACTAAATGGCTGACTAGCTCGTATCTAAAATTGAGAAAACTCCGGGTTCTGAATGATCAATACTCTAACTAGCATAAGTAACCAGTGTAAAAACGGACGTAAATGTACCTTTATGGTTTACGATATCCATTTTACTTAGTTTCTTCAGAAAGTAATTTTCAGTCTTTAAATGTGGCGCTTTCTGTGAGTCCAACCCAAAGTAACAAAAAAATACTGACGCTGTCAAACGTCGACTCAGGAAGAATCAATGCTACATTCACTTGCTTTTAGAATTACCTTAAATGTGGGTTTTCTAGTTTCTAAACATTAATTGTAAATTCATGTCGTAACAGATATTCGATTATCGCGATTTAATTAAATGAAGGTGGTGCGTGTGCATTCAATGGAAAACAATTGTTTGATGTAGAAAATGTTTGATTAAAAAAAAACAGATTCACAATGAGAATGCTCATACATGCGAGGGAATCTGTTTTGGTTACAGTAGGTACACTTCACAATCATTTTTCTTGTGGTACAAAAAACACATTTCTAACACTTTTTATTTTTATATTATTATTATTATTATAAAAACACATTGCAACATTTTTGCAGCATTGAATATAAGAAGCGTGACTTGTTTTACAAAATTTCGTTTTGCGTATATATATATATAATACCTAAGTAAGTAAATAATGATGAATATTTACATTTAAAATTTGCATTCAATTTACTACGCAGGTTTTTCCAAAACAAATTCTGTTAAGCTAGGAATCACATCTATTAAAGGAGCGTGTGAAGGCTGCTTTTGTTCACACTGGGAGATGGCGGTTGTTGTAAACAATAGGCTGTGGAGCGTCAGTATATGGCGCACTTACGCAGTCTAAAAGAGACGCGCTACTGTACCAAAGCCATGACCTCTCACCTGCTAGTGAGTTCTGCTTTGGGTAAGCATGTTGTAACTAATACACCGCATATCAACTAGATCTGCTGCACCACAGTGGACCAGAACTGATTTTTTATTCCAGCTGAACACTGAACTGGTTTTACGTGTGTTCAGTCGTAGAGAAATCAGAGCTCCGAGGAGCGCACGTGGGAAGTAACCAAAACTTTAGGAGATGTAATGTGAATGAGGAAGTGGTTTATATGTTGTGGTGTGGACACTAGATGCAGAGGTAAGTTTGCACTGTGTTACCTGGTTAAATCTGCCTAATAAACAAGTCAGATCAAACCACGACCTGTAGCATTTATAACATAATCAGCAGGCTCAGTTCTTCTTAATTTTGGGTCAAGATGGCAAAAGATCTAGGTGACTTTAGAATATGGTTTGTTATTGGGGCTCAGTGGGCTAAAGCTTAATCACACACTAAATCTAGGTAGGTGAGTGCATGTGTTGCATACACCAAGAAAACAGTATGTGTGTTAATGCTTGATCTCTACGTTGATGGGCTCTGTTGGCTCTTTTGGGGTCTAGTTTTCAATTTAAAAGCCATTTAACAGTATTACCTACCTATTCTAAATGATCACCTGTTTTATATGACATGAGTGGCATCCCAAGATGGCAACTTTTCTATCCACATGGCACTAGGGGTCACTATGGTCAACTCATTTGAACACCTATAAGAGCTTATACACTGCCTGGCCAAATAAAAGGTCACACACTGTAATATTTCATTGGACCGCCTTTAGCTTTGATTATGGCACGCATTCGCTGTGGCATCGTTTCCACAAGCTTCTGCAATGTCACAACATTTATTTCTGTCCAGAGTTGCATTAATTTTTCCCCAAGATCTTGTATTGATGATGGGAGATTTGGACCACTGCGCAAAGTCTTCTCCAGCACATCCCAAAGATTTTCAATGGGGTTCAGGTCTGGACTCTGTGGTGGCCAATCCATGTGTGAAAATGATGTCTCCCTGAACCACTCTTTCACAATTTGAGCCCGATGAATCCTGGCATTGTCATCTTGGAATATGCCCGTGCCATCAGGGAATAAAAAAATCCATTGATGGAATAACCTGGTCGTTCAGTATATTCAGGTAGTCAGCTGACCTCATTCTTTGGGCACATAACGTTGCTGAACCTAGACCTGACCAACTGCAGCAACCCCAGATCATAGCACTGCCCCCACAGGCTTGTACGGTAGGCACTAGGCATGATGGGTGCATCACTTCAGCCGCCTCTCTTCTTACCCTGATGTGCCAATCACTCTGGAACAGGGTAAATCTGGACTCATCAGACCACATGACCTTCTTCTATTGCTCCAGAGTCCAATCTTTATGCTCCCTAGCAAATTAAAGCCGTTTTTACCGGTTTTAGCCTCACTGACAAGTGGTTTTCTTAAGGCTACACAGCTGTTTAGTCCCAATCCCTTGAGTTCCCTTCGCATTGTGCGTGTGGAAATGCTCTTACTTTCACTATTAAACATATCCCTGAGTTCTACTGTAGTTTTTCTACGATCTGATTTCACCAAACGTTTAAGTGATCGCCGATCACGATCATTCAAGATTTTTTTCCGACCACATTCCTTCCTGGAAGATGATGTTTCCACACTGTCCTTCCACTTTTAAATAATGCGTTGGACAGTTCTTAACCCGATTTTAGTACTTTCAGCAATCTCCTTAGATGTTTTCTCTGCTTGATGCATGCCAATAATTTGACCCTTCTGAAACAGATTAACATCTTTTCCACGACCACAGGATGTGTCTTTCGACATGGTTGTTTAACAAATGAGAAGCTACTCACTGCATTAGTTAGGGTTAAATAACTTGTTGCCAGCTGAAACATAATCACCCATGTAGCACCTTTTTTTTGGCCAGGCAGTGTATATGGCCAGAACTATGTGGATTTAGTTATTGTAGTTGTACCCGTTCTAACAGGTGCATACAGTCAAGAAACCACCGAAATACGAACGCCAACTGAATACTACTAGTTTAGGAAAAATTGGGGGAATGCATTAAAAAAATGAATAGTAAGCTAACTGTTCGAACACACTATAACTTTGTTTTTTCCACAACATGGTCTTGAGATTTTGCTAACTGCTACACACATTACTGTGGTGAATAACCTTTATTTAACTCTTCTTATAGTTGCTGGTTCTCCTCAGTCCATGATGGATGACTGCAACAAAATCCTTCTGTTCCCAGAAACAGCAAATCTAATGTTGTGACGCATCAGTATGGACAACAATGGACAGAAGTACTTTACTCCTATTGACTTTGTGTTATTTGCATTGCTTCTGGTGGCCTCCATTGCTATCGGTTTGTACCATGCACTCTCTGGAGGACGCCAGAAGACCACGCAGGAGTTTTTGCTTGCTGACAGATCTATGAAGTGCCTTCCCCTTTCTCTCTCTCTCATGGCTACATTCCAGTCTGCTGTTGCTGTAGTGGGTACACCAGCGGAAGTCTACACCAACGGTACACAGTACTGGTTCATTGGCTGTTCTTACATCCTTGGCCTCCTGATTCCAGCCCACATCTTTATTCCTGTGTTCTACAGACTTCATCTCAATAGTGCATACCAGGTTTAGTCCTGCTGACTGCTCCCAATACTTATGATATATTTATTAATTCATAATTTTTTGTCAAATAATGCAATGTTATAGTACATGGCCAAAGGTAGGTGGACACTCAAACATCACATGTAAAACCACTTAGTCCAAAACAATGGGCAATAACATGGAGTTGTGCTGCACATACATTATTTACTAACACTTTGTTTTTGAATATGAGTGCATTCTTATTCAGACATTAGCATTAGTTAAGTTGTGAAATGATGTTAGGCAATGTGGCCTGGCTTGCTGTCAGCATTCTAATGCTCCAACATGTTCAAGTTTAGGATCAGGGTAGAAGGCCAGTTCAGTTCTTGACATGCCATTTCTGTTTAGACCTCCAGGGCATTTTCATGTTAAAGTAGAAATAACCCACAAACATTTGCCACAATTTCTCAAATATGTACAGTACAGGGGGCTTAGCCAGCAAAAAAGTTCCAGTTTATTAGTCCTCCTCCCCCAGAAATTTTATCTGTCACTGGGCATTTAGGTAAGTAATAATTTCCTGGCATCTGACAAACCCAGATTTATTAGACAGACTGCCAATTGGTAAAGTATGATGAATCACACAAAGAAGCTTTTTTTACTGGTTTATGGTTTATACCTTTCCAAATTATTTTTGGTATTGCAGAGGGTGATTTTGGATGTATGTGAAGCTGTCACGGCAATCATTAAAGCTTCCCATAAATAATTGTGTGTTGCTTCCAGTCTGTTTTAGGAACAACAGTTGTTCTTGTGTTACATGCCTATACACTTAGCAATCACTTTTTGTAAGCTTGTGTGGCTACTTTACAACATTTGTCTTAAGGAAATTGCATGACTGCATGTTAGCCAGAACAACTAATTTGAGAGTGTCCACATAAATTTGGACATATAGTATATTATAGAAGTATAGATTTTGTGTAGACACGTACCGTCATTGTTGAAGAACTATTCCTTTTTATTTGTCTGTCATCTCAGTATCTAGAGCTGCGTTTCTCTAAAGTGGTCCGAATATGTGGAACAGTCACCTTCATTTTTCAGATGGTAAGTATTAATCCAAACAAGTATAAAATACCTAAATATGATAAATGATTTAATGCAAATCTTTAACAAGTCTTTAAATCTTTAATGCAAATCTAGTTTTAACTGCACATCTTTGTTAATTGTTGTTGTACACGCAGGTCATTTACATGGGTGTTGGTGTATATACTCCAGCCCTTGCACTAAATGCAGGTGAATGTCTTTGAATTTAGTTTGAAATGCAACGAATATAGAAATACAAAATATATATACATTATGTTTACCATGTGAGATCATTTTAACTTTCTCAACCATAGGTATTTTAAGCTTAGCACAAAGGGCTGCAGTGGCTGCAGGTTTTCATTTAAGCCAAGTCAATGTATAATCAGACTTTTTATTAAGGAGTTGTGTCCTTTTTATTTAAAACAGTCTGCTGATTTAAATATCTAAAATAATTATTTTTCTTGTTCATAATTTGATGCAAGCACCACTGTGTTGAAACATCATAATCCTCAAAAACCTGTGACTGACCAAGTGGAAATTACACATTAAAGTACGCAGTCGACATAGACCTATAACTCAAATCGTAGTGTGGCAATTCCCAGACTTCAAGAACTCAACTCAAACCAGCTGGATTTTAGTCCAGTAATTAGGTTCATCAATGGCTGTAATGCTTGGCACACAGAACAGAATAATTAGCCGCATTGACCCCCTGACAATTGCAACAAGTGTTTCGATATTTTTTTTTGGTCATAAGTGATCAGACAATCCAGTTGGTCAGTATAATTTAACCTTAACTAATCTGATCTACCCAGCCAAGTCAAGTCATAAGTATTGTTCATTACATACCACACTCTGAAGCGTAGGGGGAATGCAACACAATCTTGGCATCATTCATGAAAGAACTATTTAAATCCAACATCAATGCGTATTTACAAGCAAATTCACATAGGTTTTAGTGCCAATAATAGTATTTCTATTTGCCTTTATATTTGAAATCTCTAACAATGGTAAAAATATGAAAATAACTCTGCTCTCAGATTTCTTACTTGATTTACAAGTGTTCAGAATCAGTAAAAGGTCTACTATGAAACCTTACGCAGGACTGAGATATATTAAGAATTACAGAGAGCTTGATTTCCTGGCAATCTGTTGTGCATGTATTGGATAAAAAAAAATTCAACCACGTCAGGTACAGGCACACAATGATACATTGGGCGTAAGGACCCTGGACAGGGCATCAATCTATTGCAATCCATCCATTGTATCTGCCACAAACGTAATTGTACTTAACAACAAGAGGAGCCATATGACAAAAGAGCCACATTATTATATCCCAAAATGCATTGTACTAAATAGTTTTTTAAGCATAAGTTCAGATTGTAAACTCATAACTTGCTTTTTTATTTTAAATTCAGTTACTGGTTTTCACTTATGGGGAGCAGTATTAGCAACCGGACTCGTTTGTACAGTATACACAGCACTGGTAAACAAATTTTCTGCTACTTAAAAATCATGGTTATCTTGTTGAATAGTTTCTTATGACTCATTTTTTGCTGCTTTGCAGGGGGGCCTGAAGGCAGTTATATGGACTGACGTGTTTCAGACAGTGGTGATGTTTGCAGGTCAGCTGGCAGTCATCATAGTGGGTGTGCAGAAGGCTGGAGGTCTCTCTGAGGTTTGGAGGAAAGTGACAGAGGGAGATCGCATCTCGGGCATAGAGTGAGAAATTGTTCTTTGTTCAAAAAAAATTGTAGGATCTTTTTATGCTAAATATGTATGAAATATCTGTATCCAAATTGTCTTCTATTAATGTTTACTGCTTTAAAAAGGTTTTGACATAATTTGTAAAAAAAAAAAAAAAAAAAAAAAGTAAACCAGTATAGTCTGGACCTGAAGCTTCTTTTTCTTTTGTTTCTTTTTCTGCTGTTAACTATGCATCACCCAGCACCCTCTTTCGAACATGACCTATCTGATGAGACCGTTAGCTGCAACTAGTAACCAAGCAGTTGGTTAGCTACAAGTTTTTTGGAGAAATGATGTGCTGGTCTATACTATTTCTATATTGTAGCTGTTGTGTATGATGTGGGACTTAGAAAGCAAGTATGGTGCCTGAATGGGGAAAAAGCAAGAGTAAAAGATCAGTCAGTCAATCAAACAGCTTATCAACCAATCATTAAATAGTAATGGATAAATAATAATTAAACAAAATGTATATATGTATTTAAAATTTTAAATTATGTTTTTGTGAATGTTCCATTATTTCTTTCTCGTGTTCTTTTAGCCTAAATCCAGACCCTACAGTGAGACACACATTCTGGACATTGGCGTTTGGTGGTGTGTTTCTGTTGCTGTCTTTGTATGGGGTGAACCAAGCACAAGTGCAGAGGTACCTTAGTTCTCGGACAGAAAAAGAGGCTGTGATGTAAGTACTTGGTTAAAGTGGGTTTTCTTTGAATGCTGATGTTTAGCCTAGTTTCTCCCCTGTAAAGCTTGTTCTGACGTCATTTACAATCTCTTGTAGGTCATGCTACATGGTGTTTCCCTGTCTTCAGGTTGCTTTGGCTCTAAGCTGTCTGATGGGACTTGTGATGTTTGCATGTTATGGTCATAACAACCCTATACAAAAACAGTATGTCTACTCTAAAGATCAGGTCAGCATATCTAAAATATAAGCATAACGGTCAACATTAAAGAGTGCCATTTAGGTCTTCATTAATTTAGAATATATATGTAACACATATGGCCCTACTAAATCCACGGGAAAATATGCTTAATTTTACAGACATACTGTTTCAAAAATCAACAAAAGTGCCACATTTCACTGCAGTTATTAAATAACACCAATATATTGAACGATAGAAAAAATAGAAGCTACATTACACAGCCTACCTTAATAGTTGAATGTAAACCTAGAACATTCAGCGACGGTGCAAGGCTCATCCGTGTTTTGACACCCCCTCACCCCTCTGCGTCAACAGAATTTTCCAAACTCACTTACCTGAGTAGTGTTTTTAGCTGCTTTACACTTCAACATCTTGGACATTTTGACTAACCGATTGCTAACTTAATTGGCGTAAGTTAGCAATCGGTTAGGATTGCTAGGACTGCCTTATATTGCCAGTTAACCAGTATACGTGAGGCACTTAAACGCTACTCAAATGAAAAATGAAAAATTGCTAAACATGAACATTAACTTTTGAATTTCACAGCGAATTGCAGCCCCGGTTCTGGACCGCTGCGGTTGGGGGGGCAGTGGAACTCGGTGCGTTGCAGGGGGGGGGGGGGGGGCCAAAGTGGATAGGGTCACACGTAACCGAGCGCAGGTTCACCAAGGGGAGGGGAGCGTGTAGGAGGAATACGGGACTGAGCGCAGGTTCACCGAGGGGAGGGGGGCGTGTCGGAGGAATACGGGACCGAGCGCAGGCCAATTAAGGGGAGGGGGGCGTGTCGGACTCGGTTCGAAGGGGGCTCACGGTCACTTCTTGTGCATAAGGCCCAGAATTTGGTGCTACGCCCCTGCTTGGGGGGACACAGACACAATTTGGGGGGGCAATGCCAGCGCCGGCCCTGGCGAATTGCATATTACATGGGAAACGACTATTGCAGGATTGTGGTAATACAAGTATTTAAAGTACAGTGGACACTTGACTTACAAATTTAATTGGTTCCGAAGGGCTGTTCTTAAGTCAAAATGTTCGTTAGTCAAACCTATTTTTCCCATAAGAAATAATGTAAACAGAATTAATCCGTGCCAGACCTCCCAACCACCCTCTTACCTAATCTCTCTAATGTCTTAAATGCTTTTTTGTATGTTTTCCCCTAATCTTAAATTATAGAATAGACATTCCTGTAATAAATAATAATAAACAACAATTCACAGTAGTACTGTACATAAAAAACACCATAGTACATTTTCTTCTTTTTATATAAAATGTATCTACCAGAAACAACAATAACTCTCATATTTCTTTATTATTTTCTTTTTTATTTCAGTAGTGTTGTATTTTGTAGGTGTAACTGCACGAAAGAAAGAATACTTTACTCAGCGATTTCCTTCTTCTCTCTCACTCACCCTTCTGTCTGATACACAGTGACAGCTACTGGCAGGAATAATTATACAACACAACAAATGTAATAGATTTTTTTTTTTTTCAGCACTACGCTTCCTATGCACAGTCTTTGGGGACATTCTAATATTGAATTTTACAAAATATAAAGAAAACACCGAAAAAACACCGTCTGCTGTCCGAATGTTCGCTCACAGTCTATATATAGAGATACGGTTGGAGTGAAGTTGTTCGTGATGTCACGTGTTTCGCGAATTTCTGTTTGTAATCCGAAATTTGTTCGTACGTTAAGTTGAAAAAGATAGTTCGTAACTCGAAATGTTCGTATGGTAAACCGTTTGTAACTGTATTTGTAGAGTATTTTAAAGGTGAAATTCTGATTTAGGGCTTTCTCTACAAGAATCAGATTTAGCCACACCAATTCATGACACAGCAGAGGCAAATTGGCTGCTTTTTATTATAGAGCGTCTCCACCCTAGAATATTAAAAATTGAGGGGCGCTTAGATGGTATAGCAATATGCCATTGGGTCTCGAATTTGATGCCATATTTGTGTAAAATTTTTTTCAGTTATATTCAGACAGACACAATACATCATACAAAATGTATCTTTACACTGTCAGCTAAAAAGAATATTGATGCTGAAATAGTACTTCAATGGAGTACTTCAATATGATCATTTGTATTTGTATTTCTATCTTAATGTTTACCTTTTCTACACTTGATGTTTCACATCAGATGGTGCTGTACTTTGTCATGGACATGCTGCAGGACCTTCCTGGACTTCCTGGATTATTCGTTGCATGCTTATTTAGTGCGTCTCTCAGGTAAGGAAAAAATTACTGCATTCAAAAGCTATAAAACATCCCGAGCTTTTACAGCCAAATGAATGCTAACATTGTTGGTTAGGACCAGATTTGCATACTTTGCATTGACCTCAGTGACTGAGTAGCTGCAAAAATATATTAATTGATGATAGATAATCCCAGAACAGATATTTATATTTATCATGAGCACATACACATGTACAGTACAATGAAATTATTTTCCTGCGTAGCCCAGCTCGTTTGAAAGCTGGGGTCAGAGCGCAGGGTCAGCAATTGTGCGGTACCCCTGGAGGCTCCATGTGCCCATCCTCCACCACACACACACACACACGCACACAGGTACCCAAACCAGTCCCGTAGATCACATATTGCAATGGCAGCAGGAAGACACACTGTCTTACCTACACAGCAGATTGTGCTCGTTTGGACGCTTGGCCAGGTCTGCGGCTCTGCTGAGAGTTGAACTTGTGAGTTTGAACATTCCGCAGTGGTGTATTAGCATAGAGACAGTTAGTAGAAGGGTCAGTTACTTTGGCATTGGATTACATGTGTTGTGTGTAATCAGGTGCGTACACTGTATGGACAAAAGTATTGGGACACCATTTCTAATTGCTGAATTCATGTGTTTCAACCACAGCAAATGCTAACAGTTATAATAAAACAATTATATAAAGAAAATTATATGCTTTCAACTTTGCAGCAACAGTTTAAGGAAGGCTCTTTCCTGTTCCAGCTTGACTGTTCCCCTGTTCACAAAGCAAGATTCATAACTACATGAAGAAAAGTTTGGTCCAGTGGTCTTCAGGAACACCTGAACTGGACCTAGTGCTCAGCCATACAAATGTTCTTTTGACTATGAGCACAAATTCTCACAGAAATACTTTAATGTCTTGTTTCTTACAAGAAAGACATTACAAGACATTACATTACAAGACATTACAAGACATTACTTGTTTCTTACAAGAAAGACATTAAAGCTTCTTGCCTTCTCAGAAGATTGGCTGTTGTTCTAGATGAAAAGATTAAATAAAGGTCACTCTATTTGGACACCTGTCCATAAGCTTGTTGGACATCCAATTTCGAAAACAAATGGTATTAAAATATTTTTAAATACTGGCTTACATTGTAAAGGGTTTCAAAGACCCTGTGTGAGGAGAAACTCTGCTCCTGCTTTTATTTATCCACGTGACTAGACGGAAACTACAATCAAGCTTTAGGCTGATGATTTTAATCTAAAGTTAGCTTGACTGTGGACTTGCATTTGCAACTCAGTTTTATGCTTAAGCAGGTGGCTTAGAGATGGAGAATTCTTTGGACCTCCACAGCTGAAGTTGAAAAACCCTGGTCTGTCTGTTATAGATCTGTCAGAGTAATGTTGTTTAAATGATCTGTGGATCTGAGGTGCAGAATCTCTTTATTTGTTCATGATCATTATATTCATGCTGAATAAAAATCACCCATTTGAACTAATATAGAAGAAAATTTGAGAAATAACATCATTTTCTCTTGACGTGTGTTCATAAGCATGTAAGTTTATACCTTTACTTGATAAAGAAAAGCCTTACTTTAACTTAGTCTTAAATACTTATAAAGGTAAATACTGTTTGATTAGTCTTTGTGTGTAATTCAGGTTTCAGCCTTCTGCAAAACTGGACACCTGTGCTTAAATTTCAGTAAAAATAAAGAAAAATTAAGAAAAAAAAAACATTACCACCTCCTTTATAAGAAAGAACATTTGTAAGTTTTAATGTACAATTTCTGCTTTTTGTTAAATTAACATATTGATGAATTTATATATAATATTTATTTAATTTGTATAATAAATCATATAATGTGGCATGAGCAAAAGTTATGCCACATTTTTTTTGTTTGTTTAATGTAAAAAAAAAATTTTTTATTCAGTTTAGCAAATTCATAGAAACTAGCCTAGGCCTAAGGAAGAAAAAATAAATAAATTATGAAATCATGTGTCCAATTTTTGCATAGCATTGAATACTTAAGTTTTAAATCAGGACCAGATTAATTTAAATTTGTATTAATATTTGAATGTTATTCTGTTCTCCAAAGCACAATCTCCTCGGCTTTCAATTCACTGGCCACAGTAACAATGGAGGATTTAATCAAGCCATATTATCCCTCTATGACAGACGCTAGAGCCACATTGCTGTCCAAAGCTCTTGGTAAGAAATAATTGTTATTTCTTTTGCACAGAAACATTTAGCTTATCCAGTATTCATGTAAACATGTACTTTTATTTCTTTATGTAGCTTTTTTATATGGCCTTGTCTGCCTTGTTATGGCTTATGCCATTCATATGTTGAAAAGTTCTGTTTTACAGGTAAGCAATTTGTGTTATGGTCACTACTGTGTTTCTTCTCTAAATAAACTAAATAGTCTAAATATAAAGTAATAATGAAACCCAACAGAAACATTCTGAAACATAGTTATTCATACTTCATGCTGAACATTCCTACCACATTTCTCATTTAAAGGTTGCTCTCAGTATCTTTGGGATGGTAGGAGGTCCCTTGCTGGGTCTTTTCTGTCTTGGGATATTTTTCCGTTGGGCCAATAGCACTGTAAGTATCTGTAGTGAAGACGTTTGCAATAAATACTGAGCAGAGTCACAGAGCTAAGCTTTTTTGGTTGACTTTCCTCTTGCAGGGTGCTGTGACAGGGCTGGCTGCTGGTCTGGTCATGGCTTTCTGGGTTGGCATTGGTGGATTTGTAGCACAAATGTCAAGTACCATACATCCAGAGAACTTCACCGATTCAGGAGCAACAGCAAATAGAACTGTGGCTTCTGTAACAATATTAACTTCAATCACTGATGAACCAAGGTAACATTTATTGCTAAAATTACATTAATTATTAAAAGAAATTATTTGCACCTTTGAGATAAATTGGAACATTGTGAGCCACACCTTGGTCAAAAGTTACTGACAGGGACAGTCAGTCACTTGTCACAATAAATTCTAAGTGCCACAAAGAAAGCCAGAGAATTGGATTAGCATCTTGCTGATCTAGTCGTAACAAAAAATGTTTGTGCACTTCGTGAAGTTGAAGGCATCTCGCAGTAGTTTGGCTAAAAATCACATTAGTTTGACCAATAATGTACCTTTTTTTTCTGTACCCTTGCTTTACATTTCCAGCTTGTTGTTTCATAGAGACTGCAAATGGCAATTACTTAATTAGCAAAATCAGGCCCTAGGAATATAGTTTACATTATAGATTTAATCCAATTCCATTTTTATTTCATGTCCATTTCTGTCCTGTAGTTGTTGTTGTTTTTTTACCATAATTGTTGGTGTCTTCTGCCTGTTTTCAATACTCGTATTCATTTTTCCTTTAGTAAATCTGTTGGGCTGCATGGGTTCTATTCTCTTTCATACATGTGGTACAGTGCCTTCAACTCCTCCATCGTGGTTCTTGTTGGACTCCTTGTCAGTCTAATTACAGGTGGGAGAATCATTTTGGACTCAAAACAATGATTTACTGACATATGATGCTATTAGATGCATATTCTCTATCCCTTGTATAGATGTTTGTGTCAGCTACATAAATATTATTTTAATATTTTCATGTCTTTTCCCAATCAGGTCCAACAAAAAAAGACAACTTAAACGCAGACACTGTTTATCCCCTGGTGGATAGAATGCAATCAGTCCTGCAAATGCTGCTAAAACCCAAGCTGTTTTGTGATCCCACTTTAGACGCAGAGGTAATTTTAGTAAATTCCAACATGAAATGCAACACCTCACACATTAGCATGATTTGTTTTATATTGTAAGTGCTGAATGCATAATTTGTTTCTGTGTTTACAGCAAATTACTACCCATCATGAACAAATAAATGGTTATGGCAAGCCAGAGAGAAACACAGGTACAGAAGAAGAAAGAAAAACCTTTCTACCATTGAGCCAAAGATCTTATTTGGAGCAGGAAACCTCAGTGTGAACAGCCATCAGATACTGATGTGCAGAACTGTTCTGGAGTATTATCATTTGCTATTATTATTTGCTTTGTTGCTTTGTTTTGAAAAAATATTCATGTCAACTACAGATGTGAGCTAATAATGAAAAAGGAGTAAAGTTCACTATATGAAAAGTCAATGTAAAGTACCTTACAAATATTAACTCATTGTAAAATCAAGTCAAATAAAAATTCATGACGTGACAAGTGTAAATAAGTTTTTATGTGGAAATAAGTTAACATTCTTTATAGGGAACAAACCTCTGCACATTTTATTGTGCAATTATTGTTTATTGGCTGAATGTAGCATGAAATAAAAATAGGTCATGCACAAGGTCATAATTTTTGTTGTATTTTTTTTTGTTTAATATAAAGAAATTGAAATTGTGGACTAAAATATACTTTTTTTTCACCAGGTAATTCAATGTATTGGATTTGTACCTTTTCTACTTGAACCATATAATTTTGGACCTAAACTGTGTAGAAACAGTTGCTCTTGTGTATGTCTGTTATGAGGACACATACGATTATTAGAAAAAAATATCAGGAAGAAAACCTATGCAAATATGTTACATATACTGGCGCTGTTATCTTTTTTATACAATGATATTCAAACATACTATCTTTAACATGGCAGCTCATTTGTATGTGTCAATAAGTCCTTTCATTCACTTATTTGTATTTGTAAATGAGATTTCATGTGTGCAATGAAAATAGAAGTCATAGAAGTGAGTTTAAGAAAATGTTACAAATCAGTTAAAAAGCAAATTGGCTAGCAGTGTTTGGCTAGTTACATAAAATCATAACAGTATGTTGGTGAAGTACTGAACTAGTGTTTTGAAGGTCATTGGTTCAGATCCAACCACTGCCAAGTTGTCACTGTTGGGTTTTTGAGCAAGACATTTAAACTTTAATTGATCAATTTTAAGCAGCTTTGGATAAAGGTATTGTAATCTGGTATTGTTTAACACCTCACCTTGTTTTAAAGCATAACCCACAATCCACATACTACTAACATTGTTTTAACACCAAATATTGTTTTAAATCCACCACCAAGGCTTGAGTCAAAAGTTTGATTGGTCCATAGTGGTTAAATGGTATAAAATCCATCATGTTGGCTTGAGGGTTTTCTTATAGACTAACTTTAAAAATAAGCAGTAATGACAGGTAGTGTTTTTAAAGTGATTAACTTACTCCTGTTTGTATTTAAACAGTTAGACAGAATAACCTGAATATGGTAAGCAGTAAACTACCATGTTTTATCACTATTTTTAATCTTCTTTGATCATGCAGCATTTTTCTGTGTTTCTGGTAAACAAAAGGACACCAACTGTCAAATATGAAGGAGGAAGCATAATTGTCTGGGGCTCTTTTGCTGGCTCTCAAGTTGGTGACTTCCACACTGAAATGACTTGCACAATGGGGTGATTAGAATCCTGACCCAAAGTGGTTTCCAGAATTCGGCAGCATTATGCAATACCCTTTGGCCTATGTCTACTTTGTTGATTATCCAAAATCTAATATTATCTAAAACATACTTCCATCAAACTACAAGTGCAACATGTTTGGGTACTTCTGCAAGGATCTTTCTGAACAAATTTTCTGAACAGATTTCTATTATTGAATGAAGGTAGATACTTAAAACTAAATGTAAATACAATTTTGTTAAAGAAATTTTGGAATTGATTTGATTGATTGTTCTATGCTTTAGATTATACTACACAGAGTCAGAACACCAATTCATCGCAGGTCCTCCCCCCTATATAGCTCATCATTTCTGAAGGTAGATGTCCCACTGGCCAACAGTACCACTGGGGATTCAAACCCTGGATCCCACCAGTAGAGGAATAGCTATAAGTAAAATATAAAAATGAACCTCAGTACTTAATTTACCCTCCACAATAAGTGAGTGGATGCTGCACATCAAAATGTGCCTTGAAGAACTGAGTTGGATCCTTGCCTTTAAGCAGTTACTGAGAAAGAATTAGAAAGAGTTTTATGGTGAATAAAATTGAATAATGAAATGTTGTTAAAATATAGCTGCTGGAGGTTTGGAGTTTATTTGCATTGCAAATAAATTGTGCAGTATTTTTGGAAGTCCATATAAGTCAAATCAAAGGTCCTGTTATAAGCAGACAGGGCCTGAATATTTTATGACGTGTGTTGTAAAGTTTGTGGTAGCTGACCTGATCATAGAAACACACATTGTGTGGAATACATTAGCCTTTCAGAGCCGAACACATTCCACTACAGGTACACAGAGCAAAGACGTGACAGTTATTTTAGTTTAGTTATATGAAACATTGTGAGCTCAATAATGGAAGCACCTAACAGGTGCTTAGCAAAGCTGTGAAATAAATTTCATAATTTCAACATGACTTAAATTTTTCTTTTGGAATGCAAAATAGTTCAGTTTTTAGTACAAGACAAAGATACTTCAGAAGAGGTAAGAAATTAATTTTCTTTTATTCTAACTGTTAACCACTAGAGGAATAAATAGCATGGTATCTTTTGCTTGCTAAAAACTTTTTTCTCATGACATTATTTAGACTTTTAATTATTTTCACAAATCTGCATTCATTTATTTTATTTTATTTCACAAAATGCAAATGTTCATATTTATGAAGAAATAAATGATTAACCAAACATCTGTGGTAACCACATTGTTGCTGTAGTTAGTGTTTGTGCTGTACAGCTCCATATTATTCTTAAGATTCATTTTTATCTTGCAGGGTTTCCTCTTACATCGATTATTTTGCTTCTGTCTGTCTCTGAGATCTAGCCTCAAAATGAAATCCACCACCTGGTTGGTTCTCATTATACTCATGTTTCTTAAGGTTGGTCCAGCTTTTTAAGAATTGTTTGTTGGATTAAAAAAGTTGAAGAACTGCTTAAAAATGGCTAAGAATTTATGTTGATAATCCTGTTGGAGGAAAATATTATTTAAAAATGAAAATAAGTACATGGATTTAATTCAATTTAACAGGACTTTACAACCAGCCTGGTTCCTGTGTTAACTACATCAGAGAACAAATTATACTTTACAAAACATTGTACTTTAAACACATAGCACAGTAAAACAGGAATTACCACAGCAAAAATAAATGCTGCAAACGTCATTTATTAAAGCAATAAGCCACGAGAGGCTGTGCATTACTGTGATTTTAGCACGGGGATGACGTTTTTGGCACGACGTGAAGCAGAGTGCCTAAAACTTCTTTCCCCGTGCTAAAATCATAACAGTAATGCACGGTCTCGAGTGGCTTATTGCTTTTATAAAATGGCGGTCAACATAAAATATAATAAATACAACAATGTTTAATTCATAAATGTATTTATTGTGTATAAACTTACAATAAAGCATTCTTCCGCGACGCAAAATAGTTCGATTAACAGTGTTGCTAGGCAACATGAGGGCGAAAATAACATTAATTTTTTCTATTCAGTGGCGTATTGATATGGAATGATGTGAGGTGGTCCTAGGTGTGCGTTTATCGGGGATTTTACAACGGCTTCGAACGCGGCTCAGCCAATCAGATTTTAGGACCGGAACTATCCGTTTTATAATAGCAATTTTGGACTTGTAGGAAAGATTTTTGTTTCTGTGAAGCTCAGTTTTTCATAATAAACATCTCAAACAAATTAGTATATTATACTTATGTGTATATTTGAGAATACTACACTAAACATGGCATATGGCGGTTATGTGGCGTAGCAGTAAATTATGCTAGCCCTCTACTGCTGAGATACAGGGTTTAAATCCACAGCGGTGCTATTGGTTGGTCAGGCATCTAAATACAGACATAACTGACTATGTCTGGGTGGCCAACGCCCTGTGATGGATTGGTGTCCTGTCTGGGGTGTGTTTCTGCATTGTGCCCAGTGATTTTGGGGAAACCAGATCCAACTTAACCCTGACCAGGGTAAGGCAGTGGTTACAACAAGAGGTTTTTGTGGCGTCATCCTCTATAGTACCATATATACCATACTATATGGTACAAAAAAAAGCAATATACTGTAAGTAAGGTGCTACTTTGGCATGCTTACAAGTTGACATTCTAATTTGACCTTTTTCTTATTCTAATGTATTTATTTTTAAAATAAATGCTTCAATAGGCACAATGTTTCTTTATTCACAAGTAATAACATACCTGCATTTTCTCATCATTTTTAAAGTCACCTTGAGTGAAATTGTGAAGAAAACCTTTTTGTCCTCAGTTTTTTTGTTTATGTTTGTCTTCTTGGAACACTATAAATTCTGAGAGAGGTTTTAAGATTACAAGAGCATCTATTCACAGGGTAAGAAAGGTAACATTTACAAGGAAAACATTTACTGATGACAGATTAACATCGGTGAATGAATGAAGAGCAGTTGTTAGCACCGTAATGAACCCAAGAACCACAACTTTAAAACACCCACATTTCTGCATCAGTTAGCCGTTTTTATGAAATAGCAAGGCAGAATCCTGATTTAAGTCCCAACAGACTTTTATGTTTAAGAAGACTGGGAGAGCATAACTGATCCTGTTATCTGGGTGCAAGTAAAAAACATTTTTTTGACACTAGCAAACACTAGATTTTTCTCTATCCAGAAGGTGGCAGTTAGCGCAGTCCTCAAATTATGTTAGGCTGTCCAGTAATGTTGCATTTTAGCAGTTTGAAAAGAAATACTACACCTGCTGATGTGGCTTCAATGGTCTACATTGAAGTTACTTCAATTGACATTAATCTACTGATTGGACATTAATCTAATGGTATGTTGTGTGTGTGTGTGTATTTGTGTGTTCGTGTGTGTGTGTGTGTGTGTGTGTGTGTGTGTGTGTGTGGTACATAATGTTGCATTCTGCACATACTATGTAGTTAATGTGGTTTTTGTTAACTTTTAGGCTTCATCTACAGGTAAACATTTCTTCTTTTCTCTTATTCTTATTCTTATTTCATCATTGCGTCTATAAATAATTATAAACTATAAGAACATAGCTTTACATTGTTTTGTATGCTGTCTTTACCAGACAATTCAACATTAGTTTACTATGTTGAGCTTGAAATCGAGGAAACAGCACTAAGTAATTTTACCACACTGTTCAACAATCTCGAAGTAAATGTTGAAGGTCACAATGCATCAGTAACTAATATTGCTATAACAACAGGTAAACACTTCCAAATATTATATGTTCAAAAATAAATACTGATTTTGAATTATTCTAAACTATATGGCCAAAGGTTACTTGACGTCTGACACTCAAACTCACATTCAGAAGTGGAAAATGTATAGAGTCAATATAGGAAGTCAATCCTCTAGTGCCATATGGGCCTCGTCATTATGAAAAAGCTTTCTTTTTTCTAGATTTTGGAACATGATTGCAGACTTCCATTCAGCCATAAGTGTGCTAGTCTTGACTCCAGCATTCCAATCAGCCCACATTTTTAGAATAGGGTTGTGGAGAGGGCCCTGTCATTTACCTACAAACATAGAAAACATTTGTTATAGATTTTTATTTGTGCATAAGGCCATTCTTGCCTCCGAAACCATGCAGAAGGTGGATTGGCCGCACTTTGTGTGAGATTACCACCATGTCCTGGGTGTTTTTGTGGCTGTAGTGCTAAGTGTTTGTGGTTGGTGTTCACTGATGTCAGTAACGCGTTACTTACTGTGCGTTACTATTTTTGCAACTCGGGGAGTGACGTTTGGCCTATGCGACAATTAAGTCACGAGCTGCGTCCGAAATCGCATACTTACAGAGTATGCACTAGATTGGAGGAAGTATGCACTACTCGGCCGGTAAAGAAGTACATACTTTCAGTACAGAAGTGTGCAGTATGCACGTGGGGACGTGATGACGTAATATCACCATAGTTACAGACTCATTACAAACCCCACTCGCCAATATTTATCGTCTTTTTGTTATTTATTTGTCTTTAAAAAATCTATTTTATTTATCTTACTTACACTTGTGAACAGAGGACTCAGTTTTCCGCTATCTTTCTTGTTTCTTATTCCGCTTCATTCGCCTACGCAGCTCCAGTTGCATTACGGCAGCTGCTGAATGTAACTAATAAAGTAACTTGTAATCTAACTTAGTTACTTTTAAAAATCAAGTAATCAATAAAGTAACTAAGTTACCATCACTGTGCCATCACTGTTGGTGTTAGACCCAAAACAACTCTGAAAAGCTGTGGTTGAAAATGATTAAATGAATATAGTAGTAAAAGGTAGAATGTTCCTGGCTTTTACCTAAACTTGATTCACCTGTCAGAATATGATGGAGTATGATCAGTTACTCCAGAGAGCAATAATTGTGCTGTATACCAGTTCAGCTGATGCTTCATTGTACATGATGTAGCAGCTTTAAATAATTTAGTTTTGCAAATTGGTGTTTTGCCACAAAGCTCTTTTGTTCCTACTAGATGTTTCTACTTTATACTAACAGATACAGATCACTGGGAAGCTCTTGCAGGGAAGACGCATAACTAATGCTTGACTTGGCTGAAACGTAAAAATGAGTAAAAAGGGCGTTTACATACTTTTGGCCATGTACTGATGTGATTATAATGTATGTAGTTAAATACTTTGTACAGTAACTGATTTCATCCTACACAGTGTTAATTTCTGTTACTTTTCTATCCAATCTAAAACTAGAGTGTGATTCCAACAACTGTACATGCAAAGGAAACTACAACTGGAGTAATGAAGTGTGTACGAAGCATCCGGACTGTTGCCGAACAAACAGTTGTCTAATTTTCGGTTTAGATTCCTATTCTGTGTGTATTCCTAAACGAAGAGGTAAAACTTTGTCAGGATATGCATGATTTTGTTGTAATAGAAGAACATTTTATACAATTAAATACAGTTAAAATAAATACTGTAAAGTTTGCATACACTTGAAGAGTACAATGATTGGAATACATACTTTTTGTCTTTTAATACATTTGTTGTGGGTTTAATTATTTGGTGGTGTAGAAAACGTGTGGCATGGCTTTCTAATTCCTTAGTTAGTAAGTTAGTAATTTTGATAGATCACAGCTGGTGACTTCTCTGTGCCCTTTACATAAAGCTTATTTGATTGCATCCATTTAAGAGGTGAATGAAAAGGTTGAAAAAAAAAAATTGAATTTATTAAATTGAAAAATTAAATTGTATAGCATATATAGAAATATTCTATATCTCATGCATGCATAAACAAATTTACATTTTAATTTAATCTTTTGTTTCTCCAGTGATTGTTAATGGATCGTTCACCATTCAGTCATTATTTTATAAAGGCAAAAGTTTTGATGAACTTAGAGCTGCATTTTTTACTGATGAGGTATGTACTACAATACAAGAAAGGAAAACCATACTTGTGAAGTAATCCTGTAATAATTGTAAGTATTTATTTTAAGTTTTTAGTTTAAACTTTTTGTGGAAACAGTCAAATCAAAAACACGGGCAGCTCCAGGACATTTGACAAAAAGATTGTATTGTAAGCAGTACAAAAAAAATATAACAGTTCCAGAACTGATCGCCTCACAGCAAGAAGGTCCTGGGTTCAATCCCCAGGCCAGGCGGTCCGGGTCCTTTTTGTGTAGAGTTTGCATGATCTCCCCGTGTCTGCGTGGGTTCCTTCCACAGTCCAAAAACATGCAGTCAGGTTAATTGGAGACACTGAATTGCCCTGAATGGGTGTGTGTATGTGTGTCTGTCCTGCGTTGGACTGGCGCCCTGTTCAGGGTGTTACTGTGTGCCTTGTGCCCATTGAAAAGCTGGGATAGGCTCCAGCACCCCTGCGATCCTGATTGGATAAGCTGTTAAGAAAGTAAGTGAGTGAGTGAGTTCCAGAACTGCATAGTTTTGTTTCTTTGGGGTTGCCAAGTATTAAACTATTCCACAAATAATTGTGGGGCGATCACACTAAACAGTCTTGCCGAAATTATGCTTTTATTATATTATTTTCTTCATCTCTAACTTTTAAAAAGGAGAATTGGCAAAAAGATTCTATTAAGCAAATATTATAAATAATGATGTTAGTTTATTAGTTTTTCTTTTACCTAAATAATTAATTTGTTGAAATTGTGGGTGTGCCTGCAGGAAACCCATGCTGACAGGGAGACAAACTCTTCACAGACATTGACTAAAGACAAGGATTAAACCCTGAGCCTTGGTGCTGTGCAGCACCATAACCAACTGCTTCCCTGTCATCTTGGCATGAAAAACACAACATATTAATAGTCTGAATTGAGGTTTAAGTATTGTAAAAATATCTAAACCAACTATGGTTTAGTATCAAATACAAATAGGTGTTGGTTGTTGTGCTGCACAAGTTAGGTCATAAATATAAATTTTCATAAGTCACTGAAAACAGTTCAGAATTATCAGGGACCTAATAGAAATTAGCCAACAGGGTGGCACAGTTCTTTTGTACTGTGAAACATTAAATCATGAATCATAATCATAATCATAAAAAATGAACATTGAAAAGACTGTCAGTCCCTGCTGTTTAAATGCATCTATATATAATGACAAAAACAGCTGGCAGGGTAGAAGCTGCATGGCAATATGTTCCTGTATCTGTGTGGGTTATCTCAAGGTACTATATCTGCCTACAAAAATAAACAGAAGGTAATTACACTTCTTTAATATTGCTCATAAGTGGGACTTAGAGAGAATGATTTTATTGAAATACAAGTAAAAAAAATCACAGTTTCAGAACTGCATAGTTTTGTTTATCTTTGGGATTGTCATGTTTTACACCAGTCCCCAAATAATTGTGGAGTGATGAAACGATACAGTCTTCCTATGTTTTAGTCCAAATATTTTTATGTATTATATTACTCTTTTTTTCTCTGGCTTGAAAAAAAAAAAGAACTGAAAAACAATCAAACTGTATTGTAATTGTATAGCAAGCATAGCCAATGCAGTCAAAAAGTGAACTTAGGAACTTAAAAATAGTTTTATAAAAGGTTTGAGTCAAAGTTAATGTCATGCTATTCTGTCACGCTATTTCATAATCTATTACAGTATTAGACATGCTTGTGGAAGTTGCAAAAGCAAATCTGATGAAGATACTTCAACCTCTGTCTTTTCTAGCTGGCATCGGTTTACAGCACTATGTTGTGGTTTAATTCACTAAACGTCACTTCACTCAGGTACACAAGACATAAAGAAAAATATTCTCAATATTGAAAGTTCTGTTAAATTACCTAAATATCTAGTCAAGTGTTTTTCTAAATGTATAATAAAGCCCTAGTAAGCAAAACCTTTTTTTCTTTACCTTTGTTAAAAAAGAAAGGGTAGTATCATCGGAGACTTTGTGATGCAGTTTGATGACGAATTCGATGTAAGTAAGCTTGAAACAAAGACAGAAGAAGATCTGGTAAAAAATATGAACGCCACATTCAACCTTGTTACTAAAGGTAACTTTAAATGGTTACAATTTAAATTTCAAAATCTGCTTGGCACACTGGTGCAGCAGATAGTTTAGCTCTCTGTGTGTGTGTGTGTTTTTTTTTTTTTTTTGAATACTTTTATTTCATACCTGTAATTATAAACACAATATTGACAACTCAGAATTGCCAGTATAGTATTCCTTTCTATTCCTTCCTATTTCAGATGTTATCCTGTCTTGTGTCCACTGATTCCATGGAAGCCCCTTTAGAATTTTTGTCTTTGGATATTTGTCTTTTTTGTTGGTTTTACAGACATACTCAGAAATATTCTTTCGGAACTTTCTAGTAGGGAGCAAAATTAATTGTTTCAGCATTTGTAGCAAATCCCCCAGGAAATCATTCCAAGCCATTTGGCTCTTGGTATAAAGTTCTTTCTGTGGTATGCAGTGGTAATTTATACCAGATGAAACTAGACCTATGACCTCCAAAAGTTTCACTTTTTACTCATTAGTCCATAGAAAATTAGCTTAAAAGGTTTTAGGTTATTAAGATTTTAATAAATATGCCGCTTAGGTTGTGCAATGATAAAACACGCTAGCACACCAGAGCTGACATTTCAAACTCGTCGGTTCGAAAATCAGTTCTGCCATCTGGCTAGGCTGGGTGGCTACATGAGCAACAATTGGCTGAGGAATAATGTGGTGATCAGGGTGTGGCTCTCCGTACACAAAGCTGATCTGCATATGAACTCACCCCGTGCAGGTGAAAAGATGCAGTCGGCTACTGCACTCGTGTCAGATGGGGCATGTGTCAGTCTCACTCTCCTCAATCAGAACTAAAGATCAGCATCGGTAAAGAGAATACATAATGCAATTGGGTAATTGGATACGACTAGATTGGGAGGAAAATTGGAAAAAATGCAAAAAATAAAAAAATAAATAGTAAATATTTCTAGCTACTATGACTAGCTACTTCTGGAAAGATTCACTATAGTTTTCATTTCTATTTATTTAGAGACAGTGCCTGCTATTGTGGTAGTTTGTTTCATATAATATAAAAAAGTAAGCAAACGCAATTAAACACAATTAAATGTAATTAAACCCAATTATTAGTCAAATTTGGTTAATTAAGATGATTAGGTTAAGGTTATTTTTTTCCACAAGATTATATAAAGTTTTTTCATTTAATCAATGAAAGTTTTTAGGACTTTGTTTTTACCCATTTTTTGTTCAAAGATCTAAAACAATGAAATATGAAAAAGATGTGGAAATAGGAGAGTAAATACTATTCTACAGCACTGTAGATAGATACCTGAATGAATGGATGATTAATAAACTTAATACTATATTGATTGATTAATTCATACATGTATTCATGCATTTAACATTTTTAATTTTATTTTTATTCCAAACTTTGTAACTTCATAATTCACATGAGATGCTTTGTTCATCCAGTTTTTTTACAAGTTGATTAAAACAAGTTGATAACCATATGCATATATTCTCAACCAACAGTATGTTTTATTATCTGGTGTTTGGTAAAATCGGACAAGAAAACCAGCCTGTCCTGGCTGTAACAGGAGAGTTGGCAAACTTAGTGTTTAATTTATAAACAGTGATTAATGTAATTTTCTAATTCCATGACATTGTGTGATGCATGGTTATGATGTTGGGGTTAAGACCATTGTGGGCACACACAATGTTGATGTCTTAAAGGGGTTATAATATGGCTGCTTGGAACTGATGTTTTAAAAAATACAGATGAAAGCAGATTTACCTCAAAAGCTAAAAAAGGGTCTGGCACATGGTAAACTTTGTTCCCACAACAAATGTATTTTATTTACCTAATTCATATTTCTATTTTACAGGACTTATAAAAATCACAAGAAGTCCATTAGGCATAATTAATTCTGCTGCTGTTGTCAACATAACATGTGAACCTCACAAGAGTTTAGGAGATGCCAAGTGGTTCATTCAAAAGGGTGTTGAAAAAAAAGAAGTCACTAATGGCACAGAGTCTACAGTGTCTCACAGCGAAGTTATAATTAATAAGACTTCTGAATTCTGGAAAGGTAAAATGAATTGAATGAAAAATGGATTAATGACCATTAAGTGTCTTCTAATTTTATTAGCTGTATCAACTGTAAAAGTTCTTTTGTTTTATTAAACACAGGAACATTTATATGTGACTACATGTCCAACACATCAAATTCCATAATACACAGAGCAAGTATCGATTTGGACATAGCCATATTGCCTGAAATTTTTATCACCAGTGAACCCCAGTTTCCACATTGTAAATATACACGTGAAAAAATGAAGATAACAATTTCATGTATTATTCAAAACAGCTCAGAAATCTACAACTTTACACCCTGTTCTCACAAACCATTTTTTACTGAAAGTAAGTATGATGTTATTCTTTTCACACTGTGTTTGTGCAGATGGGTTTGCACATGCAAACACACATGAGATGTTTAGTTTACAGTTTAGTAAACATTATTTATTACAATATCTTTTGTAAATAGAAACCTTATTTATTTTGTTTTAAACCCCAGTAAACAAGGATAAAATGTATTACAAGTATGAAATAGATTTTGTGTGTGGAGATAAATCAACAGTGACTACTACATGTGAATTTAAAAACAGAGGAAACCAGTCAAAAAACGCCACTCTAGAGATTTCTATCATTCGTAAGTATTTATAAAACATCTGTCAACATTAAAACAAATGATCACAGATTTGACCCGATGAGAATATGGTGTATTAACAAAGTTGTTACTTTTACTATAAAACATCAGCTTTTTTCTTTTTTGAAACTGATTATTTTTTTGATTGATTAATTAATTTTATTTTATTTAGAACCAGGTGATAAGTTTTGCACAGCAGATACAACATGGCCAGAGGCAAAAGCTGACTGCACTGCCAAGCTGTTATGTCCACAATCTAGTTTAAATAAAATGGAGAGAAAGTGCTTTGAAAATGGAACATATGACACAGTAATCTCTGAATGTGTTGATCAAGGACTGTATAAGCTGTGGAACAATGCAAAGGTATGAAGACTTTTAAAGGGCTTTTGTTAGAGAGTAACAAATCTCTCAGCCAATCAAACATCTTTGAGTGACCCACTAAGCATGTGTGATTTTGTCTTCTACAACAAATTACAGGACATCCATAGAGGAATTGGAAATGTTAGTTTGGAGGCTATTAATGTGTTCAGTAATTTAAAGCAGTCAACTGAAAAACTACAGCCATTTTCCAATATTGATGCATTCGCATGTATTAATACATCTGTGGATATCATGGACCTTATGCAAAGTGCCTCTCAAATACAGAATACTTTATGGAATGAATCAGTGCTACCTGTAAGTACAGGCATGCTTTTGCATTTAAGTCAAGAAATGAATAGGAACAACTACACTAAACCTATAACAAAAGTCTTTTGTGAATTTCAGGCCATTTTGGATTCTTCAAGCAATCTTCTGAATGACAGTTTATTAGCTAAATGGAAGGAACGTAATACAACAAGTTTGGCTGTTAAATATTTGATGTCTTTAGAAAACCTTCTACAACAAACAAATGTAACAAATGTAACATTAGAGCACTCCACCTGTCAACAAAATAATGTACAAATAATAGCAATTAACTCTTCGGCACAACCGGGCCCACAATGCACGACTAAGCATAACATCAGTATCAAAAGCAGTGGTTCCAACATTTTATTTCAGACTGTGATTAGGAATTTGGATCAGTTGTTACCATTAAACGATAATATGAGCTCTAATGGAATTATATTTTCAGTCGTTGCTAACAACACAGGCCAGAAAGAGATTTTGATAAAATGGGAAACTAACAGACTTCGAAACCATGAGATCTACTGTGTATATTTTGATACAGAAATTAAACAGTGGTCTTTCAACTCATGTAAATGGGACTATAACCAGAATCTCTGTAATTGTACACACTTAAGTGCATTTACCATTTTGATGTCTAAATCCCCTGTGCAGTTACCATATATGGAGGAGTTAACTTACATTGGTTTAGCATTTTCAATTTGTTCACTTGCTTTGTGTTTATTGATTGAGTTGGTAGTGTGGAATACTGTGGTAAAATCAAACATATCCCACTTCAAACACACAGTCTTGGTGAATATTATTCTTTGTTTGTTATTAGCACATTGTTGTTTTCTAGCTAGTGCCCCTACAATTGCAGCCCTTAAGCAATGGTGTTTGGCTCTAACAGTCCTAAAACATTTTTTCTTTTTGGCTATGTTTTTCTGGATGATGTGCTTTAGTATGGGGCTCTTACACCAACTGACATTTTATTTTGTCCAGCTGAGAAAAAAGGTCTACTTGTGGTTATGCTTTTCTTTTGGTTATGCCTGTCCTTTATTAATTGTCATTGTTACAGTCATAACTTACAACAACGGAGCTCTGGACTCATACTACGACAATGAGACCTGTTGGTTGAGATATGAAAGTCCGTTACATGGCTCAATCCATTTCTTCATTGTTCCAGTTGGTATGATTGTCCTTGTGAATATGTTTACCATGGTTGTGGTTATCAGCAAGCTCTTAAAACCTACTATGTCAGAGGGATCCACACAGGATGAAAAGGAAATTGTAAGAGGCATTATCAAAACCATCGTCCTCCTAACCCCTATTCTCGGAACAACTTGGATCCTTGGGTTTTTCGTGCTGATATTAGACCTCACATTTAAACCTTTTGCCGAGATTGTCAATTATGCTTTCACCTTTTTCAACTCATTGCAGGTATAAAATAATTCATTATACATTTATTACTTATCTATGTGTTCTAGCTTTATACAAATGACTAAATCTCTTATTTTGCATGCAGGGTTTCTTCATACTACTTACAGGATTTTGTGCAGATAAAAAGGCAAGTTGCTTAAGATTTGTAACTGTTGCAAAGTGGGTTTTACAAAGTACTTTTGTGTTTTTCAAATGCTGATTGACATCAAATTTAAAGTGGACTGTCAAAGATTTTGGGTGATTTGATAGCACAGCATGTTTTGTATGTCTGTGACCAAATTACAATAACAAACTTTTTTTGAAGGTTCGAAACGCACTGCTCACACATTTAAGGCAAAAGGTACATTTATTTTTTAAAAAGTTTTGATTGTTTAAATGTTCTGATCATTATAAATAAGTTAACTGATAAATTGACAATTCTATTTTTAGCATGTAGCAATAAATAGAGGTGAGATCTCAACAACAATGACGGCTGCAATTAAAAAGAAATAACCGTCTGGCTTTGTAAAGGTAAGAAACTTTGTTTTAACTGACAACACTGTGCACACTTTCAAACTGTTTATCCTTTTATTTATGATTATAATAAAATAAATCTCTCCATTCTATAATCTGTTTAATACAACCAGGTGGGAAAGAGAAGAACCTGACTTGCTTACCTATATGAACACCAAATATTCAAAGCAGTGTGACCTTTTTTCATTTTTTTGCTCCTGTAAAGTAAATCAATGTATCTAATTATGTAACCAATAATTTAAAGTATATATTTGTCTAGTCATTCATTATGCTAGGCTTTGCTAGTTACTTGGGATTTTATGTTTAACTTCAAATGTTTTTGTTTGTTTTTCCTTTAGTACTAGTATATTTGTTAATAGTTAAAAATGTATTTAAAATATTCATTTTACTCAGCTTTATGCTTAACCTAAGAAGCTAAATTTTGGACACTAAGACAATACTAAGTTACTCCCATCTTTCCTTTCTAGCATTGCAGTGAGCAGCTAAAAGAGTCTTTCTACTTGTTTTAGAAATGTTCACCAACTCTTACTTTGTAAATAATTAGTTCTTAGGTATCTGTCATGAATGCACAGCATGTTTTAGATATACCCACAGATATTTAAGTCATGTAACTGAGAGGACATTTCAAAACCATTAGCATTTATTTCTTACAGTAGTACAAAATAAACTTTGTTTATTTTGAAAAAAATGTTTTCTATAAAGATCCTGTTGTTGAAACTGTTTTTTTCTTTACTTGACCGTCATTATCGCTTTCAATGTTTGATGTTTAGTGGAATCCATATTTAATTCTACTTCTGAATTTTGCCACTGGCTACCAACAACCACAAAGCAGAACATGTTCACCCCATGCTTAACAGTTGGCAGGGTGATTCATCTGGTGATTGTGTCCAAACACGTTTTTTTTTTAGTTTCTAGCGTTTCCTTTTCATATTTTTAGCTTATCTAGATGTTGTTTTATAACTGTTAATCTGTTGAGATTCTTGAGCATTTGTTCAAGATATGTGCAATTTGGCTGTCGGCTGCACACAACTACATCTGTCAGGTCATTATTTAAAAGATGCTGGAAAAGCTGCTGGAACTCAGATGACACACATTGAAAGGCTGTGGCTTAAAGGCCGCCACAAAGACATAAGCCCAAATGAATGTCATGACTTGTGTATACACACACATATACAAGCACTTCAAAAAGTTTCTGCACTTGTATATTTTCGTTGGAAACAGTGAGGGTGGAAAGAGTAGTGATTCGTCATGTCTGAGAGACAGAGAGCTTATCCAGATTTAGTGCCATCTGATTTCCACCATTTTGGATGCTCAAAAAAGTTTTAACGGGAAGAAGATTTTTATGTGATGATGTGAAAGCAGTGGTGCATCAGTGCCTAAGTGCTCAACCAAAAATTTTTTTTGCTGATGACAAGTTGGTACAACGCTGGGAAAATTGTATCGGAAGGTGACTGTAGAAAAGTGATGTCATTTGTTTTTAAAAGAGTTAAAAAAAAAAGTGGAAACTTTTTGAAGAATCCACATCTATATATGTATAAATAAATATAATCTAAAATCTGTGATACACAAATGTTTATACTAATTATAGGAAGTTTTAATTGTAGGAATAAAAATCCTATATTTCATCATAATACCCTCACGTATAACCAGGTCACCTGCTTATTGTGCAATGTTTCAAAATGGTAGAACTTGTTTCTATACATTTTACTTTTATTTTGCCTTATCTCAACTTCTTTAGTGTGTTACAGGCATCTAGTTCAACATCTGTATATATTTAAAAATATAATCAAGTTAGTCAGCCAAAACAGTCATTTCTTCTTCCCATACTCTTTTTAGTTAAATAAAGGTTCAAGACAATTAACAAATCAGATTTGTTTATTGCATTTTACAAAATGTCCTAAATTTCCTGCTGTAATTGGCTGCAAATATATCAACTTAATCGTGTGAATTTGATCCACTCATTAGATCATTTAACATTGTCAGAGCTACCCTTATGTACAAAGGAAGTGATATGGTCAATTTAATAAATGTGTTCACCTGCTCTTCATTCTTTCTCCAAATATTCAACTTTACATGTGAATTGTTATGATGTATATTTGTATAAGTTTTTAATGAAAAATTTTAATTTTTGTTGTGTTCCTATTCTGCTTCATGTTTAATAAATTCTAGTAATTTAATTAAACCATTTATCTATTGTCAAGCATGTCATTTGTGTTTTGTTTTTGCTTGTGTGCTGGATTTTGAGAGAAAATTAAACTGCAGGACTACTCTGACCAGTTTCCTCATTTTAGTTATTGGTCTAATGTATGGTCAGGCCCAGCCTTGAAGCAGCTGCACCATTTGATGTCCTGTGAGTAATAAGAGAACCAAAAAAAAAAAAAGTGGTTAGTATTCACTTCAATTCATAAAATGATTAATGGTAATAGCATGACTTAGTGGTAATAGCATGGTTTATGGCTGTTGGCATCTTCGACTCACAGACATTTTCCCCCAATTAAATATATTTTAACAAATTACCCGAATTATGTGAATCATCAAGGCAGAAACACCAACAGCAACGTGTAAAAGATTATTGTGCACCTCGCTGATCTGCCAAATAATATGAAAAATAATGCTCTTTAATGCTTTGAGGTTAGGAGTGTCAATTCTTGTCTTTAGCTCAAAGCATTACTGCAAGGTGTACAAAACACTTTTCCCTCTTCTTCCTGCTGGGACTAGTCTGGATCTTTGTTGATGAATGTGTGTTTTCCATGCATTAATCATTACTTAGCTGCAGATCTACAACAGTTGTAATGCATTTCCAACTCACTTGAGTGTTCAGAAGGGGAAAATTTAGTGATTGAACTAAATTACAAGACTTACTAAAATTTAAAAAGCTGAAAAGTCAAAGAAAAAAAACCTAATAAATGTAAAAACATCTTGGAAGCCAGCACTTTTTAACGTACTTATAAGCCCTATTAAACAGAAGTGTAAATGGCATGTCAATTTTAATGTTATTTAAAGCCCAGAACAAGTAATACTATACTATACTATACTGTCTAACTGCTTTGAAGTTGTTCTTTATTTAAGTCGCGACACAAAATACATGTAAATAGTGATATCATAATACATTATACAACCAAATATTAAACACATCACATTAGAAAAATAGCTGGTAGTTTTTCTTTTTAAATAGGCATTTAAATTTCAAAAGGTTTTTACAGGTAAACACTGCACAGTTTACCCCAAGGGCTAAAGTGCATCACAATCCATCATTAAAGTCAACATGTTTAAAAGTCATCATGACCATTAATGTCCTTAAGTTCATCTTGCTCAGGCTGATATAAAATCTCTTCAGTCATATTCCCATGAGGTATCTGTATTAACAAAAATACAAATTTAAGAAAGCACTATAAATATTTCTGTTCTTAAATAGCAAAATATGTTTGATCAAGCCCACTGGATTTAAATTGATGCAATACACTGTACATACAGACTTTATCAAAGTAGACGCACATAAAATTTATACATATAACCAGTCCAAAATTCACGTTTTAATGTTTAAAGTTAAACTGATCATGTCAAAATGTTTTCTGATGAGAATGTTGTGTCACACAAATAAGTTTGGCATTATATATGGTCAACTGCAAAACTGACACTTTTGGTTAATGGACAATAATTGTTGTGTTAGTGGCTTGTAGACAGACAGACAGACTTTACTAAGTCCCACTGTCTCCAAAGAGTCCAGTGTCAGTTCTATGATGGCACTGTCCATTGTGAAAAGTTTAAAAGAGGCACAAAGCATCTCCTGCAGTGCCGGTGCTCCCCTTACATAAAACCGCACAGAAAAGGTACAGGCCACAACATTCTGGTACAACATACACAGCAGGCGGTTGTATTGGAAGGCAGACATATAAAGGGAAACGAGAGAAGGGGACAGTGCAGCTCCCTGGGGTGCACCAGTGCTGCTGGCCACCATCTTTCTCACAGTTTTGGAGCCGGTTAGGTAAATAGTCCACAATCTATTACACTGTGAGGTGAGTAAAAACTGACTTGAGTGCCTCAGGTTCAGAAGGTTAACCACTCTTTCCTGAAAACTTAAGAAATGCAGAAGGTGTTCCAAAGATGCGGTACATTCTGCAGTTCAAGGGATAACATACAGTATATGCTGTGTTACACCTGAACTCAATAATTAAGAGGAGTGTCCACATAATTTTGACCATATGGTACTACCTTAAAAAATATAGTAGCAATAAAAGAACAGGACACTGATGTCTTATAGCAGAGCTAGGTAAACATTTAGTATGTTATACTACCATTTCCTCCAACATGGGCAACAGCTGATGATCAGAATTATACAGCTCACTTTTGATTTGGTTGGTCACAGAGTTGTCTAGATGGAAATGAATAAGAAAGAAAGGTTATGGTCTGTACACACAGACACATTCTAGAGTAAGATTAACCAGTTTAAACAGTTTTAATCCAAACAAGTCAACTGCTTAAAGGCATGGTTCTGTCTCACACACTCACAAAAGACTAACCAAATTTTAAATAGGCAATCACCCACCTAATTCAGCTTGTGCATTCAGCACATCTACATTGTGCCGTGTGGTCCATTTAGGTGAAACTTGTTCTAGATGTCCTTTTTCCTGAATTGACTGCACTCCAACAGATCCACTGATTTTATTGTTGTTGTCTGAAACAGATCTGTAAAATTAGCTCTATGCCACTTCATCACATACCTTAACTCTGTAAAACTTACAATTGGCAGGTTCTTCATTTGAGTGCCCATTTCCGATAAATACTTCATGTTCTTCATGCCCAAGATCTGAAGCCAACACAGGGCTGAGGTCAGGTGCCCCTGTTTCTGCAGAATTGTCATTAGGTAATTCATTGACTTCTTTTTCATGAGAACTGACTTTATGGAATGGTACAGAATCCACGTTAGGGCTAAGAGGATTTACAGACAAGTTCCAATAATGTTTCATCTGGTCATTTATATCATACTCATTGGACTGGACTCTGACATAATATGGTGAAGTAAGACTCCCCAAATTATTTGTAATCTTCTGAATTGTCACTTCCAGAGGCTTATCGGATAGAAGCTCAAAGAATTTTGCATGTGCATTATCATTCCAGTATCCTTCAGAGGGATTGAATCCTTCTAGCTGACATGGAAATGCTTGAAGTGGGTACTCCATCAGACTGACAGGCAATGGCTTGATGGAATCAGGTTCTGTTTCAGCCTCGTTTCCATAATCAACAAAAATTACAGACACAGTATTTGATGATTTTTGTTTAATCTGTGCACGGTACCACATTGTGTCAGAGTAAAGAGCTATGCATGGGCCTCCTGGGCACAATTGACCAATCCTAATGCAACCTGTCTCTGCATTGTTTCCAATTTCTTGGGCAATCAGAGATATTTTGTCAAGTTTTTCAGAATTTGCATATTGACACCAAAAATCATTTGGTCCAACGATGGATGAGGCATACACCTCTACTGTTTGGTCAGTGGACATTTCTGGTTTCTTGAATGAAAACATATCTGTCAACATCACTACTTCAGAGCATTCTTGATGTGGAGGGGCAGTCTGAAGTTCATTAAAATCATCCCATTTTTCAAGGGAAATCTCTTCCACAGAGCTTCTCTGATCTGTGATTTGAACTTCCCAAGTAGAGTTGGTCTCTTTGATGAACTTGCAAAACAGTTTCTTTTCACAACCCTTTGCAAGTACACTGCTCAGTAAACTTGCCTCTTCTTCCATTCCATTTTGTATTCCAGCAGTATTTTCTTGAAGACAGCAGTGAATGCTAAACCTTGGGAAATGCAGGAATTGCTCATCAAGCTTGCACACATTCGTAGAGGTAAGAGTGGCCTCATTTCCAAAATCTATGAATTCTACATGTATTCCATCATTTCCATTATTATCCTTGATGACTGCACGATACCAAGACTCATCATCAGGAAAAACAGCCTTGACCAAACTTCCACACTTAATAGAGTTTAATTGGACTAGATCATTCACCAATGAACTATTAGAATTTAGTTGTTCTGTGAGTAAAAATAGAGAGTTTTCATCTTTTGCCAACTGCACAAAGAAACTTGATAAGCTATTAATGTGTGAAATATAAACCTCTGAAGTAAAATCCTGTTTGATGGTTACAGGGTGGAGATCTGTGACGTTAGGTAAACATTGAGATGCATCAGACCCTTCTTCAGTATTACTGTTTTTCCTCAGATTTAAACTACTATCATCAAATAACTTTTTCACTTCAGATTGTCTGGGAAAGTCTACAACACCCCTTGACTCAATCTCCCCATTAGCCAGTGATGGCTCTCTCCAGTGAAGTCCATGAGGTAACGAATGAGTGACTTGAGGTGAGGTGTTTGTTTCAAAGGGTTCTTGTGAATTTAACACACATGTTAGATTTTTCCTGGATGGTTCAGGATTTGCAATTTGTTGACATTCTACTTCTGTAGGTTTCAGACAACCATCATTACTACTTTGTTCACAAACTTGAGTGATAGAGTGATTCCAGTAATCCTTCATGATGTCATTGATAAGGAGCATTTTGCACTCGACCTGGACATGGTACTTGAAAATAGTTGAATAGTTGATAGTCTCCTCCATATTTTGAATTTTAACCTTCAGAGGACTATCTACAATAAGATCAAAAAATCGAGCAGCTGCAGAATCATTCCAGCAGCCATGTGTAACTTTGAATCCTTCCAACTGACAAAGAAATGCCTGAGGTGGGGTTTCCAGTTGGCTGGTTGGTACTGCCTTTACCGAAGTGTAGGGAATCTCATTTTCATTGCCATAATCTACAAAAAGTACAGAGACTGAGCTTGCAGATTTACTAATAACTTGTGCACGGTACCACATATTGTCATCTGGGTATAAAGCTACGCATGGGTCTCCAGGGCTCAAATGATCAACTGAAACCAAATCTGTTTGGGCAGAATTACCAAATTCTTGAACTTCCAAGGAGATATTGTCAAGCTTTGTAGAGTCTGTGTACTGGCACCAGAAAAAATCTGGTCCTACAATCGATGAGGCATATACTTCTATTGTCTGACCCAAGGACAACACTGGTTTCTTATATTGTCCTGAACAGACATCTTGAAAGCAGAAAGTTTGTGGCGTATTGCAATTTAAGTTTACTGTGGTTTTCTTTTCTATGAATGATTCTGCCAACATAACATCCTGGTCCCTTATGTTAACCTCCCAAAAAGATGAATTCTGTTTGATAAAGTGACAAAACAATTTCTTTTCACAAACCACATTTTTAAAATCAGTTATCTGTTCCTGTGTCCATTGTGTTTGTATTTTACCATCATCTGTGGAAAGACAACAGTGAATGCTGTATCTGGGAAATTGAAGAAATTCTGAGTCCAACCTCCACACTTTTGAAACAGGTAATGTTGCCTCATTTCCAAAGTCAATAAATTCCACTTGAATTGTGCCATCTTTATGCTTGTTTTGAACAACTGCTCTATACCAAGCACCATCTGTGGGATACTCTGCGTTCACTATGTCACCCGGATGGGACTGGCTAAAATCAACTGGTAACTTACATATGTGAGAACAATTCAGTTTGTCAACAAGGGCAAAGATATCACACTCTTCACTTGCAAGCTGAATGAAAAAACTTGATGGGCTGTTGCAATGTGAAATGTACACTTCTGAGACTAATCCTGCTTTTAAGAATCTTGAAGGAAGTTCTATGAGCTTTGAATGAGATGTTAAATGTTGGTCATTGTCCACTTTTCTAGGGGTAGTTTTACCAGTTGCGAGTCCACTTTTACAAATGTTTACATTCAAACTTTGAACATTTTTCTCAATGTCAGAGCGGCTTTGCTCAGACTGTTTCAGGTCATTCTGATGTATGTTCGAGTTAGCTTGGAGTTTGTCATCAAAACATCCTTTTCCCTTAAAAGGCTCCATGTCGTTGGACAGTAATTTGCTTACTGCTCTTTTGCTGACATTTTCGTTTTTGTTACTTTCATTAAATTTCTCCTCTATCATTAGATTTACGTTGGTTTTTCCATCATGTAGTCTCACTGATAGTTTTCCAGCAGGATTTCTCTCCATTATAGTAACAGTGAATGTACAGTCAGTGATGTGATTTCTGAACCAGTTATTCAGTTCATGGGATTCTTCTAAATGTACATTGAAGAGTTGAAAACACACAGCCTGGAATGGGATAGACATAGCTGCACTGAGCTGAGCTGGAACTGGTAAAACGTCAGACGTATCCAAAGTCAAGACATCACCATAATCAACAAAATGCACAATGATTTTGGAATTTATGGATTTGATTTGTCCTCTGTGCCACTGGTCACCATATCTTGCAAGACACATCATTTGAGGTGAAAACTGATGTCTGGCCTTCTCGGCCATACCACAAAATTGCTGGATGTCTTTTGTCAGGTTTTCAATTATGGGACCATTTCGGTTCAACTGACCATAGAAATGCTTCACACCTATAACACATGTTATCCTAACCTTCTCTTTGGCACCCATGTTGAGATCATGTGTTAATGTAGTAAGTTTGTCATTCTGATCAAAGGCTGTTTCCAACAATTGTCCTGAAGAGTTATCAAATTTATTCTGAAACAGCAAAGGGTCTGAAATAGAAGAACTAGGAGATGGAGATATAAAATCTACCATATTGAGCACTTTGCCTTGGGAGTCATACATAACTGCACATATAGTAAATTTCAAAGGGATATTGCAGAATGGTGCTTGGTCTATAGGTCCGAAGACGTCTAACATGGCATCATTGCTCAAAGTTAAATTTCCAGAGCTTGTTTTGTTAAAAAGGCTGCACTGAAAAGCTTGGCATATCAACGTTAGAAATTTGGGATCAATAGGTCGCAAATCTTGCAAAGGCACTTTAAGCTTTTGCCCATAGTCAAGCAGCTTCACATCAACATGATGGGTCAGATGGCGAGTTACAATCTGTGCCCGGTACCATAGTCCATTATCTGGATGACGTACAATACAAACAGAACCTGTGGGGGGTTGAAACTGACTGCATGAATAGTGACTTTGGATATCATGCATTAGAGTTCTAAGACTTGCCAAACAATTTACCAACTGGCACCAAAATATCTGATCATTTTCCATGTATGATACATTAACATCCACAACACTTCCGATAGTAAATAACTGTTCAGGAAGGACAAATCCACCTTTATTGTAATAAGAAAGCTGCTCAGGTTGAATTCCATGTACTTTTTCTCTAGGACACACTTGTCTTATACTTGTCTCACTTTCAGCAGGCCCAGATGACATGGCCTTCTGATGATGTACTTGTGAAAGATTGTGAGAGTCCAGCAAGTGAGTTGGTACTGAATATGCATGCTTATGGCAACCTTTAAAACTTTCTTGGCTTTGAATCCCAAAAGGGCAGTAAAAAGCAGCTTTTTCAGTTATATACAGACATTTCTCTTGGACAGCAAAATTGTTGTTAATGTTCACATTATCATTTCCATAGAGTGTAACACAGTAAATTCCTTCTGATGAACTTTGTTTCTCAAATTTTCCAATGAAGATTTGATTCTGTAAAATTGTTTTCAGTTTATCAATCTGACCTGTTGTCCAGCCATTGCCATCATCCATTATACCATACATGGAACATGGATACGTAACAACTGGAAGTCTGAAGAACTTTGAAGATAAAGGTCTGATATCTCCAACTTTTACAAAATCCCCCATTCCATAATCAACATGAAACACCTTCACAATATCTGACAGAATGTTTTGCTTTAGAAGAGATCTATACCACTTGCCATCACTTCCTTTTGTAGCACAAGGAGACCCATCGCATAGTGGCCTTTCCATTAATGCAGCAGCAGTGCCTTCATAGAATTCATGAATCTGCTCACTTAACTTGTTTAGTTCATAGGAAAAGACATGCAGTTTGCAAAAAATCTTTAATGGATGAACTACTTGCATGACTTCCACAGTTTCAATGATTCCAGGCAGCAATTCTGGGTACAAATACTGATAAAAATTTGGAATGTTGCCATCTTCCTTTGTTTGAACATCTGACGGAGTATAACTTGTTGGAAGGGAAACAATATCCTGTGGTGCAAGCAAATAATCTCCAGCAAGTTGTTTAAAATTCTCAAATGGCATCATTCTAGCAAATCCCAGTTCCTGCATTTCCTTGAATATACCTGAAATATCAAGAAGAATAATTCTATTTGGCATCATGACATGCTGCACACATCCAGAGACAGATTTACAGTCGACCCTTGAGTTACGAACGGTTTACCATATGAACATTTCGGGTTACGAACGATCTGTTTCAACTTAACGTACGAACAAATTTCAGATTACGAACCGAAATTCGCGAAACACGTGACGTCATGAACAAGTTGACTCCGACAGCGGATGGTGTTTTTCCGGTGTTTTCAATATTAAAATGTCCCCAAATAAGGAGCAGAGAGAGTGCAGAGCTGAGAAAATGAAAAAAAATCACTATTTGTTGTGTAATTACTCCTGCCAGTAGCTGTCACTGTGTATTAGACAGCAGGGACATTGAGTGAGAGAGAAGAAGTAATTCGGCTCAGTCTTTCTTTCATGCAATTATACCTACAAAATACAACACTATTGAAATAAACAAGGAAATAGAGAAATATGAGAGTTATTGTTGTTTCTGGTAGATACAGTACATTTTATAAAATGTGATGGTGTACAGTACTACTGTGTATTGTTATTTATAATTGTTTATTACAGTATTGTCTATTCTATAATTTAAGATTAAGGGAGAATACACTTGTATTTAAAACAAAAAAGTCCATTTAAGACATTAGAAGGGTTAGGTAAGGGGGTGGTTTGGGGGTTCTGGCATGGATTCATTCTATTTACATTATTTCTTATGGGAAAAATAGGTTTAACATACAAACATTTTGACTTAAGAACAGCCCGGAACCAATTAAGTTCGTAAGTCAAGGGTCGACTGTACCACACAAAGACTTGAGAAACTCCGAAGCAGTTGGAGACCACCTGTTTTCAAGAGAAAGTGGTGATGCACTGGCCAGAATAAAAAGCTCCATCATGGGCAGCAGATTAAAAAAGCTACTCTGACCCCTTGCCAAAACAGTGCTTGTTACCCAGAGTGTTCTTCCATCATCAATTAGGAAAAGATTGCCAAGTCTGGTCTTCTTCAACAAGACAAATCACCAGGATTCCCTTCAAAATCACAATCTCTCTCTTTAGGAATTTGAATGTCTTGTTTCATTTGGTCAGATATTTCTTTTGCAAGTTGTACATGATTAAAACTTCCTCCAAGTTCCACAAAAGAACAGTCATGTTGAAGATTTACCCTTGTGATGCAAATGGTCACATTTGATGCTACTGATGGGAGTACATGCAATGAACCCATCTTGAGAAAACCAGACATCATATATGGGCAAGATCTGACAAAAAGACAAATAAATGACACACTTGTTATATTTGTATGGTAATAATTATCTATGGCACATGGAATGCCTTAATTTGTTTTATATACATATACATGTATTGTGTAAGCTGGGGTAAGAACTCAGGCTCAGCCATTGTATGGTATACATTAGCTGAGAGGATTCAGGGCACCTCCCGGCAGAGTCTGGATTTAAACACACAATCTAAAGCTCTATTCACTAGACTACCACTGTATCACGTAACTGCATAAAAAAAATGCAATTCTTCCCCACATCATTTTTTTTTAATGAATTCTTCATTCATATTACAACACATTCCATACCCACAACAGTTTCCCAGCATATTCTGCCTAATTTTCAAAACCACAAGCTGTTGGATATTTCACAAACTGTCTAATTTTTCAATACATCTTTCAAAAACACAACAGTAACATATATAATATATTTTACTGCTGTACTGAAAAGGTAGTCAGAAGTTGTAGTCATTCATATACATACATATATATACAGTGTATCACAAAAGTGAGTACACCCCTCACATTTCTGCAGATATTTAAGTATATCTTTTCATGGGACAACACTGACAAAATGACACTTTGACACAATGAAAAGTAGTCTGTGTGCAGCTTATATAACAGTGTAAATTTATTCTTCCCTCAAAATAACTCAATATACAGCCATTAATGTCTAAACCACCGGCAACAAAAGTGAGTACACCCCTTAGTGAAAGTTCCTGAAGTGTCAATATTTTGTGTGGCCACCATTATTTCCCAGAACTGCCTTAACTTTCCTGGGCATGGAGTTTACCAGAGCTTCACAGGTTGCCACTGGAATGCTTTTCCACTCCTCCATGACGACATCACGGAGCTGGCGGATATTCGAGACTTTGCGCTCCTCCACCTTCCACTTGAGGATGCCCCAAAGATGTTCTATTGGGTTTAGGTCTGGAGACATGCTTGGCCAGTCCATCACCTTTACCCTTAGCCTCTTCAATAAAGCAGTGGTCGTCTTAGAGGTGTGTTTGGGGTCATTATCATGCTGGAACACTGCCCTGCGACCCAGTTTCCGGAGGGAGGGGATCATGCTCTGCTTCAGTATTTCACAGTACATATTGGAGTTCATGTGTCCCTCAATGAAATGTAACTCCCCAACACCTGCTGCACTCATGCAGCCCCAGACCATGGCATTCCCACCACCATGCTTGACTGTAGGCATGACACACTTATCTTTGTACTCCTCACCTGATTGCCGCCACACATGCTTGAGACCATCTAAACCAAACAAATTAATCTTGGTCTCATCAGACCATAGGACATGGTTCCAGTAATCCATGTCCTTTGTTGACATGTCTTCAGCAAACTGTTTGCGGGCTTTCTTGTGTAGAGACTTCAGAAGAGGCTTCCTTCTGGGGTGACAGCCATGCAGACCAATTTGATGTAGTGTGCGGCGTATGGTCTGAGCACTGACAGGCTGACCCCCCACCTTTTCAATCTCTGCAGCAATGCTGACAGCACTCCTGCGCCTATCTTTCAAAGACAGCAGTTGGATGTGACGCTGAGCACGTGCACTCGGCTTCTTTGGACGACCAACGCGAGGTCTGTTCTGAGTGGACCCTGCTCTTTTAAAACGCTGGATGATCTTGGCCACTGTGCTGCAGCTCAGTTTCAGGGTGTTGGCAATCTTCTTGTAGCCTTGGCCATCTTCATGTAGCGCAACAATTCGTCTTTTAAGATCCTCAGAGAGTTCTTTGCCATGAGGTGCCATGTTGGAACTTTCAGTGACCAGTATGAGAGAGTGTGAGAGCTGTACTACTAAATTGAACACACCTGCTCCCTATGCACACCTGAGACCTAGTAACACTAACAAATCACATGACATTTTGGAGGGAAAATGACAAGCAGTGCTCAATTTGGACATTTAGGGGTGTAGTCTCTTAGGGGTGTACTCACTTTTGTTGCCGGTGGTTTAGACATTAATGGCTGTATATTGGGTTATTTTGAGGGAAGAATAAATTTACACTGTTATATAAGCTGCACACAGACTACTTTTCATTGTGTCAAAGTGTCATTTTGTCAGTGTTGTCCCATGAAAAGATATACTTAAATATCTGCAGAAATGTGAGGGGTGTACTCACTTTTGTGATACACTGTATATATACAGTGTATCACAAAAGTGAGTACACCCCTCACATTTCTGCAAATATTTCATTATATCTTTTCATGGGACAACACTATAGACATGAAACTTGGATATAACTTAGAGTAGTCAGTGTACAGCTTGTATAGCAGTGTAGATTTACTGTCTTCTGAAAATAACTCTACACACAGCCATTAATGTCTAAATGGCTGGCAACATAAGTGAGTACACCCCACAGTGAACATGTCCAAATTGTGTCCAAATTGTGCCCAAAGTGTCAATATTTTGTGTGACCACCATTATTATCCAGCACTGCCTTAACCCTCCTGGGCATGGAATTCACCAGAGCTGCACAGGTTGCTACTGGAATCCTCTTCCACTCCTCCATGATGACATCACGGAGCTGGTGGATGTTAGACACCTTGAACTCCTCCACCTTCCACTTGAGGATGCGCCACAGGTGCTCAATTGGGTTTAGTCCATCACCTTTACCTTCAGCTTCCTCAGCAAGGCAGTTGTCATCTTGGAGGTTGTGTTTGGGGTCGTTATCCTGTTGGAAAACTGCCATGAGGCCCAGTTTTCGAAGGGAAGGGATCATGCTCTGTTTCAGAATGTCACAGTAAATGTTGGAATTCATGTTTCACTCAACGAACTGCAGCTCCCCAGTGCCAGCAACACTCATGCAGCCCAAGACCATGATGCTGCCACCACTATGCTTGACTGTAGGCAAGATACAGTTGTCTTGGTACTTCTCACCAGGGCGCCGCCACACATGCTGGACACCATCTGAGCCAAACAAGTTTATCTTGGTCTCGTCAGACCACAGGGCATTCCAGTAATCCATGTTCTTGGACTGCTTGTCTTCAGCAAACTGTTTGCGGGCTTTCTTGTGCGTCAGCTTCCTTCTGGGATGACGACCATGCAGACCAAGTTGATGCAGTGTGCGGCGTATGGTCTGAGCACTGACAGGCTGACCTCTCACGTCTTCAACCTCTGCAGCAATGCTGGCAGCACTCATGTGTCTATTTTTTAAAGCCAACCTCTGGATATGACGCCGAACACGTGGACTCAACTTCTTTGGTCGACCCTGGCGAAGCCTGTTCCGAGTGGAACCTGTCCTGGAAAACCGCTGTATGACCTTGGCCACCATGCTGTAGCTCAGTTTCAGGGTGTTAGCAATCTTCTAATAGCCCAGGCCATCTTTGTGGAGAGCAACAATTCTATTTCTCACATCCTCAGAGAGTTCTTTGCCATGAGGTGCCATGTTGAATATCCAGTGGCCAGTATAAGAGAATTGTACCCAAAACACCAAATTTAACAGCCCTGCTCCCCATTTACACCTGGGACCTTGACACATGACACCAGGGAGGGACAACGACACATTTGGGCACAATTTGGACATGTTCACTGTGGGGTGTACTCACTTATGTTGCCAGCTATTTAGACATTAATGGCTGTGTGTTGAGTTATTTTCAGAAGACAGTAAATCTACACTGCTATACAAGCTGTACACTGACTACTCTAAGTTATATCCAAGTTTCATGTCTATAGTGTTGTCCCATGAAAAGATATAATGAAATATTTGCAGAAATGTGAGGGGTGTACTCATTTTTGTGATACACTGTATATATACAGGGGTTGGACAAAATAACTGAAACACCTGGTTTTAGACCACAATAATTTATTAGTATGGTGTAGGGCCTCCTTTTGCGGCCAATACAGCGTCAATTCGTCTTGGAAATGACATATACAAGTCCTGCACAGTGGTCAGAGGGATTTTAAGCCATTCTTCTTGCAGGATAGTGGCCAGGTCACTACTTGATGCTGGTGGAGGAAAACGTTTCCTGACTCGCTTCTCCAAAACACCCCAAAGTGGCTCAATAATATTTAGATCTGGTGACATGGGAGATGTTCAACTTCACTTTCATGTTCATCAAACCAATCTTTCACCAGTCTTGCTGTGTGTATTGGTGCATTGTCATCCTGATACACGGCACCGCCATTGGATGCACATGGTCCTCCAGAATGGTTCGGTAGTCCTTGGCAGTGACGCGCCCATCTAGCACAAGTATTGGGCCAAGGGAATGCCATGATATGGCAGCCCAAACCATCACTGATCCACCCCCATGCTTCACTCTGGGCATGCAACAGTCTGGGTGGTACGCTTCTTTGGGGCTTCTCCACACCGTAACTCTCCCGGATGTGGGGAAAACAGTAAAGGTGGACTCATCAGAGAACAATACATGTTTCACATTGTCCACAGCCCAAGATTTGCGCTCCTTGCACCATTGAAACCGACGTTTGGCATTGGCACGAGTGACCAAAGGTTTGGCTATAGCAGCCCGGCCGTGTATATTGACCCTGTGGAGCTCCCGACGGACAGTTCTGGTGGAAACAGGAGAGTTGAGGTGCACATTTAATTCTGCCGTGATTTGGGCAGCCGTGGTTTTATGTTTTTTGGATACAATCCGGGTTAGCACCCGAACATCCCTTTCAGACAGCTTCCTCTTGCGTCCACAGTTAATCCTGTTGGATGTGGTCTGTCCTTCTTGGTGGTATGCTGACATTACCCTGGATACCGTGGCTCTTGATACATCACAAAGACTTGCTGTCTTGGTCACAGATGCGCCAGCAAGACGTGCACCAACAATTTGTCCTCTTTTGAACTCTGGTATGTCACCCATAATGTTGTGTGCATTGCAATATTTTGAGCAAAACTGTGCTCTTACCCTGCTAATTGAACCTTCACACTCTGCTCTTACTGGTGCAATGTGCAATTAATGAACATTGGCCACCAGACTGGTCCAATTTAGCCATGAAACCTCCCACACTAAAATGACAGGTGTTTCAGTTATTTTGTCCAACCCCTGTATATATACAGTTATGTGAAAAAGTTAGGACACCCCATGAAATCCTTTGTCTTTTTGAACATATTTAAACATTTGAGCTTCATTTGAACAGTACTGAGAGATGGAGCTTATATAACTAAACAAATAAAATGTTAAAAAATTACTTTTAAACACAAGCTGTAAAATGTAATGAACAAAAATGGAAATTTATTGTGAGGAAAAAGTTAGGACACCCCCACATTTATTACTACTTAAAACGTCTAAAATTAGAATCCGGTGCAACACATCAGCTGCAATGATTAGACCATCGTTAAGAGGACATTGGAGTTTTATTTAAACCTCAGACATTAGTTTGGTTTGCTCTTGATTGTTGAAGTAAGTGCTATCACCATGGTGAGATCTAAAGAGCTTTCTGAGGCCTTCAGAAAGAAGGTTGTAAATGCATATGAGTCTGGGAAGGGATTTAAAAAGATCACAAAACAATTAGAAATCAGCCATTCCACTGTACGGAAAATAATTTACAAGTGTGAACATTTAAAACAACTGCCAACATGGCCAGGTCAGCCTGTCCTAGCAAGTTCAGCCCAAGAGCAGACCGCAAGATGCGTAAAGAAATCTCCAATAATCCTACAATGACATCGCGGGACCTACAGCTAGCTTTTGCCACAGTTGATGTCAGGGTACATGCATCTACTATCAGAAAGAGACTGCACAAGTTTGATTTTTTATGGGAAGTGAGCAAGGAGGAAACCCTTGCTGTGAAAAAAACATCAGGGCAAGACTAAAGTTTACCAGAGAACACCTAGACAAAGACCAGCACTTCTGGAACAATGTGCTTTGGACAGATGAATCCAAAGCTGAATTATTTGGGCGCAGTAACAGAAGACATGTTTGGCGCAAACCCAACACAGCATTTGGGAACAAGAACCTCATACCAACTGTGAAGCATGGAGGTGGAAATGTCATGGTTTGGGGCTGCAGCAGGGCCTGGCAAGCTCTCCATTATAGAATCCACAATGAATTCTTCACTGTATCAGAGGGTGCTTGAGAAAAATGTAAGACCATCTGTCCAAAAACTAAAGCTGAAGCGGAGGTGGATCATGCAACATGCCAACAACCCAAAACATCCCAGTAAATTTACCAAGGAATGGCTCAAAAGAAAGAAATGGAGAATTCTGGAATGGCCAAGTCAAAGCCCGGATCTTAATCCTATTGAGATGCTGTTGGGTGATTTGAAACGGGCTGTGCATGCAAGAAACCCATCAAATCTCACACAGCTGAAGAAATTCTGTATGGAGGAGTGGGGAAAACTTTCTTCCAGTCGATGTCAGAGACGGTAGATGGTTATAGGAAATGTCTAATTGAGGTTATTTCAGCCAAAGGGGGAAACACCAGCTATTACGACATAGGGTGTCCTAACTTTTTCCTCACAATAAATTTTCTTTTTTGTTTATTACATTTTACAACTTGTGTTTAAAAGTAATTTTTTCAGTTTCATTTGTTTAGTTATATAAGCTCCATCTCTCAATACTGTTCAAATGAAGCTCAAATGTTCATTTGTTTAAATATGTTCAAAAAGACAAAGGTTCTCATGGGGTGTTCTAACTTTTTCACATGACTGTATATACAGTGCCTTGCAAAAGTATTCAGCCCCCTTGAACTTTTCAACCTTTTGCCACATTTCAGGCTTCAAACATAACGATATGAAATTGTAATTTTTTGTGAAGAATCAACAACAAGTGGGACACAATCGTGAAGTGGAACGAAATTTATTGGATATTTAAAACTTTTTTTAGAAATAAAAAACTGAAAAGTGGGGCGTGCAATATTATTCAGCCCCCTTGCGTTAATACTTTGTAGCGCCACCTTTTGCTGCGATTACAGCTGCAAGTCGCTTGGGGTATGTCTCTATCAGTTTTGCACATCGAGAGACAGAAATTTTTGCCAATTCTTCCTTGCAAAACAGCTCGAGCTCAGTGAGGTTGGATGGAGAGCGTTTGTGAACAGCAGTTTTCAGCTCTTTCCACAGATTCTCGATGGGATTCAGGTCTGGACTTTGACTTGGCCATTCTAACACCTGGATACGTTTATTTGTGAACCATTCCATTGTAGATTTTGCTTTATGTTTTGGATCATTGTCTTGTTGGAAGATAAATCTCCGTCCCAGTCTCAGGTCTTTTGCAGACTGCAACAGGTTTTCTTCCAGAATGGTCCTGTATTTGGCTCCATCCATCTTCCCATCAATTCTAACCATCTTCCCTGTCCCTGCTGAAGAAAAGCAGGCCCAAACCATGATGCTGCCACCACCATGTTTGACAGTGGGGATGGTGTGTTCAGGGTGATGAGCTGTGTTGCTTTTACGCCAAACATAACGTTTTGCATTGTGGCCAAAAAGTTCGATTTTGGTTTCATCTGACCAGAGCACCTTCTTCCACATGTTTGGTGTGTCTCCCAGGTGACTTTTTATAGATATCTTTGAGAAATGGCTTTCTTCTTGCCACTCTTCCATAAAGGCCAGATTTGTGCAGTGTACGACTGATTGTGTCCTATGGACAGAGTCTCCCACCTCAGCTGTAGATCTCTGCAGTTCATTCAGAGTGATCATGGGCCTCTTGGCTGCATCTCTGATCAGTCTTCTCCTTGTTTGAGCTGAAAGTTTAGAGGGACGGCCAGGTCTTGGTAGATTTGCAGTGGTCTGATACTCCTTCCATTTCAATATGATCGCTTGCACAGTGCTCCTTGAGATGTTTAAAGCTTGGGAAATCTTTTTGTATCCAAATCCGGCTTTAAACTTCTCCACAACAGTATCTCGGACCTGCCTGGCGTGTTCCTTGGTCTTCATGATGCTCTCTGCGCTTTAAACAGAACTCTGAGACTATCACAGAGCAGGTGCATTTATACGGAGACTTGATTACACACAGGTGGATTCTATTTATCACCATCAGTCATTTAGGTCAACATTGGATCATTCAGAGATCCTCACTGAACTTCTGGAGTGAGTTTGCTGCACTGAAAGTAAAGGGGCTGAATAATATTGCACGCCCCACTTTTTAGTTTTTTATTTCTAAAAAAAGTTTAAAATATCCAATAAATTTCGTTCTACTTCACGATTGTGTCCCACTTGTTGTTGATTCTTCACAAAAAATTACAATTTCATATCATTATGTTTGAAGCCTGAAATGTGGTTGAAAAGTTCAAGGGGGCTGAATACTTTTGCAAGGCACTGTATATGTCATTTTTCTATTTATATTGTACATTTGTAATTTGAGATGATAGGTCAAATTTTCCCAGCTATTTTTGGGAAAGGCAAGAGGTCACACAATTCAAAAGAGGAAATAATATGATGACCTTCATCAGTCAGGGAATGGCTATAAAAATAGCTACTCACCTGAAAATGCCCATATCTACAGTTAGGACAATAATTATGTAAATGTAAATAGAATTAATCTGTGCCAGACCTACCAAACCACCCCCTTACCTAACCTTTCTAATGTCTTAAATGGTCTTTTTTGTTATAAATACAAGTATATTTTCCCTTAAATCTTAAATTATAGAAAAGATTACTGTAATAAATAAACAATACACAGTAGTACTGTACATAAAAAACACATCTCAGTACCGTACGTGTGCTGTACGATACAATATAATAAAAACATAATACATTTCCTTCTTTTTTTATAAAATGTATCTACCAGAAACAACAATAACTCTCATATTTCTTTATTATTTTCTTCTTTATTTCAATACTATTGTATTTTGTAGGTGTAATTGCACGAAAGAAAGAATACTTTACTCAGCGGACTTCCTTCTTCTCTCTCACTCCCTCACTGTCCCCGCTGTCTGATACACAGTGACAGCTACTGGCAGGAGTAATTATACAACAACAAATGTAATAGATTTGTTCATTTTCTCACCTCTAAGCTTTCTCTGCACCTTCTTTGGGGCCATTTTAATATTGAATTTTACAAAATATATAGACAGAGAGAGAGAGAGAGAGAGAGAGAGACGCTCAGAGGCAACTTGTTCGTGATGTCACGTGATTCGCAAATTTCGGTTCGTAATTCGAAATTCGTTTGTACGTTAAGTTGAAACAGATAGTTCGTAACCCAAAATGTTCGTATGGTAAACCGTTTGTAACTCAAGGGTCTACTGTATATTAGTATTAAATGTGTTACTATGAAATGTTTTTAACTGGGATCTAAAATTATTCTAAAAGATAATGATATATTCTCAACAATATAATGACAAAACAATACTACAATTAACACAATTTTAAACACATCTTTACAAAAGTATAAATTAGAAAGGCCATCAGACTGCTGAACTCATAACACTTTTGAACGGCTATATGCTGCTTGAACAATTTCTAGGTTCAATACTGGACACCATGCCCTTCTGTGCACTCATTTATCTATCACGATAAATATATATGAACACAGGCCACTTTTTCACTATTGCACTTAGTTTAAATTTGTGCTGCTGTACATTTTATTTCATATACTTTTATATCCTAAATTCTGCACTACCTTGTATCAATGCTTTCTTCACCTACTTTTTAAATTCCATGCGAGCTAATTGAAATGAAATTTCATTCTGCGTACACTTGTGTATAATGAATGGCAATAAAGTTTGTCCAAGTCTAAATAAATAATGAAACGAGAAGAATAACAGAAGGTTGAAGAGTAGTTAACCGGCAATTCTTTAAAAGTCTGTGACATCTTGGATTTAAGTTTCAGCTTCTGAAGGACGGGTATGTATAGAGGTAAATCAGTGTCACCAGAACCAGACACTGATTTAACTCCATGGGGGGTTTAGACAGACTTTAGAGTGGATATTTATTGCTGGACCTGGCAACCCTGCTCGTTCTGTAATGTTTATGGTCTGTAAAAGCCTTAACCCTTTGATGCACAACCTGGGTCAAAAGTGACCCAACTGAGTTTTTATTTTCTATATCTTTGCAATAAATTAATTTTGTCATTCAAGCTTCCATGAATTCCTCAATTAACTTGTTTTTGATCAACACAAATCCTTATTTCAGTTTTATATTTTTTACTTTTTTAATTTTTGTATCACTACCCTTCTAATGCACAACATGGGTCAAAAATGACCCTTATGTATTTACTATGGAATTTGACAGGAACTACTGACATTTGTAAGTGTTTGTAGTCAAAAACATATTTACTGATCTTTTGAAAGACAACCAAAGATTAGGCTCTTGAATCTTGAATATGTCCAATACTATTTGCTTGCTAGCTGTTTACATATTCTAGTATAGATAGCTTTTATTAGCTAAGACAGTAAATACATGAATAACTGACAAATGTGCATATAAAAATATTCTTGAATGGATGAATATGGGTCATTTTCCACCCATGTTGTGCATTAGAAGGGGTTTGCTTAGCTTGTGCATCAAAGGGTTAATAAAGATATTTCAGCTGCAAGTGCAGTGGTGAGTCATTTAATATGCTAAAAACTATTAAACTACATTTCTGGACTGAACTGGTCGTTTTGATTGATTAAGAATATTGTCGGCTACCGAACAAAACAATTACCTTTTAATACGTGACACTGCTAGTATTTAAGAAGGAACTCACACGTTTGCATTTACAACTCAGACAGCAAATGTCTTGTATTAAACATATGGCTAAAGCGTGTGAAGGCTAGTAAACATAGTAATAATATAGTATTTCATACAAGGTGAACTTTTTTATTAATGAGAATTGTATTTTTTGTTTAACGTGTGTAAGTCGTTTATTCATTTTAAAACGTTTAAGAAGTATTTTATTGTATGTGAGAAACAGAAAATCAGCCTTACCGGCGTATTCAAGCTCCTACATCTCATCTACAACAAACGCTTTATCTCCACAGGTCCACCATACGTTAAAAGTAGTCACGTGATCACTGCGCGGGAAATTACACACTGCTACGGAAGCTCGTTCAGGATTTTTTGTTTGTGACAACAAGCTGCAGCATGTACAGTATATTCATGTTATAGTGTTATATGCAGTGGCGGCTCCTGCCAAATCTCTCAGAGGGGGCAATTGTTGCGATGATGGCCAAGGTGACCCATTCAATGGGTAAATTAAAGCTTAAATAATTAACTTCTTAAGTCATCTGTCAGTTTGCCCTCACAAATAACTTTGAACATGGAGAGAGACCAGCTTTACCATTAATCATAAAATTAAGTAAAGCCTCCATACTAACAATTTAATTCAGTCTTCATCAGATAGCATTTTATTTTAGGTGCAGCAGATCCAGAATAAAGATCGGCATCGGGGCTTATGTGCAATGAATAAAGAAGTACAATTTAACGATTGGTGAGATACAATAAGTGCAATCACAATTTAAAAATGATATTACTTACTCGTAATTTACTTGTAACTTATATGATCCCCCCCCCCCCCCTTTGTAGATACTTGCTTGATGTTTAAATTTGGTCTGGGTGGCCCTAATTCTTAATTTGCTAATTTATCCTGATTACTACGATGACTGAATGGCATTTCCCTTAATGACACGATGGAGTTCCTCCGAACTGAGGTAATGGTAGTCATGGTGACGAGATCGCGACACCAGGTTATGTGTGACGCAAGCACGTAAGGCGAGCCCTCCCGGAACCCATTCAGATTGAATTGCAGCGCCTGCAGTTCGAAGAAAAGAGCCTTAACATGAGAGTCTATGAGAGCAATCTGGGGGTGCTGTACGGAACACAACTCGACGCTGATTGGACTACGATATTCAGAGGCAAGACAGACTGTCCAGAACAGTCACAGCTGTGATAGAAAAATTTCTTCCCTATCACCCTTTGGTGGTGCGTCGCCCGATCGCCCCAAGGAACCAGCCGCCCCTGGTTATAGGCCATTTTATTTCTTGCCCTCAACCAACAGCGTCTTTTTACAAGCTAAGTCTTCTTTCATGCATTATAATTTATACCCATTATTTATTATACAAACCTTACTGCCAAAAAAGTTTTGTAAAATGCAATAAGCATTTAGCAGATGCTTTTATCCAAAGCGATTTACAGTATACAGTCTGAGCAATAGAGGTAAGGGCCTTGCTCAAGGGCCCAACAGTGGCAACCTGGCAGTGGTGGGGTTTGAACCAGTGACCTTCTGCTCACTAGTCTAGTACCTTAACCACTAGGCTACAACTGCCCTTATTTATTGACTGCAACACCCTCAAAAGTTGTGACAAATACAACACTTTTCCTATCAACAACACTTTTTGATCATTTGAGAACTCATTCATTCGTTGTCTGCTGGCTGAAAATCCATCACAGGGCAAACACACATACACACACACACACTCATACCTAGAGGGACTGTAGTATCTCCAGTTAACCTGACTGCATGTCTTTGGACTGTGGAGGGAAACCGAAGGACCCGGAGGAAACCCACACAGACACAGGAAGAATATGCAAACTCCACACAGAAAAAAACCTGGACTGCTCCACCTGGGAATAGAACCCAAGACCTTTTTGCTGTGAGGCAACAGTGCTACCCACCGGATCAGAGGAACCTTTACACATACGCAATATTAAACTTTTTGAATATGAATAATATTTTCATATTACTAATTTTTTTTATTTAGTACTGTATACTAAAAATATTTTGCAGCAAATGAATAGTTTTAACTTAGTGAGGACTTGGGGGTTCAACAAATCTTGTTTTAAGCTTCCTTGCTAGAGCCTGGGTTGTTTATAATGCGTTATAAGCTCTATATGAGATGTACCTGTGTAAGCAGGAGAACAGAGTTGATGGTAAGCTCACAGCAGTGTAGTGCAGTACAGAGGAGGAACTGTCTGTAGCCACGCCCACAGTTCCTACATTCACCAACTAGGAAGCAAAAACAGCGTTAAAGAAAAATGTCATAAATCGCTTCTATGCAGATGGATGGAGTAAGTGCGATTTAATCTTTTAATAATAGATTAATATTGTGAGCTGTTATTAATGTCCTGAATGTTTTACAGTTGGTAATAATGAGCTGTAATCAGTGAGTGAATAAGTGCAGCGTTATGAGTGATTATAGCGGCACTCCCGCTCTGTGGATCTGCTTTCAGCCATGACAGTACGACCACTTGTTTACTTTTCTAAAGCGCTATTAGCAATCTGACGTTTCTTTATTTATCAGACTGATTTAATGACATAGATTAATTGCTGTATGTAGCTGCAACATTGGGAGAACATTCACGACACAACAACATTTAAGACATATTATTACGTTTTTGCTAATTGAAAATGTAAACAAAGGCATGAAAGCACGTCCATTCAAGTCAGTGTTCCATACTGCTGAACTTTTGTCTGGCGCTGGGCAGTGATGTTCACAAGTCCGAGTCGAGTCACGAGTCTTTAGGCTAGAGTCCGAGTCGAGTCACGAGTCTTTAGGCTAGAGTCTGAGTCGAGTCGCGAGTCTTTAGGCTAGAGTCTGAGTCGAGTCGCGAGTCTTTAGGCTAGAGTCTGAGTCGAGTCGCGAGTCTTTAGGCTAGAGTCTGAGTCGAGTCGCGAGTCTTTAGGCTAGAGTCCGAGTCGAGTCACGAGTCTTTAGGCTAGAGTCTGAGTCGAGTCGCGAGTCTTTAGGCTAGAGTCTGAGTCGAGTCGCGAGTCTTTAGGCTAGAGTCCGAGTCGAGCCGCGAGTCTTTAGGCTAGAGTCTGAGTCGAGTCGCGAGTCTTTAGGCTAGAGTCTGAGTCGAGTCGCGAGTCTTTAGGCTAGAGTCCGAGTCGAGTCGCGAGTCTTTAGGCTAGAGTCCGAGTCGAGTCGCGAGTCTTTAGGCTAGAATCCGAGTCGAGTCACGAGTCTTTAGGCTAGAGTCCGAGTTAAGTCACGAGTCTTTAGGCTAGAGTCTGAGTCGAGTTGCAAGTCTTTAGGCTAGAGTCTGAGTCGAGTCGCAAGTCTTTAGACTAGAGTCCGAGTTAAGTCACGAGTCTTTAGGCTAGAGTCGAGTCGAGTCGCGAGTCTTTAGGCTAGAGTCTGAGTCGAGTCGCAAGTCTTTAGGCTAGAGTCTGAGTCGAGTCGCAAGTCTTTAGACTAGAGTCCGAGTGGAGTCGCGAGTCTTTAGGCTAGAGTCTGAGTCGAGTCGCGAGTCTTTAGGCTAGAGTCCGAGTCCAGTTGCGAGTCTTTAGGCTAGAGTCCGAGTCGAGTCGCAAGTCTTTAGACTAGAGTCCGAGTGGAGTCGCGAGTCTTTAGGCTAGAGTCTGAGTCGAGTCGCGAGTCTTTAGGCTAGAGTCCGAGTCAAGTTGCGAGTCTTTAGGCTAGAGTCCGAGTCGAGTCGCGAGTCTTTAGGCTAGAGTCCGAGTTAAGTCACGAGTCTTTAGGCTAGAGTCCAAGTTAAGTCACGAGTCTTTAGGCTAGAGTCCGAGTTAAGTCACGAGTCTTTTGGCTAGAGTCCGAGTTAAGTCACGAGTCTTTAGGCTAGAGTCCGAGTCGAGTCACGAGTCTTTAGGCTAGAGTCGAGTCGAGTCTTTATGCTAGAGTCCGAGTCGAGTCGCGAGTCTTTAGGCTAGAGTCCGAGACGAGTCGCGAGTCTTAAGGCTAGAGTCCGAGTCGAGTCGCGAGTCTTTAGGCTGGAGTTCGAGTCGAGTCTTTAGGCTAGAGTCCGAGTCGAGTCGCGAGTCTTTAGGCTAGAGTCCGAGTCGAGTCGCGAGTCTTTAGGCTAGAGTCCGAATCAAGTCGCGAGTCTTTAGGCTAGAGTCCAAGTTAAGTCACAAGTCTTTTGGCTAGAGTCCGAGTTAAGTCACGAGTCTTTAGGCTAGAGTCCGAGTCGAGTCACAAGTCTTTAGGCTAGAGTCCGAGTCGAGTCTTTAGGCTAGAGTCCGAGTCGAGTCGCGAGTCTTTAGGCTAGAGACCGAGACGAGTAGCGAGTCTTTAGGCTAGAGTCCGAGTCGAGTCGCGAGTCTTTAGGCTAGAGTTCGAGTCGAGTCTTTAGGCTAGAGTCCGAGTCGAGTCGCGAGTCTTTAGGCTAGAGTCCGAGTCGAGTCGCGAGTCTTTAGGCTAGAGTCCGAGTCAAGTCGCGAGTCTTTAGGCTAGAGTCCAAGTTAAGTCACGAGTCTTTTGGCTAGAGTTCGAGTTAAGTCACGAGTCTTTAGGCTAGAGTCCGAGTCGAGTCAGAGTCTTCAGGCTAGAGTCCGAGTCGAGTCTTTAGGCTAGAGTCGCGAATGATATTCTATTTAAAATGAAGGATGTACATTTTGCCTAATTTATATAGACAAAAAGAAATTTTATTAGTTAAATGTTAATCAGCAAGCTTGTTAAGACCTTTTTAAAAAAAACTGCTTAACTTTGCAAATGTAGCAGTAATTTAAAACTGTAACATGAAAATAGATGACAATAGATTTTAAATAGTCAGTAATTTAACACATTTATCCATAAACGCTAAATTTATTATCATTTTACATATTTAATATTAGCTGTTTGACTAGTGACTATGTGATTTAAATAGCACGCTCCTCTAAATGTGTTTGCATATTACAGCAGGGGTGCAGAATCTCAACACAACACCAAATTTCTCTCCATGGTGCTGATGTGTGTGATATCTGCACTCTTAGCTCCTCTTTTAATTCAATATTAATCTTCTTTTTGATCAAAAGAATAGCTTATATGATTTCTTATTTTTTGGTCTTTACTCACTCACTGGAGCGCTGGAGCCTATCCCTGCTTTTCAGTGGGCGCAAGGCACACAGTAACACCCTGGACTGTGGGAGGAAACCGGAGCTCTTGGAGGAAACCCACACAGACACAGGGAGAACATGCAAACTCCGCACAGAAAGGACCCGGAACGCCTTTTTTGGTCTTTATTTGTTTCTAATTAAATCCCCATGATTCATGTTTTATTGATATAAAAAGTGCAACAGTGAATGTGGCAGTAATATAGAACAGTAAGATTAATTTAAACACCTTAAGCAGAACTAGTTCATTATTCTAAATTCAGATTTTAATCAAAGCTGGTAGCCAACAGTCCGTTACAAGGGCTATTTGTATTTTAAAGCCTTATGGGAAGTTTTGCTACCTTGATTTGTATGAGAATTTTAAGTAGAAATATATATAATAAAGCTGTTCAAGTAAACTGGTAATTTTTCGGCCAAACCCAGCTCCTCACAAGCTGCTTTTTCTCCTCCTAGATGTAGCGTATTTATACAATGAATAAGAGAAAGCCCAGTGTCTTGAATGCTGTAAAGCCCAGTAAGTTTCGAAGGACAGATGAAGCAACTCATGTACAAGAGGATGAGGACATTGATGAAGAGATATGCTTTAATCAGGACCTTCCATTCTTAACCTCGGTCTGTCAACTACATTATACATCCTATAAATTAACATAATTTTCATAAAATAATGTTGTTAAACTCAATTTATCTTTCTGTTTTTAGAGTGCTGGGGATATTGGTGTCATTGAGAGCATCTCCCTAAAGAACTTTATGAGTCATCACTTGCTTGAGCAATTTGAATTTGGACCAAATGTAAACTTTATTGTCGGAAACAATGGAAGTAAGTGATTCAGAATTTGATGCATTTTGATTCTCAGTGTAAACCAGCACTCATACACTCAAGCATGCTTTTTTATTTGTGCCACATTTGTGCTTTAAAATGTGCTATTAACGGGTTTTTTTTTTTAAAGAAAAGAACATGCATAATATTTTGAAACCTGTGACTTTATCTCTATCTTTAATATCCGATTAATCCTGATCAGGGTCGCAGAGTTCCTGGTGCCACACAGCTGTGCTAATAACTGTATAAATGCATACATTGTTATAATTTTTGTTTGAGTGAACCTCCCAATGGCTAGGCTATGGCTGGGCGATATATCGATATTTTAAAAATATCGATATATTTTCATACGCGATATAAGATAAGACAATATCGCGTATATCGATATAAATGTTGCGTTCCAGTTAGATCCGACAGTTCGTCTTTCTCTTCTCCCAGTTTGTCTCTGCACATGTTCACCTGCCCCGCCCCTCTCCCTCACTGAACACAACTCGCCCCTCTCCCTCACTGAACACAACTCACCCCTCCCCACCGCTTCACCAGTAAGTCCTGCAGGCAGCGGTAGCATGGAGACGGATAAAGACATGACAGAAGCTATCGAAGAGGAGCTGCTTACTAAAAAGAAAAATAATGACTCTTTTTGGAATTATTTGGAGATGGTTCGAATTCAAAGTGTCAGATGAGCAGCAGTATTCTGTAGAGAACGCCGAAAACAAGTCCAGACAAAAGGTTCCAGCTCCGTGTACCTTCATTCGTTTTTCACTTCAAATCCCAAAGTTAAAAAACAAGAAAACGAGTCGTTATTCGTTTCAAAAACCAATACAAGCGCATGCACGCGCTGACATGCACGTATTTACTTCATATATAAACAGTATAAATCATGCAAGTGTTGAGAAAGTAATAATAACGTAGCGGTGCGTCTCCTGTTGTTCTAACTTGTGTTTGTATATGTGATGTGCATATATTTGCTCTATCTGTAAAAAACAAACATTATGGGGAGTGATTTCTGTACTGGATGTTGTACGTGATCATGTTAGTTTATACTGGACGATCGCCCGACGTCCGACACGTCATTTATTTATTTATCTTCTATTATAGTATTTCTTGTTGTCGGCCAATAAACAACCAAAAATTAATAAAATTGCACGAACTAACTCTGCAGTAAACAAGGAGCAAACAGCAATTAAACAACAAATAAAGCTGTTAAATAATAATAAAGTGCATGAAGCATAACGCTGATTAAAATGCATTAAATGTTGTAATAGTTACACAGTAACATGAACTATTAGCTCTGCCTGTATTACAGAACTGAGTTCTATACAGTAAAAGAAAATATTAATGTAAATGTTAATGTTGTGGCGACATATACATAAAATAATGTATAAAGTCCAAACATGTGGGGGTGGGGGGTTAAAGAGGGGTTTACTTTAACGGGGTTTTACTTTTAATGTCGCACAAGCTCAGCCGGAAACCGTGTCATTCCAACATCTTCCCTACACACTCGCTCCCTGCGCCCTATAGAACACTTAACATTCTTAAAGGACCAGACAATATATTTGTGATTCACATTACACAACAGGAGATGCCTTAGAAAACTACTTTTTTTTTTTCTTAGAATAGCTCTTTTTTTTTTTTTTTTTTTTTTTTTTTTTTAAGGAAAAATAATTCTTGTGTGAAGCTTCCCCAGCATAAATATTAATAAAAGTACCTGTAAAAAAATTGGAAAATGTAGCTTTGTCTCAGAAGTGTCTTTTTGTTATTACCTTATGGGATAAAAATATCGAGATATATATCGTATATCGCCATTCAGAAAAAAATATCGAGATATAATTTTTGATCCATATCGCCCAGCCCTAGGCTAGGCTGTTTGGCCATTAGGAGGTTCACTTGTCAGTGAGCTGTCAGTGATGGTGATAGCACAGCTTGTGTAGTGGGTGCTGTACAGCAATTGTCATTAATAAAAGAAAGAATCTTTGCATGGTTCAAAGACTGTTCATAATGCTATTGGATTTTATTTCCACCAATGCTAGGTGGGAAGAGTGCTATCCTTACTGCTCTTATTGTTGGCCTGGGTGGAAAAGCAACTACCACTAATAGAGGGGCATCTTTGAAGAGTTTCGTAAAATACGGAGAAAGGTAAGTTATTTTTATATAGTATATAAAAATAGATATCATTTTAGGGCTAGTAATGAGGTGAAACAGATATTACTGGCTTATGGTCTGCTTTTCTAACATTTTACACCCAGTTCTGCTGAAGTCACAGTAAAACTGAGAAACAGAGGCAGTGATGCTTATAAAGGTAATATATATGGAGACTGCATCTCTGTTGAACAGAGGATTACAAGTGATGGCTGCAGGACATGCAAAATCAAAAACAAAAGTGGTAATACACTGTCCATACACTAGTATCGTGATCATTTCATTAATAATAAACCTGCCCAAACTTAACTTTTTCTGTTTCAGGACGTGTTGTCTCTACAAAAAAAGAAGAGTTAACAGCAATATTGGACCATTTTAATATACAAGTAAATCGATTTTTTATTTGCCATAGTTATTTTTTTTTGCTGCAAATGCCTTACATGTATGTTTTGTTATTTTTTAATTACAGGTTGACAATCCTGTTACAATTCTTAACCAGGAAATGAGTAAACAGTTTCTGCATTCAAAAAGTGAAGCAGACAAGTACAAGGTGATAATTTAGCAAGAGCTCTCATACATTGCCATCATGATAAAAAGTTACAATATTAGTTTGTAACTATTTTTATGTTAGTGTGGCGAAGCTTCGATTTTTTTCTGCCTTATTTTTATAGTTCCTGCTTTATTGCCATTAATGTTTTTATTATTATTGGACAGTTTACCAAAATTATTACTTTGGTCAGTTGTCCAGAGAATTTATTGTGCTCTCAGCTTAAATTTTTTAACAGTCCATAATGAGTCAAGTAAAGCCGCAATAACTTAATTCTCTTAAGGGTGGTTTAAACATGTTAATTTCACAAATGACATTTCTTTTATTTAATATGAATTAGCTGTGCATTACTATTTGCAAAAAAAGTTGTGTTTTTTTCAGTGAGGGCCTGAAGTCTAAGGTCACTAAAGAAAATGTTCATATTTTGCTTTTTTTCAAATCTTTGAAGTCTTTAAATACTTGAAAACCAAGGAATATCAAGGAGCATTGTCACAGTCTGACACTATATGTTTTTTTAATATTTTGCTAGGATAACATAAATGATGGTGTTCTTTGTTGTAAGATTTTTGTCTCTTGTGTTTCTAAAGTTTTTTATGAAAGCCACTCTGCTAGAGCAGATGAAAAGAGACTACATCCACATCAAGCAGACCGAAGAAGTTACACGCAACCAAGTGGAGAGACAGGAGGAGGTGTGAAATAATAATAAGGCTTTGTATGAAAGGTGTAACAAATATATTTATACACATCAGTTCAGTTCATATTTTCATTTTGTCTATTTTCAGTGTTTGAAAGATCTCAGACAGTTGTATTTTCAAAAGAAAGAAAACTATGATCGTTTATCATCGCTTGAGAAAATGAGGCAGACTCTGGAAGATTTGCAGAAGACGATGGCATGGTGTTTGGTAGGTATTTGGTGTTGGGATTTTGATGTGTGTGGTGTGTGTTACACTGGGTTCCAAATAACAGCACTTGTAATTTAACCAGGTGAGAGAGAAGGAGTGGCATGTACAACAGCTGATGGAACAAATCGACAAAGAACAGAGTAACAATGTACATGAACAAAAACTCCTTCTGTGTCAGGTACTTTTATTGCTATTCATATAGGATTCTCCTTTATGTTTTTTGAGTTAAATTTGTTATTATAGCACAAACGGAACTTTTCAAAGCTTACTGATGCAAGAAATGATGACATTTTTGCTGTATGGTAAGGTCCATATGATACTTTGAGTTGTTTTTATAGAACAGGTATAGGTTGCCCACTGTGTGCTAATGTTAACTAACAATGCTAACATAATTAAATCTCTGGTTGTGTACGGTTATGTGTAAAACATAACTAGAATATATAATAGAATATAATTATAATATAAAATAGTATAGTAATGCTTATAACAATTAACACTTAACCATTTTTTTACCTGGGACTAATGCAGTTTTAAATATTAGCAAATTGCCTCAAATCACATAAAATTTGTTAACTACATGGTTCATGGTGCACTATTTTGACAAACTACTTAGATGTTTAGTTGTATGAAGTAAATGTTGTACTTATGACCAGATGACTAATTTTGTCAAAAGAAGTAAACACAACCTCTGCAACGAACTGCCAAAAATGATCTGTTATTGTGGCATGTGCAAAAGTTTGGAAACCTAATTGTAAAGTCTTAAAAAATAGAATCCTGATCACACCATTTAGCATAGGTTATATTCAGAAAAAAGACTCATGGCTACTTTGTTATTATGTACACTGTAGGGCCTAAACTATGTCTCATATTTACTCAGTTAAGGTGTTTTAGCCACACCATATTAATGTCCATGTTTTTAAAATAGGATGTTTAACAATTTCATGGTCAGGTATTCACATGATTTTGGCCAAATAGTTTACAACTTTGTCCTTTCTCTTCTAGAACAAAGTCACCCATGCTGAAAAGAGACTGCGGGACATTCAGATGACGCTCCGGAAAGTTAAAGAGGAGGAGGAATGTCTAGTGGAGGAAAATCGAAAAATGAAAGAAGAGGCCAGGCTTAAAAGCAAAGTTCAGAAGAGCCAGGAAGTAAGGCAGTTCTTAATTTTGTTGTACTAAGTAATATTTAGTGGGTCACTTTGTAGTTGTTTAAGTTTGGTGTGTGTTCATACCCTGGTATGGTTGGCTTATGTGTGTTGTCCTAATTTTTCAGGTGGTGTACTTCCGTGCTGAGAACAAACTAAAACAATTAGAAAAGGAGCAATGCCTTCTTAGGGAGAGAATTCATAAAATAAATAATAGGTGAGTTGTATTGTCTAGGACAGTCTTATAATGTGACCATTTCTATTTGGTACACAAACAAAAATGCATATGTTGTCTTTTTGTGGTATACTTTATTACAACACAGGCAACTGTGTTGTGGTGTAACAGTGAAATTTTAATTATTATTACTTTTGGCAGTAATGAGAAAAGGAATCATGAGGCAGAGCAGACACAGCGAATAAGGAAAATATCCATTCTGAAAAAGCAGCTCGAAAAACTTGAGGCTGAGTCTGCAAATTTTAATCAGGAAATCGAAGACAAACAGCAGGCTCTTTTGAAAGGAAGGGAAGAGTATGACAAACTAAGGTAAACCTAAACACAATCATCAACTTAACGTTTGTGTTTTGTTTTAATTACCCTGATACTTTTTGGTTTCTGTGAGCAATCAGTATTTGAAAATGAATTCTAATACCACATAAATACGTACATTAAAAAACAATTATGGACAAAATTGTTAACAACAGTGGTACTACATTTACATTTTCATTTAGCAGACGCTCTTATCCACAGTGACTTACAGAAGTGCTTCCATAGTAAACATTACCGTACTCTAGTTTAAGTAGACAGTTCAAGAAAACATCTGCTAAAACCCTTTTAAAACCAAAGTTTAAAAAAAATTTTATACAGTACTAACTGTATATACAGGGGTTGGACAAAATAACTGAAACACCTGGTTTTAGACCACAATAATTTATTAGTATGGTGTAGGGCCTCCTTTTGCGGCCAATACAGCGTCAATTCGTCTTGGAAATGACATATACAAGTCCTGCACAGTGGTCAGAGGGATTTTAAGCCATTCTTCTTGCAGGATAGTGGCCAGGTCACTACGTGATGCTGGTGGAGGAAAACGTTTCCTGACTCGCTTCTCCAAAACACCCCAAAGTGGCTCAATAATATTTAGATCTGGTGACTGTGCAGGCCATGGGAGATGTTCAACTTCACTTTCATGTTCATCAAACCAATCTTTCACCAGTCTTGCTGTGTGTATTGGTGCATTGTCATCCTGATACACGGCACCGCCATTGGATGCACATGGTCCTCCAGAATGGTTCGGTAGTCCTTGGCAGTGACGCGCCCATCTAGCACAAGAATTGGGCCAAGGGAATGCCATGATATGGCAGCCCAAACCATCACTGATCCACCCCCATGCTTCACTCTGGGCATGCAACAGTCTGGGTGGTACGCTTCTTTGGGGCTTCTCCACACCGTAACTCTCCCGGATGTGGGGAAAACAGTAAAGGTGGACTCATCAGAGAACAATACATGTTTCACATTGTCCACAGCCCAAGATTTGCGCTCCTTGCACCATTGAAACCGACGTTTGGCATTGGCACGAGTGACCAAAGGTTTGGCTATAGCAGCCCGGCCGTGTATATTGACCCTGTGGAGCTCCCGACGGACAGTTCTGGTGGAAACAGGAGAGTTGAGGTGCACATTTAATTCTGCCGTGATTTGGGCAGCCGTGGTTTTATGTTTTTTGGATACAATCCGGGTTAGCACCCGAACATCCCTTTCAGACAGCTTCCTCTTGCGTCCACAGTTAATCCTGTTGGATGTGGTTTGTCCTTCTTGGTGGTATGCTGACATTACCCTGGATACCGTGGCTCTTGATACATCACAAAGACTTGCTGTCTTGGTCACAGATGCGCCAGCAAGACGTGCACCAACAATTTGTCCTCTTTTAAACTCTGGTATTTCACCCATAATGTTGTGTGCATTGCAATATTTTGAGCAAAACTGTGCTCTTACCCTGCTACTTGAACCTTCACACTCTGCTCTTACTGGTGCAATGTGCAATTAATGAAGATTGGCCACCAGACTGGTCCAATTTAGCCATGAAACCTCCCACACTAAAATGACAGGTGTTTCAGTTATTTTGTCCAACCCCTGTACTTATAACCTGGTAAGGGTAGTATACCACCATTTATCTACTATAACCACTACTAGTTCAGAATAATGTACGTTCATAAATTTTAATAATGACTGACTTTCATTTTAGCATGGAGGAGAAAAACATACAGGTTTCTCTGGAGTCCAAACTGAAAAGAATAAAACAGCTGACTGCAAGCAGATCCAACAGACTAAGACGATTTGGTGATCATATGCCAGAACTTTTGGAATCGATTGATAAAGCCTACGCTCAAGGACGCTTTATTAAGAAGCCGGTTGGACCAATCGGTAACTTCTCTAATTTCAATAAGTTTTTATAGCAGATTCATTCGTTTTATTTTATATTTATTATATATTTATTTTATTACATTTTATTAATTTTATTTTTTACCATTTATTTAACAAATGTGTCTGTTTGTCAGTGTTTTGGTATTATTTTAAAGCATTAACTGAAACAAAAACATTTAAGCTCACCTGAAAATAAGTATTTTGTTTATTTTTCTTTATTTGCGATGAAAGTCTTGTCTTAAAATTTGATTATAGAAAAAAAAAATTATAATAATTTTAGGTACTATTAGCTATATACATTTGCAGTTATTTATTACATATGGAAACAACCAAAGGTTAATTAACAAAAAACATTTGTTTATCCAGCAGGATCTAATATTTTGGCATTAATAGATTAAATGACCCATACAAAGATAACAGTTAAGAGATTCTGTCCAAGCAGGAAAATGAATACATACATGTTCAAACTAGTCAGTCAGGTGGTTCAGCGGTAAATTGTCCCAACCGCTGGGATCTCTGTCTACATACAGACCTGATTGGTATGTCTGGAAGGGATTGATGTTCTGTCCAGGGTGTGTAACTGTGTTGCACCCAGTCATTTTTGGGAAACCGGACACACCACGACTCTGACCAGTGATTTTTATTTCTTTTTCAGGTGCATGTATCAGTCTGAAAGACCCAAGTTTAGCAGTGGCTGTGGAAAGTTGCTTACGGAGTTTCATGAAAACGTTTTGCTGTGACAATTACAAAGATGAAAAAGTTCTACAAGAGCTGATGTCTCCATACTTTTCTAAAGGCAACAGGCCCCAGATTATGGTGTGTTCATTTACAGATCGCATTTACAGTGTTCAGAATAGGTAAGCATCTTGTTTCATGATTAATAGGATCCTTAATTATATGGATATTGTTTTTTTTTTTAATAATTTGGTGATAGAAAAAAGGAACCATATTAGATATTTTATACTTTTAAGGTGGTGAACATTTTAGCATGTGAAACTTGCAGTTACAACCCATTTCTTGTGTTATGGGTGGTGCGCTTTCTTAACTGAAAGATGAGTTTAATACTATAAATTGTGGTTCAATACATTATTGGTCTGATTTTATTTAGTTTAAATGAAACAAATGATGGTAGAAAATGTTAAAATGTCTAAATGTCATATCAACCACAAACTGTTCAATGTTCAATGTTTTTTTCCAAGTAGTACAGCGCTGTTTGCTTATTCAATTTAAATGTAAACTGTGATTTTAAAAATGTAATAATATATAGTTTAAAGTCCTCACAGCTTCACACAGAACTACACCATTGGTACTATTGGCTTTGAGCTTGTCGTTGAAAAAATGTTTCTTTCTATATCCTTTGCACCACAAAGGCTATAGGGATGTAGAGCCGTCAGTACAGTTTGAAACAGTTTGTTGTTGAGGTGCATAAAGTAATAAGTGACTTTTGCTGTTCACTGAATAGCACTTTCCTACTTTTGTCATGCTGTTTAATAGAAGTAATTGCTCATTTTTATGTTATCTTTCCATGTTATTAGAGGTGTGCACCATCCAGACTTTCCATCTGTTTTAGACACTCTCATCATCGACAACCCTGTGATAACAAATTGTTTGATAGATATGAGAAGCATTGAATGCATTCTTATCATCAGGGTAAGTTTATCAAGTATTTTGAGTTTCCATTAATCAACGCTTTCAGGTTGTTGTGAGAACTGTGGATTGTGGACTGTGTTTGTTTCTGTACATTTTGAAAATAACTTGTCATTTGATTGCTTAATTTTTTTACTGTGTTCATTTTAGTGAATTTTGTTTTGAAACTGTTAAATATAGGAGGCTGCCATTGCCAGAAGAGTCATGCAAGCAGGAAGGGCACCCAGAAATTGCCGTGAAGCTTTTACAATAGAGGGTGATCAGATCTATACCAATCGCAATTACACCCCTGCAAGTGAAGTCATAGTTAAATACCTCAGTGGGGATCCGGAGGCAGAAGTTCGGCAAGTACCATTTTTAATTTTAATTTAAGATAATCATTCCTGGCCGCTCAGGTGGCGCAGCGGTAAAAACACATGCTGGAACCAGAGCTGGGATCTCGAATACATCGTATCAATTGGCCTGTTGTTCAGATGGGCGAGACTAAGCCGGATGGGGTCTCTCTCTCTCTCTCATGACTGGTGCAATTACAACCTCTTCTGGCTGATTCATGGCGCCTGCACAGAGATGAGAAAAGAGTGCTCTCAGGGTGTGTCTCTCCACTGAGCTGCACTGCACTCGTCAAAGTGTAGGTGATAAGATGCATACGGCATACTGCCCACAGGTCGGGTTAGCTTCGTTCTCCTCAATCAGAGCAGGAATCTGCATTGGTGGAGAGGAAGCATGATGCAATCAGGCAAAAAGGGAGAAAAAAGGGGAGAAAATGCATAAAGAAAAATATATATATTAAAAAAAAAGATAATCATTCAAGTTATTGTGCGTTTTTCACCATTATCACCAGTCTTACCATACTTACCATACTACTTTTTTCATGAGGTAAATTTTATACATTATACAGCTGTCAAATTAAAAAGTATTTTTCCAATTACTCAGACTCTCCATTAAGTCATTCATGGCCAGGAGCTGGAAGCTGATGTGTTTAAATGCAGGCAGTTAGCACCTCTTCCAAGGGCACTGATCAGGCCAGTGACATTCTTCATAAATGGTTCTGATGAAAAAATTGGAAGTTAGCTATTGACTTTCGTTTGTGAGCTACAACAATATTGCACGAACTACCGCAAAAGTGCCCAAAAGTGCTTTTCCTGTTTAATATGAGAAAGGAGGTTGGTAAATGTGGCAACTGAAAACTACATCACATATCCCTCATGCAGATGCCTCGACCAGCCAGCAAAGGCAGCAAGTGCACCAGCAATAAGTAACCCATTTGCACTTTTCCCATAAGGCACAGCCAGTTGTGCCTGTTTGTTGCTTGTCCAGGTTGATAGCACAGCTGAGAATCAAACTCAAGTGCTTGTAATCTCAGCCTTGTCGACACTGGACCATACTAAAGTAGCCTGAAAAGAATCTTGATCTAAATCTAATAAAAGAAGCAATTTCAAGTAAAGTAGACCAAGCTATTAGTGTAAAAATGTCTTTTAGAACTACATAAACCTCCTTCCAGTTCCACATATATGAAAGGGAACCAATACGTTTATCTTTATCCCAGTATCTGCATTTAATAACCTTTTGTTTGAATGAAATCACAAACATGTTTTGATTTTCTTTTCTTTTCTAAATGTGCAGTCTAGTGCAATCAGAAGTGGAAAATCATCAAGCACAGCTCGCCAGGTTTCGAAATCACTTAAGCTCAGTAAAGCAAGACGTTAAGTCCATGGAGGAGAAGCTGCTCAGTGCTAAAATAGCAAGCAAGAAAAATCAGGTAAATGCTCAGGTTTACTCAAATGATACTCTGAAAAACCCATGCTGGAGCACCAGAGCTGGGATCTTGAATACATCGTATCGAGTCTCAGCTCTGCCTGCTGGCTGGGCTGAGCAGCCACATAAACAACGATTGGCTTGTTGTTCAGACAGGGGTGGGATATTAAGCTGGATATGGATTCTCTCGTAACTAATGCATCTACGACCTCTGCTGGCTGATTGATGCCGCCTGCACAGAGACGGGAAAAAGAGTGCTGTCACGGTGTGTCTCTCCGTACACAGAGCTGATCCGCATTGCACTCGTCAAAGTGTAGGTGACAAAATGCATACGGCTGCTGTGTTGGAGGGGGCGTGGGTTAGCTTTGTTCTCGCCAATCAGAGCGGGGATCGGCATTGGTGGAAAAGAAGCGTGACGCAATTGGGCAATTGGACGCGCTAAAAGAGAGAAAAAGGGGAGAAAATGCATTATAATAAAAAACTAAATTATACTCTGAAATGATTTGGTTATGAGAGTGTAGAATATTAGCTTTAAAAAATAGGTAAGCTTTTACACATCAATCCATTTGGCTAGTCCAACTCAGAGTAAAATAGATACTTTAGTTGCCTTGTCTTCTTGTGATTCAGTTTCATGCAGCACAACTGTGTTAAAAAAAATCTAAAAGCCCTTTTATTATCTGTTTTAAATACTTAGCTAAGTAATTTCCAATCTTCTTACTGACTACCTTGTTGTTTGTAAATATTAGTGCATTTTGAATTTAATGCCTGAAATACACTTATAAAAACTTGGAACAGACTTATGTTTACCACTATGTTAAATCACCTTTCCTATTAATTTACACTTTTTAATCATTCTAAAACTGAGAATACTAATTTTTACAATTTTACAAGTACAATCTTTGCCTATTTTTGCTTGATATGTTGGCTGCTTCTTTATTACCTGCACAAGGCAGGCTCATTAGGAGATCCGTATCATGCACGGAAAGTCACGCACTGATCTCCATTATTCCACGCCATTTACCAACCAGCACAGGTCGTACCTGCAGCAGCTATGAGGAATTCTCTCTGGGATTCCTACCCATCGGACGAGCCAATCATTGTCTGCATAGGTACCCGCCTCCCGGTAACGGTGCTGAGATTCGAACTTGCAAGTGATGTGTGCTTACATGGTTTACCGCCATGCAACCCAAGCACTATGTGATTTTTTTTCTATATTGTAAAACAGACTATGATTGAACGAATAATACAAAATACGTCATGTTCCTGCACAGGAAACTATGAATCGGGTTAAAGCCAACATAGTTGAACTTGAGAACATTGAGGAGACACAGACCGAAGATATAAGCTCCCTGGTTTGTATTCTGTAAATTATTTATTACTTTAAACCAAATTCATTGTTGACATCACAGTATTAACTTTAGTAATTCATGTAATGAAACTCTTAGGAAGAAGAAGCTCAAGAGAATGAGCAGAAAATTAAGTTGGAGAAAAAAACTGTAAAAGAGGCACAGGATGAACTGGAAAAACACAATAAGGCTTTTTTGGAAATGGATCAAAAACACAAAGATGTGAAAAACAAGAGAGAACAACTCACAGATGAAGCAGAACAGCTGAAGGTGGGTGGTCATAACTCAAGTTTGGGGTGAAAATGCAAAGTTAAATCAAGACAACCAGCTCAGAGTGGTTTGTTGTGTTGTGAACAGGAGGAGCAGGTGAAAGCTGAAGCTGAGTGCAGTAAACTTAATAACGCGCTGAAGATTTTGGAAAGAAAACTCAAGGATCACCAGGACAATATCCAAGCTATGAAAGAGGAAGTGGCTGACAGAGAAGAGGAGAAAAAGGTATTGGCAAGCAATCCTAACATTTAAAAGTACTTGATAATGCACTTAAAAATAAAAAAGCTCAGTTCTGCAGGCTGATTGCAGAATTATGAAGTTATAACCAACTTTGTATTAATCTATCTGCTTCTGTGTCTTATTTTAATGTTTCTGTTGTCTAAAAAAGGACATCCTGCTAGGTCAAAAATATACATACACACAGCAACATAGATCATTAATTTGATTATTAATTTAAGAGTATGCAGAGCTGTGGCATATGATTTTTTTTAATTTTTTTTTTATCCTTGTTAGCGTTTATGATTGACTAAAGTTGGTGGCTTTATACTAAAATAGACCTCACAATGGCACAGCAGGTAGTGTGGGTGCCACACAGATCCAGAGTCTTGGGGACCTAAATTGAAACCTCTTCTCCAGGTATTCGTGACTCCTTCCATCTCCTAAAACATAATATTAATTCAATTTAATAATGTTAATTGCCCCTAGGTGTAAGTTACTGAGTAAGTAAGTGAGAAAGCAAAGATTTGGGCCTGGTTTCCAGGTGAGCTTCAGGCCCTGATCAGAATTAAATTGTTACTGAAGATGAATAAATGGCTGAATAAATAAATAATGGTAAAATAAGTAATGGTAAAAATGTAAACAGCTTGTACAGCCATACCTGATATATACAGGGTGGGCCATTTATATGGATACACCTAAATAAAATGGGAATGGTTGGTGATATTAACTTCCTGTTTGTGGCACATTAGTATATGTGAGGGGGGAAACTTTTCAAGATGGGTGGTGACCAGGGCGGCCATTTTGAAGTCGGCCATTTTGGATCCAACTTTAGTTTTTTCAATGGGAAGAGGGTCATGTGACACATCAAACTTATTGAGAATTTCACAAGAAAAACAATGGTGTGCTTGATTTTAACGTAACTTTATTCTTTCATGAGTTATTTACAAGTTTCTGACCACTTATAAAATGTGTTCAAAGTGCTGCCCATTGTGTTGGATTGTCAATGCAACCCTCTTCTCCCACTCTTCACACACTGATAGCAACACCGCAGAAGAAATGCTAGCACAGGCTTCCAGTATCCGTAGTTTCAGGTGCTGCACATCTCGTATCTTCACAGCATAGACAATTGCCTTCAGATGACCCCAAAGATAAAAGTCTAAGGGGGTCAGATCGGGAGACCTTGGGGGCCATTCAACTGGCCCACGACGACCAATCCACTTTCCAGGAAACTGTTCATCTAGGAATGCTCGGACCTGACACCCATAATGTGGTGGTGCACCATCTTGCTGGAAAAACTCAGGGAACGTGCCAGCTTCAGTGCATAAAGAGGGAAACACATCATCATGTAGCAATTTCAAATATCCAGTGGCCTTGAGGTTTCTATTGATGAAGAATGGCCCCACTATCTTTGTACCCCATATACCACACCATACCATCAATTTTTGTGTTCCAACAGTCTTGGAGGGATCTATCCAATGTGGGTTAGTATCAGACCAATAGCGGTGGTTTTGTTTGTTAACTTCATCATTCACATAAAAGTTTGCCTCATCACTGAACAAAATGTTCTGTGTAAACTGAGGGTCCTGTTCCAATTTTTGTTTTGCCCATTCTGCCACTCTCCAGTGACATGCGGCGAGTGACATGCGGCATTTTGCGGCATTTTGGCAAAACCAACACTGAACCAGTTATTTTCAGTTGTAAATAACTCATGAAAGAATAAAGTTACGTTAAAATCAAGCACACCATTGTTTTTCTTGTGAAATTCTCAATAAGTTTGATGTGTCACATGACCCTCTTCCCATTGAAAAAACTAAAGTTGGATCCAAAATGGCCGACTTCAAAATGGCCGCCATGGTCACCACCCATCTTGAAAAGTTTTCCCCCTCCCATATACTAATGTGCCACAAACAGGAAGTTAATATCACCAACCATTCCCATTTTATTTAGGTGTATCCATATAAATGGCCCACCCTATATATATATATATACAGGGGTTGGACAAAATAACTGAAACACCTGTCATTTTAGTGTGGTAGGTTTCATGGCTAAATTGGACCAGTCTGGTGGCCAATCTTCATTAATTGCACATTGCACCAGTAAGAGCAGAGTGTGAAGGTTCAAGTAGCAGGGTAAGAGCACAGTTTTGCTCAAAATATTGCAATGCACACAACATTATGGGTGAAATACCAGAGTTCAAAAGAGGACAAATTGTTGGTGCACGTCTTGCTGGCGCATCTGTGACCGAGACAGCAAGTCTTTGTGATCTATCAAGAGCCACGGTATCCAGGGTAATGTCAGCATACCACCAAGAAGGACAAACCACATCCAACAGGATTAACTGTGGACGCAAGAGGAAGCTGTCTGAAAGGGATGTTCGGGTGCTAACCCGGATTGTATCCAAAAAACATAAAACCACGGCTGCCCAAATCACGGCAGAATTAAATGTGCACCTCAACTCTCCTGTTTCCACCAGAACTGTCCGTCGGGAGCTCCACAGGGTCAATATACACGGCCGGGCTGCTATAGCCAAACCTTTGGTCACTCGTGCCAATGCCAAACGTCGGTTTCAATGGTGCAAGGAGCGCAAATCTTGGGCTGTGGACAATGTGAAACATGTATTGTTCTCTGATGAGTCCACCTTTACTGTTTTCCCCACATCCGGGAGAGTTACGGTGTGAAGAAGCCCCAAAGAAGCGTACCACCCAGACTGTTGCATGCCCAGAGTGAAGCATGAGGGTGGATCAGTGATGGTTTGGGCTGCCATATCATGGCATTCCCTTGGCCCAATACTTGTGCTAGATGGGCGCGTCACTGCCAAGGACTACCGAACCATTCTGGAGGACCATGTGCATCCAATGGCGGTGCCGTGTATCAGGATGACAATGCACCAATACACACAGCAAGACTGGTGAAAGATTGGTTTGATGAACATGAAAGTGAAGTTGAACATCTCCCATGGCCTGCACAGTCACCAGATCTAAATATTATTGAGCCACTTTGGGGTGTTTTGGAGAAGCGAGTCAGGAAACGTTTTCCTCCACCAGCATCACGTAGTGACCTGGCCACTATCCTGCAAGAAGAATGGCTTAAAATCCCTCTGACCACTGTGCAGGACTTGTATATGTCATTTCCAAGACGAATTGACGCTGTATTGGCCGCAAAAGGAGGCCCTACACCATACTAATAAATTATTGTGTTCTAAAACCAGGTGTTTCAGTTATTTTGTCCAACCCCTGTATATATATACAGTGTATCACAAAAGTGAGTACACCCCTCACATTTCTGCAGATATTTAAGTATATCTTTTCATGGGACAACACTGGCAAAATGTCACTTTGACACAATGAAAAGTAGTCTGTGTGCAGCTTATATAACAGTGTAAATTTATTCTTCCCTCAAAATAACTCAATATACAGCCATTAATGTCTAAACCACCGGCAACAAAAGTGAGTACACCCCTTAGTGAAAGTTCCTGAAGTGTCAATATTTTGTGTGGCCACCATTATTTCCCAGAACTGCCTTAACTCTCCTGGGCATGGAGTTTACCAGAGCTTCACAGGTTGCCACTGGAATGCTTTTCCACTCCTCCATGACGACATCACGGAGCTGGCGGATATTCGAGACTTTGCGCTCCTCCACCTTCCGCTTGAGGATGCCCCAAAGATGTTCTATTGGGTTTAGGTCTGGGGACATGCTTGGCCAGTCCATCACCTTTACCCTCAGCCTCTTCAATAAAGCAGTGGTCGTCTTATAGGTGTGTTTGGGGTCATTATCATGCTGGAACACTGCCCTGCGACCCAGTTTCCGGAGGGAGGGGATCATGCTCTGCTTCAGTATTTCACAGTACATATTGGAGTTCATGTGTCCCTCAATGAAATGTAACTCCCTTAACACCTGCTGCACTCATGCAGCCCCAGACCATGGCATTCCCACCACCATGCTTGACTGTAGGCATGACACACTTATCTTTGTACGTCTCACCTGATTGCCACCACACATGCTTGAGACCATCTGAACCAAACAAATTAATCTTGGTCTCATCAGACCATAGGACATGGTTCCAGTAATCCATGTCCTTTGTTGACATGTCTTCAGCAAACTGTTTGCGGGCTTTCTTGTGTAAAGACTTCAGAAGAGGCTTCCTTCTGGGGTGACAGCCATGCAGACCAATTTGATGTAGTGTGCGGCGTATGGTCTGAGCACTGACAGGCTGACCCCCCACCTTTTCAATCTCTGCAGCAATGCTGACAGCACTCCTGCACCTATCTTTCAAAGACAGCAGTTGGATGTGACGCTGAGCACGTGCACTCAGCTTCTTTGGACGACCAACGCGAGGTCTGTTCTGAGTGGACCCTGCTCTTTTAAAACGCTGGATGATCTTGGCCACTGTGCTGCAGCTCAGTTTCAGGGTGTTGGCAATCTTCTTGTAGCCTTGGCCATCTTCATGTAGCGCAACAATTCGTCTTTTAAGATCCTCAGAGAGTTCTTTGCCATGAGGTGCCATGTTGGAACTTTCAGTGACCAGTATGAGAGAGTGTGAGAGCTGTACTACTAAATTGAACACACCTGCTCCCTATGCATACCTGAGACCTAGTAACACTAACAAATCACATGACATTTTGGAGGGAAAATGACAAGCAGTGCTCAATTTGGACATTTAGGGGTGTAGTCTCTTAGGGGTGTACTCACTTTTGTTGCCGGTGGTTTAGACATTAATGGCTGTATTTTGAGTTATTTTGAGGGAAGAATAAATTTACACTGTTATATAAGCTGCACACAGACTACTTTTCATTGTGTCAAATTTTCATTTTGTCAGTGTTGTCCCATGAAAAGATATACTTAAATATCTGCAGAAATGTGAGGGGTGTACTCACTTTTGTGATACACTGTATATATATATATACAGTGTATCACAAAAGTGAGTACACCCCTCACATTTCTGCAAATATTTCATTATATCTTTTCATGGGACAACACTATAGACATGAAACTTGGATATAACATAGAGTAGTCAGTGTACAGCTTGTATAGCAGTGTAGATTTACTGTCTTCTGAAAATAACTCAACACACAGCCATTAATGTCTAAATAGCTGGCAACATAAGTGAGTACACCCCACAGTGAACATGTCCAAATTGTGCCCAAATGTGTCGTTGTCCCTCCCTGGTGTCATGTGTCAAGGTCCCAGGTGTAAATGGGGAGCAGGGCTGTTAAATTTGGTGTTTTGGGTACAATTCTCTCATACTGGCCACTGGATATTCAACATGGCACCTCATGGCAAAGAACTCTCTGAGGATGTGAGAAATAGAATTGTTGCTCTCCACAAAGATGGCCTGGGCTATAAGAAGATTGCTAACACCCTGAAACTGAGCTACAGCATGGTGGCCAAGGTCATACAGCGGTTTTCCAGGACAGGTTCCACTCGGAACAGGCTTCGCCAGAGTCGACCAAAGAAGTTGAGTCCACGTGTTCGGCGTCATATCCAGAGGTTGGCTTTAAAAAATAGACACACGAGTGCTGCCAGCATTGCTGCAGAGGTTGAAGACGTGGGAGGTCAGCCTGTCAGTGCTCAGACCATACGCCGCACACTGCATCAACTCGGTCTGCATGGTCGTCATCCCAGAAGGAAGCTGACGCACAAGAAAGCCCGCAAACTGTTTGCTGAAGACAAGCAGTCCAAGAACATGGATTACTGGAATGCCCTGTGGTCTGACAAGACCAAGATAAACTTGTTTGGCTCAGATGGTGTCCAGCATGTGTGGCGGCGCCCTGGTGAGAAGTACCAAGACAACTGTATCTTGCCTACAGTCAAGCATGGTGGTGGTAGCATCATGGTCTTGGGCTGCATGAGTGTTGCTGGCACTGGGGAGCTGCAGTTCATTGAGGGAAACATGAATTCCAACATGTACTGTGACATTCTGAAACAGAGCATGATCCCCTCCCTTCGAAAACTGGGCCTCATGGCAGTTTTCCAACAGGATAACGACCCCAAACACAACCTCCAAGATGACAACTGCCTTGCTGAGGAAGCTGAAGGTAAAGGTGATGGACTAAACCCAATTGAGCACCTGTGGCGCATCCTCAAGTGGAAGGTGGAGGAGTTCAAGGTGTCTAACATCCACCAGCTCCGTGATGTCATCATGGAGGAGTGGAAGAGGATTCCAGTAGCAACCTGTGCAGCTCTGGTGAATTCCATGCCCAGGAGGGTTAAGGCAGTGCTGGATAATAATGGTGGTCACACAAAATATTGACACTTTGGGCACAATTTGGACATGTTCACTGTGGGGTGTACTCACTTATGTTGCCAGCCATTTAGACATTAATGGCTGTGTGTTGAGTTATTTTCAGAAGACAGTAAATCTACACTGCTATACAAGCTGTACACTGACTACTGTAAGTTATATCCAAGTTTCATGTCTATAGTGTTGTCCCATGAAAAGATATAATAAAATATTTGCAGAAATGTGAGGGGTGTACTCACTTTTGTGATACACTGTATATATATATATATATATACAGTCATGTGTAAAAGTTAGGACACCCCATGAAAACCTTTGTCTTTTTGAACATATTTAAACATATGGACATTTGAGCTTTATTTGAACAGTACTGAGAGATGGAGCTTTTATTACTAAACAAAAAAAAATGTTAAAAATTACTTTTAAACTCAAGTTGTAAAATGTAATAAACAAAAATGGAAATTTATTGTGAGGAAAAAGTTAGGACACCCCCACATTTATTACTACTTAAAACGTCTAAAATTAGAATCCAGTGAACCACATCAGCTGCAATGATTAGACCATCGTTAAGAGGACATTGGAGTTTTATTTAAACCTCAGGCATTAGTTTGGTTTGCTCTTGATTTTTGAAGTGAGTGGTATCACCATGGTGAGATCTAAAGAGCTCTCTGAGGCCTTCAGAAAGAAGGTTGTAGATGCATATGTGTCTGGGACGGGATTTCATATGAGTCTGTGAAGGAATTTAAAAAGATCTCAAAACAATTAGAAATCAGCCATTCCACTGTACGGAAAATAATTTACAAGTGTGAACATTTAAAACAACTGCCAACATGGCCAGGTCAGGCTGTCCTAGCAAGTTCAGCCCAAGAGCAGACCGCAAGATGCATAAAGAAATCTCCAATAATCCTACAATGACATCACGGGACCTACAGCTAGCTTTTGCCACAGTTGATAGCAGGGTATTGATAGCAGGTTTGATTTTCATGGGAAGTGAGCAAGGAGGAAACCCTTGCTGTCAAAGAAAACATCAGGGCAAGACTAAAGTTTACCAGAGAACACCTAGACAAAGACCAGGACTTCTGGAACAATGTGCTTTGGACAGATGAATCCAAAGCTGAATTATTTGGGCGCAGTAACAGAAGACATGTTTGGCACAAACCAAACACAGCATTTGGGCACAAGAACCTCATACCAACTGTGAAGCATGGAGGTGGAAATGTCATGGTTTGGGGCTGCAGCAGGGCCTAGCAAGCTCTCCATTATAGAATCCACAATGAATTCTTCACTGTATCAGAGGGTGCTTGAGGAAAATGTAAGACCATCTGTCCAAAAACTGAAGCGGAGGTGAACCATGCAGCATGACAACGACCCAAAACATCCCAGTAAATTTACCAAGGAATGGCTCAAAAGAAAGAAATGGAGAATTCTGGAATGGCCAAGTCAAAGCCCGGATCGTAATCCTATTGAGATGCTGTTGGGTGATTTGAAACGGGCTGTGCATGCAAGAAACCCATCAAACCTCACACAGCTGAAGAAATTCTGCATGGAGGAGTGGGGAAAACTTTCTCCCAGTCGATGTCAGAGACGGTAGATGGTTATAGGAAATGTCTAATTGAGGTTATTTCAGCCAAAGGGGGAAACACCAGCTATTACGACATAGGGTGTCCTAACTTTTTCCTCACAATAAATTTCCATTTTTGTTCATTACATTTTACAACTTGTGTTTAAAAGTAATTTTTTCAGGTGTATTAGTTTAGTTATATAAGCTCCATCTCTCAGTACTGTTTAAATGAAGCTCTAATGTCCATATGTTTAAATATGTTCAAAAAGGCAAAGGTTTTCATGGGGTGTCCTAACTTTTTCACATGACTGTATATATATATATATATATATATATATATATATATATATATATATATATATATATATATATATATTAAATCAGGTATTATTTTTCTGGTTCAGTGTGCTACTCCACTATTGCATGCCACCAATGTGTCTGAGAGTAAACGTGTCTAAAGTACTGAACCTTAAATGAGCTTAATAAAGCCAATAGTAATCCATTATATGCATGATTTGGCCAATGATACCTATTTTTATTTATTTCATTGCGACTTACAGAATTCAACTGAGACTAGCTGACAAATGACTAACCAGCCCAAATACATAATCAGTTCATATAATATGACCTTAGTGTTTTTTTTTCTTGTTTATTAGGACATTGAAGAAAAAGCAAAAGAAATCTGTCCTGAGCCACAATGCCCAGATCGAAGTGCCAAGAGCATTGACACAGAGATTACGAGTCTTCGCCAGAAGATCAGCTCACAGGAGAGCATCTATGGTAATCATGAGCAAGTAATCAGGTACACATACTTCTTACTTTTTATCCCTGGGCAGATTTTTCTTTTCTTTTTTACATTTAAGATAATATCATTGATCTTTGATCATTTATCTTCAGGGAGTACGCTGAGGCTCACAAAAATTACAAAAACAAATCCAGCCAACTGAGAGATCTAAAGAAATTCATTGATCGTCTGGACAACATTATGACTGACCGACAGGCACGATATAAAACATTAAGAAGGTAGTCTGAGTGTTGTTAGAAATTTTGAAAGTATTCCTAAACCTAAAGTTCTGAACCATTAAAATAAACTTTTATACACTGTTTAGAAAGCTCTAAAAATAAATAAATGGCCTTGGAACATTACTACACCTAGTATTTATAGGTATGACATTTTGCAACAATTCTGCCATTCTACAATAGCAATTCTGTTAGTTTGGAAGCTATATTAGCTCAGGAAAACATAGTATTTTATTATCTTTTGATTTTCTATTTCTTTATTTCTAAACCTGTTCTAATATACTGTATTTTTATTAGCTGTATTTAGCTTTCTTCTGAGAGATGGAGGTGTTAACTGCAAATTCTAACTTCTCAAAATCATTATGTATCATTATAAATCATTATCAGATGTATGTATGTAATGGTGAAGCTTAGCTAACAGTCTTGCTTACAAATTGGAAAACCTGACGTATAACTATCCGGGAACCTCTAATAATGTGAATGTCAGATGTGATTGCCTAAAACGTGTGTGGCTTAATGAATGCAGTCATACTAAGCTAAAAATATCAGGCTTTGCTGTATATTTTTTTCTAAAAATATTCAGGTTACTCAATACTCTGCACAGTATTGAGTAACTTTAAAACAGCATCTGAAATATCAGAATCACCTTCCTAGAACAAATAAATATTTTAAGTCTCATTCTTGATTTAAGGGTGGATTAAAAAGGGTACTGTGAAATATTGCAATGACACAATTAGCATGTGTATGGAATATGGTTGTATAGAAATATAGTTCCATTAAAACAAGCTTGACATTTCACTTTCTCAGATATGTTTGGAAAAGAAATGGATTTGTTTATCTGATTCAGTCACTGAATATGCAATAAACTATTTAATTTCTCTGGTGCTGTGTTGCAGATCTCTCTCTGTGAGATGCAAGCTATACTTCAACAGTTTTCTTATCAGTCTTCACTGCTGTGGATCAATGATGTTTGATCACAGCAGTGAATCTCTCTCCATTTCGGTAGGTATTTATTTTTCTTCCCCATCCCAATTCCCAATCCTTTTTTAAAATCAAATCTTGGAGGGTATGTATTGTAGGTTCAGTGACTTTCTTCACTTTGAAGGGTGTGATGTTTCTTTGCTCATTTGTTGAATCTGGTATGGTAAATGGAAAAGAACACTAGTGCTGCAACCTTGTGAGACTAACACTGTAGTACTAGTAATTGTTAAGAATAATTATAAGGATGTATAGATCTGGACTACAGGCAGGCCAGTCAAGCACATGTTTTATGTGTCTATAAAGCCACACTGACATTGTCTTGCTGAAAAAACCATGGCCGCCTTGAGGGCTGCATATGTCTTTCTACAATCCCACTGTATGTTTCCACCTTTATACCTAACAGCCAAACCCACATTCGGTTTCCATGGTTGGGGCTCTGAGCAAGACCCTTAAACCTCAGTTGCTTGCAAAATGCAGTAAATGTGTTAGTTGTGTTCCTTAACTGTTTTGGAATTTTATTTTATTGTTTATTTGTAAGACAATTGTTAGTATGAGAACATTTACACATAAATAACACAGAAGATGTATGTATAGACATAAATTGAGATGTTTGATCTGGAATACATATACAAGTTATGTTAGCAGTATTTCAACCAGATTTAAGTTGTTGATTGTTTGAAAATACTTTAGAAATCAGAATGACTCTCCTTGCTAAATATGCTGAATAGCATGCTTTGAACAGTGTCATTTTTTCATTTACGTAATTTGTCTGATTAAGGTGAAGCCACCAGGTCAGGAGAATGATAGCGTCAGTGACATGCGCACTCTGTCTGGTGGAGAGCGCTCTTTTTCCACGGTTTGCTTCATTCTGTCCCTGTGGGAGATTACAGAATCCCCATTTCGGTGTCTGGATGAGTTTGATGTGTACATGGTAAGTATAAAGTTGTTACCTAACAAGTGTTGTGTCAACAAATCAAATAAGTATTCAGCCTCATTCACCTTAATAGGTATTATTGTAATTATGTGTAGAATGTATTGACATTAAAGTATTAGTAAACAGAAAAGCAGGAGGTAAAAAATATATATCCATTGTTTTGTCCTAGGACATGCACAATCGTCAGATTTCACTGGACCTGCTTATTCGACTCACTGAGCGTCAACGTCACCGCCAGTTTATCTTTATCACCCCGCAGAGCACCAGGTAGAAACCCATCAGCACTTTAAAGTTTTATCATGTAATGCTAGAGCTAACCTTGCTAAAATAAGCTATGTTTTCTTGCAGCAATCTGCCCAAAAGTAGTCATATTAAAATCCACCAGCTTCAAGATCCAGAGAGAGAAACAGATAGGGAGGCGTCATAGTTCCCTGTCTAATGAATGGACTACAGTGTGTTGTTCTTAAGAAGGTTATGTTTTATATGTTTTTATATGTTTACTTCTCAAAGCATGTTTTGCCTGAATTTTATGCATTTATCACTCATTATTTCACACTTTATTTAGATCCTAATAATAGTCAAACTTTTCACTGTAACTACTATCAGAACAACAATAGTTTTTATGTCTTTATTAAACACATTAAATATTCACAGTCCAAGCTGAAAGTGAGCCATCCAATTAAGTAACTGCTAGAACCTCCTTAAGAATAATGTGTCCTTTAGCTCATCAGTCTTGCAAAGTGGCAAGAATAAATTTTATGGAAATGTATATTAACTGTTTTTTTAATTAGTCACGTGTCTTGGTTCATTAAGCTTCATCTAACAAATTATTTCCCTAAAATTATCCTGTAAAATTTTCTGATACAGTTTTCAGTTTATTTTTTTTTTTAAAGCAGCACAGTGGCACTGCTGGCTGTGTGGGTGTCACACTTATTATTGACTAATAAACACCACAATCTTTATGTACAATTTTCCTGCCTTATAAGGATGTCTTATATGTTTTTAAAAAAACTGAGCCTGGGAGCTTAACTGTTCACATTTTCATGACATGGACTGTAAATATAAAAAGATACAAAAAGTACAGTAATATGTAAATTATTTATTCATAATGTGTGTCTGTTTTTATGGCTTGTTCTTAAAGACCATTGTATGGGTTAATCCCTACTTGTTTGCAAAATAAGTAAAATAATGTTTAATGAAAAAGAAACATCAGTGTGCTTTTGTTAAAAGCAGATTTCATTTTGCAGTCATATATTTTTATACGAAATCAAGTACACTTTGTATGTTCTGAAAACAGCCCATAGACAGTTTATTGATTGGAATCACAATGTTGGCAGCGCAACCATTACATAAGTGAATTGAAGACATGCCACAAATAAAACACAAACAACGTATTACACAATTAAATCATTTTTAAATTTGGTATTTCATTCTATGTTAGATACAAATATTTACATGGCAGAGATATACAGCTTTAACTTTAGATTCTTACAAACACTAATATATAGCCCTTCTTTTCTATAAGGAGGGCTTAGGGACAAAACTGTGCAGCATTCTAAGCCTTATAGCGCATGCACTGGCTTAATGCTTCCAATTTTGTTGAAAGCAAAGCAAAAACAAGATAAATTATACAATATTGGTGAGAAATGTAACTTTTAAAAAGAAGAAAGCTTCAGGGATTTTTAAACTAGACATGGAAACCCTTTTGCTTAATATAGAGTGAACCATTCAATTAGTATTCTGTGAATGACCATTAGGAATATATATATATTTTACCAACAACAATGTATAATAATAATAATAATAATAAAAAAACACACATAATAACTGTAAAACTGTACTGTAAACTGTATTTTATATGAAAATAACTGATGGAAAGTTTGTGGTACTAATGATTGGACATCACTAAAATTCAGGATGCTGCTGAATTAGGAATTACTGCCTTATAGAACCTTCTTCTAAAAGTAAGGTATGAGTAACAATGTTTTAAGTGGCTAAACAAAATTGTGGCACAAATATCTTTTAATTTCTATTTAAAATATGCATTAAATTACTATATAAAATGGTTATTTAAATGTCATACGTAGAAAGATTTTAAAAACAGTTCAATAGAAACTTACCACATTTAGTCTAATTTCTTATGCTAAACCTATTTGTAGTGGATTGCATCTAGCTCACAGGATGGAGGGGCAGTAGAAAATCTCTCATGAAGAAGAACAGACATGTGATCAACCCAAAAATTTCACCCAGATCTACAAGCATTCGTGCATGCAAACTGATGTATAAATAAATAAAAGGAAATGTAAGGTAACTTGAAAAGGCAGTTTTGTCATTTATGTAACAAGAGTAATACACTAAAATATAAATTATTTGGTATGGCCAGTTAGTACCATATTTACTAGCAACTCATTGTATATATGTATTAAAATATATACGGAGTTGTCTGTTTATGTTTAAGTACAAAACTTAGAACTGCTAAAGGTAAATAAAAGCTAAACTGGTCCAAGACAAGATGCAACGCATATCATTGCCCTTACAGATAGCTTATACAAATACACAGTTGGTTTTTGGGAAACACATGCATCCAAAGAAGTATTTTTAATGGGCTGATGAATCACGCATGTAAAACTCACTTTTCATTAATATCATTACTGCTCGTTTATAAGGCCTCCTTATATTATTTCTCAAGGTTGCCAAAAAGATAGAGATTAGACTTTACACATAATACATGCATGCAAATAACTTACGTTTATAATCAAGTACAAGCACATTTGGGAGGCTAATTTAACCCCTGTCCCCTCCTTGCTTTTAGGATTAAAGCTGAACATACTGTTTTAATAGAACTTGATACATTTAGTGTGATATTTTGTTTGTAATACCCAAACCAACATAGAGGACATACAGCAGCTATTGTGGTAAATATGGTTTGTAAGCAGTATAGCTAGACATGAGATGCCTACTGTGGATCACTTCACTGACTAACAATGAATGTGAGAGTGAAAATAATGTGACTCGTATATTTTGCACACCTTACATTGTTGCAGTTTCAAAATTAAATGTATATTAACTTTTAGCATTTGACATTCTCATGCATACTAGTTTTTTCGACAGCAAGAAGCAAGTTCATCTGAAAAGTCCAAATATATAATTGTTTTATAATCTTGTGGAAATGGCTGAACATGAATCAAATGTTACAACATATTCAGTCTGGAGCATGCTGGCATGCATACCCTTACTTCTGCATGTCGCACTGCAAAAGCAGTACAATAGACGGGTCGCTCTTTGCTGCTTCTTTAAACTCATCTAGGCTGATTTGGTCGTCGTTGTTCTTATCCATCTTGCTAAAGATTCGATCCACCCTCTGCTCTGGTGTCAGCCCATCCTCGTTCATCTTCATCATGATCACAGTGCCAACCATTTTGTAAATAGCCTTTTAAAGCAGAGAAACACACGTTGGATTATTTTATCTTTTTGTATGTTTTATTTTACTCAGCACACCCGGTATATAACTTTTATTTATAGTTTGTAGTTTAAAAAATGCATGTATATCTAGTACAGAATAACAGAAGAGTGGCTTAAAATTCAGTTTATTTTTTTCATAATTTGTGTTGGTGACAGAAGTTGGGTGTGCTAAATGCAAAAATATGGGTGTGTAACAAACTAGCTTCTACAATATTCATAAATACTGTCTGGCTTCAAGTATGGACATGAAAATGCATTAAGGATGTTTAAATTACACTGAATCTCGCTATAATCAGCCATGGAGATAAAAATAATCATAACTATTACACACAAATATTAATACATAATGATTGTTATTAATAATGCCTGTGTGATGTTAGCCCCTTACACTGCTGAATATTTTGTCAGTAATAGCACATATCAAATATAGTTTGTATGAACAAACCCCATTTCCAGAAAAGTTGGGTCATTTTGTAAGATTCAATAAAAACTTTTTTTTTCAAAGATACTTTGCCAATTCAGGGAAATTCTAAATTAACTTTATTGTACATTATTTTATTAACAATTTACTGCAGGCTTTATTTGATATTTATTTATTTCTAATGGGATTTTGTTTTTTTAATAAACACCATTATATGATATAATGTAAACAGAATGCATTTTGTCTTGCTGTGAAGACAGGAACTGTGTTATTACATTTAACTTGAGAATACCTATAGAAACTCTACAGAGACATCATGTAGTATGCCAGTTAAAACTAGGGTTTACCAAGTGTAGTAAAACCACATACCTCTATAATTTCCAGCATTTCCACTCGTGTGATTTTGCCATCTCCATCTAGGTCATACATGTTAAATGCCCAGTTTAGCTTCTGTTCAAAACTTCCTCGTGATGTAATGGACAGGGCACAAATAAACTCTCTGAAGTCAATAGTGCCATCTCCGTTTTTATCAAAGGTTCTGAAGGCATGCTGGGCAAACTTGGATGCATCACCATACGGAAAGAACTGCAAAAAAACAGTTAAGACAAATTTAAACCTGTCAAGTTACATTTATTTCGAGTCAGTAAAGTGATCATTTTTAAATAAAGTAAAAGTATAGTAGAAAAATGATTGTAATATGTTTAAAGCACAAATGTTTGGCGTGTATAGAAATATTTATGAACAAAATGTAAACAAAGCATGTTCCCATTTATATTGTACTTTAAAGCTCACTTAATAAATTTACATTATAAATATAAGGTGACAACACTGACCAAATATTAAGAATAAAAAAATGAGGCAATGATTATTAAAATAGCTATATGACTGAAAGGTTTATATCAACTGTTTATATCCAAGAATCATCATACATTATATAAGAAGACTCATTTATGTTGGCAAAAAAAAGGCTGCACAGTTCTAAATATACAAAAGCAATAATTGTAATACTTTTCATGAGCACTGTAGCTAACTAAGTGGGTATGTTATTTGTGGCACAGTGGCTTATTACGCTAGCTCACCACCACTGAGATCTAAGTTTGAAGCTCTATACATCTATACAGACATAATTGGCTATGTGTTTGACCAAAGCGCTGCGATGAACTAATGCATTATCCAGGGTATTCCTGCCAGGTGCCCAGCATTTTGCTATAAAACTGGACCTGCCACCACCTAAATTTAATGAGACTAACTACTAAAAATCATACAGGAAAGGTCCCATAAAGTCATGTTTATTATCTATGTAACTGACTTGACCTGAGCCATTTCCCAAAAACTGCTACAACTGTTGCAATTAACTGTTGTTTTAAGGTCTTCTCAAGACTTGTATTCGAAGGCTTTTCAAGAATTTATTCTTACTTTCTGGCACTGTGTAGACTCTAGAGCAGGCCAGATTTTCTTTCTGAGCCTGTTTTTGTTGTCACTGTTGCCTCTGTCTTATATATATATTGGGTCCAGACTAGGGATGCAATTTTTTTAACCAATAACTGAATGATACCAGATAACTGACAAGCTCATAATGTACCAAGATAAAAAGCACATTACAAAGTTTCAGATCAACAAGCTTATTATTGTTGGATATTGATTGCTACATTATCAAATTATAGTATTGATAAATAGAGTGTAATGCCGTGGACATGCTAAGAATTAAACAAATGCAGCAGAATTGTTTGTTTGTGTGTACCCACAACCCAAACTCTGTACACAATATGTAACATTATGCATTAATTTGCAATTTAAATGTGGACTAATCTCCTTAATGACTGACCTATTTTTAGTAATCCTTTTAAGACAAAAACTGCAATCTATATTCAATTTTTTATGCAAAAGCCTCAGCATATAACTTTTTGTTTTTATCATGGCCCATGTCCACTATTAAACCCTTGCAGCTCATTCAAAATGCAGCTGCCCGTCTGGTTTTTAACCAGCCCAAACACTGCCACATCACCTCACTGCTGCGTTCTCTTCACTGGCTTCCTGTAGCTGCACGCATTCAGTTTAAAACACTGACGCTCGCCTACAAAGCCAAAAATGGACCAGCCCCAAGCTACCTTCGTGGCCTAATCAAACCCTGCTCTGTACCACGCAACCTCCGAGCCACCAGTCTCGCTCGACTTGAGCCTCCATCCAGGACTAAAGGAAGACAAGCATCAAGGCTCTTCTCTGTTCTAGCGGTGGAATGAACTTCCTCTGTCTGTCCGAACATCTGAGTCTCTTGCTGTCTTTAAAAAATGATTAAAAACCCACCTTTTTATGAAGCACTTAAGCTGACTTGTACTTATTTACTAACATCTTGTTCCATCCTTTTCCATTTCCAAAAAAAAAAAAACTTTGGTTCTAACAGGTTTTAGCAGATTTGTGTTCTTCAACTGTTGTTTACCTAAACTTGAGAAATTAAATGTTAACTTTGGAAGCACTTCTGTAAGTCGCTCTGGATAAGAGCGTCTACTAAGTGCTGAAAATGTAAATGTAAATCATGACCCCATATGTTCATATACAATAATCAATTTAAAGAGCCTACTTGTTTGTAACAAATACATACTTTTTCACATACATAATACTTTGCACAGGCATGAAGCAGCAACATGTACCCAGCCATTTGGTAAGTGAAGTGCAAAACACTTATTTAAAAGCCACAATAATGTTGTGACTGATGTTCATGAAAAGCTCTGTTACTTAATTCTATAGAAGAGTGGGGGTAAATTGTGTGACATGAACTGATGATGATACACAATAATTAAGGCCCTGAAGCATGTTGTTTAGTGGGAGAGCTGTTATTTCTTCCTCCTTTAACCTCTGTTTATTTCTTAGTTACTGCATTTTAATCAAAATGTATACCAACATTGAATTGAATGCACGACTGGCCAAGGATAATAAGGATTTACTGCAAATATGCTGCATTGAGGCAAGTGAGAACAGTGTGTAGACAAAGTGCATTCCTGAATAAACTAGGCTTGTTCTAGTAAGAAAGTGATTCCTCTTTTGGAAAATTACATACATTTATTTAGCGTTGTACTGAGTCTCATGTTGTATTTCAACACTGGTTAGGGTAACATATAATTATTTTTGGCCAAGTGGTTTAGCCTTTTATCTTGGGGGTAATTGAAATTGACGTAAAGACTGTTACATTAACATTTTTGTTTAACTATAGTATAGACTAGCTGCTGGTCATAAGGCATTAAAAATACTTACTAAAACACTGTAACATCAAACCCACTCACCTTGACATACAGTTGCTGAAACTCATCCAGATTTAGTTTGCCACTGGGACAATCTTTAAGAAAACCCTTATACCATTGCTTGAGCTCATGTTCATTGAACTCTGTGTTTTTCACCAAGTCCTCCATTACCTCAGGGGTCAGCTTGCTGTTCTGTTTCCCCATGATCTGAACACAAAACAGAAATACATTTACTTACGTGAGTACTAGCTGTTTATAGATTTTGGATGACCAAACAACAAAAATTGGCCTTTTTAAACACTACCCAAAATTATTTAGGTTTGTTTTTGGCTGGTGTCTGGAAACCTGCTATAAATGGAACAAATAACATATTTTGTTCAAATTAAATTAATTATTAAACATATTATTGGCACCAACATATTGATGGAACACAAAGGAATTACGTCTTTCAGTTTGGTCTACCACAAAACAATTAGCCTCCTGTTGTGTTATAATATGGTTGCATGGGCCTACTGACCAATTGCTTACTGCACAATTAATAAAACATTAGCTAATATTTAATTTATGTCCCAGGTGAGTGAACATGTGTGGTGGGCTTGCCCTCCACTGACTATGTCCTTATGAAGGGTATATTTCTATATGATGCCCAGGTGGTGCCAGACCCACTTGACCATGTTCAGGATACAACTTTAAGAGAAAATGTTTTTCTTAGTTTTTTAGTGTTTTAACACTTTCATTGTCAGAAAAAAATAGCTAAGTTCTTGCCTAAATTCATATTATGCCTTGTGGTTGTGTATTGGCGCTTGGGAGGTGCAGTAGTGTAATGTGCCAACCCACAACCATGAAGCTCCAAGCTTATGTCTTTGCACTGGTCAGGGCAGTGGTCAGGAACTGACAGGCCATTTCTCTTTCATACATAAAATATTCAACCCCTCGCCTTAATAGATTAATAAAATTTAGTGAAAATGGTTATATTTAAAATGTACTGATACAAGCAATTCGAATACCAAAAGTTAACACATTGAGTTTAAATAAAAACCATCTTGTTGTCTTGACAAATGTCTATGTGCACTATTATTAAACTCTCAGCTTCAGTACTTGGTGGAACATTCTTCTGCCTTAAAGCTTCTGACACCTCTCTTGTGGAATCTTCATCCATTCTTCTCGTGCAAAAGCTTTCAGCTCAGTGAGGTTTGATGACTTTTGAGCTGCAACTGCTTTCTTTATATCGCACCAAAGAATTTCTGTGGAATTTAAATCTGAAGACTGAAAAAGCCACTCCAGAATATTGCAGGGCTGATTTCTTTTGGTTGACTTAGAATTGTTTGTCTTACTGGAAAGTCCAATTATCACCAAGCATTAATTTTACCACAGACTGCAAAACATTCTTACTCGTAATGCCTTGATATTTCTACGATGGGATAGTATTCGTCTGGTCATAAGCTATGTCCTTCTTGCAACCAACCGCTAATCCATATGGCCAAACAGAGCTGCAGGCTTATCCGAATTCCTCCTGTCATATTTCAGTTGACCCTACTGTGCTTCTTGGTAAAGACTGGCATGTGTCGAGAAGTAAAGAAGTCCCAGCCCTCATTAGGTCATCCTGTAAGTCTTTTGCAGTAACATGGGGATTTTTCTTTGTTGTCCCAATATGATTGCCAAGGCCTCTGGAATGTTGGGCTTTCTCCCATGGCCAAAATATTTGGGATTTCCAAAACCCATTCCCAGTGGTGTCTCTAGGAACACAAAGCAGGTTGGGTCCTCGGATTCATGACCATTCCCATAATCATGGCAGAAATCAAGATTCAGCAGACCAGCCATTGTTTCTGTGAGCCCGTGTCCACTCTAGCATCAGAATCCTGTTTTTGGCTACAGAGAGCTGAACTGGATTTGGTCTTTAGCCGTAGTAGCCCATCTGCCTCAGGGACCAACTTACTGAGTGTTCTTTTTAAAAAAGTGTATTTTTATAATGGTACATGAATTTAGACCTTTACCTAAAATAAAAAACAAAATATTAAGATTGTTATTGTTCACACATGACATTATTTTTCACTGAATGCTTTTTCCTGGTAAAAGTTACAGTGGGTTCAATGCCACAATAAAAACACCTGGCACAGGGCTCCAATCCATCAGAGGCCACTACACACTTGCCCAATCACCCAGACACACCAAAGGACAATTTCAGTGACTTCAGATCAGTCATAATAAAGAAGTGGAAAATATGATGCCACATTGCTAGATCAGGCCATATCTCTAAACTTAGTTAATAAACTTAAGAAAAAATTGATCTCAGACAGCAATTAAAGCTATTTTCATAAACCATTAATATCCATGGTGTCACACCAAAAGGGTATTTACATAAAAAAGTATTTACTAAAAGAATTTGCAAAATGACATTTGAAGGAGGAAATTAGAGTACCCACAGAACACTCACAAAGACATGAAAAGAACATGCCAAATTGCTCACAAACAGTGACAAATGACCAGATCAAATCTCAGGTCCTCAAAATGCATGTTGCTACTGCACCAACCCTATTAGTTTTTTAAAAAAACACGGTGGTGGTAATGCTGTTCTATAGAGATGTGTTTGAACTTGCAGGGACTGACAAGTCTGGTTTGGACTGATTGAAAAATTAATTGTTCATAGTACGTAGCAGTTCTGGATAAAAACTTGCTCCCCTTGAACAAAAACCTTAAAATGGAAAAATGTTTATCAACAAGACAATGACATGCTTCCAAAGCCACACTGGAGTGGGGAACTACTATGTTTCAGATCCCACAGTAATCAGGATTAATGATGTCTGTTCTCCTCAGGTCCTTCTAGTTTTTATTTAATAAAACTCCAGTGGTCTTCTTCCTTTTATAACTGTGCCAGTAAGTGGATTTATTACTCTAAATTGTCACTACATTATGTGGTGCATTAATGTAGATTGATGCCCTGTTCAGTGTGTATTCCTGTCCTGTGCAGTGTTTCCAGTTAAAGTCCGGACCCACCTTTATCGAGATACTAAATTATTATGTTGTCCTTTAAATGATCATGATTATTCCAATTTTATTGTATTTCTTATTGTTATTTATTTATTCACTTTTACAAACCATTATGGTCTAGGTTGTGGTGTGACTTGATGCCACTCCTAAACACACCAGTCCATCACAGTGCATTACATTAACACAGTTCAATTACTCACACATCGAGACAATTAGGATTGAGAGCCATAAAGAAAATGCCAAACTCTAGGGAAGAATGGTGAGAATCTAACTCAGATCCCAATTAAGGATCCATGTTTCTGTGTTGCACTAACCCAAACAGTAGTAGCAGTAGCAGTGATGGTAGTAGTATTTTTTGCTTTTTGTTGTAATAGCCCAGTGTTCAACATACTTGCATGACAAATTGTTGGCCTTTTTTTGCATTACAATGAATCTTTGTTATTTTACACTCTGCATTGCATTTTTCGTAAGATATAATACTTTACGTCCTATACACATATGCACCTAAGCTGTAAAATGGGCCTCATATTTTTCTGTTAGTACTTTTTAGTGCTGTTCTGTTGTAGGAGAGCCTACACGCAACATTATGTAACAAGTGGAGCTGTAGCCTTGTGCACGCACTGGAATAAACAGAAAATCTTTAATAATAAAAAGATGACTAATTATAAATGTGCAGAAAATGGTAGATTAATTAGGCTGTGCCCTTAACTAAAGCTCCAGATCGTTATGTAAGAGAGCTGAGAGCTCCTTCAAGCTCCAGTCGCTCACTGAATGACCTTGAGAAGGGAAACCATTAAGAGATCTAGCAGTAGAACAGTGCTGCATTCAATCACACAGCAAACACAAATATACGTACAGATTTGGCTAATTAACCTAAGGAATGAAAATGTGGTGTGATGATGCTTTAAAATACTCGAATTCACATATAATATCCAAATTCGGTTTTCATGATGTCATTTAGCCTATTTAACGCCAGAATTTAGTATATGCAAACTGACACACTATCTGTAATTATATTTGTGATTCCTTTTTAACATGTTTGATTTAGGAGCTTTGTAACACATCATGCGAAAGGAAAAGACGCAGTGGCGGTTGCCCATGTATGACGGTTCTCTGGATGCAGCATCATGAAAAATCCTCGTTCAAGACCCCCATACCACTAGCGTTTAATTAAAAATGAATAAAAAGCTTAAACAAGGCTGTTTACAAGACATAAACACTACTGCAACCAGTTCTACCTGAGGCTATTTGTACCCTGTGTGATGCCAGTGAAACCCTGCACCATGTCTGTGTTTATCAGCTGTACCCAGCGACATCTCCAATCCATAGTTAAAATGTATGAATACTTTAGTCTAATTCATTTTTAAAAATAATTTACACTCCCTTGTTTATTCACTAACCAATTCATTTATTCACCGATTTATTTTCTGCGCTCGCAAAGACGGGATGCAGCCCAAACCTAAACGATCACCAAAACAATAAAACCACACATCCCACACAAACGAGCAGCAATCAGATTTCCATCCCACTTTATACACACTACAGCATCTTACCTTCCAGTAAATATGGATATAGCTTAACAGGAGTGAGTTGGTGTTGCTCAACAGAACGGCCGGGATCGAGCCTCGACGCTGTGCGTGACTGCGCACCCAGATTCCTCAGATCCGGCTTCTTTAAGTGAACCTTTCTCAGTGAGATGTGTGAATGCGCTGTGTGAATGCGGTTTATTCGGATCCTGTGCACACAGTCTATGCTGGGCTACGCGACGCCACGCACACGCCACGCACCGAGCATCACGCAATAACACCTACTGATATTGATGGTGATGGTGCTGATGCTGCTGCTTCAGCCTTTATGCTTCAGTGTGCAATCCGAGTTTGCGCAAACTCTACTGTTCCTGTTCTCAGGGCAGCATGCAAACGTTTCAACAACTCTTTTTTTTACCATGCAATGCTGAGGTATGTTCTGTAGAGTTCTGAACCTGAACCTGAACCTGTTCTGTATGTTCTGAACCTACTGCTTCATATCATCACTGGCATGTGACCGAATTCTCTGTTATAAAACATAACGCGTTTGGTCTGATTCAGCATCTTTCTCAAACGAGGCGACTGTTTAATGGAATGATGGGTTGAGGTCGGGTTCTGTTTGTGATTACAGATTACGTCAACATACATGCTATGCATTAGAAATTAGTTTTGTTGGGCTTGGGTAAGTGGTTGTGTGTTTCAGTCACACAACAGGTATGTCTCAGGGCTTTAAAGGCAAAATACACCCACCAACCACCGTATAAAGTCACTCGTCATTTAAACACTTAGTCCAATTTAGTCCAAAACACAATAGTCCAAACACAATAATCCAATTTGCATACATTTTGTAATACTGCCCTGGGTTCAGTATGAACTAAACCAGTGTTTCACTCAAGCACCAATGAGTTTGGGTGGGGACCCAGTAGGCTGGGATATTTTACTTATCTAGCTACTGTGGGTACTTCTTTTTTGGACTGTGTCTATTGGAATTGGTTCTGTTCTGTCAAAACAGACTTAGTGTGTTTAGACACTGATGACAAAATGGCCTAGCTCGTTATCAGTGAAGCAGTACTTCCCTAAAGTGTTTAGAGGGGTTGATATCAGGACACTGTGCAGGCCAGTGGAGGTTTTCCACACCAAACTTCTCAAGGCATATCTTCATGGACCTTATTTAGGGTCCAAAACTGTTGCCACAAAGCTTAAAAACAATTTTAACTGATTTTATGTTCATACTTTTTTACTGTTAACAATTTTTGTGTCTGCTGTTACTATATGGTAATTTTCTGTACTTACATTTAGTCTTTATATTTTATCAGTGAGTTTCATCCGGGTACATATTATTTTTAAGAATTATGTTTTATTCTTACCAATTTGACTTGTAACTCATGCCATGAAAAAAAAACACTAGAAGATTTGGCTTTATATGGTAAATTATTACTGCTGAGTTACTGGTGTCCACAGACTAGCACTGAATTACACTTAGGTTACAGTAAAAGAGGCAGAAACCATTGTTTTCAAAAGTAATTGAGGTACTAAATGAACGTTACTGAAAGTTAATTTGCTGATACTGTTTAAACATTGTAATGAATTAAAATGTTATCTAACTCAACTTTGCATTTTAATGCATATGTTATAAAAACCTGACAGGAGATGGTAATGATAATGTCTTTGATTTTTAAAAGAGGAAACCAGATACCTACTCTGGCATCAAATAGGGCAAGATGTATGGAGTTATGAACCACTAAGGATAAAGAGTTAACTATGAGCTCTGCTCTAAATGTATTGATTTTAAGCTTTTAGTGTATCACTTCATGTACGAACCATTAACCGTCTACCATTTGCACCAAAGATAACCCATATAAACCAGTTATTAATTTGATTTACTAATTTACACTGGAAAAGGCCTAGACTCTTGACATTTCTAGTATGCATCAGTTCCACTTTTGTACTGATGCCAAATTAATAATTTTTTAACCTAGAAAGGCCAAAAAAAAAAAGGTTCATACTCCTAATGCATTAATTGTAAAGACAGTCATTGTTTTAAAAATACAGCATTACAAAAAAGGTTTCAGAATTAGAGAGCATTTTAATTTCTTATATGAAAACAATTTAACATCACATACACAAGCACAAAGTAAAGTGATATTCATTGCAACTGTCTGTCCACTGGTCCAAAGTCTAATGGTGATGTGCTTTACACTCCAGCCAATGCATGACATCATACAAGATAAAGATAGGTTATCCATCATCTTTAGACTGATTCATTTTAAAGTTTGCACTCTTGGTAGTGTAATTACTTATAGCAATTACATTGTTCACAAACAACAGTTGGCCAGTACTCTAACGGCAAAAATTTGATCAACTAACTTTTGTATTAAAGTTCCACATTTAAAGTCACTGAACTTTGCGGAACAACCAGTTCTACTGCCACTATTTGTCTATGGGGATTGCATGACTGTAGCTTAATTTTATATAATAGCCAGATCCACTACAAGACGGATACATATACTGTTGGCCATGCAGTGTCTAACTGTGCAAATGTTTTGCAAAATAAGTGATTAAAGGCTACATATTGGGTGTGTTTTATCCACACTCATTGCAAGTGTATTAAATTAATTGTAGAGCATACATTTAATGCTTTCATTGGGGAAGGCTCAGTTCTGTTCCAGCATGACTGTGCACGAAGCAAGGTCCGTAAAGATTGTTGGCCTGTAAAGAGCCCTGACTTCAACCCCAAAAACCACCTTTAGAATAAACTGAAATGATAATTGCCAGGCCTTCGTGTCCATCACTATTGCCTGACTTTACAAATGCTTTTTTGATCAAATTATCACAAAATTCACACATTTTCAAAAGATCATCCAAAAGATTGGAGGTTATTACTGCAAAGGATGCTGTTCCCATAGGCTAATGATAAGGTGTCTAAATACTTTTGGCTGTATAATGTACTTTAACTCATCATGTGTGATATTTCATTTTAACCCTAGTGTCCATTTGTGTGTTGGGTGTGATGAATTGTTTACCCTTTGTAGACGATAAAATTACTTTGTGTTGTGTAGAAGTATTTGAACAGAAGCCACTCCATTTGTATTTTACTTTTTTACATTTCTTTGTAATGTCTATTGGTCACTTGAAGTCCTCTGCAGCATAGCATCTCATTAGATTAATGTATTTGGCAGTAGGATGGAGAAAAATCGACAGACACAGATGAATTATATCTTTGGCTCAGAGATTATAGCCTAATTCTGCATTAAACAGTTACCACCCCGACTCCTTCAATGTTGGAAATCTGGGAGCCTAATGAAGAAGAATTTCCAAAGTGCCACAGGGTAAAGGTTTATGACGTTTCAGTGTGATACTAGATACATGGTAGTCATTTAAGGTGCGGCGAGCAGCGGCATCAAAAACAACATGCATCATTTTACTCTACTATGCATGGAGTATAGTAAAAAATAAACCGAGTATAATCAGTCCTCAGCTGAGACGTCACATGACTTCAGCCCAAACACGACTTTTGTGTAATGTTGAATCTCCGGTCGATGCATGTTCCACAGTGTCACCGCAAACATTCAATGACTGTGTGTGGGTAGCGCCTATATGTGAGTTGGTGTGTTACAATGTGCATACTTGCCTTTAGGCACCACTGTTGCCATGGCAACAGACCCACTGTTGTCATGGCATCTAGAGCCTATTACATTTTAACACTGACACTGAGTCAATATCACCTTCAGTAAGGCAGTCAGTAATGTGACCCAGGCTACACACTACAGTGTATTAGGTATTGGGTTTGGACAATCTATGTCTACACACACACACACACACACACACACACACACATGTACTTGACCAGGCTGTGTTTAAATTGTCCTATTCATATAATGTATAGTGAATTGGTAAATAATGTGTACCAATTTTAAAATGTAAATAAAAAGCAGTGATTTGCTGAGGATCCATCAAAGACTCAAGCTTTTTAAACAAAGATGAGTTGTTGAATACTTCGTTGTTAGAGAATTGTCAAACTGTTCAAAGAGAATTTTTGTCAATGCAAGATTGCAAATAATTGTGATTTTTAAACATGTACCATACATAACATTGGAGAGAAAAAAGGGAATCTGGAGAAAGTCAGTGTAGGGCCTGGCCGGAATGTCTTGAATGTGTGTGATCTTTGAGCCCTACAACTCTATTATGCAAACACAAAGCCATACATCAGTACTATGCAAAAAAGTTATCTGAGCCTGAGCTTGGATTAAAAAACAATGGAAACAGATCAGTGAAAGATGCTAAAGCCAACATAATCATATATGTGGGTGCATCAGAATCCACAGCATGGGGGATTTGCTTATGTGTAAAGGTACCATTTACAGGAAGGCATATATTGCTATTTTAGAGAGAGATATGCTGCGACCAGGTCGATGTCTTTTCTCGGTAAGTGCACTTATCTTTCAGTAAAACATTGCCAGGCCTCATTCTGCACAAACTACAGCAGTGTAGCTTCCTAGACACAGAATGTGTGTGCTTGATTGGCCTGCCTGCAGTCCAGATCTGTTTTCTTATTGAAAAAGTATGGAGCATCATGAAGAGGAGAATCAGACAAATGCGACCACATACTGTTGAGCAGCTGAGGTCTTGTATCAAGCAAGAATGGGCAGAAATATCACTTACAAAACTGCAACAATTAGTGTAATCAGTTCCCAAACTACATGTATTGTTGTGCTAACTATTGTGCTTAGAAGTGGGAAACAGAGCTAGCACCTACACTTTCTTACAACAAAGCCGCAGTGATTTGCTGAAATAAGCAGGGACATCCCTAATTAAATATCATCAAAATAGCAGTATGCTTGGGGAAGTTGGTGGTTCCTTAACAGGTAACAAATGAAATAATCTAAAATAATCTATTGTTGATTGTTGTCAACACCTAAGAAATATAATAAAAGTACAACGAGTTTTCCTCAATTTTCTTCCCAATTGCATTTTGCTTCCTCTACTTCCTTTACCATAGGATGAGCCAATTATTGTATGTTTAGGGGCCCGGCCTGCCGGTAGCAAAGCTGATATCTAACTTTTGAGTTTTTGACATTTCAACTTTGATGTGCTAGTGTGTTTTACCGCTGCACCACCCAAGTGCCCCATATTTTGCCAAATTTAAACAAACCCATATTCGAGTGTTCATGAATATGCAGTTGTCCTTCATGTCCTTCAGCTATCCAATACAGGCCACAGACAAAAAGTTAACACACAATTGGCCATGTCTAAGAGATGAAAAGATGAAAGGGAGGTCACCCTCCTGCTTCTGCAACAGACTTTTACTGCCTGGTTAAGGCACCAACACAGAGCAGAAGAACACAGAGGGCCTGATGTTCCTCTGTGCATGTGAAAATGTGACAACCTTTTGGTCAGTGAAAAATAACCTATGCTAGCCTGCTGTCCTCCTCAGCCAGTGTGGGTGTTATACGTGATAGAGGTTGAGGATGCATTGGGGAATTGCTCAGTTTATGAAAAGGGGGAGGGGTAAAATGTTGTGAAATTATATGTTTTAACTGTCCATCCATGTCCTTCAGCCTTTTTATAGTAACAGGCCAGCTGGCTGTATGCAGAATTTTGTTTGCTGAACTAATTCTTTCAAGCTGTCCATTCATAATTAAATAAACAACATTTAAATAATATGAAATGCTAAAAGCACATCATTACTGTTATCTGTTATCTTTGTGTAGTTTGTCATGTCAAATATTACAATACATGTTAACAATTGTGCTTTTTGAGGCTTCTTGCACATAAAATTGACTTTATTGGCTATATATATTATATGTAAGTATGTACACTGATCAGCTATAACATTAAAACCACCTCTTTGTGATCATTTTATCAGCTCCACTTACCATAAAGAAGCACTTTGTAGTTCTACGATTACTGCCTGTTGTCCATCTGTTTCTCTGCATGCTTTGTTACCCCCCTTTTATGCTGTTGTTCAATAGTCAGGACTCTCCCAGGACCACTACAGAGTAGGTATTATTTGGGTGGTGGATTATTCTCAGCACTGCAGTAACACTGACATGGTGATGGTGTGTTAGTGTGTGTTGTGCTGGTATGAGTGGATAAGACACAGCTACGCTGCTGGAGTTTTGGACACCTTACTGTCACTGCTGGACTGAGAATAATCATGGGCAGCATCCTGTGACCACTGATGAAGGTCTAGAAGATGACCAAGCGATCGTCTCTGACTTTACATCTACAAGGTGAACCAACTAGGTAGGAGTGTCTAATAGAGTGGACAGTGAGTGGACACGGTATTTAAAAACTCCAGCAGTGCAGCTGTGTCTGATCCACTCAAACCAGCACAACACACACTAACACACCACCACCATGTCAGTGTCACTGCAGTGCTGAGAATGATCCACCACCTAAATAATACCTGCTCTGTGGTGGTCCTTTGGGGGTCCTGACCATTGAAGAACAGGGTGAAAGCAGGCTAAAAAGTATGTAGAGAAACAGATGGACTACAGTCAGTAATTGTAGAACTACAAAGTGCTTCTATATGGTAAGTGGAGCTTTTAAAATGGACAGTGAGTGTAGAAACAAGGAGGTGGTTTTAATGTTGTGGCGGATCAGTGTGTATGCATGTATGTATGTATGTATGTGTGTTCTAAGGTGAACACATATTCATAATGTGATTCTTGAATTAAAAGATTATTGTAAGTAACTGTTGTATTTTTAACTTGTAAACTAAATTCTATTCTATTCTATTCTATTCTATTCTATTCTATTCTATTCTATTCTATTCTATTCATTTGAAGCCCGTCCTCATGATTACTCGCTTCAAAAACACACGGTCACGTGTTACTTGTCAATAAAGTTTTCAATCCTGAATGCCAAGATGGCAGCCGGCAAAGCGTCCTTGGTGGCTGTCAATGTTCGTTTTGTTTTGATTAATAAACTCTTACCGAGAGCACTTTTTCATCCAAATATCAGCAACGTTAAAAAGCGAGGTAAGCTATTATATAACGCAGTCTATTTTTGTTTAATCGTGTTAGAACGTAACAAATATTTAGTAACGACTTGGTTGGCTTGTTAGCTAGCTAGCCGGGTCTAGTTCACTATTTACTCAGGCATGTTAGGATTCAAACTTTTCTTTATTTATGTATGAAAGTATATCTGGTTGTGTAGCTAGCTTCTGGATTCATAATATATGTATGAAAGTATATCTGGTTGTGTAGCTAGCTTCTGGATTCATAATATATGTATGAAAGTATATCTGGTTGTGTAGCCAGCTTCTGGATTCATAATATATCTATAAAAGTATATCTGGTTGTGTAGCCAGCTTCTGGATTCATAATATATCTATAAAAATATATCTGGTTGTGTAGCCAGCTTCTGGATTCATAATATATCTATAAAAGTATATCTGGTTGTGTAGCCAGCTTCTGGATTCATAATATATCTATAAAAATATATCTGGCTGTCTGTCCAGCTTCTGGATTCATAATATCTATATTAAAGTGTATCTGGAGGTGTGTCCAGCTTCTGGATTCATAATATCTGTATTAAAGTGTATCTGGAGGTGTGTCCATCTTTTGGATTCATCATGTCTGTATTAAAGTGTATATGGTGGTTATTGTAGCCAGCTTCTGGATTCATAATATATATAGTAAAGTATATCTGGTTATTGTAGCTAGCTTCTGGATTCATAATATATGTATTAAAGTATATCTGGTTGTGTAGCCAGCTTCTGGATTCATAATATATATATGAAAGTATATCTGGTTGTGTAGCCAGCTTCTGGATTCATAATATATATAGTAAAGTATATCTGGTTATTGTAGCTAGCTTCTGGATTCATAATATATGTATGAAAGTATATCTGGTTGTGTAGCCAGCTTCTGGATTCATAATATATCTATAAAAATATATCTGGCTGTCTGTCCAGCTTCTGGATTCATAATATATCTATAAAAGTATATCTGGCTGTCTGTCCAGCTTCTGGATTCATAATATATATAGTAAAGTATATCTGGTTATTGTAGCTAGCTTCTGGATTCATAATATATGTATTAAAGTATATCTGGTTGTGTAGCTAGCTTCTGGATTAATAATATATGTATTAAAGTGTATCTGGAGGTGTGTCCAGCTTTTGGATTCATAATACCTGTATTAAAGTGTATCTGATGGTGTATCCGGCCTCTTATTTCATCAGTATTACATGTTTTACCACCTCTTTATCCTGGTCAGAGTTGTACTGGGTCGAGGGGCTTCAGTCATTTCCCTGTCGGACATATCATGTCTGTGTGTAGACGGCCGATAGCACTAACGGATAGATTCGAACCCTGGATACCAGTGGTAGTAGGCTAGTACAATTTACTGCTGTGCCACTCAAGCACCCTGGATTCATCATATCTGTATTAAAGTGTCTGGTGGTGTAATGAGCTCATGGATTGCTTTTATCTGTATTGACTTTTGGTGTTTTAAGAAGCTTCTGTATTTGTCATATTTGTGTATCTGGTTTTGTAGCAACATCATAGACTTGCTCTACAGTACAGTATGTTCATGTTTCTCCCACTCTCAAGAACTGAACCCCTTATTTTTTACCCATTAAATTATCTATCACTGTAACTTTTTCTTGTGGGTTTCTTCCTTACCCCTCTCTTTAGAATCTAGTCATTTAAAAATCCAAACTACAATTTCTTTGCCATATGCTCTCAACTGTCTCTTCTTTAGACCAGTCAGTGGTGGACTCTTGTACTATAGCCATACCATATACAGATGCTATCACTCATGTGACCTTTGCTTCTGCAGACACGGCTCAGTTGTGTCTGTTAAGTACTTTGCCATGCCAGTAGCTCTGATGCAATTTGAGTTAAAGAGCTTGAGCTCTCTTTGGTGATGGGCGAGTATATTAGACTGCTGCGGCCACTGTAACAGTTTTAGTGGTACAATATACATACCTAGTTCCATATCAATTTAAAAAACAGTCTAAGATGTGTCTTCAGTAGCAGAACTGAAATAGACAGCCCCACTATTAACTGCATTTCTTCTTTACCACAGCATTTACATCAGGTGTACTCTCTCAGTCAGTTGAAGAAACCATTTTGACAAACACTCCAACTAGTGGCTTCAGTGGACCTCTAGAACATTACAGCTATCTTGTTCAGAATGGCGTATTACAAGAGGACCCACAGCAAAAAGCTGTTCTGCAAGATCTTGACTCCATGCAGAAGAAGCTTAAAGGCTATAGCAACCAGCCGGCATCCATATTTTCAAAAGTAATGTGATATGTAATTTTTATTCCTTTTCTTATTAAGATACTATAAATCTGTAGAACTGGTCACAGAAAACCAGCTATTGTTGTAAGGATTAGTGAAATTAGGATGTACTTTTTTATCGACACATTTTGTTATCTTCAGTCATTTACATTTGTAATATGTTTATTTCTTACAGTTTTTTCTTAGTCAGAAACCACCAAAAGGTTGCTACATATATGGGGATGTAGGTAAGCTGGATGCTATATTTTTACTGCTCTGTATATTATCATTTCCTTTAATTTAATATCATGTTCAAGAAGTAATCTTTGTCTGTATTGCAGGCACTGGTAAAACCATGGTCATGGACATGTTTTACCATCATGTAGACATAACAAACAAAAAGAGGGTTCACTTTCATGGATTTATGTTGGATGTGCACCAAAGTAAGTCATTTCTTTGAAGTGGAACAGTCCAGTGTGGCTATTTTGAGAGGGAAAAATATTTTGTAATGTGGGTTCTATAAAAAAAAAAAAATTGTTTTATGCCTAACGCTGTTTCATAAAAAAAAGTTGGAGAAAAATATACCTGTAAAGTCATGGTATATTTTTTATGATTGCTTCAGGTTCCATTTCTCTAGCACAAGCAACTAACCAGCCTGTCCTCTTTCTTTTCTTTTTTTCTTCTTTTTTTATTGCAAGACCAAAACATTTACATTACCACAAGTAGAGGTTTTAATTAAGCCTTTTACATAGTACATTTACGGCATTTATCAGACTCTTTTTGTCCAAGGTTGTGTTGGTTTAGTTGTGACTGAATACTATGCAAGCAATTGGGACTTGCTCAGGAGCCAAACATTGGCAGATTCGAATACTTTATGTGGCTTATGTAAAATAAATTTGGAAATTTGATATTGAGCATGTGTCAACAATAATGGCACATTCAGTCTGGCATCATTCCTGAATTTTACCATGAGCATAAATAAAGTGTACCTATCTATTTGTGTCTGTCTGTCTAGCTAGCTTTTTATTTTACATACTGTAATTATTTTTATAGGGATCCATAGGCTTAAACAGAGTATGCCTAAAAGAAAGGCAGGTAAAATGGCAAAGGCATATGATCCGATTGCACCAGTTGCAGAGGAAATCAGTGAGGAGGCAGCACTGCTGTGCTTTGATGAGTTTCAGGTAAACGCAGTTCTTCTTACAGGTTCACATACTGTATGTATAAGTGACTGGTATCAGCTAAATGTGCTTAAATAAATCTGCATCAGTTTTATGTTTTACTGGGTATAAATTGTTTTTTTTTCTTAAAAAATCAAATAGGTCACAGACATTGCAGATGCCATGATTCTCAAACAGCTCTTTGAAAACCTCTTTCTCCATGGGGTTGTAGTTGTTGCCACATCCAACAGACCTCCAGAGGGTAAGAAGCAAAGCAATGATTAGTGAATAATAAATATGTGTATAGTGACTTCATTGTACATCTATAATAATCATTATTTGCACATACCAGGAAAATCTGACTATACAATTTAAAATCAATTAAAATCTTTCAAAGTACAAAGTTCTGTTTTCCAGATTTGTACAAGAATGGATTACAGAGGGTGAACTTTGTGCCATTCATAGCTGTGCTTAAGGTAAGGTTTTTTTTCCTCATTAAATTTCAGTTTATTCATTTTTAAAAAATGAAAGTCTCATTCATAAAGATATGTGTAGAATAATGTTAGATGTGCATGTGTTGAATCTTTGTGGGTATAAAATAAATCCTAACCCTTGCTGAACTGTGGTTGGTCGCTATTACAAGTCGTCATAAAATCATGCTCATGTTAACGAGCACATTCACTCCATCCAGATGCTCCAAGATATCCTTATATACATATTTTAATGTGTGTATATATACACACACACATACACATTGATTACTGGTAATAATTTGTCCTCTGAGACAATAGATGGTTTGAGGAAAGAAGGAAAGGATATATTTCTATGTATCCATGAGTGATGCATGAAAACACATGTCATTCATCACCAGTCTAACTGATCTAGGAAAATGCATATAGCCCCACAGTTATTACCTGATCATTGTATTCATTTAGTTTGTTTACCTATTTATTTATGAGGAAGTTAATGCTCGGCACAACCTCTTTGTTTATTACTTCAAGTTTCCACATTGTTCTTGCTCTAGCACAGGGATCACCAACCTTTTCGAGACCGAGAGCTACTTCAAGGCTACTGAATAATGCGAAGGGCTGCTTGGTGATACAAACTTCCTAAATAACATAAAGTTGCACGGTTCACCTTTAATGATAATATTATTATTATTATTATTATTATTATTATTATTATTATTATTAATGTTCATATATATGAAGAGACTGTCTGATCATATGTTAATGTTAATGATTCCTCAGAATAATTATTAACAACGATTTACCATGGTAGGAAACATACATATATTTCAACATGTAACATTATTTATCTCTAATAATCTAAATCTGTCAGAGCTATCACATCTTTGATATTTTTGTAAATATCTGTCTTGACAGTTTTTTATGAATGAGCACATATGTAGCATTTTGATCAAAATCACACTTTTTTTTTTTTTTTTTTTTACAAATGATAATCCAACTTATTATGGATTTACTGATTTACTTTATTATATTTTAATATAAAATAAATATAAAAGGATTTTTTTAAAAACAAGGTTTGTAGGAGGTAAGGGACGTTAATTTTGTATATAAAAAATAGTTAGACATGAATTCATGAAATTATACAAGATTTTAATAGATTTTTTTATTTGCACAATACAATTATTATAAAATAAATATAAAAATTAATTTTAAAACAAGCTTTGTAGTAGGTGAGGAAGATTGATTGTATATAAAAATGCTAAAAAAAATTCTTGAGATCTTTATAGATTTATTCATCTCCATTATAAAATTTTTGACAAATTTTTTCATACTTTATTGATACTTTAAAATTAATGGAAAATAAATACAAACGTTATTTTGAAAAAATATGGTTTGTAGTATTTAATGTGTTTGTATAAAAATAGTTTGACATTAATTCATCAAATCATTACAAGACTTTAATGGATTTATTTCTCTGTAATAAGTGCAGAGTAAACGTCTCCTATGTTTCTCTGTTAGTTTGATGACGATCCCTAACTCGTTAGATGAAGTGGGAGCTTGATAAACGGTCTCATTATAACCTTTCTGTAAATAAATACAATGTAATCCTAAAATTACCATAATATAGTTTTTGTAGTATGTTGCCTACTTTTATCTGTGTAAGAAATCAAAAATAAAGTGAGTGTTAGGTGTTTTTTCAACCATTTATATAGATCGAAATGATCGAATGTCAAACGAATGTTGAATATTAAACTTTACCGCAGTCAGATACTGTCCTGTTTGTACTTATCACCTTTACAACATTTTAGAACAAATCATGTTTATTATCAGTTATGTACAGGGAAGTTTTTGTAACATGTACTGATGTGTCTCTCCACATTCCTCCCAATCATTGTGAAAATATTAAGTTTTTTTTCGCTTTTCTTGTTTTTTATTATTATTATTTTTTCATGGTAAAACCCGCATCTCGCTCCGTATCGTAGCTGCGCATGCGTAGCTCGCTTGTCTCAGCGTTATGCGCACGTTTTAAAACTCCGCACCCAGACAAGATCAGAGCTCATATAAACATCAGACATTTTTGTTTTATATTCAAGATTGTCATTAATCAAATCTACATCAATGCAAGTGTTATTGATTCAAAAAGAACAGCAACACAAATATAATTTTTAGGTGGAGCTCCATAGTCACTAGTGCTATTTTCGAACATGCCCTGCGGGCGACCAGGTGCCCGCGGGCACCGTGTTGGTGACCCCTACTCTAGCATATGTCACTTTTAAAGGCTGTGGTGTTTTTGTCATTTTTCCACAAGCAATGTTAATTAATTATTCAGTCATACACACCTATCTTACACTAACATAACTAAAGTTGGCTGTGTATACCATGCATAAGCACAAATAAATTTGGACGTTTTTTTGCGTGTGATCATGCATGAGTTGCTGGGTTGGCTAGAAAATTATACATATATTAGTTGAGATTCTTTCTTCTTATGGGAAATCTTATTATTGTAAACACTTTGGTTATATAATTATCTGTCTTGTTTTTAAACAGGATTATTGCAAAGTACTTCGTCTAGACTCCGGAATCGATTATCGCAAAAGAAATCGACCTGCAGCTGGAAAACTCTTCTATCTGTAAGAAAACAAACCACAATCTGAAATCAATTTATTGACTTGAAGTTTTTTCAACTGAACGCAAAAACTACACACACTTCAAAGAGACAGGTATATCAAGGCAATCTTTGAATAATTACTATTTCGTGAAAATGTCCTGGGTCAATAATATTCATACAGTATTTAATTTAACGTAATTTTTTGTAATGTTCGACCATACACCATTTATTTTATGTTTTCCCCTTTTCCTTCCAATCTAGTCATATTTAATTCCACTGATGTACTTTCCTTTGCCACTGCTGACCCCCATCTTGAACAAGAAGAACCATAAATTAATGCTTGCCAAAAATGGGGTCACACAGAGATTACTACTATCCGTGATATTTCCCATCCCTTATGTAGGTGTCTTGACCATCCAGCAGATGTAGCAGCAATGAACATCACATTTGATTACCCACAGCCTCTCCCTCCACCACCTGATGCAGCTAATTGTGCTGCAATAGCAGGGCTGGTCAATAGCAGGGCTGATATTCCAACTCTGATCTCAGCAGTGGTGGGCTAAACCACCACCAGAGCAGAAGTATATGCATTTACAGTGGGGCCAAAAAGTATTTAGTCAGCCACTGATTGTGCAGGTTCTCCTACTTAGAAAGATGAGAGAGGTCTGTAATTTTCATCATAGGTACACTTCAACTATGAGAGACAAAATGAGAAAAAAAATCCAGGAAATCACATTGTAGGATTTTTAAAGAATTTATTTGTAATATTATGGTGGAAAATAAGTATTTGGTCAATAACAAAAGTTCAACTCAATACTTTGTAACATAACCTTTGTTGGCAATGACAGAGGTCAAACGTTTCCTGTAAGTCTTCACCAGGTTTGCACACACTGTAGCTGGTATTTTGGCCCATTCCTCCATGCAGATCTCCTCTAGAGCAGTGATGTTTTGGGGCTGTCGCTGGGCAACACGGACTCCACAAATTTTCTATGGGGTTGAGGTCTGGAGACTGGCTAGGCCACTCCAGGACCTTGAAATGCTTTTTACGGAGCCACTCCTTCGTTGCCCGAGCGGTGTGTTTGGGATCATTGTCGTGCTGGAAGACCCAGCCACGTTCCATCTTCAATGCTCTCACTGATGGAAGGAGGTTTTGGCTTAAAATCTCACGATACATGGCCCCGTTCATTCTTCCCTTAACACGGGATGAGATCTTGACCCAAGGGAGATTATCAATGGTCTTGTATGTCTTTTATTTTCTTACAATTGTTCCCACAGTTGATTTATTCACACCAACCTGCTTGCCTATTGTAGATTCACTCTTCCCAGCCTGGTGCAGGTCTACATTTTTCTTCCTGGTGTCCTTCGACAGCTCTTTGGTCTTGGCCATGGTTGAGTTTGGAGTCTGACTGTTTGAGGCTGTGGACAGGTGTCTTTTATACAGATAACGAGGTCAAACAGGTGCCATTAATACAGGTAACGAGTGGAGGACAGAAGAGCTTCTTAAAGAAGAAGTTACAGGTCTGTGAGAGCCAGAAATCTTGCTTGTTTGTTATTGACCAAATACTTATTTTCCACCATAATTTACAAATAAATTCTTAAAAAATCCTACAATGTGATTTCCTGGATTTTTTTTTCTCATTTTGTCTCTCATAGTTGAAGTGTACCTATGATGAAAATTACAGACCTCTCTCATCTTTCTAAGTAGGAGAACTTGCACAATCAGTGGCTGACTAAATACTTTTTGACCCCACTGTAATTATTAATTAATGGAACAGTTGCAGAAATCCCAGCACTGACATCAAAAACATTTCCCTCACAAGTTATTAAAACTGTAATGTTTTGACTTAAATGTAGTTTTGTCATTTATAATTGTCAAATGCATTGTTAATTTTTGAAAAATGTAAACAATCTTTGTTTGAACTAGCATCAGTGAAGACAATGTAGAAGCAACCTTGGACCAGCTCTTTGATGAAATGGCATTTAAACAAAATGACAGTAAGTTTCAAATGTTGAGATTTGTAATGTAACAATTTCTTTTAAACTACTGCAACTACTTAACATGTTTTTTTTTTTTGTTTTTTTTTTACTAACTGGTTAACTTTTTAAATGTATATGTAATAAAAAATTCAAGATGTGTTTTGTTAACTGGTTTAATTAAAGAAAAAAGTGGAGTAAGTGCTCAACAAAATGTTTGAAACTAAATAGTATGAATGCTCATTTACACCATATATGTTAATTCAAGATATGCTGAATTTAATTTAAAATGTAAATATTTTTCCTCCTTTTAGTTATGAGGCCCAGGTCTCTGAGGGTCCTGGGCAGGACGCTAACACTAAACAAAGCTTGTGGGACCATTGCAGACTGCACATTCGATGAGCTCTGTGATAGGGTAAGCTTACTTTTCTTATTAATAATCAGTTTATTGGCACTACAAATAGTACTAATGTTTTTTTGTGTTAGCCTTTAGGAGCAAGTGACTACATTGAAATCTCCACAGTGTTTGATACAGTGTTCATTCGGAGTATTCCTCTGCTAACTTTGAATAAGAAGACCCAGGCCAGGCGCTTTATAACTCTTATTGATTCTTTGTATGAGCACAAGGTAAATAACTGAGATGGTTTCTGTACATGCCACATATTTGTAAGTTAAAAGCCTGGACACACTTTATACAGTTAAGTCAAATAATTTACAGGTACGAGTGGTGTTACAAGCTGAGGCGCCACTAGAAGAGCTGTTTGTCAATGAAGGACACCATGATGATGAGAGCCACATTTTAATAGATGACCTAGGACTGAAAAGGGTATTATTAATGTCTTTACTATTAAGAAACAATATAGATGTCGGTAATTATATGTACACTACATGGCCAATAGAATGTGGACACATAAACACACAAACCAGGTTACCTTTCACATTTGCCAGGCGTTATGCCTTTTACACATGCTGGATTTATACAGCAATTCACCACTTTGTAAACCAAGAATTTATGTGCATACAGTGGGGCCAAAAAGTATTTAGTCAGCCACTGATTGTGCAAGTTCTCCTACTTAGAAAGATGAGAGAGGTCTGTAATTTTCATCATAGGTACACTTCAACTATGAGAGACAAAATGAGAAAAAAAAATCCAGGAAATCACATTGTAGGATTTTTAAATAATTTATTTGTAAATTATGGTGGAAAATAAGTATTTGGTCAATAACAAAAGTTCAACTCAATACTTTGTAACATAACCTTTGTTGGCAATGACAGAGGTCAAACGTTTCCTGTAAGTCTTCACCAGGTTTGCACACACTGTAGCTGGTATTTTGGCCCATTCCTCCATGCAGATCTCCTCTAGAGCAGTGATGTTTTGGGGCTGTCGCTGGGCAACACGGACAAATTTTCTCTGGGGTTGAGGTCTGGAGACTGGCTAGGCCACTCCAGGACCTTGAAATGCTTTTTACGGAGCCACTCCTTCGTTGCCCGAGCGGTGTGTTTGGGATCATTGTCATGCTGGAAGACCCAGCCACGTTCCATCTTCAATGCTCTCACTGATGGAAGGAGGTTTTGGCTTAAAATCTCACGATACATGGCCCTGTTCATTCTTCCCTTAACACGGATCAGTCGTCCTGTCTCCTTTACAGAAAAACAGCCCCAAAGCATGATGTTTCCACCCCCATGCTTCACAGTAGGTATGGTGTTCTTGGGTTTTTCTTCTTCCTCCAAACACGACGAGTTGAGTTTTTACCAAAAAGTTCAATTTTGGTTTCATCTGACCACATGATATTCTCCCAATCCTCTTCTGGATCATCCATATGCTCTCTGGCAAACTTCAGACGGGCCTGGACATGTACTGGCTTAAGCAGGGGGACACGCCTGGCACTGCAGGATTTGAGTCCCTCTCTGCGTAGTGTTACTGATGGTAGCCTTGTTACTTTGGCCCCAGCTCTCTGCAGGTCATTCATCAGGTCCCTCCGTGTAGTTCTGGGATATTTTGCTCACCATTCTCATGATCATTTTAACCCCACGGGATCGAGGGAGATTATCAATGGTCTTGTATGTCTTCCATTTTCTTACAATTGCTCCCACAGTTGATTTGTTCACACCAACCTGCTCGCCTATTGTAGATTCACTCTTCCCAGCCTGGTGCAGGTCTACAATTTTCTTCCCGGTGTCCTTCGACAGCTCTTTGGTCTTGGCCATGGTTGACTGTTTGAGGCTGTGGACAGGTGTCTTTTATACAGATAACGATGTCAAACCGGTGCCATTAATACAGGTAATGAGTGGAGGACAGAAGAGCTTCTTAATGAAGAAGTTACAGGTCTGTGAGAGCCAGAAATCTTGCTTGTTTGTTATTGACCAAATACTTATTTTCCACCATAATTTACAAATAAATTCTTAAAAAATCCTACAATGTGATTTCCTGGATTTTTTTTTCTCATTTTGTCTCTCATAGTTGAAGTGTACTTATTTTGAAAATTACAGACCTCTCTCATCTTTCTTAGTAGGAGAACTTGCACAATCAGTGGCTGACTAAATACTTTTTGGCCCCACTGTACATAACACCAAAGGTGTGCTCACTCCCATCGTCTTGTTTCTAACCACATCGTTTGAGGAAGCTGACCACTAATTCTTACACACACTCCAATCTCAATAAAATTCTTACTTGATGTATCAACATATTAACATTCCATAAAAAACACAATTAGATTATATTTATCTAGACTTGTGATTTGTTAGTACATAGGTAAGTTGTAGCCTATATGCATGTAGCCTAATGATTATGACACCTAATTAGGCACAATGTTATATGTTCAAAAATGTACCCAACTGAACAGTGGACCTTAATTTCCCCTGGTGTCTTTTTATTGTACTAACATTATAAATAACTCTCCTTAGTATGGGTATTACCTGGTAATCGATAAGCCTTTGCATTAGGTATAATTATCAGATGGTGTGCTATAAGGCATAGCTCTGAGTGTGTCATCCCAATTGTGTTTAGTGGGGTTGTGGTTGCAGCTCTGTGCAGGCAAATCTAGTTTTCCCAAACTAAACTTGATTTGTGTATGTGGGTATTCTTATGGTAAAACAGGAAAGTGCCCAATCCTCTTTTCTTGGATGCCATCCATAGCATCAAGATTTCCCTTAACTGCTACGAAAGGCCCTATACCCCCCCCCCCCAAAAAAAAAGCTAGTTTGTTACAATTGTATTAAAAGATTGGAACATTTTAAGCATTAAAACATAAACATGAAAACCTTCTTTTTGGTCTATTATGGTGTAGCAAACCTGCTGTTTGACTTAGATTTCTTTACGTCACAATTACTGCACTTATAATTGAACAAAGCAGCTTATGCTTGGCAAAAATGTGATTAAATAACCTGATATCCTGTAACACTGCCATGTTATACTGCTGAGGTCTTCAGTATGAAAATATTTATTTATGAAGGTTGAGTGGCCATATGCTTGATTTTGTGTACCTGTTCACTGTGGATAAAGTAAAAAAAATAACATTGCTAATTCTTTCCCTACTGTAATCTCTTTGGCTGTCTTACTGTACAGGATGCAGCCAGTTCGCTGTCAATATTTACTGGTGAAGAAGAGGTATTTGCCTTCCAGAGGACAGTTTCACGCCTCACAGAGATGCAGACAGAGGAATACTGGGTGCAAGGCGATCGAAGCTCTACATAGCACTCATCATTACTAACTCACACATTAATGAACATCATTAACCTCCTTTTAATAGATCCTGGGATCATTTTTATAAACAACATTTTATTTATAACTGCTGCACTTTATACTGTGGACATGACATATAGAAAGTAGAGTACATATTTTTGGAATGTATTTATTTGCCAAAATTACAATTAGCACAAGACAAATCAAATCAGCTTAATCGAATAATCAATATACATATAAAATTAATACAAATACAACATATCTAATTGCATACACAACAAAACAGTGTAATCAGCAAATATTACATATAACATGGTGTGTTAATGTCCATGCAACTTTATGATTGTAAAAGTTATTAGTGGTAAGTAAAAGAACATTGCACTGAATGAGAACATTGAGCATATTGCGCACAATTATCAAGCTCAGTAATGGTTAGATTTATTTATTGTTGGTTGTCTTGTTAAACAACGGTGAGGTTTTTTGAGCAGGAACAGGTGGCATGTGGTGCAAGTTTTGACAGAGCAATAACCAGTAACATCTATTAATTAAGTATTTAAAAAATAACTGATTTTATTCTGTAAAGGAGTTGTGTTTTATGGTTAACTTTTATTTATATATATATATATATTATATATATATATATGCTTTAAATGCTTAAATTGTGTTTTATGCATTGTCAATATCGCAATTTATAAATTGTTATAAAGATGTTTTTAAAATTTAGATAGTAGTATCTGACCCTATTTTCTTACTTATTAGCAAATAAGAATATTGTGTATTTAGTTGAGCTACCTGACTATGAATCAGGTGTGTGCACAGCCTCTTGAATGTGAGGTCATGTCAACTTTGGAAATGCTTCAACCAAATGCATGCAGCTAATTTGCCATTCAGTTTACAGGTATGGAAAGTATATGTCTTGGGGAAATAGAAAGTTTCTGGTTTGAAAAGTACCTATAGCTCAGAATTTACATACATAAAGGTGCACATTATATTCCATGCTGCTTTTTTACTTTGTACAAATACATAAATCACAATGTGATTTTGTGGATGGTTTCTCAAACTTGTATAATTTGCTGAATAAAACAGTATTGTGCCTACATTTTAAATATCAGATATATTACATTTGTGTCATGTACAGGGGTTTCTTTCACAGGCAGAAATACTAGACCTGCTTTAGTTTAGTGAGTAACCTTATATTGTACTTGTAGCAGACTAGCATCATGATTGGTTATACAGTAAAGAAAGGCATAGTCCTTTAAAAGCTTTTCAGCAAGTGATATGTAAAATTTTATACACTTTACTTTCTACAGTACATAATATCAAAGATTTTAGGAATCCAGAGGCATCAGTGTGTAAAAAGGAAAGGCCATAAATTACTACTTAGTTCTTTGCACAGCATGCTTCAGTACTTTGACAAGCCATTTTAATAAATACTGCAGACATTAATTAATGTATTGTAGGTCTAATCATTTACGGATACCAGCAAAGTTATTCTATACTATATTAAAGCAGATTTGGTAGGACACATTGTAGGTCATATTGTTTCCATTCCAACACAGTTACAATACAACAGGAATACAAAAACAGTTTCTCTAAAAATTAGGTTAGGCCAGGGGTACTGCAAAGACTTAAACTCAAATGTCCAAGGTGCCGGTGGCCTGGATAGGTATTCAACACAGTCTTGTCTAAATTTGTTTATTTTAGAGGCACCTTTAATATATTTGTTGTTGTGTATTCCATGAAAATAAACGGAATTTTACCTGTGAATGAAGATGACCATAAGTTAATTTGGTGTTCTTCACTAACAAAAGGGACTGAAAGGAATGAATATTTTAAAAATGGCGCCTATGCTTTCTTAAGTTAACAAACCTGTGTCCTGCTTGACAACACGTGTTTAAGCCAATCAGGTTTTTGTGACGTCAGTGGAGTTAAGGGCGGGGCAAGTAAGGCTCCAAGCGTATGATGAGCATTCCGACTCTTGAGTGAGTCAAATTAGTTAATTCGACTCAGTCAGTAATTTTGTTATTGAGTCTAATTAACTGATGTGGCTTACTCTTTTAGCCAATGACTTCAAAACGACTTATCTTTGAGGAGTAAATCGATTGTTTTACTTATAACTCGTACAGCTAGACAAGGTCTTACTTAACCTCATAATTAATAAAAAAAACTAAACTGGTTTGTTTTTATAAATAACACTACAACAATAACCTATCACAACAACCAGCATCAACTATTTGAATCCTTAAAGGATTCCTTAAAGGATAACGTGTGTGTATATATTTATATATTTTTTCGTTTATTTGTTTATTCATAGATCTTTATCTACTAAAGTGGCATTTCAACCGATGCAACAAGAAACCTAGAGAACCTCAAATATTAAGCGTATTGGTGACATAGACTGAAATAGTTTTCCTAACGTTCACCCAAAAGAGCCGATTCATAGAGTCGACTCATTTGCGAACTAAACATTACTACCCCCTAACAACAAGCACAAGCTGAGGTGAACCAACTTTGTGCTAAAACAACTAGGCGGCGTTTTTACTGTATGGACTGAATGGCTGTGCGCTAAAGTAGGTAGATTTTAGCAATCCTGCTGTAGTTTTATGGAGCGGCTTTTTAAAGAGCTGAATCAAATAGCGGAATGCAGGGGGCGTGTTTTAATGTTGAACGGTTCCTTGTTGCAGAGGGACTCGGGTCGGTCTGTCGGACGGTGTTGCAGCACATTAGGAGACCTCTTTAGCTGGATTGCACAGGATGTGGCGCGCAGGATGTGATCGAAATTATGCAGATGCAAATGTGTTTGAAGAAAACGATCTGTTCAGAAGGTATTGTTTTTATTCGCAGCGTGGGACAGTAGATTATGGATTATGGCTTATGGCTTGATCAGTGTCATAACGCTGCACGGTAGATGAATCGCCCCCGCTTTTGGGCACAGGGTAGCGGTCTTCTTTCATTCTGCTGGGGTAGTGAGAGGGCTTGGAAACATTAGGATACCTGCTTAATTTAAAAACAATGTTACAAACAACGTTTTTCTTGTTGTCGGTGACGTCTTTGTAATGTTGCATTGACAGTGTAGCAGCCACAGTGAGTCAACCTTATCTAGATCGTCCTCGTTAGCTCTAATCTCGCTGTGCGTTCACTAAATGCGTTTAGTAAATGTGAAGCACTTGGTTCGTGAAAATTCGTACAAATTTAAAGGTGGAATGCCAAAAATGTGCACCTAACGTGCGCAAGAATAAAGATACAATTTCATGCACTTTGCACTATCTACACGAAAATATGCACAACTTGCAGAAGTTCCTAGATTCCCTTGCAAAATGTAGAACTTTAGAACAGAGTAGCAGTAAAGTTGGCTCTGTCCTGCAGTGAAATGCTCCCTTGATGGAATGCAAGAACACCCTCCGATCAACTAATCGATTCAAGACCATAAGCGCGCACCAGAGACATGGCACAGGCGTGTGGCGACGAGGACAAACCTCCAACATCAGACCTGGACTTAGATCCGGACTTCGAGCCCCAGAAAAGGCCCAGATCCTGCACATGGCCTCTGCCTAGTCCGGACTGCAGCACTGCCAAGCCAGAACCGACCGAGTCCGAGATCATTCCTGAAGAGGATGATGACCAGAACTGCCCCGATGATCCCAGCCCAATTACACACACAGGTCAGGAGACGACCTACACTAGGGCTAAACAGGGCCGAAAACGTGATGCCCATGATCCAGCACTCGATACTGCTTCCAATGGCAAAGACGGGGAGAGTTCCCATTCTCCCAGCAGCTCAAAACCGTTGCCTGCTGCAGCCAGTGACTCTAGCATTACCACCCTGGCACCAGCACAGCCCAGAAAATCATCTGCCCGCAGAAATGCATGGGGAAATTACTCATATGCAGATCTAATTACACAAGCCATTGAGAGTTCACCCGAGAAAAGACTGACTCTGGCTCAGATTTATGACTGGATGGTCAGATCTGTGCCATACTTCAAGGACAAAGGTGACAACAATAGCTCTGCAGGCTGGAAGGTAGGTGTGCAGTGTTTTATGTACAGTACTATAATATACCTTAGTGCATTAATGAAATTAGTTTGTCTGTTCAATCATTTCACCATGGTTAGTGTTGTGGTGGGTCTGGCCACCCATAAACACTATGTGCACCCTATACAGGGCACACAACATCAGAATCAGACTTTATTGGCCAAGTATGCTCACACATACAAGGAATTTGACTGGTTATACAGATGCTGGTAGTGCACGATAAATACAATAAGAACAGTCTTAAACACACACACGCACACACACACACATATACTCTCTCTCTCTAACACACACTTCACACATTCATACCTGTAAACAATTAGCATGTGTAATTCACATTATGGGTTAAAGGTGCAGAGTTCTGTGCAGTATAAAAACTATAGATATATACTATATATAAATAAGAAATGAAATGAATGTGAAAGACCAGTGTAAGCAGGGTTGCGAGTCATTATATAAGTTATTATAAACATGCAAGACTTGTCAAAGATATTAAATAATAAAGAGCATCAAACCCTGGTCCCCAGTGTTGACTTTGCTCCCCCGCTCCCAAACTTCTAGCTGTGCCACTGAACAGTCCAAGTGTTTTAAGCAGAAGTTTAGGAAGAAACGAAATAGTAGTTATACAGTAGTTACTTCTGATATTGTGGTCAGTTGGTGGACTATGGGTTTACTAGATGTAGAGCAGTCACGGCATTTCCTACCAGAAGCAGAGAGCCTGTCTCTCAGTTGAAGCCTGTAAACAACAGTCATATTAACAACAGTACATTTTATTGCATTTAAAACATATGCTGCTGTTGGGTTTTAAATATGGAGCTTGTATCGTCTCTAGTGACAATTCTGTTTGACAAGTCAACTGCATGTATTGTTTCTTACTCCAACCATTCACCCTTTTGGTACACTTGCTCCATGGTCAGTAAGGGTAACCAAACTTAGTTTGGGTACTTAAGTACAGTACAGGTCAATGAAAACAACCACTAATTGTGGGATCATTGATTTAAAACATACACACCAAAGGTTACTGTCCATTGGAAAGGGGCATTAGACACTTTATGGCAGTTAGTTTTCTGGACATTGATTAAAAATAGCTTTGGACAAAACTGAAATAAAAAGTGTTTTCTAGTCTAGTTATTATGACTATTCTTGGTCTGGGAAATTGGCCCCAATTTGCCCCCAGTGTTTCTGGGTTTTTGTTCATCACCAGTGTGTACTAGTGATTAAATGGGTGATGCCAGGGATTCACCAAAAGGGCGTTTTAGTAACCTGATAAATGCCACAAGGTTGCGAATGATAAACGCTGTTCAGCCCATTTCTTTTAATCAGACCAAGTTTGTATCTCATAAGTTTAACCCCTTATAACCTTTAATTGCAAGAACATTTAATACTGGAGGCCTCCTAACCTGCAAAGCTCTCAATACACCTGATTCAGTACTAACTAAACCTAGGAAACCTGCTCTATATCAAAATTATTCATTGTAAATTCCGCATATTCCATCAGCTCACAATATCATAGCATTTGTGATGAGAAATTACTAGCATTGTGAGTGTTTTTTCTTATTCTTCATAATTAGAAACAGAAGTTTGTAAAAGTAACACAATAATAAGAAAATAAAACAAGTCTCATGCAAAGATTTAAATACCCCAGTTCAAATGTCATGTTTTGTTAATTTTAAAGTAAAAATTACAGTCTCCTACAGGGAACAAACTTAAAATTGCCTTTGTTTTTCAAATGTTGGTGCTCATTTCTTAATACACTATATGGCCAAACGTATATGGACACTTGACCATGAGCTTGTTGGACATCCCATTTCAAGAACATATGGTATTAAAATAAAGTAATTTTATATTTTTAACTATAACAGCAGCCACCCTTTTGAAATGGCTTCTCACGAGAAGTATTTCTGTGGGGATTTGTTTCCAGTTTGTTAAATGAGCATTTGTATGGCTGGGCACTGATGCTGGTCAGGAAAATCTTAATTGATTTTCCAGTTCATTCCAAAGCTTTTCAGTGGGGCTGAGGTCAGGGCTCTGTGCAGGTCACAGGAGTTTCTTTAAACCAAGCTTGTGTCTTTATAGACCTTTATAGACAGAGGCACAGTCGTTCTGAAACAGGAAAGGCCCTTTCCCAAACTGTTGCTGCAAAGCTGGAGGCATATAATTTCCTTTTTATAATTTATATCACCTGTTAGTTGTATGGATTAAACACATGAATTCAAAAATTAGAAGTGTTGTTCCATGTAGTGTATTGATTTGTTAAACATATTAGAATACATAAACATTTAATGTGCCAAAAATACACATACACTTTTCTCTCTTGTAATGGATATGTTTTAATAAAATTAATAAAACATTGCCTTAAGTTGTGATTTTTAAAACCTTGCTGAATGTGAATATAATGTAAAAAACCTTTCAAGCAATGTAAAATATGCTGAAGTAGTTCACCATAAAAAAGAATGCAAAAATTAAATTGACTGCTTTAAATTTCCACTAAGTATGTAAAAGTGTGTTTTGCCCTTTGTTTGATAGATGCCCTGTCCATAATGTATTGCGTTCTTGCACCCAGTGTTTCCAGGTGGCACCAGACTTAACATGAACCTGATCAGAATAAAAAAGTGGTTAGGAAAAATTGAATGAATAATGGTATTGTAAAGAGGACAAATTTGCGTAACTGAGACTTGAACAAAAACAACAACATTACTAGTACTAGGGAAACCCATGTAAGCAGTAGTTATGGGCAAAAACGTATAATTAAACTTGGCTGAAAAGCAAAGCCAAACTTTCACCACAGTTTACGCATTTTTGGAGGATTTTGGCAGTACAGCACAACAGTGGTTATTAATGACATAAAGACGTAAGTGAATTGTATCCTATACGCTGTAGGAATTAATATGGTTAAGTCAAATATTGCTTTTTACTTTTATCCAATTATTTATACAATCTTAAATTCTGCTGAGTGCTGTATTCCTGTCACGCACACACAAAATGGTTCCAATAAATCTGCTTCTTTGTTACTTGTTTGAGTTTAGGAATTATCCTTGCCTGGAATAGCAATTTATCATGTGCTGAAACCAGTCTAATGAATTCTCCTGGCCTAACTGGATTTGTGCAACCATGACATTTTTTTTTTCCTCTCCCACTTTAGCGCATCCAATTTCTGCCCGTCAATCATCCTCTCACTAATGCTGGTCCCTGCTCCTGATTGAGAGGACGAGGCTGCTCCACGCCCCCTCCGACACGTGCACAGCAATCTAACATCTTATCGCCTACACTTGACGAGTGCAGTGCAGTACAGCGCTGTGTACAGTGAGCCACACCCTCTACCGCACTCCTTTCCCATCTCCGTGCAGGCGCCACCAACCATCCAGCAGAGGTCGTAATCGCACTAGTCTGAGAGAGAGTCCTCATCCGGCTTAATCCCGCCCCCTATCTGAACAACAGGCCAATCGTTGTTCATGTGGCCGCTCAGCCGGAAGGCAGAGCCGAGATTCGATACGATGTATTAGAGATCTCAGCTCTGGTGTGTTTTTACCGCTGCGCCACCTGAGCGGCCTGTATTTTTGGACATTTATTTCTACTCTTTTTACCTAATTAAAGACTGTGAGAAAATAAAACAGTGAAGTGTTTTTCGAGTGATTATAAATTTAAGGCTATTGTAGTCCATCTGATCCTCACTGGCAAGTAACCCAACACCTAAGCCATATCAAAATTTAGGAAAAACACTAAAGTTCCATAAAATATAATTACTCACTAATAATCAAATGTTTTCTGAAGCACTAGGTAGTGTGGGCCCCGCAGACGACACCTGGGTTTAAATCTGCTTTTGGTCACGTCTGTGACTTCTAAGATACCTTCATATTTTTCCAGTGTTTGTGTTTCATCATAAAGTTGTAAAGCTCAACAGATTTAAACATGTCTAACTAATGATATAACAATTTCTGGTCTCAGTACTGGAAATAGAAGCACTTTAGAGCTTTGCATCTACCTGCATCTGAATTAGGGAGGACTAAAAAAGGAAAAAGCATGAGGGTTTAATCAGTGGCAGCATTCTGATTGGCTGTTGTGTCCCCACCTCCAATTTCTATTGGCTGGTGGCTGGAGCACCACAATCAATCAGCTGATGGAAAGTATGTAGGTCAGTGTGTAGCAGAATATGAGGAGCAGGGGGTTTGACAGTTAGCTTTGTGTAGCCTGGAAAAGCTCCAATGCTTGCTGCCTGGAGCCAGCAGTATGGCCTCTGCAGGGTGGGGGAGAAGACACTCCATTATCAGCTTCTCTGGCTTTATAACTGAAATACTACAGTAAAAAAATGACCCAAGGACCCATGTTCCTGTGTTACACCCATATTTGTTCAGCTAGGCCAGGCCCTTTTCTGCATCACAATAGATTGGTAAAGAGTCAGGATGTTTAAATAAAGACAATAGCGTGACAGCATGGCATTAGGATGGAGAGGATAGCACTTAAGATTTTATTTCAGTGTTAGAGCTGTTCCACGTGTAATCAATGAGCTTCCATGAAAATACTGAGGGGAACCCAAAACTGGCTTTTAACTGTACATTTCAATAGAGTGACCGATTCAAATGCAAAATGAAATACACAAATAAATAGGCATAGTTTAATCTTGGATATCATTAATAAGTTAATGATAATAAATGTGTGATTTCATAAGGGCTTATGTAATTTATGTAGTTTTGTTGGATATTGTGCTTAGTGTGGCCAGGGTCAAGGTGGGTCCAGCACCACTTGGAAACACTTGACAGAAATACACCTGGACTGGACGTGGTGATTTAGAGCAGCCAAGCTACCTTTTGCAGGTTTTTGAGGATTATGGGGGAAACCAGGCGAAACCCATGCAGACATGTGAAGAACATGCCAAACATCTAACAAAGAGCAGAGTCATTTTTAACCCAGGTCACCAGGCCCCTGGTGCTTTGCAGTAACCACGCTGTGTGTGTATGGTAGCTACATGAACAACCTACATAAACAATTTGACAAGTTGACAATTCCATATCACTCGGTTAGAGAGTAATAAAAAAAGGAAAACTGCTTATACCCATGACTATATAATGTAAGATGCATTTTTTTGAGAACAGACATTTTTAGTGTAAGTTTCCTCACCAGACCAGTTTAATTTACTTCTAGAGGCTTTTAAGAAAGCTCAGGCCAGAGATCAAAACTTTAATGATTAATTAATAATCAAAATAATATTGCTAATCTCTTGTGCAGATTTAAAAAGTTCTCTAGGGAACTCCTTTATCTGTAGTCATGACCATGTTCTATTTACTTCAGCTTTTAAAACAGGTTATAACCCTATTAAAATTTTGTATCTTTCGATTTAACAGAGCTCATATCATGACAAATTATTCATTGTTACCAGCCGTTTGTATTACAAAATCACAAATACTTTCTCGTTGTAGTCATAATGTCAATTAAACATATCACAGTGTTTTTTCACAGGAAATGGGGTCTGGTAAGATCTAGTTTGTGTTATATGTTGGCCTATATTTTAACAGATGTTTTAGATATGGTTGATGCGACCCCAGTGAACATAAATACTTGTGTTCCCATAATACATTATAACTACTTATTAATACTAACTTAAAATGTTGTGGGGGATTATTACATTTTGCTATGCCCACACAGACTGTCCATCATTCAACTAGCCCTGTGAAAAAAAATTAACAAAATTTGATAGAGAAATGGGTTTAATGAGACTAGACATATCCATCCTTGATTACTGTCAGCCCTGCTGAATGTGAAAATAATGTATAAACCTTTCAAGCAATGTAAAATAAGCTAAATGTGCATAAATGCTGTACAGTACGCCATGAAATACTGGAGGAGGTGAGAAAGAAATTAAAATATAGCTGACTGGAAACATTATAATAACATTTTCAAGGCCCAGGGACTCGGCTGACCACAATGCGAGTTATTTTCTCTAGATTGATAAAGTCTAAAATAATCAAATAAAGTCTGACTGTGTTTAATTAGCACAAATACTTACTTAAAATGTGTAAACTGGTTGAGTAACCAGGAGGACTTTATTCATGAATTTGCCATATGTTTGAGATTTAATGTAGAGATAAACAGTTGTACTTTTTTTTCTTTACAGAACTCCATTCGACACAACTTGTCACTCCATAGTCGGTTTGTCAGGGTGCAAAATGAAGGAACAGGAAAGAGCTCATGGTGGATGGTCAACCCAGATGGTGGTAAGGGTGGCAAAGTGCCACGTAGACGTGCCGTTTCTATGGACAATAATAGCAAACTGATCAAAAGTGCACGTGGTCGTGCTGCCAAGAAAAAAGCTGCTTTTCAGGCTGCTCAGGATGGGAGCTCAGGGAGTCCCACATCTCGCAGCAGTGACGAGCTTGATGCCTGGACAGATTTCCGCTCTCGCACTAACTCCAATGCCAGCACCATAAGTGGCCGTCTATCTCCCATCTTAGCCAACTTGGAAGTGGATGACCCTCCTGAAGATGACTCTCCCCTCTCGCCCATGTTGTACACAAGTCCCAGCAGCATGTCTCCTTCCACTGGCCTGACTGAGCTGCCACGTCTAGCTGACCTTGCAGGTACCATGAATCTTAACGATGGCCTTAAGGACAACCTAATGGATGACCTACTTGATAACATCAGTTTAACTGTGTCACAGTCTCCAGACCAGGATGAGAATAGTGTCTGCAAACAGGAAAGTCCTGTTTTTACTTTTAGCTCTTCTGGCAGCAGTCTTGGGGTTCCCTCAGGCAGCTACAGTGTCAACCCCATGTTTAGCCCATTGTCTGTTACCAGCCTGCGTCAGTCTCCAATGCAAACTATCCAGGAGAACAAACAGGCTATTTTTACCTGTGGCTCCCCCTTTGGGAAGCAGAATTTACAAGATCTACTTGACTCTGAGCCTCATAGCCACAGTGATGTCCTACTTACTCAGTCTGACCCATTGATATCCCAGGCTAGTGCCTCCATCTCCTGTCAGAGTTCCCGTCGTATTGCGCTGCAAGCTAGGACTGGAGGGCAAGCAGGACCTAGCAAGTCCTCACTGTCAGGATGGCAAGTGAATGGTGTAGTGGGGTCAACAAGTGAGTCAGACTACCAAAGCTTCATCAAACAGCATCTTCAACAGTCTCCATCCAGGAGCACTTCTATGCAGCTCAGCTCCTCTGATTCCTTATTGTCAGGTCTTAATAGTATCATGGCCTGTGGTCAGTCACTATCTCAGGACCGATTCTCTACTGATCTTGATATTGAAGATTTCACCCGTAATCTTGATTGTGATATGGATTCCATCATGCGAAATGAGTTGATGGATGCAGATGATCTGGAGTTCAACTTTGATTCTCAGCTCATTTTTAATCAGAATGCAAACCTGAATTCAGGGAGTCTGTCAAGCACCAAACAAGCCTCAACTCACAGCTGGGTACCAGGCTGATCACCTCAGCCAATGGAAAGTAGTGACTGGGCAGAAAATGAAACTTTTTTCTGACCGTTTAAATAAAATTGTACGTACCTTCCAAGTGTACAATATTCCATAAAATGCTATCTGACTGCAACAGAAATGTGTAACTTGGGCTCCATTTTCACCTGGCTTTTCAGTAAGAAAAATACCCATTTACATTTATTGCAGAGATTTGCATGTGCCTCCAAAGTGTCTTTAATGGCTACTTGTGACCACCAGGATTGCAATATCTTAACCAAAGCTTCCCATTATCAGTGCATAGCTCAATACCATACAATGTAGTATATAGTGTACACTACATGACAATTACAGGAGAGTGCACACACCAGTCACACTGTACACACATTCTTAATCACCAGAACAGAGCTACCCACCACAAAACCAGTCTGTTCCTAGATTAAACACTAGATTAAAGTTTTATTTCTAACAATTGTGCTCATGCAGATGCCTTGAGCAGACAGCAGCTTTGCTAACAGTGTCTGTAGAGCACTCTACCAGGTTGATGGCACTGCTGAATTTTAAGCTTTTTATTGTGGTTAAACTGAAATAGCTATGTGCACTATACAGGGTGTTAAAAAAGACAAACATATAGGTAGTATGAAGCCTTATAAGATTTGGTTACAGTAGTTGAGCACTCATATACTCAGATACCCACTTAAATATAATGACATTTATAGCTGTCATTAACTAAAGCCAGGTGTAACTGGGGCCCTATATTGTTAATAAGGCAATAGTTTTGTGGTTATAAATTATGATTTTTAATATACGTAAGCTTGTGTATGTTAAATAATCTGAAGGGTTTTATGACTGATCTAAGAGTGCTTGCAGTTTGACTTTATGATTCAGGACAAGGTCTGAACTGAATGAACTAAAGAGCTGGAAAATTCTTTCATGTATTCTTGTAAAAACATTAAAATACACTTCTCCTCCCTTAGTTTACTGAAAAGAACTAGGTGTAGACAAAAAAATAGTTGTAGATCAAGTGTAAGCTAAGTGTTTAAAGATGGTCTCATTGTTAAAACACTTTTGCCAAGTTGGTCATCATTTAGTAGATTGTTGGCCTGTTTACATCAACTCTAGAGAAAAAATATATTCTTGTTCTTATTTAAAATGTTTTTGTCCATTCTTCATAGTCATTTTGTAAACCATAAAAAGGGAAGAAAACAAAAGGTGATGTACCCTTTACCTCTTACAGAGTCGTAAAAAAATACCAGGTAATGAAGTAGTATGTAATGTAAGAAATCAGTTCTTTTTCTAATAGTCTTTTAAAAATGTCAAAGGTGAATTTTATTCAGTACTTGATCATATAATGTTTCACCTCTTTTGTGACCTCTTCTGATTAGAATAGTTAAAAAATTATTAAATAGTTTGTAATATTTGTGTATATTTAAATGCTTAGCATATTCAAGCATTTAACTGCTCATTCTGGTGAGGTTGTTTGACACTACATTGTGCACATTTGGAGAATCACCATTTATAAGCTTTTAAGACTGCAACAACACATTAAGTTCTTGTACATATTTGCACATTTCACTGTGCTTTTAGGAGCAGTGTTTGCTCAAATGGCAACATGCCATTAAGCTCTTCACTTTGCATGTGAGAAGCAGAACAATCATAGTATTATACAGTAGTGTTCAAAAAAATAGCAGTGATTTTAAAAAAGTGAATAAAGCACAAAATCATTCTAATAACTTTTATTTCCATGAATGCAAATGCACTGAAAATACTACACTTTCAATTCTAAATCAAAACATTAACAAAATTTAGCCAGTTTGTGTTCATCATTTACAGAAAATTAAGAAAAATGAATATTAGGCTGTTCAAAAAAAATAGCAGTGCCAGCATTTTTCTCAAAAAATTTATCTATAAAAATGTTTGAGGTTTTACTTTAAATTACTGAACTAATATTTAGTGGCATAACAATTGTTTCCGAGATCTGTGTTGCATGGAGTCCACCACTTTCTGGCACCTCTGAACAGGTATTCCAGTCCAGGATGATTAGACTACATTCCACAGTTCTTCTGCAATTTTGGGTTTTGCCTCAAAAGAACACATTTCAGATATCAGAACACAAGTTCTCTCTGGGACTGAAGTCAGGGGATTGGGCTGGTCACTCTATTACCTCAATCTTGTTTGTCTGTAACCAAGATGTTTTGGGTCATTGTCATGTTGAAACACCCATTTTAAGGACATTTCTTCTTCGACATAGGGCAACATGATCTCAAGTATTCTGATATATTTAAATTGATCCATGATCCCTCGTATGTGATAAATAGGCATAACACCATGGTATGAGAAACATCCTCATATCATCATTTTGTACCACCATGCTTTACTGTCTTCACAGTGTACTGTGGCTTGAATTCAGTGCTCAAGGGGCGTCAGACATACTGTCTACGTCCACTAGACCCAAAAAGAACAATTTTTCTTTCACCAGTCCACAAATGTTAAGCCATTTCTCTTTGGACCAGTTAATGTGTTCCTTGGCAAATTTGAACCCATTCAGGACATGTCTTTTTCTTAACAACGGGACTTTGCAAGGAGTTCTTGCTGGTAAATTGGCTTCACTTAATCATCTTCTGTACTCACTGGTAACTTCAGATGTTCCTTGATCTTTCTGGAGGTGATCATTGGCTGAACCTTTGCCATTTTGGCTATTCTTCGATCCAATCGAACAGTAGTTCCACGCTTCCTTCCGCGTCTTTCAGGTTTTAGTTGTCACTTCAAGACATTGGAGATCATTTTAGCTGAGCAGCCTATAGTTTGCTGCACTTCTCTGTATGTTTTTTCCCTCTACTATCAACTTTTTAATCAAAGTACACTGTTCATCAGAACAATGTCTGGAACAACCCATTTTACCCAGTATTTCAGAAGGAAATGTGCTATGACCAACCTGTGCAACATTTGCCACCCTCCTACCTTAAATAAGGGCCAAAATTGACACCCGTTCTTCTGCAGAATGAATGGCTTCACCAATTGAACTCCTCACTGCTATTATTTTGAACAAGCCCCTTTCAATCAATGCTTCGATTACTCAGAATGAGCCGCATGCATGTCCTAATTGTTGGGTTTGTTTTGTTTTCATTACTCTACTTCACTTTCAAGTAAAATTTTTGCTATGTAGAAATATCACTTCTACTAAAAACAGTGATTTATCAGGTCAATGGTGTTGGACTGCTATTTTTTTGAACACCACTGTAGCTGCAACTGACATAGGTAATGCTGCTTATATGAACTGTTTTACATAGTAGTAGTCTCAGTCAGAAACCCTTGTCATTATTTACAACAATCCTAGAGTAGTTGCTTTATTATCGTTGAATCATTGATTCATTCATTTTGCACCAAGAACTGAGAGAGCACTGATTTACAATCTTTTTAAAAGCAATGTTGAGTTAGTGGACTTCACTGTTTACATCATTTTATTGTGGTAATTAAACGAAGAGTATTGTAACTAGCTGTCGAGAAATCAGAATATTTATTTCAAATATTTTAATCTGAAAAGTATTCTGGTTTCATTTTTTAGTGCATTATAAGGAAACTAAGCTGAATGCTACTTAGAAAAGAAAGCATTTTCTGTATCACATACTCTGTATGCCACTGAACTATTTACCCATAGATAACTTGTTTGCTGGAATTTCCTTGTGCATTGGATAATTTAGGTAGTGAATGGTATGGTTTGTGTAAATAAAGCTTGGCACAGTACTATGTGTACATGATATCGTTGTTGATTTTTAATATGGATTTTTTATCTTTAATTTTTATTAATATTTAAAAAGCACAATTTTAAACAGTAAATGCTCTGCTTAAAGTAAGTAGCTAAAATTCAATATTTTAATATGTAACTAACAATAGAAATGACTAAATAAACATGAATCTGAGTTAGCAGAATTGTACTCATCATTTAAAACAGCCATTTGAATTATATGTGTATAAATACATCCCCAAACCTGCACAGTAAGTACAATGCAAATTAAAACAAAAAGCAGGGATTTATGAACTGATATCTGATTGTTGTGTAAAGTTGATGGTTTACTGATGAGCATCCCATCCAAATATAAAACACAACAGAGTTTTATATCAACATATCTTTTTGCTTTACTGTTTAAAACAAGAGCGAGGAGTAATTATCGTGGCAGTAGGATGGACAAATACGTACATAGAGAACCAGTTTATTGTTCTGAATATAGATACTATAAAAGGGTTAACTATACATTCTCATCAAAAGAACAGAGGAGCGGTTGCTATCTTAAAGCTTTCATATTATCAGTACTGCCTTTATACAGGAGCATGAAACATAATATCCAGAAAAATAATAAATTTTTGTCAGCATTGTCAGCTTAAATTTATCCATACTGACAAACATTTTCTATCTGTGATTTTAAGTGGTTTAAGTAATACAAATACATAATAAAGTCCCCCCCCCCCCCCCCCATTCAGGTTGCATTAGTTCAGCTAGAATTAAGAAAAAAAATTTCTTAATGCCTGATTGCAAATAATTTTGAGAGAAATTGTGAGAAAACTGTGTGTTAAAAGCAAAACCAAAAAATATTGAAAGCCTGTGACCCTTGTTTCCTCCATTGACACTAAATTAAACCAACATGCTTCTCTAATTAATATAACCATACAGCCTTAGTAAGTAAGTTTGTAAGTGCATCTACAAATAACTAAAAATTTAAGACTCCACAATGAAAAGCAAAACCCATTGTTCAACATAATCCAGAAATGCTTCTGACTTCTTTTGGCTGAAGCTCATATGAATTTTATGCAAAGTGGAATTGTGTGGTCTTAAGTCTACCTTTCAAATTGTCCATTTCAATTGTTTTAATGTGAAAGCCAGTATCTGGGGATGTATTAGTGGCATGGGTAACTTGCACATCTGTGAAGGTACCTTTAAAGTTTTAAGCAATATATGTTCCCATCTAAAGGACATATTTTCCATGGACGTCCATGCTCGTTTCAGTAAGACAATGAACGTTACAGCAGCCATGGCTTTGTAGTAACAGACTGCTGGTGCTAGATGCAGATCAGACCTGTCTTCCATTGAAAATGTGTGGCATTATGCAGCAAAATATACTGGACTGTTGAGAGTGTGTTTATGCCCTGAAGTCGATTAGTGCCCTGTCCAGGTTGTATTTCTATTTTGCACCTAGTGTTTATAGGATAGGGTCTAGACCCACCATGACCCTGATCTTAATAAATGTATCTGGAATTATCACAGTATTTCTTACCTGGATATGATTTGTGTCTTTATTAGGTTGGATGATCTTTTTAATCTAAATACAAGTGCTTCTAGTACTGGTGGTTGTAATTTGGTTAGTTAGTTGTCTACCAAATTGCAATTCCCTCAAAATAATTAAATGATAATATGCTTTAAAGTTTAATAATTGTGATTACGTTTTTAAATATACAGAAAATATTTAGCAACCAGTTTTAAACTTCTAAAAATCTAAAATATTTGTAAAAGTTCATTACCTAATGTTTTACATTACCAAAAACCCTTTATATTCACTCACAATTGTTTTACTGGAATCTAGGATACTGCAAAAATAATAGTTCATATTAAAATGTACATATATTGGGAATTTTTTTATGGTTTTGATTAATTATTAAATATTGTTTTGGCAAAGGTTAACCAGTTTTTTATTATTTTAACAAGGTAGTTAGACCATCCCTAAAAACGTTTAAACATTACAGCTCTTGAGTCTTTGAGGGCAGCATGCATCAACTGGGACAGAGGTCATAAAGCTGGCATGCCTATTGAATGGTAATATTCTACTTCTACAGTTCTCATGTTCTATTGTAAGCTGCACAATATTATTATTATTATTCATATAAAATCATGAAATCAGTATTAATTTCTTTAAAAGGCTATTTGTAAGCAAGTGTGATTTTTAAACGTCATTTTGCAGAGAAAAATTCTGTCTCCATCCCCAGTGACAGAAACTGTCCTTGTGCGCTGATTGGTTGGCGCTCCTCAGGGATTGGTGATCTGTGCTCAGTTCTGATTGGATATGAGCTGGCTTTGCTGTGAGTCAGTTAGCCTGTATCTAAGTGATAGGTGATGTGGAGCTATTTCTAAGCTAAATCCGTGGAGGGCGAAATTGTCAGATTGAGTTAAATGCACACAACACAAAAAAAACCCAATAATAAACTGCATGCCAAGTAAATGCCTTTTTTATTTAATAGACATAATATAAATATAATGTAATATAAAAAATAGAAACGAAAAAATATTGAACTCATTATAAAGACTGAGTTGGTGATGCACAGCTTTAGCTGGGTCTCTTTGATTTTCCTAAAGGAACTCCACTACCAATAGCAATAGGTGATCTGGCTAGTCTAAATTACCCCTAGGTTCTCAAGTCTTGGTGAACAGATGTCGCTGTCAAGGTCTGTGAAGTTATTTAATAATAAAAAAGCGAAACTGAGTAAGAAAGGCTGCAGCCACAACAGAAGCTTGAATAATAAAACTGTTATAAAAAGGTTTTCATCGCCCTCTACAGGTTATAAACATTACTGCAAAGCATCTCTAACCGCCAACTTTCTCTTATTTTAAAATATGGATAAAGTTAAATAAGTTAAAAGTTGTATTAAGATATGTGTCACATATAGGCATATACAGTTTATACAGAGAAACACGTGGTCAAATCTTAGGGTTGATGTTCTAAAAACAGTCAACGCATCTCTACAGAAAAAAATGCATATTTTATTGCAAAATAATTCTTTGACATGTTGAATAAAGTTCTATACTGTATTATGCTGACTGCACTTATTAAAAAGCAAGTTGAACAGCGTTCTCTCAACAGCAAAAAAGTCAATAATAAAGTCTTAGGATTTGTTAAGGTGATTTTAAGCAGAAAATGGTTAAATCATGGAAATAATTTATAGGGGTAAGTTGGGGGTATGTATGTGTGTCCCTGTGTGACATAAAGAAGGGGGAAAGGATTTTTATTATTAAAAAAATATTTACTAATATTTGACAATAAAAAAGTGTTTAGGTCTGTCCTGCCCCAGGTTATGGGAATTGAAGATCAGGGTGGCGAACAGTGTAGATAGGCATTGTTTTTGCATCAGCACACTCACTGATGTATGTTTAGGACATGAATTTGTTAGAAATTAATTTAACTTAATTTCTCTGATTGGTGATTTTAGCTTTAACTTCCTTACATCACACACATTCCCTTTAAGTAAGAAAGAGAACGATTTACCTAACACAAAATTAATAATCCAAGTCTTTGACCTGTATGTGAAGTCTTTTTCTCTGTGTGTGTCAGTGGAACAGCTGCTCATGCAGTTGGAAAACACAAGACATATGTGACAAGATCAGAGCATTAAAGAGAAGCATTAACAGGGTGAGCTGCTGGTATTGTCCAAGCAAACCTGGCATGATACAACACTCCCCACAGGTATGCCACAAAATCTTCTGCTGAGTACACTGTGGGATGCTGGGCACCAAGCCCAGCTTTTACAGCAAGCAGCTTTCTGAACTCTGCGGGTTTAATTCCAGGAACATGTAGTGAGACATTTAAATGTCCAACCATAGGCTTTGTGCTAGTGTCTGTAAGTTCATAAATGTAACACAGGGTAAACAGTATGAACCTAAAGAATTATTTAAACTATGTGATCTATGTGATTTAATGCACACTAGACTAAATTACATATATTTAACTGTCTTCGTTTTTTTTAACAGGTTTGGAAATTAAGCTCAATGAAAAACAAAGATATTGGAAACCTTATAAACATTCTGCACAAATTGAACATAACTTCCTTTTTTGTTTGTTTGGACTATTTACTTCAGTTCCCTTTATGCAAGTTTATTTAATTTGCATCATTTGACATATTTTGGATAATTTTGAAGCAAAATTCTGCCTCAGATGCAATTTTGTCCAAGATGTCTACACTGTCTTGTGTATAAATATTTTCAGGATAAAGTGTTTACCGAAAATACTAAACAAATGAAACCCTTCAGGTTGCAAAGAGCATCAACACTGTAAACCGGATTCCTCTTTATTTAGTTCTGTGGTGCCATGTTGGTGGTATAAAGGTACGAGACTGTACCTGCTTGGATCTGAAAAGTCTGTCCTTGAATCTGAGTACTGGGGATCTGCTCGCTGGTCTGGCTGATGGATATTGGCTGGCCAGCTTGGTTGCTGATGTGAATGGCACCAGAGTGACTCTGGTTGTGCTTTTTAGGTGGCTCCTGTGTTGCAGAAAGCTGAGGGATGCTCTGCTGGATCACCTGAAGCTGCTGAAAGGGTCGTGGGCTTATTTGCACCTTGTGTGGTGTTCCAGGCTGAACTTGGAGCTGCTCCATGGCCTCTTTTGTCAGCGTGATGACATGCATTTGCTCTGAGCGCTCGCTGCTCACCTGTCCTTCGACCACAGTCATGGTTTGGATGTGGGCACTGGGGTCTAGTCCATCTTGAGTGACCAGTGCTAGGTTTTGGACCTGGCTTGAGGGCTGAGTAAAGAGTGTGAGGCCTGAATGGGCATGTCCTGGTGATGCCAACTCTTCAGGGTTACCCTCTGTGGTGAGGATGTTAATGCCTGGCTTTTGAACTGGCATCAGGTTTATACTGTCCACCTCACTGGTGACGACCAGTTGGATCTCCTGCTCGGTGTGAGTGGGTAGCTGGTATTGTTGTGGCTGCAGGATGTTGTGCATTTTCTCAGCTCCTGTTGTGCTCTCATCTGAGGTTGATTGGGTATTTTCCTCTCTTGGCTGCTCCTTGTTGTGAATTTTCATGTGAGCTTTTAGATTGTCCTGTCGAGCAAAAGATAGATTGCACACAGAGCAGGTGAAAGGCTTTTTTCCTGTGTGAGAGGCAACATGGCGTCGTCTGGCACTGGGATCAGAAAAGGACTTGTTGCAGATGTTGCACATATACGGCTTTTCTCCTCTAAACAAAAACAGATTAAAAATAGGGTGCAGTTGGAATGGGTGTACAATAAATGCTAAATCAAACTATTCTAGGCACTATTTGAGTCTCTCTATTTGAGTCCCTATTTTATTTCACTTACACTTAATAAGTAGAATAAGTTTTTAATGCCACAAAATAGATAGCTTATTGTTAAATACAAAGTAAAATGCTTTTTCCTAATTGAAGTCACTGACATAAGTGATTTGTAGAAAGGTCAATGATATTAAGTTCTTGTTTGTGTCCGTTCATTATTTTTCTTACTGGTCAGCTTACTAGTTCAGTACCGTAACCACTGCATTACCACTGTAATTAAAATATAATCTAAGTAGAATGGTCAAAGCTTTACCCAGTGTTATGCCAGAAACTTGTTGATGGGTAAAAAGAGCCCTGTAAATTAAGATGTTAACCAAGAACAAGCAACAGGTTTGCCATAAATTGTGACCTATACACTGCCATGAGCTGAGAGGCTGTTGCAAAACTGGTACAGTAAAGCACACATAAAGCTTGTTATTTAAATTGGTAAAATGCCTTCTAGAGGAGAGGTTGAGGTATTTAACCACAATGAACAGAAGTATATTTCGATGAAAAAAGTGAAGCATTCAAACCCAACCACACTGTACCTGCTGTCAAGTGCTGTCAGTAAAACCTGTGCACTGCAAAAATCTCATCAAAACCAAAACCTACCAGCAGGACTGATCCAATACACAAGTCAAAACTGGTTTTTAAATAGAGTAATCATGCTAAAATTAGAGTTTTTAATGGCATTTTCAAAGAGATTAAGAGGGTGTTAGCTGTACTGAAAAATCAAAGCAAAAGTAGAAAGAAAAGGTTTCCAATGTTTTCACTGATTAACTTCATTGTATTTTAAATTTTTCTTAATTCTTGCTTGATACAAGACTTCAGCTGCTGAACAGTCCGTGGTCACCGTTGTATGATTCTCCTCTTCCTAATGCACCATACAGACAGATCTGGACAGCAGGCAGGCCAGTTAAGCTCACACGCTCTGTATTAATAAAGTTACACTGTTCTTTATGTACAGAATAAGGCCTGGGACATCACTTAATAGCAGATGTCTCTCTGAAATTGAAATATACACCTTTACATCAATGTTACCTTTACACATATGCCAGACACCCATGCTGTGGGCACTGATGCACCCATATACCCTGACAGTTGTTGGCTTTTACCATCTGGATGGTTCTTTTTGTCTTTCATGGAGAACTCAATGTCATTTTGTTTCCAGAACACAAGCTGAACCATAGACTCACATCTGACCACAAACACATTTCCACTGTCTTTCAGTCTGAGATGAGCTCGGGCCCAGAGAACTTAATGGTGTTTCTGTGTAGAATTGATGTCTTGCTTTCTCTTTGTGTAATAGGGTTTCAGGTTGCATTTTTTTATACCCAATCGTGATTCCCTCACTTGTTACCAGTTCACCTGCTTATTGTGGAATGTTTTAAAACACGGCAACTTCAATATTCTATTAAGTTGTCACACTCATTTTGCCTCGGTCACAACTTTTGGAATGTGTTGCAGGCATTAAATTCTAAATGTGTTTACAACGCAAACTGCAATGAAGTCGATCAGTGAAATCTTTTCTTTCTACTTTTGTCAGCTAAGTAAATATTTTAAAGAATTAACAAATCCCATAGTCTTTTTAACTTTTCAGGAAATGGTATTTCTAACATGGACTATGAATCATGATTATTATGTAAAAAATTATTTATACCCTGTAAAAAGGCATAAAATTACTACTCATGACATAATGTAGTGAACTTCATCTACCTGTGTATTCTGATGTGTGTCTGCAAGGTGCTCTTGGCGGCAAAACACTTTCCACAAATCTCACAGGTGAAGGGCTTCTCCCCTACATCAAAAAAGCTCATGTAAATATACAGTGTATCACAAAAGTGAGTACACCCCTCACATTTCTGCAGATATTTAAGTATATCTTTTCATGGGACAACACTGACAAAATGACACTTTGACACAATGAAAAGTAGTCTGTGTGCAGCTTATATAACAGTGTAAATTTATTCTTCCCTCAAAATAACTCAATATACAGCCATTAATGTCTAAACCACCGGCAACAAAAGTGAGTACACCCCTTAGTGAAAGTTCCTGAAGTGTCAATATTTTGTGTGGCCACCATTATTTCCCAGAACTGCCTTAACTCTCCTGGGCATGGAGTTTACCAGAGCTTCACAGGTTGCCACTGGAATGCTTTTCCACTCCTCCATGACGACATCACGGAGCTGGCGGATATTCGAGACTTTGCGCTCCTCCACCTTCCGCTTGAGGATGTCCCAAAGATGTTCTATTGGGTTTAGGTCTGGAGACATGCTTGGCCAGTCCATCACCTTTACCCTCAGCCTCTTCAATAAAGCAGTGGTCGTCTTAGAGGTGTGTTTGGGGTAATTATCATGCTGGAACACTGCCCTGCGACCCAGTTTCCGGAGGGAGGGGATCATGCTCTGCTTCAGTATTTCACAGTACATATTGGAGTTCATGCGTCCCTCAATGAAATGTAACTCCCCAACACCTGCTGCACTCATGCAGCCCCAGACCATGGCATTCCCACCACCATGCTTGACTGTAGGCATGACACACTTATCTTTGTACTCCTCACCTGATTGCTGCCACACATGCTTGAGACCATCTGAACCAAACAAATTAATCTTGGTCTCATCAGACCATAGGACATGGTTCCAGTAATCCATGTCCTTTGTTGACATGTCTTCAGCAAACTGTTTGCGGGCTTTCTTGTGTAGAGACTTCAGAAGAGGCTTCCTTCTGGGGTGACAGCCATGCAGACCAATTTGATGTAGTGTGCGGCGTATGGTCTGAGCACTGACAGGCTGACCCCCCACCTTTTCAATCTCTGCAGCAATGCTGACAGCACTCCTGCGCCTAGCTTTCAAAGACAGCAGTTGGATGTGACGCTGAGCACGTGCACTCAGCTTCTTTGGACGACCGACGCGAGGTCTGTTCTGAGTGGACCCTGCTCTTTTAAAACGCTGGATGATCTTGGCCACTGTGCTGCAGCTCAGTTTCAGGGTGTTGGCAATCTTCTTGTAGCCTTGGCCATCTTCATGTAGCGCGACAATTTGTCTTTTAAGATCCTCAGAGAGTTCTTTGCCATGAGGTGCCATGTTGGAACTTTCAGTGACCAGTATGAGAGAGTGTGAGAGCTGTACTACTAAATTGAACACACCTGCTCCCTATGCACACCTGAGACCTAGTAACACTAACAAATCACATGACATTTTGGAGGGAAAATGACAAGCAGTGCTCAGTTTGGACATTTAGGGGTGTAGTCTCTTAGGGGTGTACTCACTTTTGTTGCCGGTGGTTTAGACATTAATGGCTGTATATTGAGTTATTTTGAGGGAAGAATAAATTTACACTGTTATATAAGCTGCACACAGACTACTTTTCATTGTGTCAAAGTGTCATTTTGTCAGTGTTGTCCCATGAAAAGATATACCTAAATATCTGCAGAAATGTGAGGGGTGTACTCACTTTTGTGATACACTGTAACATGTGACTGTAACTGAAACTATGCCTGATTTAAATAAAGCAGATTTAATAAAGCATATGCAGGTGCTCTTGTCACTGTTACCTGTGTGTGTTCTTAGATGCTTCTTCAGTTGTGCTGCGTCCAAAAACTTGTGCTGACAATGTGTGCATTCGGGTAATGCTTTTCCTGTATGAACCCTGTAATGGCTTCTTAGCTGCCTTTTCTGGCTAAAGGTTTTCTCACATTGGTCACAGCTAAAAGATTTAGTTTCTACAAAACCATAAAAAATAGCCAGTTGGTTTACACAGTCACACCAAAAGGAAAAGGGGATTTTAATATTCACTCAACTTGCTGTACCTGCATGAAGGTTCATGTGTTCCTGCAGAGAGTGCTTTGTAGACAAAGCTTTGGAGCAAATGTTGCAGACAAATGGCTTCTCTCCAGTGTGTATGCGCTCATGAGCCAAAAGTGTGTGTTTCTGGGTGAAGCATTTCCCACAAACATGGCAACTGAATGGTTTTTCCCCTGCACAAAGATGACAATTTATATAACCGTGCCATCTACTATACAACAATAACTGATACCACTGAGCTCTGTCTATAGATTTACCTGTATGCGTTCGTTGATGTATTTTTAAAAACAAATGGTTTTTAAACACTTTGCCACAGTCGTCACAGTGTGGCTCTGTTAGTGAGTATTTTCTCCTTCTGTTTTTCTTTGCCAGCACTCTCAACTCACTAATCTCATCTCCCAGCCTATAGCTTTTCAGTTTTACTGGCTGCCTTATTTCCCGTTTGCCATGCCGAGGTTTGTTCTTTTCTGGGTCATAGTCAGAATCATCAGAGTCTCTGGGAAGGGAATTCTGAAGTTCAGTGGTTTCAGGGAAAGCAACAGATGTATCATCTGTAGGTATTGCAGGTTCAGCATTGGAGTTTTCTTTTTCAACTGAGTCCTGAGGCAGCCGACCTGAGTCTGGCAATACAATCGTGTTTACATATTTTCTTGGCCGTCCTCTTTTGCGCTTGGAAGGAGTTGCAGCTGTGCTAGTGTTATTATCTCCCACCATCGAGCCTTCACTCAGTGCTGTGACAGAACGGCTGACTTGAAAGTCTGCATGAGCTTTGACCAATTCGTTTATCTCTAGAGAACGGGCCACGTCCAACAGCTGCTCTGTGCTGCTCGCCTCTACTGATATGTTGCCACTGTAGATAAATTCCAGTACAGATGCAAAAGCCTTTGCAGCCATGCCATCCAGCCTGTAGATACTCTGGCCAAGCTGGTCCTCATCAGTAAACAGTAAGGTGAAATATTCACTGCTCACAGCCAACAGAGCCTTATGTGCTTTGAAGTGCACATCTTCCACGATAAGTGTTATGTCGCACAGTATTTCTCTTTTTCTTAATGAGTCAAATTTACTGAGGATTGTATTCTTGTGGGTTTTTGAAAAAAAGTTTAAAAGGTTTTGAGGATGAATTTGGGATTGCTCACACATTCTGCTTTTTGAGCAACAAGCCTACAAGTTCACAACAGAAAAACAGGAACAGAAATGAGATTTTTCATAATATAAGATATGATAAGGTGCTAGTTAACCAGATGCTTAAGAAATATAGGTTCATACAACACAGATATTAATACAATCACTGTAAAACTATTGAGTGTTTGTCTGCATGCAATGAAAATGTTATGCAAACAGTGGAAAGCAGCCATTATAGAACAACTACCGACCATAAATATTTAAGTAATTACCATTCTCAGCACAGCAATCTAATTGAAGTGACATATGAGACACATGTTTGCTTGTTACAATCAGTAACAGTTAAAGTCAAAGTTTACATACACTTGTAAGGGACAAGTATGTTGGAGCAGTCTTGGATTTAAATTTTCTGCAACTGAAATAGCCTTATATTTTCTCGTTTTGTGATTATTATGTACTCTAACTGCTACTTTTCTTTGTCCTTGTAAATAGTAGCTAATCTGTCTGTCTTTTTATGTTTATGTTTGTTTGTTTGTTTATTAGGATTTTAATGTCACGTTTTACACTTTGGTTACATTCATGACAGAACAGGTAGTTACTCATTACACAAGGTCTTTCAGTTCTCAAGGTTATATCGAACACAGTCATGGACAATTTAGTGTCTCCAATTCACCTCACTTGCATGTCTTTGGACTGTGGGAGGAAACCGGAGCACCCGGAGTAAACCCACACGGACACAGGGAGAACATGCAAACTCCACACAGAAAGGACCTGGACCGCCCCACCTGGGGATTGAACCCAGGACCTTCTTTATGTTTTTGCAATCAGGAACAAACTACTTGAGCTGGTACTGATGCCAGAACTTCTGTCTTATGCAACAGCATCTGAAGCCCATGTTGTAGAAATGTTTCATGTTTCAGCAGCTTCTAATTCATGACCTGTTGGATTATGCCTGACCAGCCAGGTAAATCTCCCCTCTGCAATAGGTTAGAGTTTGGGTTTTCTTTCAGACCTTGGTGAGAGATCCTTCTTTTATGTACTTTGTAATGAACAAAATCAAACTAGCTCATTTTTGCAGGCAGAGAAGCCATTAGATTCAGTAAATCAAAATCACTAACAAGGAATAAGATGGCTTTGCCAAAAAAAAGATAAATGGCATGACAAAACTTTCTACACAACCTAATTATTTAACATTATAAGCTGTTGTATGTGTATGCAGTATTTTAAGAAAACCTTGAAAAAAATCTAATTTATTAAAGTCTTTCAATTTCAAATTCAAAGAATACCATAACATACATTTTCCAATATGTATATTATAGTATTATACCTGTACCCTGGGTCAAACCTAAGAATAAAAAAGATGGCAAAATATAAGTTTATTACCTCCAATATAACAAGTTAATGTAATGAATATAGATAGATAGATAGATAGATAGATAGATAGATAGATAGATAGATAGATAGATAGACAGACATAATTTGGATTTTCTTAATGTCAGCAGAAGTCTCCATTATTTTAAAGAAACGCTGGTTGTTAAGGTAAAAAAATTAAGAACACATTTTAACAGAATTATTAAAACAATTTGGTTAAAGCAAGATTATCATGAGACACTGGCTGGTTATCATTTGTCCTTATCACATTAAAAACATGCATTCAGGAGCTAAAACTGCACATGCTTTACATTGCATAAATGATAACATGGAAGATTCATTTTCTAAATACCAATTATTTAGTAATATGATGGTTTTTATACAAGTGACCCTTTGCCCAAGTGCACTTTGCACTCTGATCTGCAGGGTAAGCACTTAATGCCTATAATGAGCATGTCCTGGAAGTCCAAAGAAAAATCAGAAGACGGTTTATGGGAGACTTTAGTCATATCTTTGTTTAATTAAAACTTTTAAGTCACATTAACGTGCATTCTAAAAGCGTTCTAAAGCAGCCATTATACTATTTGCTTTAACACATATCTAGGTAAGCATCTCAATTATTTCTATGTAAAGCTGACGGGTGGATGGATTTCCCATCTCGTAAACATGGTTTCGTTCCAAACCGCATACTGTATTTCTTAATAAGGGATACTACCAATAATGTTGTCATTGTTTTTGCTTACTATTTAGTGCGTATTGAGTGGTTTAGAACGCAGCCCTTGAATGCGCGCTAGGGCGATACTAACAGAAAAAGAAACTGTGGAGCCTTTTCTTTAAACTGACACACCTAAAAAAACATGTTTAAGCAGGCGGAGAGTTTGATACCTCTTTCTATTATTTGTGTACATTTATTTTAGCACCCGGCCGAGACACTACAGTAACCTGTTATATAAAGCTTTCAGGACCTTACCGTACACAGACAGCCAGAACTGTGGAACTATCACGAGACTTGAAATTGTACCATACGTAGCTGACACTGGTGCCCTCTAACGGCAGGGAGTCTTTACAACGCAACCGTTCGTAAGTGCGTATTGAAGTTCTATTGCTAGTTTTGATTTTCCTACAACGCTCACCCTACCAAGCTGTTCCAGAATAAGTCAGAGTAATTTTACAGACAAGGTAACCAGTCTTAATGAATACACAGGCACACTATTTAGAGTGGGCTGCCAACCGTCCCGTAAAATACGGAATCGTTCCTTATTTGGAAACTAAACGTCGTGTTCTGTATTGAACTGAGACGGGACGCGCTTTGTTCTGTACCTTATCAATGGGAGAGAAATGCTGCAGATTAGACTGAGACAGGCCGATATGTATGAAACAGAAGGAAACTGCCGCTACCGTGGGAATTAGAACGCGTTTGGTTATTATTTTAAGTAGTGTTCACTTTTAGTGTTAATAACGCCGTGTGTGCGCAGGCATATCAGCATAACAACCTGTTTATTACTCAGCTGTTTGAGTAGCTCAGTGGGCAGAGTGCATCGTGCATGTTTTTCCATCGTAGGTTCGAATCCGGCTTAGGCAACGCAGTCCAGAACCCAGGCTGCATGTCAGTGTGAAAATGGATTATGTAAAAATGTTGTTTGCACTATTGAGAAAATTTTTTACATGATGTTCTTTATGTTGTTTTGCCTAAAATATGGTTCTGATTTATTATTATAAAGAATGAAAATAATATATGTTAAACAGCCTAAATAAAACATTTTGATAATGTTCCTATGATGGTGTAAGACCCGTTATATTTTTTATAGATGCAACCCTAACTGAGAGGAAGGGGAATGGCTGAAGCCCGGCAATGGATTGAGACCATTTTCCTCGGTCAATGGATATAATATAGTGCTTACATTTCTCTGCAATCATCAAATTTCAATACTGTTAAGCCTTTGTAAAAATGCTTTTTATTTTTTACGAACAGGTCAACATTATTCAGCACTATATACCATGTAGAACTTGTGTGATATTATTCATATGATTAAAGCTGTTCTGGACTCAAAAATTGCCCCACTCTTTATTAGCTTATTAAAAATAATATAATATGCATTTTTTAACAAGACAAAGCCAAACGTTGCACACATTACAAATGCACGGCTGTAGAAGAAGATTGTATGGGTACTGGACTGACCTGCCCGCGGAGTCCTGACCTGTCCCTATAAAGAATGTGTTGAAAATTTTGAAATGAAAAATGTGATGACCTCATTCTGTTGCATACCTTAAGACATGTTATCATCTGTGCCAAAACATTTTGTGTGCTTCTGAGAAGGAATGGCAACATAACAAAGTGGTAAATGCTTTACAGTCCCAATTTGTAGAATGTGTTGCAGGCCTAAAATGCAGGAACTGAGATATATTAACATATGAAATTAAGTTGACCAAACAAAACATTAAATATCTTGGGCAGTTGTAGCCTAGCGGTTAAGGTACTGGACTAGTAATCAGAAGGTTGCTGGTTCAAGCCACACCACTGCCAGGTTGTCACTGTTGGGCCCTTAAGCAAGGCTCTTAACCCTCAATTGCTTAGACAATATACTGTCATGGTACTGTAAGTCGCTTTGAATAAAAGTGTCTGCTAAATGCTGAAAATGTAAATGTATACTGTCTGCAAAATTCAATTATAATCCATTTAAACTGTTATCTTCCATACTGCCCCAACCTTTTCTGATTTGGAGCTGTATATTCAATAAAATTAATATACTTAATAAATAATACAAATTAAAATTGGAATGGTAAATTATAAGTCATAACGGTTTTTTTATAAGGTATTGCTTACTTACTTTACCACATTTACATATTTGAATTACCTACATATTGTATCTTTTTGGCAATCAGAATTTCAACATGAAGGGGCTGAAAGCTGTCGTCATAGGTGCAGGTGTGGTTGGCATGTCTTCAGCAGTGTGTATAGCTGAGGCTCTCCCTTACTGCTCCGTCACCATATTGGCTAAGAACTTCTCTCCAGACACTACCAGTGACCTAGCTGCTGGAATTCTTCTGCCCCAACAGAATCCAGGTAGGAAGCCTTGAGTTAAATCAGGTTTTAAATTAAAAAAAAAGATACGTTTATATTTTAAAATTGAAACTAGCATTCCAAAATGCTGTGATAGATTACTGTCCCTCTGATATCCAGATATCCCTGTGGAACATCAGCGGCGTTGGTTTAAAGGCACGTTTGATCACCTGCTAGGCATTGTTCAATCACCACAGGCTTCAGAAGCAGGAGTGTTGCTAAGTTCAGGGTACTGTGGAATTGTTCTGTCATCACAGATCAGTTATTTTATGCTGTGTGTTAAATACTGTATTTACAAGTTTTGTTTTCTTTCAGATACCAATTATTTAAGGAGGTCCCTAGTAACAAAAAACCCTACTGGTCTGATTCTTTGTTTGGATTACGCACCATGACAGATAGTGAAATGAAGCAATTCCCAAATCATAAGTTTGGTCAAGCTATAACTACTATTAAGTGTGAATCCCTCACATACCTGCCATGGCTAAAGCAAAGGTAAGTATTTTATCCTCATGTCTTTAAAGCTGTTTTTTTACACTTTTCTCTGTCCATTTTGAACTTTACATTCTCTGTAAATTTCATTCATGTATATAAACACATCTGTGTGCAAGTACTTTTATCTAAAATCAATTATGTAACATCAGTTTTATTATTATTCTTTCATTTTGGCCGCTCCTGTATTAGGGGTTGCCACAGTGGATCATTCCGGTTCGCATACCTGATTTGGCTTTTTGTGACAAAATATGCTAGTTGCTTTGTCCAAAAGTTTTTCAGTGTTGTTGTTATTAAAAAGTAAATACTGAAGTGGATTTTTTTCTGACTGACTGCCCGTCGGTCCGAATGACCATCTTTGGGATGATATGAGGTTAGGGCACCATAAAGAACTTTAGAGTTTGACTTTGCTCTGTGCATAGTGTCACAATCATGCTGAAACAGGAGAAAGCCTTCCCTAAACTGCTTCCACAATTTGAAAGCATATAATACACATACACACACACACTATATGACCAGAAGTATGTGGACACCTGACTATGATCTTGTTGGACATCCCATTTTACAATGGCTTCTGCTCTCCTGGAGAGGCTTTTAATGATATGGCTTGTATTTGACATTACAGTTCATCCCAAAGGTGTTCAACAGGGTTGAGGTAACAAATTTGCAAAACCATGATTTAATGAACCCTGCTTTGTGCACAGGGGCACAGTTATGCTAAAACAGGAAAGAGAAATCCATCTGTTGCCTCAAAGTTTTTAAAGTGTTGGTTGCTCCTTTATTTATCCTTTTGATTTTGTCTGTGGTGTAGTGATTACACCAGATTTTGATCTGTTCTCTAAAAAGATTTCTAAAAGCTGGTGGACAAATCCAACAACAGGAGGTGACAGACCTTCAGCAGCTTGCCCAGACCTATGATGTCATGGTGAACTGCTCAGGCCTAGGCTCCCGTTTCTTAGTGGGGGATGAACAGGTCTATCCAGTGCGAGGCCAGATACTTAAAGTTAGCGCTCCATGGCTGAAGAACTTTTTCCGAGACAACGATGGAAATACCTACATCTACCCAGGCATTGACTCTGTGACTCTGGGGGCGACGCAGCAGATCAACGACTGGAGTCTTGAGGTGGATAAGCAAGATAGTGAGGGCATCCTTAAGCGCTGCAGTGATATGGTACCAGCACTGAGGAGCAGTGTGGTCCTGGAAGAGTGTGTGGGTCTAAGGCCTGGCAGGAGGATCATCCGTCTGGAAAGAGAGTGGCTAATAATTCAGGATCGCCAGGTGCTGCTGGTGCACAACTACGGTCACGCTTCCTGGGGCATCTCTTTGAGTTGGGGCACTGCACTAGAGGCATTGGACCTGGTGAGGCAGGGTCTGTATGAGAAACCACCCTGGGCCAGACTGTAAATGCAGATCCATACAAGTCCTTAATTACTAATGCCACTGATAAAAATTACAAATGCCACTGAAATTACAATGAAATTTCCTTACACAATGGCAAACCACACATATTCTAAATAGCACTTGTAGGTGTGTAAAAATTAAACGTAAACACAAAATACAAATATATTAGTAAGCCAATTAATAACAATTCCATACACATTTACCAAAGTAATCTAATTCCATTATCACTGTAGATTCAGTAATGACAGAATACACAAGAATCCAACATAAATCATAATTGAAAACGTGTGTTTATTGTAGCCTACATTACTGCATATATACTGCAAATGCAGTAAAGCAAAGATGTGATGCTATATAATTATTTTCCTTTGATTAGAATGGAATAAACATTGTTGTCTTTTAGAGTTGTAATGTTTATTCAGAGTGATCTACTAACTGAAAAATCACCAGTGAAGTTAGCAAGTTTGGTTGTGCACTGTCACAGTAAATTGAGTTGCTTGAATAAATATCTTTGTCACATCATTTTTATTTGTCTTTATTTGTTTATGTCTTTATTTGTCTGCTGCTTATTTGCCCTGGGGTCGATTCCCTTGCCAGGCAGCCAGGGTCCTTTTTGTGTGGAGTTTACATGTTCTCCCCTTGTCATGAGCTCCGGTCTCCTCCCACAATACAAAGAGATGTAAGGTCACCTACTGGCTGCCTGGCAAGGGAATCGACCCCAGGAGATTGGAGAAACAAAATTGCCTGTGATGATGTTTCACATTGAAATAATGAATGTAAACAAAGCATAAAACATGATGTTAATACATTTACATATTACATGTGTTAAATAAATAATTCAGGCCTTTCAAATCAATGAACCAGATTTGGGTAGTTCAAGTGATGAAGCATGCCACTGGCCTGCCCATGCATTCAACAAACAAGTGATGTAAGAATGCATGGGAAATTACCCCATATGATGAAGCCCTTTCTTAAAATCTGTTGCAGTCCAGTAAAAAAGAACTTTAAAAAGAATTATTTTAAAGTGACCAACATATCAAAATATACAAATAATATATGTTGGTAAGTTTTGCACACAAGCAAATACTTGCAGGGCAGCACCCAGCATCTAGAAGCCCAGGGCCTGTCACCAGAAACCCAATTAGCTAACTTCTAGTATACTGTATTGTTTATGAGTACAAACTAAATTAACTTAAATGTCAGATTTTATTAACATTTTCAAATTTTTACTAATTTACTATATAGTGGACAGCCTGGTCAAATGCATATTCAGGACATGGGCACTTTAAAATACATTGAGAATAATTTACATTGCTTTATTTTCAGCTAACCCATGGGTTGATCAGCTTATTTTGTTATTTAATTTATAATGGCTGTACTAACTGACTGGACTGACTCAATGTGCTAGATAATTCTCTTGGTTACCCTGCTCCAGACTGGCAAGGTTGAGTAATGGGAAAGGTTATGTTCTTAGACCAAACTTTCTCTTCGTGAGATGAAACTGTGCTTTAACAAAGCGGTAGAAGTCATACTCGTACTCCATATGCCGGTACAGCACCTGCAGAGCTTCTGGGCTGGGTGTGTTCTTGTGTACAGTAACTGTCATGTTCCCCAGCTTCTTGTATTCTAAAAGAGCCAACACAGAAAATAACTATTTTTAGTTGACAGTACTAGTGGGACATGTTTGGGTTGCCAGTATGTACAGTACAGTCTCTAAATGTTGCTGAGAACTGTTACCTGGACTTTTGTAGATTTTAGGGGCATCAGAGAAGAAGTGAGGCAGGAGTCTTTCCAGCAGGCGTAGCACATCCTCTAGCTCTTCCAGCACTCCAACTAAGAGATAATGCTTTAAAACATTCTCCTTAGCCTTCCGAAGTGCCCACAAACTGGGTTTCCTAACAACATATACAGCAATAATTGTTAAGCTTTTTGGCTACAGTACCCATTTTCATGATCTTCATGAAGAAAAGTATCTTTTACAATACTCTAGTACTTTATTAGAAAACTTGGCTAGGTGAATGTAGAAAATATATTACATGCAGTGTTGCATTATGTCTTACAATAAAATGCAGAACTTGAAAATGTGCCTCACCTGCAGAGATAAGACTGGCCACAAAAATAAGGAATGATATAGAACAGTCTGGGGTTGGTGCACTCAGGGTAGCTTTCCAAAATGCAAGTATTAATGTCCTGAGAAAAGCAAATGCACAAGATAAAGTCAAAACTGTATATATACTCTATGTATATATACAGGGGTTGGACAAAATAACTGAAACACCTGGTTTTAGACCACAATAATTTATTAGTATGGTGTAGGGCCTCCTTTTGCGGCCAATACAGCGTCAATTCGTCTTGGAAATGACATATACAAGTCCTGCACAGTGGTCAGAGGGATTTTAAGCCATTCTTCTTGCAGGATAGTGGCCAGGTCACTACGTGATGCTGGTGGAGGAAAAAGTTTCCTGACTCGCTTCTCCAAAACACCCCAAAGTGGCTCAATAATATTTAGATCTGGTGACTGTGCAGGCCATGGGAGATGTTCAACTTCACTTTCATGTTCATCAAACCAATCTTTCACCAGTCTGCTGTGTGTATTGGTGCATTGTCATCCTGATACACGGCACCGCCATTGGATGCACATGGTCCTCCAGAATGGTTCGGTAGTCCTTGGCAGTGACGCGCCCATCTAGCACAAGTATTGGGCCAAGGGAATGCCATGATATGGCAGCCCAAACCATCACTGATCCACCCCCATGCTTCACTCTGGGCATGCAACAGTCTGGGTGGTACGCTTCTTTGGGGCTTCTCCACACCGTAACTCTCCCGGATGTGGGGAAAACAGTAAAGGTGGACTCATTAGAGAACAATACATGTTTCACATTGTCCACAGCCCAAGATTTGCGCTCCTTGCACCATTGAAACCGACGTTTGGCATTGGCACGAGTGACCAAAGGTTTGGCTATAGCAGCCCGGCCGTGTATATTGACCCTGTGGAGCTCCCGACGGACAGTTCTGGTGGAAACAGGAGAGTTGAGGTGCACATTTAATTCTGCCGTGATTTGGGCAGCCGTGGTTTTATGTTTTTTGGATACAATCCGGGTTAGCACCCGAACATCCCTTTCAGACAGCTTCCTCTTGCGTCCACAGTTAATCCTGTTGGATGTGGTTTGTCCTTCTTGGTGGTATGCTGACATTATCCTGGATACCGTGGCTCTTGATACATCACAAAGACTTGCTGTCTTGGTCACAGATGCGCCAGCAAGACGTGCACCAACAATTTGTCCTCTTTTAAACTCTGGTATGTCACCCATAATGTTGTGTGCATTGCAATATTTTGAGCAAAACTGTGCTCTTACCCTGCTAATTGAACCTTCACACTCTGCTCTTACTGGTGCAATGTGCAATTAATGAAGATTGGCCACCAGACTGGTCCAATTTAGCCATGAAACCTACCACACTAAAATGACAGGTGTTTCAGTTATTTTGTCCAACCCCTGTAGTTTTCAGATCTTGAACAATGCCAAAAAATAAGTTCATATACATTCTTAAAAAACACAATTCTAATGTTTAACAGAGAAACACAAAATTTGGTGGAATAACCACAATTTTCTATCACACTCTTTATGTGTCTTGGCACCATTCTTTCACATTGCTGTTCCATGGAGTCTGGAGATTCCACTGACCCTGACAAGGTCTTTGATCTGGTGGTCCTCCATCTACACCTCGATTGGCCTGGCTGTGTGGCATGGGGCATCGCCCATTGTTTATTGTCTTTTTCATATAAATACTTTTGGTCTTTATTTTTAAAATAAATTTTTTTAGGCATGCATACATTTGTGTATATATACTTTTTTTTCTTAATTCTGCACTTTACATTGTTAGTTCATATGTTTACTTATTGTATGTGCAAGTGCCGTTGGATTGCTGCTCAATTTCGTTGTATACTGTGCAATGACAGTAAAGGCATCTTATCTTATTGCCCTGCTGTAAAAAAACAATCATCTAAATTGGGAAACTTTGTCAGAGCAGAAGGAAGCAAGTTTTCTTCAAGGATAACTTTGTATGAAATTGCTCAGTTGTGTATATACATAACAAATGGTCCTATAATATAACACAAATAGATTTTTTTTCGTCATTTTTGTGACAAAGTTGTCAAAGACCAACATCCATTTCATGTTTACCACCACTTTATCCTGGTCAGGGTCATGCTAAGTCGGGTTTCCCCAGAATTACTAAGCACACTGCAGTAACACACCCTGGACAGGACATCAGTCCATCGCAGGTTCTTGGTTTGGCCACCACCACACTGCACCCCTTCCCCCAGACATAGCCAATCATGTTTGTATGTAGATACCTGGACGGCTGATAATACTGCTGGGCATCACTGTATTTCAACATGCAAAGAGCGTTAATCTGTGTTATAATACAGAGTGTTTTCCACTGGTGAATAAAACTAAATAAATCCCAGTATAAAGCATTTGTGTCAGAAATCTTGAGGCTGCACTGTAGTTGCTTATGCAAAGGCTAAAGCTGAATGAAGTCAGTATGCTCAGTGAGTTGTGAAAGAGGCATTCATGAGAAACTAAAACAAACAGGATGGTGTTCTACTGCCAGTGCCCACTGCATGTTGATAAACACACTGTAACAACGAGTGTCCTGGATCTCAAACCTAAATGAAATAATGTATCATAGAATAATTACTTACATGCTACATTAAAAATTTAATATTTTAATTATATCTAAATCAGAAATACACTACTAAATAAAGAATAAAACATGTAATAACATCAGGAAAGTTTAGGATTAAATTAAAATAATTTGTGTCTATTAATTATCAAAAATCAGTTGACCAATTTCATTTACTTCAAATTTGACTCAAAAACATATGCAAAGATTTTAATCAGGAACCTAATAGGGTGTTGATGTCATTTACATGTTTTGATTTGGTAATCCATGGCTACTACTGGCTTCTACAACCTCAAATCAGAAAAAGTTGGGACAGTATGGAAAATGCAAATAAAATAAAAATGCAGTGTTCCTTACATTTACTTTGACTTTTATTTGACTGCAGACAGGATGAACCTGAGATATTTCATGTTTTATCTGCTCAACATAATTAAATTTATTAATAAACATCCATTCCTGCATTTCAGGCCTGCAACACATTCCAAAAAAAGTTGGGACGGGGGCAATTTAGGGCTAGTAATGAGAATTAAAAAAAAACGATGATAAATGATGTGATTCCAAACAGGTGATGTCAACAGGTGATTGTAATCATGGTTTGGTACAAAAGCAGCATCCAGGAAAGGAGTCTCTGATGAGCAAAGATGAACAGAAGATCTCCAGTTTTTCAACAAATGTGTGAGAAAATTATTAAAATGTTTAAAAACAATGTACCTCAAAGAAAGATTGGAAGGGATTTGCATATTTCTCCCTCTACAGTGCATAATATCATTAAACGATTCAAGGAATCTGTTGGAATTTCAGTGTGTAAAAGCCAAGGGTGCAAGCTTAAGCTGAATGCCAGTAATCTTCGAACCCCAGACGGCACTGCATCAAGAACCGGTACTCAACAATAGCTGATATAACCACATGGGTGAGGGATTACTTTGGCAACCTTTGTCAAGCACTACAATATGGAGTTACATGCACAAATGCCACTTAAAACTTTACTGTGCAAAAAAAGAAGCCTTATGTTAACCATGTCCAAAAGCGGACCATTAGACAGTGGAAATCAGATGAATCAGCATTCCAGGTCTTTTTTGGAAAAAAATGGACACCGTGTGCTCCGGACCAAAGACGAAAAGGACCATCCAGACTGTTATCAGCAACAAGTCCAAAAGCCAGGGTCTGTCATTGCATGGGGATGTGTCCTTGGCAAAGGTCATTTACACTTCGGCGATGGCAGCATTAATCACTTGGTCTCCTCTGTGCCAAAACGTCATTTGTCAAAAAGTGTGGCGAAAAGGAATGGCAACATTACAAAGTGGTAAATGCTTTACTGTCCCAACTTTTTTTGGAATGTGTTGCAGGCCTGAAATGCAGGAATAGATGTTTATTAATAAATGAAATGAAACATTAACATGAAATATCTCAGGTTCATCCTGTCTGCAATCAAATAAAAGTCAAAGTAAATGTAAGAAAGTCTGTATTTTTTTTATTATTTATTGTACTTCTTCTACAATATATGACCAAAATTGTGCTCATACATCTTTTAATGATCTAACTCGGTGATTCTCAAACTGCAGTACTAGTACAACTAGTAGCACAGAAAGCTCCCACAGGTAGAATCTTAAATGACCTAAATATTTTAATCAATACTTTTTTTGTATGTAGCCTAGGCCATACATCATGCTTGTCATTACCCAATCAAGACGTATCTTGTTAATATAGAGTGTTAAGTCATGGCTAAAGAAAACAGATCCCAGGAAGATAATGCTAGCTCGGATAGATAAGTTATACATATACTGTTGGCCCAAATCTCAACAGTGACAGCTCTAAACATTGAAAAACATCTGTAAGACAGTATGTAATGTACTTAAGTTTAGGATTCACCAATACCAGAACAAAGAAAAAAATAAGATCACAAGGCTAAGCAGGATTATCCCCTGGATTAAATACTCAGTGCTGCACAACCACTGTGTAAACATTCACTAAGCACTTTATTAGGTACACATATATAGTGGCTCTATGAATGTGCTCTTGTGGTAAGTGGTACTTGGGGGTTTTGGTTTGATTTGATTGTTGGTTTTGAAAGTTTGAGAACCACTGATCTAAATTTAATAATTCAACTTATTTAAAAGTCTTACTAGATATCTCTCATCATTCTTCATTTCAGGGTTGCGAATAACATCGTTTTCTACACCTCTCCAGTCACCAAAGCGCCGAAAAAAGTAATTGGACAAAAAACGATTCACTGGATCTCGAATGATGTTGATGTACACAGGCTCTGCTATTCCAAATCTATCAGAAGAGTCAAAAGCATTGTTATTTAATGAAACCTCATTATTATTAATTAAAACAAAATGTGTTTTGTTTGAGGCATGAAGTTACCTAGTAAAATTGAGAAAATGCACATGCTGGGTGTACAGAAATGGCTGAGGAAATCTGCTGAGGTTGTTTATCAGATCCATCTACATGTCATATAGGAGAGAAATAAAATGAGCAAAAGCTTTTTAAAAATAAAATAGGCAAAAGTGTTTTACCTGTTCAACAACATACATTGGGGCCAGACCTGTTCACGCTTGGTAAGTCTGATCTTCTTGTGAACATCTGATGATATGAGGGTGAAGTGATGTCTCTCTGCCAGAATACGAAGCAACAGGACTATCGTACGACTCCCACACTTCCCCACTCGATTGTATATAACCTGACTTGGAAAAGGCAAAACCTGTACCAAAACAAATGCTATGACTATGAGATTCAGCTTGGTAAGCAATTTGGTACCCACATATTAAACATTTTTTTTCTTTAACTTAACACATCACATGACCAGCCAACATGAATCAGCTTTGGGTCTGTGTGTTTTTACACATAGCAATATACTGTATAACTGATCATTATCTGGACTGGGTGGCAAAACTGGTTTAAAAAAACATATAAAAATATTTATATTTTGTCTTTCTTCAGGCAATGATTTGCCAAAAATGTATGTCTTCGTTAAACATCTGTAGTTGTCAATAGGGTTGTGCGGTATGACGGTATTACGGTATACCGCTGTATTTAAAAATGGTGACGGTATTTTAAAAAATGTGAAGCGCCAAATTTCTGCTTCAGGTTTACCTTGAAAACTGAGACTTTAAGACATTCGCGCATCCACAGTAAGAGGGGTGGGAGGGGTAGGCGTTTGGAGCTCACTGATTGGTTGTAGTGATGGGAATTATGGCTCCTTGAAGGGAGCCGGATCTTTTGGCTCGGTTCCTTTTAAAGAGCCGTTAAAAAAAATGACTCTTCGTTCCTCGGGAAGCACTACTGGGTAAACTATAAGACAGCCCCGATATTAATATCAATGATGAACAATCATGAACATTTTGCTACCTTGCCTTAAATGTAGGCCTAATTCAAACAACACTTAAATGAGAAAAAAATATTTATTTTAAAAGAAGAGAAAAAACTACAGAGAAGAGACATACTGTGGTTGCATCGCATTAAGTTTCAGAACAATCCTCTTTTGTGCCTGTGTTTATTTCTGCTTTAAAACATACGCACCATGAAATGATCAGATTTAACATAATTACATAAGTTTATTTCTTAGTTATTTGTGCTCGTTTTCTGTATGTTCTCTCTGTAGCTCGGTTACGGCTCTCTCTCTCTCTGTGTGTGTGTGTGTGTGTGTGTGTGTGTGTCGCGCGCTCTCCGCGATATTAAAAGTGTTTGACGCATTTACAACCTCCCCCCCCCCCCGCCCCGCGGTAATACCGTATACCGCGGTACGTTCTGAAGACGGTATGACGGTATGAAAATCGGCAATACCGCCCAACCCTAGTTTGCATTGATATATCTCGCTTACTGATGAGATGTCTAGCCCAGGCATGAGGGTGTTAATGTCATTTAGAGAAGCATGTTGCCCAAATACATGGGATAACTTGGGCTAATAAATAAATTAGTTTGTTTAATTATAGATTCCTATCTCAGGTAATTTCCAGATGTGGGCATAGGAATTACAGTTCTGTTATACACTGTTTCTAACTGTTTGGACTTTATGTAATGGACAGATAAATATTGGCTTGGGCACTCAAGACAATTTAACTGACAATACTGTCAGTTTTGCCTCCACATTTACCCCAACTACTAAATCTAAATAAAAGATTATATAACCATAAATTAGGTTTAATTATAAGGGAAACACAATGAATGTGTTAATGGCAGTGGTGCTTAGTCTGACATGTGTTAATTAAAAAGAATGTAACTGCACATCACTGCCTGACAGTTTGGCTTATACATTCCGTAATACATTAAGGTGAGTCATAAATTCAGCGGGAACAGCGGGCCAACTTTTATGTACCACTAAAAATAACAGGCAGCTGTAGATGACTCAAGAGAACAACCTTAGAAAGTCAAAAGAAAGATACAGAACAGTTATATTTTATGTTGGTAAATGTATGAAATTCATTGCTGCAAGGACTTGCTTACTGATGTGCGTTCAGACAGGGATGTTGATCGTTTCCTATAAATGACATCTTCATTGGTTTGGGACCTTTTATTGGTTTTACAAGTGGAATTATTCTCTTAGTCTGTGGAATTATTATCTCTCAATGTAGTCATTTCTAGTTGTCTATTACAGAGAGCTCTATCACATACAGAGGGTCACGCTATACCCTATGGGTCTGTCTAAAAACCTAGTGAGCTGCCTAACTGCCTACTGGTCGTCCTTGTCTGATTCTCTTGTTTTTCAATGTTCAACAGAAGACAGATCTGGACTGCAGGTAGGCAAGTCAAGCACACACACTCTGGGTCCATGAAGGGTGTATTTACATAATTGTAAATAGAAATTGTGTGTTATTCCCTGTATATTTCTGTTCAAACTCTTTTTCTATTGTAAATACCCCGTCTATTCCCGTCCACTGTACAGCACCTCTCTTTATTAACGTATATAAAGACGTCACTGCACTTGTTACGTTTCAGTTTCATCTGTTAGTTTTTTTTTATGTTACAGCCTGACCCTAGACATGATGGCAGCATGTACCTCTCTAAAATACAGATATCTGCCTCTGCGTTAATGGAACCTCTAGTCAACCATTCCAGGACACTGATAAACCCCAACGTTTGGTCTGGATGGTCCTGTTTGTCTTTAGCACAGAGAACTTAACGTTTGCTTTTCTTAAAAACAACAACAGTCAGATAAGTTTATACTCTTTTAGACCATCTGAGATGAGAAAAGTGCCCTGCAATTTATACTGTCATTGGAATAGACATTCCAAATAATCTCAAAAATGTTGAATAGAGCTGAGGTCAGGGCTTTATGTAAGCCGATGCAGTTCCTCTACAAGACTTTGCTTTGTGCACAGTAGTGCAGTCATGCTGGAGCAGGAAGTGCCTTCCCCGAAGATACTTCCCAAATAAAAGTTGGAGGCAATACAATTTGTTAGCAATACAGTGGAACTTAGTTGCCTACTATTGGTCATTTAAAGTTAAATAAGTGACACAGTAGTGCAGTCATGCTGGAGCAGGAAGTGCCTTCCCCGAAGATACTTCCCAAATAAAAGTTGGAGGCAATACAATTTGTTAGCAATACAGTGGAACTTAGTTGCCTACTATTGGTCATTTAAAGTTAAATAAGTGACTTTTTAAATAATGACTAATTTAATAATGACTTTTCATCATTGTAGTAACAGCCAAACTCAGCTCTCATAAATAACTAGGTACAACATAAAACAAGACAAAAATATTGAAAATATAGAACATTTACATGACATAGATGCATATGTATCCACTGGGCTTGAATAATGCAAAACAGGCATTAATCATGCTGCCGTGGTTTTATTTAAATGTCAGAAACTGACATTACTCAATATTACCCAAGAGCAAACACAAACACGTGGGCCAACACTGTTACCCATGTAAATCCCTATACCAACCTGCTAAAATGTACCTGTTTGTTTATTTTCCAACAGTGACCGCTCTGCCTGAGAGCTGAGTTTTACCTCATAATGTAACGTCTGTCATTCCTGTTTCAAAACAGGAAGCAGCCCTTTCTGATCATTTCTCAACTACCTAAAGTCTCGTAGTACTCAGGAAAACAAGCTACCTTAAAGAGAGGTGGAGATTCCCCCCCCACTCATAAAGACTCCTTTGTTTAGGAAGTGCAGTTTGGATTGAGAATTGCACAAGCACTCAGTGCCTCCTGAAGTGCGCTTTGTTCACGATAACCTGATTCGGGATAAGGTCCGGATCTAAAGTCAGAGGCTTTAGAATTCAGCGCGCAATCTCGAGTTTGATCAGGTCACCTTAATAAAACAGCATTTATTTAGCCAGTGTACGACTATCACATGAATTAGGGCATACGTTTCCATTGGGTTTCATTTGGGAAGGATGGGGGGGGGACATAGCTGCTTACTTTATTTTCTAGCTTATTTACTAGCACACCCCACACACTTTTAAAATAATATAGCTCAATAAAAATAGATGCAGTCGGCTACTGCACGTGTCAAAGGGGGTGTGTGTTAGTCACGGCTCTCCTCAGTCAGAGTAAGCTTAAACAACTGTGGTGACTTAATCGCCATAATCACTGTCTAAGAAGTGGGTCTAAATAATCTGTCTTATAAGTTCAATGTCTTAATAGAATCCACTCTATTTAGGGAGCTGCCTAGGAAGGCAGTAGGCAGCAAGGGAGCTCACTGGGTTTTTAGACAGACCCCATATCAACCAGTTTCTTAGTTTAAGTATCTCTAAAACAGCACCCATCAACAGTGGTCTGAGGAGGGACAAGCCATGATGAACTGCCACCAGGTTGTTGGTCTGGACTAGGGCTGGGCGATATGGATCAAAAATAATATCTCGAGATTTTTTCGCTGAACGGCGATATACGATATATATCTCGATATTTTATTATCCGATAAGGTAATAACAAAAAGACACTTCTGAGACAAAGCTACATGTTCCAAATTTTTTTACAGGCAGTTTTATTAAAATTCATGCTGGGGAAGCTTCACACAAGAACTATTTTTACTTAAAAAAAAAAAAAAAGAGCTATTCTAAGAAAAAGAAAGTTGTTTCTAAGGTACAGTGTATCACAGAAGTGAGTACACCCCTCACATTTCTGCAGATATTTAAGTATATCTTTTCATGGGACAACACTGACAAAATGACACTTTGACACAATGAAAAGTAGTCTGTGTGCAGCTTAAATAACAGTGTAAATTTATTCTTCCCTCAAAATAACTCAATATACAGCCATTAATGTCTAAACCACCGGCAACAAAAGTGAGTACACCCCTTAGTGAAAGTTCCTGAAGTGTCAATATTTTGTGTGGCCACCATTATTTCCCAGAACTGCCTTAACTCTCCTGGGCATGGAGTTTACCAGAGCTTCACAGGTTGCCACTGGAATGCTTTTCCACTCCTCCATGACGACATCACGGAGCTGGCGGATATTCGAGACTTTGCACTCCTCCACCTTCCGCTTGAGGATGCCCCAAAGATGTTCTATTGGGTTTAGGTCTGGAGACATGCTTGGCCAGTCCATCACCTTTACCCTCAGCCTCTTCAATAAAGCAGTGGTCGTCTTAGAGGTGTGTTTGGGGTCATTATCATGCTGGAACACTGCCCTGCGACCCAGTTTCCGGAGGGAGGGGATCATGCTCTGCTTCAGTATTTCACAGAACATATTGGAGTTCATGTGTCCCTCAATGAAATGTAACTCCCCAACACCTGCTGCACTCATGAAGCCCCAGACCATGGCATTCCCACCACCATGCTTGACTGTAGGCATGACACACTTATCTTTGTACTCCTCACCTGATTGCCGCCACACATGCTTGAGACCATCTGAACCAAACAAATTAATCTTGGTCTCATCAGACCATAGGACATGGTTCCAGTAATCCATGTCCTTTGTTGACATGTCTTCAGCAAACTGTTTGCGGGCTTTCTTGTGTAGAGACTTCAGAAGAGGCTTCCTTCTGGGGTGACAGCCATGCAGACCAATTTGATGTAGTGTGCGGCGTATGGTCTGAGCACTGACAGGCTGACCCCCCGCCTTTTCAATCTCTGCAGCAATGCTGACAGCACTCCTGCGCCTATCTTTCAAAGACAGCAGTTGGATGTGACGCTGAGCACGTGCACTCAGCTTCTTTGGACGACCAACGCGAGGTCTGTTCTGAGTGGACCCTGCTCTTTTAAAACGCTGGATGATCTTGGCCACTGTGCTGCAGCTCAGTTTCAGGGTGTTGGCAATCTTCTTGTAGACTTGGCCATCTTCATGTAGCGCAACAATTCGTCTTTTAAGATCCTCAGAGAGTTCTTTGCCATGAGGTGCCATGTTGGAACTTTCAGTGACCAGTATGAGAGAGTGTGAGAGCTGTACTACTAAATTGAACACACCTGCTCCCTATGAACACCTGAGACCTAGTAACACTAACAAATCACATGACATTTTGGAGGGAAAATGACAAGCAGTGCTCAATTTGGACATTTAGGGGTGTAGTCTCTTAGGGGTGTACTCACTTTTGTTGCCGGTGGTTTAGACATTAATGGCTGTATATTGAGTTATTTTGAGGGAAGAATAAATGTACACTGTTATATAAGCTGCACACAGACTACTTTTCATTGTGTCAAAGTGTCATTTTGTCAGTGTTGTCCCATGAAAAGATATACTTAAATATCTGCAGAAATGTGAGGGGTGTACTCACTTTTGTGATACACTGTATCTCCTGTCGTGTAATGTGAATTACAAATATATTGTCTGGCCCTTTAAGAATGTTAAGTGCACTAAAAAAAGATAAAGATATCCTTTATTTGTCATATATACATATACAGATGTACAGTACAATGAAATTCTTTCTTCGCATATCCCAGCTGGTGTTGGAAGCTGGGGTCAGAGCGCAGGGTCAGCCAACTTACGGCGCCCCTGGAGCAGACAGGGTTAAGGGCCTTGCTCAAGGACCCAACAGTGGCTACATAGCAGAGCCAGGATTTGAACCGCCAATCTTCCTATAGGGCGCAGTGAGCGAGTGTGTAGGGAATCTGTTGATGCATGCTCAATAATCCAGGTACACAAATCCACAAAGTTGAATCAGTTCATCTGGACACAAGTTTGTTGTAGAGATACGTTTCGTCACTCAATCCGAATGACTTCTTCAGTCTGAGCTGGTGTTGAATACCCCAACCTTATATGCAGTTGATTTGCATAACGACCGATCACTGCCCATTGCATAACAATGGAACCGGTGATCAGGTCCATATGTAATTCACAATGAATTTCACAAGAAATTAGTTCACCCTAAGGACCGGGTTCCTCGACACAAACAGAGTAACGTAGTGTATGCTGTTAGGTGCCAGGAGGATTGTCGGGAACTGTACATCGGGGAAACTAAACAGCCACTGGCGAAACGGATGGCCCAACATAGAAGATCAACCTCTTCTGGCCAGGACTCCGCAGTTTACACCCACCTGCAAGCCAGCGGCCACTCATTTAATGATGAAGATGTGCAGATCCTTGACAAGGAGGAACGCTGGTTTGAACGTGGAGTCAAAGAGGCCATTTACGTGAAGAGGGAACGACCATCCCTGAACCAGGGAGGGGGCCTGAGAGTACATCTCTCACCATCTTACAACGCAATAATAGGAGCTTTATCCCAATCATGTGTGAAAGACACACATGGCCATTGTAATTAATGGTCATTGTGAATTTCATATAGACCTGATCACCGGTTCCATTGTTATGCAATGGGCAGTGATCGGTCGTTATGCAAATCAACTGCATATAAGGTTGGGGTATTCAACACCAGCTCAGACTGAAGAAGTCATTCGGATTGAGTGACGAAACGTATCTCTACAACAAACCTGTGTCCAGATGAACTGATTCAACTTTGTGGAGTATGTAGGAAAGGTATCAGAATTTATCGTTTCCGGCTTGTTCTGCACTGAGCTTGTGTGGTATTAAAAGTAGCGTTCTCGTTAAACCCCATCACATGTTTGGACTTTGAATTATTTTACATCACCGTCGCCACAACATTTACATTAATATTTTCTTTTACTGTTTAGAACTCAGTTCTGTAATACAGGTATGTTACTGTGTAACTATTACAACATTTAATGCATTTTAATCAGCGTTCTGCTTCATGCACTTTATTATTATTTAACAGCTTTATTTGTTGTTTAATTGCTGTTTGCTCCTTGTTTACTGCAGAGTTAGTTCATGCAATTTTATTAATTTTTGTTTTTTTATTGGCCGACAACAAGAAATACTATAAAAAGAAGATAAATAAATAAATGATGACGTCGGGCGATCATCCAGTATAAACTAACATGACCACGTACAACATCCAGTACAGAAATCACTCCCCATAATGTTTGTTTTTTACAGATATATGCACATCACATATACAAACACACAAGTCAGAACAACAGGAGACGCACCGTTACGTTATTATTACTTTCTCAACACTTGCATGATTTACACTGTATATGAAGTAAATAAATGCGTGTCAGCACGTGCATGCGCTTGTATATTTATATTGGTTTTTTAAACGAATAACGACTCGTTTTCTTGTTTTTCAACTTTGGGATTTGAAGTGAAAAACGAATGACCAAAGGTACACGGAGCTGGAACCTTTTGTCTGGACTTGTTTTCGGCATTTAAAGAATACATTATTATATAAGCGATATTGTCTTATCTTATATCGCGTATGTAAATATATCGATATTTTATTAATTCTCGATATATCGCCCAGCCCTAGTTTGAACTATAGTTATAGTTGGAGGGATGTACATGGATATAAATACTCTGATCAAGTGTGTTTGTATGTGTGTGTGTGTGTGTGTGTGTTTGACAGTGACTCCTCACACCTGTTATTGCTTGCTACTGCAATTCAACAGCTGTGTCTGTGTGTGTGTGTGTGTGTGGAGGGGGGGGTGCTTGTAGGTTATGAGAAACAGACTGGAGACACAAAGCCTTTGTGTCAAAAAAAATTTTTAAACAATGAATCTTTCATTATCAGTCCAGTACTGCAGGGGTTCTCAATCACTGGGCAGGTGGATGTAAGCAACTGTGGTCCTTCTAGTGGATTGTAGACCTACACTCAGAATAAACCAGTGCAGCTCACTTGGTTTGTAATGGCACATCATATGATTTATGATGTGTTCAGATCATTGTGTAAGTCGCTTTGGATAAAAGCGTCTGCTAAATGCTGAAAATGTAAATGTAAATATGATTTATAAAAGCCTTAAAAGCATAATGTTCAGGTGCTTGGGTCTAACGTGCTGGATTGGAATTCACCTCTTTACTGCTGCAACAGTGAGGAATATGGAGAAAATATCATGTTCCTATGTGTGTACTAAGGCTTTTTGTAAGATCTTTTTGATATTAATAACATCATGTTTTTCTTTTTCTCCAGGTGTCGAGGATTTTGGGGGGGCATTCTTTTCTTTCTCTCTTGTTTTTTTCTGTTCCTGACTCCACCACCTCTTGTTCATCACGTCTTTCCGTAAGGAGATGGAAAAGTATCAGGACGTGGATGAGGATGAGCTTCTGCAGAAACTCAGTGAGGAAGAACTAAGGAGATTAGAGGATGAGCTTGAAGAACTCGATCCTGATGTAAGAACGAATTGTTTATATTTGTAATAGCTGTTAATGTGATGTGATAGGATGTGTAAGGTGATTTAGTGTTACTGGAAAGGAGATATTGCTGGGTACAGTGATTAGTTTAACATTTTTAGGGATGTGATGGTGGATTATTGTTGAGTGATATCAGATTGATCTGATTAGTTGAATAGGTGTTGTTAAGTGATGTGATTGGTTGGTTGTGATGCAATTATTAAATTATTAATGCTGTAATTATTTTAAAAGGTTTTGAGTGACATGACTGGTTGGTTGTCTATTTCTAGTAGTGTTATTGGTTGATCAGCATTGATGTGATTGCTGGGTTGGTTATTGTTAATTAGGTCATTGGTTAGATAAATTGTTGAGGGAATGTTTGGGTGAATTGTTGAGGGAATGGTTGGGTGGGTTGTTGGAATAATTGGGTGAATTGTTGGGGGAATGGTTGGGTGGATTGTTGAGGGAATTTTTGGGTGAATTGTTGAGGGAATGGTTGGGTGAATTGTTGAGGGAATGGTTGAGTGAATTGTTGAGGGAATGTTTGGGTGAATTGTTGAGGGACTGTTTGGGTGGATTGTTGAGGGAATGGTTGGGTGAATTGTTGAGGGAATGTTTGGGTGGATTGTTGAGGGAATGGTTGGGTGAATTGTTTGGGTGGATTGTTGAGGGACTGTTTGGGTGGATTGTTGAGGGAATGTTTGGGTGAATTGTTGAGGTACTGTTTGGGTGGATTGTTGAGGGAATGGTTGGGTGGATTGTTGAGGGAATGGTTGGGTGGATTGTTGAGGGAATGGTTGGGTGGATTGTTGAGGGAATGGTTGGGTGGATTGTTGAGGGAATGGTTGGGTGGATTGTTGAGGGAATGGTTGGGTGGATTGTTGAGGGAATGGTTGGGTGAATTTTTGAGAAAACGTTTCGGTGGATTTTTGAGAAAACGTTTCGGTGGATTGTTGAGAAAACGTTTGGGTGGATTGTTGAGAAAACGTTTGGGTGGATTGATGAGAAAACGTTTGGGTGGATTGTTGAGAAAACGTTTGGGTGGATTGTTGAGAAAACGTTTGGGTGGATTGTTGAGAAAACGTTTGGGTGGATTGTTGAGAAAACGTTTGGGTGTATTGTTGAGGGAATGTTTGGGTGAATTGTTGAGAAAACGTTTGGGTGTATTGTTGAGGGAATGTTTGGGTGAATTGTTGAGAAAACGTTTGGGTGTATTGTTGAGGGAATGGTTGGGTGGACTGTTGAGAAAACGTTTGGGTGTGTTGTTGAGAAAACGTTTGGGTGGATTTTTGTGAAAACGTTTGGGTGGATTGTTGAGGGAACATTTGGGTGAATTGTTGAGGGAACATTTGGGTGAATAGTTGAGAGAAAATTTGGGTGAATTGTTGAGAAAATGTTTGGGTAGATTGTTGAGGGAATTTTTGGGTAGATTGTTGGGTGGATTGTTGAGGGAATGGTTAGGTGGATTGTTGAGGGAATGGTTGGGTGGACTTGAGGGAATTTTTAGGTAGATTGTTGGGAATGTTTGGGTGAATTGTTGAGGGAATGGTTGGGTGGATTGTTGAGGGAATGGTTGGGTGGATTGTTGAGGGAATGGTTGGGTGGATTGTTGAGGGAACGTTTGGGTGGATTGTTGAGGGAACGTTTGGGTGGATTGTTGAGAAAAAGTTTGGGTGGATTGTTAAGAAAATGGTTGGGTGGATTGTTGAGGGAACATTTGGGTCGACGATTGTTGAGGAAATGTTTGGGTGAATTGTTGAGGGAATGTTTGGGTGAATTGTTGAGGGAACATTTGGGTGGATTGTTAAGGGAATTTTTAGGTAGATTGTTGGGAACGTTTGGGTGGATTGTTGAGAAAACGTTTGGGTGGATCGTTGAGGGAACGTTTGGGTGGATTGTTGAGAAAACGTTTGGGTAGATTGTTGAGGGACGTCCCCCGAACGTCCCTTCAACGTTCCCCTCTGTACATTCCTCCAATGTTACTTCACGAACGTTCCCCCAACGTTTCCCCACGAACGTTCCCTCAATGTTCGCCCCGAACATTCCCCCAATGTTCCCCCACGAACGTTCCCCCAACGTTACCCCCGAACGTTCCCCCAACATTTCCACATGAACGTTGCCCCAACGTTCCCTCAACATTCCTTCACGAACGTTCCCTCAACATTTTCACACCAACGTTCCCCCAACAATCCCCCCAAACGTCCCCTCAACGTTCCCCCCGAACGTTCCTCCAACGTTTCCACACGAACGTTCCCCCAACGTTCCTCCAACGTTTCCACACGAACGTTCCCCCAACGTTTCCACACGAATGTTCCCCTAACGTTCCCCCCGAACGTTCCTCCAATGTTTCCTACACGAACGTTTCCCCAATGTTTCCCCCGAATGTTCCCCCAACGTTCCCCCCACAAACGTTCCCCATACGTTCCCCCACGAACGTTTCCTCAACGTTCCTTCACAAACGTTCCCCCACGAACGTTCCTTCACGAATGTTCCCTCAATGTTCCCCCACGAACGTTCCCCCAACGTTTCCCCACGAACGTTTCCCCACGAACGTTCCCTCAACGTTCCCCCAATTCAACGTTCCCCCCTGAACGTTCTCCCAACGTTCCCCTCCGAACGTTCCCCCAACATTCCCCTCCGAACGTTCCCCCAACATTCCTTCACGAACGTTCCCTCAACGTTACTTCACGAACGTTCCCCAAACGTTCCCCCACGAACGTTCTCCCAACGTTCCCCCACAAACGTTCCCTCAACATTCCCCCTGAACGTTCCCCCAACGTTCTCCCCGAACGTTCCCTCAACGTTTCCCCCTGAACGTTCCCCCAACGTTCCCCTCCGAACGTTCCCCCAACATTCCTTCACGAACGTTCCCTCAACGTTACTTCACGAACGTTCCACCAACGTTACTTCACGAACGTTCCCCCAACGTTCCCCCACGAACGTTCCCTCAACGTTCCTTCACGAACGTTCCCCCAACGTTCCCCCACGAACGTTCCCCCAACGTTACTTCACGAACGTTCCCCCACGAACGTTCCCTCAACGTTCCTTCACGAACGTTCCCCCAACGTTCCCCCACGAACGTTCCCTCAACGTTCCTTCACGAACGTTCCCCCAACGTTCCCCCCGAACATTCCCTCAACGTTCCTTCAGGAACGTTCTTTCAATGTTCCCCCACGAACGTTCCCCCAACGTTCCCCCTGAACGTCCCAACGTTCCCCCACAAATGTTCCCCAAATATTCCCCCCACGAACGTTCCCTTAACGTTCCCCCCCGAACATTCCCTCAACGTTCCTTCACGAACGTTCCCCCAATGTTCCCCCTGAACGTTCCCCCAACGTTCCTCCACGAACGTTCCCCCAACGTTCCCTCAATGTTCCTTCACGAACGTTGCTTCACGAACGTTCCCTCAATGTTCCCCCACGAACGTTCCCTCAACGTTACTTCACGAACGTTCCCCCAACGTTTCCCCACGAACGTTCCCTCAATGTCCCCCCAAATGTTCCCCCTGAACGTCCCCTCAACATTTCCCCCGAACGTTTCTCCAACGTTTCCACACGAACGTTCCCTCAACGTTCCCCCCCGAACGTTCCCCCAACGTTTCCCCACGAAGGTTCCCTCAACGTTCTCCCTCAACGTTCCCTCAACGTTCAGAGGCATGCTGGTACATACCGGATAGCAATGGAAACGTTTGCCAGTAGAGAAGTTTACCAGCATAAAGATGAGCTACGAAGTATTTATTTATTCATTTATTAGGATTTTAATGTCATGTTTTACACACTTTGGTTACATTGATGACAGGACAGAGAGCCACTTTTTACACAAGACTCATCAATTTAAGTCAGTTTAAGTCAGTTTAATGTCAAACACGGTCATAGACAATTATGTGTCTCCAATTCACCTCACTTGCACGTCTTTGGACTGTGAGAGGAAACCGGAGCTCCCGGAGGAAACCCACGCAGTCATGGGAAAAACATGCAAACACAGAAAGGACACAAACCCCTTTACATGGAAATCAAACCCAGGACCTTCTTGCTGTGAGGCGACAGTGCTACCCACCGAGCCACAATGCCGCCATGTTTTGTAAAATAATAATTATAATGCAACAAGCAGATGGATCCACATGTACAAAAAACAGCAATTGTATGTGGTTTTATGTTCAATAGTTCCGTCATTCATGATATAATTAATAATAATGTATTTTAAAAAACTTCAAAATAAAAAAAGCGGCTTTTTCTAAATGAGTTTGTACACCTACTTTGTATTGGTAAGCCTTAAATCTCATAAAAATCAATTGTCAGCTGCTAAAAATGAATTTAAATAGCATTTAACTAGACTGTGTTAATCGAACAATGACTTCTTTGTTGGTTATCAGTTGATCATTACTACTGTATCACTGCTGAAAAAGTCCATGCAATGCATTGAATAATGTGTGTGTGATTAGTTTAAGCAGAAAGTATTCATCCATTATTATGACTTGGATGGAGATACATTTTGTAGAAAAATGAACACTGAAGTCTACGTACTGTAGCTTTAAATGGTTAAAAAAAAACCATATGAGCTAGATTACGCATTCAAAAAGAATATGATGAAATACAAGCTCGTGTCCCTCTCAGCCAACTGGGTTTGCTCACTAGGCAACAAAGCCTCCCATTGTTGCTGCGAGCTCGCTCATCACTAGCTACATAACCGTGTTAAAACCTACGAATCAAAACAATTCAAAAGCAAAAAGCCGTCAGTAATACAAGGCAGGCCTATTAGATTCAAAACAAATCATCAGATCGTTTGCTTTCCAAGAACGTAGAGAGAAAAAAAATAATTCGCTGAGTGTTGCTTTTCTGCCAACAGCCTGTGTAACGAGCTGGCTCGGTAGCTCCAAACCGCTTTTAAAGAATGTGGGCCTAGCAAGAGGCCTCTTTAAAGAGACTGAGACGAACAGCGTGGACCATCTTATGTCCTTCAAGTCAGGAAAGAGTGTCAGCACGCTGGGTTTCAACTCTATAAACTCATTACCATATTCAGAGAGAAAGCCAAAACAAACATGAGCACAATGGGTTTCAATCAGCGGTGACTGAACCGTCTTGAAGGTCACGAGGTTTTGTTCTCGAGGGTGCAAATATAAAAGAAAGATTCTCTGCTGATATGAGGATTAGTATAGAAACCCAACGTCCAGCTAATGATATCTAACAGGAAGGTCCAACACAATGGCAAAGCGTTTTATATATATATATACAGTGTATCACAAAAGTGAGTACACCCCTCACATTTCTGCAAATATTTTATTATATCTTTTCATGGGACAACACTATAGAAATAAAACTTGGATATAACTTAGAGTAGTCAGTGTACAACTTGTATAGCAGTGTAGATTTACTGTCTTCTGAAAATAACTCAACACACAGCCATTAATGTCTAAATAGCTGGCAACATAAGTGAGTACACCCCACAGTGAACATGTCCAAATTGTGCCCAAAGTGTCAATATTTTGTGTGACCACCATTATTATCCAGCACTGCCTTAACCCTCCTGGGCATGGAATTCACCAGAGCTGCACAGGTTGCTACTGGAATCCTCTTCCACTCCTCCATGATGACATCATGGAGCTGGTGGATGTTAGACACCTTGAACTCCTCCACCTTCCACATGAGGATGCGCCACAGGTGCTCAATTGGGTTTAGTCCATCACCTTTACCTTCAGCTTCCTCAGCAAGGCAGTTGTCATCTTGGAGGTTGTGTTTGGGGTCGTTATCCTGTTGGAAAACTGCCATGAGGCCCAGTTTTCGAAGGGAGGGGATCATGCTCTGTTTCAGAATGTCACAGTACATGTTGGAATTCATGTTTCCCTCAATGAACTGCAGCTCCCCAGTGCCAGCAACACTCATGCAGCCCAAGACCATGATGCTACCACCACCATGCTTGACTGTAGGCAAGATACAGTTGTCTTGGTACTTCTCACCAGGGCGCCGCCACACATGCTGGACACCATCTGAGCCAAACAAGTATATCTTGGTCTCGTCAGACCACAGGGCATTCCAGTAATCCATGTTCTTGGACTGCTTGTCTTCAGCAAACTGTTTGCGGGCTTTCTTGTGCGTCAGCTTCCTTCTGGGATGACGACCATGCAGACCGAGTTGATGCAGTGTGCGGCGTATGGTCTGAGCACTGACAGGCTGACCTCCCACGTCTTCAACCTCTGCAGCAATGCTGGCAGCACTCATGTGTCTATTTTTTAAAGCCAACCTCTGGATATGACGCCGAACACGTGGACTCAACTTCTTTGGTCGACCCTGGCGAAGCCTGTTCCGAGTGGAACCTGTCCTGGAAAACCGCTGTATGACCTTGGCCACCATGCTGTAGCTCAGTTTCAGGGTGTTAGCAATCTTCTTATAGCCCAGGCCATCTTTGTGGAGAGCAACAATTCTATTTCTCACATCCTCAGAGAGTTCTTTGCCATGAGGTGCCATGTTGAATATCCAGTGGCCAGTATGAGAGAATTGTACCCAAAACACCAAATTTAACAGCCCTGCTTCCTATTTACACCTGGGACCTTGACACATGACACCAGGGAGGGACAACGACACATTTGGGCACAATTTGGACATGTTCACTGTGGGGTGTACTCACTTATGTTGCCAGCTATTTAGACATTAATGGCTGTGTGTTGAGTTATTTTCAGAAGACAGTAAATCTACACTGCTATACAAGCTGTACACTGACTACTCTAAGTTATATCCAAGTTTCATGTCTATAGTGTTGTCCCATGAAAAGATATAATAAAATATTTGCAGAAATGTGAGGGGTGTACTCACTTTCGTGATACACTGTATATATATTAGGGCTGTCAAACGATTAAAATTTTTATCGCGATTAATCTCTGAATTTCATATAGTTAATCGCGATTAATCGCATTTAAAAAAATTCGGTGTAAATGTTATAGAAAACAAGGATTTTTAAGTGAAATGTTACAATTAAAATGGTGAACACATTTTATGCTAAATGTACGTATGTTAAAAACTGCTGGGACAAGAGAAAACTGTAAGGGACTTTTATTCACTCACATACTAGGCAGTAATACTATCCAGCAGAGACCCTTGACTTTGTATAAATGTCAGATTGTAGGTTAAAATTTCTCCATCAGCAAACATTGTGAGTGTGTTTTGACCCTTTGGGGCTTCCATAGTGCATGGAACAGCATGCTTGGCTAACGGTATGACTCTAGCTGTTTGCTATTCGGTACCGTAACAGAAGAAGTAATAAAGTGTTCTGCTCCCGACAACTTATGAATATACCGTGTATTTATTTCTTTATTAAGCGAGTGCATCACTACAATGCTCGGTTACATTATGTTAACAAACCGCAAATTAATTACGGATGATAGGGCTGTCGAAGTTAACGCGATAATAACGCATTAACGCAATCTCAATTTAACGCGATTTTAAAAAATAGTGCCGTTAACGCAAATTCTATTTGGCCCTGCGAGTCATCCGTAGTTCATGTTGAGACTTGACCATGCACGGCATCTCTCATTAAGACAGCGTTTCTCTAAGTGTGGGCCGCGCGCGTCTGGTAGAACCAACGTTTTAACGTCGGACTTGCCACCGTTTGTTTCATTTGCGGTTTGTTATCATAATGTAACCGAGCGTCGTAGTGATGCACTCGCTTAATAAAGAAATAAATACACGCTATATTCACAAGTTGTCGGAAGCAGAACACTTTTATTAACTTCTTCTGTTACGGTACCGAGAGTCATCGCGTTAGCCAAGCATGCTATTACATGAACTATGGAAGCCCCAAAGGGTCAAAACTCACTCACGTCGTGTAGAAACGTCCATCAAACCATTGTCACAATACAACCACAGAAAAGTCTGTTACAATAACTACGCCTTATCCCACCTAAAGCACCGCTGATCTACAATGTTTGCTGATGGAGAAATTTTAACCTACAATCTGACATATATATATATATGAAGTCAGGGGTCTCTGCTGGATAGTATTACTGCCTAGTATGTGAATGAATAAAAGTCCCTTACAGTTTTCTCTTGTCCCAGCAGTTTTTAACATAAGTACATTTAGCATGAAATGTGTTCACCATTTTAATTGTAACATTTCACTTTAAAAACCTTGTTTTCTATAACATTTACACAGATTTTTTTTTATGCGATTAATCGCGATTAACTATATGAAATTCTGAGATTAATCGCGATTAAATTTTTTTATCGTTTGACAAGCCTAATATATATATATACAGTATATATATATATACATATACTGTAGCTCAGCGGTAGAAAATAAAATCCTACCTGAACAGTTTAACTGTAATAGATCACATAATAAAAGACTGAGCTTGTCACCCGAAAACCACAGTGACAAGCAACACATGGTTTTGTCACAGCACAGAAAAACAGCCAGTCACAATACTGCCAGCACTCAATCAGCCGCTTCACATGTCACAGACATTTAATATCAAACACCACATGAACTCTGGTTCTCCTCAGAAGCACAAATTGACAATCTTTAGTCGTCTTTTAAAGACGGCGAGCGACTCGGCTGTTTGAACAGACAGAGGAAGTTAAATCCACCACCTGGTGATAGTACAGATAAGAGTCTTGATGTGTGTCTTTCTCAGGTTCTGATTGGTGGATCAAGGGTATGTGGAACAAAGTGGATGTAATAAGATATGTCAGTCATACTTTCTTAAACAGGAGCAAACTTATTTAAACATAGGAACAATCTGATTGGCTACTCCACCTCACATGTATTAAGGACTAGTTTGGGTTTTCACAGTGAACTTGGTGGTCATAATGCTTAATGTTATGCCTAATTGGTGTGTATATATATGTATATATTTACACACACAAACTGTGGATGGATGGTTGGATAGATGGATGGATGGATGGATGGATAGAGACCCACGATAGATTGATGGACTGGAGCCCTGCGTTTCACTGCATTGTGCCCAGTGATTCCAGAGAAGCTGGATCCACTGCGGCGCTAACCGGGATAAAGCAGTAGAAAAACATGATAAAAAAGATAAATAAGGTCATGTTAGGGCAGTACCCTAGCAGTTAAGGTGCTGGACTAGTAATCAAAAGTTCACTGGTTTGAGCCCCACCAATTCCAGGTTGTCACTGTTGGGCCCTTGAGCAAGGCCCTTCACCCTTCACCCTTAATTGCTTAGACACTATACTGTCACAGTACTGTAGGTCTTTTTGGATAAAAGCATCTGCAAAGTGGTGAAAATCTAAATGGAAATGGTCAGGCCTAACAAACACCCGAAGAGCGAATTTAGTGTTTAGTGGCACCTTGAATGGCCAAAATATTAAGCCACCTTTGCACATCCTAACTTCTAATTCTAATTTGAAAAACTGAACAATCAATAACACGTGCCATTGCTCTTTAATGTTCTTCAAGACCGATTGTTGTGTTCAGCTCGCTGTTTGGCACTTTTCTCCCGCCCGCCCAAGAGACTGGCATCGCTATGGAGACATGGAGCACTGGGTGCTAGGAAACCGAAGCTTTATTCCCCCCCTCCCCATCTGGTCTGGTCTTTAAAAGCACACCTGGCACACTGTCTGACTGTGATGGATGGACAAACAATATGTCAGCGATAACGTTGTGTACTTTAACTCGCATCAAAAGAGGAAAATAAACCCACAATAAAACATATCAGCTGCCAATAAGTTTAAGAGGGGTAATTGAAAACACACTAGAATAATGACCTTGTCCAAACAAAACACTCTACTCAGACATAAACTCACATTAATACAGCTGACCGACATGACAAACAGCAAGCGCAGGTTATTAAAGGTTATTAAAAAATATGCCAGCTTTGCTCTTGACTGCAATTAAAACCAGTCATGATTCAAAATGACATCATGGAAATATTATTCACCAAGAATACTTCAGTTTGAAGAGCTTTTTAATGCAGAATCAACAGCACTTGAGCAAAAAGTCCTCTTGAATTCAACAGCACTGAAAATGAGCATTAGCATTACGAGGCAGCAATGAAGGGCTAAAAAGCATACCAAAAAACACTACACTTTTATAAATAATTAGTACTTTTTAACACTAATAACCTGGAATGCTGTTTTGAATTGTTCAGTTTGTTGGGATGTGATTACGATTGTGGACACTTTTCCATTAAACAGTGCAGTGCAACAAAGTGAGGTTCCAAATACCAGTTCATGTCCTGGCCCTGTGATTAGCACAAATAATCCAATAATTAAAAAACAATTAGATCAATGATCTGGATCTCTCCGACCTACGATTAATTTTCTCCGGAAACGTATCTTAATGTAATATAATTATCATCAAATTATTGTTTTTCTCTCTAATGGTTCTGCTAAAAGGATGCCCGATTTAAACCTACTGGTTTTGCCTATTTGTTATATAAGATAAGATAAGATAAGATAAGATAAATGATAATATAAGATAAGACTTTATTGATCCCCTTAGGGAAATTAACTTGTTACAGCAGTATGAAGACAGGAAAAACAGAAAGAAATACAACTAAGTAAAAAATATTGCACACATGCGCAAAATACATTAGGTTATTGCACTTATTGTAAATAAATTACATATTGCACTTGTTATTACACCCAACATGAAAGATTAGGAATGAGTGATATTATTATATATTATTATTGTTGTAAGCTCTGATGGCTGCTGGAATGAAGGACCTGCGGTAGCGCTCCTTCTTACACAGGGGGTGGAGGAGTCTGGTACTGAAGGAGCTTGTTAGGTCTCCTACAGACTCATGTAGTGGATGTGTGGTGATGTCCAGATTGTCAATACAGTAGATGATTCACAACCGAAATTTTTTTATTGAAAATCTGTGGGGTGACCAGAATGGGCCTGTGCACTGGAGATTTGGAGCACTTTTGCAGAAAAGAGTAGGCAAACACTGAAAGTCAAGATGTACCTTGCTGATAAGACTCCTACCCAGAAAGAATAAATGCTTTTATAAAATCTGAAGGTGCTTTAATAATGTATTAATTCAAGGGTGTGCATATTTATGCAACCACATTATTTAAAATTGTATTTTCCCCCTAAATAATTTCAGTTTGTTTTTTAATTGAATTGTATGGATATGTCACATTAAATCTGGAAATAAATCATCTGTCTCATTTTCCACATCAGAAAAACCTGACATTCATTGTAAAGGGTGTGTAGACTTGTATCCAGTGTGTGTGTGTGTGTGTAAATGTATGTTTGTGCGTATATATACATATATAACCATTTAAAATACGGTTTAATTTTATACCTACAGTATGTGAAGCAAGGTATTTAAGTATTTTTCATAAAAAAAATTGTAGTGATATAAACACACAAGAGCGGACAGCTTACCTAAATCAGCCAGTCGCGGTTTCTTACAAAGACCTCTAACACAAACAGATGATTCTGCTATGTACTATCTATATATGTACCATTTGTGCTGGTGCCTTCACCACAGATGACATCTACAGCCAGAGTCTATTGGCCTCCACCAGAAAGTAGGATTCTTGTTGCATTTGTGCTAGCTGAGCGGTACATCATTTGTTTCTTTGTGTCACTTAAAATGCCATACTGTCCAGATGATGAATTTTTTTGGGTAACATTTTCTACTTACTCTGCGAGGTAAGAGCCCACTGTCATCAACAAATGTGGACTTCCCTAAAAAGATACCAAAATTAACTTAACCAAAGTGGTCATGACTTTTAAATGTGAAACCATATATTAAATTGTTTAATTGAAATTAAAGTAAAAGCCTATAAACATGTAAAATGGATAAATAAAATAAAATTTATGTATTCATTTTTTCTAACTGCTTCATCCTGGTCTAGGTTGCAAAGGAAACAAAACTAAGCACAAGGCTTGAATACACACCACACTCACTGTCCATTTTATCAGCTCCACTTACCATATAGAAGCACTTTGAAGTTCTACAATTACTGACTGTAGTCCATCTGTTTCTCTACATACCTTTTTAACCTGCTTTTACCCTGTTCTTCAATGGTCAGGACCACCACAGAGTAGGTATTATTTTGAGTCCTGACCATTGAAAAACAGCATGAAAGGGGGCAAAAAGAACATGCAGAGAAACAGATGGACTACAGTCAGTAATTGCAGAATGACAAAGTGCTGTTATATGGTAAGTGGAGCTGATAAAATGGACAGTGAGTGTTAAAACAAGGAGGTGGTTTTTATCAGTGTATGTAGATATACTATACTTCCATATAGTGTACCTAAATGGTAAACCCAACTCTTGGGAGAATGTATTTTTAATGACAGAAATTATTCCAGTGTTAGTTACAATGTAACATTATTTTCATTAAATATTTTAACAGTTTCCAAAAGAATTGGATTGTATGTCGTGTGTGTAAGAGAGATGGGTGTGGGTCTGCCCTACCTTCACAACCTGTGCAGAAAGTGGACTTTTTAATTGCCCCCGGCTGGACCCACTGCAACCCATTTCAGTATGAAGCAGTTACTGAAGGTAATTAAATGCGTTTGTGTGTTTGTGTGTGTTTGTGTGTGTGTGTGTTAGGGTTAATTTTATTTCTTACATAATGCAATCAAAATAATTACAAATCTTACCAAAAACAACTTAATAATTACACAAGTTCAAATTAATGAGTAAATACAATATAACATGTATTATATATAGTACAAATAAGATGCATTTTAATTAAGCTATTTCAACAATATCTTACCCTACACAGACCACAGATAAATAATGTAGTGATGTGATTCTTACCGTAGTAGTTGTGGATTATTCTCGGCGCTGCACCGTGTATCTGCCACAGGACGGAGCCCAAACAGAACAAAAGCAGCATGTTTAATCCCGCTGTAAAATCCCACCGAGACCCTCTAAACAACTGCACTACCAACCAATCCCCCCTTCTCTTCTTCACTCGGATAGAAGTTTTATGTGAGCTAGAAGCTTTCACTACTCTCATCATTACAGCTGAATGAGGAGGCGAGTCGAGGCGGCCGTGGATTTCTGACCGTTCAGTGTGGAAACCTCAGTAAGCACCACCTTACACTCCTTACACTCTTCTCCTCAGAGCCGCTTTAATATACAAAGTGTCAAATGACTACAGAAGAATTTTCCCAATTACCTAATTAATCACCCAGTTTAAAACCGTTGACTTTCCGCCTTAAAGGTGTAGTATGTGTTTGTGGAGTAGTCACAGTGGCGATGCTGCTAGTACTGTACATTCATATGAATCCTGGGTACTTGGGTTTGATACCCACCTCAGGTCACTGTACTTTAACTAAAACATGCAAAATGTGGATTGGCCACTCATTGCCAATTGCTCTGTAGTGTAGAGTAGGACAAAAAATAACTCTCTGAAAATTGTCATGGGCCCCAGTGCAAAAATAATTTGGGGCTCCCTCAACAAATGTCACACACATACATATATATATACATATATATATATACATATATATATATATATATATATATATAGTACAGGCCAAAAGTTTGGACACACCAGCCAAAAGTTTGGACACACCTTCTCTTCAATGTTTTTTCTTGATTATTTTAATTTTCTACATTGTAGATTAATACTGAAGACATCCAAACTATGAAGAATTATGTAGTGAACCAAAAAGTGTTAAACAAACCAGAATATGTTTTATATTTTACCAACTCTACCTCTGCACAACCCAACTGATGGTCTCAAACACATTAAAAAAGCAACAAATTCCAAAAATTCACTCTAGACAAGGCACAAACATTCATTGAAAACCATTCCAGGTGGAAACCTAATAAAGCTGGTTGAGAAAATTTCAAAGAGTGTGCAAATCTGTCATTAAAGCAAAAGATGGCTACTTTGAAGAATCTAAAATATAAAACATATTCTGGTTTGTTTAACACTTTTTTGTTTACTACATAATTCCATATGTGTTCCTTCATAGTTTGGACGTCTTTAGTATTAATCTACAATGTAGAAAATTAAAAAAAAATTAAGAAAATCCACAGGAATGAGAAGGTGTGTCCAAACTTTTGGCCTGTACTGTATATATATATACAGTGCCTTGCAAAAGTATTCAGCCCCCTTGAACTTTTCAACCTTTTGCCACATTTCAGGCTTCAAACATAACGATATGAAATTGTAATTTTTTGTGAAGAATCAACAACAAGTGGGACACAATCGTGAAGTGGAACGAAATTTATTGGATATTTTAAATTTTTTTTAGAAATAAAAAACTGAAAAGTGGGGCGTGCAATATTATTCAGCCCCCTTGCGTTAATACTTTGTAGCGCCACCTTTTGCTGCGATTACAGCTGCAAGTCGCTTGGGGTATGTCTCTATCAGTTTTGCACATCGAGAGACAGAAATTTTTGCCCATTCTTCCTTGCAAAACAGCTCGAGCTCAGTGAGGTTGGATGGAGAGCGTTTGTGAACAGCAGTTTTCAGCTCTTTCCACAGATTCTCGATGGGATTCAGGTCTGGACTTTGACTTGGCCATTCTAACACCTGGATACCTTTATTTGTGAACCATTCCATTGTAGATTTTGCTTTATGTTTTGGATCATTGTCTTGTTGGAAGATAAATCTCCGTCCCAGTCTCAGGTCTTTTGCAGACTGCAACAGGTTTTCTTCCAGAATGGTCCTGTATTTGGCTCCATCCATCTTCCCATCAATTTTAACCATCTTCCCTGTCCCTGCTGAAGAAAAGCAGGCCCAAACCATGATGCTGCCACCACCATGTTTGACAGTGGGGATGGTGTGTTCAGGGTGATGAGCTGTGTTGCTTTTACGCCAAACATAACGTTTTGCATTGTGGCCAAAAAGTTCGATTTTGGTTTCATCTGACCAGAGCACCTTCTTCCACATGTTTGGTGTGTCTCCCAGGTGACTTTTTATAGATATCTTTGAGAAATGGCTTTCTTCTTGCCACTCTTCCATAAAGGCCAGATTTGTGCAGTGTACGACTGATTGTGTCCTATGGACAGAGTCTCCCACCTCAGCTGTAGATCTCTGCAGTTCATTCAGAGTGATCATGGGCCTCTTGGCTGCATCTCTGATCAGTCTTCTCCTTGTTTGAGCTGAAAGTTTAGAGGGACGGCCGGGTCTTGGTAGATTTGCAGTGGTCTGATACTCCTTCCATTTCAATATGATCGCTTGCACAGTGCTCCTTGAGATGTTTAAAGCTTGGGAAATCTTTTTGTATCCAAATCCGGCTTTAAACTTCTCCACAACAGTATCTCGGACCTGCCTGGTGTGTTCCTTGGTCTTCATGATGCTCTCTGCGCTTTAAACAGAACTCTGAGACTGTCACAGAGCAGGTGCATTTATACGGAGACTTGATTACACACAGGTGGATTCTATTTATCACCATCAGTCATTTAGGTCAACATTGGATCATTCAGAGATCCTCACTGAACTTCTGGAGTGAGTTTGCTGCACTGAAAGTAAAGGGGCTGAATAATATTGCACGCCCCACTTTTTAGTTTTTTATTTCTAAAAAAAGTTTAAAATATCCAATAAATTTCGTTCCACTTCACGATTGTGTCCCACTTGTTGTTGATTCTTCACAAAAAATTACAATTTCATATCGTTATGTTTGAAGCCTGAAATGTGGCAAAAGGTTGAAAAGTTCAAGGGGGCTGAATACTTTTGCAAGGCACTGTATATATATATATATATATATATATATACTGTATATATATATATATATATATATATATATATATATATATATATGGGGGGGGGGGGGGTGTCAGTGAGGTGGGTAGTTGAGTTCATGTCGTGGATGCCCCCTCCCTGCCATGGGCCCCAGGACATGGGCTAATTGACATCATACGGGTTTCTAAGAACAGATTAATTAATTGGTATGTTAACTTAAATTTATAATGGATCCCTTTAATTATGAATTTATTAAACTTCTATTAAACCTCCAGTAACCACTTCTTCCTAAATAGGGCTGTGGTGGGTCTGGATCCTATCCTGGAAAAAATAGCATAAGGCAGGATAACACCCTAGAAAGGATGCTACTTCGTTGTCATGTATTACATCCTCACCTATTCACTACTTCCATGTTTTTGGGTGGAATCTGAAGTACCCATAAAAAACCCCACAAAATCACAAGGACACCTTGTGAAACCAAAGCACAGACTGATCCCAGGTCCCCAAGACCATGTAGCTTAGTAATAAGTATAGAATATGTACCAGGGAAGTGCTTTTGTTTAATACAATGTATGCACCAATCTTGTTTTAGTGCACAAATTACTACTCCAGTTTACTGTGGGGAAGTGGGTGGGTATTTTTAGTATTTATCTTCAATTTATGTATCAAATATTAGTCACAAATTTTGGGTAACAAATAGTGTCCTCATTTTTATGTTAGATCCTATTCTTTTTAAGCAAGATAGTATGATAGAAACCAATTTATGATCCACCTGAAAAAATTGTTGTCATGTTTGCTTCAAATAAACATTTGTGCAGACTTCACCATTTGTAGAAGAAGAACATTTTCAACTGTACAATAGTGAGAAAATAATTCTCACAATATTTATTAATTCACTCACTCACTCACTCACTCACTCACTCACTCACTCACTCACTCACTCACTCACTCACTCACTCACTCACTCACTCACTCACTCACTCACTCACTCACTCACTCACTCACTCACTCACTCACTCACTCACTCACTCACTCACTCAAAGCGATTAGTAGCTCCAATTAGTCTGACTGCATGTCTTTGGATTTGGGAGGAAACTGGAATACCTGACAGGAAGAACATGCAAACTTCACACAGGAGGTAATCGAACCCAGCCCCTACATGCTATGAGGTCACAGTAAAGGTAGGTCAAATATAAAGGCAAGATAAACAACAGAAAACATGCTTTTCATAAAAAAAACCATCTAAGCCAACAGATTTTTTAAAATTCAACAGAATTTATTAACTACTTCAAGCAAGAAAGTATGTCCCTACATTTCAGTAGCTAACAACATAGTGGTCCTCAGTCCTGGAGGCTCAAAAGAATTAATTAATTACATTAGTAATTAATGTATATTTTCATTTATTTATTTAGCTTTAATAGCCACTTAATCGGGGGTGCAGTAGGACTGATTGCAGAAACACGGGGTGTAAGACAGGAATACATCTTCTATGTGGGTGCAGTGCCTTCACACTCACAGTTCAGGGCATAAAAGGAAACCAACACAGACATGGCATAAACATGTCAAGCTCTACACAGACAGTAACTAAAGCTCAGAATAGAACCCAGGACTGACACTGTGCAGCACCAACACAACCTGCTTTGTCTCCAGGGTTCTTAGGGGTCTAAACTAATGTGGATTTGAATATTCATCTGAGCCAGGAAATATTAAATCATTCATTCAGGGGTTAAGACCCACTAGCATGGCCTAATTATCTCCTAATGATCTTACTAACAATATTCATTAGTTAACAAACTTCTTAAAAAATAAAAGATAATAGAAAATAAAATTTTAAAACAAGTGCAAATTTGCAGGAACACTCAAACTATTATATTCATCACAGTTAAAATCACAATTAGCAGTACTTTAGATTTAAGACAGCTAAACCTGCCTAAACCTTTGCTTCACTAAATGTACTGTATACTTCAAAAACATGAAAAACCCCAGGACCACCACACCAGGTGGATGACAAATTAAAGAATAAAAACAATGTTTCTTAGTAAGGTGCTAGGCTACCACAAGCCATCAGAATAGCTTCAGTTTGCTTGGTAGGGATTTTAGAAGTTGTTTCTAGAATGGGACAGAAAGGGTGAAACACCATTGCTTCAAAAGATTGACACATTTGTCCAAAATATTCCCATAAATTCAACTGGATCAAGACTGAAGAGGCCATATTATATAACTGTCATTTGTGACTTCATTAAATTATTCAGTACAATGTGAACAGGGGGCATTGACACCCTGAAAAGACTCCATTATTTATTGTTTTTTTTTCCATATAACTTGTCATCTGTTTGTATAAGGTTTTATTTTTTTATATTTGCTCATTTGTTTTAAAAAACTAGTGAACATGAACATGATATTTAAATTACCATAAAACAGTTTTGAATAAGTTCTACTATACTGTTAACTGGCTTTAGTAATAAGCATTATGATCTCAAGGCAGTTTATGACAGTCCATTCCCTTAAAAATTTCTGCCACTGGTCCTTTTGTATTTATATCCTGCATTACTAAAACCGTTATTGTAGTTTAGAGGTAGGGTCAGTGATTGACTTTAAGATAAGGACACACTTTATCAAACAAATAGTCAATGACAACCAGGCAGATCCATGCCAGAGACAATCCATGTCCGAGCGTGACTGGTCACAGCAGTAAGACGTTGGCATTGTTCAAGCAGATTATATCTCGATGCAAATCTCTGACAAACCTCTCAGTGGGATCTGAGGAAAAAATAAAATATATATTTAATAAAATGAACACAACAGTACATCCATTTATTGCATAATTACTCATCCAGACTGCTGCACCACTGTGCTTCTTAAGCAGTGATGTAAAAAAGAATAGTTATAGCACTCACCGCCATGCGGTGCTGTTGGCGAAGTAGCTTGACTCTTGTCTGATCCATGACTGTGGCAATATCACCTAAAGGCTTGTCCAAATCTTCAGAGTATCTCTGAATGAGGGATAATGGCACCCTGTAACGTCCATGCTGTAAAGAAAGAGATCGCATTTATGTTTGGTACAAAAAACCTGTTTTTTCATTTATTTTATCATCCATTATAATTTAGGTATTAATATTAAACAAGGCCGTAATATTAAAACTAGATTTGACTACTAGCTGGTCAACCTCATACCCCTCTCTATGTAGACATATAGTGGTTTAACCCATTTAAAGTGACTTGGCTAATGACACGTGTCTATTTCTCATAATTTAAGTAGGCTAAGCATGGTGCCAAACATAATATGGCTTTTTAGAACATATTGGATAAAAATTATAGTGGGGACAGTATTTGTATTAGAATTAAAAGGAAGTTTTTAAAGCCTTAAACATTAGAAAATTGTCAATAGAGACTCCTGACTATTTTCATCCCCCAGTACCCCATTCATAATTCAGAAGGGACCATCATTGAACCCCCCACTGACTCAATAAATGGGGTTGAAAATTGTACAATGTAACAGATGGGCTACAGTCAGTAAATGGATGTCCACAATGTTCATCTATATGCTGGGTGTAGCGGTAGAACTAATAAATAAATAGACATGTCAGATAGGTTAACCTAACAAAGTGCAGAGTGAGAGTGCGTGGTTACACTTATGAGTCAAAACATAAGGACCACCCACACAAAGAGCATGGCAATGCCTACTTTGCAATATATTAAATGTTGTGCTGCTGGTAGTGCAAGGAAGGCATAAAGACAAGAGTGACTTTAATAAGGGCTAAATCAGAATGGCCAGACGACTGGACTGAAAAATCTCAAAAGCAAAGGGGTGCTCAAGACTCATTAATGCCAGAGGACATGGAGGCTATGATATCTGGCACAGACCAACAAAAGAACTACTGTTGCTCAAATTGCAGATAATTTTAATGCTGTGTTAAAGTGTCACAACACTTATCAAACCCTTCTCTGTATGGGGTTGCGTAGTTGCAGGCCAGTCGAAGTGCCCACTGCCCATGCTAACTCCTGTCCATCAAAAGCACCAACAGTGGGCAAGGTGTCAGAACTAGAAATTGGAGCATTAGAAGAAGGTCGACTGTCCAGTGTTTGCCTTTAGAAGATATAGCTCTATGATACACTGTAGAATGATCTTCCTCGCAACAGACTAAAGGTGAAAGACCTGCTGGTAATGTTCTGGTACCAGATACCAAATGACTTCTTCAGGTGTCTTGTGGAGTCCATGTCTCATAAGGCCAGAGTTGTTCTGTCAGCATATCAGGTAGGTGGTCCTAATGTTCTGGCTCAGAAGTGTACTCATAGTAAAAGAAGCAATTGGTGATGTTTACAAAAAAATTATTCAAGAAACCACACATAAATACTGCCTTTGAAATAACTTACCTTATCAGAATATGGTTCCAGTGTAAGATCTATACCATCCAAGCTTAGTTTATCCTTCACTAGTGACTCCAGATTAGATGTTTTGTTGTGCTGCACTTTCTTTCCTAGTCTGGGCATGAACGGTTTGCTAGTCAAACCAATACCTGAGGCATGGTCTGAATTTTTTGGCAGATGGGTATTCGAGGAAACATGTTTGTTGTCAAAGCTGGTTGTCTTTTTGCCCCTTACAAAAGGAGATTGAAGAGGTTTCGGAGGAACTGGTGGCTTTATGCGTTGTGTGGATAAAAAAAGGTCCGTTGGAGCTGATTCAGCTTTATCTATGGGTATTTTCTTAACCTCAGCTTCTATAGAGTCAACAGCAGGTAGCTTATCTGTTGTAGCTAGCTGTGCAGTTAGCTCCTCTGGGTTTGCAGGGGTATGATTTTGCAGCACACTATCAAACAGCATAAAAGAAGTGGGAGTAAAATCGGTTGATTTGGGCTCCTTTTGGTAGAGTTTCGGCAGAAGATCATCCAATGAAATACTATGCTTCTGAAGAAATTGGGGTGCGGTTTGACAAAACAGGACATCGTAGCTCTTTGCTCTTTTCAAGTAGTGCCTTGTTCCAAACTTTGGATCTTCGATTAATTTTATTTGCAAAGGACAAAGGAGAGACTCTGGACTATGTCCAGACTGGCTACAGGATTCAGGTGGATACTCAGGAGATGGAAGGTGAGTGGACTCAAAGCCTGATGAGGACCTGCTTAAATGGGATGTCCTGATGTCTTTTCCTAAATAAAAAAGAACAAAAGAAAAGAAAAAAAAAAAGGGAAAAAAGACAAGATGTCCGTTCAAAACACAACGTAAACAACAGGTGTCTAATATACAAAGAATATCAAGCACAAAGCAATTCATGTCAAAGAAGAATTTGCAAAGGTGCAAGCTAGGCATAAGATTTAGATTCACAGCCTATGAAATATGTAATAATATATAAATATATACTGTATTTTGAGAAGACTCAGTTTTCATGTGAAGTATAACACTTAATTGTGCTGACATCTGTTGGCACAGCAGTGTAATTGCAGGTTTTGTATGAAACACACTCACACACACACACACACTTTATAAGTTACGCCTATCTGGTTCAAACATTCAGTGTTTGTTCTCAAAGCTACACTTGTCAGGTGAACTTTGTGTGTATACAGTTACTGACTATAACCCATTTATTGCTCTGCACACAGTCCTCCCTTTGTGTTTCGGCTGCTCCCGTTAGAGGTCGCCAGAGCCCTCTTCTGAACGCTCTCCTCTGTTAAACCAACCACTTGCATATTCCATAAACCTCCTTTTGGGTCTTCCTCTCCTCCTCCTGCCTGGCAGCTCCATACTTAGCACCTTTCTCTCGGTATAACTCTCATTTCTGCTCTGCACATGCCCAGATTTTGTCTCCAAAACATTCTACCTGTGCTATCACTGTAATAAACTTGTTCCTAATTTATCACTTAAAAGGGACTGCTATAGGACCCCCATTAACCATATGATATTTGGGTGGTGGTGGATTTCCAGCATTGCAATGACACTAACATGGTAATGACATGGAAGTGTGTCTTGTTCAGGTATGAGAATATTAGGTGCAGCAGTGATGTTGGAATGTTTAAATACTGTTTAAATTTACTGGCCTCGTGATTAGGAACATATTTCCTCTTTGCACTCAATGTACACATCCAGTCTTTGACTTTCTGATTACAGGATGCTGTTGACTTTACACCAATCAGCCACACCTCCTGGTTTCTACACTCACTGTCCATTTTATCAGCTCCACTTACCATATAGAAACACTTTGTAGTTCTACAATTACTGACTATAGTCCATCTGTTACTCTGCATGCTTTGTTAACCACCTTTCATGCTGTTCTTCAATGGTCAGGACCCCCACAGGACCACTACTGAGCATATTTTTAGGTGCACCACTGCACTGCACATTCTCAGCACTGCAGTGACACTGACATGGTGGTGGTGTGTTAGTGTGTGTTGTGCTGGTATGAGTGGATCAGACACAGCAATGCTGCTGGAGTTTTTAAACACCTCACTTTCACTGCTGGACTGAGAATAGTCTACCAACCAAAAATATCCAGCCAACAGCGCCCCATGCGCAGCGTCCTGTGACCACCGATGAAGGTCTAGAAGATGACCAACTCAAACAGCAGCAATAGATGAGCGATCGTCTTCGACTTTACATCTACAAGGTGGACCAACTAGGTAGGAGTGTCTAATAAGAGTGGACAGTGAGTGGACACGGTATTAAAAACAATTCCAGCAGCGCTGCTGTGTCTGATCCACTCATACCAGCACAACACACACTAACACACCATCACCATGTCAGTGTCACTGCAGTGCTGAGAATGATCCACCACCTAAATAATACTTACTCTGTAGTGGTCCTGACCATTGAAGAATAGGGTGAACGCAGGCTAAAAAGTATGTAGAGAAATAGATGGACTACAGTCAGTAATTGTAGAACTTCAAAGTGCTTCTATATGATATGTGGAGCTGATAAAATGGATAGTGAGTATTCAAACAAGGAGGTGGTTTTAATGTTATGGCTGATCGGTGTATATCTTTCATTGGGGGGTTATCCTCTTCCCAGCATTAAAATAGAGATGTCCCAACAGCACTGCTGGACCTGATTTACTTATACAACAATATCATGGCATTACCATTATAGTGATGAGAATGATTTACCACCCAGGAGGGTAACAATGTGTACAGTGAGCAGTAAATGTCTTCACTCAATAACTGTATACCCAAAATGTTCATCTATATGGTATAATTTAAACAATAATTTAAAAAATGAATGTATTACCTGATATGTGTATCTATTAAAGTGCTTGGTAAGTGTACATCCCTGAACAAAGTCAGGCTGTCCAACAAAAAAAGAAATGGAAAGCAAATGCATAGATGCAGAACAATGCAGACAAGTCCAGACTGGTAGATTACAAAGCATTTTATTCTTGGCCTCTATTATAACCGGTTAAAGACAAACTGACACCGCTGGTGTCCCAGATTTCCCCATGAGCACCTATCAGTCAAATAGATTTGCATTTTTGCACGCAAAATTAAAAAACGTGTGTCATGTACTATCTATCTATCTATCTATCTATCTATCTATCTATCTATCTATCTATCTATGTGTTCAAACATAAAAGGAAAAATTCAATTTTATTTACTATTTGTGATGGAACATTGTGTTTTAGTAATTACTTGTAAAAATGCTTAGTAATTATGGTGAAAAGCATGAGAGCGGGACAAAAACAAAGCAGGGGCTATTTATTTACTATTTTACAGTATTGTGCAACATATTACTAATGATAAAACCTAATAAGAATTAAAGGAGAATTTAGCAAACTAGTGTAGCCATATGGTTCATATTGCAGGTGTAATGGATGCATCAAGACAACTTTGGTAAAATCTCAAGTATCTGGAATACCTGCATTGCTTCAGTATTCGAAAGATAGTTACAACTACTAAGAGCAGATTTAGTAAGACATTTTACTAATGTCTATTGCATCCTAGCATTTTTATAGTCACAGTGTGAATCCATTATTAGTTAGTAAAGCATTGTTTTATCCTAAAGAAGCTATCCTAGTTTTCATTTGGTTAGATATGTGCAAGTGATAAGCTGTGAGGCAGTTTTCATTTTTTTTTTTTTTATGAAATCAAAGAGTTCAAACTCTTGACTTAGCTCTGTAGTGACAACCCTGTGAACAAGTATGGTAATTTGTCTCTATTGTATGGATAAGTGTGTTAAGTGTTTAAAGCAGAAGTAGTATTTCAAACCCTATACTTCCATACTAATTAGTATACTAAATTAACCAGATACCACAATTTCAACAGATTACCTAATTTTGCAAATCCAGGCTCTGCTAAGCAGCCACTGTTGGATCCTTGAGCAAGGCCCTTAACCCTGTCTGCTCCAGGGGCGCCGTACGATGGCTGACCCTGTGCTCTGACCCCAGCTTCCATACAAGCTGAGATATGCAAAGAAAGAATTTCATTGTACTGTGCATCTGTATATGTATATATGACAAATAAAGTATATCTTCTTCTTCTTCTAATGTACGTATTGGCTACAATTAATTCTGTTTTGGTAATGTAACTTCGGGCAAATCAATGCTTTAAATACAGTTTACTCCCACTAAAATCCCGAACAGCCTCAAAACACTAGCATTTTAACAAACAAAATCAAAACATTTTCTTGCCGGCTTCCTTCCAGCTTTCAGCTTTAATAGACATGTAAAAATCTGTTCTCATGAATAAAGATGTTCTGTCTTTAAGAAAATCTCAGATAATGGTATTTTATAACTGCTCATACACTACAAAAAAAGCCATATAAAGATACATCTTTTAATTTTTTTTCTGATTCTGATTATAAACTTCCTGACAGAACAAGAAAAGCACAGTGGTACAATAGCTGTAAATGTACGTAATGCTTTTGCACTTTGTATGTAAAAGAGGTTTTAGGCATATATTGTTCAACATTATATTATTTGACTAAAAAAATATACACAGAAAAACAAGCAGCTCTCAAAAATACAAGCATGAAAAATATTCTTCACACGAGCTAGTGACATTTACAAAAGGATGTCATAAGCACTATTTTTTTACATGACTAAATCAAAGCAAAAATGTGCAGAATCATACGTTTAATCTACCAGTAAATACTGCTGGTTAAACAGCTACAACTTGGTCATGAGTAGAATAGACAAACTGGAATGTGGAATGCAAAGTCAGCACTTAAACAAGATGAGTATGCGAGCATGTTTCTGGTCCTTTCAGTTTTTGATGGTGAATGTGATTGACATGTCTGAGAGTAAACAGTACACAGACAAGCACTAGAAGAGGAATGAGATAAACAGTCCTGCCCTCACAGCAGAGAAAAGAAGCGCGCAGAGTAAGGGCGAGATGGTGCTGAGATGAATGCTACAGCGTGCTCATCAAACACAAAATGCACACACAAGTTTGTTTTGGCTGGAATATGAAACATGCAGACCCTGGCAGCCCACAGAGCAGAGGAGCATTGCAGCTGAAGAGAGTCACAGACGAGTTAGGCTGTTATTACCATTCTCCAAATTCTCACTGCTCTCATAACAGCCCGAGTCACGAGGGGAGTCACTGGATGGGGCCAAGATTTCGGACTGAACCTTTTCCTCAGAGTCTTCAGAGGATCCAGAATGCTCAGGGTCAGTGTTACCTATAAAACATGCAAAGTACAGTACTGTATCTGCCAAATAATGCTTAATATAAATTCCACCTAAAATACTGTAAAGTATAAATATATAATTGTAAAAAAAATAGCTCTTTCAACTAGTATTCTACTTAAAAGCATACACTCAGCAACTGAAATTGAACACAATTATAATTAGGCTACAGCATTTTAAATAATTAATCTTGGTCAGCAACACAAACCATTAAATGAACTGCCAGTAAATAATTCAAGCTTCCTAAATTGTACCACAGTTCATTTAAAATGGATTAAAATTTATTGAAAAAATGAAGAAACTATAAAAAAAAACTTGACTTGATCTATTGTGTGTGTGTCTGTGTGTGTCGCTGCTGTTCCACTTACTGTCATATTCCTGTAGCAGCTCCACTGCAGTCAGCAGCACTGCTCTATGCTGTGGGTCTCTGATATTCAACTCATTCAGGTCCTCCTCCTCCAGTAGCTTAAATGTTTCCAGATCCTCATAGCCATTAAAAAGAAACGTGGGCATGTGCTCCTACAGCAACAGATGGCACAAGAAGATAATTAATAGTCTGTACTTCCACAGGAATCTTCTATTCCAACAGAGCCACAGACCCTGGTCTAGCTATACATCTAGCTTAGATCCAAGTGGAGATGAACTCCGATGTTAACTGTGAGGAATGTCTTAAATTCTTTAATTGTATGCATTAAAACAGATGAATGGACAAATCTAACAACTTTATATATGTAAATTAAAACAAGTAGAAATGGTGGTGCATAAATAAAATCACAGGTAGCACTTAGGGTGTTGGGCAGATATGTGTATGTGTTAATGCATATCTGCCCTTGCCCATTTGTTTGAATTGTTCTGATTCCTAAATTTCCTTTGGGATCAATAGTGTCTGTCTAGCTATCAATATTCACTGACAGGACATACAAGTCTGTCAAGTATCACAGATGAATTGAAAATTGTCTTTGTTTTACTCACAATGCAAATAAAGCAAAAAGAAAACAAAATGTTGAAATTAAGATTGCAGCTAGCAAGTAAACTATGCAGAATCTACATCAGTGTTTCTCTATCCTTTTATCAACTAAGCCACAAATGTAGCCAAAAACAAACCCTGTGGGTCACATATATGCAATATAGAAACTATTAATAGCCCTATAGTATGGATGTTCAGGCTAGACTTTTGTGCATGACAGGCCAGATGTAAATGTGTACTTAAAATCTATAATCTTTTACTACGTGGTGTTATTAAAGGTCATTACTTTGAGGTTGATCCGCTCTAGAAGCTCCTCCACGGAGGAGGGTTTGGGAGGCTGATTCTTCCTTCTTCTTCTAATGCTGCGTTTCGGCTTTTCACCTTCTTCACTCAGCACATCTACGTAGATGAATTTAAATGTGCCCACCTTGTTATTTAGAAGGCCCATCCATGTACCCATGGGTGGCTTACTGATGATGTCTATTACATCCCCTTTCTGAAACAAGAATGTTAAACAGTATGGAATTAGACTACAGTTTATATTTAACATAATATTTAAAATAACATGGCAGGGGTAGCTCAGTGGTTAGGAGAATTGACTAGTAATTGGAAGATTGCTGGTTCAAGCCACACTACAGCCAGAATGCCATAGTTGGACCTTAAGCAAGGCCCTTAACCCTTATTCGCTTGGATTGTATTCAACCACAATTGTAGGTTACTTTGGATAAAAAGCAATTGCTACATGCCAAAAATGTCAATGTATTTTAGTGTGGCATACCACATGGCACAGTATTAGCTCAGTGGTTAGGGCAGTTGCTAGTTCAAGCCCCACAACAGCCAATTTGCCACTGTTTGGCCCTGTTTGATAAAAAATATATGTTAAATGCTGTAAACGTAGCTTAAAACCTTACAGAATACGTACAAATTCTGAACAGTTTCCTATAAAATCTTACCTTGAGTTTAAGGGAATCTGTATCATATGGACTGGGAATAAAATCTGTGTGTACGAGGGCTCGGCCACAGAAAGGTCCTCTGTAAGGCAGCTCATCTTCATCACCATCCTCTGACTTCACACTTTCTCTGTTACTTGCTGATGAGTCTGTCGTGCTGACAGTCTGCCCACCTAGTAATCAGATATTACATTAAGTTACATTTTTAAATATGATCACACATGGAAGATGCACTGATCACGCGTTCAGACTTACTCATTGAGCTCTGTTGACTTAGTGAACTTCTCAGACTCTCAACAGATCCTCCAGATTTGAGTTTGGGTTTTTCCAGGGAGTCGGTGTCTGTATGGGGGGACTGCGGAGAGTCAGGCACTCTGGATGGACTTGACTGAATGAAACAGAAAACGGAAAAGGCAAAGCCTTATTCAATTTGGTACTTTAAAATGCCACCAGTAGAGGGCACTCAACACCTCCGAAAAGATAAGAGTTTTGCATGACAAAGCACATAATTGTACGAGTGTACGAGTTTTTATTTTTAATGCCATGTCTGCCCTTGGGCCATGTTCATGGTAGTAAAGGTTGTGATATGTTTTACTCGCTATTCTGTTGTATTTAGTGAAATTATGGCTGTTGTCCATATGTATGTCCATTCTGTGTTAGTTTAGTTTTGTTATTGACAAAACATTTGAGTGTCTGTGCTTTTGTGTTGTTGTACAGTTCCTTCATGGTCTTTGCTGTTAAGATCTGTTGTCTTTCATGGCATAATCGTACAAAAAGAAGGAAAGAAATACTCAAGACGATTCCTAATAATCTGTGCATTTAGCTGTACATTTCGACATGAACATATGCTGATGATTTGGCATGCTCGCCTCACCATCCAGACCGCAAATAAACATGTACAGTCCTTATGTTTTAGGGTGGACCAAGGAAGACAATAATTTTGAACACTGCAGAAAACATCTATCCAATAAGACGCTGATATTCATAAGCCTCCACATTTACAATAATTTTAAAGTGAAAAACATTGTAACAAAAGTGATCAGTTCTATTTCACAGAATAACATTATAAACATTGTCCACATGTTGTGGTGTAATACCTGCTCAAACAAGGCAGAGCTGCTTTTCTTGGATATGTGTTTCCTCATGGTCTCTTTCACTGATTTTACCTTCCCAAGAAAAATACGAGATGAAATAGGTGATCTCACCACAACTCTCCTGCTGCTTCTGTCTCCGTTTTCACTCTGCAATTCAATCACACAACATTGAAACACCTTTAAGATCTCAAACCCCAGGCACAATCTAATAAAAGTGTTTAGATAATGGGTAAACATGGCACAACTCTATTTATCATATTTTTTGTAACAGACAGTGCAACACCAGTAGCACTTTGGTACTTACATTGGGGCTACAGTTGTTGTCTCCTGAGTATACAGACTGGTTTCGGAGATCAAATCCTCCAAAGCTGCAAGCCCTCTGCAGAGAGATGTATTTTAATAAGTACATAAAGGAAGAAATAAAAATTACTATATACACTAGTGTGTAGTACTCTATATACTTGCTACACAAGTGATTTTGGCTGTCTATACTAGGTAAGTTGGTGGTTGCCTTTTTTTGTATTTCTGCTTATTTGTAAAAAAGTGTAAAAGAGTGGCTAGTTTTTCTGTATTTCTTTCTAGAGAAAGACTAGACTAGACTTTTGTGTTTAATGGCTTACACTTGTTATATCTCACTGTATAAATTGTCAGGTGTAATAAAAATGTGTTTGAGATCTCCTACACGTGTGTTTACCATGTGTTCTTACACTTTTCAGTGTTAAAATATTAAAATAATGACCCTTACCCTTTGCTATACACATTTAGTACAACTGTAAATATAGTTTCTGTAGGATGGTTCCTACTGGGAGTTTCTTTCCTATTCCTACCATGCTCTTCATTTCACATGAATTGCTTTAAGCCCTAATTAACATTAACGTTATAGCTAGAAAGTGTTAGCTGGATCTCCCATCTGGGAAATGTGGAAGCAACCATGAACTGTTTCTAATTTAAAATTCCAGATATATAAACATCCAAAAACTGAAAAAAAAATTAGGCGTGCTTTGAAGAAAGGATTTAGCATCAAATTCTAAACTTGTCTATATTTACACAATACAATTACACTGATCAGTGAAAACATTGGAAATCTTTTTTTCTACTTGTCAGTTCAAGATAATTAACAATTCACAGATTCTTGTTATTGCATTTTACAAAATATCCCAACTTTTTGGGAAATGGTGTTTGTAATTTCTCTGGTTAATATGAACTTATAAAAGCAAACTTTACACCAAACATGTCTTGATGCCCTAACTACATTTGTAGTCACTGTAAATAAGGATCACAAAGCATTTGAGTCTACAAAGTGCCTTTACTCACCCCATGGTATTTCAAAGGACTCTGGACCCATCTCATTTCTCCTTCTGTTACAGAACGACTCAGTCTATGCTCCTCCTCACAGTAGCCCTCAGCTTCAGAGAATGATGAGACACTGCCTGGGTCCATGACAGAGGTGCCAATTATAGGTCCTGAGGGGGGGTGGAACAGCCCCTGGCTACTGGTAAAATTCTTAAAGACTTTAGGGTCACTGTATGCATTCAGGCTACTGGAGGATGGAGATGTGGTCAGGCTTTCTGAGTCTCCGTCCACGCATAGCTGCTCTTGCAGAACTGACACAAGCCCATCACCCGGTGACACAGCAAGGTGCTTCTGAACTCCTGAGTAGAAGGAGGCCGTTTTCTCACATGAGGGAGAGAGCTCTGAACTCAATGAGTCTAAAAGAACAAACACAACAATTTGTAATTGCTGCTTTTCCACTGCAGTTCCACTGCACTTTCGGTACATATGGTTACATTTGTTGCTGTTTTTTCCTACCCAAGTACCTATGCTGAATTTAGTTTCCCTTTGAGACAGGATAAAGTACCAACACACACAACACTAATGATTTAAACAAAATTTACACAATGAATGAATTAAAATCATTGTAATCACTGAGAAACAAAAGTAAAACACCAAACATATACATAAATAAAACTAGTAAACCCATGCAGAAAATTATTACCTCATTAATAGGCTGTTTCTATTTGTGCTGCATTAGGGGATAAACAGGCATATACGTGGTTTTCTTGGCAAAAACACAACAGCAGTCAAACATGCAAACAGCAATCTGCACCTTTATGGTTTATTTTTAAAATAAATAGTACATCACATTTAACAGGACAATTAGATATGTTTTTTGTCCTTTTTTGATCTCGTGCAGTTTTTTTTATTTTTTACAAATGGCAAATTCTGGGCTTTCCTGTATTCAATGGAGAGTTCGTAAGCTAAAGGATTAGTAGGTGCTTACTATTTAGTTTTATTTTTGTGGTCACAGTGAGGTCGCTGGTAGGTTTTATGTTTGGAGTTGTAAATATTTAATAAGCTGAAATTGGTCTAACATGGATCAATATATTTATATCAAAATATTTATTTTTTTAATTTGACAATCTAGTAGTTTATGTTATGCCCTCTGTGTAAGCTTTAAACATTACATTGCTATTATACATTAACAAACTCTACTGTTCAAAATTACTAATACTTAAGGCTTTTTTTTCCTTTTGGAATTTCTACAGCTATGATAAACCTATAATAATCGGATGTGTTTTACTACATTCATTTTGAATCTCTTACCTTTTGATGTGTTTTTTTTGTTTTCATCCATTCTGATGAGCTTCTTCTTTACACGGCGAGTGGAATTGACCAGTTTGTGAAGTCTTTGAAAAGCCATCGAGTCCTCCTCATCTTCTGACTGTTCCCATGATAGATGGCCATTTGGGAGAACAAACAGCATAAGTTAAAGTCATTAACCCCTCTTTTTAAACAAGTTTTAAAAAACAGATGTTTGGTCATTTTGGCAAGGTATGCCTCACTTTTTTTTATAATTACAAATGTTTTAAAATAATGAAATAAAAGCAGTTTTGAAATACTTTGAAAGGGCAGTTTTGGGTCAGTGGTTACAATACTGGACTATTTATCAGAAGGTTGAGAAGCCCAACCACTACAGAGCCCTTAAGCAAGGCTTTTAACCTTTAGTTTCCTGGATCCATTTTGAACAAAGGTGTCTGTCAAAAGTCTAAACTGCATATACTAAAAAACAAAAAAGCCATCTATGTCTAAGACCTAAGAAAGCATATTCACTGAGATATACACTGACTTCCTTATTGAACAAAACTAATCAATTTCTAAAATAGACAGGTAATGCAGGTAGGTAAATGTACCCAACAGAAAAAACCCGAAACAAGGTACTCATTGTTTTATCATTGTAACAATAAACACATACACACCATACAGCCAAAACATTAAAACCACTCCCCAAAGCTGCCTGACAAAGCTTATTTCATAACTAGTAGGCATAACAGGCAGGAATATATTAAAAGTTGAGATGATTGTAGTTAGTATTAATACATGTGTTGAATACAGCAGACATGTTCAGGTATTGAGACCTCTGTGACTTTGACAATGCCCAATTGTTATGGCTGCGGCGAGTGCCCACTGACATTATTCTCAAAAAGAACAAGCCACAACCAGCCCTCAGGTTGTCGGGCGACCAAGACTCATTGGTGCCAGAGGACATGAAGACTATGATGTTGTGTACAGACCAACATAAGAGCCACTGTAGCTCAAACAACAGATAATTTTAATAATGATGTTACATGGGTAAATCATGTGTATAGTCACAGGCCAGTCAAAGTGCCCATGCTAACTTAGCCAGTCATTCACTCAGTCAAAGCACCTATAATGGGCACACGGGCATAGGAAAAGGACATCTAAACAATGGAATGTCAAGTGGTTTGACAAATCCTATTGATATGGATGGCCAAGCACATGCGCATAATTGACCTGCGTAGGGATGCACTGTAGGATAATCCACCTTGCATCATACAAAGATAAAAAAAAAACTACTGAAAAAGTCCTGGTACCGGATACACAGGACTCATTCAGATGTCGGAGCTGTTTGGACAGCACACTGGGCAGGTGGACCTATTGTTAAAGCTCATCAGTGTATATAAATAATTACAAATAAAAGAATAAATGACATTATGTAAAAAAAAACTCTTGCCAATCTGCATTGTTTTACCAACAAATGCATGATAATTACTCTAATTCTTCAGGAGTATAAAATGACTTGCATGTTTTTACTGTTCAGACTACAGCACTGTAGTTATTAACCAAAGAAAACACTGCATTTACTACACTGGATTTAAAACACAAGCTTCTCAGAGAACGTTTCCAGCTGTGTGTGTGTGTTTTATTAATAGTTTTAGTAGCTGCTTGCTGTGGGCTTCCTGTTAAAACCTATATAAGCTTAGACAGGCAGACAAAACCACAACTTTAGCCCATCAATTCTTCAACCTCAGGGGCGGAGCATGTGTGTTTCATGCACAGTTTTAGGTTCGGAGTCGGAAATAGCACCTGTTTTGTTTCACACCCTCATTTATGTCTAAACCCATGTCTAGGAATATTGTTGGTGTCAGTTTAAGTTTGACTTGCTACATATTTAAGTGGGTTAAATGTAACCATGCAACACCTCTTAGAAGCTTTGAAAAAGAAAGGAAGACTGTGTTATCTTGCTTGTAATACTGATACCTTTGTAACAGAATGAGGAGTACGTTGTTTTTTAATACTGAACTACCACAATGAAATACAAATGATTTAAAAATCATGCTAGTTCTTTCTGGACTGCAGCTGACTACTACTTGTTGATGTTACTTGATGTTAATTACCATAAAGACATATAAATCACACATTACAAGTGGTGGCTAGTAACATGCTTAATTTTACTTTAATATACTTATTTTAGGGGGGCATGGATGTTTGTGATCTGTAACTGTACTGTAAGGGTGTAAAGCAAGTGTATGCTTGTGAAATGGGTGATGTCAACCCAAAAATGCAAGATTCGAGATGGAAATGGCTCTCCTCTGTGGTGCAGTTAGTCATTTAGCAATGACTTTTGATTCTGCAAATAGATAACTTCAAGGATAAGGACTAATTTAATTCCTTTAACAAATGTAAGAAATTGTTTGTTGTGATTTTTTGCACTTAAAAGTCTGTAATGTGGAATCATTGATTGCACCTAAAATTCCATGCAAATTTAAACAGTTTTGCTTCCAAATGTATGCAGAGAAAAAGATGGTGTAACAATTTTTTTTGTTTAATAAGCTAAAAAAAAACAGCCTGTTGTCTTAATACTTTTGCAAAATGTGTAAATGAAAAGAGGAAAGAAAAACAGTAAGATTGCTGGAATAGATTATTTAACTGAACTCCCTAATCACACCCGCCCTGCCCGAAAGAGCTGTGATCTGCAAAACTTAGCCTAGTGCTGCATTCAGCCAGTCAAAGTGGCACAATGGGGAGTCAAAGCATTTAGGGTGATGAATAGAGTTTAAAGGGGGTTGGTACATGACCCTGTGGTGGACTGATGAGTGTAGAATGGGGACAGCAGCAGTTCACATCCAGGCCATGTCTGGGGGAGGGGATCAACAAATGCTGGCAAAGTGGTGACATTCCTGCTGGAAACATGCTTGAGACTAGAGCTCATTACAATATGACTGTGGCACAGCTAATAACATATAATTGCTACTAACTGTCCAGCCTGTAGCTTATTACATTGAGGATGGTGTCTAGATAAAGGATATAGTTTTGCCATCTCTGCATGCCAGTGTAGCAATTTATTCATTTAGGTAACAAGATGAAGGGAAGCATAGTGGTACTTACATAGCAGTAGGACTCATTCATAGTGGGACTGGTAGCCTCACTCCATTCGGTTGCGTCTGTATTGCATAACTGTCTGTTCTGATTCTCATACTCCTTTAACTAGAAAAAAGAAAGGTTTTCAAAGATCTGTAAAATAATCAGTAAAATGGCATCTTATAGTCCTAAACACATTCCAAAAGCACTTTCATTTGGTAGAGATATCCGGTTTGGGGTAACGTATGTGAGACATTTAAACACAAAGAAATGTTTCTGATGGACACATGGTTTTGATGAGGTGTACCACCAAAAACAGAAACAACGTCTTGGTACTGTAAAATAATAAATGACTTTTGCCATCGTTTGTATTTCTATTAACCACTGTAACTGCATCAAACAGTGTACTTGTGTCCTGTTAGTGCTACCACTAATGGCAAGATTAATTCTATAATAAATATAAAACTGATCAAAGTGACAAGCATAAGCTTATATTTATTTTAATATGGTGTACTCAACAATGCCACCCAAGAAGTTCTTTTATTAATTTGGGCTTTACTTTCCTGAGAATTTTAGCAAAAGTAACACAACTTTTTGGGTTAGTGTTTGTTGTCAGTATTATTATATTCTTTATTCTGTAGCCAACTGCTTTTACTATTGTTTTAACAGTCAAGAAAATTTATAAGGGGAAAAAATGCCAGCCCTTCATTAATGATCAAATATTACCAATGAAATCAAGTCTCAAACCTGTCTGTACAACAGTTGCTGTGATCAATATCTTGGCTCTAAATAACAGAATTTATGCACTATACAAATTCTCATACAACACTACGATCCAATAAGAAACATTGTGGTGGCATACCCGAGCCAAGGCCTCTTCTACAGTGATCATCTTCTCCTTCACCATCATCATTAACTGAATACGCTCTTCATCACTCATTGTGATCTCACTGGCCACAAAACCCACATCACCTGTAGACAAGATTTATAACAATGTTACATTTAGGGACAAAAAAAATCTGCAAATGAGCATCAGATCATGGAATAAGATAAAAGTGGAACCTTTTGTTGTCTGGCGCACATCACCTTTCTGTGACTTGCGGAAATTCTGCCAGAAGGATTTATTTTTCTTTCTTGTATCCCATCTTCCTGCATTACAAAAGAAAAGAAACATGCAACACTGATCTAACTTTCAAATTAATGTAACTCAAAGTTACACAAAACTAGAAAATCTGATAAAATGACACTAAACAAAAGTCGATAAGAGTATTTGACAATGCTAGAACACTATGGGTATGAACTTTTAGCTGGAGAGTATGCAAGTTATATACAAATACAGTTATATGCAAATAATTGCAAAAAATGATACAATTGGCATTTATGTAAATATTATACCACTTTAATTTTCTACACTGTAATAATATTGTAATGTGAAAATGCACCTACATTTATCTAGAATATTTTACATACCTAAAACATGTAGTAAATACAGAGGTAAAACAACTAAAAGGCCTCACAATCACAATGATAATTACAGTGATTTCATATTAATACATTTAATAAAAAGGCAGTTAAACTGTCCACTTTAAAGAACATACCTCCACATCCATCTTCTGAGCTCGACCTGTTCATCAGCCTGGAATAAAAAGTTTAGTAAATCTCTCAGTTACACAACCAGCACACAGTGAGCGTCATTATCTCGCCTGTCCTCCCACTTTATTTTCTTAATATTTTATAAATAAATTATTATTTTAAACATATTTTTCCTTTAACAAATCAGCAGGTTGAGATACCCATAATGCCTACAGGCCCGTGTGTTACTTATCAAATGCATACAATTAAAAGAAAGACAAGCTGCTGGCCACTAAGCTAAATACACCTCACCCGAGCTCACAGTAACAAAGGAGGCTTGTCACAGTTAAGCTTTTACTGTTCTCACTAGTTCTCACAAGGCCTGTGCATTCCTCTCACTCAGCTGACACTTGTTGCTGATGTGAGGTATCAGCAATCCAGCAGTAATGCTATGCTACATGTCAACTAGATTAATTAGATGAATTACTACTAATAAAGTGTTCAATATAAAACTATACATCTAAAAATTCTGAATATGTCTCATTTAAAAAAACTGAACATTCAATTAATCGTATTTAAGACAAAGTCAGTAAACAAGCTTTAATTATTATTGAAATACAAATAAATTATGTAAATCACTGTAAATTTCAAAACATGTTTGTTCATGTAAAAGACCAAAGCACCATAAACAGGCCATTTTAAGTATGTGTATTTTACTGGCTAACAGGCTTTGTATCTTCTTCTCACCAATAGAGTTCGCACTCCTTTTGTAATCTGAATGGGCTGTAGAAGGAAAACATCTACCTGCTGAGTTGCAAACAATACTAGGTAATAACAGTATTTGTCTTGGCCAAACAAAGTTCTTGAGATGGGCTATACTGTTTCGTGGGATTGGTAATGGGTATGGGGGCCAACTAGAATTAAAATACTAACTAGAATTAGATAATTATGCTTCATTTTGAAATCAGCAATAATATAGAAAATAAGTCAAACAGCTTTAATTACTTAGCAGGCATACACATACACTGAAGTGCCAGAAAAGGGGACTGTAGTGGCTGGGTGGCGGCTCCATTAAGGTATGGGGTTTGTTTGGCTGGCATTCCATGGGACCCCTGACAGGTTAATGCTATGTGTGCCTCCTTTCTAATGAGTCACACCCGTTCATGATCTGCAATCATTTTGATGGGTTTGGCCTTTTCTAACAGGACAATGTGCCGCCACACCACACGTCTAGAGACGCCAAATTATGGTTAGAGGTACACTCCTCTGAGTTTGGGGTTTTGCTATTCCCACCTAAGTCACCAGATCTCAATGTTATTGAACACATCTGTGATGCTATGCAATGTGCTATGGACCACAGAAATCCTGTACCTCAGAACACAACAGAATTGTGGACTGTTCTGCAGGAAGTATGGTGTTCATTGCCCACAGAATATTTCTGCAAGCTTGTGGAGTCCCCATATTAGACTGATGTACCAGTTTTTCTGGTACTTCAGGTATATGTACATGAAGATAATATGGATATTTTGTTATCTACCTTCGCTCGACCTCAGGAGTGGATACAGTACTGCTCAGGCCTAGTGACTCCTTTGAAGAAATACAAATTCATAGTTAAAGTCTTAGTTAAGCCTTACAGAACAACAGAATTCAATGAAAGTTTTAGGACCTACTGGTGCCTTACCTGGATTTCTGAGCGTAGCTGGAGTGATGTGGTCATCAACTCAGTATTCACCTACGAACAAGTGTGATGAGGTGGTAAAATTAATCTGACTCAGTAAATCATAATCTGAAATTACTTTGTGGCTGGCCACCAACAGTTGCTAGTTGCTTTCCTTTGTTCTACACATACAGCATTAATAGATAATCACAAGCCAAAATATTTATGGTATCCAGTTTATCAGGTGTCTGCTACATTCAATACCTAAACCAATAGCAGCCTGTCCACAATTTACCAGGAAGGCATCATTGCATCCCACATTTCCTCATTAATTTTGATTACGGTCTGTCTGCTTTGTTATTATATAAACTGGCCCCATTAAGCCAACTATATGTTACCATGCTTCTGTCATGGCTAAGCTAACAGTCTATCTTTTAGGTTGAAGTTAAACAAAGCTAAAGTAAGCCGCTCAGGTGGCGCAGCGGTAAAGTACGCTAGCTCACCAGAGTTGGGTTTCTAGATGCATCGTATCGAAACTCAGCTCTACCTTTCCGACTGGGTTGGGCGGCAGTATGAACAACGTTTGGCTGTTGTTCAGGGGCTTAGGGGTAGAGTCGGAGCATAGGTCCTCATAACTGGTACAACTGCGGCCCCTGCTGATTGACTGACGGTGCCTAAAAAATAACATTGAGGGGGTGTGACCCTCCGTGCGCAGTGTCTCTTGGTGTATGAACTCGGCTCGTGCAGGTGAAAAATGCAGGCTGTACTGATTGCGTGCCGGAGGGGGCGCAAGTCAGTTGAGTGGCGTTCTCAGTCAGCGGCAAAGGGTCGAATCAGTATAGGGAACGCATTCAGGGTAATTGGACACGACTAGAATGGGGATAAACGTTGGGGGAAAAAAGTGGGGAAAAAAGTGGGGAAAAAACAGATAATAAAAAAAAAAAAAAAAAAAAAAAAAAAGCTAAAGTATATCCCCAGTCAGAGGCACAACAATTTTTAAAGCATGCTACATACATCACTTTACTAACAGCAGTATGTCCTAAATTCAGACTAGTAGTTAGTGGAAATTTTAACATCAAGGATGACTCATAGGCCATTGGTCATGTGAAAGGGGAAGATGCATGCTTTTAGTTGCCTCAGCTTTGTATGTCCAATGCAGCATCAAGCATCAGGGAGGGTTGTAATTCTGCCACTAATTCTAGGGTTGGTCTCATGCAGTTTGTTTGTTAATTTGTGTGTTTCAATCGGCTTGCCATTTGCTTATGATGTATAAAAACAGTGCTGGTTTAGCATCAGTTCATACTTTTGAGTTGGTGTACTGGTTGTACAACAGTAATAACGGCTGGATGTTCCTAAGACCTGTAAGCAAGATTTGGAGTCTGTCCATGTTAATTTCTATGTCGCTGTGTGCTTTTGGTGTTGTAGCGCATAGGCCTTGGCCGTAAATACCGGGCTATGCTTTGGGAGATCCTGAATTAAGAAAATGCTCTTACAGTTTCTGATTCCTGAGCCACTTTGCGCTTGCGTAGCTCCTCCATTCTCTCATTTACATCACTGTACGAGGTACTGTAATACTCGGCAAACTCCTTAACCAGGTCCTTAATGTTTCCAAGAGAGCCATCCTATAAAACACGAGCAGATACCATGAGCTTTCGAGGAAAAGTTGGTACATCCCTCTCAGGCTTTAATGTGAAGTAAAAATACAGCAAAAATTTGTAGTGTTTAAACTAAACATATTGTAAAAACCTCCTAGTAATGTCTAGGATTCTTTTTTTAAGTTCTACTTGAGCAGGATATGAAGAGCTTTTGTATGACGCAGCTTCAACTAAACGAACCCACGCAAAACTGAGAGAGGAGGAATCAGAGGTCAGCAAAAAGTGCAAGAGACAGCAAAGCCCTTTGTTCCTACTGACAGACACAGGGGTTCCAGGAATTGTTTTAGTCACAGGTAGGTCACCAAAGCAATGTGTTCTGTGGTCAAAGAAGATAAAATAGTCCTGTATCATCTTAGCATTTCGCAAACACATTCCCCACATGTCCTGAAGATGCAAAACTAAGAAAGATAAAATGCATTGTTTGAAAGATGCTAATTGCCGAAAAATGCACTCTGTATATCCTGTTTGCATGCTATATTGCCCTGGATGCATCATACAGGAAAACTATTAATAAAGCAATCATGTGTCTCTTCATAAACTGTTGTGCGACACTGTTTTACCCTAAAGGTTCCAGTCACACCTCCCAACCATCTAAGTTTATTAACAAAGTTTTTATTCAAAATGTTTTTCCAGTTTATGATATATCAGCCCTTTCTACAAGCATTTTCAAGAAACCTTTACAACAAAATCCTTATCATAACTAAAATATATTATTATATTAAAATATAGCCATATAATCAAATTTTTATAAATCAAACTGTTTCTAAATGTAGAGAGGAAGTGGATGATGGCACAAGACAGAGATGAATATAAGTCAGAATTTATGACTATGAGTCTGTCATTCGCTAATTTTAGATTTTTTTTATTTTTTTTTTAAAAGGATTATACAGTTCAACAGCTTACCCGAAGACATTGGGTACAAGGAAGGAATACAATAGACAGGATGCTTGTTCATCTCAGGAAATAGGCTTATTCACCTATAACTGGCAAAAATGTAGAATAGCTTAATTAACTATAAGCATGTTTTAGGGTAAAGGGAGGAAACCAGAGTATATTTTGAAAACATCCCAAACTCACAGACAGTCACCAAAGGTGCCATCTAAACACCAATCCCACATTACCAGACACATGCAAAGAGGGGTGCTGTGATTACCAAAGCAAGTACTATATTGCCTCATAGTTCATTTTCCTAAAGGGTTGTTCATAATGTATCTGTATGTACCCCTATTAAAGCTACCACTCTACCAGCTGTTTCACAGTGCCTCCCAGCTTCACTGAACTGGAAAGTGCTGCATAAAAAATAGTACACAACAATGATCTGATTATTACTTCTGACATAATAAAGAGGAAATTTATGTAAAATCAGCAGGTCACATGACAACCCACCGGCTCCATTCTTGGCAGCATAATTACAGTTGGGCTGGCCACTACTAATACTTGGATGTTTTTTCCAATGACTTACAGTGGTTACATTATGTTCAGCATTTTGATGTATGATGAGATTTTCTAATAAAGATTTACAGCTCATTAAAACTGTTGTGGGTGCTGAGTTAAGGAGAGACAGATCTGAATGAAGTATTTGCGTCAGGAAGGGCTGAATGATACGTGTCCCTCCTGAGAGCAAGCCTTAAAAAGATTTTAAACCCTGCAATAAATAAATTAAGTAAATCAATTTTTTCACTATCCAAAATATCAATGTGACTGCACATCCTGTATTAGACACTGACCAATTATTACACATGTATGAGCAAGCATAGCTTTAACTCTTTACAGGAGTTCACAAATAAAGACCATGCCAATTTGGTCCAAGTTTACACAAAGACAACATATATATCGACCCTGTTGAGCTTCACATTTTTTACATTTTCATCCCAATCTAGTCGAATCTATTACCTGATTTGTATTTCTGCCTCTACTGCTACAGACCTCCACTCCTGACTGAGGAGTGCTGTAACTAACACAGCTACCCTCAGACACATGCACTAGCTGACGGTTTATTATTACTTGCACAAGACATGTTCATATGGGGATCGGTATCAGGCACAGAAAGTCACTCATCGATCTCATTACCACCCGTCTCATTGTGCAGGCCCCATCAATCAGCCAGCAGACGCCATAATTGCAGCAGGTTTGAGGAATCCCTATGACCCTCCCTGCATTGAGATGTCAGCACTGGTGGGCTAGCTTGTTTTACCGCTGCGCCACCCGAGCTCTCAGACATTCAATTTAACATATACAGAAACTGATACTTAGGCACGGAAAAAGATTTAGGGTTAGGGTAACCCCAGTGTATATATTGCCCCTTCAAACTGCAATACCCAAACTTGTACTACAGTGCTGATACCATTTTTTTTATACAAATCCATCAATAACAGTGCAAATATGTGACAGATGTAAAAACAAAAAAAAGAACAATGCAGACAATATATCATCAATCCAAGCATAAGCTTACTAATATGTCCTGCTTAAACAGGCTATATTTTTAAAGGAAATGCTTCAATCTTATATGAGAAAACAACAAAAGGATTTACTAGAAAGTAGCAGTCATTCGTACTGCTAAAGCCCTCAAAGATGTTTCCTTCATTCTTCACCCTGAAAGCGTGCGCATTCCTCTGCTGCGAGAGGCTCAGGGGTCTCGTGGTGCAGCGATCTATAACTAGCTCAACTGTCTTATAAAAGAAAGCCTTTCATTTGTTAAGTGACATGCCCTTAAGTCAAAGCAGCATGAAATCTGACTGTCTTTTATGTGGTGAGAGAGGCAGCACTGGCCAAATAAAAAGCATTGTACTGTGCCTGGCCATGCTTCAAAACACGGACGTCCTCTGATAAACACTCCATTATAGCCTGATTTCACAATCAATTTACTGTCTCCAGTTCTTTGCATGTAAACACTGACTTAGGGAGGGAATAAAAACATCTGCATCACTATCTGCTGAATAATACATTTTGTGTGCAGCAGATGTGGTTACTATGCAAAAACACTATTATTTCAAAATATTAATGTTTTTCCTGATAAAATATATGGATCACATTTTTCGGTTTTGCAGATGTTAAAGCTGAACAAAGGTAAGCAAATAGATACAATACCAACACTACTAATATGTGTTGTAAAGTAATTTATATTGACAACAGTATCAAAACATTAACAAGATTATTCATGAATTTTTAATGTTAAAAAACTAAGAAAAAAAAAACAATGGTACACCTAGTATTATTCTAGAAGAATTAATGTAATGCACTGTAAATGTGAGCACATTTTAATTCCTCTATTCTTTTCTACTAACAGTTGTTTACATTAAGTGTTGTAAACAGTTTGTTTACATTAATCTAATTCCCCTTTTTCACTGGGTGGTACAGTACGATTTTATATCCACGATCCCACATATAGCAGTTATTTTCATTGCCAAGTGACCCATACAGTACTTATGTTCCTGGGCTTAATCTGGTTCTTAAATCTTTCTTAGTCAGGGACCAAGTGTACCTGGATGGTAGGAGCAAGAAACTGGGCAGTTGATTGGCCAAAAGCACACCACAGAATTATCACTGGAGTGAGGCAATATGATTGCTATATTTAAAAGCCAGCTGCAACAGAGTTTAATGAACTGACACAGCTTTCAAGAATTTTACTGTTATGAACTAGAAAAATAGAAAAGTTTGAGAACTGCTTTTTGTTCCGTTGAGAAGATGTAGGCTCTCAGTGTGTGGGCAGAATAAGAGGTGCAATAATACCTTAAGTCTAACATTCTAAATACAACTTCTAAAATTCATACAGAGCAACAGAATTATCAAAAACACAAGAAAAGCATTGGTGAATTATTGCTACTGCTATTATTTACAGTACTACCTCTCAGGGCATTGTAAAGAATGCCATAACTGTAGGATCCCATGTAATAGAAATGAGACTAATGCTTCAACGAGCATACCCTTAATCTAGATGTCCCTTAATCCTTGGTCCCAGAAAGGGCCAGTTGTAGCTCAGTGGGCTCTAGTCCTACTACTGCCAGGTTGCCATGGTTGGGCCCTTGAGCAAGGCCCTTAACCCTCAATTGTTCTGTCTGTATTCAGTAAAAAAATGTATGTCGTTTTATATAAAAGCATCTGCTAACTGATGAAAATGTAAAATGTAAAGGTGGGACCTTCCCCACTTCTGTAATGCAAATATACTTCTGGATTCACACTTAATCTAATGTGATATTATGTAATTGTGATATTACGAGAACCGAAGTGTCTTTAGTGATGATTTCAATTGGTTCGCACAGTGAGGCACAGGAAGTATGTTGATGTGTCATTAACCCACAATGACAATGACCATTTTCCCATCTCAAATAAATTTGGCCCAGCGACCTGTCATGAATGTCCTGTGACTCACAGTGCTGGTAACACTAATGGCATCACCTAATTCTTATACTTTATATGGCTCCCCCCCAAAAAAATTGCCAAATCAAATGCAAATTGTTTTTCTGAATTTAAATAAAAGTCTAAAGAAAACATGCTTTATGGTACCACAATGTATTTTAGTGTTCTATAGTTTTATTTTAAACAAGGTTGCAATGGGAAATAGCGGGTAAAAACTACACATTCAACTAGTGCAGGGCAATCACAGAATTTTGAAGTGAAAACTGATCACTAGACCAGTATTTTAACCAATGAGCAACCACTGCTGACAATCAGACATATGATTGGGCATATCCATTCACATGAATTGTAAAAATAAAGCACTACTAGATATGCCTATAATGATTAAAAATCAAAACAACGTAATTTTGTGTAAATCTGTCTTGGACACTTGACATTTAACATTAATCCATCAAGAACAGTGAGATGTGTGACCTGCTGCATATGAGGCAGATGAAATAAGGAAACCCTCATCACATTATTCTGGACAATGAGTAACTAATTGAGCATGTCAGAGGCACGAGAGACCTTGCATGTCTGGGGGCCACGGTCACGCCTGAGAGAGCATCTTATATATCTTATCCTACTGTGGAGCCGCAAGACCTCTCACCCTCTCATCTATCAGAACTCAGCTGACATTTAAGACTCACAAGAGAAAAGCCAAATCCAGGAGCTGAACCTGATGAAGTAAAAGAAACTTTGCCAGCCTGGATAGTGGCATTACACGTCAGTCTCTCATACCTCTTTAAACAGACAGCCATCATACTACAACTTCTGGGTCTAGAAACCTTTTTAGTGGCCACTGGTCCCATATCCTAGGCAACTACTCAGGTTTGGCACCTCACTGTTTATTACTGAGTGAATAGTCAAATTTAAAAACACAAAAGAGAAAAAAACTGACCAGCACAGTGTTTTAGAACACAGGTCCAGCATGAGCAAACACATTATGTCTACTTCTTTAAAGTTTTATTGACCACATGTTATTTTTCTTACATTAACCAATCAATTGTTATTAATTATCAATAATCAATTATTATTAATTATGCCATTAAGATTGCATTGTTTTGTCATGGTCTGGTTAACCAAATGGCAAGTCAGACAAAGGAACAAAGAACTCAAGCTCATTAAAGGAGTCTTGTGGATTAAATGTTAATGTCTCTGCTTTGTAAAATGAAGTAAGAACTAAGACCACTTAACAGATGCTTTTGGTGTGAACTGGACTTAACAATGTCGTTATACAAAGATCTGTAAGGTCTTGTTCGGACCAGTTCTTGTTTTCTTTATGTACTGAAAAAATGCCCTACATTATTTGAGTCATCAGTAAGACTTTTACTTGCTAACAACACATTATGAGTGAAAGATTCTGAATTTTAGCTAATGTTATGATGACAAATGAGGTTAATGACACCTCAAATAATATGGTGTACGTTTATTTCTCAAACTAGTTGGTTTCAAAAGCTCTACAGTACATTTAACTTGTTACTGATTATAAATGACTGCAGAGGGCGAATTATCTGTACCCATGTAAACAGGGCTCATTTGACCGCACTACAATAAGAAAGACAGAAAAACTAAGAAATATTATATAGAGCAATTATGGAGCCACCAAGCAACTTCAGGTTCCAAAATCATCAATTCAAACAATTGTCCAGAAGTAACAAATTACATGAAACCGTGGCCTTGTTGGAAAGGCCAAGAAGAAAACATACACTATTAAAATGCTGGACGGGATGGTCTGTAAGTAAAAGTAAGCTACAGGAAAACATTGTCCACAGCCAAAAAGGCTTTACGTGGCTATTTGCTTAATAAACTATTGACCTCAATGGTACAAATTACTACACATTCAAAGTTAATAACATAAACTAAAACTTTACATTTCTTTTGGATAAGTAGTTGAATTCTACTATACAAATTGGATTTTTTATCATGTGTATTACCACATTGGTGTGATAATACTTATATAAATCTGTTAGATGCTTTGTGAATGATCAGTATGTTGAGAATACTGTATGTAAAAATGGCAACACTTCAGAGAAGCGGAGTTTTCCGGTTTGAGCATACAGGATTATCTATGCAACATCTAGAACATAATGGATTTCCTTTTGTTTAAAAGGAAGCAGAGGGGAGACGCACACAATAAGACTATCAGCTTTCGGTGTATACAGGCCTGTCTCACATTCTCAAAATCCCTGCTGAGTGTGAATCAGCATGTGGAAAGTCAGAAAAGTCCTCATACAGCTGGGCTTCATTACTGAAGAGCATGCGGAAGACATTAGGGGTGAATACTGGTTTACACCCACGTCATCCTCTCACACACACCTTTGGTGTGACATAGCACATCATTCAACTGGAGAGCTTACAAATCAGGCTTCCAAGCTCTAGACTGAAAAGATACTTTTTCTATCAAACATCCAAGAAATGATAAAAATGCTGCATTCCAGCCACTCTGACGCCTTTATCTTAATGAATAAGAAGCATCGGTACACACACATTCTAAAGTAATGACCTTCATATTTACACTGCAAGAGAAAATCAATAATTGTCTTGTAATGGCCAGCAAAATATCTTAAAACATTTCATCCAAATTAGTGATCAATCACACGTTAAAACCCATGTTTCATTTATTGAACAACGCCTTTCTTTGAATTCGTCTAGCTCGAATTTGGTGGGTTATTAAAAACATGGGGAATTGTTCAGAAAATCCAGTGTTACCAGACAAAAGAAACTGTTTAAGGAATTACATATAACCTTAATGATATTATAATCGACTGAGTGGTAATTATGCACAATGCATTAACTAATATAGGCTACTAAATCCAGAAAGGTTTTGCTTAAAAGAAATACAATTTAACACAAAATAATTAAATATAAACATAATTCAAAAACCAAAACTTCTGCACATGTCCCTTCGGGATGTATTTTTTACTAAAAATGTTAAATTCAGCAAATGAACAGTAATTGTGCATTAAAATGTGCAGAAGTTTGTTTCTATGTTGGATGGACAAACTTTGTTTTTACCTTTTTTAGCCAGCATACAAAAATCGTCTTCTGGGTTCTTGGTTAAACCATATGAACAAATGTAATTAAGAGTTAAATATTTAAATATTATGAATATTATTAATTCAAATCTTTTTAAACAACTAAATGCTAAAAGCATTTTGGCTTTGTGCTGCTAAAATTGAGTCCAGTGTTAAGCTTTGCTTAACATTGATAAAATAATTAAATTATTTCATCAACACAAAACAATAATTTCATAAATAAAACCAATACATTTGTTAAATAAACTGTTAATTACCTTTTCTCAATAAATAACTAAACAAATTTAATTTGCTGCCTACTTGCATAACCAGTTTATAAATGACCCACAGGTAATCTGATAAATCCTTACACTTTTTTGCTTTTTGTGAATTGAAATTGAACAATCAATAAAAAATTTAAACTAAGAACAAGAAAAACATAATAAACATTAGGTAGTAAGGAAGCAAGACCTTTCACTAGTTAAGAGGATGTTTCTCTAATTTAAAAGTAGTACTCTAGACAAAATGAAAACTGTTTCAAGGTCCACATTTCAGCACTGAAAACAAGAGCTGACAACAACTCACTCTTCCATCAACGTCTTACTAAAGTTCTTAAACAGTGTATGGATTGTTTGGTATTAACCATGACACTTAACAGAAGTTTAAAAGAAAGTCCTTCACAGAAGAACACTCACCACTGCTCGAGTCCATGACTAAACCTGATCCTGTGTGATCTCAGATTGAGTTGGATTTAAAACTTTTCCTCAGTGACTCTGGGAGAACAATGCATGTAGGGCTGGAGAGGAACAGAACAGAGCAGAATGCTGGGAGACCGGGGAGAGGGGGAGTGTCTCACGCATTCATCACTCAGACCACTGACCAGTCACAGGGAGCTGGTGACGCCGAATAGAGCTAGGCGGGGTGGAGCACGTGCACCCACACACAGACATTCTGACTACCTGCGGAACACAGCTCAGCTCGGTTTAGCTGACTGGGCCAAATGACATGACCACACTTTTATAAACTTCCCCTGACTTTTATTCCAAATGCTCATCTAGGGAAAGCATAATTACACGTGAGAAGAAAACTAGATAAGATTACCGTAACAGCCTTAAACTACAAAACTAAAACAGATATGTACTTGCAGGAACAAACAAAAGGCTCTTACTTTGTAAGTCTCAGAACTTTTGGTAAATATGGAACAGCTTTTACACTGGCTAGCAATCCAGTAACAAAGGTTACAGGTCCAATACTTCAGCTAGTTTGACGTAACGACCCAGACCAAGAGCAACTAAAGCAAGTATATATTAATATATCTTTACACTGTAACTGTTATACATATACAGTGTATCACAAAAGTGAGTACACCCCTCACATTTCTGCAAATATTTCATTATATCTTTTCATGGGACAACACTATAGACATGAAACTTGGATATAACTTAGAGTAGTCAGTGTACAGCTTGTATAGCAGTGTAGATTTACTGTCTTCTGAAAATAACTCAACACACAGCCATTAATGTCTAAATGGCTGGCAACATAAGTGAGTACACCCCACAGTGAACATGTCCAAATTGTGCCCAAATGTGTCGTTGTCCCTCCCTGGTGTCATGTGTCAAGGTCCCAGGTGTAAATGGGGAGCAGGGCTGTTAAATTTGGTGTTTTGGGTACAATTCTCTCATACTGGCCACTGGATATTCAACATGGCACCTCATGGCAAAGAACTCTCTGAGGATGTGAGAAATAGAATTGTTGCTCTCCACAAAGATGGCCTGGGCTATAAGAAGATTGCTAACACCCTGAAACTGAGCTACAGCATGGTGGCCAAGGTCATACAGCGGTTTTCCAGGACAGGTTCCACTCGGAACAGGCTTCGCCAGGGTCGACCAAAGAAGTTGAGTCCACGTGTTCGGCGTCATATCCAGAGGTTGGCTTTAAAAAATAGACACGAGTGCTGCTAGCATTGCTGCAGAGGTTGAAGACGTGGGAGGTCAGCCTGTCAGTGCTCAGACCATACGCCGCACACTGCATCAACTCGGTCTGCATGGTTGTCATCCCAGAAGGAAGCTGACGCACAAGAAAGCCCGCTGAAAACAGTTTGCTGAAGACAAGCAGTCCAAGAACATGGATTACTGGAATGCCCTGTGGTCTGACGAGACCAAGATAAACTTGTTTGGCTCAGATGGTGTCCAGCATGTGTGGCGGCGCCCTGGTGAGAAGTACCAAGACAACTGTATCTTGCCTACAGTCAAGCATGGTGGTGGTAGCATCATGGTCTTGGGCTGCATGAGTGTTGCTGGCACTGGGGAGCTGCAGTTCATTGAGGGAAACATGAATTCCAACATGTACTGTGACATTCTGAATCAGAGCATGATCCCCTCCCTTCGAAAACTGGGCCTCATGGCAGTTTTCCATCAGGATAACGACCCCAAACACAACCTCCAAGATGACAACTGCCTTGCTGAGGAAGCTGAAGGTAAAGGTGATGGACTAAACCCAATTGAGCACCTGTGGCGCATCCTCAAGTGGAAGGTGGAGGAGTTCAAGGTGTCTAACATCCACCAGCTCCGTGATGTCATCATGGAGGAGTGGAAGAGGATTCCAGTAGCAACCTGTGCAGCTCTGGTGAATTCCATGCCCAGGAGGGTTAAGGCAGTGCTGGATAATAATGGTGGTCACACAAAATATTGACACTTTGGGCACAATTTGGACATGTTCACTGTGGGGTGTACTCACTTATGTTGCCAGCCATTTAGACATGAATGGCTGTGTGTTGAGTTATTTTCAGAAGACAGTAAATCTACACTGCTATACAAGTTGTACACTGACTACTCTAAGTTATATCCAAGTTTTATTTCTATAGTGTTGTCCCATGAAAAGATATAATAAAATATTTGCAGAAATGTGAGGGGTGTACTCACTTTTGTGATACACTGTGTATATATATGTGTGTGTGTGTGTGTGTGTGTGTGTGTGTGTGTGTGTATATACTGTATATACATACTGTATATATATATACAGCGGGGGAAATAAGTATTGAACACATCAACATTTTTCTCAGTAAATGTATTTATAATGGGACTATTGGCATGAAATTTTCACCAGATGTTGGTAACAACCCAAGTAATCCACACATATAAAGCAGTCAAAACAAATAAGTCCAAAAATTAAGTTATGTGTAATAAAGTGAAATGACACAGGGAAAAAGTATTGAACACATGAAGAAAAGGAGGTGCAAAAAGGCATGGAAAGCCAAAACACCAGGTGAAATCTGTCAGTATTTAGAAAGCAAACCTGCCCCTATCAGTGCAAATTAATATCAGCTGGTTTAGTCCTAATTGATGGCCTACAAAAAGGTTTCTTATTACCAAGGTGTCACACAAGAAGCATCTCATGATGGGTAAAAGCAAAAAGCTCTCTCAAGACCTTCACAACCTTATTGTTGCAAAACATACTGATGGTATTGGTTACAGACGTATTTCTAAACTTCTGAATGTTCCAGTGAGCACCGTTGGGGCCATTATCCGGAAGTGGAAAGTACATAATTTCACCATAAACCGGCCACGGCCAGGTGCTCCTCGCAAGATTTCTGACAGAGGAGTCAAAAGAATAATCAGAAGAGTTGTCCAAGAGCCAAGGACCACTCGCGGAGAGCTTCAGAAAGACCTGGAATTAGCAGGTACAGTTGTTTCAAAGAAAAGTATAAGTAATGCACTCAACCGCCATGGCCTTTATGCACGCTCACCGCGCAAGACTCCATTTCTGAAGAAAAAGCATGTTAAAGCTCGTTTAAAGTTTGCTGCACAACATTTGGACAAGCCTATAAAATACTGGGAGAATATAGTCTGGTCAGATGAGACCAAAATTGAACTCTTTGGATGTCATAGCACACACCATGTTTGGAGGAGAAAAGTCACTGCACATCACCCCAAAAACACCATACCAACAGTGAAGTTTGGAGGTGGGAACATCATGGTGTGGGGCTGTTTCTCAGCATATGGTACTGGTAGACTTCATGTAATTGAAGAAAGGATGAATGGAGAAATGTACAGACATTCTTGATAAGAATCTGATTCCATCTACCAGGATGCTGAAGATGAAACGAGGGTGGACATTTCAGCAAGACAATGATCCCAAACACACAGCCAAGGAAACTCTCAAATGGTTTCAAAGAAAGAAAATAAAGCTGCTAGAATGGCCCAGTCAATCACCTGACTTGAATCCAATTGAAAATCTATGGAAAGAACTGAAAATCAGAGTTCATAGAAGAGGCCCCTGGAACCTTCATGATCTGAAGACAGTTTGTGTGAAAGAATGGGCCAAAATCACACCTGAACAATGTATGCGACTAGTTTCTCCATACAGAAGGCGTCTTCGGTCATTACCAACAAAGCCTTTTCTACTAAATATTAAATAAATTTCAGTAAGCGTGTTCAATACTTTTTCCCTGTGTCATTTCACTTTATTACACATAACTTAATTTTTGGACTTATTTGTTTTGACTGCTTTATATGTGTGGATTACTTGGGTTGTTACCAACATCTGTTGAAAATTTCATGTCAATAGTCCCATCAGAAATATATTTACTGAGAAAAATGTTGATGCGTTCAATACTTATTTCCCCCGCTATATATATATATTTCTTTTTTTTTTGCAGGACAAGCACAGATAACGTTATTAGAACTTTCTGTTCACACAGGGTGCCACAGACTTTTGACCATATAAACAGTTCAATTTCAAATAAATCTAATAATCTGAGCTGTTCAGACATGTTTAACTCAAGCTGCACAAATAATAGAGAAAATGTTGATTGAAAAGTCTGTTGCATTGAAAACAGATCTGCTCTGTAAGGAAGGTGATAAAACACTTTCAAAAAGGAATGTGTGAATTGCCCATAACAATTAGGCAGTGGTCTGTGATAGTGACCATGCATACACTTTTGTTTGTTTGGCACCAAGATAATTTAGTGGAATTTAGCAATATACTGGATTTTAGCAATGTGCATTCTATGATGAATCAGGGGAAATAGATGAAAATGCAACTCATATTCAAACTAATCAATTTGTCAACAGATTTACGCATGTCTATAGCTGCAAACACATCTTAATACTGTAGGTAGTTTACTAACAGCTGCTGGTATACAAGAAAATCTTAGCAATTTGTAAAAGTTGTTATATCTAATATTGTTGTCAAGTGCTGTCAAGTCACACTAACATTTGACACCAAATTGATTTTTTTGTAAATTAAAATTACCCAACAATCAAAACTGTGTAATGCAATTAAAGATCATGTTCATGGCAACCAGTGTCTTTTTGAATATCTAGTAAAAGGAAAATGTATTAAGGGTATTGTACCATTCATTGTTCAAATGTTTCAGTTTGTGGAAATCAATTCTTTACAGTTTTGTTGATAGAAACCCAAGATAAGTATGTAGTCACATACTATTTAAGTTATATACATTTTGCGTTTTATGTACACACACTATTTTATATACTTTAAATACAGCAGAGTTAAAACTTGTTTTATCAGTCTGTCACTAGATGGCAGCACTTTTATATAACAAGTCTAAAAATGCCTAAATTGTCAGTGATTTGGATTATAATCAATAAATAAAACTACAAACATTTAAGTCAAACGCATTTTATACTTATTGCCAGCTAGAAATTAACAACATGTATTACGAGTATCAGATAAATAATTAATTGACTAAAGTTTGCTTTATTGTTAACTGCCATGGTCTCAGAGCAAACCCAAATCCTTCACTGGTAACAAGTTTGTTTGCTATATAACAATTTACATTTTCAGCATTTAGCAGACGCTTTAACCCAAAGCAACTTACAGTACTGGGACAGTATACAGTCTAAGCAATTGAGGGTTAAGGGCCTTGCTCAAGGGCCAACAATGGCAACCTGGAAGGTGAGGCTTGAACCAGCAACCTTCTGATTACTAGTCCAGTACCTTAACCACTAGGCTACAACCTCCCAATTAACTGACCTACATATTTTCCCCTAGTTTGGCACCATGAGATTAGAAGACAATCATTGTCTCTTCCTAAATTCTTTTCTTGTTGGGTATTACTAAAGTTATTTAATCCATAGTGCAGATTAGAACAGCTGTAAGAAGGTAGATTAAGGACAAAATTATGCTGTGGGCACACACCAGGGGGTAAACCAGTGCCAGAATTGCATTTCTTTTCAAAACAAACTACATCAGCATTACTTTTCTTCAACTACCTCAGCATGCTGTCCAACTCTAACCTTACTTTGGCTCATTACACAGTATATCAGGAGTGAGAACAGAAAAACACAAGCTAAATATTAAACGTTTTGTAGGCCTACAAATTTGGGCAGTTGGAGCTCGGTGGTTAAGAACATTTTCATGTGATCTGAAGGTCGCAGGTTCAAGCCTTAGCAACGTCAAGCTGGTAGTGAGACTTAAGCAAAACCCTTAACCCATGATTACCTGCACTGTATTTAAGTACATCTGTTAAGCACTTTGGATAAAAGCTTTTTCTGAAATATACCTGCTAAAGAACTGGGGTGAATTAACACAATGGCTAAAATTTTGTTATTTTAAAGCAGATATTTCAAGTATGTAGTACAATATACTTAAATAAGCAAATTAGCAGTTATTTTTGCTTTACAGAAAGTTTAACACAACCTCAATTTCTGTTTCTAATAAAGTATATATACTGAGTATCTTATTAGAAACGCATGTACACTCATTTTATGAGCTACATATATTATGGAGATGTGCTGTGAGTTTAAAAGGATTTACTGTAGTCATCTGCTGCTCTCTACACCTGGTCAACATTCTCTATTCCATCCATGAACTGAAAAAGAGAGGACCCCCCATAGGACACCCACTGGGCATTTATTATTTGGGTGATAGATTATTTTTTAGCATTGCCAGAACACAGGGCAATAATATGGTAGATTGTGTTGTTCTGGCATGAGTGTATCAGGTGCTGTGATTTTTTTAAAATATTGTTTAATCCAACTGGCCTTTTAATTGGGAACACATACCTGTTAACACACCCTGTTGGCACTCGTTCTGGGTGTTATAATTTTGGTTTTAAAATCCACGTCTAATACACTCATATCAATACAAAACACACTACCCACTCTACCCCATCTGTTTCAGCACTGCAATGATACTAACAAAATATTAACATGGTAGTCGAGTGACAAAGTAATTGTATACCAGCACAGAGTACAGTTTCTATGTATATGCCAGGTGTAGCATATAGATAATATAGTGTGTATGTGTGTTGTCTGCAGACTGTTATCAGCAAAAGCCATTTTAGGGAAGACACATGCTGCCATTAAGGCTTTTTCCAGGAAGTCCATGGGTATTTTAGTAAGACAATACCAGGCCTCATTCTGCAAACGCTACAAGATAGACACAGAATAACTGAGCTAAATAACATATATACATCCACACACATCCTTGCTGACTCTGGAAAGATGGCACTGGAAGACTGGGACTTTTTATATGTCTGTGGCATAAATACTGTCATAAGTACATAGAACATAAAAAAATTTAATTTCATCATGTATATAATGAAGGTTTTGAGTACTATAAGCTCTTTGGCAGGTTCTTCCAGTGCATATTTGATCTTCCTCTCTTCATCCTCCATCTGTTTTTTCCCCCACCACATCACGGAAACTTCTCTCATCTGTTAACACTGTTATCCTAATGGTACCTGGCTAACTTGTGAGCTAATCTAATCTGCATGGCGCTCCATAGCGCTTTTAGCTGCGAACAATATTATATGATTTGCTGCCTACTAAAGCCTACAGCTGTTGTATTAACTATGCTACGGTATGGTGGTATTTGAAAAATCCATAAGGTATGAGGAATCAAAGATGGTATACCGAATGTACCGCCATACCGCCCAGCAGTAATTAAAATAATAGTTTTTTATTGTTAAAAATCTACATCATACACTACAATACATTCACATTAGAAACCTTTACAACTCCGGTAAAAAGCTGTGTGATAGACTCCAGTGGAGCGTGAAGAGTTCACCATCACCTTGACTGATTGTATCTTTATGTGCATACAGAAGCCCAACTAGACAGCTAGGTGAAGCTCCCTGAAGAGAACAGATTACACTAATGCCTAGTTCACACTACACGATTTTTGCCCTGATTTTCGCTCGACGACTGGTCGGCGCTAGACTTGCCAGCTCGGGAGCAACTCGGCATTTGCTCGGCGATCAAAACTCGGCTCTCAATCGCTGTGTGTGAACTACCCAACAACTCTATCCGACCGGCTCGCCAAGCAGTCGCCGAGTGCTCGACGACCGGATCGAGATTTCTAGCATGTCAGATATCTGATCTGAGTTGCACAACTGGCAATGAGTGCTATGTCGAACAGCCAATGAGAACGCAAGATACGGTGTGAGGGGGAAAAAGGTGGGAGTGTAAAAAGGTGGGACAGGGGGATAATATAGTTTATATCAGAATACATCGGCATACACACACGTTTTATACAGTATTTCTGACTTGATCGTTCTCTACAAAACATAACACCAACACTGCATTGCAAAAATATTAATTAACCTCCTTAACTTACTATAGAACAATCCATACTGTTCGTGTTGCCAAATCCACTCAGATTTATTTATTTTTCTTCCTTGATTTTACGCTGCACATCAGTGCACAAACTTTGATCACTCGCTACTTGTTGACATGCATTTTATTCCCGATTAGTCGTGTAGTGTAAAATACACACCGACTGAAAGACTCCCGAGTGCAAAAGATTCAGTCGTGTAGTGTGAACTACAGCAACCCAGCAAATCAGAAAGTCGTGCAGTGTGAACTTCGTATAAGGAGACTTTTTGGGGAAACTGTCACTCAAACACACACACACCAACACATTTTGGCATGCTGCCTTAGCTATTTTCCATTTTGTCTTTATCTTGGAACAGCAGCACTGCTCTGTAGAGACAATGCCCAAATATGCCCTAAATTAAAACCATGTGAGACATTGGTGCATTATAAACAAAGATGCATGGTGTGATAAGGCTGTAAAATATAAAACCCTCGTGCATACATTAGCCGAAGCCAGATGTTAAGTCATCGTCTGTGGCACGCAGCTTTTTAAACAAACACAATAGGCTATAAACAACAAGAGACCTCACAGCACAGTCAATTTATGATGTGTTATCCCCCCCAACCCCAATCACAAAACCAGTGCTTACTAAATTTTAAATAGTCCACAGCTTCAACTTATGAGCCAGACTGTGTGCATTCTGACAATGCAGACAATCCTTTTATCCAAAGACAACCTAACAATACAAAAATAAACAATTTCTCTTTAAAAATAAAAGAAGCTTAAAGAAATGCAGGGATCACATTGGCAGCCACTGCTGGTATAATTATGCGTGACTGAGTAAACAATTATGCCTAAAGAGAATACCAGTGATCCACCACAGATTGGCTTTGCCCTGCTGATGGCCAATGAGCTGCTGTCACTTAAGTCAGTAGGCTTAAATTTATGTTCAATTAGTTGATGGCACCCCAAAGGCAGGTTGGTGACCACTCAGCTAGCTGACCTTTTTAACAAGTAGGCAAGCATGTATTGCCTGAGGCTAGCATCAATTCAAGCCTGTCTCACAATCAGATCACACCAATCTTAAACATGTAGATACATCCTACAAATCTTTACATTTTCCGTTGGAAAGGCCCCTGGAATAGGAATTTAAAATTTATTGGATGATTGATTCTATAGTATAGAATGGCTTCAGGTCAAACCAATTGTTACAGAACAAAAGTCTTTTTTCCATTTAAAACGGTGACAAAATAGAAAGAAATTAAAGGATACGAACCAAGAATTTTGCACTGAGATCACACTTTTTTGTACATGGAATACAGGCTTGTTAACAAGGTGAGCTAGCTGGGTGGTCACTGACCGGCCTTTGGGGTGCCACCCACTAACTGAACATAAATTTGTGTTTATGACAGTGTATTTTGTAGTGTTGGACTACTGTTAAACATGAGACTTAGAGTACACTCATATCATCAAGACCCTGATCAGTATAAAGCAATTACCAAAGGTGAATAAATGAATAAAATGTTAGAGCAGACACAATATTAGTGTGTACTATTATAAGTGCAGTTAAATTTGTATCAGGAATAAAATCTATAAAAACATTATTCATCATTGTCCTGTACCTCTAAACATCTCTAGGCATCGATGTATATCAAAGCATGGATGTTTGCCTTCATACCTGATCAATTCAAAATTTCATAGCACCCAGTAGACGTGCATGAAACATGTTACTAATGTTGACAAAAGTCAACATCAAAAATAAAGAATACTGTTTCTACTTTTATTAGGGCAGTAAAATTATAGTGATAAACATTACTTTAAATGTAAAATTAAAATACACTTGTAAAGGGTTGTATGTCATGACAGCAAGATTTTTAATTAAAACAAAAGTTCACAAAACCAATTTCTTCCATAATTTGTTTTATAGGGGAATTGGTGGGACCAGATCTGCTGTGGTTTAAGTGCAGAGTTTAAGTGCGTACATTAAACCTACATTAGGAAAACGTTAAAAAACCTCAATGTTAATCCACATTTTCACAAGCCGCAGCCAATTCTAAGCATCTGGTATCTTTGCTTAGGTTGAGGAGAAAACCCTACCTTTCACCACATTCTAAGAAAGGATATTATATTGATGGACATTGAACAATAACAAAAGTGGCTGAAAACTTGTTTTTCCTCTCACTCTTCAAGTCCCTTACAAATGTAGGATATTTTTTTAATTAAAATATTTAGAAGCATGTGTGTTGTAGTAAGAATAAAATGCTTTTCAGTATAATGTAGTATGGTATCATAAATAAGGTTAATATGTGACTGCATGAAAAAGTTCCACATTAAATGGGACATAAGAATGTACCCCTTCTGACAAACGCTTAATAAGGAACTTAAATATTTTAAACCACCCAACAGTTCAGAAAGAAGAATAAACTGGGGAACATTGTGTCAGATTAGATATTCCATGCTATGAGCTGTGACATGATGATTACATGTACGTCCTTCTTCAAATAAAACACTGACTGAGGTCAAATTAATACAGATCCTGGGGTAAAACTAGTCATTTTTTATGTTAATCCCAACTGAATAATAAGCACTTAATCAGTGTCTTCCTTTGACAAATTACAAAATGTGTGAAAATGAATACCTCTCGACATAATTATAGTGATGGAGCCCTATTATCCGAAACAATAAAAAATCTGTCATGGTGCAGTCGGACTGTAATTTGCAGTGCTGTATCCTGTCTTGTATCCTGCAGGGCAAAGTTTTAACATAATTTATAAAGGCTGTATAATACCCCTTAGCCTAAATTTAAAAATCAGACAAGATAAAATGACAAAGAAGTCCATCACAGGTGTTGACATTAAACATCAAATAGAATCAACAGGCTATGAAAATATAGAAGCACAAAAGCTTATCATTTTGTATTACAAATACTTTAGGTACCACTGACCTGATTTTTATTTCATCATGCACCATCAAATCTCAGATATCCTTATTTTTATCCCCTCTTTTTTCTCAGAATCCCCCCTCAGAATTTCCCCCCCCTAATCTAGTCGTATCCAATTACCCCGATTGTGTTACATTTCACCTCCACCAATAAAACCCTCCACTGCTGACTGCCTCTTTTCACCTGCCTGAGTTGAGTTCATATGCAGATCAGGCCTGTGCACCGAGAACCACACCCTGATCAGCATTATTCCCCAACCCTGCGCAGACGTCATCAATCAGCCAGCAGAGGTCGTAATTGAACCAGTGATAAGGAACCCTGGTCCGGCTTACCCACCCTGTGAACAACAATCGTTGTTTATGTGGCCCCCCAGCCCAGCCCAGCCCAGCCGGGTGGCAGAGCTGAGATTCAATACGATGTATTCAGATATCCTTATTTTTAAATTCTGCCTGCTGCTCCTCTGCCTTACTGCAAAGCTCTTGCCTATTGTTGAGCCAGGTGAATGCACCATACTCTAAAAAACAGACCACTCTTTTTTTTGTTGGATGGGGCCTAGTGGGGCCCACTCTTAATCTTTCACTGCTCCATAAACTACCGTAACCCCACTGCTTTCCCTCAAACAGCCTGACTTTAGTGTCTCTAGATCTCCTTTCACAGTTTCCAACACATTCAGGCTGGATTAAAACTGGTCTGCCAAAGATTTTTGTGGGAAAAAATGTTTTATTTTTATGATTTATAAAGTATGAATATGAAAAATATTAATGTGTTTAAAAATTATTCTAGGCATACCTAAGCAACTCAAGCTGTGCACAATAAAGGTTTGTAGTATTGTTCGAGTAAGCCTAACACAAATGTCAGTAATGTAATGTTAGCAACAACTATACATTTAAAGCATGGCATTATGGTTGTCTGTAAGTATTGTGTTAAGGATACTTTACTGTTAGGCTCTGTTTGATTAAATACAGTGGAGGAACAAGCGTTCAATTACTGGTTTTGTTATTTAATATACCATCAGTGCATATTCAGTTTACACACACAATATATTTTGACTTAGAGTATATATGTTTTTTTTATTTTATTTTTTATATTTTTTTTATTTTTACCCCTTTTTCTCCCCTTTTAGCGCATCCAATTGTTCAATTAGCATCGTGCTTCCTCTCTGTCTATGCCGAACCCTGCCCTGACGGAGGTGATTGAAGCTAACCCGTATCCCCTCCGAAACACGAGCAGCAGCCAGATGCATCTTTGCCATTCACACATTGACGAGTTTGGCGCCACCTAGCGTTGCATGCGGAGAGACACACCCTAAGGGCACCCTCTCCCATCTCTGTGTAAGCGCCTCCAATCAGCCGGCAGAGAACGCAATCGCATTCTGACAGAGAGAGACCCACATCCGGTTCTTTGTCCCACCCCCCACATGAGCAACCGGCCAATCGTTGCTCATATAGCCACTCAGCTTCGAACTGGTAAAGCAAGGCTGGATTCGATACCACGCTCTCAGAATCCAGCCCTGGTTGCAGCGCGTTTCTTTTTACCACTGCGCCACCTGAGCGGCTTAGAGTATATATGTTTAAAGAAAATAAAAGGTGCATGGGTGGCACAGCGATATGCTAGCTGGCCAAGGATACGCTAGCTAGCCAATGCAAAGCAGTACTTCCGACCTGGCTGGGGCATTCAGCAGACAATTTTGGCCATGTCTGAGAAAGGGAAACAGGGTTTACTAATTGCCAATGCATAATGTTGGCGCCTCAGTCAGATGCAAAAGTCACATCAGTGGTGGGGGATTTACATGGAGCACAATACACAATACAACTGCAAGTGTGATGATTGGGGGGGGGGGGGGGGGGGGGGCGGTCTTCTGTGGCACTCCCTGGCCAGCTAAGAGGTGGTGCAAGCAACAAGAGAAATTGTGGCCAATAGGTAACTGGAAACAGCTTGTTTGAAAGGAAAATCGGAGGGAAAGTATGAAAAGTTAAAAATAAACACCATAAAGTACAATCAATTCATAAAAGTAAAACTATACTGTTATAAGGCTGTTGTTCACAATTTTTTGTATTTAATAAGGATGCAAAGACAAATGCACCGTGATGTGTTGTAATGAGACAGCACTACCCTGCTCTGACTGAATATGCACCATGAATCATGAATTGGACTGCTTTTTCATCAGTAAAAGGTCACCCATTCCCTCCCATGTGAGCAATTTATAGTTGGATGTCCAAGTTTCGAGTACAAACAGACAGTTAACACCCAGCTCACAGTTTTTTGACAAATGCACCCACTGCAGCAGCATTACATTAACAATCAAGAGCAGTAGCACAGGTCTGTGAGATATTCCTTGCAGAACCAAATATTACAGAACAGTCAACATCAACTGATTGTCTTTGTGAACCAACAAAGCCAATGACTCACACACAAAATTATCCCAATTATATTTGATTTAGAGATATTGCAGTGCTGAATAATGCATGATAATATGTATATTTAACACACTAAAGAAATCAAAAATAGAGTAATGAATTTGTGGAGAACTAAACAGTAGTGATTCATTTCTTTAAGTTTAGCAGAAACATTTAAACCATCATTTTTATGGATTTTTTTTCATTTCGTTTATCAGCAGCAATGCAATGTTCCATTAACAAATAATATATGTATGACCCAAAAGCTGTCACACCTACCTGTAATTTACATGCACATTAAAAGTAAATGCAAACTAATGGAATGTATTGGCACTTTTTCAAAGCTTTAACAGCATCACAGCATAAACGAAAATGTCAAGTAAAACATGGCTAGTTTTATTATTCAGCATCCTTAACATAAAAGATAAAGTTAGTAATTGTGTTGGTTCCATTGCTGCCACAGGTAGTGCTTGTTTATGCTGTTTGTTTTAGTTATTGTTGGTGTGTGCACACAATTTAAATAGCATTGCTTCACTAGTTTACATTCAGTTGGTGGCACCCTCTACCAAATCGACTAAATCTTCCTGCTCTCGCCTGTATTCTATCTACGGTGCTGTTTAAGACACAACTTACTGGCTGAAGCAGCATATCTCCTCTCTTTCTGTATACGTTTTACTCATGTAGTGCTACCTTTTAATCTCAAAATGGCAAACCATAAGCAATTGAGTCACATTGTGTTATAATAAATGACTTGTTCCAAAGTCATGTCTGTTTAATATGTTTGATTTAAATACTGTAAAATAGTATGTCAGGAATAACATCAACTCCAAAAAACAGATATCACCTTGTATTAAAAAAGCAGAAATTGTATTTTAATGTTGTACTGTACTGGAATGTACTTTTATAGTGGAAAAATGTCTCTAAGCTAATGTAGCATTCTGATATTAGACACCTGAAAAACCATTTAAAGCAAGAGTGAGCATCAAAACCCATGCTGAATTTACAGTGTTGACAAATGTTTTTATCTGCCATGAAACATCAAGCCTGTCGCTTCAGAGCACTCTGCTGGCCTCCTACCACAGTTTATCTTTTTATAATGACTCTCTCCATCTCTAAACCTCATGCCTCCAGTGGCAAGAGCAGGAGGAGAGCAACAGAGTTGTGGCAGATTGATATTGCAATTACCCTGCCCAAGGCCATTTATCTACCCTGTCCCCTCTCTCCTACATCACTCACTTCCATTACTGCACCCCCACTACTCCCAATGAGCTACATCCCATTCATATTTTCCAATCTAGTTCAAGCACGCTTGAGATAAAAAAAAAAAAAAAACACCTATACAAATTTATTTATTCTGACTCCAGACAAATATGTTCCAAAGTAATCCATGAAGATTTTTAAATGAGATAGGGTGTGGGTGTTAATTTAAAGTGAGGCTTAGATAACCCTGCCACTTAAAATAAAACACCCAACTGTGCAGGGATAGTAAATTAGTCTGTAGCTCTATTAGATCATCATGGTTACAGAATCATGCCAGACCACAGATGAGTGAATTCTCATTCTCTCACGGGTTGCCAGACAGGCGCCCTGCAGAGAGCGCTTAATAACATTCCTGTCAGCCAGTTTCCTTCCACTTCTTATGATAGAAATGCTCATTCTGCAGTTTCTTCAACTTTAAGCCGCATCTCTAGAGCTCGCATGACAATCATTTTTAAAGTAATCCTAAATCAGTGAGATTCCTGGAAGGACTTTTAATCCAGGGTACCCTTAGAAGTGAAGATGTCCTAATCCAACACCAAGTATCTAGGAAACATTTACAGTACAGTTACATTTTCCGACTAACAGTACTGTGACAGTATATTGTCTAAGCAATTGAGAGTTAAGGGCATTTGCTCAAGTGCCCAACAGTGGCAACCTGGCAGTGGTGGGGCTTTAACCAGCCACCTTTTGATTACTAGTCCAGTATTCTAACGGTGTATTACTGATGTCATGTGTTATATTGTGTACATGTTTAATGCTACTTATAAATGAAAGCACACCAGTATATCTGGTATACACTGCTTGCTTGCAGAGAGTAGTCTTGATTTATGCCACAGCATCAGTATTGGGTATTTATTTGTTACGTGAAATATGGGGAACTACATGAAAATGAAAATTCTAATGCTGATTAAATAATGCTGAGAAATTAATTCACTTTTAATGCTGAAATCTCAAAATTCAAATGAGAAGCATTAACAGATGAGTTAATATGAGACAGTAAATAGATTTTGTACTTTCTAAAAAGGATGAATGAAGGTTGCTGAAACAGACACTTTTGCATTTTGAGAAAGTGAAAACATGGAACAAGGGCATGACAGCAGCAAAACAAAACAGCCATAAAACAAGTAAGCAGAAGCAGAAAGCAATCTTGTATCTACACCTTTTACATTTTACATGTTCTCTAAATTAAAAGTGCAGTATGTCTGAGCAAGCTTTTCCACTGTTTTTCCTGGCCTTTTGTCTGTAAGCACAGTATCTATATTCATCACATCTTCATGTAAAGCTGCTCAAAAGGCACCCATCAGGCTGATTGCAAAAGCCCGGTGACAGACCTTCAGATACACCTCCTCAAAGATTTAGGACAACAGACTCAGAGAACCCTGGGAGAAGTATAGCTTTCAGGGAAAAAAAGAGCACAATGTACTAGTACCAGAATGGTTAGAATGAAATCGAGCTCGAACTCCATGATCACGGCAGTGGGAGAACTGTGGGACCACAGCTGTGCAATTATAACTTTTCCACGAGGATGCTCCTGCTGATTAGCAATCAGATAAAAAAAGTGCACACAAGCATTCGAAAACAGAAACAAAAACAATGTAAGAAAAAAAAAAACAAGGCAGAACTGGAGGGTTTTCGAGTGGCAATTCATCATTCTGTCACCACTGCTATGGTGAGAACTCAGACACTCTTGAAGTAGCACAAATTGATCCAGATAAACCACAAGAGTGGGTTTGTTCTGACATTTAGTCTGATAAGTTAACACATACAAGCCAGCAGCAATTAACCTGAACAAGTGATGTCAACAAGAACATTATTTAAAAAAAATACGCGTCAGTGTGTTTTTTGAATGACTCATATAAAATGATAAATAATTTTGTAATTAAAACTGTATTCACTCAAATCTACCATATTACTTACATAACCTTTACATAAGTGAGTGATAAAATTAATCAAATAAAAAGCTACAACCCTCATTGTGCCAAAATTACTACGCTAATAATCTTACTGAAACTAAGCAGCACAATAAATCCACCAGATTTTGGAACGTTTGCAGCGATCCACTACTATTTTAGACTATCATCACATTTATTAAGAATAGGCATTAATGTTGAGTATTAACATCTGCTAGCAGTCAGCTTCACAATTCATGCAAACCACTTCCACACCAAACGACGCAAACCATTTCTTTTTGGTAAACTTTATATTACTACTAACACCTGTTTTTTTTAGACTTGTGTGTGGCTGCTTGACCACAGAAACTCAATCTGTTACGTTTGCAATAAAAAGTTCTGCCAGAGGTAGTTTAGGACTCAATTGTTCTTTTTACGTTCTACATTTTATAGCCTAATTTATGAGACATGGCTTGTTATCGAAGTCTGAAATCATTTCAAAGGCGTGCAGCAGCGTTGAGGTCAGGCTTTTGCCAGCTCATCAAACCATGTTTTAAGAGACCTTGCTTTATTCACAAAGGCACAGTCATGCTGGAACAAGAAAGGGTCTTTCCTAAACTGCTGTCCCAAATTTGGAGCCATATTAATTACTTTATACACAGATTAGGATAATAATGATAATCTAAGCAGATGGATGCCTTTATTTGTCAAATATACATATACATGTTCTTTGGAAGCTAGGGTCAGAGCAAAGAGGCAGCCATTGTTCTCTTCCCTGGAGCCAAGAGGGTTAAGGGCCTTGCTCAGTGGCCCAACAGTGGCTATAAGCTTCAAGTTGGTAACCCACAGCTCTACCCACTAGATGCCCTTGTAATTGGTGTGATGGAAACACCAAAACTTCAAAATCAAAGGATGGGTCCACATACTTTTGACAATAGTGTGCACTTGAAGGTTCAGACCAGCCAACCTGGACCACTGGCTGACATATATGTGGCTGAAATATTATCATTGCTATTCCTGATTAAACATCGTTATACAAATTTTGATAGTGTAGACACTGATCATTTGCGTACAGCCCAATGTACTGTAAGCATTTGTCTATGAAGACTGCATTGCAAACAATGTAGTCTAGCCGGCATTCTTGTGCTTTTCTGAGCTCTAAATACTTCTCTATAATATTACTTTATTATAAATTTATAGTAACCATTGTCATATAATGCATTTTTCCCTAAACTTAATAACTTAAAAGGAGAAGAAGGCTTGATTTTCAAACTACTGTTATTATCTACAACACATATTTGCTTGTATCAGGAGCTGGAACAAATATAACACCCCTATGCCTAAAAAGACCCACATGTGAATGTTCAGCTAAGCAAAGCACTTCGACTCAAGCAAATTAAATTTTAAATATTCTTCCTTACCCTGTGAACATACATAGCTGCTGCAATAAAGGATTAAATGCCCAATGAATAATAAACGTGAGGCTGTTCTTATGGCAGATTATAGCCCACAGTTAATAGGCCCAGGGGAGTCATTTGACCTTGATTGTTAATGCCAATACCGTGCCTTTAGGATTCCTGCATCACTACTCTGCCTGATAAGTGTTCCCTAGGGTGTATTGGAACCGTTCAGCAGAGAAAGATCAAGAACTTTAGTGGCCCACTGATGCCACTACTGCTAAAAAGGAGCACATATTAGCCCATTATTTTATCCCATTACATTTTTGGAGAGAAAGAAAATGTACTATGGTAATGCACAACTCTGATAATAAGTCGATTTAGCTATTCTAGTCACCACCTATTGGTGAAAGGTGCATAAAATCCAGCATACAGACATGCAAGCTCCAGAGACCAACATTAGAGTTTACACCTTACATTTACAGTATTTAGCAAAACCTTTTATCCAAAGCTCCATACTACTGTGAACAAATACAATCCAAGCAACTCAGGGATGGGGGTCTTGTTTTAGAGCCGGCAGCGGGCAATTTAGGGGCTTTAACCACTAAGCTACCACTGTCTGTAAGTACTGCATGCTCTCCCTCTGTCTTCATGACCCGTCTCAGCTTTAAAACAAATTTTCCTAATTTATTCTCCAAACTTAACGATCAAGATCCTAATATCTTAATACAATAAACATGTTACCCAGCTAGAATGGCCTCTATTTTCAGTATTTACCAATAAACTGAAGTCTGAAAGGAAGTCAAGTTCATTAGATGATCTTTAAGTGGAGAGGAAAACAATTTAGAATGATTCCTGGAAATACAGTGCAGTGGTTGCCAAAAAATGTAAGCATATAAACCAAGAAACCAAGACAGAAAGACAATTTTGCAAAACATGCAATAGCAGAACTCAAGAGTCTCAAATTTTACAGCTTGCCCAGCAGTTTTTTTATGTAAAGTTCCTAATCCTGATTTAAAGGGATTATATTAACAGCAGTATTAACTGGTTCTCATTTTATTGCTACAAGGCTGCACATTTTCATTAATAAATGTGGTGTCTCCAGGCTATAGCATGTTTGTTTTCTTACCACAGAGAAGTAATTGGCTACACACTAGCACAAGACGGCATCAGCAAGTGGGACAGAATGAGGGCATGACCATTATGTGCTCCAGCTTAAATTAGAGAGACAAACTGTGATAAAGGCATCAGAAAGCAAAGACACACCAGAGGCTTTAGAGGGAAAAGAGTGTGACTGAACTTAAAATACACCAATTACTCTGAGTGGGCTCAATGTGCAGTCCAAAACATTAATGCTGGGCTTTTCAAGAAGAAAAGATTAGGTTTAAACCATAAACTGAGATTTCTCTTACAGAAAAAAATGTCTATGTTTTATTCATATTATTGTAGCATTATGTTAAATATAATTAACACAGAAATGAGCAAGACATTTTCGGATTAATAAACAGCAGACTTCAGCCACTGGAATCAAGATCTATACTATTCTAATCAGGCAGAGAAGAAACAGCATCATTAATATTTCATAGTATTGGCCACTAAAAATACACACTGGAACAATGTTTTGGTCTTGGTGGTATGATAGGGAACAATAAACAGCATACATTTTTCATTGTGTTATATTCCCATTGATTGGAAATAATAAAAGAAAATAGCATCCAACATTTTGAATCAGTCAAAGATTTACCAAATTATGTATCAGTGACAAATTTGCCATCCTGAACACGCAGTCCTTTATACACCTGTTACAGTCATCAAAATATCAACCAAATGTAATTTATTCTTCATTAAAAAAAAAAAACATTTTTACCGAAGAAAGGGGTCTCAACCTGTAGCCTGTGAATCATTTGGGACCCACGACACATGGGAGGTTGAGCCTGGACCTCCATACCGTAAGCTTAATAACTATATGAATGCAGGTTCTAGACTAAAAAAAAACCACACCATTCTGCTGAGTCCAAATAAAATGATAATCTGCAAATGGAAAGTTCAAGGAACCACAGATTGACCCAGACAGGATAACCATAGAAGATTTCACAACATGATGTCAGACCAATTATAAGGAAGGTAAAAAAAAAAGGCCAGCAGACCTTTTAAAAGACAACGAATTGCACTTCAGTCCTCCAATTCCTTGTCAGATGAAAAACCATAACCATACCATAAACTGGAGAAAGAAAGGTTGCAAACATGATTGTAAGAGATGTATTAAAGTGGTAGCACAGTGATATAGGGCTGCTTATCTGCAAACTATTCTGGGGCCTAACACGTCTTCAAATTGCAATTATTTTTAATTGTCACAATCGCTGATTGGATCTGACTTTGCCCCTCAATTGAAGTGCACAGAAACTATAAAGGACCTGTGGCTTTTCGTCAGTGAGAATCTTTATATGTAAACTTCAAGTACTCTTTGGTCAAGTCAAACTAAAATCACTGAGCACCAGGCTGACTTCTTTTTACAGTAGGAAATATAGAAAAGTTTTACCCTTACCCATTAATACAGACACGGTTGTGTCACTGGTTTCGTTTTTCTTGTTGATGGAGTTGAAAAAAAAAATACAAAAATGGATTTGTAGCTCACATTACACAGCTTTTTCTATCTTTTCTGCAGTGGTAGATTTTATTTAAAATGAAATCTCTCAGTTGATACAGAAAAAGACAAAACCAATGATAGAGCATTTTAAAGTAGCAGCATGTTTTGTTAATACTGCCATGTCACAGTTATACAACCCCTACATAATCCTGCAGATCTTCAAACCTACTGCTAATCTGGATTTAAAAAGCGGCATCGGTGGCCAATCATTATTTAGGTTTTCCTCAGACACTGACCAAATGTTCAAAAGATGGTAAGAGACAGTTTGTAAACATTGGAATCAATTCGATTTCTACAATATTTACTCAAAAAAGTGGTCGGGAATTATGCATTTCCAGCAACAGGTGTAAAGTCTCCATTAAAAATGCTTTAGTATTTTTCAGCTTCATTTATTTCTACAATTGCTTTTGTAATGTAGTTAAAACATTGGTTTAATTAGTATGTGATTCATATAAAAACGTGAATTTAGACTTAATAATAATGATGATGATACAGCTCAGTTCAGATGCTTAATTTGATATAACTACCAGAAAGTGGCCATGACTTGTCCATGACCAGTATTGATTTGGGAAGATGTAATTGGCCCTGCTTTCATGGAATAAAGGAATTGTGTTCCTGCCCCCCTCACCCATAAATCAGTGATGCTAAGCAATTCAGGGTAGCTGTGGGTTCATGTGTACAGTCAGCTGCCTCTTTCAAGCTTGCCGATTTTAAAACAAGCTTTTATATGTTAAGTGTCCTTATTATGGGTTTATAATTGCAGATACCTTAATATGCAAGTGTGTGATTTATTTTTGGGTTAGCCATTAGATAAACCACAGTGAGTTGACTCATTTTTACCATTTTGAAAGGGAAATAAGCAGCCTTGGGTCTTGGGCTAAAGAATGGTTGCTGGGTGCAATAGTAAGTTTAAAAAAGGCACAAAGAAATGCAGCTGTTGTTAATAGATATTTTACAAAAATACTTAATTTACAACATATTGTCAATGGAAATGTTATGCTTTTCTTTTGCGCCATGCTTTCCAGTGCAAACTCACTAATTCACAAGCTATCCTAAAATAGTCATATTCTGCTGTTGGTGTAACAGGTGAGAGAGCAGCTTGAAAGGTTTTTACAGATGACTCACCAAGCCCTGCAGACAGCAGCAGAGCCAAAGCCGGACTAATTTCATTGCCTTGTCCTCAGACCTGAACCACGTATGCTTTTTCTGAACTCATCTACAGTGATTACATGCTGTGCCCTGAGCTGCTCGTCACACAGGTCACCCGCCATCCTCTCAGATATAAGGTGTACAAGAGCCCTCAGGCCACTGCAACCCTGCAGCTGTCACAAGCATGCATGCTGCTCCAAGAGCACACATTCAGCTGGCAGGAGCAACAACGGGTCACCGTCTGGCTGCATGTGTGCCCCTGGCACTAGTGGGCACATTTATGCCAATCGGGTTCCCCTCCCCCCTGCAACCGTGCTGTCACTGACCTAATGAGTGCTCGCAATGCATCAGCTAATCACTGCAGGCAAAAAGCATTGATTCAGATGGAAAAATGAATTATCATACATTTAGTCATGTTAAACAAGGTATTCAGTGTAGTGGGCACAGTCCAGTAAATGTCAAAGCCTTCACCAAAACCTTGGATTTGCCCTAGTGATAAAGCCCGTTTTACATGAACATAAATATCTTAATTTAGTGCTCAATAAGTTAAATTTAAAGTTAGAACAGATTTAAATGGAATTTAATATGAAAATTCAGAAATTCAACACATAGGAAAGATTTTGTGAGGGAAAATGATTTAAAGCATTGCCTCTAAATAATAAATAATAGTTGAACTATTGAATGAATAATAAATTAAAACCATTATTTGAAAAATCATCTTTGTCGTCACCTAAATATGCAGGCGCTCAGGTGATGCAACAGTCCCATCACCGCTGAGATTTTGGTTTGAATTTTAGCAGTGCTTTTAGCTGGGTAGGCATCTAAACAGAGATGACTGGCTTTGTCTTGGGGGGTGGAGGGTAATTGTTGAAACCCTGTAATGGATTGGTGCCCTGTCCAGGGCATTTCTGCCTTATAGTCAGTGTTTCTCAGGTGAACTGGACCCACTGCAACTGATTTGCCAAATATTAAAGGACTTTAAGCTAAAGTCAATCGTTTTGAAAGTCAACTATGAAACTCACTTCCCTAACTGAGCATTCAGGTACCTCTGTTTCCCCCCTCCAGTTTACAGAGCTACAGAAAGTCAAGACCATTTTCCCCCAAAGACATTAGGTTCTAATAAAGCATTTTAAAAGATTTTGTGGTGTATTTCTGATTGAATTGGGTCTATTTAGTCTAAAGAGCATTTGTAAATTCAGACACTATTGTTGGATAAAAAAATCTGGCTCAAAATTAATGTCCCAGTTTATCCTAAAGGTGTTTAATGAAGTTAAGGTCAGTACCTTGCTGGTCATTTAAGTTTTTGCACAACAAACTAGCTAAACCATGTCTTTTTTTAACCTGTTTTGTGCACAGAACACAGGCTACAACTACACACATTAGTGATTAGAAACTGAATAATTAATTAATGGCTTTTATATACAAATATACATATTAATAAAAGAGAAGCCACAGATAATCTGCAAAGCTCACTCATTATGACTTTGATGTAACGTTATCTGACATACCAGATCACAGTTTACAGCTAAGCTAGGTTGGCGACTCGCTCTAATCACCATTTAATTTGTGCTGATGTGAGATAAGTTCCCTCAGAGACCGAGTGGTGTCTAAACTGCTGATAAGCTCTCATATATCACCAATTAAAGCACTAATGTGCAAACACCCCCATGCCTGGTATATCACAAATCACAACTGTCACAGCAGTCGCTCATCACTATCCAGCAAAGAAATGCAGAAGAGAAAATATTGAATATTCATAAAGACCATGTAATAGATGATCTTCGATGTTTAATTCTGAATAAATCAAAGTGCAGACAGATGGCAGCTGGATGGGAACAACGGACAATGTCATACATGTAAATTCAGCCAATCCCTTCGGGAGAAAGAACTGGCACTGTCAATTAGAGCATCAATAATTAAAATAGTTGTAGGTCCCATTAGCTGGGATGTATTTCTATGAATAGGTAATGATCCTTGCAGGCACTCTCACCCATGTCATGTAGTGCTGGAACACACCCCCTAATACACAGCAAGTGGAGAACTCAAGCCCAAAACAAAACTGTACTATCTAAAGGTACTGTGGTTAAAGAGTTCATAGAAAATTGTGGCAATTTTGACTTAACATTCTACAGTATGTAAATAAAAATAAAACTGTAATAATAAAATAGCTGTGCCTATTTCATAACAATTGTGCATGTGAATGGTTACAAAGTATATATTTATGATTAATGCATATCACCTGTAATAATTTCACTGTAAAGGTGATTTGTCACTTTATTTCATTTTGTTCAATGAATTAAAATGTTCAAAATAATTTCCAGTGAAGTCTGGAAGTAAAAGACAGAGTGGGGGGGCGCTGCAAAAGGGGAGCACTGCAGAAAATGTTTAGGAACCACTGGACTAATGCCATATGTTTATAACTAAATGCTTTTCTTGACATTAGTATTATATACAATTATGACATAACAAGCAGAGTTCTAAGTAGTTCTGGGTGAATAAAAGAAGGTTAAAATCGGTCATGGCCAGACCAAATCCAGACCAGAATCCCATTGAAAGACTCTGGTAAGTGATCAAGATGATGATGGATGGTAACAAGCCATCGTACAAAGCTGAGCTGCTTGGATTTTTGCACCAAGATTAGCATAAATCCCCCCCTTAGCAAAGTCTGTGACAGATCATCACAGTCAACATATTACCAATTAAAACAGACTGCAACACTATTATACTGTGTTTGTTCTATATGTGTGGGTAAGTTTAAAACAGTATATTATCCTACACTGATGTACTAGTGGTTGATGCAGTGATCTATTATGCTAGTCCACCAATGCTTGAGATTCTGGGAAACTGGAGCCACCAAAAGTGGTAAATGAATATTAAACTATTGTACTATTATAGTATAACATTCTATATTAGAGTATATAGTTTACCAGGTACTAACCTATCTTGAACATTCATGTACTTGTCATTTTATGAGCTACCCCTAACATATAACTACACTTTGTGGGTATACAATTACTGACTGTAGCCTATTTGTTGCTCTGTTCCCTTTGTCGCCCCCTCTGTCCAATCCACCACACAAACATACAAGTAAGTTGAATAGATGCCAAACCATTGAACTTAACACTTTAAATACTGAACACACACAGCAATTAAAATGCTCTTTTCTGTACTGATGCTCTCTTGAAATCAGTCAAAAGTGGGTCGTTCTGTCTGTGGCTGACACTGCAGCCAGCCTCCCATCTGCCATGCTAAGGCTGGGACTTCCACACAGTCTGGATTAAAAGGATATGTAGACATACATCTCTAATATTTACATGCACCCAGGACTGAGGACAGTGACGCTACTGAAAACAAATAAAAGGAAACTAATAACAGAAATATTATTTGATATTGCATCTGTTTAGCAATGTGCCAATGTCACAAGCTGCAGTGCATCGTGTAACATATATCAAATTTCAATTTACTAGCATGACCGATTATTTTTTTTTAGAGGAATCCCAAAATAATCTTTTAAACCTTGACACGTCTGCATTCAGATTTTACATTTAAGACCCCTGGATTATCCATTACCTTAAAAGCCTGATCTTATTCTAATACATTTAATAAAACAAAGGACAATTCATATATGCCTAAATAACTTATTTTCTAATCCACTTTTTATGAACTGAATTCTATGCCCAGATTTAAGAAAAACTAACAATTAACAATAAGTTGTACAATATTTGCATTAATTCCCGACACCCTGACTAACAAAGAAATCATTCTTATATTACAAATAATTTAAATCTAGTGTGTTTAGCTGTTTCTTCCACACCTGCTGAATGGTGCTTTAAATCAAGCAGGGCAATCTCAAAACACAGACAAAAGCAGCAGGAAAAGTCATACAGCAGAGCTCAGTGGCTTATGTACAAGTGGATTTATAAGTGGGCTCATGTATAGTATGTTTAAGTGGGTTTATTTAATATTAGTACATATTGTCATTGATGTTTGACTTAATTTCCCCTTGGGAATAAATATGGGTGCTAGAGTAACAATCAGTACGTTTATTAGTACGTCTGACTGTCCTTCTGTCCGTTCATCTATCCATCCATGCATATGTATATGTATCTATCCTTCCATCTATCCATCCTAACAGAATATTTTGCATGTCTATGCACCGAGCAGCAAAGGTCAGGAATGTAGCTGCTTATAGTTCAGAAAGTGACTGCCAAGGGCCCATCCATCTCAACATTGACAGCAGGCAGAAAAGCTATCTTAAACATGCAGGTTGGGGTGTGTTGGAAATAAATGATGGTCAGAATCTGAGATGTGTCTGGGCTGGGCAGTCGGCCAGCTGGACAATGGAGATTAACCCCTCTGGTTACCTCTGTTTGAGTGGCCCTCTCTAATCCTTTCCTAGACGTCACTACATCATCCAACACTGCCAAAAAACACCACAATACAAAACAGAAACAAAACTATACTTTGCTTTGTAAGTAATTATATTCCTTTGTAAGTTAACATATGGTTGAATGCTGACTTTAAAGTATATTACACAAAGAAAAACTTAAATATAACTGAAATAAATTGTCTTATTTATAACAAACAATTATATCACACTAAATACCAGGATGCACCAGAATTATCAGCTATGATTACAACATTTGTTTTCTATAAATTGATATTAGTCTTGCACATGACTGTGAATTTTAGCCCAAACTGGTTTTAATCAGGTTGTCAGGCATGAACCAGCAGCTTCAAATATCATCAAGGACTTTGTATAACTGAGGAAAATGTTTTTTCCCCAAATCATCCATATCCTGTTGCACCAAATCCTGATCCCATTGTCACTCTTGCATTTGACTGTTAGTATTATATTTTAATTATGAATGGCTGTTTTTGCTTTTATTCAGACAATTAAAACATTGGTATTATTGGTAGTGGTATTGTAACATACAGTATTGTTTGACATCCAGGTGCTTTTTTGCAAATGTAAAAAACCACTGATTTTCTCTTGATTTTCAGTGGTTTCCCCTTTACTACCCACAAATGAATACATAATCTCTTTCATATTGTGGGATTTCCATAAACAATAGCACAGTGTTTAGCTGCAAACTGTATCTGCTTCACCCTAATAAAAAAGTTAAGATAGAGAATTAAGTTCTACATGGCTGTATGAAATCAAGCCTGAATGGGTTTATTAACCAGACTGGTTTAACAATTAAATTGGTTGAACTGGTGAATTGAGTAACAAATAAAGCAGTTACTTGTTTACAGGAGTGATGTGGGTGTTGGATAATTTTTTCTGAAATAAGTGAAATTATGCTTCTGAAGTTTGTTGTTTTTTAACTCGAGTGGCACAATATAATTTGCGTACAATCTAAAGTCATTTTATGGCACAAAAAATGTAATGACAGTTTTATAAAAATGTAATGTAAACTGGACATGCACACATTCACACACCCTCACAAATATGTGAAAAGATATTTGTGTTTTTCAATTCTGCATCTGGATGTAAAGGGGAGAGTTACACATCCTCTAACACCTCTCTGTTCCTCTCTGCTTCAGCAGCTGCTGTTTCCACACCAGGATTTGTGGCTCTGTGCACCCTTATTTCCATTTGTTTACCTTCCTGACTAGTGATGTACCAACAACTGTGCAATCAGTATGCAAATGAAAGCTGATATAAGCAAGACAAATTAAATATGCATGCATCAGATGGGGGTACTTGAACTAAGGTAATTAAAAAAAGTTGTAATAAATAAACTGTCAATCTTTCTAAAATGACTGACACCTCAAACTCCTGATTAGGTCAGAGAAATTACAATAAGGTAAAGTTTCTTGTTTTTATTTATTTATTTTACTATAGGATTTGGATTAGGATTAGGCTGTGTATTTCAATACAACAAACAATTTCCTATACATATATTATATAATCTATAAAAATAAGCTATAAATGAGATTTTTTTTTTTTTGCCGTTTCAGATTCTTTGTCCTTTACAATCTGTAATTGTTCAATCCTGAATGTTTGATCAATAGAATTTAATTAGATGTACAGATATTTATACAAACCTGCAATTAAACAGGGACAATGATCACCACTACACCAGTTAACAGTCAGATATATTAGACTTGTAAGAATTATAATTAGCATTGTTATAAACACAAAAACTAAAAATAATCATTTGTTCTCTTGCTATACCCAAAGGCAAGCCAGCTAGCTAATGCTACACAATACACTAGCTCACTTTTTTATTTTACCATTAAACAGTGAATTCTATTTGTTTCAATGAAAATATTCATATTCTCAAATTTCTATCTTAGCATTCTGTCACACAATGAAATATGCGTTTAGGGATGCACTCTAAATGCACAGGGTTGCACTGTTACTCAAAATCATTCTTCAGCTAATAATGCACTTCTTTTTATTTTGTACCTGGTCCAATATAAGGTTTGCAGAAATACAGTATTATGTAAATTGTGTCTGTTCTGTAGAGACAGTCCTTACAGCACTAACAGTGTCTATATGGCTGTTTTTCATTTCATCAGTGAATAAGACTCAGGTCCATTTGAGCCTAACAGCACCCATCAGCAAATCAGTCAGCAGCATGCATGAGGACGGAAGTCCATCCATTATTCAGCTGCTGGCTAAATGGTCTCAAATTCTCAAAGCCACCATCCAGAGGGGAGAGGGCATGTAGAAGCAGACAAGAAATCCCAGTACTGTCATAAGACGAGAAAAAATCAAGCAGTAGGTCATGCATCTCATCTACATCCATAATTGTGTTAGAACTGCAGGATGACATCTGGAGCATAAGAATCATTATAGCTTAATTAGAATGCCTGGAATTGAAATAGACATGAGGCTGTGCTGTTGGAGAAGATGATTAAAATAAAATGCTAACCTAAGGCTGATTGAGCTCTGATTTGGTTGGGAAGATCTTTTAAGTGCTACTCTAAATGATGCGGAGTGTTTCATGCATGCTTGGGTTTTAAAAGCATGCCTTTCCTTTATCAAAACAGCAACACTTTGACAAAGGACACCCCAAAGGTTTTTCAAAATACTTAATGAAGAAACAGCTGAGTCTCCAGACGCTTATATTAATTGCCCCCAGATGGCACAGCTACAAGACATGGCTGCATGACCATAACAATTAAGGTATTCAAAGTAAAATAACCTATTCCAAACATTATAGTTTCATAGCCTCAAGGTCTGTATCAGTGCAATCTAAACTGTGGTAAAGCAGAGAGGCTTTTGGGGAAATTTCTGCCTAATGGATTTTTATCTATTACAACAATTATTTAAAATTTTCCAACTGTTTTACTTATAGATGTCTACAAAGGTTGTTCATCTATTAATATGCTTGTTAACTTTTTTAGTCTTTGGTTAGTGTTAAATGATGTGGCTAAAATCCTCATAAAAAGGTGTGTGTTTTCCATGATGATTTGGAATGCATAATAATATTGGTTTTAAATAAAATAAAGAACAATGTTCAATCATACCAATCTGTACAAAAAAAATCTTAATTTTTATACTATTAGGGTGAGTGATGCTTGATCTTTAGCCACAAACTCAGAATTACAAGATTCATTTATAACCCAAATGTTTATACAGCTATAAACAGCAGTTTTCCCACATTGTTTTGTTTGCAATATCAGGAGTTAAAAAATCTTGTATTAACTAGTAGTTTAAGAAGCTGCTGAGTTTTAAGCCTATTCAGGACAACCTTGCACATCACAACAACCTGAAAATCCACACCTTATTGGGAAATAGAGAGTTTTTGTGATTAATGCCACTAGCTAAAAAAAGTAATGTTATGGATATTTATTTATTAGGATTTTAACATCATATTTTACACACTTTGGTTACACTCATGACAGAAGTTTAATGTCAAACACAGTCATGGACAATTTTGTATCTCCAATTAACCTCACTTGCATGTCTTTGGACTGTGGGAGAAAACCAGAGCTCCAGGAGGAAACACACGCGGACACGGGGAGAACATGCAAAATCCACACAGAAAGGACCCAGACTGCTTTACCTGGAAATTGAACCCAGGACCTTCTTGCTGTCAGGTGAGGTGACAGTGCTACCCACCAAGCCACCATGCCGTCCGTTATGGATATTTAAACTGCCTGGTTTATTGTTCTACCTAAGTATATTTGAATTGTATTTTTGCAAAGGTGACTGAAAGTAGAATTAAGACTGCTAGCGCAAAAATCACCAAAAGCACAGGAAATCTATAAAAAACAATGCCTGCTAAAGCAACTCTTCTCTAAAAGTTCATTTATAAACAAACATTTCATCACAGTTCTAAACATTACTAGGAGATCAACAGTACATGATTCTTACAGCTAGCAGTTTTGGCCAGATACAGATTGAGAGTATTCTCAACATGCTGGATAAACAGTCAATAGATGTAGCAGATTGAACCTTTGCACAAATGACTAGGGTATTTAAATTAGACAATGCCGAGTTACATACTATCGAATATGTTACACTACATAATGTTGCTTCAATTCAACATAAAAGTTAACTTATTTGGTTAGTCCACAAAGTAAGAGCCTCTATTCTAAATCACACTCTAGCTTATGTCAAGTCATTCATTTATTTATTTTAAACAATAGTGGTAAATGTAACTAGTGCTTTTGTATTGTATTTGGTTGATTTTATACACCTGTTCACAATAAGTGTTGCTAAAATGACTGAACTCAATAATTAGATGAGTGCCTATATACCTTTGGCCATTTAGCATTGGATATAAAATTAAATTCAAATTAGATGTTTAACAGATGCCTGACAACCAAGTAACTGGTATCACTCTTAGTAACACATCGGCTACCTTTTTCTGAGCGTGTTGCTAAAAAGCATTAAATATCATAAATCCAAAATTAAAAACATATTAAATATCAGGAATTGTGAATGCTGAATATTTTTTGAGGGCTTTTTTATATTTGAATGCCCCGTCAAGTCAGATTTAGTCAATCTAGATAACCATATGTGCATGCTTCCCTGCACCCTGAACGTCAGGGCTAAGAATGCAGAGAACAGAAGGTGTCCATTAGACTGTAAAAACACCTGATGATTTATCTATACCTTTAAATGTAAAAGCATCACAATCTGTAACAGTAGTGACAGAAGGTGTCAGACTATGGTGCTGCACAAGATGTACATCCGGCTGTCAAATTCCCAGTCTGAGTGGAAGCATAATGGATATGTAGTGACAAGCTGACATCAAAACGAATGAGTCAAAACTGAAGTGAAACTTAACCACAAGTGACATGCCTGGTATTTTCAATAAAGGGTGTAGCAGAAACAAAACACATGGCCTGGTTAGGAGTAAACAAAATATCAAAGGTTACATATTAGACCCTACTAGAAAGTAAATAGTTAGAGCACAGGCTGTTCCACAGATAGTCAGTAATTGAATTCTCTCATGTTGAGGCTTTCCATTATTATACTACTTACCTAATTCTTGTTTTCATACAAATATGAATAAAACGATTCATACTTAATAATAAATAAACGTAACATGACATGGAGGAAGTGGACTGAACTCCATTGTACTGTTTTCCCAGCACATTTAAACTGGCCAGTAATGTAAATGCTTCTTATTCTAGAGAGTGTTGAATATGATAAGGGCTGAGTAATTACCCCAACAGGCTCCAACAACTGGGCCATGGACTAGACATAAATAAACAAAATGTCAAAATCTTCTCTGACAATCTCATTCAGAATTGTATGTAGTTTGCACACTATCAACAAGCAAATGTATGACACTATCCATAAAGTGATTTGGAAAAACATGTCAAGTACATATTACAATAATATTAAAGCAGTGATACAATAATCCCACATTTCCCCCATTCATTGATACTGATATCGTAAAAATAAAGTTAAAAAAGTATTATCCAACAACAGAGTGACGCCTACAGCAGCCAACTGTACTGCCCAATTGTAAAGTTATACAAAACATCTTAGATATGATAGCAGTATACCATATGTCTGTCATCAAAAATAAGATGTGTTGTCTGTAACTTTGCAGCCCATAATCACCACACACTGGCAGTATGCCCAGCAACAAAGACAGCCCTTACAGCTCATTATTATTACTATTAAAAGCATTAAAACATTATAAGCATTTAGTGAAAACGCTGTTTGCTCATATAGAGAGGTTTCTAAAACTCAATGTCTGTATTGACCATTTGTTACATTTACTCAATCATTGCAAAAAGATGTATGCATCTGTATATAAACTACACATAATGCATTCTTTACAATCCCCTTTAGCAAGCCATAAGAGCATAGGGAATATAAAGATAAAAATAAAGAGGAATGTGACCAGTCCTGACATGACAGGTCCCTGTCACATTCAACAGAGGCATTAAAAAAGTTAATCACTGGCCTGGAGCCCAGCACTCAACAACAGTCAGAGCATCTTAAACAGATGGTTTTAGATGCTCCAGTCCCAGTGTCCTGTTACATCCAAGACAGGCTCTTCCTCCCAACTGTCATCCCACATTAGCACTGCACGATAAGCATCTGTAACTCACCCCGTACAATTTAAGAAAAACATTTCTCCTCACAGGGTTCAAGCAAAGATGACGCTTGCCACACAAATAATATATGACAAAACAAGACTCTTTACTTGGCCTCATGTTATATTTTCTTTTTATAGATCTTTAGTTTTTACTTTCTTTTAAACCATAATCCTAAATGTTTAGTATGTTCTGTTTCCCATTTAACCATTTTTCATAACAACTGCAAGAAACTCATACAGTATTTTGGCAGTCATGTATATACTGTTTTCAACTGATTGTCTTGTGCACCCTATTCATGATCTCTTACATTCATTTCTTGTGTATTTATTTCTTTATTAGGATTTTAACATAATATTTTACACACTTTGGTTACATTCATGACAGGGCAGGTAGTTACTCATTTCACAAGATTCATCAGTTCACAAGTTTAATGTCAAACACAGTCATGGACAATTTTGTATTTCACCTCACTTGCATATCTTTGGACTGTGGGAGGAAACCGGAGCTCCCAGTGGCAATTAACGCAAAAACAGGGAGAACATGCAAACTCTACACAGAAAGGACCCGGTGCACTCCACCTGGGAATCGAACACAGGAACTTCTTGCTGTGAGCTGACAGCGCTACCCACTGAGCCACCGTGCCGCCCCATTTCTTGTGTAAAATCTTCCCGAATCAATGAAACAAACAGAATCAATGATATAGTTTCTACTCAAAACTACAGGACTGATTAAAAGTAATCAATTGTATTATTAGCATTGGAGGGATTAGTTTTTACTGTGTGTATTTCACACATTTCATATTTGTAGTAGCAAAACTGTTATTACAGTGTACCATTTATAGAAGTGCAACTTCACATGCAATTTCCTTGATTAGGAATTAATACCTAGATAATCTGAATGTGTCAACTTCTAAAGTCTGATTAGTTACATTGCTTTTTCCAAACAAATCATGTGTGTTGGGGTACATCAGATTGGATATGAATGGGAGGAAAATGCAAATAAGTGGGAATAGGTTGTAAAATTACTTTCTTAATTGAAAGGTTCTTGTATAAATATTCACTGAAGCACCATACATACATGTCCTACCCTACAGCTGCTTTGCAGACACCACAAGTCCAGGTTATTACAACAAATGCTAATTATAAATGTACCATGTTGTGTCTCATTATCTCACATAAATTCACATCTAAATCATTCACAGCTCTTCCAAGTAACATAGGAAAAGCAGTGGAACTGGAGAGTATGAGAAAATCATCTTGGCAGAACGCAAGAAGAGAGACTTGGCTTTAGTAATATTCTGTGAATTGGCACCAACAATATGCCCACCCTTCTAATCTGCTGTCAAAATAGCTCTGACATGATGAGCCATGGACTCCACAAGACATGTTAAAGAGTCCTGTGGCATCTGGTGTCAAGACCTTACCAGGAGGTCCTTCAACATTTGTATGTTGCAAGGTGTATCATTCTACAGTAAATTCTGGTACCATCTCTTCTGTGGGTATCCAACCGAAAAAGACTGACCTTCCATTGCTCTGATGTCCAAGTCTGATGCCTGGGTGCCCAACTGCTTTCAATGTGAATGGGCATGGGCATTCTGACTAACATATGACCAACCAGCCTCATACACAGAATACATTTTTTGGGGGTGGTCCTAATGTTTTGGCTCATCAATGAATTATTTATATGTACATTATATGCTGTCAAAAAATATCTTAAAATGTACTGTTTCAACTGTTTAAACAAAATGTAATCTAAGGTGCTTAAAAATTAAAAGGCTTATTATGTTTAACAATGTCTGTGTTATTAGTAAAAAATACACAGCAATGTTCCTTCAACTAACAGTACAAAACAATGAACTCTAACACCAACTGAAATGTCACTCTGATTGGAATTACTATTATGAATTAAAGATTAGGATTAAAATGTTCAGAAAGTTAAGAATCAGTAATAAAGAAATAGACTTTCTTCTGACAATAAAATAGTTAAACTACTGAAAAGATAAAAAAAAGTTAAATGACATGACCACCTTACTACCAGAAAATAAATGTAAATCTACGGTACTGTTGAAGATTACTTTATAATAGTAACACCACCACTCACTCTCATCCTTACCCATTCCATTTCAGATAAGAAGCAGAGATGAAGTTCCACCCACAACTGTTGACAATTTTTTACTGTCCAACCACACACCTGTATTGGAAAATGACTTATCTGAAATGCCCAAAAAGTCACAGCTGCGAATGTAAATATTTAACCCTACAAAAAATAAGAATGTATAACCCTTTACAAACGTTTCAGCAGAGCTACAATTTGCTTTAAATGAGGTCTTGAGTTGAATGCTCAACAAATAAATATGCAGATGTTATTTTGTTAATACTGCCATGTTACAATTATTTAAACCCTTGATGCTCTTAAAATCTACAAATGATAAACCTAAAAATCTGTTTAGAACCAATAAAACATGATGTACTGATACTGACCTTTACAGAAGTGGCATCATTTTTTATAATCTTATTCTTACTCCTAATCTGTCTTTTAATCAGTACTCTTATAGGCATAAATCCAACTTAATCTTAATGTGAGACCCATTGTTCCTTCTATTCTGTTGAAGAAAAAAAGGTTAGCTAATAAAGGGCTTGTGAGTTGTTTCCAATAAATATTGTGTGCTAAAAGATTACAATCGATATTTGGCTGGCCTTGTTATTCGACAAATCCAATCCAAAATTACATTTATGTGGCATTTTTAGCAAGTGACTTTTTATTCAAGGCAGTTTTGAATGTAATGACCATTGATCACTTCAGTGATAATTTGGCTTGCAATGCACATCAGTGGCACAAGTACTAGTTTTCAATGCAGTAGCTCTGATAACAGTAAATGTGTTCCAAACGGGAAAAAAAAGAAAACAACATGATAAATCTTTTGCATTATGCATAAGCTATCTTAACAATACACCATGAATTTAAAATATACACATTTGGTCTGGTCACTTTTAGATAGGATAAACATTCTCCCTGATCAACCATTAGTGTGAAAAATAGAATTAGGAACAGTTAAAATAATGCACCATGACAAACACTACACACAGAACACAGAAAATACATCTGGTCTAAAAACCCAAGCTAAATTTAGCATTTGGGCATAAACAGATGACAACAATACTTGTGAGCATTTTAAACTGAGTAATTGTATATAGCCACCAGTACAATGACGGCCCAACAGCACTTTTGCTCTTCTGTTCATTTGGCCCATCTACCACAAATACAAAAATAACTTTGTCAAGAAAATGAGCTAAATAACATGACACATGTTCTTGTGCCATGACCCAACAGCAGCCTAGTCTAAAGAATTTAGCTGGTGGGAATAAGAGGCCATGTTCAGCCTGACAGGTGGTGAGGGCTTGGCTTGGGTGTTGAAGACAAAGATCTGATGCATGCACTTGGCGAAACAACATTAACCCACATTACAAACCAACAAGCAAACACTTTCACTCAAACCCCATTCATGTCCCCTTACTGGTACACATAAGTGTTTCCCCTCAGCATATTTACAGCACAAGCGTTACCCCACTCACACTCCAGCACCCCTCTATATTGTTCTCAAGCCGTTAAAGAGCAAAGCCCAGGAACGGCTTCCTTTGAGGTCTTTCATGCTCAATTAAGTGCCCCGCGTCTAGCATGTAGCTGTGATGGGGCAGCAAGCACAGCCATTCTTCTGTCCTGATTGAAATTCATCTCACAGCATCTAAACTCCAAAGACTTGTTGGAGCATTGTTCTGACACAAAGGCTCAGGATGTGCTTGCTTTTAGAGTATCCAGGGGAAAAGAGGAAAAAGTAGATGACTGGAACAATCAGTACTGCCCAAAATACAAAGTTCAGAGTGTATTTAAGTACAGAAACAGTGACAACTAGCAAATAGTCTGGCGTACATTCCAGCTACCATAAAACATGCATCTAGGCTATACTTAAGAGTGTGACTAAGGGAAAGAAAAGGCAAGCTTATCTGTACAGTAAAATCATTCAAGTAATTTTCATAGGCAGTGTGCTCATTTTAAAGGTTATGGTTGAGGAAAATAGAAATGCTTATTGGGTTCATCTTTAAAAATAGGAATAGTTTTTAACTAAATGTTCCAAAATTTAAGTTATCAAGGTCTACAGGATGGGTTTTACTAAGTAGATTTGTAGAATGTGCATGACCTTTGAGCCACACTAATCAAATAACAGACGGGGCCAAAAATGCATATACATAATATATGTTAAATAATATTGTTATATATTATATATTGAGGTAACCCAAATAGTTTGCCAGTAAATATACAACTGGACATACAAATGAGTGACATTTAACTAATTAAATTGTTTTTTTTTTTTTGATGTGAGGACTAGGGTTTCCCTTTAGTGGGAGAAGTGAAGAGGTGTGAACATTATTGTGTGCTGGAGATTGTTAAAGATGCCAGGTGGCTGGTGAAGGGCTCCTATGAAGTGGAGGTGCCAGACAGGACCGTCTGCCTTCCAGAAGGACTAAATTTATTCAGCTGGAGCTTCCAGAGGGGAAAATGATTGGAGTAGCTGTATATGACATCTATGTCTATCACAAATATCTATGTGGTGTTGACAATCATGTAATACCTCTGGTAAAAAATAAACCACGTGTTCCTATAAAGATTTGATCAAATCTAGACTCCCCTGGACTTCCCTAACTCTAAAAACCTCAGTTTCAATCCAACTGCCAGCATCTCTATTGGAAGTGACTGCAACAATGTGTCTGGCCGGCTAAAAGCTAAATCATTAAAAGATCCAGGCATTCGTGTTGTCATGGTTACCCTAGCAGAATTAGAGTGCATGATGTGGCTAAGATGAGTGAGACAACACTCCCTCCCTGAACCCTGTTAAGAACAGACACACAAACACATATCGTCTGCAAGGTTCAAAAAGGTGAGCGAGAAGTGTCGGACAGAGTGAATCCAATCTATCCTTCTCGCCTCTGCCACATCAGTGAGAATGAACCAGCGGCAAATGTGTTAGAACCTCAACTTCAGCCACGTCCTTCACACCAGAGCCAAGGTTAATGTAATAAAAAGAACTCTTACTATGGCCTTACTGATACATTACAGGGCTTCCTCAAGATCAATCGGTGTTAAAAAGTCACATAAATAAGCAGCCTAATGATTGTGTTCATCAGAGGTGGCTGCCATCGTAAATTGATTCAACACTGAAGTGGCACAATTTCACCTTAGCTAATGACAGCAATTTCCAGTCTTTCCTTGTCTGTTCAACTAAACCTAATCAACCTCATGATTAGTTGTGTAGCTGAGTGATTTTTCTTGTTGATTACTACTTAGCTACTTATTTATGGGTATTTTGTAAATCTATGCATGCTTTTTTATCAAATGCATGTAAATTATGTAATTTCAATTTATTTATTTATTTTATTACACACTTTGGTTACATTCATGACAGAACAGGTAGTTACTGGTTACACAAGATTCATCAGTTCACAAGTTTCATGTCAAACACAGTCGTGGACATCTCCAGTTCACCTCACTTGCATGTCTTTGGACTGTTGGAGGAAACCGGAGCTCCCGGAGGAAACCCACACAGACACAGGAAGCAAACTTCACACAGAAAGTACCTGGACCGCTCCACCTGGGAATCGAACCCAGGACCTTCTCGCTGTGAGGCGACAGTGCTACCCACTGAGCCACTGTGCTGCCCACACCTTTCAATAATGAGGGAATTAGGGATAAAGTTAGCCAATTTCTTTTAATCAATAACCGAGCATCATTATTTGACTAATAACCATCAAGCATTCAATCGAAATATGAAACATCACAGAGTCCAGTTTCACCACTATACAGAGCGCACAAGGCAAGAAACACCCTGAACAGGGTGCCAACCCATCACAAGGGCTTGCTTTATGTTTTACATGAAAGTGCCACTATTCTTCACAGTGAGTCGCACAAGTTTTTCTTTACTGCAACAAAATCTAACTTACTACAAGCCTTGAGAGGTGCTATATATCTCACAAAGGTAACAGTCTGTATCGAGGAACTAGGATTGTGCAGTTTTTTGAGATTTACACCCCACTCTGCCTTAAGCAGTATTATGCTGATAGCAGAGCAGGTTAGGGATCTCCAGAAAATCACACAGTACTGTGCAGATGACAGATTGGCTTATTGTTTTGAAGGCAGCAGTAGGAATTTGTCACATTAGAGCTTTTGTACGATAAGACGCTTCCCCAAAGAGCCTCGACTAGAAGCGATAAAAAAGATTTACATGTGAATTCAGTGGAAAAGCCTATTTTAAGAATTGTGTTTGCTTGCCTTCATCCTAAACAACTGAGCAGGTTTTAAATGTCTCATTGTCAAATGCAAACATTTTACCAGGTGGCCTTCATGGATTACCTTGAAAAAACTGCATAGTGAAGTTTTCAAATCTGGGCTAAGCTTACTACAATATTCCCGCAATTAGACCGATGAAAAACAAACACTGGCACATTTGCCATGTCAAAAGACATTGTAAAATGTTCAAAACAGAAGGCTGAGCATACAGTTATTGATTAGACAGACATTTAAATACAATTCTGTAGATTAAAGTTACAAAGTCTACAAAAGTAGGAAAAATAAAGTACTTCAAATTCTCATTCCATGTTATGTTTTCTTGTATAAACAAAAGCTATTCTATATCTATCATACTTATCTACTGATTCTGAGTTCCTTTCCCAAATCAGTTTCTCAATATGGCAGATGATTAATGTTGATTTTTCACTGCACATTTAAGAACAAAGAACTTATTCAGACAGAAAACAACAAACTCTGTGGAAAAGCTAAACATCATGAAGGGGAAAACCACAATGTAAAAGTTTCAGAAATGGTAAACAACGCAACATGCTAACTATTTTATACTAAAAAAAAAAAAAAAACATGCCTCAAATGAATCTTATATTACTAATTAATGTTTCTTTTTGAACATTAATACACATGAAAAGAGAAATTTTATGGGTTTTACTAATAATTTAATAAAATGTAGCTTTTTAAAGATAAAAATTCTGCTCTTACCTCCTCCCACAGTATAAGAATAACTATTTCTATTTCATCATCTCTTGATAAAAAAATTCTATTTAGTTTTAAATAAAGAAATCTGTTTGTATAACTGATTGTATAACAAATGGATATACAAGCTTGTATAGAACCAACATACATAAAGCAGGTTCTGCTGGTGCTAAACCTAAAAACATTAAACCTAATCTGAAAATTTTGGCACTTAATGAGCAACACAGTTTAAGTTTCATTAAACCTAATGGTTAGTGGAAAGACCAAAGCACTTACCAAGGCATTAAGCGGTCACTAGTTTTAAATCTTAATAAAACCCAAGCTATAAATGCAAGGCCAGGAGTCCAAGAAAACATGCTTTTAGTCCAGTCACCCTCTAACAAGCAAAGAGACACTCATAAAGCTCAAGCATCTGCGAGCTAACATATACAGAAGATGCTAGCACCCCCTTTTAGGGTCATTCAGATGTCCTGTAATGCTGCATGAGCTGCAATTAAAAAGCATGTGTGATCAAAGAGTTGTAAGATGAGAAGGTACACATACAAATTTCAAACTAATCAAGGTTAAGCATTTTTTTAGAATTAGAATTGGTTGTTGAATATGATTTATATGTTTTCAGTGTTAGCAGAGCGACTAACAAATGTGATTCCTCAGTAAACATTTCCTTGCTCTAGTACAAATATCCAACAGTATATGAACACAAATCAGGTTGTTGTATGGTCAAGACTCATTGATGACACAGAACATACAGGCTATGGCATCTGGTCCAGACCAAAAGAAGGGCAGTTGTGGCTCAACTAGCACATAATTTTACTACTGGTGATGAGTTTAATTTGCATTAAAACGTTGTGTATTGAGCTGCACAGTCGCAGGTCAGATAAAGTGCCCATGCTAACTCCTGTCCACCAGTGAAAAAACCTACAATGAGCACACTAGCATGGGAAAGGACACTGAAGCAATAGAAGATGCTTTCTATAGATGCATAATTTATCACTCCACAGAGTGTGTCCACTGCTCCAGAGGCCAATTGTGGCATACTTTATACCACTGCAGCCAGTACTTGGCATTGTGCTTAGATGCAGCTGCTTGGTCATGAAAACACATGCCATAAAGCTCCCTGTGCACAGTTTTTGTGCTGATGTTAATGCCCGAGGAGGTTTGGAACTGCAGTTATTGAGTCAGCAGAGCACTGGTAACTTTTATGTACTATGCACCTCAGCACTTGGCAACCCTTCTCTGTAACATTACATGGTCTGTCACATCACGACTGAGTTGTTGTGGTTCCTAAAGGCTTCCACTTTTCAGTAATACCACTCACAGCTGATCATGGAATATCCAGGAGAGAAGAATATCATGAACTGACTTGTTGCAATGTTGGCATTCTATTACAGTACCACACTCAAATTCACGGAGCTCTTTAGATCTATCTTGATTTTTTACACCTGACAGTGGGACTGAACAAAACACCTGCATTAAGTGATTAAAAGGTGTGTCTCAATACTTGTCATATAGTGTAGGTGTATATATAGGCAGAAGGACAGAGGGAGTGGGGTTATGTGGTAGCACTTAAGAGTAGGGTAGATAAAAAGTAGTTTAAATCACAAGAGAGTGACAGAGTGGTATGGGCAAATCTTTCTGATGCTGTTGAGAAAAAAATCAGAATGATCAGGTTGGGTTAGCAACACGAGCCAAGAGGAATAGCTGGCTATATTTGTGGTGTCAGATCATAGCAAGCTGTGTAAAAGAGGAGGCTGACTATAAGTACTGGGTAGTATACCAGTTTCTATCTGCAGTACATGGCAAACCCTGGCATTATTTCTGGATTTGGCATGAGCTGGGCTTTACAGTACATTCCTCAAGAGACGAAGATCTGAGCCACGTTGTGGCACTGGCCTGTCTGGCAGTCTGCCAACTGGGATTCAGCGCTCACTTTATGATAGAGGGGCCAGTCAGCACTAAGTAGATAATTACCAGTGTTCACACTCTTCTCTCATATTTCCCCAGACACTCTGTCCGTACGGAAAACTGTACTATTCCACAAATAACAGCATAACCGCAGCCCACAAACAGCAGATCGTTTTTCAAAGGTCAAAACCAAATCAATCTGAAAAAGCAAACCGAATGCATGCCGTGCTGTTGAATTTATGCTTAAATGGCACATCTGACTGCATTTCTTAAAAAATCTGGAATTTAAATATGTTGTTTGTCAGTAAATCAGGAGATTATTTCAAGCCTGGGTTGTGCAGAATAGTCAGGCATAGTATTTAAGCATTGTTTAAGAACACTCACACTCATTGGCACTCGAAGGGTAGCGGCAGTTGTCTTGACAGATGTTCACTCATCAAAAGCATTTGTGTTAATTAGTTTTAATTCTTCACTAATCAAACTACACATGTTACCTGTCTCATAATACAGTATAATGCTGTACTAAACATAAAAAGAATTGAAAAACATACTGTACTAAACATAACAAGAATGTCTTGGCCGACCAAACTGAGTTACACCACTTGAAACATATTAGCAGGTCAAATGGTATCAGGGAATGACTAAATACAAGTACTGTCAATCACTTTGAATATATATATATATCTTCTCCAATCCAATTGAATTTCACGAAGTACATGGTGTGTGGGTGTGTGTGTGTCTGTTTAAAATTATGGTGCCCAGGTGGCGCAGTGGGATACTCCGCTAGCACACCAGCACAGAGTTTCTGAACTCCTCGGTTGGATCGGCTGGGTGCCATCTGGCGGGCATAATTGGCAGTGCCTGCAGCAGATACTAATTGGCCACCGTATCTGCAGGGTGGGGGCCGGACTATGTGTGGGTGGGTGGATCTTCAAACGCTGTGAAAGGACCCTGATTGGTAGAAGAGACGCCTGTGCAGAATGCTGGGGCGAGAAGATGAGGGCTGTGCACGTGTTGGAAGAAGCGTGTACAGCGACGTGCTCTCCTTGGATGCAATCTGGTATCTCTCAGCAGTGGAAGACAAAATTGAGTGTGCTAAATCACGAGGAAAATGGGGAGAAAATGCATTAAAAAAAATTATGGCAGACTCAAAAAACGAACTTTTGGATTCTGGCTCTTAGCTTTGTAATACTTTGGTTTTAAAAACTTCCATATGTTTTAAATTTGCCCTATAAATTGTGTAAACATCCTGCCCTTTATTGGCTTAAATACTCATTCGAAACAACTCATTACTGTGTGCTTTACGGCCATCCACCTTGCAAAATATTTACAAGCCGTTTAACGTCTGCAGTATAAACGTCATCTCTGCAGACCAGTTTCTTACTCCGGCCATGCTGAACTTTATAAACGCTATGACGCAAATGCACATGCGCAGAACGGATCTAAACTTTCTGACTGGGAATGTAATCGGATACTCGAGTTTACATGGCTTTCATTCTTCTATTTATCAGATTATTTAAAGGATTACCCATCTTATTTAATTAGATATAAATGGTGTTCATAATGGCCATTAGCATATATGTTTATTCTGATTAAGGTGTACACATGGACATATTCTATTTTTATTTACCTTTCAGTTGGACTATTAACAGATTACTCCGCTGCATGTAATAATTTGGGTCTTTCACCATCTACCATACATACGGTTATAAAAAATTCTGTCCGTGAAGGTCAAGGCTGGAAAGTACTGCTAAATTTATGTAACATTCGAGCCCTCAAACTGCACTAAAGGAGAAACTGTTGTTCAGTGCAGTTTGAGCCACTGGGCTCAGGACTACTTCAGAAAACCGTTGTTACTTAACACAGGCTACCACTGCATTAGGATATGTAACCTAAAGCCGTAAATCAATCTTATGCAGAAATGCTACAAAGTCCTCTGCACCCGAGCTCATCGCAAATAGACCAAAAAACAGAAGACATATAAGCTCAGGGCAAACATTATTGTTTTGTTTAAGTTGGTGGTATTAACTGATGATAAAAATCATGTAACAGTTTCTGCTGCAGCTTATACTTATTTCACAATTTGAAAAGTTGAAGAAAAGGAGCAGCTGTGCTAACTGACCTACGATTCAACTTTTAAGCAGATTAGCCCAGGAGAAGTTAACCTAGTATGGTTTTTCAGTGTAGTCCAATTTATTCATCTGCTGGTCCATGCTTGTAAAGCCAGGGCAAAGCTCACATTTATCTAGATATTAACTCTTATGGTCCATTAATAGTCATAGCATGACCTAAGGTCACAAATGATTGTCCTCTACACACATTTATGTTGGAAGCCAATCATAATTCTTTTATAGTCTGTCAGATTTTAATAATGAAGCAGCTTTTAACGCATTTAAACTACAGGGTGGGCCATTTATATGGATACACCTAAATAAAATGGGAATGGTTGGTGATATTAATTTCCTGTTTGTGGCACATTAGTATATGGGAGAGGGGAAACTTTTCAAGATGGGTGGTGACCATGGCGGCCATTTTGAAGTCGGCCATTTTGGATCCAACTTTAGTTTTTTCAATGGGAAGAGGGTCATGTGACATCAAACTTATTGAGAATTTCACAAGAAAAACAATGGTGTGCTTGGTTTTAACGTAACTTTATTCTTTCATGAGTTATTTACAAGCTTCTCTTTGTTTACAGCCATTGACATGTTGCAGAGGTTAACACGTGAGGAGCGGATAGAAATTGTGTTGATGTCTGGTGAACGCAGTACCCGGGTCATTGCAGCAGATTTCAATGCAAGACACCCTACGAGACCACCCATCTCCCATGCTACAGTTAGCAAACTGCTTGCCAAGTTTCGTGAAACTGGTTCAGTGTTGGATTTGCCAAAATGTGGACGCATGAAAACTGTCACTAATGAAGAAACATCAGTGGCTGTCCTAGCTTCATTCAGCAAGAGCCCACAGCGTAGCACTCGCCGCATGTCACTGGAGAGTGGCATCAGTCGAACATCCCTTCGGCGGATATTAGCTACTCACAAATGGCACCCTTACAAACTCCAGCTGCTGCAGCATCTCAACGAGGATGACCCAGATCGGCGCACTGAATTTGCAGAATGGGCAAAACAAAAATTGGAACAGGACCCTCAGTTTACACAGAACATTTTGTTCAGTGATGAGGCAAACTTTTATGTGAATGGTGAAGTTAACAAACAAAACCACCGCTATTGGTCTGACACTAACCCACATTGGATAGATCCCTCCAAGACTGTTGGAACACAAAAATTGATGGTATGGTGTGGTATATGGGGTACAAAGATAGTGGGGCCATTCTTCATCAATGGAAACCTCAAGGCCACTGGATATTTGAAATTGCTACATGATGATGTGTTTCCCTCTTTATGCACTAAAGCTGGCACGTTCCCTGAGTTTTTCCAGCAAGATGGTGCACCACCACATTATGGGTGTCAGGTCCGAGCATTCCTAGATGAACAGTTTCCTGGAAAGTGGCCCCCAAGGTCTCCCGATCTGACCCCCTTAGACTTTTATCTTTGGGGTCATCTGAAGGCAATTGTCTATGCTGTGAAGATACGAGATGTGCAGCACCTGAAACTATGGATACTGGAAGCCTGTGCTAGCATTTCTTCTGCGGTGTTGCTATCAGTGTGTGAAGAGTGGGAGAAGAGGGTTGCATTGACAATCAAACACAATGGGCAGCACTTTGAACACATTTTATAAGTGGTCAGAAACTTGTAAATAACTCATGAAAGAATAAAGTTACGTTAAAACCAAGCACACCATTGTTTTTCTTGTGAAATTCTCAATAAGTTTGATAAGTCACATGACCCTCTTCCCATTGAAAAAACTAAAGTTGGATCCAAAATGGCCGACTTCAAAATGGCCACCATGGTCACCACCCATCTTGAAAAGTTTTCCCCCTCCCATATACTAATGTGCCACAAACAGGAAGTTAATATCACCAACCAGGGTGGGCCATTTATATGGATACACCTAAATAAAATGGGAATGGATATTCAAATCTTGTCAAATGGCATGTCCATATAACAAAGGACAAATTAAACCAAATATCTGTGCTATGATATCTTGGTGCCTTAATTGCTCCACCTTACTGTTGCAAGGCTGATGCCGCAAACTAACAGAGGAACAGAATATTTAGATTTAAGGAAAATAATGACACCACACAGGTCAAAAGTTTAGTAGTTTAGCTTTGGTGGCATTACCCTGATAGTGAAATATCCCAGACTTATACATATGAACTCTTAGTTTAAATGAAATAGAAGGTCAGATGTGAGTCACAAAGTGCTTCCTTCCCTGCACTTAGCAGTTTTTAACTTCTAAATCTTTAATGAAACTAACACAGCAGTGACTGTGCACAAGAAACACATCTCATATGTCCTTATATGATTCTGCAAATGCTCCTTCCCCATCACTTCAACCATCAGGACATACTACATAGAACAGTGTTTAAACTATGAAAGCATAAGGTGTTTGGCTCAGGGGTCAACTGAAATTAGAAGACCATAACCAAAGCACTACATTTGAGATTCCTTTCCAGCTGTAAACCAGTAACTCACTTTGATTTTGTACACTTGCCAGAAACCTCTACACTGACAGTCAATGTGGCTGCAAAATGACTGTGAACATTAAACAGAAACCCACAGCTTACAGATTCACAAAACAAATTTTTGGGACTTCTGAGGATAGACAACCAGATATTTTAAACATCAATGCACTTAAAACTGGATTAGATGTTTAACCCAAATTAAACTAAAAAAGAACTTGCACTGTTTAAATGTATTTTTGTACATTATTACACTTGTGGTGCAGTTAGATACTCACTGTGAAAAAATACTACTTAAACAATAAATACATTGGAGTGGGCTCAAGACGAAATCTAGTAACCCCAAGAGAAGTGTGCTTTTATTCAAGAGCAAGTAACACAATGTATTAAAGAATATGTAACGTAGGTTAACAAAATTATGTTTTAATCAGTGTGATTCCACTGCTGCCATTAAAATAGTTTAATTAATAACTTTTTAATTTAAATAATACGGTCTTTATACAGCCTAATCTAAAAAATCTTCCTCCTGTAGCTGCATGCTGGTTCCGCAGGTACTAGATAAACAGTAGAAGCTGCTAATGCTGCCATTGAGACACGTACTTTAGATCTGATACAGAAAACAGAGGAAGATACATAGCTGTGAAGCTCTGCATATCATCACACAACTATTAACAACTTCCATCTGCTCCACATTACAGTAGGTTAAGCCCATCTCAATCCCATTTTCCTGCACCAAGAAAGTTTTTATTTTACTGTCTTTTGCAAACTTTACCAACAATTTACTTATACGAAGCCTTTAACCATAAAAACAACTAAACAAATGCAGGTAAAAATACAAGTACAAAAACATTTGGACCCTGAATTCTGCTTTAAATAAAGCCATTTACAACCATCTGTCACTGGAGACTTACCACTCTGATAAATGTACTGATAAGAAGCAGAGTAGAAACACAGCCAGGCCTGGAAACAAAGGCACGGCCAGGTCCATTGACCATTTATCTCTGTAGCAGGACAAGCATTTACAGGGTAGATGCTGCAACAGGTTCATATCCAGTGGAAATCACAGTGTTACCAAATTTTGGCTTATAATGTGATTCCAGTGATAGTATTACAATATGATACAATTACAATAAAGCAGCATATTATGCTCTAAAAACTATTTTATTTAACACACTTATCTATTACATTGATCATTAATACTGAATATTTCTTGTATCCAATAACCACCTGCATGAACTAGTATCAATAATGATAACAGCTAAAATGCTGCATCGTTATCAGATCAAATAGGAGTAGAAAACAAAATAAATTCTTATAAAAATAAAAGACTGCGCTAATGAAATGTATTAAAAATGAATGTTCTGGAGGTATGGGCTCTGACGCATGTCATCACATATGCCATTTTTTGCACTTCAGTAACAGTCTAAAAAATCCTTTTCATCTTTCGTTGAGTCCAGTGTATGTTTTTCCCAAATACAAGCTGAATTGCATAATGGTTTCTCAAACAATACCACCTGAGGGCTTGATGGTCACACTAGTTTTTTTATATTTTCTTATTTAAAGACCAAATTGTACAGATTCATTAAAAATACCCAACCAAGATAGGTATTTTATTTAGGCTATAACTAAATCAACAATGCCTGATACCAAAATGCAGTCAGTTTTCAATAAGTAGCCACATTGTACTAGCAGCAGCTGTGCTGTAAATCTTTGTTCTGTCTATAGTAAATGTGGATGGATTTCTTTCCTTTTGGTTATTGATTTTAGACAAAGAAATGCATCCTATTAAAGCATCAGACTTCACTAATGAATTTAAAGCTGAACTTGAACTAATGACTGAGGCCTATGACTAGACAATGAATTAACACACTTTTTTAGCAACATGTAATTTCTATACCGATCACAAACTGCTTAAAAAATAACAAAACTATGCAAATATGAAGCAAGGTTATAGGCCAACATCAGCTTTGAAGGACTCTATTTTGCGCTTGGTCTGATGGAACATTCTAAGCAGATCTCTACATCAGAGAGGTGTAGGAGAGGACTACCACTTTTAATTGTGGGTAGTCAACAAAACCCTAAAACATGAATAGTTCAGTATTGTAAAACATTTGTAGCAGCAAGGAACAATTGGTCTACTTAGAAACCTAGCTGAAGAACCCCTTTTTATGAGTACATACCATTACATAAACCTATATGAATTAAATACATTAGTAATATACTATTCAGCTGATCAGTTAGGTCTTAGGAGTAAGAATGCACCAACCTCACTGTACCATATTAGTACCATTATCAGAGCCTTGAATATTATCCTATACATGATATCCTATACAAGCTGGCCAGGACAAGCTTACAGCAACCTAACCAACATTCTGCAAGCTTTTTTGCCAGGAATTTAAGAGGATTTTTGTCTTATGTTTACATGCAACATCTGTGTTCTTTTGTCTAGCAAGAGAACACACAAACAGTGAATAAGATATTAGGGAATCATACCTGATATCACCAAGTCCACCATTTCTTAAAATTAATTTCTTTTTTTTTTTTTTAATTAATGAGGACCTGCAAAACCAAACACATTTAAATTTTAATGACAGCACAGTTTTAGTTTTTTTTGGAACTGAACTGTGTAGTCCCAATACTTGCCAATCCCCCTACCCTCATGTTTTGGGATGTGGCTGGAATGCACCTATAGCGCAAAGGGTCAAATGTACTAATATGTGAAAACCTGAGATATTAGGGCCAACTAATATCTTTATTGGGTCGTCTATACCAGCAGTTAAACAAATTTACACTCATGGAGTATACAGAGCCACATTAATAATCTGTATTAAGCAACTAAGTTTGTATAAGCCAATTCGATTTTTTGTTAGATATGCTGTATTAAGTAATACGTAAAGCATGTGTAATGTCAGAGTTTTATGAAAATTTTGGGTTATTTATTCCTCAAGAACAGCATAAACTGTCTCAAGGTGCATAAATGTTCAGAAATTATTAGAAATATAATATCAGGCTGTCTGAGGAATTTAACCACGTTTTTTCCTTGCATTTCTCAGCCATTTGAGATATAAAGAAAATATTGTTTATTTTCCCATTTTATGTTTTTGCTCTAGGGTCCATTAAATTCCAGCTATGCCACTGGTCATAACTAATCTGAAGCAAATAAAAAAAAATCACCAGTGCTGTGAGCTTTGTACACACCTTAAACGAGTAAGGAGGCTTACTCAGGTCAGTCCCATCCTTGAACAATTTATCCCGGATCAGGATTTTCAGCTTAAGTTTTGGGTAGGACACTAGTTCTGGCGAGCATCCATGTAGCATATTGTTATTGGCCAATCCATTTTCTGGTTTATCCCAATGATTAATACTTGATTTGATCTCGCAGTCATTGGAGACGTCTGGTAGAGGTTCTAGTGTGAAGTAAAGAGCTGGAGCAAACTTCCTATCTTGCTCTTTGAGTCTCTGCACTGCTTGAAGAACTTTAAGCCTGTGATGAGGTGGAAACACACCGATGGCGTCCAGATCTGGTTCTCCAATTTGCTTACACACTTCCAGATCGTCGTAGCCGTTATCCATAAAAGACTCGACATACTGGCTGAGCTGCAGGGCTTTTAACCACTCGTAGACGATCGCAGGCCCGGTGGTCATCGTTACTAGAGATAAAATACTCCAAAAAGTCCATGTATCTTTGCTGGCGTGAGTGTGTTTCTTCTCATTGTTTGTGAACACAGCTTGGCAACGCAAAGTTAATACCTAAGCGTCCTTGTTTGGAGACAGAATATATTTCCAAAACAAGTAGATTAGAACTGCTACTGTATTGCATTTTTTGGGTCACAAACAGATACTGGTTGTGATAACAGTGACTGGTGTTTCTCTACATGTTATATTGAGGATGCAAACACATTAGATGCACTGGAGAGAGCACAAACTAACACCATCACGCTAAAATCAAGTGTACTAATTCATGTAAGATATCCACTAACCTGGTGAACTTCATGTTGAAAACTGAGCATTTTTGTCTTTGCCAACAGTATTAACTCATAAAACAATTGAGAAACAAGTCCGACTTTTCCCCCAAATAAATCCACAGTCCCGTCAGCTGGCGTTTCCAGTGTCAGTAAATCTAAAAGCTTGGGTTCTTCAGCCTTTTCTCTCTAACATGTTCCTCTCCGTCGCTGAAGCTTTTAATTCTGCAAACACTGTGTTGTGAGAGAGTGAATCCAGCAACTTTAAACGTTACCCGATAAAACACAGCGCTGCTCTTGCAGGCATCTTGTTGAACTGAACTTGCTTATCAGTGTGAAGCCAATGTGGATCTGTTTGCTGTGTCGGTTCTTTGCTCAGTGGCGCCACACTGCGCCTGCGCTAAGACGTGCAGCAACATTACTTACTTCACTTTGTACTTCAGTTTGACTTCAGCCGCTCTTTTAACGCATTGTCTTTATTCATTTTAATCCTGTTCAGGATCACAGTGAGTCCGGTGCCACGTAAAACTCCGGGCGCAAAATGAAAGATAAACCGAGACTGCGTATCACACATAGTCAGCACACACTCACCCATTCACATTTAAGGGACAAATTAGAGTTTGTGGGAGACAATTTACGCAAGTACAGGGGGAACATACCAAATTTCTCACAGACTGTGACCAGAGGTGAGGATTGAATTCAGGATTTATGTTCTTTGTGTGCCACCTGCTCATTTCTGTGCTGCCCTAAACACAGGCCTTTTGAAAAGGTTTGGCTTTATTTAAATATGGTGAAAAATACTTGATGCTTTCCTGCTGTTCTACATGAACACTATTAACATACGTACATTCCTTTATCAGATGCTCTTAAAAACAGCAAACAATATGAAAATATATGTAAGCATTAACTTATAGCGACAAATGCTGCCTTGAGTGGTATAATCTGTAACTAAAATGGCATTTTCATTTTGTGAACTTAAGTAAATTAACAAAAAATCCAAAGGTTTGAAACATAAAGTAAATGCACATAATTTCAAAAACAAGAATTACAAATAACAAAATGTGCATAAAATAAAAAATATGCATTATCATGCATAGTGTTTAAAAGGTGTGCACTCGTATTACAGAATAATATTTCATAATAAAATCAATCAGAATGTACTGTATGTGTACATGTTAAAAAAACACAAAGTTAACAATCCACCTGTTTTTGCTGCACAGACTGCTAGTTCAAGTAATACTAAATTAATGCATGTTGCTTTAACAACAATGTATAACTAAAGATTTTTACTAGGAAACTGTTTCCTAAAGGTAAAAATAATTTGCTACCAATTTTTGCGTTACTGGACTTTACCTCAGAAATTGAGCATTAATTTTGTTGATGCATTTTGAACAATTTACAGTTAATGAACATGGTCAGTGGTTCAAAACTGAGACCCCAAGTAGGTTATTAATCTTTTATAAAAAGATCATTTTCAGAAGTAAATCCTAATGAAACCATTGCAAAACTGAAACTGGTTAAAAAAAAAATCACTAAACAGTAGTTTGGTAAAATTTCATGTTAATGTTTCCTCAGCTTAGTTAATACAAGTTAATACAAAATCTAAAGTGAACAAATTGTGGTGTTTTTTATTTATTTGTTAAATTTAACAAATTAAAATAACACTGTGGAAGTGCGTGACCTTCACGACCTCAGATGGCACTGTGTAAGATACTGTCAGGCTACTGTGATAAATATCACCACATGGGCTTGTGAGTACTTTGGAAAACCTTAACACAGTTTGGTGCTGCATCGAAAATGCAACCCGAATCAATATTGTGCAAAAAGAAAGCCCTACAATGATTTATTGCAGAAATTAGACATATGGTGCCATCAATTGTGCTATGCTACAACAGTGTAACTTTGTTGTCACAGAGTGTGTATGCTTGACTGGCCTGCCTGCAATTTACAGATTCTTGTTTTTACTGACTTTAACTGCTAAACACTGTTTAATGATGTAGTCACTAGTATAAGGCAAAGGTAGCTTAAAGGCATGGCTAAGAACTATTAATAGTGAAACAATAAAAATAACTGATATACTGTTTATTTAAAATAAGAAGCTCAACCCGTACACACGGGGTAAAACAGAACAGCCCCTGATCAGAGCATCAATGCAGTGCTGGGCATCGCTTTCACCCATTAAACCTTGTGGGAATTGTGGAAAAACTATGTCACCTTGTGGCCAACACCTGCAACAGCATTTTTAGCGTTATTATGGATGTAATTCTCCAAGACAAAACAACCAGCAAAAATGTTTGAATTTACATTTATTTTCCAATCCACGTCATGTCTATCAACATATTTCCTAGATTGTAGGTGGCAGCATAATAAGACAAACATCCATGTGAAACTTTGCTTAATAAAACTGTACAATAACTTGGCTAGGACAAGGAAAAACTGCACCCCACAGAAACTTTGAGACAATGGTAAATTGAGAAAACAGACCCTCTCCCCAGAAAACAGAAGAGTATGGGCTTAACGGATTATTGGATCGGCTGAGTTTGCCCTCGGTGAGAGATAAGTCAGAACATAATAACACGTTAAGTATGTTTATTCATGCCTGACTAAAAACAAAACACATCATTTGTTCTTGTCAAACGAATTCTGAAGATTAAGAAATCAGACAACTACAAAGAATATACAGAATGGATGATTTTTAATTGTAAACACTAAGCATCATGCTGCCTCTTTTGTGCAAGGAAACTTGTAGGACACACAGTATACAGAAATGGCCAAATTGTTAATTATTATTATTATTATCATCATTATTATTATTATTATTATTATTATTATTAAATGGAGAGCCAAAGCAGCTCCTCTTTTAATGAGCAGTTAAATATCCTTCACGTGTTTTACATTTTATATTTGAATTCTGGAGAATGTATACATCCAATTATCTTAAAATGCACCATTCTCATTTTAAATAATATACTAAAAGTATTACTTTGTAATTATTTGAAATTAAAAGTATATATATATACTTTCCAAATATATAAATATATTATAGTATCATTAAACCGACAATGAAGACAGATCTGAGAGTAAAAGACTCCTTAAAGCTTGCCACTAACCCACTCTGCAGTTTGCCCTTCCATGATTTGGTCCTTCTGAAATAAACTAATGCCAAAAAATAGTTACAATACAAACTACAAAAATATTAATAAAATGACCATTTATGTCATTATAATACAAAACATATAGTGCAAAACCACACAATTGCTTATACAAAAAAGAAATGAAGCACAGTAGCGTAATTCATTTTTAGGTCGGTTAGCACTAAAAATTCTCCATTTTGGTAGATATTTACACAAACATCACGGCAAGCGAAGGAGTGCTTTGCTGCATTTCCAGGAAGGTTTTGACACCAAGCTCTCATATGTATTATGACCAGTATTACAGCAGGTCTGAATTTATTATTTTTAACATGAGATCAATCTAAGCAATCTTTTGGTGTTAAACAAAACCATGGCAACCATCCTTAGGTGCTTTGTGCCAGCCAAGCACTCTCAAATTTGTCTTCAAACGTCCAACTATTTACAACATTTGGCAGCCATTTGGAAAGAACAGAAATGCCTTGTCCTTCATTGGTAAATAAAGAACAACAAAATAAAGCTTCTAAATAAATGAGTAGCAGCAGTTTCTTGCACCCCACAGACAGGAATAAAGAAAAAGACAACAACAAAAATCATATTATATCTTTTAAAATAAACATGTGCTATGGCATTTCTATAATCGCGCATGAGCATACACATATTTCTGCATATATGTATGTTCACAAAGACACACAAGTATACACACAAAAGGTCAAGGTTAGCATATTCACATGATAAGCAAGGCATAAGATGCCCCTCTCATGTACTGATTGGGGGAGTTTAGTGGTGCTTGGTCATTTCCACTGCAGCAAACACAAAGATGGCTATAGTCAATTGTCACACATGCATCTGTGGGGGGGGGGGGGACGAAAGAAATATTTGTGTCCTTCATTCTCCAGATGAACAGGTGAACATCAGGCTGAACCAGGCCTTTCCAACAGTTAACCTGCAGTGCTGTTCTGTTTTATAGTTAGCCAGAGACATGCTGCTTTATGGGGACCCTTTATCGCAGAGTAGAGGAGCTGAATGAAGGTGAGAAAGAGCAAGACTCAGCATCTATCCAACATTCTTTAGTCTGCTAATAGTGAATATATCTACAGTCATCACAAGGCACATACCGTTAAGTCATGCCTCACACTTTTGAAGTCTTAATCAAGTTTTTCCACATGGACGAAAATAGTACACATGCTCCAAGATATAAATCTTCAGGGTATGATATGCAACCACTCATAAACTACTAATATTCAGCAGATGAGTAGACCATGCTCAGTTCATTTACCCTAATATATGTTTGGATACATATGGCAAGCATCTTAGCCAAACAAAGGTTTCAGTGGATGTCTGAGATTTGATGTAAACCATGTCCTTGATGTCAAAGGACTGAGATGAAAGATCAGCACAATTATACTAAGCTGTCGCTGGTCTGTGACTCGCTCATGGCAGAATGATCACATGCTATATGCTAATAAAAGCACATTACCAGCCCTTTAGACATGATATTAATGACACCTCATTTATCACATGTAAGTAGTTCTGGCCAGTCCATGTGACATCAGATACAAAAAGGATTTCTAAAGTCACAAGACATGCTATTTATTCAGGCCAGAGTCACCAGTAGCATCACACCAGGCAATGCTATTGGCATTTGATGTACTGCTCAATTACTCTTGCCTTATTCACTTTTACAAATAGCCACCACCATTCTGTGTTTTCTAGGTTTTTTCTTTTTTTGTATGGGTTGAATGGCAGTGAAAATGACAGCACATATAATGATAGTGAATTGCATGGTCAGCACACGCTAAGTCCTCTCTGCTGTAACAGCAAAGAACATCTTTGTGACAGGAAAGGATGCTCAACCTTCGCCAAAAAAATTAAGTTTGTTGCTGGCTTTTCTTTATCCCCTTCTCTCTTCTTCTATTCTCACTCTCCTTTCTGCCCCTCGGTCCAGACAACCAAGGAAACATTGTGACATTGTACTGGGTGAGAATGGCAGACCCGCCTCCTTTACTCTGAAGCAAGAACGGAAGAGGAGGAAGAGGGGGAGGAGAGGGAATGGATGTGGAGCCCCTGACTCTCTGCATGGCCATCAAAGCTGATACCACTTCTTGTCCTTGTACTTCAGCATCACCTGAAAGACAGAAGCAAGAAAGAATGATTAATATGAATTAATTATTCCTTCAAGTACACATAATTTAATTCATCTGCATTAAAGCTAAGTACATTTGGATTGCTTATTTTGGTCCAGAATGTGATTACTGTACTTTTATTGACTTAAACAAATCCCACAAAGAATAACACGCTTGGGTTTGATACAAACATGCTCAGAATCATTCATTCACTTCTGTTCTAATGTTTGAATGTTTATAATAATCCTCTGCTAAAACATGGTGCTCGTTGTAATGAACTCACATCATGTGCGTGCTTGGAAAAGGAGTCTGCGCTAGCCATCATGGCTGCTGTCCTCTCTTCCAGCTCACCGAGCTTCTGCCCTCTCTCATCCAAAGCTATCCGGGCACGTGCCAGCTCCCCCACTACACCTGATGCTGCCCCCTTCATGCCTTCCATGCCACCTGGCCCTGGAATGTGCTGCGCAAGGCTGCGAGAAGCCTTGCCTGCTGCCAACTCGCCAACTGTGAAAGCAAGTTCAAGGACAAACAAAGGTAACAACGACTATGTAGAACTGGTCTCCAGTATACAACATAATACTACTGTAGTTTTCAATCCCCTGAATTATAATGCAGCAACTGATTAAAAAAGGGTGTAATAGTCAAGCCAAAGGCTTTTTTCCTTCACATTCTGACAACAAAATATATGTTTTTGTTACTGGCCCAGACTATGAAAGGCTAAGATCAAAAAGAGCAGATATTTACAATGAACTCAGTGAAGAATTCTTCCTACTTTGTAATCATCGTTGCATCACATTCAACATCTTTATAAGCACAATGCATGTCTATTTGGAGCATAGATTCGGAGGATGTGTTTGATGGTTTAGAAACAGTTACCTCTGTAGCAAAATTGATTTATTTTTTGCTAAAAAGAGCAAATATGAAATACTTCTCCCTCTCTGACTCCCATGTATTCTATAAACATATTTATATACAGTAAATTCAGAATGTTTTCAGCCTTTCTTGACTTTTTGTACACTTCACAAAATTTTTTATAATGATGTGAAAGTGATGATAATGAAGTGAAAAATGTTTTCAATAACAAATAAACAAAATAAAAACCTGAAATTGCTTATTTAGACCCTTTGCTGTGACACTCCAAATTGTGGACAGGTGCATTCTGTTTGCCTTAATTATGAGGTTGTGGGTTTGAATCCTGAGTCTTCTGTGCAGCCACTGTTGGGCTCTTGAGCAAGACCCTTAACCCTCTCAGTGTCAGGGGTACTGGTACAATGGCTGTGCTCTGATCCCAGCTTTTAAACAAGCTGGGATTTGTGGAAGAAACATTTCATAGTACTATACACGTGTATATGTATATATGACGATTAAAAGAATTCCCTTCCATCATTGAGATGTGTCTAGAACTCAGTTGAAGTTGCAATTTGAATTAATTGGACTTAATTTATAAAGGCACACATCTGGCTCTATACGGGCCCAGGAAAAGAAATACCAAGCAATGAAATCCAAGGAACTATCTGTGGATCTCTGTGATCAAACTGTGACAAAACATAGATCAGAACAAGAATATAAAACTATTTCTAAAGCTTTGTGAGGCCACTGTTGAGCTTGGAGTTTGCTAAATGGCATGTCTCTAAAAAGACTCTCTGAATTCAGCAAGCACTGGTGAAAAACTGTTATGGGGTGCTTCTCAGAAGCAGGGACTGGAAGACAGGTAAGCACTGAGGGATGGATAAATGCATCCAAATACAGGAAAATCCTTTAAGAAAACCTTTAAACGGGGCAGCAGATCAGCTTTCAACATAACAGTGACAAGAAGCATACAGCCAAAAATGAGGTGACTTTGGGCAAAGTGTCAGACAAAGTCTAGACTCAGACATTTGTGGAGAGGATGACAGTTCACACTCGCCATCCAATCTGACAAAGCTTAAGAGGATCTACCATGAACAATGAGATCAGCTGTATATGCTGCCAAAGGGGCTTCTACAAAGTACTGAGTAAATTGTCTGAATACCATTGTATATAAAAGATTTTAGTGTTTGCTTTAAAAAAGAACAGTCAAGGGGTCTGAATTATTTGAGTCCATGGCACAAAATACTACAGAAATAGAAAAAAAGAACATTAATATAAAACACATAGATGTATTGATATAAAACATGTCTTTATTGGCACTAAGATGAAAAATACAAATGCAACAGCTATCTACACTTACATATATACATTTATACACTAATGCTTTAGTTCAGTACACAAACCACCTACAAATTGCACACTGATCCACAGTAGCTCTCAGTATAGGATTTAGTGTATGATTCTTAGTATAAATTTCACGGTGTATGCTTTTGACACTTACAGAGATCTTCTCTGTCAAGAGACTGGGCTCCACCTCCAAAAAGACCCTTGAAGAATCCTCTGTTTGGAGCCTCTGGTGTCTCTACTGGAGTGAACAACTCTCCCAACATCTCCTGTAAACATCAACATGAGTGGTATTTGTTAGGATAAAAACATATTCACTGGATTAAACATATTCTGATCTGATTTAAATGTCATGCAAGATCAAATAACATGTTTCTTTTCATACAAAGAAGCTCAGTAAGTAGCATCTTAAGCTACTATCAGAAGGAAAATAATGAGGCAACTGGCCATATCAGCCGATTATTTTGGTTGGTTACCTGTATGCACCTTATGGCTAAATTTTCTGGTTATGTTTTCAACTTTTTAGGTACACCTTAAAGACACAATTAACATACATTGTTCATTTAACATCATATGCTGTTTTACCCTACTACCTCATGGAAATAGCCCACCATAAAACCAATAAATAAACTTGTACATGAACTCCCCTTGTGGAGGATTTATGTTACAACTTGTACAGAGAGAGTCAGATGCATTGTGATGCCTGGGTCGCATAAAAAATAATGGATAATGCCGCTCAGGTGGCGCAGTGGTAAAACACACTAGTGCACCAGAGCTGACATTTCGAACTCGTCGGTTCGAAACTCAGCTCTGCCATCTGGCTGGGCAGCTATATGAACATTGATTGGCTTGTTGTTAATACTGGGCGGGACGCCGGAGAGGGACCTCTTAACTGATGCAATTTCGACCTCTTCTGGCTGATTGATGGCGCCTGCAGAGAGTCAAGGAATAATGTGGACAGGGTGTGGCTCTCCGTACACAAAGTTGATATGCATATGAACTCGCCTCGTGCAGGTGAAAAGATGCAGTCAGCTACTGCACACGTGTCAGAGGGGGCGTGTGACATTCTCACTCACTTCAATCAAAAGTGGGGATCAGCATCGGTAGAGAGGAAGCATAATGCAATCGGGTAATTCGGTACGACTAGACTGGGGAAGGAAAATTGGGAAAAATGCCAAAAAAAATAAAATCATGGACAAAAAGTGCGTCGCTTGAAAAAACCCTTCTGTAATGCATACAGTGTGAGAATATCTGACCTGTAATGCAGACAGTGTGAGTATATCTGTCCTGTAATGTAAACCGTGTGAGGAGATCTGACCTGTAAGTTATCACAGGTTTCCTGACTGTAGGTGATTCTCTGGATTTCAGTAGGTGAGGTAAGATACAGAGCCTGGCCCAGGTTGGAGAAGCAGAACGTTCTGGCTATCCGCATGTCTGTTAGGGGCAGGTAGTTCACGTCTAGAAGCGGTCGCAGACTGGGTAAGCTGACACAGACAAAAATGAAAGAAGTATTTGAAATGGTAATACAGTTTACAAAAGGCACAGTGGCACAATTGGTAACATTGGTGCTGCACAGCAAAGGCCCCCCACCCCCACCCCCAAAAAAACCCAACAACAAACAAACAAAAAATAAAAACACACAACTGCAGAACAGTAATTAAAAAGAAAAAAAGGTTTCAACATGCAGCAATAAATTCACCTGCTTACCTCAGAGTCATAATGTGGCCGTTGGCACAGAAGCAGGCAATGCAGATGCCAGCAGACATAACCACAACATCAGCCCTCAGCACAAACGAGGTCTCTGTAATGTTGTGTTCATAAATACAATTCTGGGAAGGCAATGCCACAACTTTAGCCTGTTTTTCAGAGCACACCACAGCATAATGGCTGTCCTGGTTCTCCTGAGAGGAAGCGGGTGAGCCAGGTCGGCGCCGCCGTGTCCTCTCTCTCTCCTCCTCTGAGGCGTTGGGGTCATACCAGCACTCAGCAGTGGGAGGCTGCAGAGAGCCACTAGAATCCATCAGGGCCATGCGCACAATGCCACCTTTCAACCGAACTATCAAGCCTGCAGAGAAAACCAGAGCGCTGAGTCACATTCCAAGGATTTTTAAATACTTGATAAGACAACATATTAGTCAAATGTCATTTGCAATATAAAGTGTTTTTTGTGAGAGCTTCTACTTTCACCCTAACTTGTTTTCAACCAAAACGCCCAGGTCAGATTGTAGAACCTTTGTTTAAGAGGTACATATACACGACTTTTAAGCTTTATTAGTTCTTTCAGCCTTTATCAGTTGTATAATGTAGCAAATGAACAAAGAAAATGAATGATAGTAGTAGTATTTTAGAGTAGCAATATATTATGTCTCAACCCTTACATAATATTGCTGATCTTAAAACATGATCTCAGAAACTACAGCCTGTATGAACTAAAGTTGGGTTACAACATGATTAAACCATTGGGACTCAATAACCAACCTTAATTTACTTCAGCTGTAATGTTTTATATAAACACTACCAAGAGATTCAAGTGTTTAATGTGTGTTAAAATCATTGTGGAACTAAAAAGCTGTAACAAAAGCTGAAAAAGGGGCCACTTCACTGTACCAGAGGATGATTTCAAGGCCTTGAACATTTCTAGAGACACCACTGTAAGTATTGACTGGCCATGAAGAAAAAACCCAAAAAAATTATCCAGATGTCTCAGCAATCTCATCAGGACAACAGAGAAAACCCCTGTGTTAGTGCAAAAGACTTACAGGATAACCTGATGAAGGTTTAAAATAATGTGTCAGTGGCAACCTAAGATAACGTAACAACCAAGGACTTTATGGCTGAGCTCCACAATGCATGCCACTGCTGACCAAGAAGCACAGGGGGGTCGATTGGAGTACATCAGAAGGATTTTGGATAGGTCTGCAGAATTCTGCATATAAATTGCCTATAAACTCTTCTGTGTATGAATCAGAACTGGAACTGTTTGGCCATATGGATCAGCAGTTTATCTGGTGCAAGAGAGGCGAGGCTGATGACCAGAAGAATACTATACCTGCAGTCAAGCATGGAGGAGGGTCAGCTATGATGTTGGGTTGTTTTTCTGCTGCAGAAACTGTCAGTCTTAACTGTTTGAGTGGCATTATAAATTTTATACCCTGTACGGTGAATTGGTGACAATGATTCCAAACACACAAGTTAACCAAAGCTTGGTTAAGGAATTAGTCCTGGAACGTCCTGGTGTGCACTTATCATTTTCCAGAATTAAAACCCATGGAAAATAGCTGCAGCCTGAAAGCCATAAAACCTCGATGAGCTGGAAGATTTTGCATGAGAAGAATGGGCAAAGATTTTACAAGAGAGGTGTCAGAATCTTGTTAGCACTTAGCAAAATCACTTATTAGAAGTTACCAAGGTAAAAGAACATTTCATCAAGTACTGAGGCTGAGAGCTAAATAATAGTGCATATAGATGTTTGTCAAGAGATCTTAATGTTTCTCATTTAAACTTATTAAAATTGCTTTTTATGTATCAATAAATAGTCTCTAGTTACTGATACTTGTTATTTATTTTACTTCTTGCACCACTTTTCTCAGAAAATTGTTGCAAGTATGAGTGCTTTGGTATTCACGTTCATTTATTTTGTTGGTGTTGAAAAAAGCTTGTCACAGGCACTTCATAGTGCAGATTGTGGTCTGACAAACTATATTTGCCTTGTTTTTAAGACAGGTATATTGTACAAATTCTTCAAATGGTTTAAATATATAGTAATGCAATATCCTGGCAAGTGTGTGAGGTTTTAAACATGCAGTTTACACAATGTTAAACTGGCAGCTGTCAGCTTTCTTTGTTAGCAACAGTAGCCCTGAAGCTCACTTGTAACCAAAAATCATTTTGAGGTTTAATAAACAACATAATTAGGTTTTAGATTAAATAAATAAAATCTGGGTTCCCAACACGTACCACAAAAGGAGACGCCTACAGTTTGCTGCAGCCTCTGTTCTGGAGTAGAGGGCACATTGAAGGTGAGACCTAGCATAGTGCCCAGAGAAGTGCCCAGCCAAAGATGGGGGGATGCGGCCACATCACTCTTCCTAGACAGAGACTCACAGAAGTGCAAAGAAGAGATGATCTCGCGTGACTCTTTGTCAATGCTGGTCACGCTAGAGCTGCGTGAACGGCTGAATGAGTTGTCCTTGGCATCTACAGGCATGGCAGTCCATCAGAGACAAATAGAGAGACAAAGGGAATAACAGTTTTTTACTATTAAAATGTGATTTCAAAACCTCAGGTGAAATCTAAAGCTGAAGGGGGAAAAAGTGTGGTTACTGTTACACAAGGCATCATTCATTTATTGTTTATAATAGCTGGGGAATAATTAGTTAGTTATAAAAATTGCTGACAATTACAGATGCGTTTGCATGTAAATGCACAAGCACACACCACATGGTCAGTATGTTATTCTTTAAAATCAGAGAACAACACTCAACAACACACATTAAACTAACAATAGTCAAGAATAAAAGAAATGTAAAGATTCACCAAGAGTTCATGTAGTTACAGCTTCTTTCTAAAATGTAAACTGATCCTGTAGAGTGATACATCTAGTGTTTTAGTCTTTAGGCATGAAAGCCATGTAGCACACACACACAAAACACTTTGGCATTTTATACACACACACAAACACCCACATATATATATATATATATATATATATATATGTGTGTGTGTGTGTATGTGTGTGTGTGTGTATATATATATATATATATATATATATATATATATATATATATATATATATATATATGTGTGTGTGTGTGTGTGTGTGTGTGTATACAGTATATATACTGTATATATATATATATATATATATATATATATATATATATATATACAGTGTATCACAAAAGTAAGTACACCCCTCACATTTCTGCAGATATTTAAGTATATCTTTTCATGGGACAACACTGACAAAATGACACTTTGACACAATGAAAAGTAGTCTGTGTGCAGCTTATATAACAGTGTAAATTTATTCTTCCCTCAAAATAACTCAATATACAGCCATTAATGTCTAAACCACCGGCAACAAAAGTGAGTACACCCCTTAGTGAAAGTTCCTGAAGTGTCAATATTTTGTGTGGCCACCATTATTTCCCAGAACTGCCTTAACTCTCCTGGGCATGGAGTTTACCAGAGCTTCACAGGTTGCCACTGGAATGCTTTTCCACTCCTCCATGACGACATCACGGAGCTGGCGGATATTCGAGACTTTGCGCTCCTCCACCTTCCGCTTGAGGATGCCCCAAAGATGTTCTATTGGGTTTAGGTCTGGAGACATGCTTGGCCAGTCCATCACCTTTACCCTCAGCCTCTTCAATAAAGCAGTGGTCGTCTTAGAGGTGTGTTTGGGGTCATTATCATGCTGGAACACTGCCCTGCGACCCAGTTTCCGGAGGGAGGGGATCATGCTCTGCTTCAGTATTTCACAGTACATATTGGAGTTCATGTGTCCCTCAATGAAATGTAACTCCCCAACACCTGCTGCACTCATGCAGCCCCAGACCATGGCATTCCCACCACCATGCTTGACTGTAGGCATGACACACTTATCTTTGTACTTCTCACCTGATTGCCGCCACACATGCTTGAGACCATCTGAACCAAACAAATTAATCTTGGTCTCATCAGACCATAGGACATGGTTCCAGTAATCCATGTCCTTTGTTGACATGTCTTCAGCAAACTGTTTGCGGGCTTTCTTGTGTAGAGACTTCAGAAGAGGCTTCCTTCTGGGGTGACAGCCATGCAGACCAATTTGATGTAGTGTGCGGCGTATGGTCTGAGCACTGACAGGCTGACCCCCCACCTTTTCAATCTCTGCAGCAATGCTGACAGCACTCCTGCGCCTATCTTTCAAAGACAGCAGTTGGATGTGACGCTGAGCACGTGCACTCAGCTTCTTTGGACGACCGACTCGAGGTCTGTTCTGAGTGGACCCTGCTCTTTTAAAACGCTGGATGATCTTGGCCACTGTGCTGCAGCTCAGTTTCAGGGTGTTGGCAATCTTCTTGTAGCTTTGGCCATCTTCATGTAGCGCAACAATTCGTCTTTTAGGATCCTCAGAGAGTTCTTTGCCATGAGGTGCCATGTTGGAACTTTCAGTGACCAGTATGAGAGAGTGTGAGAGCTGTACTACTAAATTGAACACACCTGCTCCCTATGCACACCTGAGACCTAGTAACACTAACAAATCACATGACATTTTGGAGGGAAAATGACAAGCAGTGCTCAATTTGGACATTTAGGGGTGTAGTCTCTTAGGGGTGTACTCACTTTTGTTGCCGGTGGTTTAGACATTAATGGCTGTATATTGAGTTATTTTGAGGGAAGAATAAATTTACACTGTTATATAAGCTGCACACAGACTACTTTTCATTGTGTCAAAGTGTCATTTTGTCAGTGTTGTCCCATGAAAAGATATACTTAAATATCTGCAGAAATGTGAGGGGTGTACTCACTTTTGTGATACACTGTATATATATATATATATATATATATATATATATATATATATATATATACAGTATATATATATTACCCTGGATACCGTGGCTCTTGATACATCACAAAGACTTGCTGTCTTGGTCACAGATGCGCCAGCAAGACGTGCACCAACAATTTGTCCTCTTTTGAACTCTGGTATGTCACCCATAATGTTGTGTGCATTGCAATATTTTGAGCAAAACTGTGCTCTTACCCTGCTAATTGAACCTTCACACTCTGCTCTTACTGGTGCAATGTACAATTAATGAAGATTGGCCACCAGACTGGTCCAATTTAGCCATGAAACCTCCCACACTAAAATGACAGGTGTTTCAGTTATTTTGTCCAACCCCTGTATATATACACACACGCACACACACACACACACCGATCAGCCATAACAGTAACCCCACCTCCTTGTTTCTACACACACTGTCCCATGCTATCAGCTCCACTTACCATATAGAAGCACTTTGTAGTTCTACAATTACTGACTGTAGTCCATCTGTTTCTCTGCATGCTTTGTTAGCACCTTTTCATGCTGTTCTTCAATGGTCAGGACTCTCCCAGGACCACTACAGAGTAGGTATTATTTGGGTGGTGGATCATTCTCAGCACTGCAGTGACACTGACATGGTGGTGGTGTGTTAGTGTGTGTTGTGCTGGTATGAGTGGATAAGACACAGCAGCGCTGATGGAGTTTTTAAACACCTCACTGTCACTGCTGGACTGAGAATAGTCCACCAACCAAAAATATATTCAGCCAACAGTATGCCGTGGGCAGCGTCCTGTGACCACTGATAAAGGTCTAGAAGATGACCAACTCAAACAGCAGCAATAGATGAGCGATCGTCTCTGACTTTACCTCTACAAGGTGAACCAACTAGGTAGGAGTGTCTAATAGAGTGGACAGTGAGTGGACAGTGAGTGGACACGGTACTAAAAACAACTACAGCAGCGCTGCTGTGTCTGATCCACTCATACCAGCACAACAAACACTAACACACCACCACCATGTCAGTGTCACTGCAGTGCTGAGAATGACCCACCACCTAAATAATACCTATTCTGTAGCGGTCCTGTGGGGTTCCTGACCATTGAAGAACAGGGTGAAAGCAAAGCATGCAGAGAAACAGATGGACTACAGCCAGTAATTATAGAACTACAAAGTGCTTCTATATGGTAAGTGGAGCTGATAAAATGGAGGTGGTTTTAATGTTATGGTTGATCAGTGTATATTTATCTTTTTATACAACATAATTTCACTAAACATAATAACTATCATGATTTTTACCAATGGTCAATATAAACAATAAATTATTAGTCAATAATTAAATGAATAAACAAACTGGTAAAAATAAAACACTACCTCTCAAAAAGAATAAGATTTATGTTGATCCTTAGTAGCTGCCTAAGGATAAAATATTATTATGGGTTTCTGTTATTTTGTCATTTCTCTGTACCTTATTTTTTTCCTATTATTTTCCTGTCAACAGATGACATTAACAAAATAAAAAGATGGAAGAGCAGTTTGGTTATTAAAGGTAATCAGCTTTTAATTACTAAAACATGAATAGTCTGTCCTTACAGAAAAGGTCTGGCAGGAACAACAAATCTACACAGTTTGTTATTTAACCCAAATGAATCAGTCAGTCAAGATGCGTTTGGTGTCTGAAATCTGCATGTGTGCTATGAAGCTAGATCTAATAGCAGTCACAGATTTTTCATACTTAAATAACATTATCCTTTTAGCTCCAAGGAAAAAAAGTAATTTTTGACACCAGAACTGTGTGGACCAGCTGACTACATTTAGCTGATAGATTATGTTTGTATCCATAATTGCATCAGGCTTTGGTTGTAGGTTAAAAATCCAAAATTATTACGAAGTGTGGTACAATTGCTGGTACAATTTGTGTAGCTACAGAAGCAAACACAAGTTAGTAAGATTGATAATTAAAGCCATCACAGCAAACACCAGAGGAGGAAATTAGTTAGTAGAGTCAGTCTGGATCAGCCCCTGCAAGGCCAGATCAGGACCACTCACTGAAATAAGGTAAAAAGTGAGTCCTGTGAAGAGATGTTGTTTTTCTTCTTAACACTTCTTTCTTCGCATCACACATACGTTTCTTAATAGGAAGAGAGTACTGCCGCCGTAACATTCCTTTTACACAGTGTACAAAAACAAAAGGAGCAAAGTAGAGACACTGACAATCTCATTAACCAACACACTCACACATACAACCCACTATGCCTTTTTACCCAGCACATTTTAACCACTCAGTACATATCATTAAAATGCCATTTTTATTTCGTAGTATATCTTAAAATATTTATATATGCACACAAACACAGCAAAAGTTCAGGCTTACCATCTTGTTTATGATCAGCAGCCAAGCTAAATTTCCATGACATCTTAGCTGGAAAAAAACACATGATAATTCTCAACAGAAGTTGGTGTTTTAAAAATAAATTTCTGGTCAGACTGAAAAAATCAAGAAAACAAAACAAACTACTCATTCTGTATCTTCCCTTTAGCTTCAAGGAAAGGAGGTGTTAAAGTTAGGAAACAGATGAATCAAGAAGCAAATCATTCGTCATAAACTGTACAGTAGCTTTGTAGAGAGTCACTTTTGCTCATAATGGATCAAGTATGTTACATTGTAATTAGGCCATGCATGGAGAAATTAAAAGTGAGAACCGGCACCGTCCAAGCAGAATCATAAATGGCTTATTAGACTGTGAGAGAGATTTAATGCATCAGATATTTGTGTCAAGATTCCAGTACAGAAATTGCATTGGGCATTTTTATGATGTGACAGAGGCCTGTACAAGTAAGTGTTACCCTTGCAATGCATCACCATCCTGTGAATATAGCCTGTAATGTTAAACAGGGTGAGTTACAAGAAAAAACAAGAAGCAAAAGGACTAAATAAGGAAGTTAGTAATAAATTGAACATTTTGGACCCAGTTGTCAAGAAAAAAATCTGATGAGCTACAACAGAGAAACATTTGGCTTTCCAGTTAAATTACAGACACCAAACTGACATGCAAAACAATATTATTCATTTAAGTCTGTAATTAACCCACTTTCTAGAAATATCTTTACATGTAATATTGTTCTGCAATGATCACTATTTTTGCACTAAATTTACTGGGTAGCACAAATGTTATTTTGATGAGCTGCTCAGTTTAATCCCAGTGTATTAGTGGAAAGAAAGTTATATTAAGGCATAAAAAGCTCATACACTACCAAAGTCATTGGCAACACTCTTTGATATCAGTCTGCTTTTCCACTTAACTGTAAATGTATTAAAACATGTCAATATGAAGTACCGTATTTTCCGCACTATAAGGCGCACCTAAAAGCCTTAAATTTTCTCAAAAATCTGCCGTGCGCCTAATAATCCGGTGCGCCTTATGTGTGCACTGAGTTCCAAAATCTGTAAAAATGTTGTTGTTGACTTTGGTAAGCGCTCCTCTTGATTGACTATCGGACCATTTCCCGCTGACACAGGGACGTAATACGTACACTACAAACGCTGGCAGCGATAAACCAATCAGAGAACATTACGTAATACGTACAGTACGTACGCTTACCTCCGCCACGCCACCTTTGCTTCCGTTACCTTTTTTTTGTAGACCGTATGTTTTAGCATGCGCCTTATAATACGGTGCGCCTTATGTATGTGTTAAGTACAGAAATAGACCCCGTAATTGAGACTGCGCCTTATAATCCGGTGCGCCTTATAGTGCGGAAAATACGGTACCTATAGTGTAAACAATACCAAACCTATGATAAGAGTGAAAAGGCCAATGCCATACCCTTTTCAAGAAAATTGTGTTTGCTGTCATCATTGCTGTCACATTGGCAAGATGAGTCAGAGCCTATGCAGTGACATACATTTCATATAATCATGTATTATAATCATGTGCCATCATCCAGTGCCTGGTCATGTTTACCAGCTGTTAATTCCTACAATATACGGTACACATATGCTACAAAACATGACAAGCACTGGGGTTAAGAGAATGACAACAATATACAAGCTGAAAAAACACACAATGTAAAAGACAATTACCTGATGTAGGTGACTTGCATCGGTCTTCTGCGGTAGCAGACCCATCATGGCCATCACAAAAACCTAGTGGGAACATACAGTGGTGTGAAAAATAACTTTGTGTATGTCACACTAATAATTTCAGGTTATGTGGTGAAGTACAAGTTCTGTTAGGACTAGGAGTAAATGATCTGATTCAAGGAGGCTTTTTTAATTCTTTTAAATTATTAAATATTAAATACTTCATAAAGAAGTAAGCCTAAAGTAGCCATACACAAGATACCAAAATGTTACTGGATTGTGTTTCTCATGGTTTATTTTTATGAGCAGCATTACGGGTAAAATTAGATTTTTTAGATTATTTGTGTGCATTCAGATACAATCACAATAAAAAAGAAAGGTGAAATCAATCAACAATAATAAATGCCACAACCAGAGACTAAACAAAGACAAAACAACAACAAATGAACGGAAAGAGAAAAACAAATGCTCGATGGTACCAGAAGACTTACTGAGATAAGAAGAGTGCAGTGTTTTCACAGATTCAGAATAAAAGCAAGAAAAGCCAGGCATGCAAGACTTTGTATGTAGATTTTCTTCACAAAACCACAAAGAGAGACCAACAGCACAAAGGTGAGAAAAACATTACAGGCAGGTCAAAAGCTTTGAGAAACCTACAGTCAAAATACTTTATTTAAAACCTGCAGGGCGAACATAAGAGAAACAGATATCCAGCTGAATGTATTTGTATCTATTAGCTACTTTTATGTATAACCCCCATTCCAAAAACACAAAAAAGAGATGTTTTACTTTATTCACTGCATTCTATTTTGTAAATATATGGTCATATGTGCTAGGGGGACAGTAATAGCCTAGTGGGTGGAGCTATGGGTTATCAACTTGAAGATTGTGGGTTCAAAACCCAGCTGCCACACAGACACTGATGGGCCCTTGAGCATTTCATTGTACTGTACAATTTCATATGTAAATGTGTCATTCTATCTGCCCTACTTTTTTTTTATTAATTACTAAATTAAAGCCTGCACATTCTAAAAAAGTTGGGATGGGGGAAAACATAGAAAACACTTTTGCTGGCATTTATCAATTCATTTTGACCTATGTAGGTTCATGTGAGACTTTGTTGTAGACTGCTTTTGTTTCCTAGGGCTTTGGAGAGTGCAAAGCAAGAACAAATGCTTAGAAAAAAGACAATGTAAAGACATGAAACAGTCATTAACATCACCTCACTATTTGTGCTAACTGTATTTTCTGTTATGTACAGATGACAAACAATACTCTGGCTATAAAATGTGTAAAAAGCGCCATGCTTACCTCCAGAGGGTTGCCTGGCTTTTCGGGGTGAGCGTGGTTGTCTCTGGTGTGGATCAGAGGAGCCGTACAGCTCTGCTGTGCTCACATTAAGCAACAGAGTCTTCTGAAGGTAATCCACCACAGCCAGTCCATTCCCACTACCAAAAACCACTCTATTGCAGGAAGAGAAATGGAGAAATGCATTGTATGAGCATACAACCCAATACCACGCCTTTCAGGACATCACAGCTATATGCTTGTTTTAAATTTGTAAAGGTACATGGAAGTGTTTCAGACGATACTGAGGGTGTTATAACACTTGCACTACTCAATCCAGTTAAATCAGAGCTCATTTTCCTCCTTGGTGTGATTCCTTTTGGAAGGTGTGAACACAGTAATCAAACCTGGGTCCGGAGCAAAACAACTGAACTGAGACCCTTAAGAGAAGCTGGTCTTGGTTCGGTCCCAAACAAACTTTGGAGATTTTTGTTTGTGGTGAGCACATGGTCTGACCTTAATCTGACCCAACTAGCATGTCACTGTACATTCTCAATATCAGCTTCCTTTTTCTGCTCAGTTGGCTGAGACAGCACATCATCTTCGCAGTCTGAAGCAGTACAGCATTTTCAAGACATATCCTCAAAGTGAATTCGACATTCTGCTGATGCAGTTGAGCCTGGTATATTGCCCAGATATTCACCACAGCTATAAACAAATTTTTTGCCATTTGGCCTTTGTCCTGTATTTACTTTCTTGTTCCCACCTCAGCCACCTCTGACCAATAAGTAAAGTGAACATTCTCACAGTTTGTTGTCGTGCATTTTGATGCACTTAGATTTTTCTTTGTGTAAAAAAGAAACAGAATCATGGGGAAAATGCTCAAAGCTAACTCATCAACTGATTTGGACCAGATCAAAACAAACTATAGGTGTAAATCCTGGTATAAAATGTTGTTGCAATTTGTAACTATTTTTAGATGTTCTTATCACAGCATTCCACCACATGCATAATACAAATATATAAATAACTGGCTTACAGGCCATAAGCAGAGTTAACAGCCAAGCTGGTAATCTGCTGTGGTGGCTCCCCACTGACCCATACCAACTGAATGACCAGTTCCACCTGGTAGCCTGGAGACTGCTTGAGTGGAGTGCTTCTAACCCTGAAACAAAGGGTAATGAAAAAACAAGATGACAAGAACATAAAGTATAAATATGGTTGATTTGTTAAAGAAAGCATTTAAAGAACAAAACGACTATTATAAAAGTAAACAAGAGCCATACTTAAGACAGGGCACATTGTCCCGCAGACCGTCAGAGGAGTTGTTGCTGCTGGTGGATAGGTGTGTATGAGGTGTGATTGATTGAGGACTAGATGAAGCTCCTGGCGTGGACACAGCTGATGCTTGGTCTCCTCCACCATCCGGAGAGTCCACATCATTTATCTCACACTGCATACGCACCTCCAGCAGCTACACACACAGAAAGACAATAACACCCTATGTTTAAGAATGACCGTTTGTAACAAATTCTTGTTCATATTATTATTTTAGTAACAATTATTATTTTTAAGAAAACCACATGTGCCAAAAAATCTTAGACACATTGCACCAAATGGGCAATGGGTATAAGAACATTTTAATTACTATAGGCACCATTGGGAGTATTCTCCGGAAGTACCAAACCTGTTTGTTCATGGGCGAATGCCAAAATTTAGACCAGAGGCCTTGGCAGCCTCATCAGGACAATAAAGACACTTCATGGCTGGACTCCACTGGACTATATGTATATATAATATATCATTTTCTTTATGGGTAAGGTGTTAGACAGCATTGTGCTTTTAATCGATTATCAAAATAATCATTAGGCGCAGACCTAAAATTTAATACAGTGTAATTCAGCTGACATATCTCCTTTACCAACACCCATATTTTTTTCTATTTATTCATGCACTTTCTCCCTTTTTCTCCTGATTTAGCATAGCCAGTTAAACTTCTGCTGCTGGGGATCCCGATTGCGTTTGAGGAGGGTATATTTGTCTGCTCCACTCCCCCTCCAATGCATGCGCAGTCCCCTTCTTTTTTGCTCATCCACTTCTGCACAGGCGCCTCGATCTGCTAACCAGGGTCCTTGAACAGCGTTTAAAGACCCCACCCACTTAGTCAGGCCTGCAGGCACTGCCAATTTTGCCCACTAGGTGACGCCAAGACGACTGGTAGCCGAACCAGGCTGTTCAGAATCTCAGTGCTGATGTGCTAGCGGAATATTCCCATAACATTTTTAAATGTGCATCTTAAGAAAACATAAGTGAAAGTGAGTAAAGGTGCAGTTAACTGAACCAGCAAAGATTGATGAAGGCCTATTCAGAACACTGTAATAGTGGTACTCTTGAACTGCTTACTAAACAAAAGCCAATGTGTTGTGTGTGTCATACCTGAACCTCCTCTGTGGTAACTTCCTGTTTACTAAACCTATAAACAATGACATGTGCAGAAACTCCAGCCACACAAAGCATGCGGCTCTCTGGGCACCAGGACAAACTCTGGATGGCAAAAGGGTCTTCCTCCACTATATCAGTGCTGGGCTTCTCCTCCTTGCTGCGTGCTTTCTCAAAAACCTTGGCTGTTTTAAGCTTGTACAGCACCTGCAGCATTACTGAAAGACAAGCGACAATTTCATCAGGCAGTTTCAGTTTACAAAGAAAAGTTCAGTATTTGTTTAACAAGTAGAACATGCAAGGTTTAAAACAATATGCACTCACGTGCAGAAGCATCCCAGAATTTCACTGATCCATCAGCGTGTCTGTATTTCATTTTTTTTTTTTAAACGATACAAATGCATACATGATTACATCCTATATTAATTATTTATAAATCCCTTTATTTCATTTAAAATAAAAATGGCCAACAGTGTGTATGTTCACAACAAACTGAAAAAAAAAGAGACTAAAACTCACCCGGTGATGATAATTTCAGGATAACTTTGTGAGCCCTGTCCCCAGTTTCCACCACTTATAGGCCATTCCTGGAATTTAATACAGATTTTCAGGTTTCAGCACTTAACAAAACAAATGTTACTAATAACAAGAATGTGCTGTTACCTTTTTACTGTAGCCCTGTCTCTTTTGCCTAAGGCCCACTGAGTAAAGTGCAGGGATGAGTTCAGCTGGACAGTCAGCAAAGTATTCGCAACATGTCACTGGAGACTCATGAATAGTCAGAGGATATGGATTCTCGAAAATAGGGTACCTGCAAAAAAAGGCATGGTTAAAATTGATTATATATTTAATTGTACGTATATTTTATAAATTTTATATAAAAAAATACATACCCAGTTTGTGCAAGATCAATAACTACTAAATCCTTCTCTAGCAGGGCAACTACAGCATAAGGCTCCTGGTAATCTAGAGAAAAAAAGACGCATAAAAAAGTTTGCTTAGTTATTTTTTTATTTAAGTTAATTTTCATGTCTGGTCAGGGTTGCAGTGAGTTTCCTCAAAATCACTGGGTACAATGCAGTAACACATTCTAGATAGGACACCAATCTATTGTGGGGCATTAGGCCACTTTCACTCTTAGTCAAAGCCAATCATGTCTATATGTAGATGCCCAACCGACCGATAGTACTGTTGTGGATTTACACCCTGGATCCCAGTGGTAGTGGGCTAGCACGATTTATTGCTGTGCCACCCGAGCATCGCTTATCTAGTTGTATTTAGTTTTACAGTATTAACATTCGCCAATAATGTAACAATTCCGCAGCTGGCATTTCACTCTGTGTCTAAGGGATGCCATCTACCCTGATGGTTAAAATGTTCATTTAAAATTATTTTCACTGCCCATATGCAATTATTTGAGCTAACTGCAATTCATTGAGATCATGAGATCATGACCTCAAACAACCTCAAACAACTATGACAAACCACAATCCAGTTTTGTGACATCAGTTTTAAATATTGGAGGGGTTTTTGGTCAGTAAAACTGACTTCTTTACATATACACAAATAATTTAACTTTCACATCACGATGCTCATGATTATTAAGAACAGGTGTTTTAGCCACAACCATTATAAAGCAAGGCCCAAAAAGACATATTTGAGATTAGTGCATCTTTCAAAATCACAAATTCAACATCACAAATACTCTTTGAGAAAAACAAACTTATCGGTCAGGTGTCTGCATACTTTTGGCCATATAGTGCATATATACTGAAGGGAGGGTTGCTGGTGCTTGGGTAGTGCAGCAGTAAGATATGCTAGCTCACTAACTGCTGAGATCCAGGGTTAGAATCTCAGCAATGCTATTGGCCAGTTGGGTGTCTGCAAAAACACGATCGGCTAATGTTTGAGGGGGAAATGGCCAAAGCAGCTTAGCCACTGGGAGATGAACTTTTCAGTGCACTCTCATTGCCAGTCCCAGGGCTGTATAAAAATAGGAGGATTGCATCAGGAAAGGCATCTGGCGTAAAACTTTGCCAAGTCTGATATGTCAACAGATTTGCTGTGGCAGCCCCTAAATATGAGAGTAGCTGAAAGTAGAAGTAGAGAAAAATAGGGTGGAGTGCGTGTGTGTGTGTGTTTGGGGGGGTGTCTAAGGGGAGAAGTTTATGCAAGAAAAAGAAAATGAAAATGTATTTACAATACATATATCGACTAAAATAATGTTATGTATAAAACAAAAGTTATGGAACATTTAATAGCTTCCTTAAATTATATTCTATAGATATTTGTGTAATTGATTTCAGCAGAAACATGACATTAATATTGTGAATATCACAAACTGTCAGACAGTGGTGATGGACTTAATATTAATTAATGATTGAATTGGTTATAATTCAAGGAAAAAAGCACATAAGAATAATTTATGACTAATAAATAATAGCAGCACACCCAAATCATAAGTAAAATGTCGAAAACAGATAAAAATATTGCCGAAATACTAGATACTCACACAGATACTAGATACAAGACAGACAAATCAGCAGCTTACCGTTCGGATATGGAGTTTCACACAAAGTTAAGAAATCCACAATGGGATAGTCCATCTCAAGTACGGCAGTGCTCTTCCCATGCATTACAGTCAGACAGGCCCTGCGCCCAACTGTATCATATGAAAGACCTCCGGACAGTATCATAAAAGGATCCCTACACAACACAACAAAAAATAGGTGAAAGTGCAAGATGTCCACTCACCCGAAGATCAGCAAATTCTGAATTTGCATTACACAAATCTACCAATGATTTTCACGCCAAACCTTACCCTGCTCTGGTTGTTTTATATTCCACTTTTAGAATCGGTTTGCATGGCTCAGGCTTTTTTCCATCCTTAGGCTGTTTGCCTAGTAAAGTAAACACACACCACAGAAGCTTTAAATTAACAGTGTGGATGTAATTTATTGTGATCTTTTTAGAACCCTGATTCAGTTATTTTTAAAGTAATGACCTTAAGCAGCCTACCTTTACACTGGGTTATACATGTGGCACTACCTTTAAGCACTGGGTCTAATGGGAGAACATGCAATGCGTGGATTGTACTTTTACCATGAGGTGTAATGATCTGTACTGGCTTGGCGGGAGAGCGTATATTCCATGTTGTAAGTGTACCATCTGAGTGACTGCACACAAACTGTTTCCCTTCATGGTGCCAGGCCACAGAGTGGCTCGCCTACAGGCCCAGAAAAATGAATTAGAAATCAAACACAGACCATCCAAAATAGTGCAATCACAGTCGAACTAAAAGTAATGCTAAAATAAAAAATAGATTCAACCATTAGCCTTAACCAAACATTAGTTTGTGAGCATGCTTTGTGTGTAAGGAAGACCTAAAAAGGAAATTGCTACAAAACAGACACATGAATGTGACTGCATCATATAACCACAAGCATGACTAATAGATTGTGAAACCTGAATAACTGTTGTGCCTTAGAAATGCATGCATGAATACACTTAGCTCAAGAACTATTGGTAAGGATGGGGGCGGGGGTCCTTAAACATCTCTGCAGTCAAGAACCTTAGTCTCACACTACATTTATGAGAAAATCTAACCTTTAAGTAAGTTCATTTTATGAAAAAAACATCAAACCAATGACACTTTTAGGTTCATCTAATGGTTTATTATACAGAACTGCAGAGGCAAAATTCTCCTAGTCAGGGGGAAGATAACAGAATACACAAATTACATGACAAAAACGTGTTAACCTTTTAAAAATGGCTATAAAATACCTACATGCCTGAAATGCCCATATTAGGATAATAAGACGTATGAGACAATAGAATTCTTTTAAAAAAATCTGCCTGGAGGAATGATTGGAGGAAAGTGTTTTTGTCCCTAATGCATTAAAAAGAAGACCAGAGGAAACATTTTTCTTAAAATACACAGGTGAGGATTTTCAGAAATTGGTAGCATTTAAAGTTCACTAAGTAAACATATCTATAATTAGATGCCCCCTCCTGTCAACAAACTACATCTATAATTAGACACCACCTTCTGCCAACCTGTGCCAAGAAGCCACAACTTCTCCCAGCAGAAGAATCCAAAACATAAGTCCATATGTTAAAAAAAATTGTTTAATGAGCAAAAACCCAATCCTTTGCCATGGCCATTTTAGACCCCTTGCCTAAACAAAATTGAAGTTAAAGGTGAGTTGACAAGAGTGGACCTGGACATGTTTTACTATATTCATGAGAGCTATTACAAATCTTGCTATGCATTCTTAATTTTTTCAGATTTCCCCCCTTTATCTCCAAATATAGTCTCTTCCAATCCCTGATTGTGTAAATCCTCTGCAGCTTGCACAACCCCCGACCTGATCTAGAAGAGTTGGACCATCACACCCCCTTCAACACGGGTCCAACTGAATGTCATTTACACGCTTGGTTAGACTACTCTCCATACCCAGGATTTAAAGAAGGGTGTCATAATTGCAAGATTATCTTCACACAGAGACACATGTATAAATCTAAACCAGATTTAATTGCACAACTCTCATCATGTCTAATGTGCAGGGAATACTTACACACTGAAAAAACATAGAACCATGTATTACTTTTATTATTGATGATGAAACAAACTAATACTAATTCATTTTATTTGTTTATTTGCTTATTTGGCTTTAGACGAAGCCAGGCAATTACAAGAACACAAATTAATGTAGTTACTTGCAGTTAATTTATTCTTTGCTCTACATGTATCATCCTTATTTATCCAACGATAGACCAACGATAATGTTAATATGATCAGTGTTGTGTTCTTTCCTCTGCCGAAACTTGAATTAGAAATTAACATGACATGTTCAACCAATCACATTTTATTATTTCCAGTCTCGGGCATGCATTCTGTTCACACACAGAGCGTTGTCAGACAGACGAGATCGAAACAAGCCCTCTGGTTTTAACACTTCTTTCAAACATGCCCACACATATCAAATAGAATAAATGTGCAAGTGCGAGGTGTGTGTATATGTAAGATGAATTATACCTCATCATAATTGTAGCGGTAGTCTGCTTTCTTCGATTTTAAATCCCATAGCACAACAATTCCACATTCAAAACCAATCAAAAGCTACAAAACATACAGAAAGATTCAGGAAAATACTTAGAATAGGGAACTCTAATATTATGAAGGCCAGCACCAAATACACTGAAATGCCATGAGGTTCTTACCTTTCCCTCATCCATGGGGTTATCACTGATGTGTACTACAGGTCCAGGATGGGTTTTTGAAGAGCTAAAACACAAAACAACATTCAGCACTATAATTTATTTTGATTAAAAAAAGCAACATGTTTTACACTTTGGCTACATTCATGACAGGAACGGTAGTTACTCATTACGCAAGATTCATCAGTTCACAAGGTTATATCAAACACAGGAAACCGGAGCACCCGGAGGAAACCCACGCGGACACGGGGAGAACATGCAAACTCCACACAGAAAGGACCCGGACTGCCCCACCTGGGGATCGAACCCAGGACCTTCTTGCTGTGAGGCGACAGTGCTACCCACTTAGCCACCGTGCCGCCCCACTTATACATTTATGTACATAATTTTATGACATGACATTTACAACAGTTGATGACGGAACAGATGATTATATCCAAAGCAACTTCAAATTGTGAAATAGGGTTTTAATATTTATTCCCCTCACTGCACCTCTGCAACTGTGTGTGTGTGTGTGCCATTGTCTGATTCGACTCTTTATGCTGCACCATACATTCTAAATAGGAGACAGATCTGGACTGCAGGCAGGACAGTTAAGCACATGCATTTTGTGTCTATGTATACAGAATGCGGTTTGGCATCATCTTTCTAAAATAATCATGGACTTCTTGAGAAAAGTCTTGTCTTGATGGCAGCATGTGTCTCTCTAAAATCCCAATATACGCCTTCAAATCAATGCTGCCCATGCCTTGGCACAGATGCACCCCCATATCATGACAGATGTTGGCTTCTGAACCTTTTACTAATAATAGTCTGAATGGTCCTTTTTCATCTTGCACAGAGAACTCGACGTCCATTTTTCCTAACAACAAGCAAAACTGTGGACCTATCTGACCACAGCAAACAGTTTCACTGTATTTTTTTATTTTGGATAATCTGAGAAGAGCTTAGGCTTAAAGAACTGAAAGACATTTCTGCATAGAACTGATGTACAGCTGATTTATAATTGATGTAGAATTGAATGATGTTTCAGGTTGCATTTCTTGGTGCAATGTTGGACTGTGGTAAATGACAATGATTTTCTGAAATACTCTCAAGCCTATAAGGCTATATTTAGCAGAGTAGAATGATGGTTTCTTATGCAATGCAAAGGTCACGCACATTCAGAATGGTTTCTGTCTTGGACCTAGATGAACTGAGATCTCTAGAAATTCCCTGAATCTTTTCACAATATGATAAACAGTAGATTTGGCAAAGCACCAAATTATCTGCAATCTTGCATAAAGAAATGTTCTTTTAGAACTGACAATACTGTAACAAAAGTGTAAGCCACGATCCTTCATTGCTTGTGGATCCTCCCTTTATACCCAATCATACTTACCTCACCTGTTACCAATTCACCTGCCTATTGTGAAATGCATCACGCTGATTATTCTATGAACCTTTCACTCTTATTTTGCCCCCGTGCAAACTCTTATTTTGCTCCTGTACAATTAGGGTCGGGGGGGATGGGGGGAGGTGCGGGAGCCTATCCCAGCTTTTCAATGGGCGCAAGGCACACAGTAACACCCTGGACAGGGCGTCAGTCCATCGCAGGGCAGACACACACATACACACCCATTCACCTATAGGGCAATTCAGTGTCTCCAATTAACCTGACTGCATGTTTTTGGACTGTGGGAGGAAACTGGAACTCCCAGAGGAAACCCATGCGGCACAGGGAGAACATGCAAACTCCACACAGAAAGGACCCGGACCGTCCCGCCTGGGGATCGAACCCAGGACCTTCTTGCTGTGAGGCAACAGTGCTACCCACCGAGCCACCGTGCCGCCCCAAAACTAAACTGCCAAAATAATTTGTGTTCAGAGAAAACAACTATTAGTTAAAATATAATATAAAATCTTCCTATTTTGTTACCTATATAAATAAGCTGTTCCAAATACAGCCATACACCCTCGCACTCAGTGTAGTTGGTGACACTGTGCAGATCTATGACCTGTGTAGATCTATAATGTGCTAATTTGCTAGGGTGAAAAAAGCATTTGAAACACTGCCCAAATCACTGCACAAATCAAAGAATTTTAAGTAATAAGTCATTTTATAAATGAATGCAGAATCCAAAACATTCAAATCAAATAAATAAATGAATTAATAAAAATAATAGCCCAGACACAAAATCTGTTTGTTCTGGCCTCTCAGGCTAGTGAATTGTACATCCCTATTTTGCTGTTTATTAAGAAGATAGAGGGAGATATACTGAACATAAACTTGAATCTATATGAAGAGAACATTTGCCTATCACTTTGGGCCAGGAAAGAAATGTAATTAGTCCATTTGAAATGGGAAATGTAACATCTTCATAGTAACAACAGCAGAAACAGCAAAATGACAATAGTCCAAGTAAAAGCACCATGCTGGTGGAAAAACCATGTCATATGTCATGTAACTACTGTCCAAATATGTTTATCTCTATAATCAAGGCAAAATTATAATCTTTACCTTTATATGAGTAACAAGTAGAACATATGATCCTAAAACACTTGAGGATTCTTTAAAAAAAACCTTCTGCCCCTTTAAAATATTGGGCTAATGTTGTCTTTTGCTTAGCAGTTTTAACTTTCTTGCTTAGAGCTTAGTTCACAGACATCTCTGCTACAGGGAAAGAACAAAACCAAATGTGGTTGTCCTTATTCTTTTAACTCCTTTGTTGTTTCTATAGCAACTCATCTGGAGGACTGGATATCTGACACTGAGATGAGAGTAGATGGGCAAAGATGGCCTCAGCAAATGATCTTCCTCCTGCTGATTACATCCTTCCACTGAAAACAGGAAGATCCTGCCTGCTACTGTTTTACAGAGAATTTCTACTTCTTTATTACACTGACATGTACAGTAATTTGTAATTGTTTCTACCACTTTAAATGTGCTAATGAGAAAGCATAGCTTAGCTTTAATCAATATAACAATTAAATCAGACTTACAGTTCGATGGCTTTGTTCCACATGATGACGTAGCCTGAAAGAGTGAAGGACTCCACATTGACGATATGAATGTTCCCTCTTTCTGTGCCGACATAAAGCCATTTGCTTTGGAAAGGCAGGTGGCAAAATGTAATCCTGTCAGATACGAAGCACAAATAGGAACTTACATCATTAACTGTGTTACATCATTAATATGAGCTTGTGATTTGTATTTCTTTGTAACCCAAATGACCCCATGCACTCTATTGTTAGGACATGTGTGACATAAAAGGCAAATGGACCAAATATCCTGATTGTGAAGTGAAATACAGTGAAACTGCAGTCTTTATCTGCCTCTCCAGACAGCCATGACCCTATGAGGCTGCATAAATCAAATGATATCATAGCAGATGCTGCATAATTGCCATGCTGTAATGTGAAATGTTGGGGCAAAGCAGAAGTCACCAGACACTTAACGACACACAAAATCCCTCTCTTTCCCACCAGCCAACAGCTTTTTTACAGATTATAAGACGTTATAATACATTGTGCATATACAAACTTTTGACTCTTTTAACACTGACACACAACACTTCAACACTTAAAATCAGGTCAAACGTTTATGTACAGTATCATGTTTAAGTATTCAGTCCATCCCAAACCCATTGTTTCGCACACACCCAAAAAATATATACTTTAGAAATGCACTTTCGTTGGAAGTATGCATCATGAAACTACTCAAAATAGCACATAATGTTATCTGCTATTTGCATTAAAGTTCGGAAAAGAAAACAGTTTGCAAAATTATTTACAAATTAAAACTTAAAAGATTGTGATTGTGCATCAACCCTAAATGCAGTGAACCTCATAAATTAATTCTGATGCAACCAGCTGCCATCAAAACTCACACAATTAAAGTGTTTAGGAGGCACAAGCCTAATCTTACCACCAGAGAGACACAAGTTCAGGTCATAGAGGTGCTACCATCCTGGCTTGGCACCTAACAGACACAACTGGCTGTGAGACAAGAAAAGGCTGGGTGGGAATTCACCTCTTTGTTAATGCAACAGTGACTTTTACTGTCTGGTCGAATGAGTCAATCACTTTGAAAAAGCGCTGTCAGTAAACACAGTGTGTTGCTGGATCTATAAATTATAGTTCTATCTGCAAATACATGTTAAGAATATTTTAAAAAGTTGAAACCATTTATGAACAACAGTGAAAGACTAGACTGATGCTAAAAGAAAACATTTGCAGAAACATTCCCATCTCTTTTCTATTTTTTTGTAATGTGCTGTATCTATCAAATTTAGAATAAGATTATTAAAGCACACATTTCATTAAATACATGTAGAAATAACATTTGCAAGTAATTGTTGTCTGTTTTTCTTTGTTTTTAACTATCCTAACTTTCCTTTTTCGAAATAGTTGATTTGCAGTGTTTTCTTTATCTGTATTTAGACAGATTCTGTCCCCTGTGTTTTGACTGTGTGGTAAAACTTTCTCACAAACTGACTGGGCATAGTTTTATGCCTTGTGACATTCCATCTAATAAAAAAGCTTGATAAGAGTAAGAGGGCTGCATGACCATGTCATGTTTTAAAAGAGTATTATGGATATAACAGTAAGAAACAAACTTGTGTCCAGATGAACTGATTCAACTTTATGGATTTGTGTACCTGGATTATTGAGCATGCATCAACAGATAACAGTAAGACGTTTTGTCCGAAAAGGCTAATAGTGTAAACATATGCCACACACTGTTGTAGCTAACTATATTTTATGATCAGGTGGTGTACAGGTATCCAAATAAAGTGTAATCATTTTAAACCTTCTTAAATGCCACTTTAGATGTAATTTAAGAACAAAAAAGTTATAACACAAGGAACAAAAAAATTGCAAAGCACTGTTAACATCAGCATTAGTATGCTAACATGTTAGCTGTATTCCAAAACTGTCCAGAGTTTGCAGTAATTATGTTAGATTTTAATACAGAAGTCTGCCTCTGTATTTTACCATTTATGACTTATTACATTTTTACATTTTTAGCATTCAGCAGATGCTTTTATCCAAAGCGACTTACAGTATACAGTCCAAGCAATTGAGGGGTAAGGGCCTTGCTCAAGGGTCCAACAGTGGCAACCTGGCAGTGGTGGGGTTTGAACCTTCTGCTTATTAATCCAGTACCTTAACCGCTAGGCTACAATTGCCCTACAACAATTTTTTCAACAACGTAAAAATGTCACTGTCAAATGACACTTTACTGGACTTTACATGTAAAATCACAGTGCCAGTGTTTTTAGGGTGTCATTTCCACACAGCTGGATTCCATGCAAAACTTACTGTTTTACACCCCAGAACTATGAGGTTGGGATCACAAGTATAAAAATATTGTGCCTCATCCTTTAGAACAGGGTTGGTTGATCGTGTCTCATTTAAATTTATATTACATTCAAACAAGCTATCAAATTTCAACACTTTACTTTTGTAGTGCTTCGGGCATTGAGTGATGTGAAATGTGGCCACTGTCTCTTTGATTTAGTACTTGTTACCATAGCTATACCACAGCCCACCCGAACTTTCAAAGCATGTAATCAGAGGTGGAAAAGCATGGGGCATTTTGCACGCAGCTGAATATTGCATGGTACATTGAGCACATTCAGTGTTTTCAAGATATTATTTAGCTTGAGCTGACTGCAACATTCATGTCCTTTTTATTTGGTACAGCTGAGGCTGATGTTTGTTTTACAGGGATTCATCTGTAAATCAGCCAAAAATCTGCCACATATTAGACAGCATTTTGGGTCACATTTTCCCACATTAAAACATTTAATTTTAAATATTGATCCACCCTCACTGATGATTCGACACTTTCCTGAGAACTGCCATCACCAGCTACTGTCCAGGATACAGAAACGTGATGGAATAAGGTTAGTGTGTTCTTTCAGTAATTTGCACTGAAATGCTGATAATATCAATACAGCCCACTGAAGTGCATCAAAAAGTTTCAAAGCTTTTAAAAAAGTATGATCTATTTTAAAAATAGATCATGATGACCTATCCACTAGAAAAGCATGTCTCAATTCACAAAAGTATGGGCACCCCCACTTTAGAGTGCAACTTCAGCAAGTTCTGTGGATGTAAGCATTACTGAAATATGGTCAATCTAACTGACAAGGCAGTTCACAGAAAACATTTCTCCATATTAATGCACTTCTTAAATGAATATACTGAGAAAAAACATTTCCTAAATGAGAACAGCCTAGTTATATAAAAAGATATACATTCTGTCAGCTTCCCGTGCATTTTTTAAAAGCAAAGCCTCAGTTTCCACAATTGTGATTGATTTTTTTGTTTAGTGTTGTTGATACTTGATACAAATATCAGCATATATCAGTATATGAGTAAGTAACCCCAACATCACTGTAGGTACAGTACATTAAACACATACATTACCGTTGTCAGTATGAATATTTGCAACTAATTGAACCATTATTGCTCAATTTGTACCAGGTGTAAAATATATATATATTTTTTTATACTAACTTACATTGGACTGGAACAGCAGCCATATTATTATGAAATCATATAGATAATTAGTAATAAATATAAATTTTTCTGTATATAGGTCCAAGGGTACAAAGATTTTTGTTTTTTTTATTTTTTTATATTCCACCACATGTTTACAATAGGAGACAAGTTTAGTACTTGCACTCTCTTACTTCAGAATAGCCAAGCCGTTGTAATATGTGCCAATTACGGTTTGGCATCGACAGCAACTAATTTTTATTCTGAAGCATAAACAACTTTGTTACATTCGTAGACATAAGTTTACTACTTATATTATCCTGAAACCAGTCTATTAGTGTGACTACAATGTACATACAATCTACTGTTTTGTTGTGTTATTAAATAACTTACCTCTCTCTGCTGAATTTGAGTGAGTGCAGAATAGCTGGAATTTTTTGTCTCAGATTCCATAGGTGAATGCTGTCATCAGCCAAACCACTCACCAGCGCCCCCTGTAGAGATACCACAGGTTTTAAATGATTGTGACTTCTCATAAACCCTCCCTATACACTACCAATAATAATAAATACATGTAGCACTAAGGAAAAAATACATAAACCTACTAGAGGCCTATTGCGTGAAAGTTGCAGTGCTCAGACAAGCACTTACCTCATTGATGAGAAACTGCAGCTGGATGACAGCCGAGCCACTCTCATGCTGGCAGTAACACTCCACACCTGCACGGCCAAAGCTTTGTTCAACTTAGTCAAGGTTCATTTGACAATGATAGAGAATTATACATCGTTTTAAAATGAGATTTTAGTGGATGATCAGTGGTCGATCTCAGTCGTATAGACCTTAGAATACTTACTTGAGGGTCTTGACCATTGACTTTGCTAAAAGGATTACAGTCCTAAGTACAGGTCTAAGTCAGGTCAGAGTGTGCAGCAGCCATTTGCAAAACTATGCTATAAATGCTTTATTCAGTACCACTCTTCAGGCATACTGCCCACACATACAGCTACAATGCCATCCATATTCAAAAACTGAATGCAGCAGCAACCACAGACTGCCCTTTTACTGAAAGGACCACAGCTAAGTAAAGCTTCAACAGAATTAACAAATCAGATTCTTTTTATTGCATTTTACCAATGTCCAAACTTCTTTAGAAAATTTGTACAATAATCAGTAATATGTTTCATCACTCTTTAAACTCATCGTTAAATGGGATGAAATGTAGTTTCAAAACAATAAAAACTATTGAATTACACCACTGAGATATACATATATATATATATATATATATATATATATATATATATATATGTATATGTATATGTATATATATGTATGTATATATATATACAGTGTATCACAAAAGTGAGTACACCCCTCACATTTCTGCAGATATTTAAGTATATCTTTTCATGGGACAACACTGACAAAATGACACTTTGACACAATGAAAAGTAGTCTGTGTGCAGCTTATATAACAGTGTAAATTTATTCTTCCCTCAAAATAACTCAATATACAGCCATTAATGTCTAAACCACCCTCAACAAAAGTGAGTACACCCCTTAGTGAAAGTTCCTGAAGTGTCAATATTTTGTGTGGCCACCATTATTTCCCAGAACTGCCTTAACTCTCCTGGGCATGGAGTTTACCAGAGCTTCACAGGTTGCCACTGGAATGCTTTTCCACTCCTCCATGACGACATCACGGAGCTGGCGGATATTCGAGACTTTGCGCTCCTCCACCTTCCGCTTGAGGATGCCCCAAAGATGTTCTATTGGGTTTAGGTCTGGAGACATGCTTGGCCAGTCCATCACCTTTACCCTCAGCCTCTTCAATAAAGCAGTGGTCGTCTTAGAGGTGTGTTTGGGGTCATTATCATGCTGGAACACTGCCCTGCGACCCAGTTTCCGGAGGGAGGGGATCATGCTCTGCTTCAGTATTTCACAGTACATATTGGAGTTCATGTGTCCCTCAATGAAATGTAACTCCCCAACACCTGCTGCACTCATGCAGCCCCAGACCATGGCATTCCCACCACCATGCTTGACTGTAGGCATGACACACTTATCTTTGTACTCCTCACCTGATTGCCGCCACACATGCTTGAGACCATCTGAACCAAACAAATTAATCTTGGTCTCATCAGACCATAGGACATGGTTCCAGTAATCCAAGTCCTTTGTTGACATGTCTTCAGCAAACTGTTTGCGGGCTTTCTTGTGTAGAGACTTCAGAAGAGGCTTCCTTCTGGGGTGACAGCCATGCAGACCAATTTGATGTAGTGTGCGGCGTATGGTCTGAGCACTGACAGGCTGACCCCCCACCTTTTCAATCTCTGCAGCAATGCTGACAGCACTCCTGCGTCTATCTTTCAAAGACAGCAGTTGGATGTGACGCTGAGCACGTGCACTCAGCTTCTTTGGACGACCAACGCGAGGTCTGTTCTGAGTGGACCCTGCTCTTTTAAAACGCTGGATGATCTTGGCCACTGTGCTGCAGCTCAGTTTCAGGGTGTTGGCCATCTTCTTGTAGCCTTGGCCATCTTCATGTAGCGCAACAATTCGTCTTTTAAGATCCTCAGAGAGTTCTTTGCCATGAGGTGCCATGTTGGAACTTTCAGTGACCAGTATGAGAGAGTGTGAGAGCTGTACTACTAAATTGAACACACCTGCTCCCTATGCACACCTGAGACCTAGTAACACTAACAAATCACATGACATTTTGGAGGGAAAATGACAAGCAGTGCTCAATTTGGACATTTAGGGGTGTAGTCTCTTAGGGGTGTACTCACTTTTGTTGCCGGTGGTTTAGACATTAATGGCTGTATATTGAGTTATTTTGAGGGAAGAATAAATTTACACTGTTATATAAGCTGCACACAGACTACTTTTCATTGTGTCAAAGTGTCATTTTGTCAGTGTTGTCCCATGAAAAGATATACTTAAATATCTGCAGAAATGTGAGGGGTGTACTCACTTTTGTGATACACTGTATATACATACAGGTGCTGGTCATAAAATTAGAATATCATGAAAAAGTTGATTTATTTCAGTAATTCCATTCAAAAAGTGAAACTTGTATATTATATTCATTCATTACACACAGACTGATATACAGTATTTCAAATGTTTATTTCTTTTAATGTTGATGATTATAACTGACAACTAATGAAAACCCCAAATTCAGTATCTCAGAAAATTAGAATATTACTTAAGACCAATACAAAAAAAGGATTTTTAGAAATGTTGGCCAACTGAAAAGTATGAACATGAAAAGTATGAGCATGTACAGCACTCAATACTTAGTTGGGGCTCCTTTTGCCTGGATTACTGCAGCAATGCGGCGTGGCATGGAGTCCATCAGTCTGTGGCACTGCTCAGGTGTTATGAGAGCCCAGGTTGCTCTGATAGTGGCCTTCAGCTCTTCTGAATTGTTGGGTCTGGCGTATCGCATCTTCCTCTTCACAATACCCCATAGATTTTCTATGGGGTTAAGGTCAGGCGAGTTTGCTGGCCAATTAAGAACAGGGATACCATGGTCTTTAAACCAGGTACTGGTAGCTTTGGCACTGTGTGCAGGTGCCAAGTCCTGTTGGAAAATGAAATCTGCATCTCCATAAAGTTGGTCAGCAGCAGGAAGCATGAAGTGCTCTAAAACTTCCTGGTAGACGGCTGCGTTGACCTTGGACCTCAGAAAACACAGTGGACCAACACCAGCAGATGACATGGCACTCCAAACCATCACTGACTGTGGAAACTTTACACTGGACCTTAAGCAACGTGGATTCTGTGCCTCTCCTCTCTTCCTCCAGACTCTGGGACCTTGATTTCCAAAGGTAATGCAAAATTTACTTTCATCAGAGAACATAACTTTGAACCACTCAGCAGCAGTCCAGTCCTTTTTGTCTTTAGCCCAGACGAGACGCTTCTGACGCTGTCTCTTGTTCAAGAGTGGCTTGACGCAAGGAATGCGACAGCTGAAACCCATGTCTTGCATACGTCTGTGCGTGGTGGTTCTTGAAGCACTGACTCCAGCTGCAGTCCACTCTTTGTGAATCTCCCCCACATTTTTGAATGGGTTTTGTTTCACAATCCTCTCCAGGGTGCGGTTATCCCTATTGCTTGTACACTTTTTTCTACCACATCTTTCCTTCCCTTCGCCTCTCTATTAATGTGCTTGGACACAGAGCTCTGTGAACAGCCAGCCTCTTTAGCAATGACCTTTTGTGTCTTGCCCTCCTTGTGCAAGGTGTCAATGGTCGTCTTTTGGACAACTGTCAAGTCAGCGGTCTTCCCCATGATTGTGTAGCCTACAGAACTAGACTGAGAGACCATTTAAAGGCCTTTGCAGGTGTTTTGAGTTAATTAGCTGATTAGAGTGTGGCACCAGGTGTCTTCAATATTGTACCTTGTCACAATATTCTAATTTTCTGAGATACTGAATTTGGGGTTTTCATTAGTGTCAGTTATAATCATCAACATTAAAAGAAATAAACATTTGAAATATATCAGTCTGTGTGTAATGAATGAATACAATATACAAGTTTCACTTTTTGACTGAAATAAATCAACTTTTTCATGATATTCTAATTTTATGACCAGCAACTGTATATATGGTGTATTCATATATACAGGGGTTGGACAAAATAACTGAAACACCTGGTTTTAGACCACAATAATTTATTAGTATGGTGTAGGGCCTCCTTTTGCGGCCAATACAGCGTCAATTCGTCTTGGAAATGACATATACAAGTCCTGCACAGTGGTCAGAGGGATTTTAAGCCATTCTTCTTGCAGGATAGTGGCCAGGTCACTATGTGATGCTGGTAGAGGAAAACGTTTCCTGACTCGCTTCTCCAAAACACCCCAAAGTGGCTCAATAATATTTAGATCTGGTGACTGTGCAGGCCATGGGAGATGTTCAACTTCACTTTCATGTTCATCAAACCAATCTTTCACCAGTCTTGCTGTGTGTATTGGTGCATTGTCATCCTGATACACGGCAACGCCATTGGATGCACATGGTCCTCCAGAATGGTTCGGTAGTCCTTGGCAGTGACGCGCCCATCTAGCACAAGTATTGGGCCAAGGGAATGCCATGATATGGCAGCCCAAACCATCACTGATCCACCCCCATGCTTCACTCTGGGCATGCAACAGTCTGGGTGGTACGCTTCTTTGGGGCTTTTCCACACCGTAACTCTCCCGGATGTGGGGAAAACAGTAAAGGTGGACTCATCAGAGAACAATACATGTTTCACATTGTCCACAGCCCAAGATTTGCGCTCCTTGCACCATTGAAACCGACGTTTGGCATTGGCACGAGTGACCAAAGGTTTGGCTATAGCAGCCCGGCCGTGTATATTGACCCTGTGGAGCTCCCGACGGACAGTTCTGGTAGAAACAGGAGAGTTGAGGTGCACATTTAATTCTGCCGTGATTTGGGCAGCCGTGGTTTTATGTTTTTTGGATACAATCCGGGTTAGCACCCGAACATCCGTTTCAGACAGCTTCCTCTTGCGTCCACAGTTAATCCTGTTGGATGTGGTTTGTCCTTCTTGGTGGTATGCTGACATTACCCTGGATATCGTGGCTCTTGATACATCACAAAGACTTGCTGTCTTGGTCACAGATGCGCCAGCAAGACGTGCACCAACAATTTGTCCTCTTTTGAACTCTGGTATGTCACCCATAATGTTGTGTGCATTGCAATATTTTGAGCAAAACTGTGCTCTTACCCTGCTAATTGAACCTTCACACTTTGCTCTTACTGGTGCAATGTGCAATTAATGAAGATTGGCCACCAGACTGGTCCAATTTAGCCATGAAACCTACCACACTAAAATGACAGGTGTTTCAGTTATTTTGTCCAACCCCTGTATATGTAACTGTATTCATGGCAATCAAGTTATACACCTTCTTAACTTTTTGTCCCATGCCACCTACTGCATAAGCCCCAAACAAGCCAGACAGTCACCCTACACTGATGATGTATAACAGCAAAATATGACAAATGATACAGATTTATTTATCAATGGTCTTCAGTGATGCATTCACAAAATCATCCTGCAAAATGTGTGTTTCCCATAAAAGCACCAACAACTACACTTCCATTAAAGCAGTTTTGGGGTAAACACATTTCTTTTTTTAGTAAAAGTTGTGATGTATTCTAAAGTTCTTGTCTGTGGGTCATTTTTCATATGCTAAAGAGGTAATGAGAGTGACCCCACTGACCAAACAGAATTTGGAACACACATTAGAAAAAAATAAAGGCTAAAAAGTAGGCACACAAAGAGGAGACAAAGAGGAGACATTCTGTCCTTACAGAGCTAGGAATAAACAGATTTGACATTGGGGCTGACACTGGATCAGCTAACAAAATAAAAACTATAAATGTGCAATGCAACATGTGATGCAACATATGACAAACAATTGACGAGTTGTTGTAAAACATGCCTCAATCACATACTTGCACAAAAGAGGCCTATTTATTGTAAGAATCTAGGTTTCAATATTAGCCAAACTCAGAGCCTTGGTATCTGAAGCAAAATCTAATGATGAAAATCTAATTGACGAAAGAAAATCTAATTGATGCATCCCATGCAACACTCACCAGATTAGGTGTGTAAACACTTTTTAAACAAGAAGGGGTATGTAAGTACAAGGATATAAAAGAACACTATTAAACATATATTTATGTCTCTTCTCATAGCTTTTTAATTTATATTCAGACCTGGAGCCTGATGTCCGCATTTGGTTATGGAAATATTTTGCGTCGCAGTAGATAAGGGCTCTTCTTGATTAAATTCATGCAATCATAATCTGGCAGGCAGGTGGGGAGCATCCTGCTCCCTTGTTTCACCCTGCATTACCTCTCTAATATGCTGGAAAAAGGAAAGGGTTCTTTTTCTACAGAGCAGCCTTAGTATCCATACACTTCATAATTAAACAATATCAGCACATTTTAAGTAAAGAACAGTGAACAGTGATTGCATTGTTTATTTATAAATCTATGTATCTGACAGAGTGGCAATGGCATGATCAGGCGGTAGCCTTTTTTATGCAGCGCCCACTAGATTCTCTAGAATGGCTTGCTGTGTTTTGCAGGGTCAGGCCCTGAAGACAAGAGGCTTTCTGTGTCACGCTTTCATTTCACTGCAAGACAGTGAGCACAGTCTAGCTATAAACAATGAAAGATTTGATCTTAAACATGATTATTATTGTGGTAAGCTCTATTTACTGTACAGCTAATGTAAAATGAAAGTCTAAGGGCAGTCAACTGATGTTTATCTACAATGAATTCTTTAGCCTATCACATTTCAAAAATGAACACCAAATCTATATGATTTGTCCTGCCACAGGCTTAAAACTATTTTCTTTTTTCAGAAAAAATAGAATTGGTGGTAATGTGTAACCAAGGTACTCGTGTGGGTTTTATCATTTGATACTACAGACCTCTGAAAATATGCAACCATTCAAAAGTGCATTCTTTTTGCTTGACGGAACCTAAATACCCTGCTGCTATAACAATAGTCTCCCAGAGCGGGAGAATGTCTACAAAAACCAGTGGTTGAGGTGAATACAGATTACATGCACATACTCTAAATACCCACCAAAGAAGTCTGTGCATGTTTAAAAGAAGATTGTGAATGAGTATGAAAATCTGTGACTTATTAATTGTAAATAAAAGAATGTTATTAGCTAACTCTTTGGAATGAAGGTTTTAGAAACATTTCTATTATTCGAAATCTAATATTTATTAAATTGTAAGGCTAAACATTGCTACCCAAAGTAAAAACAGACATGTTGTAAGTCAGACAATTTTGACAACTGCAATCCAAGGTTTTTTTTTTCCTGAATTCATCCAATGAAACATTATGACTATGTACTGATTAGTATTTTGCAGTTTGGGATGCAGCACCTGTATCAGTCAGATGGGCTGGCTTTGGCTGGTCCAGTATACTTAGCTAGCCTCAAATGTAAAACACTGCAAAATACAGTTTGACAACAAACTTTTTTCCCCTGAAAAATTCAAGACAGTTTTATAAAATGCAATTAAACCAAAAATCGGTGACTTGTTCATTCTCTTTTACCTTTATTTAACTGACAAAGTTTTCACTGACTGAGATAACGTATAAGTTGGTGGCAAAACACAGTAATACCCAACAAAGAGCTTATAAAATACGTACACAGTCTTAGTCACAGATATCTACTGAGGCCCAAGCTGCACAAGTCCCCCTCCACTCATGTACTCTCACCAATGTCTCTAGTGTGCTATATGTGCTCAAAGCTTAAGCCACTGATCACATCATTATTGTGCTGCTCCGACAGGTGACGCGTGTCATACAGCAGTGGCTTCCGGTGCTAAACAAACGACCTCGCAATCTGATAAGGGTGCTGTCAAACACTGCACTTAAACGCCATATCACGATCATGTATAAGCTGTACTGTCAGCTTTACCCACTACTGCTGACATCTGTTAAGTAACTTTGTTAAGTGCTAAGTAACTGTCAACAAGGAGCATGATCTAACTCAGATGGGACGTATAGTATGAGTCAGAGTCTTGCTTGACGAACTTTTAAAACAATAAACAGCTTCACGACGTAAAACAAAGAGAGCTGCAAAATTTATCATATCTGCATCTCTGTTTAAACCATGCAAACACTAGACTTGCCATGCAAAACTATCAAAAACAATCAGACTTCTGAATGACAATAAATAAGAAGATATACTGAGCAAGCTGTAGTCTAAGTGGTTAAGGTACTGGACTAGTAATTTGAAGGTTGCTGGTTCTAGCCCCAACACTGCCAGATTCCTGCCGTTGGGCCCTGTAAGGCCCTTAACCATCAATTGCTCAGACTGTATGCTGTAATGTAAGTTGCTTTGGATAAAGGTGTCTGCTAAATGCTAAAAATGTAAATGTAAATATGCTCACTATCAAGCTTACGTAGAAAATCTTCTGACAGAAAATAGGTTACCTCCCCTATATATGGCTGTCTGGTACATCTGCCTACATAAAACATATACTGTGATAAAACCTAAGCAATATGATGATATATAAAGCCTTGTTGGAAATACCATTCTAAAACCATACAGAATGTCATACAGATAGCCGTACAATAAGAATTTCAGTGTGAGAGATCTGAATCAAATAGAATTCCAAATAAACCAATTGTTTGGTGTTTAAAGTTCTGACACAAAGCAGAAAAATGTAACATGACAAATCCCCACAAAAAATATTTACTGTGTTCATCTTAGAAACTTTGCTATATTGCTGTTATTTAACCATGAGTTTTATCACTGCTTTAAAACTGTATTAAAGTTTAAATATTACTTTCTAAATCTGTCTCTTTGTTATGGACTTTACAAGTGGTTGGTATAGCTATGCATTTACTATCATGACATTGAGTTGATATTATTAAAACTATCCAAACATTTCTATATCATGTCATAGCACAACTATGTTATCATCTAAATGGGAGGTCTTTAGCACTGCAGCACTGTATATGCAAAAGACAAAACACAAACAATGCATTACATCCAATCTGACTACAATTTATTTCATAAAGTGGCTTACAGGCACACTTAAGTAGAAGGACCAGATGATATAACTCATTGCCTTTGTGCATTTTTATTCTCTATGGGTTAGCTTGGTCACAAATTTTTGTCCAGCCAAAACAACTGATTTCAGATCTTTAAGTGGATTCTTGGTACTTATTTTTGTGTCTGCTAAATAAAGAAACCTGAACCACATTAGATAACAGTATATAAATAACAGTATAATTCAATTACCAGCACAAAAAAGATTACAAAAGAGTACAAAAAGTAAAAGCCATCTGACTTAAATGAGTGAGAATAGTCACCAAACTGTCACATTTAAAAATTTTCACAAAAGGTTCAAGCATATGCCCAGTAGTAGTTATCTCAACGATACCAGCTAAATCCTGAGATAAAGTATAATTGGCAATCTACAGAGCCAAAAGGCATGAAAGCTTGCAAGATTCAGACTGTGTAAATGAGAGCCTGTTGCACATGCATTAACAAGCTCATGACTAATAAGCTTTTGTAATAAGTGAACAGTAGCTTTAATCAAACTATTGAGTAAGAAAACGCTTACTCACTCTTGCCCTGTCCTCACAGGCCCATTAGTGCTTGCCTTAGTAATAAAATAAAGATACTAATCAAGACAACATGACCACCCAATCAACCAACGCCTAGATGCCTAAAACAAACTCATCAAAAGCAGATCATTGCACAAGGAAATTTACCAAAATGTACAAAACTCTTTAGATATTCTTGCAAAAACAATATAAAATGTAAATTCACAGAAAATAAATGTACTACATAATGATCAAGATGATAAACAAAGATGAAAAGGAAAAGAAACAGGAGACACCATCCTGAATGTAAGCTAAATTATAGAAAACCTCAAAGAATTTTAGAAATCAGTATGTGCTTCACTGACCCAGTAAAGCTTTTGACTGTGTAGACCACACTTAATTAAAAAATGCCCTTAGAAAAATGAGAATAACATCTCATCATTCTAATGAAGAATCTCTACACTGATCAACAAGCCACAGTCACTACAGAAAATGGACAAACAGACTGGTTCCACATTGGCTAAGATATTAAACAAAGCTGCATTCTGTCAAAATTTCTGTTTAACATGTACACTGGATATATACCCTGAGAATCAGTACTACAGGAAGATAATCAGGGATTCAAAACTGATGGAAAAATATAAACAACCTTTGATATGCAGATGACACAAAACTTAAAAGAGAAAATCAGGAAGACCTGAAGGCCTTGATGAGGAAAGCCATAAAATAAAGTAAAAAAAAAATGAAAATTTAGCTTAGTTTAAGAAAGACTTTAACACAGATAGAGAAGATGTCAAAGAGGTGATCAGCTTTTGCATACTTGATTTACAATTATAAACAGCAAAAGATCCAGCAATCAGCAAATACAACACAAACTGGCATTTGGCAAAACCAAAATTAAGAAACTGTAAATCTTCAGATGTAACTATGTGTTTATCCAAACAAAGATCACAACTGCACAGACTGTGGTATTCTCTGTGGTTCTTTATAGATGTTAAAGCTAGATAATAAAAAAGCAGGACAGAATAATATTGATGCCTTTGAATTTAAGAAGCTGGTGAGGAGTTTTGAGAGTACATTGGAAGGCAAAGAAAACAAAGAAATGGATTCTCAACTAAATCAAGCCAAGATTAGCAAACTACAGTTTATTTATTTTGGACATGTTAAACCAATTTAATGGAAAAGAAATTTTTGCTTGGAATAGTTGAAGAAAAAGAGGAAGAGGATGGCCAGCAACAAGATGGATGGATACAATTAAAGGAACAATGAACAAGCCACTAAGAAGCCTGAAGACCTAAAACGAAGGCAGGATCTTCTGAAGAACTGCTACTTAGATGGTCGCCAGAAGTCAGAATTAGCTTAACAGGACTTAATAATAATGGTCTGCTGTTGGTCAGTACTAGGTGATTGGTTTCAATGTGACACTTTTTATAATGTCTCTGTAGTAAATAAATGTATAATAATAACATGTATAAACAAACATCGTTTATGTGGTTACAACTAAATTAGATAGAGGTAGAACTACTTTTAAAACAATACTACAAAAAACATTTGCCATAGGGAATGGACTGGGAGTCGTACCTAAACAAATGCAGCTACTTTTTGGTCTGTTCTAAATAGCAGTACCCATCTGCTAAGAATGCAGTATACTTATGAGCATCTTGTATAAAAGGTTGTTTCATCTTGTTTCAAAAAGATCTGGAATGTTTTAGGCACATAAAGTAACAGAAAGATTTATACACTGCATTGTAAGAATGACTGCAGATTCTAACAGGAAAATTTTTTCAACACATAAAACACTTCCTCTTCTGGTAAACCAAGGTGGTCAATGGTGCTACATTGCACGAGCAAAATCAGAATATTCTGTGAACGTTAGTCATATAGTTTAAATATATCATTATGTGTTCCCTTTCTATAACAAATAAGAAGTAAGCCAGTGACTCTGGCGCTGGAAGGCACCATCAACTCCTTTTGCTTCAAACTAAATCAATGCATTTACCATGTTTTATCAATTGCAAACAGAAATCATTTCTATTCCATCAATAGAAGTCCATTAAGTTGTGTACTGTGCTAAAATTAGTCAGCAAACCAAAACTGGTAGAATCCATCCAAGTTGCATATTGTGTTTAACATGCTAAATTATTCAGCAAACTACAAATTGCAATTATATTAATTCAAAATCCAATTTTGAAGTGATCAAACACAAAATGTCAAGTGCCCAAAATGTCAAGTGGACTAAATTCAGTAAATGCTTATATTCAATAGCACTATGTGAACTAGACAATGGTCTTTCATCCTGAAAATACTACATAAAGTCAATATAGCCTATCTTTTTTTTTAAATGGGTCATCAGCTGAATGACAGCAGGTTGAAAGTCCATCAACAGCCCTGGGCATGTTAAAAATCCCAGACAATTGCAATGTGTCTGAGCTTAGTGCTTCTAAACAGTGGTACTGAAGATGCACAAATAAATGGGTTGCTTACAAGTGCATTGAAATCCACAAATAAACAACAAAAACTTCCAATTAATAAATTAATCTCAGTCAGATAGATACTTGACTGTTTGAAAATGTATTTAACTTTGATGTTTTGAATTCATGGCTTAAAATAGATATGGCAAGGCCATTTGATTTGAAAACACATGTCTAAAATAGAGCAATATCCCAGGACAGCATTTATGTATGTGTCACATGGTCTAACAGACGTGCCCAGCAGGACCAAAGATGATTCCAGCATGTGTGGTTGCATTCAGGCACCAAATGAGCAGAAGTGATGATGAGACCAGCTCTACAGCATATGGCAACAGAATGGTTCATGCCACAGCAGATATCATTATGCTAAGAAGCTTCCAAAAGCTCTACCAGGAAAACAAGGTCAGCTGATGAAATATCCGCCTTAAAACTAAACTGCAAAAATACAAGAAGTCTGTCACAAGTGGACTACCTCTTTTCAAAAGCCTTAAGTCACTTCTTCAGTCATGGATGAATGTTCATGACATGAATGTTCAAAATAAGAAAGCTGTACGAGTCATCCTTCATTTACCATCACTCAAACCTATGACTCACTAAGTCATGTAACTGTAAGCAGGCCTATATGTTAGGACACTGCACAAACCAAGGTTTGCTTTAGAACTGTCAGACGTTACTTCCTTGCAACATTGAAAATATGGAGAACATAAAAACAAACATCCATAAATACATTTGTACAACCATTGTTTACACTGAAAAATATAGCTGGGGAAAATACATGTAGTACAGATAGTAGATAGTATATGTTAAACCTACTGCTGTGAATTGTGGTCTTTTCTAAACAAAGGATACAGTCGTAGGCCTCCAGTCTGTGTCCCAATTGCCAATATTTTTTGCACAGGGTCAAAAGCCATCGCTGAGGGTTGATGAGGAAAGCCATGACGTACTGTCTGTAAAACAAATAAAAGTTTCAATAAATGTTATTTTTAGTCAAATTAAACTGGTTTGGTAATATGAGGCTATATCATTTGAAATTTAACCACATGTTGTAACAAACAACATAATAGAAACAGCATATTGTTGGTTGTAGATCAAGGGGAACGATAAAGCAAAAAATAAAAACCAAGTTCACATGTTTAAACTGGTACTTGGTAACTGTGTTAATTATATACAGAAAAAGACAAAACAAACAGAGAATAATCATGTAATTGTGTACACTATTCTAGTAAAAAAAAAAAAAAAGGTTTTCCATGTATATGTTCAAACCCCATGTCCAGAAAAGATTGGACACAAAAAGGCAATTAAAACGAAAAACTGTAATTACAAAAAACATTTTCAGTGTTTTAACTGACAAACCTAAATGTGTTTTGTAAATAAAAAACAATAGACGCCGGCAACAAACTAAAAAAAAGTTGGAACAGAGGCAAAATAAGATTTATTATTTATAATAACACTTTAATATAGTAACACTATTCTGGAGGGGCGGCACAGTGGCTAAGTGGGTAGCACTGTCACCTCACAGCAAGAAGGTCCTGGGTTCGATCCCCAGGTGGGGTGGCCCGGGTCCTTTCTGTGTGGAGTTTGCATGTTCTCCCCGTGTCCACGTGGGTTTCCTCTGGGTGCTCCAGTTTCCTCCCACAGTCCAAAGACATGCAAGTGAGGTGAATTGGAGACACTACATTGTCCATGACTGTGTTCAATATAAGCTTGTGAACTGATTCATCTTGTGTAATGAGTAACTACCGTTTCTGTCACGAATGTAACCTAAGTATAAAAACATGACGTTAAAATCCTAATAAAAGTATAAAAGGAAAATCCACCGAAGGCATAGTCTTTTTAGTCAGCTGACTCTAGGTCTTTTACCATCTACAGTTCATAATATCATGAAAAGATTTAGAACGTCAAAGGAAAATGTCAGTGCATAATGGCAGTATTGTTTGAAAAACAGTCATGCAACTGTGATGAACACAATCAGATGGGCTTAAAAGTGAGGTAGAAAAAACTCAACAGTAACTCTAAAAAAGCTTCAAAAGTCCTGTGCAAAGATGGGAGAACCCGCTGGATGGACAATGTAATTGTAATTAAATAGATTCACTTGTATGTTGAGTACTTTCAACACTGGAGTAGCTTTGAAGCAAGTCTCTAAATGTCTTTGAGTGGCCCAAACAAAGCCCAGACGTAATTTCAATAAGACTTGAAAATGATAATTCACAAATGCTCAACATTTAATCTGATGAAGTTTGAAATGTTTTGTCATGAAGAATGGGATAAATTGCCTAAATCCAGGAATACATAGCTGTAAGCTGTAACTGCTGCAAAGGCTTCTACAAAATAATGAACAAAAGATCTAAACATTTCTGTAAATAATAGATTTCACATTTTGATTTTTTAATGATCAAAAAACCTTCATATTAATTCAAAATTAAAACCACAATATTACTGTAATAATGTAGATTTGTCATTCTCAATTTTCAATGAAAATCACAATCCACCTATGCAATCGAGAAGTCCTGGAGGATAGCACAAGCCTGCAGAACTGACAATCACTTAATTTTCACTGGACAGCAGCTGATTTCTTCATGGGTTCCTTCAGAGAGCTTTACATGTATAGAGAAACATACAATGCCCTCTATATTTATTTTGCAACTTGTGACTGGCCCTGCCCAGACATAGGCATCTTGACTGCAGTGGGAATGAAGTGACTTTAAATCCAGCCTTTCCTCTCTTACATACAGTCAGCTCTGGAAAGCTGCACCACCCGAGCACCCTGGTAGCTGCATTTCCAAATAATATTTTTGTCCAGTCAAAACAAATAACACATCAATTACAAGTGCAGACTGACCTATTTTCTCTTTTGTTCTCCACTGCACAAACAAAAAAACTCAGACATTAGCTTTTGTTATTTAAGTAAGTGCAAATAAAGTTGTCAAGTCGTCAAGCAGGAAAGAGTTTAAGACCATTTTTAAGGAAAGACAGACCAGTATAAATATTCCTGTTAACACCAGCAGTGTTTCAGTCATCAGTGTATATTAATCTGTAATTTATTAATTCTCTTGTTTAACTGACAAAAATATGTGCTACCAGGAAACTGAGGGCCAATGACTGGCTCACGCAAGAGTGGGAATGCCAAAGGGAATTTCTGATTCCTCATGACTGCTGCAGTTATGACCTCTGTTGGCTAATCAATGGTACCTTCACGAACACAGGGGAAAATGAATTTAGGTGTGTGACTCTCTGTGCGCGGTATGGATCTCCATATGAGCCGGCTACTGCATACGTTTCAGAGGGGGTGAGTGTTAGTCACCTCAGGAGTGGAGGTCAGAATTAGTAGAGGTAGGAAAATGCGATCAGGTACTTGTATAAAGCTACACAGCAAGGAAAATTGGGAAAAATGCATAAAAAAAGTCTGCCACTGCATTAAGAAATGCAACCTGAAACTCTATTACACAAAGAGAAAGCCAGACATCAACACTATGCAGAAATAATACTGAGTTCTATGGGCCCAAGCTCATCTCAGATGGGCTGAAAGACAGTGGAAATGAGTTCGGTGATCAGATGAGAGACATGTTTGTTTTCTAAAGAAAAGGACATTGAGTTCTTTGTGACAAAGACAAAAAGTACCATCCAGACTGTTATCAGCAAAAGCTATAAAAGCCAAAACCTGTCATGGTATGGGGTGCATTAATGCCCACGATATGGGTGACTTGCATCAGTGTGAAGGTACTACATAGCGTGGGCAAAGGTGTATATTTTGATTTTAGAGAGAAGTGCTGCTATCAAGGCAAAAATTTCCCAAGGAGTCCATGGTTATTTTAACAAGCCAGGCCACATTCTGTACACACTACGACAGCGTGGCTTCATAGACAGTGTGTGTTTGCTTGACTGGCCTGCCTGCAGTCCAGATCTGTGTTCTACTGAAAATGTGTTCTACTGAAAATGGGGCATCATAAGGTGTAGAATCAGACAACGACAATCACTGGTGAACAGCTGAGGCCTCATATAAAGCAAGAATGGAGAAAAATTCCACTTGCAAAACTGCAACAATTAGTGTCCTCAGTTCCAAAACCACAAAAGTGTTATTAATAGGAGACAGTGATGAACACAGTAATAAACAAGCCTTTGTCTCAACTTTTTTGAGTGTGTTGCAGACATCAAATTTTAAATGTGTTAATATTTACAAAATTCAAAGTTAAATAAAGATTCAAGAGATTAAACACAACACAATTTTGCAATTTTACAAAATGTCCCATGTTTTAAAAATTAGGTTTATAAATCATATATTTATGCATTTAAGTTCAGGTATTTTTGCTTTACTTAAGTGCTATTCATTTTATACTCGGTATGCATTTTTTTCGAAAAACTGTCTGTTTTATGTAGATATTTATGGCTAGTGTACTGGAAAACCCTATAAGGTTTTATAATTTGTTGTTGTAACAGATAAGCAATATTATAAACTAACATTAATGCACTAAAACAAACTAAAGTAAATATAAAATAAAAAACAATCTGAATAATCCAGAATAAGACTGGGTGACACTGGTTTTTGACAGCTGTCAAGTGAAGCAGCTGTGACTGTGGTTAGCTTTGACAGCTAATATAGTTAGCCACTCTAATAAAATCAGCATAGTAAACGACACAACTTTTTAAAATAACATCAGTTGATTGTATTTATGCACCCTGTAGCTTTGTGTTTTATATCAGCTAGCAGGTGCCGTGGCTAAGAATGCTAGCTAACGCCGGATTAAATGGCTAGTGGTATCGGGAAAAGCTAGAGCTGCGTCTCAAACTGCATCCTGCTGTGCCTTCTAGTTTATTTAAACCCTAACGACATCATTGGTGGTCTATTAATACCGAATATTATTGATTACAGTGTACAGTTTGCAGCGCAAGGCCGGTCTACTATTACGGATTGCGAAATAATGTTTGTAACATGTTTTTGTCATTTGAATAGTTAAATGATACATATAACATTAACTTGCAAATGTAAAATACCAAGCTAGCCACCTGATCACATGACAGCAGTCGCTGGGATTGCTGCACTTCAAATACAGTTCATTATTGTCAGGTTAGCAAAACAAACTCCTCAATCAAAGTAAAATGTTATCAAGTATATCTAACCACCAATATGATTTTATTAATCATGTGCAGTTAGTTAACAATCCAAATACTTTCAGTATTGTAACAGCAGCACCAAACTGGCAAGCAAAGCGATGCTGCCATAATGGAGATTAGTGTTGACAATCGAGGCTATTATTTCCCATGCAGGGGCAAATAACAGCCAGATCTAATCTGCAGATCAGTTTTGGCGGAAGCAGAGACAGGGCTGGCTAACATTGCGCTAGCATGCGGGTCCCAAATCGGATTAATATTACTAATATTAGCATGTAGACACAGACACCACGTCTATATTAAACCAGAGCGAGGGCGCCCACCTTGCAGAGCTGAAAATGCTCGGACTGCAGAGTCTCCTGAATAATGTCGTTTTCCCGGTTAGTCGGCTGAGTTGATGCGGATGAGGAAGAGGAGGAGGAAACCGCAGTCAAGCCGTCCAACACCTTTCTGATATTAAACTTCTTCATGCTGCTCCCTCCAGTCAGACGCACATTTGAAATAAATACATCAATGGAAAATTACAGAATGAATAAAAGCAGGTGTAGAAGCAGCTCTCCTATTACAGTTCAGTCTCAGCTGCGTCTTGCATGTCAGCCTGTGTTATTATTAAGCCGTCCTCCATGTCGTCCATGCTAAAGTTAATACACAGCGACGCACATTCTACCCAATGAAGCGTTATATAATTCTAAATGAACATATCATCCCTATATTATTTCAGTAGGTTAATCCAGTCAGAATAGGATAGCTCTCCGTGTCTCTTCGCTGCTGGTCGCGGAAACGCAGGCAGCAAATAGGCAGTGGTTTAGTGTGGACTGGAGCCGCAGCCTGAAAGAAGCGGAGCGACACCCGGATGTGTGGCAGAGGCGCTGCACCTCACCCACTCTCCATATTCATAATCCTACGTTACAAAAAGCTTTTCATTCAAACACGCTTCACTCAGTCATTTCATTATTCATTCAACATTCAACATCAAGATCTTCCCTCCATTAAAGGGTCTTTTCAAATGAACCTAGCATGTTGATGCTAATGTCGAAGTTCATTTGAACAGTCAGCTCCAGAATTAATTGGCACCCTTGGTAAAAGTGTATAAAGTGGATGGAAATATTGTTGTGGTGAATATGCTTAACCTGACAGTAAAATGTTAAATAATATACACAAAATTAAATAAAAAGAAATGTGATTTCTTTTCAAAGGACCACTATTGACCAGTTGTTTGGGTAGTGGACCATTCCCAGTGCTGCAATGACACTAACATAGTAATAACATACAAGTGTGTTGCAGAAGTCGTTTCTGAGAGAAGAATAGTGCTCCAACTAGATCCACAAGATCTCATTACTTCTCACAACACTTGATGTTTTGGTACAAAGTATTCCAAGCTATAACATTTAAATTATCTTTATCAAGGGCAAATGTAAATTACCTTTATCAAGGGCACTGACACAACTTCATACCATGACAGACACTGACTTTTGAAAACAGAATGAATGACACCTTTCATCTTTGGTCCAGAGGACACAGTGTCCATTTCTTTTAAAAAGATCTGGAATACTGATTTGACTGACCACAATACACATTTCCAGTGTGTGATGGTCCATCCCAGGGCCCAGGGCCCCGAGAACTAAATGCAACTTTTAGATATGGTTAATACAAGGCTTTTTTAGCACATTAAAGTTTTAAGTGGCATATCAGCTGTTGATGAATGTCTGTTCTTGATGCAGTGTCATCTGTGGAATCAGAGATTACAGGTTCAGTTTAGGCTTTCCTCAACTTGCCCTTCAGATTTCTTAAATTATTTGATAATATTAGGCTCTGCATTTGAAAAAATGCAAATCTCTTCCAATCTTTTTTTTGAGAAACATTCTTTTTAAAAATATCAATAATTTTCTCATGTTTTTCTCAATTTTCTCATTATATTCAGTGTTCAAATTTTTAAAATTTAATTATTTATTTGTTTGATATTTAGCAAATGTTTGCTGTTGTTACAGTTATTCTGTTATTAATATTGTCCAGCATAATATTAGCTGTACTGATCATAATAAAAAATGAAATAAAGAATAACAAGATAAATGTGTTTGCTTTTTTACTTTCCATCAAATAATTGAAATTGACATGAAATGAAATTGTATCCGATATTCTTAAACATTCAATACAACATTATTTTACTGAGTGATTATAATAACACGATGTTTAAATTGCCTAGAATGGAACTCATTCCCAGTGGAGTAAGCAGTCATTCTGGAGGCTTAGTAACATTTCAGTCTCCAGAGTCTTTTTTAATTGTGTCACTGTAGAAATTATTTATCATGCAACACACTCTATGTATTTTGTCTCAAAGGAAAATCTCAGCTGACATAATATTAATCCCTAGCTCTTTCAGTATACATAAATATTTATATCTGTTCTTTTAGATAAATATTAGCATGATGAAATGTGCTTACAAGACAAATAAATAAATAATTTACAATAATGTACATAAGCCTTTTATTTTTATGTGCAAATTATTGCATAGACAGAAATGACCATCAGCTTTCTCTCTACTGTTTCTGTGTTAGTCTATGTTTAGATCGAGTTACATGAAAAAAAAATTGCAGTTTAATTGGACAATTTTCCAGATTTTTTTTTCATGTGTACCAGGCAATATGTATTCTAAGTATGTAAGTCATTCTAAGTGAAAGATTGGTGCTAGTTATTATCAGGCTGTATAGGATATATATGGGTCTTTTAGTGTATTCCAAGAACTGTTGCTTGATTCTGTGCTTTTTAGATTCAACTATTTGAATTAATTCAAAATTTAAAAACAATTAAGTATTGACAAATTCACACTGTATGTGATTAAACTTAAGTTTTCACATGTCCAGTGTCTCTTTATAATTTATGCATGGTAGATTGTAAAAGATCTAATTTGCAATCTTACTTTAAGAAATGTTCTTTTTAAACTAATGACAATTTTTTAAAATAGAATTTTCATTTTATTATAATAAAAATGAATGTTTTTTTTAAGTTTAAGTTTTAGATATTTAAAGGAGAGATACTTATAAAATGGGTATTAAAATAGATGCATGAAAGAAGGATTTTTTTTATTTTTTGCAAATTGTTAAAATTGGCTTTTATTATCTATAAATATGTCAACCATTTGGTAGAGGCTTATAATGAAAACGTAAGAGGTTAGTTAAAAACTGGTAGTTCTACCCTATGTAATAAATGTTGTTAGTGCTACCCTATGTAATAAAAAAATAAATACATTTATACAATTGCTTTGTTCTTGTGAGACAGTTAAAGAGTTAAAACAAACAAACAACAAAGTTCAGTTTTGTAACACCTGCATGTATTTGCATCAACCACTAGGCGGCAACATTTCTCTTCTGATATTTTAGTGCCGTGTACTTAAAGCAAACGACTTTACTTAACTGTTAGGTTAAAATATTTCAACTTTCAACGTCATTCTGCTGGCTTAACCGCTGGGCATATGCACTTAAAGAGAACTTTATTATGTTAGTTTATTAGAATTTCATTAAAACCTGTCTGGTTTGTATATTCTTTATTATTCTACAAGCTGCACCTACAATACAGATACAATTTATGGGTATACAAATACAAATATTGACTGTAACCCATCTGTTATTCTGTACATTTTGTCACTCCCTGTACCTGTACCATGTACATTTTCTTAACCTAGCTGGCTTTAGTTTTACTGAATTATATAATAAAAACATTGAACTTTTTTATAAAATACAAGAAATAAAGTTTCACTTGTTTTGCTAAGAAAAATATATGTATTAAATTGTCATTAATGTCTCTTTTTATTAAAAGAGCAAATATTAATTCACTGAGTTTGTTTTTTTATGTTTTTCTATGTTTTCCCTCCCTATTTTTCTGTCTAGTTTTTCTTTCTCAGGCTCCCCATGTCCAGAAAATCATCATCTGCTTCCTTATAATAGCCATCTGCTCTCACAGTGGAAGCATGGAAGAGCTTTGACCACTCACAGTCCTACACAAACCTTCATTACAGCCATGTCAAACAGAGACGCAGCACACAAAGCATGACACCTTAGCTTTAAGAAATCCTGGAATATACTACAAGTACTGAGTTGGTCTTGAAATCTGCAGATTGGTCTAAAATCAAATGTTTTTATTGAAAATTATACCTGCATATGTATTAGTTTCTGGAGACTAATGTAAAGCATACAACATCACTTTAACAAACCATCTGCATTACACAGCAATCACATGAAACAATTCAATAGTACATTTTATATACGTATCCAAAAATATAAAATCAACAGCATCTGAAATTAGAAAGTGTCCAGTGATAAAAGACAAGACACACATACTAGAAAAACACAAACTACATTGTCATTAGGAGGTCCCTATTGCTTGATAAATGTAATACAGGGGTGAACAACTGAACAGAGCAACAGACACCATTGTATTACCTACTACTGAAAAGGTTCACCACTGTTCTAAAAAAAAATTTCTATTAGTTGATAATGGCTCCTACTGTGGTTCACTGGAGTCCCAGAGCCTTAGCAAAGGCTTTGAAACCCTTTTCAGATAGGTAAATTTCAGTTACTGTATTGCTTCTGAACCTCTTTACAATGTGACATGTGCTGCTTTTTTGGGACCTTCTAGCAACTGTCAGTTTAAATTTGATTTAGTATAAATCTTAAATTAGTCCCTATAAATTGCACATTATGTACTAGGATGCAGAGTTTTAAAAATGTAGTGTTTTTATGGTGGGACAAATACTTATAAATGTATACATACATCACTAACTTCTTTTCTTATTCATTTATTATTTTCTTAATAACGTATTTATTTTTTCACTTTTAATTATTGTTTTTTCCTTTATTTACTTTTTTTTCTCTCTCTTACAAAGTGACTTAATACCCCATAAAACATGTGTCTCATTTTTAAAATTTTGTAAATCACTTAAAATTTCTTTGCAATTATGGGGAAAGTGACAATTAAACATTTGACAATGAAATTGCCTCTATATGCTGTCTGATTTTAAAGACTTCGATTTGTTTATGGAATTCCAGGCATCCATCTCACTGTGCCCATGCATTTTTAAGTGTTCCTTTCTAACACATATTCCAGGAGGTGGTGCCAATTCCTGCAATGGACTGGTGCTGCACTTTGGGTGTGCCCTCTTTCCAGTGCTACCAGAACATGCTCCAATGAATTGGTTATGTATGAATGAACTTTATACAGTGCCTTGCAAAAGTATTCAGCCCCCTTGAACTTTTCAACCTTTTGCCACATTTCAGGCTTTAAACATAAAGATATGAAATTGTAATTTTTTGTGAAGAATCAATAACAAGTGCGACACAATTGTGAAGTGGAACGAAATTTATTGGATATTTTAAACTTTTTTTAGAAATAAAAACCTGAAAAGTGGGGCGTGCAATATTATTCGGCCCCTTTACTTTCAGTGCAGCAAACTCACTCCAGAAGTTCAGTGAGGATCTCTGAATGATCCAATGTTGACCTAAATGACTGATGGTGATAAATAGAATCCACCTGTGTGTAATCAAGTCTCCGTATAAATGCACCTGCTCTGTGATAGTCTCAGAGTTCTGTTTAAAGCGCAGAGAGCATCATGAAGACCAAGGAACACACCAGGCAGGTCCGAGATACTGTTGTGGAGAAGTTTAAAGCCGAATTTGGATACAAAAAGATTTCCCAAGCTTTAAACATCTCAAGGAGCACTGTGCAAGCGATCATATTGAAATGAAGGGAGTATCAGACCACTGCAAATCTACCAAGACCCGGCCGTCCCTCTAAACTTTCAGCTCAAACAAGGAGAAGACTGATCAGAGATGCAGCCAAGAGGCCCATGATCACTCTGAATGAACTGCAGAGATCTACAGCTGAGGTGGGAGAATCTGTCCATAGGACAACAATCAGTCGTACACTGCACAAATCTGGCCTTTATGGAAGAGTGGCAAGAAGAAAGCCATTTCTCAAAGATATCTATAAAAAGTCACCTGGGAGACACACCAAGCATGTGGAAGAAGGTGCTCTGGTCAGATGAAACCAAAATCGAACTTTTTGGCCACAACGCAAAACGTTATGTTTGGCATAAAAGCAACACAGCTCATCACCCTGATCACACCATCTCCACTGTCAAACATGGTGGTGGCAGCATCATGGTTTGGGCCTGCTTTTCTTCAGCAGGGACAGGGAAGATGGTTAAAATTGATGGGAAGATGGATGGAGCCAAATACAGGACCATTCTGGAAGAAAACCTGTTGCAGTCTGCAAAAGACCTGAGACTGGGACGGTGATTTATCTTCCAACAAGACAATGATCCAAAACATAAAGCAAAATCTACAATGGAATGGTTCACAAATAAACGTATCCAGGTGTTAAAATGGCCAAGTCAAAGTCCAGACCTGAATCCCATCGAGAATCTGTGGAAAGAGCTGAAAACTGCTGTTCACAAACGCTCTCCATCCAACCTCACTGAGCTCGAACTGTTTTGCAAGGAAGAATGGGCAAAAATTTCAGTATCTCGATGTGCAAAACTAATAGAGACATACCCCAAGCGACTTGCAGCTGTAATCGCAGCAAAAGGTGGCGCTACAAAGTATTAACGCAAGGGGGCTGAATAATATTGCACGCCCCACTTTTCAGTTTTTTATTTCTAAAAAAAGTTTAAAATATCCAATAAATTTCGTTCCACTTCACGATTGTGTCCCGCTTGTTGTTGATTCTTCACAAAAAATTACAATTTCATATCTTTATGTTTAAAGCCTGAAATGTGGCAAAAGGTTGAAAAGTTCAAGGGGGCTGAATACTTTTGCAAGGCACTGTATATACACATTAGGCTAGATCTCAGTGCAGCTGAGCGACCAGCATCAAGCTTCATCTGCGCAAGATGAAGAGACTGTCATTCCCGTATAGGCCTGACAAGCCACAACCGATGTTGCAAAAATTGAACAGTGCACGACTCCATAGTCTCCCGAGACAGATGCCCATATTATATTAGGCTAGATTTAATGCAAATGCTAAATAAGATTTTGGTCAGGTGACTGTGGAGGAAAATCAATGACAGTCTGCAATCCATTACCTTTGGCCTTCAGGTAGTTGTTACAAAGAAAAGGGTTTGTTATGTCTTGTTTACCCTCATGAGAAGTAGTTTAAAGGCTACAACTTGTCCTTTGAGATCACTACTAAGTAGCCTTCTTTTAACTGGTATTTAGCAGACTGGAATTGTTCCTACTTTATTCAGGAGATTTTGTATCTGTGCAAATGCTGCTGTTTCTGTTTCTTAGTAAAAAAACGCTGTATGTATTGGTTTTCCAATGTTGTGGTCACTCTTGGTTTGGTAAATCATGTTTTAAATACAAATTATCCAGTTTGGACAAAGTCCTTTGGAATGCCATGCACTGCCCTTTAAGAAACCTTCAGTTTAGCCATGATTTGACGCTGAGAAACAGCTCAGAGCTGTTTAATAACTTAAACCAATTAAATTCACCTAAGCATGTGCTTTAAAGTCGAAAAAGAAAATGACTCAAGCAATTAACATGGTTGATTTCATAAATGTGCTTACTTACCTTTCACTAGAGAAAAATAATAAGAAATTTTAAAATTCAGGTCAATTAAAAAACAACTTTTTACTCAAACTGTTAAGCTGATTGTCTAGTTAACACTGCTGCGAAAGAGAAAAATCCAAAATAGAAACTTAGTGGTGGTCTCAGAATTTTGGATGTAATTTTTTTTTACTATGTTAATATAATTTTATTTCACTATAGGGCAAGTGTAGCCCCACCACTGTCAGGTTGCCACTGTTGGGCCCTTGAGCAAGGCCCTTAACCCTCAATTGCTCAGTCAATACACTGTAAGTCACTTTGGATAAAAGCATCTGCTAAATGCTGAAAATGTAAATGTAAATGTTATGTTAATATAAGTACACTCTAAGATTCAGTAACATATATCACCACATTTAGCAACATTTAAAAGTTTATCAGTCTCTCACATAATTTTTTGGTTTACTTCTATTTACAACCTCTACTTCTTCCTGACATGATGTACAAACCTAAGTGCTCCAGAATACCCGACTGCCAAATGTTCTGCTTTTTCAGAGGTAGTCACACTTATTGATAATTAACTAATCTTGTGCTTTAGATTAGTAACACCTGACAGCTAATTACTCTCCTAATGACTGTGAAAATAGGAAGGTTGTACTTTTTTTTCCCACCAATTTCTGAATGTTGGTTAATTTTTGGGTAAAAATCTTCATATATTCAAATCTGTTTTGATTTTGTTGTCATCTAAATTCATTTGTTCATTTATAGAAGTAACACAATTGTTATTTAGGCTCTGATGAAAGCCAATATAGTGTACATATTATTAAACAATATGAAATACAAACGTGTCATCAAATTGCTACACAGTACAACCCCAAATCAGAAAATGTTGTGGAAAATACAATTTAAATAAAGATGCAGCTTACATTTATTTAAACTTTCATTTCACTGCAGACAGTACGAACCCAAGATATTTCATGTTTTGTCTAGTCAATTTTATTTTATTTGTTAATATACATTCATTCCTGCATTTCATGTCTGCAACACATTCCAAAATGGGGCGGCACGGTGGCTAAGTGAGTAGCACTGTCACCTCACAGTATGACAGTATGAACCCAAGATATTTCGTGTTTTGTCTAGTCAACTTCATTATTCCACTGCAGACAGCACAAACCCAAGATATTTCACATTTTGTTTAGTCAACTTCATTTTCTTTGTTAATATACATTCATTCCTGCATTTCATGTCTGCAACACATTCCAAAATGTGGCGGCACGGTGACTAAGTGAGTAGCACTGTCAGCTCACAGCAAGAAGATCTTGGGTTCGATACCCAGGTGGGGTGGTCCAGGTCCTTTTTGTGTGGAGTTTGCATGTTTTCCCCATGTCCGCGTGGGTTTACTCTGGGTGCTCCAGTTTCCTCCCACGGTCCAAAGACATACAAGTGAGGTGTATTGGAGACACTGAATTGTCCAGGACTGTGTTCGATATAACCTTGTGAACTGATGAATCTTGTGTAATGAGTAACTACCATTCCTGTCATGAATGTAACCAAAGTGTAAAACATGACGTTAAAATCCTAATAAACAAACAACATTCCAAAAAGTTACTGAAATAATAACTAAGGAAGGAACAAATTCAACTGCAGTGTACATTTTACACTGTTGGTCAGGTTTGAATAATATTGCACTCTAATGTAGTTTACTCAGTATAGCACAGGTCTCCAGGGACTGCAACACAGAGTGCAGTTCAAAACACTTCTGCCAAAAAAATCTCACAACTGGGTCAAAGACATACACCACAAACACATGAGCTAATAGAGCATGTGGCATAAAATCAGTAAGTTCCTGTGGTTTCTTATGTGCTGAAAAGTTTCTTCCCTATATATTTAATATATTCAAAGAATATGAATTCTTAGATGTCACAGTCCTCTCCACAGTTATTGACACTTGATCCTCCTTGATCCATAGGTTTTTTTATGGAGTTCATATCAGGTAACCAAGATGGCCATGATGTCTGATGGTAACCACAAGAGGCTATTTTTTTTTCTTGGGGCTCCTTGGGGATTTTTTGCCTCTCTTGCCATCCTTCATGCCATGTTTGAGCATAACAAACATGGGTCCTCATCCAAAGATTTTGTTGTTGCCCTAACCATAGATGTTAGGCAGCTATTTTGCAGCCATTAACTTACTTTAAGGTCAGTACACTTTTCCCTTTTTGACTCGTGTGTTCTCTTGTCAATTCCATGTTGAGAAATGACTAAGAGAATTTGACCATTGTTTTAACTCATATGTATGCCCCAGTAAAACAAAAGTCATAGATTACTGCATAAAAGTTCTAAGACACACTTATCAACTTAAAAAAGAAAATATAAATGAACAATGCCTTTGTTTCTAAGAAATTAAAAACAATCCTTGTGGTTTTGTTAAAAGTATTTTTTCTGTAATATATTACTATTTTATTTTGGTGAGTTAGCTTAATCTAATTCACCAGAAGGTGAATGTCCAGGGGTGCCAATAATTTTGGAGGGGACTGTAAGAGTAGTTTAGGCAGTGGCATATTAGGAAAGTGCCAGTGAGTCCCCCTACCCCATGCTGTTAATTAGTTTAGGAGCTGCTGCCAGATAAACCAGGAGATATAAAATAAATTACCAGGGAGGTGTTTATGAGAAACACAGCATGTCCCACATCCTCAAAGCCTCATGACTGTATAATCTAAGCATTAATAATTAGTAACTAAGCACATTAACAACCACACAATGTTTTATCAAACCAGTAAGGAAAGAACTTTGACGCTTTTTACATAAGTCCTAGTAATCACTATAAAATTGCTACAGTACAAAGCTTAATTATGACTGCATATTGAAACAATCTATGGCTAGGCAAACAATATTTAAATGATGCTCCCCCTAGCAGAAAGTATTTTGAGTAGCTACTACTAACCTAAACGCACTTGTCAAACCCAGATCAATTCCACAAGCCAGGTTTGACTTAACACCCTCCCTCAGGACAGCAGGAAACATACGATAAGGATAAGGATAAGGATAAGCATACGAAACATGCGAAACATACGATAAGGATACGATAACGATAAGGATAAGAGAACAATAATAAGAGAATGATAAGGATAAGAGAATAATCTAAGGGCTGATGAAATCCCTTTATTTATCATATATACATGTACAGAGCAATGAAATTCATTATCCGTATATCCTAGCTTCTCAGAGCGCAGGGGCCGCCATTGTAGCTGACGGTATTAAGGGCCTTGCTCAGGGACCCAACAGTGGCTGCATGGAAAAGCTTGGATTAAAGGCCGCAACGTTCTAGTTAGTAACCCACAACTCTACCCACTCAGCTACCACTTTCCCTGTCAACACAAGTGTTAGAATACATTTCTGAACTCACTCACTCACTTTCTTAACCGCTTATTCAATTAGGGTCGCACGAGTGCAAGGCACAAAGTAACACCCTGGATGAGGCACCAGTTCATCGCAGGGCACACACACATACACACCCATTCACCTATAGGGCAATTCAGTGTCTTCAATTAACCTGACTGCATGTTTTTCCCGGGGGAAACCTACGCAGACACGGGGAGAACATGAAAACTCCACACAGAAAGGACCCGGACCGCCCCACCTGTGGTTCGAACCCAGGACCTTCTTGCTGTGAGGCGACAGTGCTACCCACTGAGCCACCATGCCGCCCACCTCTGAACACAGCTTGATCTAATTAACCATATTATCTATCACTAGTTATATAGACATATATTAAGTGCGTACCAGAATAGATTGCAGAGCTACAGTACATTACACAACATATACACATTAAAATAATGCAGTTAAATCAAGGCTGTGCTTTTGAGTTTAGAAAGTTATTAAGGGACATCACATACCAAAATGTCTATCATATTTATTCTTGAACCCATCTAATAAAACACAAATGCAAAATAAATAAACCAAGATTTCAAAGTAGCCACACATCTCTACATTTTATATTAGAAAATCAAGTGTTAAACACTAAGCATGCTTAACATAAGGATTTCTCTAAAACAGTGAAAAAGAGTGGTAGATACCAGTTAATATGATAGAGTCCTTGACCTGGTCCCAAAATATACATCCATATATAGTCTGACATGTTGTATATACTGTACATACAATAGTTGTCGTAGAATAGAATCTATAGGCAGCACACTTTTTCTGTTGCCTAAGATGTCGAATAGTGGTAGGTGATGCAAATTATTTAAATGATACAAAGTCTATTAGTGGGAGCAAAGTGGGTCAGTATGATTCATAGTGTCCCCAATATTTCACATCTTGTTGCACATCTTGAGTTTGCAGGTGTAGCACAGCCCAAGAAAAAAATGAATAAACACATATTCATAGAGTTCTCTACTACTGCTATACAATACTTAACCAGTAAAATTATATTTAAAACATAGTTGTGCAATCCTTGCAAATAACTATAAACATAAAACCATTTTTTACAAAATAACATATAGTATTAAATATCAGAACTAAGTAATCATGTACGTTTGCTTAAACAACTCTTAACTATACAGTACTTATGTGTCATTTAAAGAAATACAAAGATTATAAAACATAATAGTCCAACATCTACATACAGTGTGATTGCACAGAGTAGCTGTACTATAAAGACTGATTTTGCTAACCCACTAATCCATCCTTATAGTATAGTATGTCATTAAACATTCTTTTTTTTAAACCTTAAAGCTGCTGTAATTAATATTTAAGAACACTTTGACTAATTGTCAACATCCTTACAGCTAATACTATAATAGATTCCTGAAAGAAAATACTGGGCTACAAACAATAAATAAAATATGTCAACACAGTCTAGCTGAAGTAGCCAGAAAATGTCTTTGCGCAGATAAGTCAGTACAAAAGAACAGTGATTTCACAAAGAGACAATGTGGCTGCAGGTTTTTATAACAAACAAGCACATTAATGTCTACAGCTGTGAGACTCACTAATATTAAATGCTCATCAAACTGTTTTTGTCTATGCAGACTTCCATATAAATCTCACGGTAAGACCGCTAGCTAATATCATGAGTGAAGGCAGATATAGGCTTTTTGATCTAAAATCATGTTAAACTACTTGCACCTATCCCATTACATTGTGTCCTGGTAGTACATCAACGCACTATTGTCTAATATATGCATACATCTAAAAAAGATAAGGGTGAAAGGAGAGCACAGAAACAAACAAGCATCAAGCACCTTTAGATATGATTTCAAACAAAACACAATTGGACTTGGAAAATTGGATAAAAATCTTATACAATAGAAGTAAGAATTAATATCTACAACTGACCAAAAAAAATGACAATATTCCTTAAATATATGACATGATACATATCTGTATAAGCATAACTTTAAGGATCATGTTTTAATGCTGAATATCTACAATTTAGATTTGATTTAAGCTACATTCTAAAAAATGCTGTCGGTGGCTCTGGCAGGAGTGCTTTTTAAATTCTATAGAAAATATATTTGTAAATATGTCTGATATGCAAAGCAATGTTTTGAATTTACAGGATATTAGTCTAATCCAGTTGTACTCAGACTATGGCTTGAGGGCCACATGGGGCTCTTCAATTTTAAAATGTGGCTCTAATGAATGTAACTATGAAATAGTAGTAGATTTGGAAAGCAAAACCAATTTTATTGTAATTTATGTCAAAAAGTTATTATCGCTATTATCGCATAAGAGGGTTTATTTATGCATTCATTAGGATTTTAACATCATGTTTTACACGCTTTGGTTACATTCATGACAGGACAGGTAATTACTGGTTACAGAAGATTCATCAGTTCAAGTCTTTAATGTCAAACACAGTCATGGACAATTTTGTATTTCCAATCGACCTCACTTGCCCGTCTTTGGAGTGTGGGAGGAAACCGGAGCTTCTGGAGGAAACCCACGCAGACACGGGGAGAACATGCAAACTCCACACAGAAAGGACCTGGACTGCTCCACCAGGGAATCGAACCCAGGACCTTCTGTGAGGCAACAGTGCTGCTCACCTTCATAAGAGATTAATTATGATAAATGCCCACTTTCCCTTAGCAAAATGACAAAAACTATAGCTCTCTGATTCCACTGTGAGCACAACATGAGGTTTATTTGATGGTAAACCACTCTAAGTGAAAAGATATCAGCAGTCAAATGTGTTAAGTTTGCAGGGTTCAAACCGTGGACATTAATAACACTTCACAATTACTGATAAGTACAAGAGCCATAGACCCAAATCTTTCAAGACTGTATCTTGCAGTCTTGCAGCCCACAAGCATCTTGTGTCTGAGTACCACAGGTATACTGTGAGGTTATGATTATTTAACTTACATTCATGTTTATAATAAATAACTTAATGATAGAATAAACATAAAAGCTTATCTGTGGTTTTTAAGCACTCGCAGTTCACACATACAAATGTACAAAATACAACTACAAACATATATTGACAAATAAAGATGTACTTCTTATATTTGACTGTACTTGTCAAATATATATATTTACTTCAATTACTGCATATAAAATTATTCTAAAATATCTAATGATGTGATACTACAGTTCACTTAATTATTGCACATTACATTTTCTAATTTTAAAACAATGTTTTTTTACAATTTCAATTCATTACAAATAAATATGAGAAAAAAGAGGAAAATAAGGTGTTTGTATGTCTGGTATATTTTTAGCCAGTTTCTTTCAGAATATCTCAGATGGTGAGAAAATACTTTTTTTTATAAATACTAATTTATAAATACATATATTCTATTCAGGCTTAAACAAGTACCCCCAACTTATTTACAGAGTAGAGAAGCTTTGTTTGTAGTCTTCGAGGATAACAGACGCATACATCACACTTGGTGGGGTGCACAGGATAGACTCAGACAACGGGGAGTTTGGGATTTGGCTTACTGAGCCAACTGAGTCCCTGAAGGGGGAGGGTGGCATGAGAGCAAGTGTGTCCTCCATTGCTAACTTAGTCTGCACCAACTCTTCATCATCATGAATTTGCGCATTGTCATACATGTAGCCATGAAGGAGTCCAAACTGTTCACTGTCCATGTCCAACTCCTCCTCCTCTAAGGAGGCTGGATTTTTTGTATAATGGCTCAGCTTCGGCTTCTCGGTTTGCATTACAAGGGGCCGATAAGGTAGCATCACTGCACTTTCTGGCTCAGATAAACTAATAATATCATCCAGATCAGGCATGCTGGAGTTTAACTTGGCCACCACTCGCTGAAAGTGGTCTGCAATGACTTGCTGTGGAAAAACACTTTTCTGTGGCAGGTGCTGCTCTGGAGTATAAAATTCCTGCTTTGTATTTATCTCTTTCACAGGCTCAAAAACAGATGACCGCATGTGATCAGTCAGATGAGGGCTGACTGGGGGATTATATCGGACCAGGTCACCCTCATCCTCCTCAGCTACATTGTATAGAGTTTTGGTACTTAGGTCTGAAAACTCCAGGCCTGTGTCATGGTAGGTATTAGTTAGAGGTTTGATGACAGCCATCTGATTGGAGCCGGGCTCCTGCTTCTTCACATGAACAGACAGTCTGTGCCACATGTGTTCTCCTTTCGGAGGATGTCTTGAACCTGGTTCAGACCATGACACAGACTTGCCATTAGAACTATGAATGAAATAAAGACGGCAGTTATTTCACAGGAACCAAGAAAAGTGAGCACAAGAACAACATTTCTGGTTCATGTAAAAATTACTGTCACTTCATTTTACCAGAAATTGTATTTTCTTATAATATCACATTTCTAATATAACAGGTACTAATTACTACACACATTAATACTAGCATAAATACAGTAACAAGAAAAAGTTTGTTGACCCTTTGAAATGATATGAATTTTGATTTGGTCTACATTTTTCACACAAAAGTATGTGGACACTCTCCAACTTCAATTGTTTCTGTCACACCCATTTCTAACAGGGTGAAATAATTTGTCAAAAATTAGAGGATGTTCAAGTGTGACTGTGCATCTGTGCACAAAGTAAGGTCAATAAAGATGTTAAGCAGAATTGAAATGATTTAGAACATGTACAGTTTATAATAAAATAATAATAGAAAAAACACATTGTGTTTAATTTAATAAAGGACAATTGTACTTTTTATGCCTTAATTAAAGATTTTGATTATAGATTCAGAGTGCAGTGGAAATGGTTTGAGTTTCTTGTAAAAAAAAAAAAAAGTGTACGTAGTTACATATTTTTGTAGTCACATTTTGGTAAATCAACTTAAACAAACAGATTTAGACAAAACTAAATCACTTATTAATACATATTTTTAACAAAACCACATGTGGTACAATTAATGGAACCTCTGCATTTAAAATGTTCCCAAAACATATGTTTTATGTTTCATTTTAATTTCATCTGACCATAGATCATGGTTCTAGTACCAATTCATCTGACCATAGACCAAAATTGCATTTTTCTCAATTTTCTTCCCAGTCTACACTGTGTTCCAAATTATTATGCAAATAATATTTTCTCAGATTTTCCAAAATTACCTATATGAATTGCAGTCATTGTAATTTTCCAGTCATCAACTATTAGAGTACAATTGAAAGGTTTTTGAACAAACTGCCAATGATAACAGTTTATTTTTAAAAAAATAAAACACTCAAAATGCACTCAAAATGCATGTTCCAAATTATTATGCACAGCAGAGTTTTCAACCTTTTCATTTTTATAAAGAACAAAAAAATTTTCATTTGTGAAATTATAAGCATTAGCAGGTTATTACAAACTGAAATCAAACAGTTTTCAAGTCAAAAGTTTATTCTAGGTGATGTTACATTTGCACATAGGACCCCTTGTTCGAAAGGAGCTTCTGAACTCTCTCGTCCATTGAATTTGTCAGGTTTTGGATGGTATCTGCTTCAATTGTTTTGCATGAGGACAGAATACCCTCCCAGAGCTGTTGCTTAGATGTGAACTGCCTCCCGCCATCATAGACACTCCTTTTGATGATGCTCCAGAGGTTCTCAATGGGGTTGAGGTCAGGGGAGCATGGGGGCCACACCATAAGTTTGTCCCCTTTTATGCCCATAGCAGCCAGAGATGCAGATGTGTTCTTTGCAGCATGAGACGGTGCATTATCATGCATGAAAATGATCTTGCTGCGGAATGCACGGTTCTTCTTCTTGAACCATGGCAGGAAGTGCTGTTTGAGAAACTCCACATACATTATGGAGGTCATCTTTACCCCTTCAGGGATCCTAAAGGGGCCGACAATCTCTCTCCCCATGATTCCAGCCCAAAACATTACTCCACCTCCTCCTTGTTGGCGCCGTAGCCTTGTTTGCATGGGGTGTCCATCAACCAGCCATCCTCCACTCCATCCATCTGGACCATCGAGCGTTGCACGGCACTCATCGGTGAACAAAACAGTTTTGAAGTCAGTCTTCATGTATTGTTTGGCCCACTGGAGCCGTTTCTGCTTGTGTGCAGTGGATAGAGGAGGTCGACAGGATGGCTTACGCACAGCTGCAAACCTCTGAAGGACCCTGCATCTTGTTGTTCGGGGGACGTTGGAGGCACCAGCAGTTTCAAAAACTTGTCTGCTGCTATGACAAGGCATTTTTGCAGCTGCTCTTTTAACCTGACGTAATTGCCTGTTGGAAAGAGTCCTCAATTTTCCCTTATCAGCACGCACACGTGTGTGCTCTGAATCAGCTACATACTTCTTGATTGTGCGATGATCACGATGAAGTGTCTTGGCAATGTTGATTGTAGTCATGCCTTGACCTAAACACTCCACAATTTGTTGTTTCTCAGCAGCCGACACATACTTTTTCTTTCCCATTTTGGCTGAAAATGTAGGCTGCTTAATAATGTGGGACAGCCTTCTTAAGTAGTCTTGCCTTTAATTGGACACACCTGCCAAACTAATTAGCACAGGTGTCTGCAATTGCTTTCAGTGATATAAAGAGCCCTGACACACATCACCATCAATGAGTTTAACTGACAAACAAAAAAATTCTTACCTTATCACTCCTAAACACTTTTTGCATAATAATTTGGAACACAGTGTAGTTTAGCCCAATTACCCATTTTACTTCCTCTAATGCTACTAACCTCCACTCCTGCACAATGAGGGTTTATATGGAGATCAGTATCATGCACAGAGAGTAAAACACCAATCCTCATTAACCCCTGTCTCTGTGCAGATGCCATCAACCAGACGTCATAATCGCAGCAGTTATGAAGACTCCCCATTTTGTCATGCTTTTACTGTGGAATTTTATCTTTCAGAGTTAGTTACTTTGCCTAACATCTTACATTTTGATGTGTCTCTTTTATATGTAAAAGGTAATTGTAAAGCCCGTTCCTCCAGTAAGAGCTCTTTAAATGACAACACCTGATTTTTGGTCAAATTATGAGCTTGACATTTTTTTTTATAAAATGTTTTTTAGGCTACACTGTGAATCATTATTTTAAATAAGACTTAGTTTAAAATAAGACCCCATTTTATGAATGAATAATTAAGAAATCCATCTAAATCCAAAGGGCTCACAAACTGTAACAGTCATTTATAGAGCAAAGCCTTTATCGACACTTGTGCTGAGACACCCAGGGGTATCCAGTTTTTAATTGCAGTTCTACTGTAAATCTAAGACGTCTGTGAAAGCTGTTAATTGAAGGATGCCCTGGAAATGACATGACCTGAATGTCTGGAGTGAAACATGAATTAAAAGACTGGGCTCATGGGTGCTCATGCAACAGGCTTAAAAAAGGCTAGGCTTCTGCTGCTGAACTGTATTCACTTACTTTGCATTTCCTGAAGGGTTCTTCTTGCGTTTTAGCATGTTGAGCAGGCTGTTGCTCCTGCAGGTGATTTTGCCATCACCCACGTGCATGCGGACAACGTCTGAGGTGGTAAAGGCACTCCGCACGTTTCTCTCTGGTTTAGCAATAATTATGTACATCTTTGGTGTAAACATGCAGCCCAGAGCCACAGTTACACTTAAGCTCACGGAGAAGGATGTGGTGATGATTTTGTAGTTGGAGCCAAAGTAGATGGGCACAAAAGCTAGCCAGATGATGCAGGTGGTGTACATGGTGAAGGCGATGTACTTTGCTTCGTTGAAGTTGGCTGGCACATTGCGGGTTTTGAAAGCATAGTAGGTGCAGCTGAGAATGAGAAGGCCGTTGTAGCCCAGTGGTGCCACCATGCCTGTATTGCTGGTGTTACAGATAAGATAGACCTCCCTGATGCTCGGGTAGAACTTGATGGGTGCTGGGGGTTCCAAGATGATAAGTGTGATCTCCAGTGTAAGCTGTAAACTGATGAGGACAAAGGCGATGACCACCTGAGCCCAGGCGCTCATAAAGCGCGGCTTGCGTGTGCAGATCTTCTTTTTGCTGCCAGCCAAGATGCGGGCAATTCGGTTGGTCTTGGTGACCAGCGCCGAATAGCACATTGAGGCTGAAAGTCCCACCAAGAGACGCTGAAGATAGCAAGAGGCCACTGTAGGCTTGGCTATAAGAGTAAAAGGGCAGATATAGCCAAGAAAGATGCCAGCAAGTATAATATAGCACAGCTCTCGACTGGAGGATTTGACCACAGGTGTGTCTCTGTACAGGATAAAGACGAAGGTGACGAAGCTGGTTACCAGGATACCCAGACAAGAGAAGACCACTGCTGCAATTGACTCAGCATGACTCCACTCCAAATAATGCAGAGGAAGCGGTTCACAGCCTGTGAAAACAAGGATAAACAACAAACATGTTGTTTGAAAATGAAAGTAATTGTTTTAGTTACTGAAGCAAGGAAGCAGGTCATTGCCCGTTAAGTTGACTAGACAACTCAAAGTGCTTAACAAGTTCTTTTTGGATGTCAAAAGCTCTATAGGTTCTTTTTTTTTTTTTTTTTGCTTTTTTTTTTTTACAAAATTCTTTTCCTTGTCAGGCTAATAGTGGGTCTGACAACCACGAAACGTAAAGCACAGGACACTCACTCACTCCCTCACAACTACAGGCAATTAAGTGCAGCCAGTACACCTTCTGTTGTACTGAGAGAAGTATCAAGGAGAAACCCACAAGAAACGGGGATAACATACAAAATAACTCCTTACAGGTAATAATCAATGTTAAAAATTTAACTCAGGTCCCCAGACCACACTGTGCCATGCTAAGTCCAAGATAGTTTTAAAGACATGTTTTTATTTACATCCACATACAATTGCCCCCCACAATCATGCAATGCATGATTTGTAAAAAAAAAAAAAAAGTGGTTCAAAAAGTACATTTTAATTTGTTGAATAATATAAGGTGACATTAGACTGTAATTTTATAATTTAAACTGTTTTGTAATAATAGTAAATGTTAGACAAGTAAAAAATGACAAAGTGCAGATATCTTTCAGTGTTGTACTGTGTAAATGTTACTAAAACATTCTTTATTTATAAGAATAGTAGTAAAATATAATGTGTTACTCTTCACTACCTAATGAAACATGAATAGAGCAGAGCTATAAATATTTTATACCAATAGATTACTACGCTTAAAAAACAAATTAGCTGAACATACACAGTTACCATGAATTTATAAAGAAATATATAGAGAAAGGACAAAAGCAAAGTAGTTGGACTGACTTTTTCTGCTGTAAAACTGACCATTTGAGTGTGACCAGCTCTCTAATGCACCAAGTGCAAAAGTAGGTTTCCAGTTCAACTAAAAATAAACAGACTCTCCACTTAGGGACCGGCTGTATGACAGAACCGAGCCAAATGGGAGAGAAAAGTCTGTGGCATGTAAACTGATACAGCATCCACCAGCTATTCTGTGTGATTGAAATGTAATCAAGATTAAAATTAAATGTACTATTCACAAGAAACCCCATAGAATATTTATTTTTAATATGGCACAATTATTGTATCATTCATAGTACTGTATTTATTAATTTAATAAATTAAAGGATGTACTCATTTTATCTGTTTTTTAAAATGCAAGAGCCATCTAACAAGACATGTGTAGTCATCACGTGTTGGACCAGTATGCAAAAATATAGCAAGAACAGCTTAGTGTTTTATGACATTAAACATCACCGGGCCTTTGAAAAGAGGTCAGAGAAGTAGGGAATTAAGTAGGTCTGTCACAAGTACACTAGGAGAGCGAGTAAAAATGATAAATGGCCTTCAGGTGTCATGGGAAACCTTTTGAAAATAGGACAAAGCTCGCTTCTCAAACAGCTAAAACAGAATGTAGGACTCTGTATTACTCAGTTATTCTTTATATTGTTTGGATTTTAAAGTAAAGACTATATAGGTTTATTTAATTTTAGGGTTATTAATTGTTGACCTTACAATAAAAATCAGCTGTATAAAACTGCCAAGGCTTAGTCTAACCCAGAATGTTTTACTTTAATTATGAAGTGAAAGGTATGTCTGTGTAAGGAGTCTGGCATGTCCCCCCCCCCCCAATTTTAGGAGTGAGTAAATAAAAGGGTGTGTAACTGTTGCATTGCAATAAATCCAGACTGTATTCCTGTGTAGCACCCAGTGTTCTGAGTGGCACCTGACCCATTAAGACCCAGATAAAATGGTTAGTAAAAATAAATGTTAATTTTCAAAACAACTGACTATTCCTGTTTTTATATACAGATAAATGTACAGATGCACTTAACACCTCCTTTTTAGGATAAAAGCTAAAACAGAAGACAGAAGACTACTCTACCTTGCAGCTCCTTATCCGGCCACCAGCCAAGCTCACAGGCCCTGCAGGTGAATTCATCCTGTACGTACTCATTATCCTTACAGGCAGTGCAGATCCAGCAGCAGCTCACCTCTCCCTTCCTGATTACCTGAAGAGATAAAGAGGAGGAACCAGCTGTAAGACATTGGGTTGAATAAAAAATAGAGCAATGGTCTCAATATTTCCATGCAATAACACACCCACAGATACTGTACTGTCCTATGACAATGTGTATATGCATACATGTGTACAAAATATATTTCATATCACATAAATTTAATTTATGACAGAGACAGAGCTAAAGAGATGGCACTGGCTATATACCATCCCTGTACAATATGCCATCAGTATCATCAATAAAATTGGTAATGAAAATGTTAACTGATAAAAGTTGAATTATTTTTTTTATTTTTTTATAATATTATAAATTCCCACATGTTCAGAAACCAAAAAGTAGTATGTATCAATAATACAGAATACAATCTCATACAATTCTAATACAGTTCTTTTGGACAGTCTATTACAATGAGTTTTAATAAAGAATTAGATTCACCTTTATTTCTCCCTTAGAACAGGGCTCACTGCAAACTGAGCGAACCATTTTACTCCGGTTCATCTGGATCATATAATCATCAATACTCAGGACACCTTCATGCCATGAACCCACATTGATGTAGTCATATACACCAGGCTCCACATACTGCAGATTCATAATATCATACCTAAGAGAGCATAACAGAACAGGACTCAGTCAGTATAAACCATAGTGATCATTTTCTAAACTGTAATTATAATTATAATAAATGGACCTAATTAATCTTACATTTGAAATACACAAGTTGAGTAATGTCTGGGATAAGTAAGACTGACCTGCCTGGTGAATCTCCATTCTCATCAAACCACACATCCTCACCAGATACTCCAGAAAAAGAGGTTTTGAGAAGGAATTCCAGCAGTTTGCTGCCATCAATGGGGTCCATGGCTTCACACAGACCCTCAGAGCCATGACACAGGTGCTGATGCATGTCATGCAGGCCATGAGCCATGGCATAGATGGCATTGATGACAAAACCCATCTTACTGTCTTGTACGTAATTTTCCTCTAGATTTTCATAACCTGCAGATACAATCAGGCCAGATAGAATGTTATTGTTTTTTGGTTTGGTTTGGCAGTTTCTGTTTAAATTCAGCATCATCCAGAAAAATCACCAACATTCATAAGTTACATACTTTACTCAATTAAACCAGTGCATAAAGGCATCCATGTAGCCACACAATTCAGCAAACGGCAAATCACATTACACTCTTATGCACAGTGTAGCGTGGAGTCAAATAAATAATAGAGTGTCCAACGACCCAGAATTCATTTAAAGCTATGGGCAACGAAGAATAAAAAGTAAAAATGTCTAAAACTATAAAACCATGCTGGTTAACAGAATAAAAGACTGTCATTTAGTATTAAACTAGTTATTGAATTAGTAACATAAATTAGTAAAATTAATCATAGCAATTAAGCAAAAAAATAAATAGGTTACAGTTCCTGCCATTTCTCCTGATTTTCTTCAGTACCCGTAACAGAGATGTGTCAAAGGACACCCTATTAGCATACTGCCTAATGATCTGTACCAAGCTAGCATGAAGCATTTTAAGCTGTTGATGGTTGGCTGGCAGAAAAAAAATACTAACGCTAAATATTGAAGCAAGTTGGCTACAAGTTATCACACAACTTCCACCTTATTTTATAACCTACCTCCTTCATACCCTATGCTTATCAGTCCCACCAGGATCCTGCAGTCTTTTTTTTTTGTTTGTTTTTTTGTTCATTGATCTTGCCTTTCTCAAAATTTGCAGCTCTATTTAGTTATTTTTAAGCAAGGACAACATGTGTGATAGTGGCTGACACGGTTGAATAGTATTTACCCTATATTTCAGAAATCACAACTTTGTGCACCTAGCAGTAATATAAAATGTAGTTATATTGGCTTGATCTTTTGTCTGTATTATCCATGACTTATCCTACACACTTACTTTAACTATTGTTATGTCAATTCCAGCTGACGTACACATGAATTGTAGAAACTAAATAAACATTGAGGGTACGGCATGAATTTGGTTAAATCTTGCATTGCAAATTCCTGGAGAGACTGGTTCATATTTGAGTTGCAGCAAGCAATAATGCAGCCTTAAGTGAGACATGCTGTATGGAAATAGCCTTCATAAGGGCCAAAAAAACTAATCTTACAAAAAAAGTGTCATAAATAAAAAAAACTCATAACTTAAACAGTATAATAGTAATAGAAATTCTAATATTATTAGAATATGATTACAATGTTTTATTAACAGGCTATAACATTGAGTAAATGGCAGCACTGGTGTTTTGTATATGAGTAAAGTCATTCTGAGTCATAGTCATACAGACTCTTATCGATGATGATCCTAACAGGATTTATAAATGTAGGATTCTTTTTTGGAAAGTAAAAAAGTAATAGACAAATTACGCTTTTAAGGATTTATTGTGGCCACAAACCAAAAGTGCATGATTGCACAGAAGTTTCCTTACATGCAGCAAAGCCAGTGGGGGGGTCAGAATTAAAGTGAATGTTATTGGGATTAAAATAATATATGTCAAAGTGCACAGTTTATTACTGAAGTTCCCAATAACGTTGTATATATTAGAGGTCTACCGATATATTTTATTCTTAGTTGTACTGTATTCTTATTGCTACGATAGTCAGCAACAGTCAACAGTAATGGCAAACCTATACTCATTACCATAATGATACAACAGTTTAAAGTTTGTGGTTTACACTGTACATGTTTGAGTGATATCAGTTGACCTCTTGTTATACTGTAAAGTGAATATAAATAAAGTAAATAAAGTGCCTTCAAGCTGTTCATTTAGAAGCATTTACTTACCATGTTGTAGCTCTAAACAGAAAAATAATAAAACAGCAGACTATGACTGTCACTATAAACATTCAACAATTGTATTTGTTTCTGTGCTTTTAGTGTCAATGATTTTAGGTGTGACGTGTAATGTTTATTTAACATGCAGTAGAACTAAAAGGCTTTTAACCTTCTGTAAGCAAGATTTCATACATGGGTGAAAGAGGTGTTTTGTTCTATGAAATGCACACCAAGCGTGAGTCTGCTCCAGTTCATCTAAACATTGCCTTAATGAAAGCAAATTTCAAGAGACCTTCAAAGAAACACTGTAGAGATGCATGTAGATGAACAGGCTACTAGGCATTTCTAAAGACCCAAACATCAGCAATAATTATAGCATAATGCAAAAAAAGATTACAAACTTTATAGCAGCTGAACTTACAGTATTAAAATAACTAAAAAGAATGAAAACTTAATGATCTAAACTGAAAGGTAACAAAAGTGATATGTGAATAACATGCATGTTCATATGTTCATATTTATATTTGTTTTAAATGTAACTTGATTGGTTTGTTTTCAGCTTTCAGCAAAATTAAAATGGGAAAATAAAATGTATATCAAACATGGTAAAAAGATATCTGTACATCAAATTTAAGCAAATGTGTATGAATAATGTATAACTTAATTACCTAAATCATCTTTTGAGTCAGCAGAGAAATTATACGTACATCGGAAAAGAAGAAAATATGTAATATTTTCAGTAATTCAGTAAAGTCAGTAATTACAAAGGATGTACCTATGGTATTTGTTTGCACAGTTATTTTACCTGAAACTATATCCAGATATATATAAAAACTGGTCTCACCTGAGCAGTTTTTCCTGTAGTTTTTGTTCTCCTGTGGGTGACCAGGGATGCGACATTGAAATCTGTGTTGCCAAAACTCAGCAAACCACGGATTCCTGGTGTTCGAATTGAGCTTTAATTTCAAGAAGTAATTATCAAAAGATGTGACTTCCTCAGTCTGGAGCTTCATGGTGATGCCCCCCACAGCTTCCTGTTCGTAGCCCTCCACCACCTCGTCTCTGTCTGCCCAGCCATCACTAAAGTAGGCAGATCACACAGAGTTTAATTAGTTCACTAATTACTGCCAGCTTTTTTCTCAGACTCACACCTGCAACACATAAGCAATATGAGCATAACATCTAGATATCCTCAAGTGAATTGGCCTAGTTTATTACAAGCTTAATAAGAATGATTGCACAGACTTATTTCTGCCCTGTAAAGCTAAAACGCTTTAGCTAATAATTCTTTCTTTCTACCAATACCATTTCCAGAATTTTTGTAAAATGCAACAAAAAGTAGAATCTGTGATTTGTTTATTTAGTTAAACCTTTATGTATGAAAAAGAATTGACTTTCAATGTTCTGGCTGACCAAAACAGACAATGCACTAACAAAGCTGTGTTTGGTGTGGAAGAACTTAAATTGCATATCTCAACCCCTGACCCTAACACTATCCAACTTATCTTTGAGAGGAATTTTTACTTTCAGATCACAGCTACACTGACTTTAGCTAAGGCAATGAGCATCTGTGGTTTTTTTGTGACTATGAGCTGGTACTAAGCCCCTGGAGATTTTTTAGCAAGCTGACCACTCACGTGTATATTTAGCACTATTCAAGTCTCATTTATTTGAGTATAATGACTGTACAATATGGCTTTGTAACTTTCCAGCCTCATATAGTTTTTAAAAAATTATGAACTTTCCTGGAGTGTAGCATAGTTTCCTGTACCTTCATTTTAAGGTTCTAAATGAGTAAGCTTCATATTCTGGTAATCTTGTTGACTTAAAGCCTGGATGTGTTTAGTTGGGTAATCTGGATTAAAAGAAAATAATCAAAATGTTTGGTTAATTGGTTAATAAGTAACAAAGGAGTCAGGTTGATATGATGGGTAGCTGTCTACTAAATAAAACAAAATATTGTGTAATATCAAATATTGTTTATAGGTGATAGATCAGTGGTTAAGATACTGAACTAGTGAACAGATGGTTGCTTGTTCAAGCCACACCAATGCCAAGTTGCCAATGTCGGACCAAAGTGCAAGGCCCTCAATTGCTTGAGGTGTACTTGTTCCCAGGTTTTAGCTGCTTTGAATTAACAGTGTCTGCTAAATGCTGTAAATGTAAATTATTTAAAACTATTCAGTGTCAACAAAAGTAATAACAGACAATTAGTTTTATATCACTAAACATCACTTTTTTTATACATCTCTTCAGTGTAGTAATCATTTTGTTTTTGTGCTTAAAGAAAGTATAATTCTGGTGCTACTCAGTGTTACCAAAGCCATCTGCCTCACAGCATCCTTCTATAATGTGTGCCAGGAATGGCCTATTCTTAGGTGTAGGAATTATTCACCTCTAGGCAGTGATTGTGTTATGATATCAAAGTGGGCAAAGAAAGCATACACAGTAAAAAAAAACTTACTGAAGATTAAGTTACAAATCTTTCTAACATTTTTATATCACTATTTGCATAAAAATGGCTGTTGGCTTACAATCTAATATTCAGTGATTTTTACTTGGTCCAAATAAAATTGTAACAACTTTTCATTTTTGTCAACTGCTTTATCTTGGTCAGGGTCACAGGCAAGACTGATATACTGGAAAACACTGTGTGCAAAGCAGGAACACTCCGGACAGGGTGCCAATCCATTGTAGGGTGAGGCAGCAAAGTAGACCTAACCTAAACATAGTACTGTTTGTCAAGCACTGTGGAACATCAAATGAGTATTTCAAGTTGAGTTAGAATGAGTATGTTATCAACTTATTCAAGAAAGAACAGAACATATTTTTTCTCTGTATAGATCTGTATTGCTGTTTTTCGGTAGAGTTTTGAATTAGCCACCCTCACTGTCCTTGACCCAAAATAGAACAGCCTTGGCCAGTTGATGTTCTCTTTTTCAGTCCACAGAGACTTACTGGCAGCAAGTAATGTGTTGAAGAATGTTATTAATTGTTTAGTCACAAATTATATGGGTTATCATAATGAATATAAAACTAGCTGTTTTACATCCATTAAACGTATTTTTAAATCGTGTGGTTTTTTATAATGTGCCAGCACAAACAGGAAAATGATTCATACAGTAGATTATATTTTTGTGTATGTGAAAGCTGGTGTGATACTTCAGACAGCCTTCTTTGTGATTTACATAGTACGCAGCTCAGTCTAGAATACTTAAAAATGGCTTGTTATGCCTCATGACAAAAAATAATTAGGAAAAAGTCAGATTAGTGGTTAAGGCACTGGACTAGTAATAGGAAGGTCACTGGCTCAAGCCCCACTACTGCCAGGTGTAACGTGGTGGCAGCCATCCATGAGCTGATCCATGTTACGAGTCGTGTCCCTCTGCACAACCTCTCTCAGTTGGCAATCACCTGTGCCTGTGTAGTTTGGATGACTGATGAGGTACAGAGGCTCAGTTGATTGTGATCTATTAATCTCTTTTGATTGACAGTCACCTGCCCCTTTTAAGCATTAAGTCACTTCAGATGGAAGATTTTCTATATATCTCAGCTACTCTCTGTCTTCTTTGCCAGCTTCTTTGTTGGCACACTTGCATTTTTCTGAGGCTGTGGTGCCGACTTGCTTGGTCTGGTCAGTTTTTTTGCTGATGAGGGTTGTCAGCATTCTTTTGTTTTCTGGGAACTCAAACCAGTGACGCTGTGTTTTGAGCCTCACAAGAGATTCGCCCTAGGAGACGGATTGCCCCAGAGGCAGTTTCATCCCTTTTCTGAATCTGGATTCACCTATAAATCAACTGAATTGGTGTGGAATGGGGGTTCTGCAGGTTTAGACAGCTCCTTGCTGGTCATGCCACAGGTGGCCTGACTAGCCTGTCATATTGTAACATTCAGTTCTCATTTTTGCATTCTGCTTTTTTTCTTTCCACTTTTCCACTGCAGACTGCAGATGTTATATAGGTTTTTTTTTTATCATTGCAGATGTGTGGCATTACGTGTTGTGCCAGCCCTGTTACACCAGATTACCAATGTTCGGAACTTGAGCAAGCAGAATTTTTGCTTGTCAAAGTCAGAAGGCCTCAGGTTATGTGCTGCAAGTGAACTATACTATACTATACTATCTTTATACTATCTAGCTCACACAATTGAAATGTTAATTACCTTCCAATTAGCAGGAATTCACCAGCCACTCCCAGGCGTCTCATGGCCATTAGAAGTCCACGCACAGTCATGCCCTCGCAGAAACACACCACTACCCGGGCTTTGGGCAGCCGCTCCCTCAGTTTTCTCAGTAGCCTGTCAAACTGTTTCTCGCCAGCATTGCTGTAGATCTTGTCAGAGTGGGAAATGCACAAACCCTCCTGAGATGCCAGCTCCTTAAAAGCATCCATCCCACTCTCACCGTAGTTCCCTGTTAATGAACACAGCAATGTAACTTTTTGGGCAAAGCTGAACAAAACAGGCAGGCATCTGGATACCTTGTGGTATAACTTTTGTGTATCACTGAGGTACATTAATCTATTACATGACAATCATTGCCATAAAAACGGAAATTAAATATAATTATAGATTCCTTTACTGAGAAGAAGAAAACATTTGCACCAGGATTGTGATTTTTTTTTTTTTTTTACCCCTCTTTTTCTCCCACTTTAGAGCATCCAATTTCTACCTGTCAGTCAATCTCTCACTAATGCTGGTCCCTGCTCCTGACTGGGACTGACGAAGCTGCTCCACGCACAGCAATCAACCGTCTTATCACCTACACTTGACGAGTGTAGCGTGGCAAAGCACTGCGTACGGGAGGAGGATCACAACCTTTCACTGCACTCCTTCCCATCTCCATGCAGGCGCCACCAACCAGCCAGCAGAGGGCGTAATCGCACTAGTCTGAGAGAGAGTCCTCATCCAGCTAAGTCCCGCCCCTCATCTGAACAATCATTGTTCATGCAGCTGCCCAGCCTTCAGGGAAGGGAGAGCTGAGTTTCGATACCATGTATCCGGGATCTCAACTCTGGTGAAGAGCATGTGTTTTACCGCTGCGCCACCTGAGCGGCAAGGTGTGCATTTTAATAACCTCCTAAATGTGGTCATTTACAAAAAGACCACTTTCTGGGCAGCTTTGACAGGCTGATGCATTTTTGTCCAAACTGCTCATGGGGTTATGTAGGACACATTTGCATTGACAAGCACAAAGTGTCTTACATCAGCTTCCTGCAAAGGCAATTCTAACAAAGTAACATTTATAAAAATTACTATTATTTCTTAGTTCCCTTGAGGGTAACTAGACAGTTAAAAAGTATCACCTTGAGGAGAGGACCGCAAGATTGTAAGATATAAATGCAATTGCAGGATACTTAATCAAGGTTGAACATGACTGAGGCTAAAAAGCCACAAACTAATTAAATAATAATCAACTAATAACTAAAATACTGGGTGGCAGATAGACAAGCTCATCAGTCAAACTAGGAGACATCACACTTCAAGCTCTCACCAAGAAAGAGACAGACACTGCCGATAGCATGGCAGGTGGACATAATACTGTAATTATCCTGTAATTCTCCAGAGCATTACATTCATAAGCAAGTTCCAAGTAGTGAAAATCATGCAGTGGCAACAGCAGTAAATCTTCTAGGTTAAATTAAACAGATTAAGAAATACTATATACAAGAACTGAGCACTGACTGTGTTAGGTTTCATTTTCTGTCACTATTACAAGAAGTAAAACAGTTCACAACAGTTTATATTTGTGTCCAAAAGTCACTTCTAGCCAATATTATATTTTGTTGACCTTTGAAGCAAAAATAATTAAACTTAACCTCAGCAAAATATTATTAACATCAGCAGAAAATTCCTACGTTTTTAAACTTACCTTCAGTGTGGACAGCTGACACATAAGTCCAGTTATACCGCTTTACAATGTCCAAAAGGGCCCTTGCTTGAAGTGTGTCAGATGGCACAACACGGAGAAAGTACTTATAAAGGGTTTTATCACTCAGATCAATGCTAGTGGCTGAGTAGGCAATTTGAGGAATGTTGAAAAGCTGCAGTAGATTCTGTACCTGGATTGCCACTGAACTTGACCCAGGTCCAATTACACCTGCGATTGGCTTCTTAATAGCAGGAAGCTGATTAGATGGAGTTCCATGAATACACCACTTTGACCCATCAGCATCATCACGGATTGAAATAAGGGAGTCTCTTATAAACTCAATGCTCTGCTCCAATGCAACTGATGAGTGCCAGCATGAGTCCCTAATCTCGCATCCCAGTGTTATGTTGGGTAGGAGATAGGGGTCAGCATTGATTCTGTCTAAAGTGTGGAACATGGCTTCTACCCGCTGAATGCCATACTGCTCCCTGATCTCACCACATGTTCTATCAGCCACGTTCTCAGCTGATGGCTGATGGTGGACAGAAAATAGGGCACCAATGATGATATCACCATCCATTCGGGCCACAGAGCGGGACCCAGCCCTGGGTACCACTGACCTCTCATATATGTTTCTGGCTGCACAGACCAATAGAAGGAAGAAGAACAAAATGAAATGCATTCTTATTATATTCCACTTGGTGCAAAATGCTTCTGTTGCTGAATCATATTTGTAGATGAAGGGATGATGGGATGTTGACATCTATCAGGTTCACTTTTAACATATCTGCTGCTTCCAGTTCAAATAAAAGCAGGATTACCAGATACCCTGCAAAGAGAAAGGAACACTGTAACACTTCACAATTGCATTATCACAGTGAGGAGATTCATTTTCAATTTTAAAGGTTAAATACCAAATACAGTATTCTAAATGTATTTAATAAAGCCTTCTTTAAAACATACACAGAGTAAGCTGCAGTATTTAATACATTTAAAATAAAGAAACTCTCTTTTATCTTTTTTTCTCCAAATACATGAATTGTCACACAGTGGTGGACCAAGTGCTTGGTAGGTTTTTAATAATCTTCTATGTGGTTGTCATTTGGGTGCGTGTCCCTGTAATGGTCAGCTGAGATTTTTCAAGGGACAGCATTGGTTTATGTCTCTGTAGAGCAAATTTTCCTTTTTCTTTTCTGGGTAGGCGTATAGAGTGTGGTATTTTCTACTCCACTAATGTGCTTGCCTATCTGTTTAATGGCTTCTCCAATTTGGCCTCCAGTTTTTGTTTCTTTAATTTATTTCTGTTATTTTCCCACCATTTGTTTTGTAGTTTCCTACTGTGTGTGGCTCTGTAGGCACACTATTGTTTTGCCATGGTTAAGCATCCTGCATATTGGGTACATCCTCCCCGGGCTTGTGGTGATGGGACTACACCTGCTGTCTCACTGGTGAGGCATGCCTCGTCCTGTTACACAGATGTTTTCTTCATAACCGTATTATATGATGCTTTCTATTTTTCAAGGGAGTGTGCCATGTTGTACTTGTAAGCAGTTAAGAGTCTGGGGTGGGTCTACAATGTGACTAACAGGAGGAATGTGTTTTACAACTGTTGTTTTCTTAGTCTTATGATACACTTGCTTGAATTAAATTGTTTTAAAAAAAACTCATTGTATCCTCATGGTGTTTAATAGTAAGAACAAAATACAGACAAGAGCATAATACTGACCTAAAAATAACTATTATATATGTAGGTCAGTGTTATGCTCTGGTCTGTATTTTGTTCTTACTATTAAACACCATGAGGATACAATGAGTTTCTTTAAAACAATTTAATTCAAGCAATATATATATATATTTAAGAAGTAAGTGAGCGGCACGGTAGCTAAGTGGGTAGCACTGTCGCCTTACAGCAAAAAGGTAATTCCCAGGTGGGGCGGTCCGGGTCCTTTATGTGTGGAGTTTGCATGTTCTCCCCGTGTCTGCTTGGGTTTCCTCCGGGTGCTCCCGTTTTCTCCCACATGCAAGTGAGGTGAACTGGAGACACTAAATTGTCCAAGACTGTGTTTGATATAAACTTGTGAACTGATGAATCTTGTGTATAAATAACTAGCGTTCCTGTCATGAATGTAACCAAAAGTGTAAAACATGACGTTAAAATCCTAATAAACAAACAAACAAACAGGTAAGTAAGTATATAAGTATAGATCTAAACACAGCAAGTGTATTGTGACCACTGCTCTTTCAGCACCATAGACAGCATTTAGTCCTAATTCCTCTCTGTACAGCCTAACCGAACCATTCTAGTAACAGTACTTTTACATTTACATATTGTACACATAGGCAGTTGTTCTAATTCAAACTTTTACACATTTTCTCAATTGTTAGGAGAATGAGACACAACAAGAACCAAATCTGAAAACAATCCAACCCAGTAACACTCAACCAACACTGAAACCCATGCAGCGTTTGTATACTTATTATGATAATATGCGTGTAGTCAGATAATGAATGCAGTACAGGTTTACCTGAAATTCAGAAGTAAATCATTTCCTCTTCTTTCTTGTACCGTTCTGTTCTATTTAGTACCAAACTGCAGTGAGTTTCTCCTGAGCGGACTGGTTCTACTTCTCTATCCTGAGTGCGGATCCCCCTCCTTCAGCTCCTCAGCGCACCCAAAAGCAGGTCACATCCACCGCAATCCCAGTCTGATTCGCTGGGAAATGCCACTATGTGGTGATCTGTTTATAATTGTTTTATATGCATAAAATTAAAAGAAATCAATGAATAACCAATTTATCTATACTGGATTTTGTTTACCAGGCTAATTACACTGTAACATGTTTATGGTCAAAACATCAGCAACTTACTGAAAATAATTAGCAGCAAGTTCATTTTCAAACCCCATTTTCAGAGAGGTTAAAACATTTGTAAAATGCAACGAATTAAGTTCATTCTTCTTTTCATTCATAATACACAAAGAAAATATTTCAAAGAAAAGTTTTTCACTGACCAGCTTAAAGATATTTTGTAAATATAAATTTGAATTTGATGCCTGCAACACAATCAGAAAAATCAAAGGCATTTTAACACTTTGTTACGTCACCTTTCCTATTAATTACACTTTTTATCATTTGGGAACTGAGGGTACTAATTGTTGCAGTTTTGCAATTAGAATAATTTCCCATTCTTTAATGATGCAAGACTTCCAGTCTTTGAGTATCATTAGCTAAGTCTCCTCTTTATTGTGCACCATACATTTTCAGAAGGAGACAGATCTGGTCTGTAGGCAGGCCAGTTAAGCCCATGCACTCTGTGTCTACAAAGTCATATACCGCTGTGGCACATGCAGAATAAGGCCTGCCATTATCTTGCGTAAATTACTATGGACTTCGTTGCACTCCCATGCCAAGGCAGAAGTTAGGTGTTGCACCTTTACTGGATGGTCCTTCTTGTCTTTGGCACAGTGAACTGTTTTCTCAAAAACAAGCTGAAACGTGGAGCACATCAAATTTCCACTGACATTTGGTCGATCTGAGATGAGCTCAGCAGCATTTCTACATCAAATTCATGAAAGACTTTTAATCTTTCTAAATGCAGAGGTAGACTGTGTTAAGTGACAATGGTTTTCTGAAGTACTTCTAAGCCCATGTGGCAATAATTATGCCAGTAGCATGATGGTTTCTCATGCAGTGCCATCAGAGTCCGAGGGTCACGCATATTTATTAGTGGTTTCCACCTTTGCCGCACTAAAATCTCTCTGAATTGTCTGAATGTTTTGACAAGATTATGTATGGTAGATGATGTAATCCAAAATGGATTTACATTTTCAGCAGACGCCTTCATCCAAAGCGACTTACATTACAGTCTGAGCAACTGAGGGTTAAGGGCCTTGCTCAAGGGCCCAACAGCAGCAACCTAGCAGTGGTGGGGCTTGAACCAGCAACCTTTGGATTACTAGTCCTGTGCCTTAACCACTAGGCTACGGCTTGCCCTTTGTCTTGCACATAACATGTTAATAATTTTCTCTCATAGTTTGGCACAAAAGTGATAAGCCAAGACTCTTATTCGAGACTGAGCTTTTGGTAAATCTCCATTTATACCCCATCATGATAACCTCACCTATTAGTAATTCACTCGCTTGTTAACCAAAACAATAAAAGTCCTATATTTGTATTTTCGCAGATGCCTCGGTAAGCTTAAAAACTAATTACCTGAGGGAAATCATCGTCTAATTTTTATGCTTAAAACTATCACGAAAAATATTAACACTGAAGGCACGGAAAAGATTGTTTTTAACTGGTGGAAAAACTGTCTCGACAGGTTTTTTGTGCAGAATTAAATTAAACCTTGTTTGGCCGCTAGATGTAGCTATTAGCATAAGGTCACAGTATTCCGTACATTTGTTACTGAAGTCTATTGCAACGAACAAACTCTTGTTACTGAAATAAAACTGAAATAATAAATAGAAAAATACTACATTTCTACCTGAATACCAAGTCCTTATTTGTATTATTTCGACAAGTAAATAAAAAAATACAAAACCAATATCAACATGACTTGCTGTTTGAAATACTACACATCTGCAGGTTTTACTGCTACCAGACGTTTTATCTGTGTTTACATTACAAAAACGAATGTGTGGATTAACGGAGTCTTTCAGACCAATTAAAAAGAAAGACTATTTGCAGTGGAAATATTTTAGTGACCAGGATATAATGAATACGAAATTCAATCCTAAATAATAACAATACTAAATTATCAGAATGTAAAGCCTGACCAATTTAAACGTGCCAACTAGCATTAGACTATTGAGTCGTGAATTACTACAGCGCCATCTAACGGTCAACATGTGAATTCACGCTGTCTTTGTTTTGGTCCAAACCTACCTCACATCCGGTATTTTAAACATGGCGGAATGCTGGGGATAATTCCATCACGTTAGTAAAGCTGCAGCTAAAACGAAGCTCTTTTAAGAGTTGTTGGGTTTGTGCATGGAGGACATTTGGCTGTCGATTGGGTAATTATTGTTCGTTGCATGTTTCATTTTGTAATTCTGTTATTACTTGGGATGTGAAGATTAACTCATGTCAGATATCTGAACTACAGTATTTGTTAGGTTCCTGGCTTCTAATCCTATTTTAGGATTTTTAGAAAATGTGAAATATGTTTGGATCGTAAGGTTTATTCTAACATCATGGAAATTTAAACCAATAGTTCCTTAATAAGCTGTCAGTTTACTACCAATTAAGTGTACTTTGTAAGTGTACAGTTACTGACTGTTGTCTATCTCTTGCTTTGCATAACTTCTCATTCACCCGTTAGCAAATTCATTAGTAGAAAAGGACCACCATGTGTCCACAACTTACCAACTACTGTCTGAATAATTAATTCACACACCTAACTGTTCAGAAAGTGAAGCAGTTGTTAGTCAGAATTTTCTTTTTTATTTAGTGAGATTCTAACATTTCAGGAGCAGAATTCAATGACGATTTATGAACACTTTATGTTTACAGATTTGACATCGATTTGAAATGCAACAGCATGTAGCTCTTCTCTAATTCATCATTCTTGGATCCTATCTGGACCAGTTGGATTCCTCTCCTTTTTTGTCTGCACATCCTAAAACATGAGCAGCAGAAGGAAACGTGTGGCACCTGTCCGCATGGACGACGAGGACAAAAAGAAATTGGACTGGAACATGCATGATCACCGAAGGACTGAGGGTGAGTTTGAAGCTGATGAAAGTTTCTTAGAGACATCAGCGAGCAATCAGCCTGACCCTGGTTTTGGCATAAGCAGTGCCGGCCATTCCTGCTTACATGAGCACAACAAAATTACAGCCAACTTTGAGGTCACTGAGACATTTCCCCAGCTTTCTATCAGCTGCCAACCTGACCCTGTTCTGGACGTCACAAGTGGAACTGTGGCTGGCCATTCCTTTGAGGAGCCAGGAAGCTCTATGCTGGACTCACCAGAAATTATTGAGCTTACTGTGATGCCAGTGTGTGCTTTGGTGCTTAGCTGGAAGGCACTGATTGGAGAGTTTAACCTCCATCCAAAGGTCCCCATGGAGCTTACAGACGTAAATTTTTGCCTGCAGCAGACTCAGAATGCACTGTTAATAATTCCAGCCACCACAACATCAGATCAACCTACAAAGTATCCTACTGAGTGCTCGTTAGGTGGATTATCACTGGAGGACTTGGACTGGCTGCAAAAGAGGAAGATCATACAGCTCTGTCACTTGTCAGGAGATGGTGCAGTAAAGGTAAAAGTAAAAACTGTCCAAAGATAAACTCATATATATATATATATGTGTGTATGTATCTTGGAAAGTTTTGTATTCAGAATACATTTATGAATCATTTTCCTGAGTAAACCTGGGTTCCCATTGTGCCTGCGTGGTCTACTGGAATATATAGATTCTACTTAGCTGTACTGAAAAACCAACACATTTGGTCAAATTTCAGATTCTGCCATTTAGAAAGGTGTGTTCCAATCATTTGGTCATGAAAAAAAACAGTAGCAGAAATCATTAAACTTCTAAAACTGACATGACCTTACAAGTCAACGTTTTACTCCAGTAGTATATATTTGTTAAAATATCTAGGGAATCAAGATAATCGGCTCATTTTATTGCTGTCCTACCCTAATACAAAGTTCACATGTATAGTGAAAAGGAGGATACACTAAAAGGAGGATGGCAAACCAAATAGTCAGGGTTTTTTGAGACCCAACCTATCTATATTAATGACTTTTTTGGGCTTACGGACACATATAATGGCTTTTTGTCATGCAAAAATACAATAATTTCCCTTTACAATAGACTTTTAATGTTAAAATATAATTTACTCAAATATTCATATATTTTTGTTTTTTTGTGCAGTTGAAATTTTTTCTTTTAGAATCTGGGTTGGGACGACCAGAATTTCTCAGTGAAGGAAATGGACGCATAAGAAGAACTAATCAGCTGATGCAGAAATTGATGGAATTGTTCTATGATTTCATAATTCCTGGTATCTGTTCTTCCCATACTGATTAACTAACTGATTTATGCTATATATTCTTTATGCTGCACATTAATGTTTATAAGTATGACAAATCAGTTTTTTTCTGATGGTAGAGATCATGGAAAATGAAGAGGAAGAGTGTGACACTGATCTAGAACGGCAAAACGTGGAGGAGCTCTATGACTACGTCAGACACCATCAGAGAAAAGAACAGGAACAGATGTTTGATGTACAGCATCCAGCCCTCATCCCAGTGCTTCGACTCTACCAGAGTCAAGCTGTTAACTGGATGTTGAGGAAAGAGAGGTACAGGAATGAAGCTCCCCAAGGTACAGTTGCCATGCCCGCCAGTCTGTTTTGTATATATACACACTTACACACATATTTACACACACAAATACGGTCATGCCTAAAAGTACCACATGCACACAGAGTCTAAAATTTGGTGAAATTGCTTTCAATTTAAATTAAACATCAGCTGTTGGAAATGAATTTAAATCATATTTTTATCTGAAAGCATTAATCGAACCACAACTTCTTTGTCAGTTATCGGTTTAGTATTACATCTCTGATGTGTGTTTTTTTGAAGTTTATAATTAAATAATTAAAATTTTTAATTATATTTTTAAGCAGATCAAAGACTACATTTTCTTTGGAGGGAGGTGATTTCAATGTGTGGAAAGAAGTTGTTTTATAACCCCTACACAGGCTGGTAAGATACTTAAAATAGCATTTTTTATCATAACAAAGTACATAGCCAAAAATGTGAACTGTCAGACATCACGCCATCATCTCAGAACAAGACCAATAATAATGAGTGTGCTCCCTTTATTTCAGTCTTCACTCTCCAGCCAAAGGCTTTCCACTAGATTTTGGAACATGACTTTTGGGATTTGATTTAATTTGGCAAAGGGTAGCATTATTAACATTTAGCAATGATATTAAGTGAAAAGTCCTGCAGGTACTCTGCATTCCAGTTCATCTTAAAACTGTTAATTAGGGGTTGAGGTCAGGGCTCTTCGCAGACCATTCAAGTTCTTTCTTACTAAACGTATTTTATTTTTGGAACTGAAAAAAAGATTTGACCAGAACTATTTGCTTAAACTAAAACTGAGGGGGAAAAAAACCTGCTGAACAGTCACAGGCCAACAGTCACAGGCCATCAGACCTTCCAACTGTCCATTTAGGCAGGTAGGGTAGGGTTTTCTGACATATCATACCATCTCTCAGCAGACCAACCATTGGCCGAACTCCAGTTGCAGTCTTGACATCACTCCATGAAACAGTTGGCTTTATCCATTTTTCTCGCATAGTTGATTAACACTTCTAGTGCTAATATTTCTTCCAGGGGAACTGTGAAACTCTAGCGAATGCCTCAACTTTAAGTCTTCACACTTAGTCTGCCATTGTTGCTCATTGACATTTCTGCTTTACCATAACAACATATCCAGCCAATTAGGGCAGCTTCAGAGGGGGACATTAACAACAAACTTGTTGGATAGGTGTCATCTTATAAAAGTGCCTCAGGCCCTTCAGTAGAATTTTAATATCCTTTTAGGTTTTTGTCTGTAGAGATGACATGGCTGTATACTTAAGTCTGTTAGCAAGGGTTCAACTAACATACACTAATCCACTAATTAGAAGTGGTATCCACATACTTTTGGCCATGTAGTTTGTATGTATTTCTATCAAGTACAGAAATGCAAGAACTGATTACAAATGGGGTTTGATTCTTTTTGACTTTGTAGTATAATTCGGGAGTTTCCTCTGGCTGGAGTTGACTGGCCTGGAGGAATTCTTGCAGATGAAATGGGGTTGGGTAAAACTGTGGAGGTGCTGGCCCTTATTTTATGCCATACCCGCCAAGGCCTGAAGCAGAGTGCTCTTACTTTACCTGTGGTAAGTGAGCTATGATGAACAGCAAAAGTAACAAAAATCAAATATTTACAATTTATTATATACTCCAAAGCTTTCTATTTAATTGTATAAATGAAAAGGTTTTCTTATTTCTATAATTTTATTTGCATTGTGTGCAGTTGCTTATTGGTGAAAAAGTGTCTATATTTCTTTTTGTATCCCCCAGGGACAATCAGTAAACTATTACATTCCTCCTCCTCCATTAGAGAGGCAAAGGACCAAGCAATGTGACCCAAAGCCAAGAGAGAAAATTTCCTATCCTGGTCAGAAGCCAAGTTTGTTATTACTAGTGTTGGCATGCATTTATTGCAGATGTTTACTAATCTATGTCATGTGTAACTTTGTCTTCTTTATCTTGAATAGCTGTCCGTGTGATGCTTCTGACTGCCATTAGTGAAATGAAGGTTGGGAAAGGAGCGTCAATCAATGCCATGTTCACATACCTGCGGACTATGTATAAGTACGACCCTCTGAAGAACCGCAACCACATAAAGAAAATGCTAACAAAGCTCATAGGCGAAGGTTTGGTGGAACAAGTTAAAGGCCGTGGCTTAGCTGGATCATTCAAGCTGGGACGGAACTACAAAGAAAAGAAGAAGAAACCTCCTAGCCCTGTATGTACTTACATATTGTTGTACTGAATATACACTGATGAGCCATATACGTTATGACCGTCACCCACAAATGTACAGGACAGTGTCTATATTGTAACAACTGTGCAGGTTATGGTCAGGAATACATTAAATGTTGGGCTGACTGTATTTATTTCTGGTACACTTTTTAAATGCAGCTGATGTGATCAGGCATAAAGTAAATGAGTGACTTTTATAAGAGCTGAATCATTAGTGCCAAATAATTAGAATTGAAGTATCTCAGAAACAGTAAGGGGTTCTCACCTGCAGCTGTGTTAAGTACTCACCAACAGTAGAGGAGGAACAAGCCACAAATTGTTATACGTAAATGTATTTAAGTATAACAAGTCTTTTTTTATTTTTTTATTTATTAAAGCACAAGTCACCTGGAGAGGCTGCTCCCAGGAGAACATCCCGCAGATGTGCAGGCCAGGAGCGAGACTCCATAATGAACCCATCCAACATATCCTCTGACTCTGAAGACACACTAAGCACCATGGATCCTCCTGTACTCACAGTGGAATCAAAGCATGACCATGAACTGCTAGCAGAGCCGAAAGAGCTTAATAACAAACCAAGCATAGACATTAATCCAGACAACTACCAGCCTCAGATTCCAACAGATGAAGCTAAGAAAGAGCCATCAGAATGTAATGAGATCAACGCTAAACTACAGCCACCGCAGTGTGATGATAGTATCCAGTTAGAAAGTCAAGCCGATATTACCCAAGATCTTCAGATAGAGCCTTCACCTCCAACTCGAGCATCCGTGGTTCCCTTTAATACCCCTGATTACCGCTTTGAATGTATATGTGGAGAACTGGGCCTAGTAGACTATAAAGCTCGGGTGCAGTGCATGAATTGCCTGTTGTGGCAGCACGCGGAGTGTGTAAACTATAAGGAAGAGAACTTGTCGACCACGCCATTCTACTGCCCACATTGCCTGGTGGCCATGACACCTGTTCCTACTGGTGCCACTCTCATCATTTCACCTAGTTCCATCTGCCATCAGTGGGTTGAGGAGATTAACCACCATATTCGCTCTGCCTCACTTCGAGTTCTGGTGGGTAACATTTATACACATATATTATATGTTCTTATATTTACTAATTTTGAATTTTAATAGCCTGAGATCATTCTATCTATGCCCAACTTAAACTGAACCACAGTAACAGGTTTTAATGCTCATCCATATTATAGCCCGACAGATTTTGTTTAAACCCTACCATTGGTTTCACTCTGATAAAAATCAGCCACGTTATGTAAAGTTTATTAATTTATATATATTTTTGTGCAGTCAGGAAGGCCCCGAATATAACCTGTCTTGGTAATGTTTCCACCTATTCTTTGAGTGTAATAATTTTAAGTAATAATTAAAGTTATAGATCATTAGTGTTTATATTCAAAATATATATTAAATGTTGTTTTATCCAATAGTTTTTACATCATTTTGTTTCTAAATGAATAGGTTGTATAGGTAAACTTGATTTTAAACTGGATTGTGCATTTTTGGATGAGAGCTGACATCTATTAGTTTATTTAGCAACTTGTCCACCAATGATGTGAATGGTTAAAGCCCAAGACAGCCCATCTATATCAGTGTCTTTTACTTAAGCTTTTCATATTCATGGTATGCTAACCTTGTACTTTGTAGATGTACAGTTTTAAACAGTTATGACTTTTATTGTGAATTTAATAAAACAATCTTTGTCTGTTAGGTGTACCAGGGTGTGAAAAGGCATGGATTCATTCAGCCTCATGTCCTGGCTGAACAGGATGTAGTCATCACTACTTATGATGTACTACGTACTGAGCTGAACTATGTAGACCTTCCTCACAGTAACAGCAAAGATGGACGACGCTTCCGCAACCAGAAACGCTACATGGCTGTTCCAAGCCCACTTGTAGCTGTGGAGTGGTGGCGCGTCTGTCTGGATGAGGCTCAGATGGTGGAGTGCACCACAGCCAAGGTAACCTAACTGTACATGTATATATAAGTTAAGTGTGATTTCTTAATTCTCTTCAACCGTTATTAAACGGATTAAAGTACAAATAAATTACTTTTAATATTTTGACTGACCGACACATTTTGAATTTGATGCCTGCAACACACATGCCTGCTTGTCTTCAGTCACCATTGTCAAGTCGTTTTACAAAATGTCCCAACTTTTCTGAAAATAAGGGTTTTTTTGTAAATATAAATAAATGTAACATTTCATGCTTGCAATTCACTTAAAGAAAAGTTGGAAGAGAGGCATGTTTACCACGGTCACCTTTCCAATTGTTATGAATGAATACTGTTTTTTTATATTTACGAAATACAATTAAGTTAGTTACATTAAAATTACAGATTTGTGGTACAGAAGTTTTTTGTAAGTGGGGTTTGTAGCCTAACACCACAAAACAGATTTTTTTCTTTTAAAGATTTATGTAACAGCAGTCTTGTTTAACATAATAAAGTTTGATCTAGAGTTAAAGCATGCTTTCTGTTTGTTTGTAGGCTGCAGAGATGGCTTTGCGAATCACATCCATTAATCGCTGGTGTGTAAGTGGAACTCCTGTGCAAAGAGGTCTTGAAGGTGAGCTAGCTGAAAAATTAATAAATAAAGAAATCAAACATTCTTATTCTTATATCTTATATTTTTAACATACCAGTAACATTTATGGCTCTGCAGACTTGTATGGTCTTGTCCTTTTTCTGGGAGTTGACCCATACTGGGTAAAGTACTGGTGGGATCAGCTGCTCTATAGACCTTATCGTCGTGGAAACACAGGCCCACTCTACAATCTCATTGGCCAGCAGATCTGGAGATCTGCCAAAAAAGATGTTATTGACCAGGTTTGTTATAGTGCATGTTTTTTTTTCTTCCCAGTCATTCAGACAAGATAGTGTACAAGTATAAATTTAATCAGACTTACAAAATCTTTTATTTGTACTTTTATCAGATCCAGATTCCTCCCCAGACAGATGAGATTCACTGGCTGAACTTCTCTCCAGTAGAGGGTCACTTTTACCACCGCCAGCATGAGGTCTGCTCCCAGGATGCATTGCACAAGCTGAGAAAGATTTCAGACTGGTCACTGAAGTTAGGCAGCCTGGACAGACGCACAGTGAACACCATTTTGTACCCACTGCTGCGTCTGCGACAGGCCTGTTGCCACCCTCAGGCTGTCAGGGGAGAGTTTTTGCCTTTTCAGAAGAGGTAAGAAAGGTTCTAACTAGCTCTTAATACTGGCAACAGAATAATGTACTTACTATTCACCTGCCATTTTTAAGTTTTGAAGCCAAATCCCCAAAGGTTTCATCTTAAATAGAAAAACATACTAAAACATTTTTACCTAATGATGTAACACCTACATAGTGCACTACATGTCCAACTGACTGCTACAGAAACGAGATCTGCTTGTATTTTGTTGCATTGTGTAGTATTTTATGAATAAGTGAGGTAGTTCAGTAATTAATTAGTTACATGACTTCTTGTGTCCATCATTACTTAATTAAGTAAATAAACTCAAGTCTATTTGTAGGTAGTTAAGAATATCATTAAAATGTTTTCATTTTTATGGTGCAGTACAATGACGATGGAAGAGCTTCTCAAGTCACTGCAGAAAAAATGTCGTGTTGAGTGTGAGGAGGCTCACAGGCAGCTGGTGTGTGCTCTTAATGGTTTGGCAGGAATCCACATCATTAGAGGTACGTACCTAGTGCTAAAACACCTTCCCAACACTGATTTCTCCATTCATTTGAGTCTGTTTCAAGTCAATGTGTTTTTGATAGGTGAGTTTGTTGAGGCAGCAGAGATGTACAGAGAAGTGCTTCGATCATCAGAAGAACACAAAAATCAGCTTAAAACAGACTCTCTGCAGGTAGAACACTACACACTATCCCTGTGCTTCAGAGCGAGTGAGAACAAAATATTAATTTAAGTATTCCTGCTAACTGTTGTTTATCTGTACAATATTGCATATATTTTGTTTTTATTAAATATAGAGACTTCATGCTACCCACAACTTAATGGAGCTGCTTAATGCAAAGCATCCTGGTATACCCCCTACTCTCCGAGATGACCGGCTGAAAGAGGAGGTTTGTTCAGCAGATCATTCTTTATATTCACGGTTGTAAAATAATCGCTGATATTTATTTATACAACAAAATTACCTTCCAAACCGCTGGACCAAGTGAGACTTATTGAAGTCAACGATCCAAATGCTGAAGCCTGTAACACAGTAAAAATTCAACGGATCACAGAAAGGGTCAGGAAAAAATAGCCTAATTGTAAAATATTATGTAAAAGCATTATTAGCATTGTTTTGTAATTAATATTGTATGTGTTACACATTTTATTCAATTTACTCTACATAATGTAAAAAATGATTCTGAAAGACATCTGCAAAAAACATACAGACAATGATAAAGTATATCTAGCTAAAAGCAGCTCCAGCAATGGGATCTTGTGGGAGGAAGCAGGTATTAAACTGATTAATACTCTACTGCACTCCTTACTTTGTCTTTATGGTAAAAACTCTGTGATACAAGTGAATAAAATGTGGATTGTTGTTTGCAGAGGGGGTATTTACTATTTAAGTTTGAGTAAAGAAATAGTATGACCTACTGCATTTCCCTGTGTTTTAACTAGGCAGAGCAGTTAAAACAGCACTACATGACGAAGGTCAGCTCTGAAGTGTCTGAGGCGCAGCAGAATCTCCTGCCTGTCCTTCAAAACATCAAAGAGCTTAAGCGCAAAGTATGCCACACGAGATCATAACTTAAAATATAATTTAAGCTTAACAAAAAAAACCACACCACTCACACAGCTGTTTTAGGTTAACCTGCGCGCCCCCTGGTGGTTGGACGTCGTCCAGCAGTCCATTCAGTACTCTATGGATGATGACCTGGTCACCCGGATCCACAACGAGCTTACCTGCAGCTACAAACAGCAAGCCAATAAACTCTCAATGGCAGACAAGTAATGCCACTAATGTCATCTCATTCTGTACATTCTGATTAGTGTTTTATTATGCATTATTTATCATGAGCACCTTTTACTTCTCAGATTTCGGGATGCTCGAGGTCTTCAGTTTTTACTTAGCACTCAGATGGATGAACTGATGAAGTCCCAGAAAACTGTTGAGGATGCTGTGAAAAAGCTGGAAGCTCAGCCTTCACAGGAAGTCATTGAGGAGTCAACTGCTTGTCACTTAAGGCCTGTCCGCCTCCCACTTAACAAGTAAGGTCCTTTTAGTTTTACTTTAGAGTTTATATAGTGTTATCAGTTGGTATTTTGACTAAGTAAGTGCTGTTGTACTGTAGTACACCTAGACTTAATTCTGACTTAAGTCACAATTTTTATATTTTTTGATTAAAGATTTGACTTCAAGACTTGGGTATATGCATTTTGCATGTTTTAGGTAAACAGTCTTCATTAATGTTATATATATTTAAAATTCAATTTATTAAAGTTTTAATTAAATACACAACTGGGCATGAGCAACAGTTAGGGACCTAAGTCAGTTGCAAGTATGTGATGATTTACACTTGACTTTTTTTAAGTTGGTAGGTCTAGTACAGTAAATATTTTGATAGAATTGTATAAGTATTTTAAATTGGCTTACTCTGTTTCATTTTGTAGCTGTGTGTTTTGCAAAGCTGATGAACTGTTCACGGATTATGAGTCAAAGCTATTCTCTCACACGTAAGCAAATCAAAAATACTTTTTATGAGTTAAAACAATTCTCACAAGAGAACTGACAGTTAAACAGATTTTTTTTATGGCAGAGTTAAAGGCCAGACAGCCATTTTCGAGGACATGATTGAGGATGAGGAAGGGCTAATGGATGACAGACTTCCCACCACTAGTCGTGGCCTGAGGGCAGCCAGTGAGACAGAACGGACCCTGAAAGCCATTTTGTCCTTTGCCAAAATCCGCCGCCTGGATTCTGAACTTATAGAGGAGGGTAACACATTTATGGAGCTCTTTGAGTTCTGGAAAAAGGAGTACAAGGTGTGTATTTATGCACTTACAAGTTATAATGATTACTGAGTTAAGATTTATATAGTAACCACTTTTAGAGCTTAGAAATCTGACAGGCATGTAAAAAGTCTTTCCAAGACTAAGGTACTGTTTAAAGCAAAAGACAGGTTTTATTTTCTTTTTTGTGATTTGTAATTTAATCCATTTTGTTTGCTACTTGGTTTTGCTAAAACGGCATTGCACTAATTGTAAGTCTAATGGTACTCTGGATCCATAAATACTTTAAGCATGATTGCTCATTAATAACTGATTAACAGCAATAATTGCAATAACAGAAATGCTTTGTGGCTCTTCAGGTGCTGCACGAGTACTGGATGACATTAAGAGATCGTGTATCAGCTATAGATGAGCTGGGTATGGCTACAGAAAGGCTGCGTGTGCGTCTTCCTGATGAGCCCAAACCTAAAGTTCTGCACATCATAGAACCACATGAGGTGGGTAGAACTTTACCCATCCATAACTTCACTCATACTGTAAACTGTAGCTTTGTGCATATTACATGTTATTTTGTTTATTTTTATCGAGCTTTAGGTAGAGCAGAACAGAGTAAAGCTGTTGAATGACAGAGCTGTGGCTAAATCTCAGCTACAGAAAAAGCTTGGACAGTTTCTGTATCTCACCAATCTAGAGAAGGTAATATGCCAATTCACAGCAAACACATCGCTGAAGCATCAACTATATACAGCACATAGGAAACAGTTAGGACACAGAGACCTGTCTGTTTTTAACTCTTCTATGGCTAAGCTTGTATGAGGCAAATGTGAGGGTGCTGCTGCTACTACAGCTCTGCATTCCTTATTAGTCAGATTGCCATTTTTGCAGTGTGTTAAGACATGGACCAGAGCATTTTCTGTCTACTTTATCTCTTTTTATTGTGCTGCTGACTTATATTTACCCATAACCATTGTTTCAGTCCCAGGATAAATCCACAGGAGGTCTGAATCCGGAACCATGTCCCATCTGTGCCCGCTCCCTGGGTCAAGAAGTGAGAGATAACACCTCAACAATAACACACATTACTGAACATATTTTTAAATTGTGGACATTCATTGACACTTTGTAATATGGGTGCATTAAGAAAGCAGTAACACTGTCTGTGTGCTTGTGTTTGGCAGTGGGCCGTGCTCACCTGTGGACACTGTTTCTGCAATGAGTGCATTTCCATCATTGTGGAGCAATACAGTGTTGGAAATCGTAAGAAAGCTATCAAGTGTGCCATCTGCAGACAAACCACTTCCCACACTGAAATTTCCTACGTCTTCACCACTCAAGCTGCAGATCAGGGACAAGAGATTCCTGTCAAAGTCAGTGCCAATTTTTTAAATAAATGTGTAAAGCAAATTCTCCACTTTCAGAATGCATGGTTATTTATCTGGAATTTTCTCTTACTGTAGGGAAGCCACTCCACTAAAGTAGAGGCTGTGGTCAGAGCCCTCAAGAAAATCCAGATGACTGACCCAGGAGCTAAATCCCTCGTGTTTTCCACGGTGACATTTGTTTGTAGGCAGTTCATATCTCATTTACACTGTATTTTTAACATGTTGTTTACACTGATTCTTTCCTGTATACCCCTCCAGTGGCAGGGAGTGCTGGACATCATTGCAAAAGCACTCTTAGATAACAACCTGGAGTTCTCACAAATCAATGGCATTCACAAGTTTCAGGTTTGTAAACTACACCACCAGACTATCATGCTAATATTACCATTCAGACTAGAACATTCAGTTTTAGGATTGTATATGGGCATTGACTAAAGCTTTGTCTATTATTGCTATTCTTCTGTTTTCAATTTGTTTATGATTTTATTATTTATGATATATTTTTAGGAAAACCTTAGTTCTTTCAAATATGAGGAGAAGATCAACATCCTGCTGTTGCCATTGCACACAGGCTCAAATGGACTGAATATCATAGAAGCTACCCATGTGCTGCTTGTGGAGCCCATTCTTAACCCAGCACATGAACTGCAGGCCATTGGTAGAGTGCACCGCATTGGCCAGACAAAGTGAGTCATAATATAAAAACTTGTGATTTTGGAATGAAGAGTCAGAATCTATGCAATACATGCAGTAAACAAACAGTTACTATATTGTATGATAAAAATGCATCTAATACAAGTTTTGTTATGTGCATGGACAGAATAGACACTAAACTGCAGCTCGGCAAATTTTAGATAGGTAACTGAATGGAATCAAAAGCACTAAAATTAAATAATTTTCTCAAATGTCCAAATGACTTCATCTCTTACTGCATAGGATAGACTATAACTCCAGTATAAAACAATTTAGAAATGATAGTCAGTTTATTGTCCCTATTTATATTAAATTTGCACATAATTACAAAAAAAAAATCTACCTATTAATACAATTATTTTATTTACTTCCGTTCTAAGATTCTATGTGTGATTTAAGTTGTCATTTATATATATATATATATATATATATATATATATATATATATATATATATATATATATATATATATATATATATATATACATATATATATATATATACAGTGTATCACAAAAGTGAGTACACCCCTCACATTTCTGCAAATATTTTATTATATCTTTTCATGGGACAACACTATAGAAATAAAACTTGGATATAACTTAGAGTAGTCAGTGTACAACTTGTATAGCAGTGTAGATTTACTGTCTTCTGAAAATAACTCAACACACAGCCATTAATGTCTAAATAGCTGGCAACATAAGTGAGTACACCCCACAGTGAACATGTCCAAATTGTGCCCAAAGTGTCAATATTTTGTGTGACCACCATTATTATCCAGCACTGCCTTAACCCTCCTGGGCATGGAATTCACCAGAGCTGCACAGGTTGCTACTGGAATCCTCTTCCACTCCTCCATGATGACATCACGGAGCTGGTGGATGTTAGACACCTTGAACTCCTCCACCTTCCACTTGAGGATGTGCCACAGGTGCTCAATTGGGTTTAGTCCATCACCTTTACCTTCAGCTTCCTCAGCAAGGCAGTTGTCATCTTGGAGGTTGTGTTTGGGGTCGTTATCCTGTTGGAAAACTGCCATGAGGCCCAGTTTTCGAAGGGAGGGGATCATGCTCTGTTTCAGAATGTCACAGTACATGTTGGAATTCATGTTTCCCTCAATGAACTGCAGCTCCCCAGTGCCAGCAACACTCATGCAGCCCAAGACCATGATGCTACCACCACCATGCTTGACTGTAGGCAAGATACAGTTGTCTTGATACTTCTCACCAGGGCGCCGCCACACATGCTGGACACCATCTGAGCCAAACAAGTTTATCTTGGTCTCATCAGACCACAGGGCATTCCAGTAATCCATGTTCTTGGACTGCTTGTCTTCAGCAAACTGTTTGCGGGCTTTCTTGTGCGTCAGCTTCCTTCTGGGATGACGACCATGCAGACCGAGTTGATGCAGTGTGCGGCGTATGGTCTGAGCACTGACAGGCTGACCTCCCACGTCTTCAACCTCTGCAGCAATGCTGGCAGCACTCATGTGTCTATTTTTTAAAGCCAACCTCTGGATATGACGCCGAACACGTGGACTCAACTTCTTTGGTCGACCCTGGCGAAGCCTGTTCCGAGTGGAACCTGTCCTGGAAAACCGCTGTATGACCTTGGCCACCATGCTGTAGCTCAGTTTCAGGGTGTTAGCAATCTTCTTATAGCCCAGGCCATCTTTGTGGAGAGCAACAATTCTATTTCTCACATCCTCAGAGAGTTCTTTGCCATGAGGTGCCATGTTGAATATCCAGTGGCCAGTATGAGAGAATTGTACCCAAAACACCAAATTTAACAGCCCTGCTCCCCATTTACACCTGGAACCTTGACACATGACACCAGGGAGGGACAACGACACATTTGGGCACAATTTGGACATGTTCACTGTGGGGTGTACTCACTTATGTTGCCAGCTATTTAGACATTAATGGCTGTGTGTTGAGTTATTTTCAGAAGACAGTAAATCTACACTGCTATACAAGCTGTACACTGACTACTCTAAGGTATATTCAAGTTTCATGTCTCTAGTGTTGTCCCATGAAAATATATAATGAAATATTTGCAGAAATGTGAGGGGTGTACTCACTTTTGTGATACACTGTGTATATATATATATATATATATATATATATATATATATATATATATATATATATATATATATATATATATATATATATATATATATACACAGTATATACTGTATATATATATTATAAAGAACCCAACAAGTAAATCGGACACAAGTTGAAAGTTGGTACAGAGTACAGAGACACAGCTGTAGATCCCACCCATGGTACAATTTGTAAGATGACTTAAATAATAATTTATGAAAATCAATGAATTCCTTATTTTCTTTATGTACTCTAGACCCACATTTGTGCACCGGTTTCTCATTAAGTCTACAATTGAGGAGCGCATGCAGGCCATGCTGAAAACAGCAGAGAAAAGGTAAGTTAATGCCTGATTGTGTGTTCATTATTTGTCATGTACAGTTACAAAGAGAAAAACACTTTTTATTGTCACTTTTTATACTTCCAGTGCATATCTACCTAAAAATAAATACAAAAAGTATGCATTTTAAACTGACACCATATGAAAAACGTGTCTAAATAGTCTGGAAGATTTTATTTAACAAGTAGCAATCATGGTGAAGGTAAAGTTCCAAGGGACAAAACTCTTAAACACTATTTATACAGATGAATAAATAATGCTGCAAATACCCCTTTCAGTACAACTGGTTTAATAATTTGCAAGTTGAATTGTTATGGAAAAACAAATCTTTCCCAAAGTGGCGTGCCACACAATTTTACGACATAGGGGCACCCAGGTGGCACAGTGATAAAACATGCTAGCCCACTAGTGCTGAGATTTTGGACAATGGCTAAAACAGAGTTCCTTATCGCTGGGGCTACTGCGGCCTCTGCTGACTGGTTGATGTGCCTGCACGGGAAGGGGTGGGCAGCTGATCATGAATAGTGTGTGGCTCTAAGCATGCAATACTCCGTAAAAAGAGACGATCAGCAGCTGTGCGCATTTTGGAGGGGATGTGTGACCGCCTCAGCCCTCCTTAACTGGAGGTGGCAGCAGCAAAGAGAAAGAGATAAGCTCCAATTGGCCATTACTGAATTGGGTGGGGGAAAGGGAGGGGCAATAAAGAAATGAGACGTTTTCTAGCATTTAAAATGTGTGTACCACTCAGCATTAACACTGCCTTCACAGATGTCACCCATGCCACTGGCACAAAAACATCCCCCATACCATGATTGTCACTAAAATTTAATAACCAGTGTTAATCAAGATGTTTTCATTTTTAATGCAATGCCAAAGGTCACGGGCAATTAAATAAATGTTTTCCCTTGCAATTTACATACAGAGATTTCTTCTAAAGATCTAAGATCTTTTCAATTTTAATCATTTTATGGACTGTAGATTCCTGTAAAATTCCTAAGTTATTTTTATTTATTGATTGAGACACATTTATAAACTGTTGGACAGTTTGATAAGATTGTATGTGGTGTCGAACCTTTACCTTGTAAACAACTTAGCCTTTTGTTAATGTTCATTTTATACACAATGTAGCATAGACAATAGAAAGTTTTAAAAGAAGTGTTTATTACTTCACAACTTTATAAGTATTTGGCAAAAAATTTTTGTAATGTGTTACATCAACTTAGGAACTGGCATAGTCTTAATGTATTTTATTCTAGTCTGCATAAAATAATAATTTTGTTCTGCATAATTTTGTTTAATGATTCCATTGATGTTTTCCTATTTTTTTTTCAGTCACAGTGCCACAGCCATGAAGCATGCTGAGGCCTCTGTGTTTACAGTAGCAGACCTGGCTGAGCTCTTCACTGAGGACACTGACACACTCTAGAAAATCGTCCAACTGACTTCAGATGTACAGTGTTCCCTGTGAACACCACAACCAGCAAAAGCAACAGAGGAAAAGGCACCAGTACAACACCAACCAGTACAAAAGTTCCCCTTACTGAGCTATTGTACTCTGCACTTTGTGTATTTGATAACAGATCCAGTAATGACGTTAATTTATGTTAGCGTAATGTGATAGCTGTATTATACTGATCATGTATATTGTAACAGTTTTACACCTTGCTATCTTTTAACCTGACATAAATAAGACACAGCTTTTAACATTAAATTTGTTAAAAATTGCACATATTTCATGGGTTATAAGCAATGTGCTTTCAGCTTTGAAAATACCAGTACAGCTTGCAAGATTTCTCTGTTATGACAAAACAGAATCAAGGTTGTTTGTGGCAGAAATGTAACATAATCTGTTCCAAAACTGCCATACTCCCTAACAGAGTGCAGGACCAGTTATGCTTTACTGTACTTTAGGCTTTGAATGGCTAAATCTTGCCTGGGGATTGCACTGCAATGTGGCAATTGTTTCCCACTTGGAGGCTCCAGGCTTTTAACATTTCTAGAGTTTAAATAATAATGTAAGGAAAAATAAATGAGCATATACCACAATGGTAGGCACATGTAAGATAAGTAATTGCCTCTATGGAAAGGTTATGAATTTTGGAACAGTGTTTGGCCTGAAAATAAGTTAATTAGATCTGGTCAGATCTGCCCATTATAATCATAACAGCAAATAATTACTCTATTTTAGGATAGACCCACTGACTTCCTAAAAGATTTTCACAAACTTTAAGCAAAGATGCATGACCTGGTGTTTTTTTATTATTATTATTACTGTTATTGGGCAGTACCAATGAATTCCTGTTTAGAACAAAAGTATCAATTTATTAAATTGGTAATTTTTTTTTATTTTAAAAATAAGTAAAATATTAAAACCACTGTTATAGCATTGGCACTTGCTGATTTTTTTGTTTGTTTTCTATACTGCTTTTAGTGCATTATTTGAATACAAGTTGTAAACAGTTCATGCAAGTTTAGCTATTTGCAAGACAAAGGAAGCATTATTGTGTCTATTAAATGTCCTATAAAATGCTGGGTAATGCTTAAATGTGTTTTCATTCTTTCTGGTTGCCTAGGAATTTTTTAATCAGAGTAACCATATTTGGGATTGTATTGAAAGAAAAACATTTAACTTATTGTATATTTGTATATATGTGTATATTTTTGGTCTGAAAAAGACATCATTAAAAAATAGTATACAGTATTATTATCTCAGTCAGTTCTTCAGTTTTTATATATGGTTAAATAAATAAAAACAATACTAGTTTAAATGTCTTATAAATAAGGATGTCAAATTACTAAAACATTTATTCAGACCTTTTGATCACTACCAGCAAAATCTTACTTATCTGTTAGCATTGCTTTGATATTAAAAGATAAAGAACACATCTGCCTTTTTAGTTTTGTTAATAGTTCATGTTTGTTTTAACTTTGATGCTATTAATACCAGCTCAACCTTTTCTCTTTTCACATCATTTTACAATCAGATACCAGCTACTTCACCATTGTAGCAGTGAACTGCCCTTGACTTTATGGCCAGACTTCTTTTCACACAAGTGATTGGGATTCCTGAAACAGTAAAACTTTATCCCTGCTTCTTAAAACCCTTACAGACAAAAGATTCAGACTAAACAGTATACCACCCTGCAGCTCTCTGTTTCCTTTATATGATGAACAGACTCCTTATTGGTCGGTGGTTTAAGACATGGTTGTAAGGTGTCTACTGGCAGTAGTATTTTCATTCTAACGACCCCAAATCTGTTTTGCTCTTTGTTACCTTGGACTCCCTTCAGCATGCTCTACTCATGTGTGGAATCTCATTGTTGGTCCAGACATCAATTCAAGCTGGTGGTTTTAAGGCCGGAGGGAGGCTCCTACTTCATTAGAGACGTATTTCAAGGGCTACAAACACAACGTCTTGTTTTGGCTAGCAGTTGGGGTGAATAGGTGAGACCATACACAAATTTTAGTGAACCAGCCAAACAGAATCAAGACATCTAAGTTGTGAATAAGCAGAGCAGCTAAAGTATTTAAAGATGTCACCTGCTTCATTGGCACTATTTTGGTGTTTGTTCACTTTTTGGACACTTATACCAGCTGTATATCTTGACGAAGAGGGTAAGTCTGCTTTTTAACTAGATAAATCTGAATTCATAAATGTTTATTCATGAACGTTGACATTATCTAGTGATACTGTTGCAGACAGGCAAATGAAAAACTACTGTTTACAAAAAAGTGGTCTTAAAATATATAGCAATGTCTACTGATCCCATGGGTTTTTCCACAATAATGATAATTTGTGATTGCATCTGTAACTGTCCTAAAAAAGTTTTTTGGTCACTTTGGCCAACAGTTATTTAACCAATCATAAAATACATATTTAAAAATGAGCGGTTTCAATCCTAAGTATAACAGGTAAAATATCATCAAACATGAAATACTGTATACTGAATTTATAATAAACATATGCTTATACTCCAACCAATAGTTAGGTTGTTGTTTTATTATTTACAGCTATACTGCATCGATATTTGTCGTTTATGTTCTGACTTACATAGCTAACCTTGTTTTCTTTATTTTTACATTTTTCTAACAGAACTGAATGAAACTGTCATTTGTACCAATGAGCACATACAAGTATTGATTCCAAGTGCCTTCTTTCTCAGCAAGGATCCTCCAGTTTATGTATGTTTGTCATTTCGTTAGGTTTTTGTATATTACACATATGTGTGGACATATTTTTTTCTTCTTCATTTTTTCCAACTCAGATTTGGGATTTGCACCTAAATGACCCAGAGTGTCGAGGAGCTCAGATTAAGGAGGACTATGTCTTCACTATTAAGACTAATTTTACAGATTGTGGCACCAATACAGTAAGTCTTTTCCCCCACATTTGCTCCAAATGTAGTCGTCTCTAGTATATAACATGCCCCCTTTGGCACATGTGTTGTCGCCAGTCACATCTTTTCACCAGCCTACAATGGACTCACTAAAAGCTGCATTGTGTGAGGTGAACTGCAGGTTCTCCAAATCATCCATTGCTAGTGCAGATGTCTCGACCAGACATTGAAGGTCGCTCTGTACTGAGGCAATGCATTTTTTACCTTTTTTTCTCCCTTAAAGGCATAGCCAATTGATGCTGTGCTGGAGCCAGAATTAAATTGGTAGGAAATTGTTTGAAAAGGCACACATCTGGGTCAATAAGGGTTTATAATTTACACTGCATTGTTGGGACAAAAAGCAAACCTTGAAGTCCATGGAACTGTCTGTGGATCAGTTGTGTCAAGACAGAGCAGGGCAAGGACATAAAACAATATCTAAGACTAAATGTTTCCAGGACAACATTGCCCTTTTTTAATTGTAAGAAGCATTGCACAACCTTGAAACTTACTATAGTTGACCATCTGGCAAACTGGGCCTGTGTAGAATAGAATAACCTGACGGACCGACAACCATCTCTGCAGCACTCAATAATTTAAGCCTTGATGGAAGCCACTTGTGAAAAAGGTATATGACAGCCCACATGGTGTTTTGCGAAATGGCACGTACAGGACAGGAAAAAGATTTTCTGGTCTAATAAGATGAAAAATCCGGTCTTTGGGCAGATCAGCAAGCGTTATTTGGCAAAAAACTGGTAACTCAAAGATCTAAAAACTTTTCATTTTGTCATTATGGGTGATTAAATGTAGACTGTTGGGGAAAATGAGAATTATGGTCATTTTAAAATCAAATCCACAGCACAGTAAATCATGCAAAAAAGTAAAGGGGTCTTCTCAAATCCACTGAATGGATTTTGACCTGCCATGGGATTATTATTTTAGAAAATGCATAGAGGGCAAGGCTGAAAGAAAATGAGCATGTGTTGCCTCTTTCTCTCAGGTTTAGACGGCTGGAGAGGTTTTAGGATCTGCATGGGAGGGCCTGTAGTCAGACAGCTTTAAATTACTGAGATATATATGCAAATGATTACAGTTTTTCAACAGTAGTGAATAGGCTAACCATAATTCAGTGTCACACTTTGTACTCCCTCTTTTATTCAGCCCTGCAGAGTATCTCGCAGCCGTACCATTGCAGAGAAGATGAGTTTCACTTTGGCAGGGTATAAATCTGTACTTAAGACCATAAGTGTCATTAAGAGGCTCACTTAGAATGCAAAGGCATTTCTCGTAAAGCCAGCAAAAGTTTAATGCTGCTTTGTCAGAATAAAAAATATTCCTGCTCCCCTCTTGTAGGCTTTTCTTTGCTCTTTTGTTAAAAGTAGACCTACACTGGATTAGATATTGTTGGATTAGACAAAAACACACGCATACAAATGATCTTATTCAAGCACTTTTTGTCACTGATTTTGTTTGCAAATGAACATTTTGGTACCTCCCCCACCCCCTTTTGTCCTAAAGCCTACTTTTGCATAAAGGTTTTACATAAAAACTGGTAACATAGGAATCAGAAAAGGGGTATCTAAGAGACTAAATGATATTTTAACATTTTTTCTTTAAATAAATAGTTTTTATTCTTTAAGTAATCTGTATGAATGTATATTGTGTTACAGATACCCTTTAAATGCCCATCAAATGGTCATACAAATTACCTACCAGCTATCAGTATTCATTAAAAAAAGGGTTCCCAACATATGATTTGTAAATTTTTTCCTTCTTGTACTCCTAGGCATCTGACAATGATTACATAATGTTTACCAATACAATTCACAATAATGAAACAGAGATCATCACAAGGAGCTATGTCAACATTACATTTGGATGTCGATACCCTCTAAACTATATGGTCCAGCAACCTAATGGGGAGAACATGATCCAAGTTAATGTCAGGTAAGAGTCTGGTGTGCATTGTATGATCAGTTCATCAAGGATATAATTATGCAAATAAAGCTGTCTTTTCAGTATAAAGCTTATTGTATTTAAACCTGAACCTTCATATATACATTTACATTTTCAGCATTTAGCAGACGGCTTTATTCAAAGCGACTTACATTACAGTTACAGTATACTGTATATTCAGAGCAATTGAGGGTTAAGGGCCTTGCTCAAGGACCCAACAGCAGCAACCTGGCTGCGGTGGGGCTTGATCCAGTGACTAAAATGTCTTGTCTAAAATGGCACTAAACCTCAAACTAATTATGTTTTTTTTCATGTTAGACAAAAGAGGTAACCAATGGTAATTAAAGTATACTTTCAGGAACACACTTGAAGGGTGTGTTCCATTATTCATTAAGTGTCCTTTTGCATCCTTCAGAACGCCTTTTAACAACCTGTGCTCTGCAGGACCATCACACTGAACACAGAAGATGGAAATTTCTCTGTGTCCATGCTGCTCTATAAAGATGAGGACTTTGAAGATAAATGGACCACTGTTCCCTCTTTGATGCTTGAAGACAGCATCTATGTGAAAATTTACATGGTTTGTATATGTTATAAATTGCTGAAAGGGTAAACGTGTCAAAAATTGGGTTACTGTAGACCTGTAATCACAGTTCCAATCAGAAATATCCAACCCCTAAACAAAATAAAGATTTATAACTTACAGGGCTAGACTTTGAATCTTTATCAGTTAAATTATGCAGAAATTGAACAAAGAAAATGAATGTCGTATTTTAGAGTAGCAGAACATTTTGTTTATAATGCCATGTCACAATTATAATATATAATAATACTGCTGCTCATAAAACCTATTGCTAGTCTGTATGACCTAAAGTTGGGTTACAACATGATTAAAACATTGGGAACTCAATAATTACATTTGCTTTAGCTGTAATGTATATATAAACACGACCCAGTGAGTGTTCCAGGTGAGTGTCACAAAAGCTAAGAGAGGCAATGGGTATAAGAACATTTCCAAGACTCAAAACATTCCTAGAAACACCACTCTGAATACTGTCTGGAAGTTCCAAACTCAGCTTTGTTGAGCATCTGCTGACAGTGTTTACTTAATGAGTTACTGACTATATTGTTTGGACTCCTGTCATGCAGATACCAGGTAATTTGATTCTCAGAGCAGAGAGATGCTGGGCCACACCGAACAATGATCCATACAGCAATATCCAGTATACGTTCATCAAAGACAGGTTTGTGCATGTGCTTCCATCTCTCTCGAAAAAATCTTAAATGTGTTATTTATTAATGTAATTAATTAAAGCCCCAAACTGGAACAAACAGAGATGGCATAGCAGTTGGAAAAAGTAAGTAAGGCACTGAGTATTTTTACATTGTTCGTACATTGTTTAAAGTATTTCAGAAGTGGCAGCAACACACAGCAGATCTTCAGTTATTTAATTCTATTTAATTATTTAATATAGAAGCCTTATATTGTACTTTTTGCTTGTTTATATACATATATATATATATATATATATATATATATATATACAGTGTATCACAAAAGTGAGTACACCCCTCACATTTCTGCAGATATTTAAGTATATCTTTTCATGGGACAACACTGACAAAATGACACTTTGACACAATGAAAAGTAGTCTGTGTGCAGCTTATATAACAGTGTAAATTTATTCTTCCCTCAAAATAACTCAATATACAGCCATTAATGTCTAAACCACCGGCAACAAAAGTGAGTACACCCCTTAGTGAAAGTTCCTGAAGTGTCAATATTTTGTGTGGCCACCATTATTTCCCAGAACTGCCTTAACTCTCCTGGGCATGGAGTTTACCAGAGCTTCACAGGTTGCCACTGGAATGCTTTTCCACTCCTCCATGACGACATCACGGAGCTGGCGGATATTCGAGACTTTGCGCTCGTCCACCTTCCGCTTGAGGATGCCCCAAAGATGTTCTATTGGGTTTAGGTCTGGAGACATGCTTGGCCAGTCCATCACCTTTACCCTCAGCCTCTTCAATAAAGCAGTGGTCGTCTTAGAGGTGTGTTTGGGGTCATTATCATGCTGGAACACTGCCCTGCGACCCAGTTTCCGGAGGGAGGGGATCATGATCTGCTTCAGTATTTCACAGTACATATTGGAGTTCATGTGTCCCTCAATGAAATGTAACTCCCCAACACCTGCTGCACTCATGCAGCCCCAGACCATGGCATTCCCACCACCATGCTTGACTTTAGGCATGACACACTTATCTTTGTACTCCTCACCTGATTGCCGCCACACATGCTTGAGACCATCTGAACCAAACAAATTAATCTTGGTCTCATCAGACCATAGGACATGGTTCCAGTACTCCATGTCCTTTGTTGACATGTCTTCAGCAAACTGTTTGCGGGCTTTCTTGTGTAGAGACTTCAGAAGAGGCTTCCTTCTGGGGTGACAGCCATGCAGACCAATTTGATGTAGTGTGCGGCGTATGGTCTGAGCACTGACAGGCTGACCCCCCACCTTTTCAATCTCTGCAGCAATGCTGACAGCACTCCTGCGCCTATCTTTCAAAGACAGCAGTTGGATATGACGCTGAGCACGTGCACTCAGCTTCTTTGGACGACCAACGCGAGGTCTGTTAGGAGTGGACTCTGCTCTTTTAAAACGCTGGATGATCTTGGCCACTGTGCTGCAGCTCAGTTTCAGGGTGTTGGCAATCTTCTTGTAGCCTTGGCCATCTTCATGTAGCGCAACAATTCGTCTTTTAAGATCCTCAGAGAGTTCTTTGCCATGAGGTGCCATGTTGGAACTTTCAGTGACCAGTATGAGAGAGTGTGAGAGCTGTACTACTACATTGAACACACCTGCTCCCTATGCACACCTGAGACCTAGTAACACTAACAAATCACATGACATTTTGGAGGGAAAATGACAAGCAGTGCTCAATTTGGACATTTAGGGGTGTAGTCTCTTAGGGGTGTACTCACTTTTGTTGCCGGTGGTTTAGACATTAATGGCTGTATATTGAGTTATTTTGAGGGAAGAATAAATTTACACTGTTATATAAGCTGCACACAGACTACTTTTCATTGTGTCAAAGTGTCATTTTGTCAGTGTTGTCCCATGAAAAGATATACTTAAATATCTGCAGAAATGTGAGGGGTGTACTCACTTTTGTGATACACTGTATATAAAGCAAATAACATGCACATATTTTCTCTAACTAGTTGCCCATTGCTGGAAACTGACCAGACATTAGAAGTGATAAAGAATGGACAAGGCCCAGAGGCTCTGTTTAGGATCCAGATGTTCAAGTTTGTGGGCAGTTCGTATACTGACATTTTCCTCCACTGCAACGTCCAGATCTGCCACAGCAGTGCAAGAGCATGTCAGGCTGTAAGATTCCACTCTCTGTACCACTCTCTAAGTAAAACATTCAGTGCTTCAGTGCTTCCAAGACATGATTACAGCCAGACCTGTTAAATCTGGCAATAAAAAGTAAGCTAGGCATTCTCAAAAAGCAGCAAATAATGGTACATTCTAAACAGATTCATTTACAGATGCGAAACTAAATAATTGAAATTTGGAAATATTACAAACTCATTGCTTAAGCTCTGGGACACTAGCAAAGCACAGTGAGAAAACAGGGAGAAAACTTAAGTGTGAACCTTTCCAGGAGGTTTTCACAACTCAACAAAAATGGCAGCTCAACCAGGATGTCACAAAAAAGAACCCAGATGAACATCTGCAGGCCTCAACTGAGGTCAATGTACATGATGCTACAACACTGGGCAAAAACCAAGAAACAAAACTGGTATCGATGGGAGAGTTACAAGTCAAAAACATCTAGATGATGACCCCCAAGACTCTTGGAATAATATTTTGTGGACTGATGAGTCAAAGGTGGAACTTTTTGGAAGAAATGGGGGCCATTACATCCAGCATAAAGCTAAAGTTTTTACTGCCAAGGATAGCACAACCAGTTAATAAGTTTTGCGGGGTTAGAACTGGCTTTTTCACAGGGTGATACAGGTTTTCAATAAATCTTTATCTTCAATAAATGGAACAATCGTTTAAAAGCTGCATTTTGTTTTCACTTGCATTGTCTTCATCTTATATAAAAATTTGCTGGAAAATATAAAAATGTATAGAAATGTAACAAAAGTGACAAATTATCAAAAATAGAAGAAATCTGATGAGGCAAAAACTCTCTCAGCTGTATTTATGTTTCTACGTATATCTAACTTAATATTTCATGTTCCTAATTGTTTCTAATTTTGCGTTACTTTCAAGTTGCAGAACTGTTCTGTTGAGAATTCATCATCACGTTCACGCAGGGATGTTACTATGTCTCACACTGTTTCCTATGGACCAATAAAAAAACTTCAAGTTACCCCTGACCAAAGTCCTACAGGTACGTTTTTCTGTATGCTTTTTAACTAATGAATGTTTTACACCTGATTAAATCTTTGTCCGTATGTTCATTTTTTTACCTAGTGACAAACAACTGATAGTTCTGTGCACATTTCTTTTTTAGATGTTAGTGTGCCCTCAGTGGAAACCTTTGTACTTGGAGGAATGTTGGTGGTTCTGCTGCTTATTACTGGTGTGTTTGGGAGATTGTGGCTACTAAGCAGACGATCCTATCCACCCCAAGAGGCCCAGCTTACCCTGTCCAATATCCACCACATTTCAGATGTGGCCACCTAAGACCACAAGAACATTCTAGGCCATAAAGTTTTTGCCCACTTCCTGATTTCTTCTTTTTTATGTCACACTTATTTACATAAAGTATTCAAAAAGTCAAAAGAAACACTTTTCTTTTTAATTAAAGACTGACTAGCCCTGTGTGAAAAAGTAAAAACTTAAACTAAACTCAATAGCTGATACTGCCAACAATCTGCTCCAATAACTTGAGTTTGGTCTTTCACATTGCTTTGGAATTTTTGGAATTTTTCAAATTCTTGACTTTAGTTTATACACATTAGATAGCTTTCTTGTATGAACTACCCATTTATTCCTGCCACATCATCTTAATAGGGTTTTAGTCAAAACACTTTTTTTTCCATTTAGGATTTTGTCTTGTTGCATAACCCACTTGAGCCTTTTGATCACAATCTGATATACTGAAATTATTTGTCAGAGTGGTTACAGCAATTATGTTTAGTAACCCAGGCCCTAAAGCAGCAAACCACTCCTACACTAGCAAACTACCACCAATATGTTTGACTTTTGGCATTATATTCTTATTGTGGTATGCTGTGTAAACTTTACGACTGAAGTAACAGGACCTTTGTGTCCTCCTGAATCAGTCATCAATACGCCCATATAGTAATTGTGCTGGGTTAATAATGGCTCTTACTGTGTTGCGCAGAAGTTACAGAGCCTCAGATTTGGCATTGTAACACTTTCCATAACACTTTTTATGTTTCAATTACTTTTGAAATTTCTTTCATATGTTTTACAGTGTGCTGCTTTTTTAGACAATTTTAGCATTCTTTACATTGATGGAAAGGTTTTATTTAAGTGATTTTGATTCAGCAGGGCTAGCGGTTATTAAGCCTGGGTGTTTCAAGACAACCTGAGCCCAATAATTACATTAATTATTTACATTTTAATAATTAATTGAAAAAGTAACTAGGGGTCCAACTATGGTCCAGTTGGTGTTGGATAGCTTGTTGCCTTAAATTACTAAAATGATTGTTTAATTTTTTTGTGGTTAATTATATTTTGTTTAAAGATCTGAAATTATTAGGTGTGACAAGTATAAAAAAAAAAAAAGAACAGAAAGGGGCAATTATTTTTTTAATGCCAATGTACATATGAACACCCTTCCCAGACACAATAATTTTTTTAGAAGTTAAAATAAGCTTGTCTTTGTGTGCAGTTTTTTTTTTTTTTTTTTTTGATAATTTTGTAATCTGTGATTTTATTATTGTTTGCTGTCAGACACATTGTTAGGGCAAAGAGGAGATATGTAAAAATAAATAATTTAGACAAGGCACTAATTGTCTAATAAATAATTTAGACAAGGACAAGTGCAAATCCACTTTCCGAATGTTTTAAAATGTTCAAGGAGACCAACTTGCAAGTCTTCAGAACTAGTGTTGCTGCAACACCGTGCCGCATCTTTATTAAAACTCCAAATCAGTAAAGTTTCGTGTTTTTTCTGGCGCTCGAGTGAGTCTTGATGTTCTGCGACAGGTGTTTTCTTTTATTAGACACGTAGTTTGTACTGGGCGGGGTTTGGGGCTGGGCGGAGTCAAAACGCGCCACTTACAGAGGAGAATGTCTTTCGCCTCATGAATATTAATTTCTGCCGCAACAGCGCGTCAATATCAGCCGGCCGGATAAATCAATAACAGATAGCCAGATAAACGCTAGAACATTAAAAACGTCTAAAAAACTATATGTTTTAGATTTGTATAGCAATTAAAAGTGTATGAACAGCAGCAGCACATTTAAAGTGGTGCCTGACAAACTGCCACGGCAAGTACATTTATTGTTTTTGTGAACTAACTTGTTAGCTAGCATGCTACTTAGGACTGGGCTGCCTCTCAAATCGCACACTACTGTACTAAATAGTTCGTCAAATTAAAAGCGACACCTATATGGTGTCGCTACTAATTGGACGTACTATATCAGAACCTCAGTGACAGGTTTGAGACGCAGCCTTAGCTACTAGATAAAGACTTGTCTCCAACGTTAGCATAGTTAGCTTTACTGTTTTTGTTGGCTTACAACTTTCTTCTACAAGATAAAATAGTATCGGAAACATTTCTGGTATGCCAGATAAGTGAATATTGTAACGCAAGGAACTGAACTAACACTCGACTAATAATTAATAAATACAATTTTAAAATGTAAACAGACTTTTAGCTAGGTAGCTAAACTGCTTAGTCAGCCAGTGATTTATCGCGCATGCTTCGTTTTTTGTTTACCATGTAACATTAATGTCAAACAGTTATTGCTTAATATTTCCAATGCACTTTAAGCTGAACCGCTTCTATTTTTATTAAGTGTCTTTTTCACAACGGTTATGAAATTTTATTGTGCTTTTGAAATCAAGTCATGTGTTTCAACATGTTCTTGGCTCAGGTTCACTTTCGCAATGTTTACTGATGCACTCCTACAGTGACTTGTACTGTGTTGATTACTGTGGAATTATTAACACTAATAAATAGCTATCGCTATAGCTACTGCTCAAGTGTACCCAGTTTTATTATAAAATCTGTCACTAAAGCCTAAAAACTGCCTTTCTATAACACTGTTCAGAAATTAAATAACTTGGCTGCCCTACATAATGAAAAGCACCATGATCATGCAACTCAAGAGGTCTTGTGGTTGTGAAATGACATGCGCAGACATCCAGTAAACACACTTCCATGGTATTTTCATGTTACTTCATGTAATTCTAGGGCAGGAGTGGACACACAAATTACATTGGTGATAGGGATGTAACGTATAGACAATCCAGGGCAATGTGCATTTTTTGCACTGTTAAAAAAACAGAAGCAACGACATAGGTAATGGGCACACGGTGTAACATGCCACAATCTTTATACCACACAGCACATACACAGTTGGAAATTAAAATTCAGTGATACCGTCTTAGAGATATTATGGTTAATAGATTTATTATTATTATTATTAATAGAATTAAAGAAGAAAAATCACAACAGTAAGTCTCAGTAAACAGAGAAAGAATATTTATTAATACAATAAAGCAATTATGATGACATATGTTAACATAAATACGTTTAAATAAAAAAGCAAGTTCTCTAGACAAATGTCTATGTGCACTATTATTCAACCCAAAGTACTCAGTGGAACATTATTTTGCCTTGATAACCTCTAATAAGAATTTCAGTAAGAGCTAACAAGCTTCAGACACCTTTCTTGTAAAATCTTTGCCTAACTCTCACATCACTCTCTCTTCATGCTTAGTCCCTCTGTCACTCAAGTCTTTTAATCTCTTGCACCAGACAAATTGCATAGTTCCAGTTTTGATTAATCACTCTATAGAACTGTGTCCCAGAACTCTGTAGGCCTATCTAAATTCTATCTGTCGTATTCCAGCCGACTATTTGTGTGGTTCTTGGTTAAGAGTGGCATGCATTAAGAATCTAGCTATGAAGTTCTTGGTTGTTAAGTGATCATCTTAAATACTGGAATAAATGTGTTACAGGTCCTCCTGTAAGTCTTTTGCAGGGTTCTTTTTTTTTTTTTTTTTTTTTTTTATTCACATCCACATTGCTGAAGCCTCTGGATGAAATCTTGGGCTTTCTCCCACAGCCAGGCAGGTTTGCTTGAACACAACCTCTATGGTTGGTATTTATATATCATAGCTGATGCAAATTATGGGTCATTATTAAGTTTTCAATGGTTTAATAATGTTGTAAATCAACTTTGTCATACAGACCAAAAGTCGGTTTAAGAACAGGGGTTAAATAATTGGGACAGCATGATTTCATGGTCCTCATGTAGACAGGGTGTCAGAATATCAAAGAGCAGGGTTTTTTTGTTAAAGGAATGGAAAAAATGGGAACTTTCATATCATCCTCCTGCTCACCTTTTTTCCAGGGCAAACAATCTGATTGATCCATTACATGGATGGACAAAGAACATAAACCAATTGCATAATTTGTTACTAGTAGTAAATGTTGTTTCCTTATCTTTGCAGGTAGATCCTGTGGCCAAGCTTTGCTGAAATAACTCCTGCCTCTATTTTGAATTTATAATGGATGAACTACATGCTCATTGCCAGAATTGTGTAAACAGACGATGTATGGCGAGACCAGAAACTGGTGTTTCATGTGACCTTGTGGGTTGTTCTCTTGTATGTGGAGCAGTTTTCCACTTATGTAAAGTAGAGGAACATCGCCTACTGTGCCCTTATGAAAGAGTGCCTTGCCTTAATAGTGGATTTGGATGCCCCTTTACAATTAAAAGAATTAAAATGGCACAGCACCTGAAAATATGTCCGGCAAGTGTTGTGTGCTGCACAATGGAATGGAACCGGTGGCCTGTGAGCTACGCAGATCGCAAGTCTTATGAGAACTTGAGTAAGGAGGTCTATGATGTGGAACAATTAGATATGGCATTGGCATTACAAGATCAACGCATGTTGCTTGAGTCTCTTAAAGTGACAACCACAGTGGCTAAAACTGTAGATGAGGAAAATGAAGGGATAAACCCAAGCATCCAGGATGTGGAATTAAGAAATGGACTTCTTGAAATTCATGGGGAGGCATTTAATGAACTTTACAAGGCTTCAGTAGAGAAAAGCAGAAATTTAGCAGCAGCTTTGGATATTCTCAGCAGTGCAAACAAAGGTATTGACTTGATTATGGAAAACCTCAGTGGTGCAAATGTTGATTCAAATGCAGCTTGTCAGAGGAATGGGGATTTCTGTATGAATGAGCAAATAAAAGAAAGTGACACAGACTCAGAGTGTGAGCTGGGTGCTGTAGGTGGGGTAGAAAATCTTGAAGATGATGGGACGGAGTGGAAGGCAGATCTGTCCACTGATGAGGAGGAGGAAATGAATGTCAATATTAATGGCAGTGAACAAGCTCTGTGTAATGGATTTATTAATGTAGGGGGTCATGGTCATGTCAGACTTGAAATGCAGAGAGAGATAAATATTGGTTCTTCAGACATTCGGCCAATGTTGCCTCATCATTCCATGGCACGGGAACAAGAGATACCCCCATCGCCACCTCTACCACTTCCTCATCCCATGCCTCTGCCTGATTTAGTACAAAACAATGTTTTACAGCAGCTGCCTGTTGAAATTGAAGACCGGTGGCTGGAGCGTAAACTTCAGAACCTACAAGTGCTTCGAGGTATGAGTATGTTTACATATAATGGAAGGAAAACTCTTCTGTCCAATCCCTATTTGCTTCGGGCTAAAATGGAGGATAAAGCAGTGGACACTTCAGACTTAGAGGTTTTGGACGATCCAATAGGCCTACATGGTATTGACTTAATTACTGCTGCATTACTTTTCTGTCTTGGTGACTCTCCGGGAGGCAGAGGCATTTCTGACAGCCGCTTTGTGGATGGATATCGAATTGACTTTGGCACACAGACTTTTTCCTTTCCCTCTGCTATACTGGCCACTAACACCATGGTGGGTGACATTGCCTCTGCGTCTGCCTGTGACCATGCCAGCCCACAGCTGTCCAACCCCAGCCCTTTCCACACACTCAGACTGGACCTTGTGCTAGAGTGTGTGGCTCGCTACCAGACCAAGCAGCGCTCCATGTTCACATTTGTTTGTGGGCAGCTGTTTCGCCGGGATGAGTTCTCGTCTCATTTTAAAAATGTTCATGGTGACATTCATGCTGGCCTGAATGGATGGATGGAACACAGGTGCCCTTTGGCATTCTATGGCTGTACTTTCTCCCAGAGAAGATTTTGTCCAAGTGTGCAAGGCTCAAGAATCATTCATGACCGCTACCTGGGCTCATTTGGTGTTCAGTCTGGCTTAGCCACACGACCAGGTGAGAAACTCTGCCAATACGGATCCCACTGTGACCACCTTAGTAGCTTGCCCTTTGAGCTACTGCAGCATGTTGCAAGCTTTTTGGATGGCTTTACTCTGTGTCAGCTGTCCCGGGTGTCTCGTAGGATGAGGGATGTTTGTGCCAGTCTGCTAAAATCTCGTGGTATGGTGGTCTTGCTCTGGGCAAAGATTAGACATGCAGATGGATCCTCATCTTGGCAGATTTATGACAAGGCAAGCAATCTTAAGTTCTTGCAATCAAATAAATATTAATTTATTTAAAGAAATACCTGCATGTTCATACACCTTAAGTAAATTCTGGTTATATTTTTTCAGGTATGGAGATTTAGCACAGCTTTTGGAACGGTAAATGAGTGGAAATTTGCCAACATCTCCAGCATGGCTGACCACCTAAAGACATGCAAGTACAATACAGTGGCTCGACGAGAGGATGCTGTGCCTCTTCCATGCATGAGTCACACAAGAGAACTGACTAAAGAGGGCTGCTCAATGTGCTCTGTGCTCAGACCCCTGTTATAGCTGTGTTTAAAAAGCTAAGACTGTGCTGGCATGGGTATACAAGTGTTTACCAGTACATCAGATGTGTTAAATACTTTTAAAAATTTTGGGTGCATCATTATCAAAAATACTGTGCAGAAGTGTTTTGTAGAAGTAAACTGGAGCCTTAATTAAATGACATTTGTTTTTTTTACAATAGAACATGCTGTATTTCGTTTTCCAGAATGTTTTATTTACATGCACAAACAGCATATATGTACTGAGAGCTACTTTAAAGTATCACTTTTGTGTACCCTAAAAGAAACACACACTGCATAGTCACATGATGACCTTTTTATGAGCAACTGTTAAGTACTATTTGTCTACAGTTGTTTTTGAATTTTGTGAATGCAAACAGTTTAGGAATCAATATAAGGTTTTTGGATTTTCTATGTGTAGCACTTAATTAGCATCCATTAAAGTTCACTTTTAATAATTTGATGGTTTAGTTCAATCTAAAATGTATTAGCGCTGAACAAGCACTGTGACATTTTTCATTGTAACTTTAAACTAGATTAGTAGCATATTTGCATATGTAAATACATTTGGTCCCTGCATAACAACTTTACTCTTTCAGCTGTTTTGTATGGACAATGTAAGCCACAAAGGAAAACCTGCTGGACAGGTCTAAAACTCCTGCTATTTAGGCAGCAAAGAACATTTTTTTCAGCTGTGTACAACATATTACCAAACGTTTTCTTCTCAGGGTTTTAAAAATAAAATATTTTATCTGCGTGCAGAAAAAAAAACACACACATGCACATAAGTATGTTGACCTGAAATTCTACTTGATGAATTAACCTGTCCAACATCTGAGACTAAAATGTGTTTGGTTATAAGGAATTCTGTGAGCTGATACTATGGTGGTGAAGGTCAGTTATTTGTTGCAGAATAGTAGTTTGCATTAATATAAAAAAAACTGTCCTGACTTGTTCATAACGGTTCACATATGCACAAATGTAAAATTATTGATTCAGCGAGTTCAAACAACTTTCTGTTAGCACTTGATTTAAAAGTTTACTGTATTTGCGAATAAATTTGCATGGTTTATCTTGGTCATTCAACAGGTTCTTATATTAGTTTGATAAGCACAAAACAACTTGTGTTTTATATATTTTATTTAATATGCCATCAATGTGATATTATATATATGTCCGACTGGTTGTACTGCAGTGGGTAGATGCTTGTTTAAAATGATTTTTTGCATGGGATGCTTAGAGCTGAAAATGTGATTCAGTATGTTCATTTTGGTTAACCTTTAAAAGTTTTGTCCTGTGTGTATCATGTTTTGATTACATTTATACAATAAATGAAAGTGAAGCCTACATGTACTTTCGCCCCGTGAATTGTACCCACCACGGCGACCCTGACTTAGATAAAGCGGTGGTAAAACAGACAATGAATGAATGGAAACATTTTAAACGCTTCCTGTGAGCTACATTACTAGTTTATAAATATGAAGAGCCTCGCTAAGGTGATAAAATTACAAGCAAACCACTAGGCCTGGAATTATTTTTACCACAAGGTGGCAGTAATAAATAAAGATTATTAAATCAGAAGATACTTTATAAAATAATAAAGATAAATCACAAAGAAAAATATTTTACTTCATACAAAGACAGTTTGTGAAAGAAACGTATTTATGGTCGATATGCGTGTTGTTTTTTACCTTTAAAATGTCAAATAGAATAATTACAATGAGTGCCCCAACAATGAAGCCTCCAGAATGATTGCCACGGCTTGTTCCACCTGTTTTGTCTACAGTTATACTTGTATTTGAACTATATTTAATTAAGACAGACAGTGAATGTTTAAGCACGGACCAAAATACGCCTGAAACAAACATATTATCACAATATTCATGACAGGTTAATTAGCAGTTAAACTTAACCTACTCTAGACTGTTTTGGAAGTTACAGGGTTTTTTTTTTTTTAGATTGCACATAACCCGGGCATTTTTGTTGTTTACATATACCGAAGAGGCGAGCTCTATAAATAACATTTTACATTTTTTACTAATGACATTTTAAAAACATTTTACTCACATTATCTACAAGCAAACACGACCCGCCACAACAGCTTCTGAGACATAAGTAGAGATTACAGAAACAACAGCTGCTGCAGGTTTAGCGTCCGGCTAGCAAGCGGTGAATCTGATTGGTTGGAACCTTAATTGAAATTACAGGCGGCTCTCTTTATAGCTAGCTTGAGAAAAAACATTTAATTAATTTTAATTAATTCCGTTTATGGCATAAAATTAATTTATTCATTTAATACTGGGATTTGTTTCATCCTGTTCAAAGTCGCGGTGGGTATGATGTCATCTGGACACACCCTGGAAACTGTCAATGGGGGCAATTATGAAAAGCAAATCTAAATTCTGCTTGTTTGATTGTTAGGATTTTAACATCATGTTTCACACTTTTGGTTACATTCATGACAGAAACAGTAGTTACTCATAACACAAGGTTCATCAGTTCTCAAGGTTATATCAAACACAGTCTTGGACAATTTAGTATCTCCAATTCACCTCACTTGTCTTTGGACTGTGGGAGGAAACCGGAGCACCCAGAGGAAACCCACGCAGACACGGGGAGAACATGCAAACTCCACAAAGAAAGGACCCGGACCGCCCCACCTGGGGATCGAACCCAGGACCTTCTTGCTGTGAGGCGACAGTGCTACCCACTAAGCCACCGTGCCGCCCTCTGCATGTTTGTAAGACAGCTCTGTGACCAACTTTGCTTAATGGCTCATATTCTACTAGCATCTGCTACCGTAAAGTACTGTTACATGCACACATTCAGTGCTCAATTCAAATGTATCCTGGAAGTAAATTTTTGGCCATGCATTTTATAACAATTGTCTGCACAGCCCTTTATGTAAAATTATAAGGCTGAATATAAAATCATGGATATAAAAAAGAATGGTTATAAAAGGCAGCTGCCTAAAATGCCAAAAGTCATCTATAAAAGTTCTAATCAACTGGAACTGTGACCACCTTGAATAGATGAGGACCCTAGTTTATTTTGGCCCATGAACAGTGTAGAGAATATCACTGTTGGACAGTTGGAGAAAAAAACATTTTGGGGTCACCAAGTCCAGGGACACAAGCTCCAAGGAAACATAATATTTGTCCTGTCATCTAATCACAAACATAGGCCGCAAAAGAAACCACTGCCTTATGAAACGCAGAAATTCTTACTGTTATTTAAAAAGAAAGCCACATAAAAGTTATACATAGCAAGGCAACAGAATGTTCTCCATGCCAAAAGCTTTAAAAAATGAAAAAGGTGTAAATGCCAACATGTCATGTTATGAGGGTGCATCAGTGGCCATGGTTGACTTGGCATGGGTGACTTGCATATATGTACAGGTCTCATTGACGCACGGGCATTCAGTGGGATTTTAGAAAGGCACATGCTCTCATGAAGGTAATGTCTTTTATGAGAAAGGACATGGTTGCTTAAGCAAGACAATACCGGGCCTCATTCTGTACCAATGCTTTGTAGGCATAAAATGAGTGTGCCACATCACCTGGCAGTTTGATTTCAAGTAGATATTAAAACTAGGCATTATATTTTAAATTAAACATTGTTATTGGTTATGAAGTTTGCTTGTATTACCCTAGGTTTATTAAGGATTTTTTGTAGCACCATTACGAAATATGTGGACATCCAAGTGTGGTTACATTTTTTTTTTCTTAACATACAAACGAAAACTTTATTTTCCTTAGACTGCTGTGTGAGAGAACACTTGGAGACAAACGTTTGCTGCCCCCTAGCAGGCCAGATTAACAGTGAAGGTCAGTGTCAAGGCTCCAAATTCACCAGACAGATCATCAGGCAAGACAATTATTAGGAAAACACTAACTGCAAACAATGCAAGGTGTCACACAGTCTTATTACTGTATGATTATAGTAAATCAATTCAATATCTGGTATGGAACTCAGACATTTCAGTTTGCTCATTCAGGTCTGTAACTTTTCCAACAAATTTCCAACATGAGTTCTAAGCCAGCTGTAAGTCTGGGGGTGGAATTAACATTCACTGAGATCTTTTACACTAGAGTGGAGGTGCTCCTAACGCTTTTTTAACCTGACTTATCACAGCTTGGGTTGGCCACATTCTCCTTTCCTGTACAGCAGATTGTAATAAAAAAATTGAGAGCTTTGCAGTTAAATTGTTAATAAAATATTTTATATAAGTATTTATATTATATACTATTTTAAAAGAATATTTTTCAAAGGCAAGCCAGAAACCAACCCTACTGAGAACAGAACAGAACCATATTTTTTCAGGTTGGTTGCTTGCTTAGACGTATGCATTTATGTATTGCTCACACATTGTTTTAGTAGTAAATCTTTATACATATATATTTAGTAGAAAATATATAAATATATATATATATATATATATATATATACAGTGGGGCCTTTTTGGTTTATTTAGTCAGCGACTGATTGTGCAAGTTCTCCTACTTAGAAAGATGAGAGAGGTCTGTAATTTTCATCATAGGTACACTTCAACTATGAGAGACAAAATGAGAAAAAAAAAATCCAGGAAATCACATTGTAGGATTTTTAAAGAATTTATTTGTAAATTATGGTGGAAAATAAGTATTTGGTCACCCACAAACAAGCAAGATTTCTGGCTCTCACAGACCTGTAACTTCTTCTTTAAGAAGCTCTTCTGTCCTCCACTCGTTACCTGTATTAATGGCACCTGTTTGACCTCGTTATCTGTATAAAAGACACCTGTCCACAGCCTCAAACAGTCAGACTCCAAACTCAACCATGGCCAAGACCAAAGAGCTGTCGAAGGACACCAGGAAGAAAATCGTAGACCTGCACCAGGCTGGGAAGAGTGAATCTACAATAGGCAAGCAGGTTGGTGTGAATAAATCAACTGTGGGAGCAATTGTAAGAAAATGGAAGACATACAAGACCATTGATAATCTCCCTTGGGGTCAAGATCTCATCCCGTGGGGTCAAAATGATCATGAGAACGGTGAGCAAAAATCCCAGAACTACACGGAGGGACCTGATGAATGACCTGCAGAGAGCTGGGACCAAAGTAACAAAGGCTACCATCAGTAACACACTACGCCGAGAGGGACTCAAATCCTCAAATCCAGGCGTGTCCCCCTGCTTAAGCCAGTACATGTCCAGGCCCGTCTGAAGTTTGCCAGAGAGCATATGGATGATCCAGAAGAGGATTGGGAGAATATCATGTGTTGTCAGATGAAACCAAAATGGAACTTTTTGGTAAAAACTCAACTCGTCGTGTTTGGAGGAAGAAGAAGAACCCAAGAACACCATACCTATTGTGAAGCATGGGGGTGGAAACATCATGCTTTGGGGCTGTTTTTCTGCAAAGGGGACAGGACGACTGATCCGTGTTAAGGGAAGAATGAACGGGGCCATGTATCGTGAGATTTTAAGCCAAAACCTCCTTCTATCAGTGAGAGCATTGAAGATGGAGCGTGGCTGGGTCTTCCAGCATGACAATGATCCCAAACTCACCGCTCGGGCAACGAAGGAGTGGCTCTGTAAAAAGCATTTCAAGGTCCTGGAGTGGCCTAGCCAGTCTCCAGACCTCAACCCCATAGAAAATTTGTGGAGGGAGTTGAAAGTCCGTGTTGCCCAGTGACCGCCCCAAAACATCACTGCTCTAGAGGAGATCTGCATGGAGGAATGGGCCAAAATACCAGCTACAGTGTGTGCAAACCTGGTGAAGACTTACAGGAAACGTTTGACCTCTGTCATTGCCAACAAAGGTTATGTTACAAAGTATTGAGTTGAACTTTTGTTATTGACCAAATACTTATTTTCCACCATAATTTACAAATAAATTCTTTAAAAATCCTACAATGTGATTCCCTGTATATACTTTTTTGGAAAGCTCCTATTTGAAAGTGACCATTTTACAATTTCACCATAGCTTGCCCTTCTGCTGATGTGTTTTCTTATGTTCCTCATGTTTTTAATCCTATAAACAGTAAAGCCACCTGTTAACTTACTTTGTACAGCATGTAAGTTCCAAAAACATGTTGTTAGCCCATGCTTTTTGCTGGAGGTTAAAGCTGACTGATAAAGCTAAAGGAAATTTTCAATTAAATGTAATACAGAAACAAAAATGTAGATAAAGCAGCTGATAAAAATAAATGAAAAATGAATTTTATACAAATACCATGACACAGCCAGCTATAGAGGGAATTTATCTTCTAAAAGTACTGATTTAAGAAACAAAGATTTGATTCCTAAAATGCTCTGGGATTCCTTATGAATTGCTTTATATGATTGTTTACACTCTATGCAACTTTTGCATTTAGCACAAATAACAGAAAAAAAGCTCTCATCAACACTTGCAACTATTTTTCAGCTATCTGTGGTGTTGCAACCCTGTAACTGTATTGCACTGCCTTATACCAGCAGTTATTTAAAACAGTAGCCTCCAACATTATCCATAAATAGCTGGTGTAACTAAGTGTATGTTTGCACTACAAATTAGTAGCAGACTAAATAACTAGACTCCAGGTGTGTTAGAATACAATTCGCATTGACTGCATATACTACTTTGGACACTGATATAAAGAACTTTTTTTTTTTCAAAGTACTCAATAAAGCACCACAAAAAAGAAATACATTATTCACTAAAACTCATTTACAGATTATGCCAATATTTTTTTTTACATGGTGCATTTTGAAGAAATACATAATTGCTATCCTCTACATGTTTTTGCAAATGTGCAATGCTGACACATCTCCCTGTTCTCACTCTGTAAAAACACATTAAAAACTTTATTATGAAAACAAACTTACAGGCCCTAGAATAAGACAGCCATAATATAACATTTTACCACATTGTATTTAGTGCCTTGGGGTGAGACTGAGAGTATTACCTTTCTTAAGCTGTTGCGTCAACACCCACAGTTGTATTTCAGCCATTTGTGTTTAAGCAACTGAGGTGTATTTTATATACAAGATATTTATTCATATGTGTATTTTATTCATGTGTTGTGGCCCCATTGTTAGAGAACACAAATCTGTAGAAGGCGCCATTCATCATGGCCTTCGTCTGGTGTTTAAGGGTCTCATGGTGTTGGGGTCACTAGGCTCGGATGGGTCTATGTAGGTTTATGTAAAGGAGAGACCCTACTATGAACAAAGTCTGTCTTATGAGAGGCCCATATAGGTATGTCCCCACATCTGGAATGCATCTATGTGAGGCTCTGTTTGGGGAAAGCTTTTCAAGAGCTGTAGGGATCTCCTGGTGAAGTTGGAAGTTGGGAGCCAAGGCCTCTATAGACCACGTGTCCAGCTTCCATTCTTTGTGTTTGAAAGCTATTGAAAACAGATGTTCTCCTGTATGTAAATCCTGAGTATATAAGGAGAGGAGTTTCGGCTGAGAGAGCACAAATTGGCTTACTCCTCTCCCGATCAGCTTGAGTGTTCGGATCGATACTGTTTTGGTTTGAAATAAATAATTTGCTTGTAAACCCAGAACAGTGTCGACGGAGTCATTTCTTCATTCCTCGTCTATACCTAATCGTTAAGGAAGACACCTCACAACACTATGTAATAAGGAAAACAGTCCATCAAAGAAGTGCAGTTATGTGTGTTGAAATCAACTGTCCACACTGTCCATTTATCTATAGTATTGGAATGTGATAGACAACCTATCCAAAAGTTTAAAGATGTCTGTGCAAAGTAATGACACATTATGCCAAATTAAAACTATTTTTTTAATAATTTCCACTTAAAACAAAAAATATTGTTCATAATGTTTACAGGTAAAATATTTGAAGTTTTTCAGGGTTTTTTGACAGTAATCCCAGGTGATAATCAACCAAATATAAATTCACAGCATCTTTAGTTTGTGTAGACTAACCACAGACAAAATTTAATATTTATTGCTATACTTCATTAATAAGCATTAAAAATGCATTTAAATTGTTACACTTGGTGGTTTAGGATAGGTAAGACATTAGAAAATGTCTCTTCAAAGCTGTTCTTATTTAGTTTTTGAATTAATTTTTTCATAATTGCAGCAAAATAAAAAGTAGTTTGGGTTATTACACTGTTTTTGTGTGACCAGGCAGCACAATTTCCCTTTGCCTGACAAATGAATAAACAAATACCATATATTTTAAGAAATACCTTAGACAGAAAAATCTGTTAAACATTACCAAATGCTTCAACAGCAGCTCCTGCTTGCAGTTTGAATATTGACTATGTTTTAGAGTAAATATTTTTTCTGTTAATTTTTAGTACAGTAAAAAGTGTTAAAGTTGTTGCTCATGGAAATCACAAATACAATATATGGATAAAAGTATTGGGACCACCCTTCTAATTTTTTTAATTCATGTGTTTCAGCCACAATAATTACTAACAGGTGTACAAAGGTGTGCAAGGTCTACAGACATGAAGAAAAGCTTTAAAGGTTTAAAGAAACTCCAGTGACCTGCACAGAGCCCTGACCTAGGCCCCACTGAACTGCTCTGGAATGAACTGAAACTTGACCAACTTCAGAACCCAACCAAATGATCTTTTGAGTGAATGAGCACAAATTCCCACAGACATACTTCAAAGTCTTGTGAGAAAGCTTGTCAGACGAGTGGATGCTCTTATAGCTGAAAAGATCACTTTATTTAAAGTCACTATTTTAATATCATTTATTTTTTAAATGTGCTGTAAACAAGCTCATGGTCAGGTCTCCAAATACTTTTGACCATATAGTGTATGCACATAACTGATGCTGTAGACAGAGAGAAAACTAAAAAGTAAGTTTTTATTAAGTACCTTTAAACAAAAATGAACAATTGTGAAGATCGTTTTTTAAAACTGTTTTTTTAAGTCACTGATAATTTACACAGAAAAAACAACAACAAGAATTTTAAGACACCATGCAATGCTGTTTTTGTGCATGTTTAGCGGTGAACCAGACACTTGGGTTTTGTCACAACAATTAAGCCAAATTCTTTAGACCAAGCATGAAGTAACCACTGTAAAAAGAAAAAGGCTGCTAAAATGTTTAAGCATGTTAATCTCCTGAGCCTTGTGCAACAACCACATGTTGCTCCACCCAAGAAAAAAACAACTACACAATTTAGTTTATTGTGCTGTAACGCTACTTTGACTTCTGTAATATAATTATTATTATGAAATGAGAGTGATTATATTAAGACATTAAAGCACATTACTAATCACTTATTGCAACATGGAAAGCAGCAACAGAAGAGCTGTCTGCATGGATTCTTCTTCTTATATTTCACAGCCTTCTTAATCTCGACTGTAGCTCTGCCCACAAATTCTTGTGTTGCAGACACGTTGGCTTCAATGTTGTCTATCATAGTCCCTTGCTGCTCCACCAGCAGAGCCAGTTGAAAAAAAAGATCATGAATGTCCCGAATGCGACTCTCCAGCTCCAGAAGCTCTTTGTGGCGATCCTCGATCTCATGAAGTGCTGAGCGGTAAGCTCGCTCGTCTGTGACCAGGTCATCTGAGAAGACGTTCCACTTACCAGTCTCAATCATTTGTTCAATCTGATCACTAGTCACATCCTTGCCCATGATCTCTGCCTGTCGCTGAATGCGTATCTTGCAGTTTTCCCTCTGTTCCATTTCTGCCTCATTGTACTCGGACATAGCCTCATGGAAGGTATGAGTTAAAGAGGTGTACTGGGAGTGCACCATGCGGACCAACGCAGAGTGGGACCCTTGTTTCTCCTCCAGTTCTTTGCACTGAGCTTCCATCTGCTGTAGCCTTGCATAGAGCTTCTCGCCCTCGGCTTTAATATTGCGTGCTATGGCATTAGAGTCACGCTTGATGCTGCTAAAGCGTCGGACTGAGACAAGAAAACGTGTGTTCTGCTTGCCCAGCCTCTTCACCTCCATTCTGAGGTGAGCTATCTTTTTGTGCATTGCCTGGGCCTCTTTAAAGACATTGTCCATGATGTCCTCACCCTCAAACACCACTGCATGCTGCTCCAAATCACCATTGTCTACGGCATTTCCATTCTCAAAACTACACTCCTCTTGAGGAATTTTAGATGCCAAATCATTCAGGTTACACAATCTGTCCTTCATTTTACCTTAAAAAACTGAAAAAGAAATAGAACACAATTAATAGGTTCTAATAGAACCATTCCCGTAAGTGTTCTTAGTGTTCTACAAGTGTACTCAGTTAGTCTACGAACTTAGACTTTTTGGATTAGGACTGAAGCTACTGGGACTGAAGTGAAATGGTAGATCTCTAGAAACAATCACTGCTGTAAAAAAACATTGCACACACACGGTTGCCAGTTTCCTAGCTACACATACAATTTACATACATAAATCTTTCATTTTATTAGTTAACCCGGTATATAAATGTATCATTTATGTACAACGTTTGACTGTGGCTCATTGTGTGGCACAATTTGGTAGTCTGCTAAAATGTACACAGCAAGTTTAAGAGTTAAAAGTTAATCATTTTAGCCATCATTGAAAGTTGCTACCACAGAAGCATCGCTTATCAGACAGTATCAGGGTGGTGGTCTGTTGTCACACAACAGGGACATTACTTAAAAGGTGGTGTGTATCACAGTTACAAGTTTAGAAGAAAAAGCAGCAAAGCTGCAGCACCAGCTGTGGATAGAAGATGAAAGCTGATAACCAATATCAAGTATTTGTGTATGGATGAGCAATGAATGAGATATCGTTCTTCTCCAGGTCTATATGCCCTAAGATTTCACATAGGCTGCACCCTCTTAGAAGAAGATTTAATCAGCGGTTAGAAATTGGCAACATGTATACTGCTAGGAAAAAGGGTCCATAAATACAATGTACTCCTACTTGGCACTTATTTAAATCCACAGTTGGCACAAACAGGTTTACAGTAAAGAGACTATAACTAGTAATTATGTTTTACTTTAGCAGTTTGTTCTTGTCTTCATCTAGCCTTTTATCTGTGGTCACTTTCTGACCACATGAAACTGTTACCTATATATTGTGGTTTCCGATTATTCCTAAGCCAGAAGTAATAATTCTGGTCCATTCAATACACGAGAATGTTGTACTGTCAGCACAACATGCACAATTGTCACTTCCAGTTCATGTCTCTGGAGTGCTGAGAACTGGTCCAGTACCCAATTAATATTGTGTGTGTACAAGATAAAAGGAAATTATCAATAACCACATACCCACAAAAAGCATCTAAACTGCCGATTGATACAGGTATATGGTAAGTGTACCTAAAACGGTCACTGTAATGTCTTTAGGTCAGAATACAAGCTTCTCTGGAAAGTACTGCGTAGGGGAAAAATTGTCTTGTAGCCATCACCCTTTCCGAATTTTGGAAATTACTCAACCATGATTCTTACTTCCTTTAAGAACAAATATAACCAAACAGAGAACTGGTTGGGACTTCCCTTTACTCTGAAATCAAGGATTTTGTACACATAGTTTTTAAAAACAATTTCAATAAGTTAAGTTATTAACAACTAAATATTCCAAATCCATTTGCATATGGATCCATTTTGCACATGTACATTTAGGTATTTAACAATAATTAAACAAAATATTTAATATAATTCTGATATATGTGTAAGCACACTGAAAATGGGGGTTTATGGTGACATGATAAGCAATACTTGTGTAGATATACTTGTATAGAATTTGAGTAGGTGGTGTACACTTCATTGTTTAATAAGTCTTGACACCATTTAAGATTATACTTGTGCTCAATCAGACAGGTCCTATCAGTCAAACCAAGCAGGCACATCAGTCCAAATTCCAATCTAAGAGCAGTGTTTGTAATTTAAAAAATCTCAGAAATCATATATCAAATTTAATTCACATTCCAGCGACTCAAACATCAAATAAACGTATCTAAACTAATAACACTTCCAGTGAAAGCAAGACTCAACAATCTGTATGCTGAGATAAAAAGATATGGATGTCCTACCTTACTTCATCCTTTGTAAACTTGTTCAAAATAGTTTTAAATATATAGTTAATGGCAGCTTTTTCTGTTGTTGCTCGTCTTTGCTAACTTTCGCATCGTTGCAGGAAATTGCAGAAAGCGACTGACTGGGTGGTGGTGGGAGTTTCCGAAAGTAGCAGTGGTCGATTCAGTTCACTTCATCTGCATGAGTAGCGTTTACTCAGCATTGCAACACATTTAAACAGGAAATATTCAAGTTGATGATTAATTACTTACTTATATTAAACCCCTCTTTTGCATCCTCATTAAAATAATAAAAAGCGATTCAAATAAATTAACAACAAATGCAGACAGTGATTAGCTTAGCAAATGCATTGAGCAGGTAAATCAACTTGAAATCCTTACTGCTTCTTCATTCTTGTTTTACTGGGTTGCCAGATCTGCCCGTACTTAAAGTGTCACTTTTTTGCACCCTCATTTAAATAATAAAAAGCGATTAATATAAATTAACAACAAACGCAGAAAGTGATTAGCTTGTTAAATGCACTGAGCAGGTAAATAAGCTTGAAATACTTACTGCTTTTATAATACTTCATGCTTCTGTTCTACTGGGTTGCCATATCTTTTAAACAAACTCCACTATTTGCAACAGCTTAAACTGCTTTAATTATCATTATTCAAATTAAAGGAAAATAGCCACGTTTACCTATTTTTAACACCATAAAATGCTTTGTAATGTCAGCTTTTAAGCTCTTAAAAAGACAAAATTTACCAGTAACTGCTATTGTATGTGTAGCATGCAAGCAATGGACTTAACTATATATCCCAGTCAGTCTTTCCCTTACAAACATTTTTATCTTTATTGCATAGTATTGCAATTCTTTAATGATTCTGGCATTCCACAGAGTTGTCAGATGTTTTAGGAAATAGCCAAACGTGACTGAAGGCTTAGTTTGGTTAGATTGGTTCAAGGTTGTGGTCCTGGGAAAACTCAAAGCCTTAGATACTGATATTGTTATTTTTACCTTGGCATGATTTAATCCATAGACTGTTTCTTAAACTTTCAGAAGATCTCCAAAAACATGTGTTCATGTCTTGCTTCAGATGACTGGTGTATTCCTTTACTTGACCCACTATGAATCAATAAAAATAAAACACGGCATTACTTAAGATGAATAACTCAAACTATTGGGATTTGGAAAACACTTCTTTGAAGGAACTTTGGCCACATTTTACAATTCTGGACCAATAGTAAGCAAGTTTGATGTGAACAAAACACACCATAGTAACATAGTGACTGCCATTAAAATCTGTCATTTAGTTTTTTGCAATGTATATATAAAGGTTTCATGTGAACCATACTGTATTGTGAACAGCACAATTATATAATATAGGGTATGTACAAAACACCAGCTGTTTTTGATTAGCCAAGCTTTGAGTAATTCTATTAACTGATTTTATTAGCTTACCATGAGAACATGCACAGAAACACCAGTGTTTCAAGACCTATTGAATTAACCAATTAAGCAAATGCAAAGAAAAAAAACAAACATTGGCATTTTAGGAAAAAAACAACAACAAATAAAGAATGACAAACATGAAGGCAAAAAGAAAGTTGTTTATTATACATGTGGTCCTTGATTCACATGGCCTTGTTTAATCTCCAAATTTCATTATGATCATTATGGTTTCTGTCCAAAACAGCAATTTGACCAGTCAGGTGATCTTAATTCATTTGATCCATTTCATTTTTTTTATTTAATGGTCATCCTGCTTTCAAGCAAATCAGCAGGGTTTACTCCCAAACCTGTTTCATTATTAGTTTACAAGAGTTGTTTTCTTTCCTGAACATTAAGCTGTAAAGTTGTTTTCCACCACAGCAGTATTAAAAGCTGTGTTGGAAATAAAAATCTTTTATAAAAAACCTTTACAGCTAGTTGAAAATATTTGCATCTAGATACTTCTGCTCCTATAAGCAAACAACATTTTTGTTACTATGCACACAGTGCAAATATCCAGTAAAATTTTTACCAAGGTCAAACAATTTAGTAAGGCCCCTTCCTGTTTCAGTATGACTGTGTCCCTGCACAGAAAGCAAGGTCTATAAAGAAATTAACAAAAAGCTTTGAAGAAACCTCAGTGACCTGCACAGAGCTCTGATCTCAGCCCTACTGAACAGCTTTGGCATGAATTGAAACATTATTTTTGAGGCATTCTTAACAAACATCGATGCCTAGCCATACAAATGTTCTTTTGACTGAAATGGCACAAATTCCCACAGACGTACTTTAGAATCTTGTAAGAAGTGGCTGCTGTTATATTTGAAAAGGTTACATAGTGGTCATTTTGTTTTAATACAATTTGTTTTTGAAATGGGATGTCCAACAAGCTAATGATTAGGTGTCCAAATACTTTTAGTCATATAGTGTATGTGAACACCTCTCCTAACTCATGTGTTTCAGCCTCACCCATTGCACCCATTAGATATAAAAAAAAAAAAATCTAATATGTCAAAAATATTATATGCTTCTCTTCTAACTTTGCGGCAACAGTTTGGAAAGTAGTGTAGTATGACATAAAACCATCACATTATAAACAAAGCAATATGGGCTAGTAAGGAAAATCATTGTGATTTATCACAGTCCACCACTGCATCAAGAAATGCAACCTGAAACATCTTATTTTTAGAAAGTCCATTTATTTTAGCAAGACAATACCAGGCCTCATTTTGCATGTCTTACAAAAGTGTGGCCATATGGACACAGAGTGCATTTGCTTGTCAGGCCTGTCCGAGTTCTGGATCTGTCTTTTGTTGAAAGTATATGGTGCATTAGAAAGGAGTGAATCAGACAATGGTAACTAGGTACGGTTGATCAGATCTCTTGTATCAAGAGAAAGATTTTGTTCTCAGTTTCCAAAGAATTAAAAAGTGTAATAATGAGAAAGGTGATGGAACACAGTGGTAAACATGCCTCTGTCCCAGCTTTTTCCCAGCAACAATATAATTAAATTGGTTAGTAAAAACATTGGAAATCTATTCAATGCTTTTCAGTTGATTTAAGGGTAAATGAAATAAACAAATTACAGGTTCTTTTTACTGCATTTTTTACTGCATACAAAATACGTTTCCGGAAATGGGATATAAAAATATAGACTATTCATGGTTCAGCCAGTGCATGTGATGCTGAGGGGAGGCTGTGCTTTTAAAAAGCGCTTGCTGTGACTCTGCCGCATCAGTTGTGTCCGACTGAGCTGGAGCAGCCAAGACCAAGACCATCAATCGACCACGGACCGTTTTTACCCCTGAACACCCACTGCACCTGCGTGAAACAGTAAGGTCAGAGAGGTAGCACAAGAACATGGGAACATCATCGTCATCATCAGCTCAGCTGGACAGCGCCAGTGAAGGAGATGAAGAACAGCACGCAGGACAGAACAGAGAGACAGAACAGGACACCGCTCAAGAAGAGGTAAATGATAGGCCAGTTATAATCATAATATTGGTTTGATTACAAACATAAAGTGCGATTTAAACTAGATGGAATCCTTATGTTATACATGTGAGGAGTGGAGTATAGCTGGTGTTTAAAACTGCGGAGAACTTTGTTTTGCTGCACTGCAGTGGACAGCGATATGCCGAGCGCCTGATGTAGCTTGTATTTATGCCAGAGCTGTAAAAGCGCCAAGCTACCTAATAAATCTGATACAAATGCTCACATTATATAAAGATGCAATTTATATTATTGCTGAAACCACTGTACTGTGTGCTGTCGTTACATTAAATAAATGATTGGATAAATCAGAGAATAACAAAACGTTTTGCTTGTCTTAAAACAATGTCTAGGGAATCAAAGGATTAAAATGTGTTCTGGAAGGTTTTTTACACATTTACACATCATTTGGCATTTAATTTTATTACAATTCAAATTTAATGACAAAATACTCCTACAATTTACAGTCTTGCAGAATTCAGTACTTTGTCACACCATTGTGGATAGTTTATTTTTTAAATGTAGTCTTTTAAAAAATAAACTATCTTACAAGCAGACTATTTAAAGTAATACCTTATAATATAACCTTTTTAAAAATAAACAGCTAGGTATTAATAATGTACTCCTATTGTACAGATTAATGAAGAAACACAAACAGTTTCCAGAGAGACACAAAAATGCAATAAAATCTGAAATCTGTAATTTGTTAAATCACTTAAGTACTCTGTACTTTTCTTGTTAAATGTTCAAGCGATTTAACAAATGATAGTTTTTAGTTTTTATTGCATTATTAGAAAGTGACCCAACTTATCCCTGTTTCTACACTTATCCCTTTACGAGATAAAATAATTACCTCCAGCTGAAGCTAAAATGCCATTCACAATAATTTTCCACATTATTCATCTTAAATTTAATGGCAGCAAAACAGGATAACCTCATCAAAAAAATATCTATGTATATAGTTAAGGTAGCAGTTACAATACATTATTGATAAAGTGATAAAACAGTTTTTGTCAAGAATTGAAATAGTCAACATGAAATAAAGTTCAGTTTAAAAAACTAGAAGTTTTCTTTATACTTTCTTCTGTTAGAAGTCAAATATTTAGTGCAAAAATCAATAAAATCTCAAGACTGCCGTGACCTACAGCAGTCTATAAAAGTGTATGTACACCTTTACTGTAGCTCTGTGCATAGATAGATATACTATTTATTCATAATTTGCCCCATATGAACTGCAGTGCACATACACATAGGGGTGTTGCATTGTCTTTAGTCAGCAAATGGCTGTGTGTCTTGTTTTGGTGAGTGTGTCAAGTGCAGAAGGAAATTCGAAACACAGAGATCTCTACAGTAGTTTCTCTAATCTTAAATTTTTTTATGGTAGTTGTTGTATAAATACTTTTGATGGAACAGTAAACATAATGTTTTAGTCTTACTGTATAAATTATGTATCATCAGGTTTATTTAGAGGACTAAGAGGTTTTGGATTATATCTAACATTATATTATTTAAATTAGAGAGCAACTCTGTTCTATAAAATATACTTATATTCATATTTTGGAAATCTGCCTCACTTTTATTTACCCTTTTTAGCCACAGAATAATGGACAAATCTCAAGCCTATGTCAAAAACCTAATAACCAGGCTGTTAAGTTAAATGACCAATGTGAGGAGAGGGTTCCTAAAGATGGTGAGTATTTTATTACCAGAGCTTTTCTTGATAATGTATATACTGTTTATATAAGTGTTTTTTGAGTTTGTCTTTCTATTTTGCTACAGTTAACAGTTGAATTAATTTTAGTTGCACCTGCATTTCAGTTGAACCTGCGTGTGTAACACGGAAAGAAGATGCTCCTGATACAAATAAGTGTCCTCAAGAACAAGATGTTTTTCAAGAAAGCAATGAAGACTTGAACAACGACGATGCAACAGTAAAAGAGGAAAATGAGGTCAACAATATAGTAATTGACACTGAATTTGGTTTTAAAAAAATCTTTAAATTTGGTGAGTTTAAATTCACTTTGATGAAAGATAACAATGACAGAACTGATGCAGAGGAGTCAACCACAAATGAGCAGATTAAAGAAGTTCCAAGTGCCACTGAGGATTCCACGATCTCCATAGAAGCAAGTCCTCTTAACACAAATAAACAGAAGTCAGAAGAGATGCAAAAGGATTCAATAAGAGGTGATGCAAATGATGAAGTAAAGGTTGGTAAATTTTTGATTTCAGAACACACTGAGGAAATCACTTCTGTTAAAGGACTGATGGAGGATGTCTCACAAGATCCTGATCCTGAGGTAGCCTTGTCTCCAGTTAAGCGATTTTTCACTCAGGGAATTTGGTCTAATTTAAGAAAAAGAAGAAAAGAGGAGGCGGCAGCACTGAAAGAAAGTAATGAAGATGAACTTAAAAGATTTGATAAAGAGACTAATGAGGCACAGAGTGGGTCTGTACAGGAAGACAATACCTGTGTATGTCTTGACATCTCTCATATTACATCTGAAGAAGGTAAAGATTTACAAATAACTAAAAGAGACGACATTAAGCCTTTAGCTGAGAAAGAGCTATTTAATCATCTAGAACAAGATGTGGTACAAACAAGTCCATTCAAGAGGCTTTTAAGAAAAATTTCCACAAGAAGAAATAAAGAAACAAAACCTGTGGAAACGGACCTGACAGGAGAGTCAGGAGAGAATGTTAATGAAAATCTTCAGTCACAGACAGATGGAATCAAGCTTCAAGACACAAATGAAAAAACAAATGGAAGAGAACAAAAGCATAGTGACGAGGAGCTAATCACAAGCCATGAAGAAAAAAAAAGGTCAGACTCAATTATTTCCTGGGAATCCCTAAAATGTGGTGGATCTTTTAAAAAACGAAGCAGAAAAACATCAGACTCTGAAGACGAATCACAAGATAAAGAAGATAAGCCAAGAACTACAACTGAATCACCACTTGAAAGTTCTACTGAAGGTGATTACAATTATCATACATCATTGAATGAACAAACTGGAAGTTCAGCAGAGGATGAAGGTTCCACATGGAAAAATCTTAAAAAGCTAGTTACCCCAAAACGAAAGAGCAGGTTGGAAGAAAGTGGTTCATCTGAGCAGATACCCTCAGACACAGAGATTTTCATGGATGAATCTTCATGTTCTTTAAAAAAACTTATCTTAGGGCATAAAAAGTTAAAGTATGATGTGCAAAAAGATATCACATCATCTGAAGGTCTGAGTAAAGGCACTGAAACAGACAATAAGGAAGATGAAACACCAGTAATTGTGCCGCTTTCTGAATATGAAATAGTTGAACCTGAAAGCTTGCAAGTGATGGTTACGAAGACACTTAAAATTCCAGTAGTAACAGAGAAAGAGATACATTTCATGACTGAAGAAGAAAAAACAAGACAAACAAAGGTTTTTGTGAAACCCTTATATTCTTCTGGGCCATCAATTGTACCCATTTTCTCAGATATTACTGATGACCTGACCGAGTTCATTAGCAAACATCAGCAGCTTAGTGATATTCCAGAGGAAGGGATTATTGAGGAAAGTTTAGTAACACCAGCATCCTTTACTGAGTGGATGACTCAAGATGACACATTAGCTGAAGAATTAGTAGATATGACAGCCGATGCAGTCACTGCCCGTGAACATGCGAGTGAAGATTTTAATGGGGATGAAACTTCTGAAATGGTATCAGCAGTCTCCCAGCTAACAGAGTCCCCCAAAACATCTGGAAATGTAACCCCAGTATCACGTGAATACTATGTCAGTGAAGCAGATTTAATTCTTCAGGAAACCTTTGAAACCATCTGCACGACTCCAAGTTCTCAGTCTATTGCTATAAATGAAAAAGTCCCAGAAGCTCTGGCAATGTCAGTTTCACCATGTATTACAGACTTAATTACAAGAACTGAAACCAAAGTTTTTGTTATCCATGAAAAAAAGGAAGCTACATCCATCTGCACAGGACTTGCTTCTAAGGAAATTGGCGTTGTTCAAAAAGTTATCCCTATGATCTCACTGGAAGGATTATTGGAAATCAGTGAAGCTGTACCAACAGATTTGGTCTCTGAGCACTTTCCTAAAAAATCGAAGGCACCAGAAATGGCAACAGATGAAGTCTATGAAGCTGAAAGTAAAGAACTTGAAATAAAATATTATGAAGCATTTTCAGTGAAGCAAAACACAACAGTAACGTCAGAGCAAAAAAACAAAAAGTTGTTACAGAGGATATGAATAGGTCTGAGAATCAAGGTTGTAACGAGATAGTTTTGCTAGGAACTGTACATGAAAAGCCTGAAAAGCCAGCACACAACACTTATGAAGGTAAAGAAAGGCACATATTTCTGGATGTTGGATCTGGTGCTATGACACAGGATGTTGAAGCATTAACACCTGATAGTTCATTAAATAAAGCATTAGAAATCACAGAGGATGTTGCTGAAGTTGCTATAGATGAGGATATTAAGTTGGTAGCACATAATGTTGTAGCACCACTGCCTAATAGTACTTTAAATGAATCATCAAAAATGACTGAGGATGTTGTTAAACTCACTTTAGCTGAGAATGTCAAGCTGGTAGCCAATAATATTGTAGCTCTAGTGCCTGAAACTACTTTAAATCAAGAATCAGAAATCACAGGTGATGTTCAAGTTGCTTTTTCCGAAGATGTTGAATTGGTGAAACAAGATGTTGTAGCATCAGTACCTGATACTTTAAATGAAGCATCCAAAAACACAAAGGATGCTGTTCAAGAAACTCAGGCTGTGGATGTTGAGTCAGTAGCACATAATAATGTAGCAGCAGTGCCTAAAAGTACTTTAAATGAGGCATCAGAAATCAAAGATAATGTTGTACAATTAATTTTAGCTGAACACACTGATTTGCTAGCACACAATACCCTAACATCTGTGTCAGATGACACTTTAAATGAAGTCAGTCTTACCAAACCTGTAGAGTTGCAAGGACACAATGTTGTAGTAACAGATCCTGACAGTACTTCAGAAATGACAGATAATGTTCAAGTCACTCTAGCTGAACATGATGAGTTGCTAGCACACAGTGCTGTAGAATTAGTGGATATTAGTACTTTAAAAGAAGCATTAGATATTGCAGAGGATATAGTTCAAATCCCTCAGGTGGAATATACTGGGTCAGTAATACACAATGATGGAAAAGCAGTGCCTGAAAGAATGTTACATGAAGCATCAGACACTATAGATGTTCAAGGCACTCTAACTGAACCTGCTAACTTACTAGCACACAGTGTTGTGTTGTCAGTGACTGATAGTACTTTAAATGAAGGATTAGATATTATAGAGGGTTTTGTTCAAGTTCCTCAAACTGAAGATGTTTGTAGTGATGTAGTATCTGTACCAGGCAACATTTTAAATAATGATCCAGATATGGCAGATGATGTACAAGTCACTTTAGGTGGAGATGTTAACATGGATGTAGTTCAAGTACCCCAACTGGAATATACTGAGGCAGCAATACACAGTGATGAAGAAGCAATGTTGGACAGCATGTCAGAAACATCAGAAATGATAGATGATGGTCAAATCACTCAACCTGAAGCAGTCAAGGTGATAGAACTCAATATTAAGGCATCAAATGCAGTTACACAGTCTACCAAGTCTATGAAAACTGACTCAGCAGAGACAGAGGATGTAGGAGGACCGTATGTAGATGATAAATTCATGACGTTGGACACACCTTTAGAGGACATGATGGAACACACAAAGGAAGCAAAGTCTGAGTCTGAAATTGCTAAAGAAACACAAGAAAGTTTACAGACATTACAGACTGAACCTCAAAATGACACAAAACAACTACAGATGAAGATAATATCCTCACAAATTGTGGAGAGTAAAGCTAGTGAATCAAGTTGCAAGGAAGCCATGGTGTTGACTGAGGCATCAGAAGAGAAAGGCACAAATGTGACAACAGTTGGGGCTGAGGTAACAGAATCAAGTTTAGATATCCCAAAACCAGGAGAGGTAACATCACAAACAGCCAGTGTTACTGAACTACAAGAAACTTCAGAACTTAAAACCAACAATGTAATGGAAATATGTGTGGAAGAGAGCAATGATGAACAGACCCCTGCTGGAATCTCGGTTAAAGAAGACATAGAACTGAAATCCTCTGTTTTTACCACCACAATAAATACAGTGGTACAAACACCACAAGTTAAGCAAACAACAGTGGTCTCAGCAACACAAATGACAGCTGAAGTTCAACAAATAAAGGAAATGAAACATAAGATACCAGATGCAGATATACTTAATGCATCAAACAGAAAAAGTGAGAAACCAACAGTAGCTTTTTTCACACAACTATCAACACCAACAGTGACCCCAACGATGCAAACACCAATAATGATTCTAGCAGATGAAATGCCTTTAGAGGTGCAAAAGCAAACAGTGGTTCCCACTGTACAAACACTGGCAGTCAATGTTGCTGTAAATGAAGCAGAAAAAGCATTTGCAGAACCAGAAGTAAAGAAAAAGCCCTTGGAGGAAGCCGATAAAGAGAACATTGAGATTAAACAAACATATCTGATGGAGCAACAAGTAAAATTAACTGAAGCAACTGAAGATCTAATTCAGACGATAGAAAGTACTGCAAATTACAAAGGGGACACTAATGACTTTCAATCAACAAGTGAAGCATTTAAACAGCATTTTATCTCCATGGTAAAGGCATCAGAATCCCTATTAGTAGACGATGATGTATGGGAGGATGCTATAGATAATATTAATGAGTGTTCAGCCAAAAAATAATAGCTGGCTTCCAAGATACTGCCATGTGTCATGGCCACAAAAAAGCATGTAAGAGGTTATGCTACACAGAAAACATTTAATTGTGATACTTAATTGAAATTCTAAACTGTTGGATGTTTTAATAAATCAGCAATACCTTCCTAAACTTTTGAATCAGATAGTAAAAGTAGGTAATTCTATATATAGAATGTATGTAATTTTATCTACGTATAATTTGACAATCAATATTTAAGCAAATACAAATAATGCAAAAATTCTGCCTATTCAGTTTGTGAGGGGGTGAATTAAAAGCCCCTTTGTCTTCCTATCAGCCAAGCAAAAGTAACTTAATAAAAGACCAATCAAATGACAGTAAAATAACCTACATATCTCCCCTCTAAATGGGTGGACTTTATCACTAACTTTATGACAAGTTCCACCCACTGTGGGGACACGACAAAGTGTACTGCACATGAAGTTTGTGTGATGATGTGATTTGCATTTTGCTTAAGAACTTAACACTCTTTGTGCTGTTTGCTTGTTGCATTTCTAAGGCTGAACTGTCACCCTAATTTCTATTTCTTAATGTTTGTACTACTTAAGAGTGGACACAGTAAACTAGGCTGGGTTTTTACAGACAAAAGAGAACTGAGGGCTGAAGTTTAAGAGTCACGGTTTGCTACTGGCTTTGGGGGAATGGTTGTCTGAAGCACCATTGCCTGAAATACTCTTATAAATAACTCACTACTGTAAATACCGTATGTAACCTACATAATACCAAAGGTTTACTAAGCAATAAACTGTATAAAATATAGACAGTGCATTAAATTATCACATTAATTTACTAAGTGATAAAATTATAAAATGTCTCTTTTCATTTATACACAACTGTAATTCTTTTCTTTTAAGTTTAAAATTTTTCTATTATGTAAAAGAGTTTTGCCAATATTGTTTTTGTATTATACATGATACCATGCTTTGGAGCAATTTTTAAAACCTCGAGGTAATAGCCGTGGTGCATTATTTCTAAATATTTTAAATATTTTAATCAAGAGGTTAAAATGCATATTTTCTTATAAGAAAAAGTATTAACAAAAAACTAAATATAAAATACATATCTGCTGTCATAAATGATAATAAGTATGAATTATTACTCATATACAACTGTATATTTCATTTAAATTAAAAAACAACATTAAAGAAGCAAGAGTCTGTATGTTTATAGATGGTCATTGCAATAGCAGTATATTAAAACAAGTGTTTTTCACAAGATAACGTGCTCAGTACAAAGCAAACAATGGAATCTGGTTATCTAATCAAATCACAATAAAAATCTGAATATTTAGGCTGGTATACTTGAACAAACTTCTGTATATTTGTACATCAGCATATTTTTTATTAAAAGTTACATTATTTTAATGATAAATAAATGATATGTTAACAAAATTGTTTGATCACCATAAACACATTCTATTACAATCCATCAACCAGTTCTTCTTAATTGGTGCAGTATTTAAGGACAGATTACTAAGGTACAGTAATTGAAAAATGTATGTTCTCCAGCTTTATGAGCTTGCATGGCTGAGACCTGAAATGAACAGTGATGTTTGAGTACCTAGAAGGGCTGTTGATGTCTTTTCTATCGCATAGCATCATTCTATTCTTGTTTACAATCATGTATGACTCTGCACTATGAATACAGCGGACATGTCAGCAGCCTTATGAAATATCTTCCCACTGGCACCATATGGCCAAAAATATTTGGACACCTGACCATAAGTTAGTTGTTCCCATTTCAAAAGCAAATGGTATTAAATAGTGACCTCTATAGAATTTTAGCAACAGCAGCTTCTTCAGAGAGGTTCTTAGAAAACTGAGTTGTGTGTGGGAATTTTTGCCTATTCAGTCAAGAGCATTTGTATAACTGGGCAGTGATGTTGGTCAAAAAAGCCTGACTTGATGTTCCAGTTCATTCCAAAGCTGTTCAGTAGGGCTGAGGTCAAGGCTCTGTGTAGGCCACTGGAGCTTCTTTAAACCTTAAACCTTTAAACTTTTCTTTATGTCTTTATAGATCTTGCTTCATGCACAGAGGCCTTTCCTAAACTGTTGCTGAAAAGTTTCAGGTACATTTCTCTGAAGAATAGCTTTACTTTAGCTATGTGCCATTTTTGTAATCTTAATAACATATTTAGTTTGAAGGTTGGTTTGCAGTTTGTCAAAAGTTTAAATCACATGACTGCATATTTCACTTAAGATTTTATTAAAATATAATGAAAACTGTATGCAAAGCAGAAGCACACCATATACTGACACTTAGGATCAATCTAAAAGAGTAGATCGTTCTTCTGCAGGTTTTAGGGGTGTGGACAGAAATATACATGGAAAACCTACCTCAAACATTGCTACCAGATTTAAGGATCAAACCATATCTCTTGGACCCTGGACACCAATTACTGTACCACAATGCCATCCATAAATTTTTTTAAATGAATTTTGTTCAAAATACATTTAACACAAAGTTTATTTTACAAAATCTGAATAAAGAGTTTGTTCAAGTTTGTTCCAGAGTTCGATCAAGTTAAAATTAGCAGTAATTTATACAGAGCTGCAGAGAGCTCTTTATTGCAGTTAAAAAACAATAATATGGAAACTTTTCATTTTATTTGACTTTCTGTTAAAATATTAAAGTTTTTGTTTTATTAAATGTGAATTACAGAGTTGTGGATACCACATGCATTGTAATTGTAGAATGCAGGAAACAGGTCTTTTTAAAGGATGCAGTTTATTTGTCTAATGAAGACTCAAAGCGAGATCTATTAAACTACTGCAAACTAATTTAAAAACGGAATCTGAGAATTAAACATAAATAATAAACAAGACTTGTCAGGAATATAAAAAATTATGTCGAGCTGTTTTGACACCCAAATAATTTTTTTTGTTGTAGCCTGTTGTACCGGTTTCCACACTGGTAGTTTCTTCATCAAGACTTCTGTATCTTCACCCGTCTTTTCAAAAGATCACACGGGCAAGTTCAAACATCACCTTTAAATCACACAGGAGAAGCAGGGTACATTCACAAGAATTTTTACATCAAGTCTTCATGTTTTTGCAACATAATAAAACAATTAAGCACTAAATAAAAATTACACTAGTCTTTTTGGAAAGTCATGTATCAGAGCAGCATTTTATTAATAAAGTCTAACTTTAATTAATTAAAATGGTATTAAATAACATTTGCTTATTTAAAATACAGAGAAAATTCACATCCGAATGTCTGATTTTAAACAGTTTGCACATAAGTTTAATAAACAGCTACTAAATTCTGTCTGTTAAAAATGCAATCAGTAATTAAGTCTGATATCAAATATGCAGAATTGAGTGGATTCATAAGCAAGACATTAACTGACCTCAATAGTGATTAGGATCACAATCATCCACTCCAGTCGAAGACTGTGCTTTTCACTAAGATGATTCCTCATAAGGTCTGTCAGTTCAGTACAGTGCTGTAGCTTTTCATTCACAACCTACACAATATCAGCACGTGCAACAGAAACACCAACATTTTCAAAAATGTCACTATTAATATACAACCCAGCACAATAAAACCAGCTAGCAGGACTTCATTTTCTCACTCCACTGCAATATAAATGTCCTGTAACAATACTAGAACGACTGACTAGAATCTTCTTAATTTACTATGGCACAAACCAAAGGCTTTAGAAAACTAATGTTACCTTGACCCGACGATTGATACTGAGGAACTGACAGGTTTTGTCATACAGCTGCTCCAGGTCCTCTCTGTCCCAGTAGAAATCAGGTGTGATAAGAAGATCTGAACTGAGATTTATACAGTGCCTGAAAAATTAAGTTAAGACATGAACTAAGCTAAGCATGAGTGATACTGTAACTTTATTATAGCAACACTAGGGCTCTGTTAATATACATGTTTTTTCTCACCTCAGAGCAAACAGTTCTCCTATTTTCTGTAAGACCTCAGCCCTGGACAGTTTAACTGACTTTCCAGATTTCAAAGTCTGTTGAACGAGAGTATGACTGCATTTAGAATATAATAAAATAAATTATACTAAACTGATTATTTAGAGCAAGCTACCAACATTAAGTGGGTAATAAATTACACTCCAACAGACTCCTGTACGATTCTTTCACAAGAGGTGAAGGACATTATGTATACTGCTCACAAAATTGAAGGGTTAAAATCTTTACTTATATAAAATGTGTAATTTGACGTAAAATTATGCAACAATGATCAATGAAAACCAAAATCATCAACCAATTGAGGACTAGATTAAAATTACACAGGTTGATCCAATTTGCATGAATTTCATCACGGCAACTCATAATGTGACTCAGTATAGTGTGTATGGATGGCCAACACATGCCTGTATGCACTTCCAAAAACGTCTGGGCATGCTCCTGATGAGACAGTGAATGGTGTCCAGGGGGATCTCCTCACTAACCTGGGCATCAGGGCATCAGTGAGCTTCTGGACAGTCTGTGGTGCTACTGGGCACCATCAATGGCATTAATGCCTTTGCTATCCAGGAACTGCCTACACACTTCACATGATGCTGGGCGTTGTTCTGCACCAGGTGGAACCCTGGGCCCACTGCACCAACACAAGGTCCAACAATGGCCCTGAGGATTTCAACTCCATGTCTAACAGCAGTTACCATTGGCTGTCACATGGAGCTTTGTGTGACCCTTCAAGGACATGCCTCCTCAGACCATCACCGCTAAACCGGTCATCCTGGATGATATTGCAGGCAGCACAACATGCACCAAAGCAGATTAAATTAATTCACAATTGCTTATGCGTCCTAACTGGACAGATTGATCCCTAATATTTAACTGGTTTACTGTGATGATTAAGTGTTCCTTTAATTTTGTGAGCAGTGTAATTGCATGTGGAGTTAAAGGTGCGAGTATGTAAATATGGAATAAGTGGGGCTACCTCTGGAATTGCCTGAATTGATTCAACAAAGTTGTCCAATGAAACCTCCCATATAGCCAGCTTAACTGCACCAAAAATAGATTTAAAATATCTGAATTAATAACTAATGTTAGTAGTATGTTGATTTACTTTGTCTACAAAAGAGTAGATTTTCAACCAACCTGATAAAGACAGAGCATTAGAAAAAGCAAATTTCTCCAGAAGTTCTTGCTCATAGTCCATCTCACTATTAAATATAAAATCTCCACGATAAAGTTTTGTACTTCCTCTAAACAAAAAGAAAATACAACACATTTCTGATTAGACAATTGCAAAACAATAAAACTGATATGAAATGCAACATTACTCAGATTTATGTACGTAAAATCACAAGTTATTACATACTCATTTATTGTGTAATTAATCTCTTCATTTTCCCAGTGGACCAAGGCCACTTCATAGGGCTGAATCTCATGTTGCTCCAATATTCTCATCACTTTTTTTATCTGTAAATACAATTGTAAGACTACAGAAAAAGTATGTTGGCCTATAAAAACCTTTCAAACATTTTCCTGTCTTTAAACAAATATTTTTTTTTAAACAATTTTTTTTATTTCGGCCAACCAACACCCAGAAACAACAGGGAGAACATACTAAAGCCCCTAACATACAGTGACTGGTGAAGATTGAACCTAAGTCCCCAAACTCTTGTGCTGCGTGGTTGTACTGCACTTTAGATCTCCAATATTTTGTGAGTAAAATACTTTTTGTGAGCCCCTTACATTTTAGCTAAAAGCTAGAAAAGTTAATTCTTAACCAGATACTTAAAAACTAAGGCAAGAAACACAAAACACTCTGACTTACCATGCTGTCATCAACATTCCAGAAAACCACAGAGCCTTCACTAGTAAGAACAAAAACAACATTTTTACATTTCATTATAAGCAGGTAATTGTTATATAATGTTAATCAAATAATGAGTGTTTCATTTTACCGAAAGAAAAACATCATAGCAGTATCATCTGGTTTTGATGTAATCTCTGTTCCAATCACCAAGACATTAGAAGCATCTGAAAAAAATTACATAAAATATTACAATTATATAATTGTAAAACCTGTTTTATTCTTATCATTTTAATAATTGCCTTGATGTTGGATGATAAGGATGGGCTCACAGTAACTGTTAGGGTCAGGGCTCTGTGCAGGCCAAAGCTGGCCAACCAGTGTTTTTATATAACTCATTTTTTTTGCAACAAGAATGTAACGTCTCACCACGTCTGTTTAACATTCTCGAAGAACAAGTGACGAGAAAGGCGCTACTAGGATTTGCCAGAGGATTTAGTATTTGTGGAAAGACCATCTCAGGTATGTTGATAACTTTGTATAATTGGTTACATCACCGGAAGAACTACAGGAGCTGGTGTATCATATTCAGAAGGCAGTGAAAGTATATGTTATATTATACTGATTAATGCAGCAAAAACTGAAGAACTGAAGTACTGGAGATTGTGGTGGAAGGTAGAAGACTGGATTTGGGAAGTAAAGTATGCATTTATGCAAGTGCATCAGAAAACTTAGCTTAGTATCTTATAGAAAAAGATAATTACCACTAAGCAAGTTTACAAGATGACCAGAACAGAAACTGAGCTATAGCAATACAAAATGCAGTGGAAACATATTAATAAAATAAGCACATGTTAATACACAACTTACCCCTGGGTAAATCTTTTATTTCAAAAAACCCATTGGCCATTAGATCATGACAGAGAGTGGGTAGGTGGTACTGTTCTGCAGTTGCATAGGCAATACATTGCATCATGTTCTGTAAAAAAGGCACAGCAAAATTTGACAATCTGAGATATTACAAACATAAAAAATTATCACCATACAATGGAAGTTCACCCAGCTATTCTACTTTGTAGTAAAATGAAACATACATCAAACAAATTAAATACAATCTTTTTAATGTTATTTCCATTATTTAGAATGTGTTTACAGACCTTAATGAGCTGTTAGATTTTAAATAATGGCTAATTGAAAGAAAACATGGCTCAGACAAGACAGTCGTCAATTGAAACAATGAAAACTTCTTTAAGAAGGAGACCTACATGTATTGTGGCAAAATATGTTGGTTGTTCCTAGTCAGGTGTTGGTGAAAATAATCAGCTTAATGTTTTTCAATAAAAAAAATCAAGCCGTCATAAAAGCCTATGAAGGAACTATGAAGTATTAATTGTGCTAGCTTTTGTTAATAACTGTATAATTTCTCCTCAGCACTAAGTGATTAGATTTTTCTACTTAACCTGGAAAACGACATGATTATTTTAAAAAGATATGGTTAACAAAGCCAACATGTTCAGCTATTAATGTCTGATTTCTTCATTTCCCACACAGTAAAAAAAAGTTAGGCAAACATTCTCCAAGTGTGGTAATTTCATAATCTTTGGGTAATTTGGAGAGAACAGCTCTTAAAATATTTAGTTTTAACCTCAGATTTTCATGACCAGCTTAAAATAACGTACCTCTTCTGGTGCTGGCAGATTGGCTCTGGAAGGCTGTTTTGTTCTTGGTCCCTTCAACGTTTTTTTACCAGGCATGTTCCCTTGTTTCAACACAGATTTTGTGGATATTGTGGTTGACTTCATTCTCCTTTGTAGATTTTTATAGTTAGGTATTGTATTTAAAAAAGGTACTTCAACATTAAAAGTAAACGGTCCTTGCATGGTTCCTCTCTGCAGTCCATACATCCAAGTATTACAAAGTGTGATGGTTCGGCTGCTTTTGCAATCTGTGTAAAGGCTGTGTGATAATGAACTCTTGATCCCAGATTCAAGGCCATTCTTCCACTGTTCTACAGTCCCAGAAAGAATTCTGCAGTAGGTTTTCCTTTTTAATGGCTGATGCAGTCGCCCCAGAGCTGTAAACCACCTAGCTAGCATAACTAGCTGCACAAGTAAATAAGAAACATTAGGAATACATGTTCAGAGAAATATGAGTACATAAAAGTACATAAAGCAAAATATAACTTTACATAAATGACTTCTTTACAGAATATTTATTGTTACATATGGTAAGCTCAATAATCACTGCCACTTTGTGAAGATAATTTACAAAGGTAAATAAATGTGTCTCTGCTGTAGTTCTCTTAGACCCACAACTGTCTAAAAAGAAATGAATGTATTTACTATATTAAATATTTGTTAATATTTACATTCACAACTGTTTTAATGGGGGGTTAAATGTATGTTACATTCGTTTTAAAATACACACATGACATAAGTGTTTTGATCTTTATAAACCAGTGATTATAATAAATAGTTGCAGTCTTAAAATTAACTCCCCTTGGTATTGTAATAATAAGTATCAGAGCAGTAATTAGCCTGCCTAGAAGGAGAGATAAACAGCTACCAACACATAGTGGAATTCTATTATACAAATGTATTTTGTATCTTTTTATTGAAAATATTTGGTTAGATTACCACTTTAAAACCTCTTCTCTAACTTATTTTTCCTGATCAGGGTCGTGATGGGTCCACTGCACTGAAACACCAGATGAAGGGCAACACATTTAATACAGAAGATATTAAGAACAAGACAATCCGCTTTTTGGATGGTTAGAGCTGCTAACCAAGCACTGATCCCAGGTAAACCATGTTGCTGTGCGCCACTTAAGAACTTACAGTGGGGAAAATAAGTATTTGATCCCCGGCTGATTTTGTAAGTTTACCCCCTTACAAAGACTTGAACAGTCTATAATTTTTATGGAAGGTTTATTTTAACAGAGAGAGACAGAATATCAACAAAAATTGCAGAAAAAAAACATTAAATAAAAGTTATAAATTAATTTGTATTTAATTAAGGGAAATAAGTATTTGATCCCCTACCAACCAGCAAGAATTCTGACCCCCACAGACCGGTTATGTGCCCATGAGGCACACAAATTAGTCCTGTCCCTGTATAAAAGACTCCTGTCACAGAATCAGTTTCTTCCGTTGAAATCTCTCGACCACCATGTGCAAGACCAAAGAGCTATCAAAGGATGTCAGGGACAAGATTGTAGACCTGCACAAGGCTGGAATGGGCTACAAGACCATCAGCAAGAAGCTTGGTGAGAAAGAGACCACTGTTGGTGCGATCATTCGAAAATGGAAGAAATACAAGATCACAGTCAATCACCCTCACTCTGGAGCTCCATGCAAGATCTCACCTGGTGGAGTAAGAATGATTCTGAGAAAGGTGAGGTCAGTCCAGAATTACACGGGAGGAGCTTGTCAATGATCTCAAGGGAGCTGGGAGCAGAGAAATGCTGGATATGACCCCAAGAACACCATCCCCACTGGGCATTTCTCTGCCTCCAAACACGGCGAGTGGAGTTGATGCCAAAGAGCTCAATTTTGGTCTCATCTGACCATATCACATTCTCCCAAGCTTTCTCTGAATCATTCAGGTGTTCATTGGCAAACTTCAGACGAGCCTGTACATGAGCCTTCTTGAGCAAAGGGACTTTGCGGGCACTGAAGGATCTCAATCCGTTACGGCGAAGTGTGTTACTAATGGTTTTCTTGATGACTGTGCTCCCAGCTCCCTTGAGATCATTGACAAGCTCCTCCCGTGTAATTCTGGACTGACCTCACCTTTCTCAGAATCATTCTTACCCCACCAGGTGAGATCTTGCATGGAGCTCCAGAGTGAGGGTGATTGACTGTGATCTTGTATTTCTTCCATTTTCGAATTATCGCACCAACAGTGGTCTCTTTCTCACCAAGCTTCTTGCTGATGGTCTTGTAGCCCATTCCAGCCTTGTGCAGGTCTACAATCTTGTCCCTGACGTCCTTTGATAGCTCTTTGGTCTTGCACATGGTGGTCGAGAGATTTGAACGGAAGAAACTGATTCTGTGACAGGAGTCTTTTATACAGGGACAGGACTAATTTGTGTGCCTCATGGGCACGTAACCTGTCTGTGGGGGTCAGAATTCTTGCTGGTTGGTAGGGGATCAAATACTTATTTCCCTTAATTAAATACAAATTAATTTATAACTTTTATTTAATGTTTTTTTTCTGGAATTTTTGTTGATATTCTGTCTCTCTCTGTTAAAATAAACCTTCCATAAAAATTATAGACTGTTCAAGTCTTTGTAAGGGGGTAAACTTACAAAATCAGCAGGGGATCAAATACTTATTTTCTCCATTGTATATCCCTTACATGTCATTGGCTAAGTGGGTAGCACTGTCGCCTCACAGCAAGAAGGTCCTGGGTTCGATCCTCCTTTCTGTGTGGAATTTGCATGTTCTCCCCGTGTCTGCGTGGGTTTCCTCCGGGTGCTCCGGTTTCCTCCCACAGTCCGAAGACATGCAAGTGAGGTAAATTGGAAATACAAAATTGTCCATGACTGTGTTTGATATAACCTTGTGAACTGATGAATCTTGTGTAATGAGTAACTACCGTTCCTGTCATGAATGTAACCAAAGTGTAAAACATGACGTGAAAATCCTAATTAAAAAACAAAACAAAAAAAAAACGTCATTGGCTCATTTGTTTTACATCATTTTTCTTTTTAATTTAGACTTTTAATTTGTCACCATTGTATTTTTATTTTCTGCCACCTTGTTCGAAAACCTAATAAATAAATTACATTATATAATTATTACCTTAATCATTTTATTGCGATATTTACGCCACAGTGTGCATTAAGACTAACAGGGATTTAAGCAGTAGCAGTATTTGTTATTTAAATACTTTAATATTTCAGTCCATTGACCTTGACTAAAGAAACAGTTAGCCAACAACTGGTTAACCTTCAACTTTACCGCTGTTTAAAGTTTAAACGATATATCTAATTGTTTTAACAGGTAGCTGTATGAGCTGCATGATCAGTCAGTTATCATGTTTTAATGTCGGGTTGTAGTGAAGATGTACCTAGTCAGTCACTACATACGAATTCAGCGTGGTCAAGTGAGCGGCTAGCTAGCTGATAAGGCTGTGTCCCAAACCGTATTAATATCAACTAGCTAGTGAGTCAAATTTGTACTTTGATTGTGGTGTTGTCATTGTTTTAAAGCCACTATGTAGTGCTGTTATATCAAGTTTGAGACGAAACCAACACCTGCGTATAACACTAACGTTAATGCAACATTATGAAAACACACACGCCAGTGAGTTTAAGTTCAGTACTTACCAAGTGCTTTCTTGCAGAACACACAATGCGCTATTGTCATAGCTAAGCTTACACCTTAATTATGTGAAGATATTTAATGCACAGGTTTTTTACATTAATCCCATATTCAAGCGATGAAAGGAGAACGCCTTTCTTGACGTATTACGTCTAAGTCACATGGCAAGCCTGAAGCCACGCCCATTCCGAGGCTTCGTCCTAAACCGCACAGTACAGTAATGAGGAGAGAACACGTTCGATTTGGTTGTTTGCTCATTTAAAGCCATTAAACTTTTTAAAAGTTTTGTTACTTCTGTTCATTTTATACGCTTCAGCCTTAAAGTCTTTAGTAGTAATGGCAAAACGAAGCGTTCTGAAACAATGAAAATGGTTCAATACCCGAAGCTTTTCAAAATGCTGCACAGTGGCGGCCTCCCGTGGTCAAACCAAGTAGTGCATTGTACCCTAGTTTGGAGTGAATCTATACTTTCATGTAATAAAGTCAACATTAAAAACGTCTCGTTTTTTTTATAAAAAAAAATTAATCATAAAAGACTTTAAGACAAATCACTCCCAGACAAGTCTAAGGGATTCTTGTGGGGTGCCCGGTTTAATGTAATCAATGTTTCTTGAGTTTTTCGGTCGCCTCTTAGTGCACATGCAATTAAAAACTTGTCAGATATACCATGTCTTGCAACAATATACTTAACACTCTATAAATTGCAATAATGTAAACGTTCTGTAAATCTGTCTTAAATCACTTAAATTTGTTGTTCCCAAATTTTTCAAGAACACCAGTACGATTTTATTAAAATAGTAGGTTACAATCTGTTTATCAGTGTAATCATTTTTACACACTAGTTGTATGTAAAACATGCTACATACTAAATTCTAGTAAAAGTGTTAAATGCTTATATATAAATGACATATAGATGCTTAATAGAGATAAGCACAGTATTACAAGATCAGTAGGTTATTCTCAGCTATCCTTCATAACATGGTTCAAACCTGTTCAAAGGTTCATTGTTTTACCAGTGTTTTCACCAGTGTTTATTTATTGCATTGTAGTATTGTAATGACAGTGGGTCGCGTTAAATTTAACAAATCATCTAGGTACTTTGTTTCTCTTTTAAATCACTTGTTGTATTTTATGACTGTTAAGTGTGTCGTTATTTTGTATCCTTTATTCGTAAGCAATACAGCAGCTTGCTATAATAAGAGCACTCAGTAATGAAAGACACTCAGCAGCGCCCCTATCGGTGATATCCTGAATGTTGGTATGTTGCTTAGAAACATCAAACTACAGAGAAACATTGCAACACGTCTCCTGGGCATTTACTATAGAACATTTAACTTATTTAGACAAAAAACTACGTTCATGAGGTAAGAAATGACAAACCCTGTTTATAATACGTAAAACATAATTACTGTGTATTTTGCTGTTCATACCTAACAAAACTAACACTTGATTTAACTCTTAAAATGGTTTGTAGATTAACTTTTGGCAGTTAGAGGCTTCTGGGACATGAGTTTGAAGCTCTCCTCACTGTATGTGAAGAGTTTTGTGTGTTCTCACTAGTGTGGGTTTTAACCAGGTACTCCAGTTTCCTCCCATCTTTCAAAAACTGAATGTGAAGGTCATAAATTAGTAAGGTGTAAGTAAATGAGTAAAAGTGTGTGGTGTCCTGCACAAAAAATAAAATGATAGCAAAAATATTTCCTAGTATTTGACAACAGAACTTAATAACATGCATATTTTACTGTAAATTTGTGAGATGAAGTATTGCTCCCTTTATCTTTCCATATAAAAACAGCATCATATCAATATCAACCCCATAGTGTATAGTCGGTATAGTGTTCTTGTGGTCATAAGAGTAATCCTTCCTTCCCCAGATGTGAACAGCTGAAATACTGCCGAAAAGTCCTATTTTTGTTTTGCCTCACCAGATTACTTTGTTCCAAAGTGTTCTGATTTGTCTAAATGATTGTATGCAAATTGTAGACATGCATCAGATGAGTTTTGTTCTGTGCAGTGCATTGCTTATTGTTCCTTGTGTATTAATTGTTTCTGCTGCTTTTAAGTGGTCCTGTCACTAGTTTAAAGTAATTGTTGGCTTTTATTCAACATTTTCAATAATCAGTCTTGCTTTGTCTTATAAAGTAAAATCTTTGTTTTTGCTCATAAATACATATTTTTGAGTTCAAAACTATAGGTTCAAAGACAAAAGACATTATTTGTAAATTTGTATTAACTTTGTGTATTTATGTGTGTATATATTTAAAGTGAATATGCATTTAGAGTATATTAAAGTTAAATACTTGTGGTTAAATACTTGTTATCCCTCACTGTATTCATGCCATGTGCCCAGTATTTTCAGGTGGCTATAAACTCATTGTGACCATGTTTTTCATAAATATAAAACACATTTTTATTGGTTACATTTTACTTTATTTTTACTAACAGCTTTATTGCGATAAGGATGGCAGTGACCCATCCTGATATTATTATAATAATATATAACTTTGAAATGATAAAGTCATATGAGTAACTAATACATGTGTTAACTTACACAGGTAAGCACCATTTACCATTGCAATGGATGATTCTGTGATGCAGCAGCACCTGCTTCACTACAAACAGACCACTGAGTCTGCACGTGAGGAGCTAGCAGCCCTACAGGCCAAAAATCAAAGTCTCCATACACAGGTTATGAGTTCTTTAATACTGATATTAAAGGATGGTACATTATAAATGTATTTTCATTATAAATGTATTTTCAGACTATTTTTGTGTGTCACTTCAACAGCTCCTGGATTGTCGGTCCAAGCTTTCCTCTCAGGAGGCAACGCTGCAAGGGATGAGAGATGCAATTGAGAGGCACAAGGAAACAGAGGCCAGACAGTCATCTCTTATTAGTTCCCTTAGGGAGCGTACAAACAACACAGAACAAGAAATGAGCTCCATAACGTCCTTCAAAAACATTTTAGATATGAAATTACAGGCCCTAACCAAGGAGAATATGGAGTTAAAAGAGAAAACATTGGAAATGGAAATTAAGTCAAAGTAAGCTTTGATAATTTACCCTCTATATACCATTTTTATATTTGTATATAGTATTTTTTTAAGTAGACTTTTTAGGATTTCAGTGATTTTTTTTTTTCTTTGACTAAATAATTTTAAATACTTAATTTGTCCAAAGCAATTGTTATAAATTTTTAGTTTTTTTTAATTTACTGTTTTTATCTGAAAATCTTTAGATGATTACTTTGGTGGTGTAGAAAGTACTCTAAATGTCATTTAACTTTGTGGCATTATCTACTCATTCCTTGTTAATGATGATTATGAACTCCAGTTGGTTTTGCAATTTTAAATGGCAAAAGGTTTGACTTAAACTGTACCCTCTTTGCACCTTGGGTAATGAAATTGTACAGTATCTTTAGTTCAGACAGTACACAGACAGTGGTAATATGGTTTGTTTTTAAAAGGGAGTATTTTGAAGATTGGAAGAAGACAAAGCAAGAGGCAACAGCTATAAAGGGGAAGTGTGAGAATTTCTTGTCCAGACTAGCCAGCAAGTTCTCTGTTGATTTAACTGAGATTGAAAAACCCATGGAGACAATCATCTCTTTGGTAAGTGTATAATAAGGCAAGTTTTTAACACAAACTTTTAAACTTACCCAAATTACCACAACTTTTTCACATCTGTAGGTGGAACTATGGAGCAGGGAGAGAGAGAGACAGAGGACTCAGATAAATGCTCTAGAGGAGAATGTTAAATCTCATGAGGTGGAGTGTAAGGCCAGCAGAGAAACAGTGAAGAGACTAGTTGCTGATGTGGACCATGAACAAAAAGTCTCAGCTCTTCGAGCTAGTGACCTAAACTCAGTCAGACAGGTATGATCATGTTCCTCTCTCTGACATGAACACATCTAGCTGATATAATCATAAAAAGTAAAGTTAATCATAAAAAGTCAAAATTGGGATTCAAATTGTCAAAAGTAATTACTTTCATGATTCAATTGGCAGACCAGACCTCTCTTTAAAATGTGGAAAGGTTTATTGGGATTAAACAAAGAACCTTATCTGCACTGTACATTATTTCTTCTAGGAACTTGAATGTGTTATGCAAAAGAAACAGAGTTTGGATGGAGAGAATAAAAGGCTTAGGAGAAAGCTTGAGGAAAGTGAGCTTGCCCTGGATGCAGCTAGGGAGGAGTCTGGCGGCTATGAGAAGCGCTTTCAAGATCTGGAGCAAAAGCTACTCAGGAGCCAAACAGATGCCCAGGAATTAAAGAGTCACAGTGAAGCCTTTTTCAGACAGTCGGTTGTTCTGCTAGGGTATGATCCTGCTAGTGATCTGCCTGAAGATGAACACATTTTGGAAAGAATAAAAGAAGTCTGCAGGAAAGAGAAGACCAGTGTTATGGTAGTACTTCACCATCATACAAAAACAGCAGTTAATTTTTGTCCCAGTTTATCACTATCTAGTTATATCCAATTACTTTATATCCAATTTCTTTATCACTATTTAGTCACATCCAATATCCTCTACTTCTGCTAACTTCCACTTCTGACCTAGGAGAGCCATGACTAACACATGCCCCCTCCGACATGTGCAATAGCCGATTGGATCTTTTCACCTGCATGCGGCGAGTTCATACGGGACTCAGTTCTGCATACAGAGACTCACACACTGATTTTCATTATCCCCTCCCTCTCTGGAGGTGCCATCAATCAGCCAGCAGGTCTTAATTGCATCAGTTATGAGGGACAAGCCAATCAATGTCCATGTAGGCACCCAGCCTGCTGGTAGCAGAGCTGAGATTTGAACTCACAAGTTCGAGATATCAGCTCTGGTGTGCTAGCGTGTTTTACCACTGCGCCACCTAAGCACACTTATGGTTTATTATTTCTTATGGTTAAGTAAAAGCTGGCTGTTAGTGGAATATTATAACTTTCACATACTGGCTATTTTGGCATGTCCACATTTATAAAGATGCTCTATGCATTTATTGAATTAATGAGTGTAGTTTATTTGTTGCTATGGACTAAGGTTGGACAGTTGGTTACCCTTCCTCCACCCATCCAACAGTACTAAAGGACAGCCACAAAGCCACAAACCAGATTGCTAAGTTTTTAATTTCTGAACACTTACTGGCCAAAATACTAGACATCTGTCAATACAGCTATTTATATAGAGACTTTAATGTATTGTTTACATGTAAACATGTCATTGACACAATCTGTAAGTAGAGAAAAGCAATGTGCTTCACATTATTAACACTGTGTTTGCTATGCATAGTGCGTTTCAAAGTGTAATTCACTATGTTATCACTGTATGTACTGTCCATGTGCAACAGTCTGTGACAGAGATGAAGGCCAGACTGGCTGAGGTATTGCAGGAGCAAGGAAAGCAGTCAGAACTTCAGAGTGTAGCAGAGCAAAAAGAGAAACAACTACAATACAAACTGCAGGACATGGAGTCTGAGCTCCTCACTGCAAGAGTGAATCAAGATGGACAGAATCATGAAAAACAACAAGTGAGTTCCCTTAAATGTGATTTAGTCACATTATTTCTTTATGCTGGATGTTTTCTCACTGTTTAAAACAATCAATTACCTACATTGAGTTATGTTAGTGCAGATTCTGAATTTCACTGCATTTTATATAATTGGGCTGTTTTATTTCTTATATAGTATCTGAAGTTTTTGGAGCAGCTTTCGGAGAAACTGAAAATTGAAAACTTAACTACTGATTTGGGCTTTGACATGCGACTTGAGGCAATACTGGCACGTGCAGAACAGCTGACTCAACAAGAGGGGACTGCTTTAGTTGAAAATAAAACTTTGGTCTACAGTCTTCAGAAAAAGGTTTGGAAATGTTTGTTCTGAGCATGAGTTTTTGTACTAGATGTTTCTGTTTTGCCTAGCAGAGTAGTAACAAAGAACCCTCAAATTAAGTGTAGAATAATATACTGCGTGTGGGCATGACTGTTTATTCCCATTCTGTTGTAAGCTAGAATAATGTGGATACTGAAGAAAAATGTATGTACAATATTATCATCTTATATTTATACAGCTAAAGGATAAATAAGGTACAGTGGAAATTTACACTAAAAAGGTCCTCTGTAACTTAATGATGCTTCTGTATAATTAGATTTTAAGAGCATAGACAATATTCCCTTAAATGTACCATTTTATAATTTATGTATCTTTTTTGAAGAGTGTGTGTCTAATGACTAAAAAAATGCTCATATCTCTGTTGGTTTGGTGCAGCTGAAGGAGCAGAAGCAGCGTTTGGATAGTAAGGAGTTGCACATAGAGCTGCTGAGGAGGAAGGTGACTCAGCTGGATGAAGAAAAAAGGAGTCGCTCAGCTCTGGCTGTGGAGCGGGATGACGCCACACTGGCCAGCAAGAAGCTGCAGAAGAAAGTGGAGCGGCTTCAGGCGGAGCTCAGTGTCATGCGGCTCTCAACCACTGAGCTTAAAGCACAGCTCTCCCACACCAATGAGCTCAAGGTAGAGGGGAAGACAGCTTTAGCTCATAGACCAACAAATGGCAGAGTGTTTTAAACACTGTAGTAAATGGTGCTCATTTACTATTAATAAAACCACTTGATTATGTATTTATGTTTTACAATTATGTAGCTACAATACTTACGTGTACAGATACTGCTAGATAAAATATAATGGGATGTGTGCTAATGAAGTTACAAGGACCACAAGTACTGTGACACAATATACAATAAAATTGCTATAAAGGTTCAAATTTCATAATGGCATGGACATTGCTTTGTTTGGTGCAATAAGATCAGGGTGATGGAACAAGACACAACCATTGAAGAGCAGAGTAAGAATCTGGACAAACTAAAGAAGAATAAGGTGAAAGCGGAGAACAGACTCACCACAGTAAAGACAGAACTCCATAATCAGGAACTCAGAGCCAAGGATGAGCTACAGCAAGCACAGGGGCTGCTCCACAGCCAGGCTAGTGCCATAACAGAGCTCACCCACAGGGAGAAAAAGGTAATTAATAATTACTTACACACCCACACGTCAAAGAGAATGTTGTTTATACAGCCCCATCCCATCCCCCCCACACACACACACTTTCTTTGAATTCATTAGGCTCAGATTGCACATTTTAAATATAGTACTTAAAAAAAATTCATCTGACATCAAAAGAATAAGGCCAGGGAAACAAATGTCTTGATTGAAAAATGGTAGAGGGATAAATACTTTTTCATACACTTTATAATCTTAAAATACCTAATTCTATCATCATCCTCTCACCTTGTTTGTGTTACAGCTGCTGGACTTCTTCACTGTTGTATCTCAGATGCTGGGGGTGCACATGCCTGCCTCTATGCCCAGTAGTGAGGTTATTAAAAGGCTGGAGGTTCTTCTTCACTCAGGCCATCACCTCCCCCTGGTCAGCCACTGTATAGTGCCACATCAGCACCACATGGATCTAATCTCAGATGTCTGTGACTGTTCCACATTTACAGGAGGCTCTCTAGGGACAGAAGCATGTACCTTCTCTCAGCCACCCACTACAACTACACCCTGAGCAGCAAAGGTCCCTGAATGTCAATGTCAGATTAAATTAATGGCTTATGATTATTTGCCCAATAGGAAGGGATTACTTTTAAGTCCTGGTCTTTTCTTATGTTTGTTTATCATACATTTTTGAGTTTTTATTTTACTTTATTTTAGTGGATTGAACCTGGTTCTCTGTAGGGCTGCTTCTTTAGGTATTATTGATAAGAAAGCACTATACAAATACATTTAGCTCCAGGACTAATGGCACCCTTGCTAAAAGTCGTTTTGTGGACTCTTCTTTTCACCCCACAGATTTTTGAACAAGGGTCAGGTCAGGAGACTGAAATGGCCATGGCAAAAGCTTGATTTTGTGTTCTTTTAACCTTTTGTTTGGATTTGCAAATGTTTAGTATAAATGTAACAACTGAGACCCAATTTTACCTTATTTTTTACATGGCCTGGTACTTAATACAGTCCAGGGCTCCATGTATTGCCCCGTGTAAAAAAGTGTTTCTTTGTTTTTTCTTTTATTGTATTTCAAAAACATTTTGAGTGTTTGCTGCTAAAAAAAACTTTTTGTTCAGTTTACCATTAAATCCAGGTCTGGTCAAAGTTCTACTCTCCTGGCAGGCACTCAAATAACACTATTATGGGAGGGTCAGAAAGGGTTTCTTCTTAATTTTACCTCAATAGTAACCTTTGCTGTCTGGTCATGTAGTCAGGGTGAGTAGTGGAGGATACACATACAACAGACTTTCTGTGAGAATACATCACTGGATGGTGTGGATGGTGCGGGCAGCAATTCAACATTTCAATGTAAGATTATCTTTGGTTGTCTATTGCTAAAAAACAAAACTACCCAAAACAACATCATGTTCATACAGTCTGTATTTTTAATGCAAATGTGTCTTAAGCTTGAGCAAACTGTACAGGGATAATTATGATATTATCAGTATTTCTTTGTTATAGAACACAGTATCTTTATTATATATAATGTGGTTATTACAGTCAGTTAGGATTAAAATAATTTTGGACATGGTTAAATTTATTAATTCATAAACTATTTTAAAAGCAAAAGTTTAACACATGCCAAAAACACATATAAAAATAGTTGTAATGCCGTATATAGTTCTTTAAAATTTATTTTACAGCTCATTTGTTATATAAGCAATTATATGTATTTGTTGCAATAAATCAAATACTTTGTAATGATAAAATACAAAACCAAAAATACAAGCTCGTGAAATAAATGACAGCTGATCAATATCAACAATATCTTCAACACTATCTTCAATAAACATGTAATACTATACTATTTAGTTAAAAATACTTCTTGTAAATAGATTTTTTTAATTGGAAGAACTATTTGTACCACTAACACCCACCTGTACAGTGTATTTAGTTTCAGTGCAATGAGCTTCTTCCTAACATCTACACTAAGGGACTTAGCAGCTGTATTTAGTTATACTGACACAAAGTGATTAGCCTCAGCTGCTAGTCTAGTGGTCAACGTTAGTTTACCAGTCACAGTAAAATCTTTGATCTTATTAAAACTGAACTTATATAGGTGGAGGCCCATTGGTGTAACTAAGCATAGGGTTGAAAGAGTTGGCAAAGTTGTTGGACTGGGAGCAACTGTAGTCCTCCTCAGCCAGAGGCACCAAGCAGGCCAAGGCCACTAGGAACAGCAAGAGTAGCTGCACAGGCATTGACACCAAAAGCACTCGCCGAAGAAAGGTTCTACACCAGGAGCGCCGTGCTTTCTCTTCAGAATGGGAGGAATCGGATCCAGCGACGCTGAGAGGCCTGCTTACACAAGGGACACATTAGATCACATAGACACAATTAACAATTAGCACATTAGCATCTTGTTTTTACAAATATTTGTATGGACTGTTGTTTAAATGTATAGCCAATACCTTCTAATCCCTTTGGTCCCTTTCTATCTCACTATAGTCTTTTTAGCTGATCAAAATACAAACCTTTACTTATATTGAGTTAGAGCCCTTTCAGAGTGTTTTTAATGTATTGCCATATTGTTAAAAAGCTGTTACAAGCATGCCAAAAAGAGATTGCTGCCAGCAGTTGTTCCTTAAAGCAAGTTGTAATGTAATTTATCTTTGAATAGCTCACCGCACATGCTTCCTACAAGACACATAAAACCAGAGCTGATAAATGCCTATGATTGGCTAGTGTCCCTTTAATTAATAGAAGACTAAAAAATTGCACCCCTTCCACCCAGAGATCAGTGCATAATGTGCTAGCTCTCTTGGACTCCCAATAACGGCCCTTAGCTAGCTGGTCAAAGTGGTGAAATGATGGATGGAAGTCTTCCTCTAGCAGGTAAAAGAAGAAGCCGTTGGGGGCTGTAAACATGCCAGAGATTATCAAACAGGTTCTCCTATCTCTGGAGCAACTGTTGGACTTTTTCTTACCTTTATGCCCAAGGCTCTTCTTGCCCGGATACTCAATTTGGCTGGATGGCCACGCTTCATCATAGCTTGAGGTTTATTATGACAATGCAGTTTAAATTGTGGGTCTATATAGACTCAAGTTTGTGCCTTTCCAAACAATGTCCAATCAATTCAAATTGCATTGGTTGACTCAAATTGTGTTCTTATACATTTAAACCCTTGAGCCTCATTTTAGCATTGTAATGACTTATAATGCCCCAAATATGACATCCTACACTTTACAACTGGATACCTGAGGATCCACAGAAAGCACATAAAAGAAGATGGTGGATTAGTCATTAAAACGATGAGACAAACGAGAAAAGGGAAAGAGAACAAGATTGCGGCGAAGACTTTGTTCATTGCAGACGCTTGATGGCTAAAGCGATGGTATAGGTAACGCTCAAAAGCAAGTAGCCAGTTAATATTTTCAGCCACAGATTTTAAGCAGAAAAACAGTCAGGTTGATCCTGGTTTAAAAAGCTTTTACATTTATATAAGCATAAACTTATAGTTATCTGGTGCATGTCCTCTTTTTTATATATTCTGTTTAAAATCCCTAGCCTGAGGAGTATCTAGAAGCACTGAAGATGATGGAATTCATTCACATGAGCCTTTAGACCTATGTACTGGCACCGGATTTTGTAAAAGTTTGGATCAACACAGCAGACACCAATGTCTGCAATCAGGCCATGAGTTGAGTTCCATTATCTTCTAGGTGTTCTAGAATCCAGGAGAAAAATACCTGTATTGTGGACTTCTTATACAGGGTCCAAGCTGTGACAGACTACTTTTGCTTCGATGCTGTTTGCAATGAACAGGGAGGTAAAAGAAAGAAAGAATGTTTCAGTTCAGGCAAATAAAAAAAAAACTAATAATGAAAAGTAACTCAAAAGAAAAACAAATCAAATGAGTAGATGACAGGAATTCTATGAAGGTAAAGAAACTGTTCCATTAAAGCATCCTGCAAGAGGTATATTAAATACCTGCACATACAAAAAAATACATTTATTTACTTAATAAATAAATATATTTTCATTTATAGTTTTACATTCTTAAAATTTTTGTTTGTATATATCCTACATGACTACATTTGGACAGCTTTTGAACAGTATTCTTTTGACAAAACTAAATGAGGATATAGAAGGATGATGAGTCCAAGAAAAACATGTGAAAAGAACTAAAGACAGAACATAGGGGTGTACTCAGATCCATTTTAAGAGAGGTGTCTAATTGGAGTTTAATAAATCAAAGGAATGCAAAGATAAAGAACACCTGGTAAAAAAACAAATCTAGGTACAGAATTGTTTGGAATTTAAAAATAGGAGGACACATGAACTAGTATTAATCCTGACTACACAATAATAAGTTTTCTTTTGTCTCTGTAAACCATGTTCCAGGGACATCAGGGCACAAATAAAATCACTTTAATGCAACCATCTTTTCATAACCCCACAAAATTTTACAATACGTTACCGATCGCTGACGACTGGGAGTGCTTCGTCCAGATACGGGACTTAATGAACCAGATGTGTCCAGTTCATCAGCAGATGACCAAGATGTCAAATCCTGACAAAAGTTTAAAATAACGGAAGCAAAAGTAATTTAGTTTTTTAGTAACTGTCTCCAGCATTAAACTTGAATCAGGGCCACAATGCAGTCCAGTGTCAGTGAAAACACTACACAAAAGCAGATAAATAATTATATTAAATCTAATAATGTTTGTAAATTAGCTTAGCTGATTGGCTTGATTTTAAACAGGAAATTATTTCTGGAACCAAGCCAGCCAAAATGGTGAGCATTTACAGTTCAGCTCTATAGGATGGTTCTGAAAAATGATTTAGTGATAATTCCATAACTGAACTCCCTAGTTTAAATCGAAGTACCTGCTGACTGCTGGTGATGTCCAGAGTTTTCTCTAGTTCCCTGATGTCTCGTGTCACCTCTTTCAGCAGAGTCTTAAGTCGATTGCCAATAATATGCACCTTCTCTTTGGCCTCTAGGCATTTACCACCCTCTGAATGGACCAGGAGCTGCAGGGACATGTCCTGCAGGGAAGCCACCTTCAGCTGAGAGTCCAACAGCTCCCGACGGATTTGCTGGGAAGAAAACAGGCAAGAAACAGTAGAGTTTCAGTTTCATTAACAAAACAGTTTCATATAGTTTCAGTTTACATTTTCATATTAGAGACTTAAATATTAATAAACATAAAATATCAGAGGTACTATATGAAGTTCTGTACCAAGAGGTTTCTGTGATGTTCATGCAGAATGTCACTGTCCTGACTATGATCAATGGGGACAATCTCATTTCTTCTGCGGTCAATATTCTCTAGCCACAGCAGCAGACCATGACTCATTTCATGGAAGTCCTACAGGACAAAGCGTAAGGTGTACAGTTAACATTTTAACTTTACAATATTAAGTTGGTCTGTATGTTTCCTATAATAGATAAAAGACTTGCCTGGCACTGCATTAGTGCATCTTGAAGAGAGTTTCTCCATTCATCCAGAGAGCTGGTTAGTCGCTCCCATCGGTTATTCATTTCCTTTAGCCGGCCCTGCAGCTTCTGAGATTCCTCACTATCCGAATGCACAAACTCAGAACTGCATAGATTTATGGACAGCACTATGGCTTTCCGTTTATCCACACCCTTTTGCAGCTCCTGGAGTGTAAAGAGAAACACTATTACTGACGGTATATTGGCTATGACCTGAAAATCATGGATTAATTTGCTAGTAAGTTATGACTACATTTTGCTTACCAAGACATTTTATTAGTCAACAATAGTGTTAAATGTCTAAGATATGTGCTTATTATTTGTGATATTATTCAACCATTTAGCCAATGCATTTGATTGCCTTTTTACTTTCTGCACTAAAAACTAAAAAGAGCTCAAAACACTCCACAAAAGTGTAATTTTATTTAAGGTAGTTCAGATACATGCCAGGCCTTGTGGGCAGTGATAGAATACACATAAACAGCTTGTCCCAGGTGCCTAGGCTACAAATTAATGCAGTCTGAAGTGGCTGACCTTCAGCTTCTTGATGCGTAGCTCAATGGTGTCGATATCAGTAAGAACGTCCAGCCTCCGCTGCTCCAGCTCTTCTTCAGCCTGATCCAGCCAGGTACATAAGCTGGAAAGGTCGGAGTTAAATTGTTGCCATTGCTGCATGTTCTGCTTCATGCGCAGCTCTTTACTAAGAGCCTGGGCCTGTAGTAGTTCCCAGCGCTCAATTACACCTGCAGGCCACAAGCAGAAAGAAAAGGTTTATAGCCTATTGCAGTAAAAATGCTTTCCCCCCATAAAATCTTTTAGCTAATTTTTTGTTGCTTCAGGTCTTCTGGCAGCCTCCGGGACCAAATTTTCTTCTTTCATCAGTTTTAAAGGGAAATACAGTTCTTGGTACTTGGTTCTTGAACTTCAGCAATGTGACCAAATGTATAGGAATTATAATTACCTGAGGTCTGTGCCTCTGAGCTGTTAGGGTTTACAAAGCCTGCAAACTTGTCATCTTCCTCCTTTAGCTCAAATCCTACCCTTTTGACTGTGTCAATACTGTTACGACATTCCCCAAGTAAACGCATCTGCAAGGCAAGACACAAAACGTAATCCCACAAAACTGCAACAACTTTATATTAGTAGCAAGCAACACCAATCTGGATTACTTAAGTGCTAACGGTAGTAATATGGTGCAGAATTATTAATAACTACACCTATTTGATTTCTAAGACAGTTTCTAGAGAAACAATGCATTATTCAGGTCTCTGAGGAACTTACATAGCCCATGTAAGAGGCATCCAGCTCAGGGCCAGTAGGTGTCCGGCTACGGATGATGTTCTCAGTCTGCTGCAGGTGAAAGCAGCTGGTGTCTAGTGCCTTTGCAAGCTGCCGGAAATTAGTTTCCTCAGAGGTTGCCTCTCCTGCAAATTTAATAAGAGGTTAACAATTCAATTGATAAATTATCTGAGTCTGTACCCGGACAATAGTAAGACAGCTAATTGAAACCAAAATTATACAAAAGATATTGGTGCTTTAAGCAAAGTAAGTGTATGGGTATTATTCAAAACAGGACTTTTACTCAGTAGCTTTTACTCAGTTTACTGAAAATTGTTCCACTGTTATGTCCCAAATTCGGGTCTTGCCAAACTCGATTGCTATCAATTCATAAATCAAAATGCATATCTAAGACATTGTGAATAATACCCATGTGGTTCTCAACTACACAGAAGAAAAGTAAAACACCCTTAGCAAACTCAAAAAGCACCAATCTGTCCTGAGAACAAACTGCAGTTTTACATGCGAAAGGTTAAACCTTGAAAAGAAGGAAAAATTGGGTTAGGAAACTGCTGCAGCAATTTGTACTGTGATTTGTTTTGTGAGTAGAAACACAAAAAAAATCAAAATTCCAAGCAGCAGGCTGTGAAAGTAAATCTTTCACTAGAAGGTAGTTATGTGCCCCAGCACTTCATCATGCTGTGGCTTATGTCTGAGGTTGCCTACCAGAGATGGACCTCAGTGTTTTCTCTGTTAGTTTTACATATGCCTCTGGGCTCTCTGGGATCACTACATCTGAAAAGAAACATATACAATGTATACAGCACAGTTTTGGAAGTAAATCTTAAACGATTAATTTCAGATATTCCCCTAAACCATGGAATTATTCGTTTTTCATTCATCAAACATACAGTTGAAATTAAACATAACCTTGCACATCACCTTGTTACATGTTAGCTCTGGATGCTTAGGAGCCAGTTTATAGTCCTGGTTTATTGTTATAACCCCTGGTCACAGACTAATTACAATTACAGACTGACCTGAGAGGACAGATTCTTGGCCTTGTAGGTATGAGCCATCTTTGCCCTCTTCTCCTTGCTCCGTGGCCCTGGTGGCACTCTCCAGTACACGGGACAGGTCATAGTCATGGTCCCACTCCAGAGGGATGGACTCAACACTGGCTGGAGTGTCTCTGCCTGAGCGTTCAGTTCGCAGAGGGGCCGATCGACTGGAGGAAGGCACCGGAGAGGGCAGACCGTCACCCAGACGCTCACTCCATGGAAGGCTAGAGAGATCAGCCGTCTCATCTAAATCAAACTCCCGATCTGAGTAGGAAGTATCAGCCTCATCATCTGCGACCTATTGAATACAAACATTTTTTTAAAAATGTATATGAAGCCCATCATCTAAATTATCTAAAAAAGAGAGTATGTAGCTGTACATAGACCAGGCTGTACAGATGTAAATACAATTTATTACTTTCAGCATTTTGGATTTATTTTGCTTTGTTTATGTCTTGATTGATTCCTGAGAGTTGTTCTCTCCCTGTTTAATGTAGACACAATGGCATTGCTGGTTTGGTTTTCTCCATTTCTTTCCTCAGGAATGGTTTTGAAGATAAATAAAGTGATTTTTTGCAATGTATGTATAGCATTTAACTATTTGAAAAGTACAAATTTGACTGTTCTTTTAATACACAAATTGAATTTAAACTCAACTAATCCTTAAATGGATGTCTATGTTATTATTTCATAAAGACGAGCAAAGCAGCTATACCGGTAGATGAATGAGTTTCTTGTAGAAGCGTTCCACTCGACCAAACACCTCCTGGCAGTAGCGCTGCAATTCCTCGAGCTCCTCCTCAATGACAGCAGCATCCAGTGGCTCACTCTTCTCTATCAGAGTCTCCCCTTGCTGCAGAATGTGCTCAATCTTGTTGGAGTTCACTGAGATCTCCAGTTGGAATGCCTGCATTGGTAAAATGACATCACAAAATCAGAAAATTATTTTCCCCCCAAAAGAGTAACATGCTAAGTAAATGATGCTAATAGCTTAACAGATGCTTACCCTAAGTTGTTTAATTTTGGCCTGGACATCACACTCAGAGAAATGCTCTATGTTAGTAAGTTGGAGGTCCATCTCAGTCAGCCACACCAATACGCTGTCTCTGGTGGTCTCGAATTCCTCCCTTTGAGTAATGAAGTGCTGCAAAGCAGGTTTTATACAAACAAGTTGTCATTGTGTAGAGTTATATTTAAATTGCCATTTGATTTGTTTAATCAAAATGAATTAACAATTAAACACAGAAATGCCTACAGTTATATTATAACTGTTATTTAAGTCTATCGCTACTGTGTTGCACAACAGTGAAATCTTTGTTTAATCACTGTAATCTAATGAACCACAGTAATCTAATACAGAACAAATGACTCCTCTGTTTTGGTGGTAGGGATCACATTCCTGTTTCCCCTACCAGTCACAGTAACACCAGCCTGATTAATGCATTTTGGGCATTTGTAAGTGTATATTCATCAGGAGAGCCTGTCTTTGTTCTGATGCATGAGCTATAGTTAGAAAGAAATGAGAAAAAAGAAGTGTATGGCTTCACATGTCTTGGAGGAGTCACATGCTAGTCCTTGGCTGTTCTGAGGTATGGAAATGTCAGCTAGTGAGTGGGAATAAGGAAAAAAATTCTAAAAAATTATATACCCTTCTGGTTCCTGTAAGAATGCACCAAAAGTGCATCCATGGTAGTTTTAATTCTTTGTCCAGCATTAATATGCACACCTAATTCAACTTGCCATAACATTTAATAAATAATTAATAAAGTCTAGGGAGAATTTAAATGTTTAACTTAAAAATTTATATTTGTAGGTGCTTGGGTGGCGTAGCGGGACATTATGCCAGCCCACCACTGGGATCTCAGCGGTGCTATCGTCCAACCTGGCATCTACGGAGACATGATTGGCTATGTCAACGGGGGAGGGGATAGCTGAAGCCCTGCAATGAATCGGTGCTTTATCTGGGGTATTCCTTCTTTGCACCCAGTGTTTTCCATTAAAATCAGATGCATCCCGATCCTGACCTCCTGTCTAAAAAGATGTTTGTATACCTTGAGGCGGCGCAGGATAGAGGCTACTCTTCTCTGTATGTTATCCCAGCGTTGGTTTCCGTCGTGGGCCATCTCCCGCAGACGGCAGGCTGCATCAGTGCGGTTCTCTCTTGCCAGACGTCTGTACTGTTTGTTGATCAGCTCAAGCTGGGTCAGGCTCTCTTGCACCTGCCGTTGGAATGCCTTTAAATAAACAAATGGGTTATTGTAAGACTTAATTCTACACATGTTCCATACACCATACAGAAACATTTTAAAAAGCTCATGGTCTGAGCCCTGAACCCTACCTCAAACTTTTTCAGTTCTTCCTTTGCTGTGGTGTACAGCACACCTGATGAATTTGCTGAGGCTGCTGTCTTCTCAGACATTGACAACCATTCCTCAAAGTTGGAGAAGTCTTCCAGAAACCTTTGCCAAAGCCGCCATGTCTCCTCAATCCTACAATAAAAATGCTATTTTGTTAAAACCCACTATTAATAAAAAACAACTACTCAAAGTGCAACTTTTAATTTAATAGTATCTGTAAAAAAATATAAACAGAAAAAAAAAAAATAAAAGCTCTCAGATCAGGGAGCCTTACTTAAGCCTCCTCTCCATCGACATGGCACAGATGCTTCTCCAGCGACGATCCAGGCTACGTGTGGCCTGCTGTATAGAATCGCATTCTACGTCTGTAGCACAAGCATCACAGTCGTGCAGAAGCACCTCACACAGATTTAGCACAGAGGCCACACCTGTGCTGTGCTTCTCGATGTCCCTCTGCAGCTCCTAAAAAAGTGCATATTAGGAACACGAGTTTGTTGTAGGTTGTCATAGAGTTTCTATGCTGTAGGATAGTGAGATAATGTGTGTATGAAACTATGTCTAAAGTGTAAGCATGTATGTAAGTGTACCTGCTGCAGGTCCAGTTTTCTCTGAATCTCCTGAAAGTCACAGGTGTCATAGACCATAGGCCGGGAAAGCTCAGTCTCAATGTGGGCCAGCCAGGAACGCAAACTGCTCATGTTTTTGTCCAGCTGCTGCACAGCCACCAGAGTCTCTCGCAACTTTTTCGTCCTGATACATAAAAGCACCATTGTCAGACACATGTACCACTCAACACCACTTTTAATTCATAGATACACATTGCTTAGTACAAATACTTAAAAACACATGAAATAGATTAAAGCTACGCAACTAAAATAATAAGGTTTTAGTATGGTAAAGCTAAAGCTAAATTCTAATGTACCCATACTACAAACCTCATAAGGCTAAGACCAAACTGTATAAGCATATCAGGCAGGTTACCCATAATACAGTTCAGAATGTGACATGCCAAACAAGCATTTAAGTTCATAATGAAAATGTGTTTGAACATGCCCGATTAGATTTTAGATGTATTTTATTTGCAATATATTTGTGTAGCAGGTAGTCTGGTAGGTTTGTTTATATTTTTATTGATTTTATGCACATAATAACAGCAGTTAAAATATCTTTTGTAAGAGTTTTGCAAGAGTTTATATTACTAGCCGGTCCTCACCAAACAGACATTTAAAAAAGAATAAAAGAACAGCTGTGACATATGTTATCCAGCATGGTCCACATAACAGACCTGTCACAGTTTTTATGCTGAATGCCCTTCCTGAGGCAACCCTCCTATTTTTATCCAGGCACAGGTCTGACACTCCGAGTGCACTGATGTCCGTGCAGACGTTCAACCAACCATAGCACTTCCAAGATTTGAACCCTGAATCCTGGGTTCTCAGTGGTAGTGGGCTATCGTACTTTACCGCTAAACCACCCTAGCAATCGAAAGCCTGTCTAATAAATGTATATAAATGGAATGGATGTTAGAACTTTTCACATTCTTTCTGTACCGTTTAAACTCCTACCTTGCACTGATGAGATTGAGTAGGTGCTGCCATTGCTCGTTGACCTTGACCAGCTTGTGTTCAATCTCTGAGGCTTTGGTCTCATGGCTAGCTCTAATCAAACGCTCTCCCATCTGCTGAAGCTGCTGCTTATTCTCTTGGGCCAATGTCAGCTCCTCCTGATAGTCCTGATACCACACACAGACATTAATAACATAACTGTGTTCTTACAGCAAAGGATGTAAGTATTTAACAACAGTAGCTTGTTTACTTTAAGTGAGTACAAGTACCGGTAGTGTTTTAAAGGTTTACCTTTCTGAGTTTCTCAATCATCTCCTCGATACTGATGTCACCATTCTGGGAGACCTTGTTCTCCATACGCGTGAGCCACTCACATAGTTCTTTGTACTTTTCATTAAAGATGGCCCACTCGTTCAGCTTTTCACTCACCTGCTGCCTGCGCAGAGACAACTGCACACAGACAACAGTCAAGTCAAATACTTTACGGTTCTGATTAATCCCAAGTTAAAAAAAGAAACTACAATCCTATTCAGTAGTTGTTACTGTACGACATACACACCTATACAGCTGTAGAACAGAATAAAAACATATGGTTGCATGTCATTAAATCAATACCAGCTTCTAAAGCTGATAATATAATGTGACAAGCCTGCACACATCCTGTGGTCGACATGCTTATGCAGCGGATGTAAGCAAACTGACAGGAAACTATCTCTGTTTTACATGTAAGTTTCAGTTTCAAACCTGAAAAAGTCTTGACATTGCAAAAATATTGAAAGTTATAGTGATAGGTTTGAAAAACATGTTTAGAGCCAAAGTTACATTTTTAAACATCCTATGACTCGAAGAAAGATTATCGGCACTTGGCTTTAATTTGTCTTTTAGTATGAGAAACAAGCAAAATTTCAGTTATAAACTGAGATCAAGGTGTGCCACAGTGGTGCAGTGGGTAGTGCTGTCACCTCACAGCAAGAGAGGCCTGGATTCGATTCCCTGACTGGGTGGCCAGGGAATTTTTTGCATGATCTCCATTTGTCAGTGTGGGTTTCTTCCAGGAGCTCTGGTTTCCAACTGGAGCTACTGAATTGCCCTAAGTGTGTGTGTGTGTGTGTGTGTGTGTGTGTGTGTGTGTCTGCCCTTTGATGGACTGAGGACCTGTCTGGGTGTTTCCTGTCTTTCGGGAAATGAACTGCAACTCATGACCAGGATAAAGTGGTGATGAAACAGACGCTGAATAAATGAATAAATGAACTGAGCTCAAATATAGTGCAGCAGCGCCCCCACTTGACAATAAATGGTAACGTTGTTGTTTGGCAAACAAAGAAAGGTAAAATATTTTGCTGTCTCTAACATCCCACTTCACTGATAAAATCCACATATTTAATGTACCTGATGGCAAATCTCCTCCCACTGGCGCTGAAGCAGTTCTATGCGCTCCTGCAGCACACAAAGATCTTCACTGCTGATGTAGCTTGAGAGAGACTCTCTCAGCACAGTCAGATGAGCTAAATCCTCTGTCCAGCCATCAAACATGGTCTCCAAGTCCTGCATTTAACATATTGGTAAATACTTATTTCAGTTTCCAAATGTCTATATTAGAACAGCATTAACAGTGTTGTACAAATAGATCATAACATTGTAATATTGTATCTTTCACTGCATTATACTGTATAATATACCCCAATACCACAAAGCTATACCAGGCTCCACTCTTCTGGGAAAGCTTTCCACGTGATTTTGGAGCATGTATGTCTAAATTTGTGCCCTAATTGTGTGTCACTAATTTTGGATTTGGATGGCTTGCAAATGACCATTTTATCTTTTTTTATCATAACTCACTACAGACATTATTTTGTAGGTATTCTTGGACTAATGTTGAAGAATCCTTGTAATTTTACTTTTGTTTATGTTGTCATGTGTATTATATATTTTGTTTATTTATTTTAGCTTTTATTTGTTCTCTTTGCAACTTAGCTCTGTGCAGGCCAATGAAGTTTCTGCATTCCAGCCATAAAGTCCTTGGTTGCGCAGTAATATTTTAATGTTAGCCACTGAGACATTTGTCCCAGTCGTCAGGGGGAGGGGGATTCAGTCATTATTGAGTTTAAAATGGTTTAATCATGTTGTAACCCAACTATGTCATACAGAATAGCAGCATGTTGTATAGTAGTGTATAGTACCATGCATCGCATCTGCTCAGCCTGCAACTCCTCATGGTGATCTGGTAGAGGTTGAGAAAGCTGGCGCTTGAAAGCCCGCAGTTTCTCCAGAGACCCACCAATGCCCTCCTCACATCTCTCCCAATCCTGCAAACAGATAACAGTTTCCATATCCTTTATTGCTAATGTCTTTCAAAAAATTGCATACTATTTTCATACACTGCAGTAGCATAACAAAGTAGCCATAATTCATTATAATGTACAAGGCTGTACCCTGAGTAGTACAGCCAACTGTCTCTTCTGTTCTTCCAGGCAAATGCTGGCATTTCTCCAGCGCTCTTGGATGCTGAGTAGTTCCTCTTGCAGTGATGCCTCAGCCCGGCTGTCGGCAGATAGCAACAGCTGCCTGCCAGCCTCCACAGCCAGGATGTAACTGCCCTGCTGTCTTTGCAGCACCTTCTCCTTCAGCTACAAAGACAACACAGGGTCAACAGGAGGTGTTATGCTAGGTTACTACATTTAGAAAAAAGTTCATTATTTTTGTTTGTTTATTTAGCTTCCACCCAAAAACGATTCTTATATATCATTCACATTATTATGATAAAAGTAGATCAATGCATCAGTTTTAAAAATAACATGTTTAACAGTCAAAAAACTGTATTTTTAAATGCACCCTAGAATTGCTTTAGAAATGTTCTATTTTACAACACAAACTCATATTTTTTGTTTGTCAGAAACTGAGGCAACAGCAAAAAATTCCCAAACTAACAGTTTATTTCCTTTTTACTTACTTTCACCATTTTATCAGAACTAAAAACAATCTTCTAAAGGCCTCACTGCAGATATTACTACCTGTTAAGCATTAGTGAATTCAAACTGAATGGATTGTTAAAAGGTTTTTAAAATGTTTTTCCCCAATTGAATTCCATAATGATGTACAGTGAATGAAGCCCAATACCTGCTGTAATACCATAAATCATACGAGCAGCTCTGGTTACCTGCACCGCACCCAGCATGGCTCGAGCTTGTTGTAAAGGTACTGGAGCTCCAGACTGTAGAGCATCAGTATGTTGTGAGACCTCAACCAGCCATTTGCGCAGCTTCTCTGCCATCTCTCTGTAGCGCTGCCACTGGCGAAGCAAACTGTCTATGATACCCCTGCGCTGCTGTGCCCGTCTCACCACACCCTGCCACTGGTTACTCAGCAGGGCCAACTTCAGCTTAAACTCATCTCTGCAGAAGAAGAACGCAGCAGATACCATAATCAATGGGTACTGATTCAAAAGCTGAACGAGTAATTCAGTGCTTAAAAAGTGATTCAGCTCTTAATAAGCGATTTTTAAAAATTATATTTATGCACTTTTCTCTTTCTTACAATCTAGTCATATGTAGTTGACCTGTTGTATCACTTCTAGTGCTGAAGAGGACTACCCTAACAAAGGAAGTTTGTAACACACGCCTCCTCCGACATGTGCAGCTTGTCAACCGCTTCTTTTCACTTTGAAGAGGCAAGCTGTAGCATAGTGGTTAAGGTACTGGACTAGTAATCAGAAAGTTGCTGGTTCAAACCACTGCCGGGTTGCTGCAGTTGGGCCCTTGAGCAAGGCCCTTAACCCTCAATTGCCCAGACTGTATACTGTAATTGTAATATAAGTCGCTTTGGATAAAGGCGTCTGCTAAATGCCGAAAATGTAAATGTTGTCCATGAAGGCACTTTCAAACAGCACCCCACCCCCACCCCCCAGACACAGCCAATCATGTCTGTGTAAGCAACCAGCCAGCCAATAGCAGAGCTGACATTAGGCCTGAATAGCTCAAGATCTCAACAGTGGTTGGCTAGCATGTTTTACTGTCGCGCCACCCAAGTTTTTAAAAATTCATATGATTAAATTCCCTCACCTGTCATCCACTTGTCCTTGCTCAAGCATGTGCTGTCCATCGCTAATAATGGAGTGAAGAACCTGCTGTCGACTGAACATCTCTGCCTGGAACAGCTACATTGCAAATATATACAAACAAAATATACAAATCAGGGTGTGATGCAAAGTTAGTAATCTGTTTGATAACAGTAAAATGACAGGCTTAGTTGGATAAATGTATTTTTTTAATACTATGTATGGTAAACCTCATGAGCTCTCTGCTGCTCCATCAAGCTCTGGAAGTTTCCAGAGATCTCCACAGCCAGCTTTTCCTCTGTCTGCTCCAGGAACTCCATCCAAGTCTCACACTTCTCCAGAAATGTTTGCTGCTGCAGCAGGGTGGCCTGCAGCTTACTGTGGACAAATTACATTGATGTTGTGTGAAAATGTGCTTACAGCATAAAAAATGTAATGCTCTTTTTAACAGCCAACATTTTCACAGTAAAACAAAAACATTTCCATTTTACTTTAATTTATTTTGGAACTAATTAATTAATTACTGCTTTTTTTAGTTTTTTCTTTGTTATATTACATTATTTAATAATAACTGTAATGCTGTGTACTTTAATACCAGGGTACACCTGAATACCAGTCATACCTGAATCTCTCAGTAGTTTGGGCTGATGTGGTAGCCCAGCTCCTGTTCAAGTTCTGCATGCGTTTAACCTCAGAGTCACTAAGAGGCAGTCTGTAGGCCAGCTCATTTAGTCGCTCCAGGTCTGGCGACATGCTGCTGAACTTTAGCATCTGTTTCTGTATACGCACAAGGTAAAATTTACATTTATTATAATGCTGTGCTATCATTACACAGTAGACTAAACAAAGCTTAAGATAATATGCTATACGTCAGCGCTTAGTCTCACCTTTAACTCCTTCATGCGTTCCTCAGTGGCTGACATATCAGTGGAACCATTGGGGTCCTGACCCTTAAGGGTCTCCTCGGCCTCGACTAACCACCGGCCCAGAGAGTTTAGCTGCTCACTGAAGGTCTCATAGTCCTGCATTCCAGCCTGTAAGTAAAGATACACACACAGGGCATGTTTATCATAACAGTACACATCTACATGGCTTGTAATGTTTCATATATCCATAATTAGAAATTATACCTGCAGAGCAGCCTGCTGTCGGTGGAGGGCTTGATCCATGGAGTTAAGACGCTGTAAAAGGGAAAGGTGGTCTGACTGGATGGAGGCTGCAGCTGAGGTGTCGACTTGCTGTTTGAGCTGCTCGCCTAGTTCCAAAAGGACTTGCAAAGATGCCTGAACTGGGGCCTGGGAACGCAGCAACTCCTAATGAAAGCATGAGTCATTATTTAAGTGTATTATGAGCTTTGTCATATTTCTAAAATATATATACATAACACAAACAAACATGAATTAACTTGTATCTTCCACCTAATTTGTATTTTTAAAAAAACTAACATCACATCCGGTTCTTGATAAAAAATACTGTAGAGATAAAAAGAAGCAGAGAAATAGTCTCTGACTTACAGTGCAGTCTGGAATCCAAATGGACACCTCTTCCTCAGAAATGTCCTTTCTGCTAGCAGTTTTTAGGAGCTGCTCTGCTTTCTCCTCCAGGTTCTGAATGCTGTGCTTACTCTGCTCATACAGGTCCCTATAGCTCTGCCACAGTTGCAACAAAGCTTTGCTGCTCTTTAGGCGCTCCACAATCTCTTCTAACAAGCTGTTCCACCTGAATTACAAACATTTACACATGGAAATAATATTTAAGGGGCGGATGGTACGCCTTTGTCATATGTACGTACATATACTGTACATACAGTATGTACAGTACAATGAAATGCTCTTTCCGCTAAGAGCACAAAGTCACCTATTGTTTGGCGCCCCTGGAGTGGAAAGGGTTAAGGGCCAGAGGCTGCATGGCAGAACCCTCAACATTTCGATTGTCTCATGTGAATGTGATCTGTATATATAGTATCCATGTAAAGGGTTTTGTACCTACCTGGCATTGACATCTTTAAGTGTGTTGTTTAGAGAGTCAGACACTGATGGATGACACTCCTTTAGTAGCTGATGTATGATTGCTCCAAACTTTCTCAAACTGGTCTCCTGCTTTCCCAGCTCTTCTTGCAGATTCTGGCCCATGCACACAAGGGACCACGTAGAAATTATTACCAGTGGTAATTATTTGCATTTAGATCTTTTCATAAACACGGCACATTTAACATTGTTCATTCTGTACAGCAAAGATGACATCTGCTAGGAGTTGAGAACCGACCTACCTGCAGACTGTCCACCTGAAGTTGCACAGCCTCCAGAGAACCAGTCAGCAGGCGGAAGCGAGACACAGAGTATCTTCCTTCTGTCAAATAGCTGTTGATTTCCTCTGCTGCCCACTTGTACTGACTCCACTGATCTGACACTGACCTCAGACTGATCTTCAACTGTCCAATCTGTAAAGCACAGTGCATTGTTTACTAAAGCTAAAATCAAATAATCTATAAACAGGTTTAGACTAAGCTGACGGTTAAAAATGGGAAAAGTGAACATACTAAATGATCAAGATTGGCCCAAGTGTGATTCAGTGCCTGGAGTGTTTCCATGACAACAGCACAGGCTTCATCTGTCTTGTTCTGAACAAGAGCACAGGCCTGCTCCTCTACTTTCTCCACCTCCTTTTCCTTCTCTTTAACCATCTCCTCCATTTCCTGTGTGCATGAAATATGTGTATGAAAAAGAGAGAGATGTGTAAGGTAAAATCAGTTTTAAACTAACAAACAAGCCCTTTGAGAGTTTAGATGTGTAGTCAAGGGACCAACATGGTACCTATTTTCAGTTAATAAGCACTTATTCCAGTTGTACCTGACAGTCTTTGAGAGCATTCTGCACTGAGGAGAGATCCTCAATCCTCCGTTTTCTTTTAAGTCGCTCCTCCTGAGCGCAGAACCAGGTCTTAAGGGTCTGCACATTGCTCTCATATTCCAGCCAAGACTGAAGCAAGCTCTCCAAGTACTGAACCTAAACAAAACACACTTTACAGTAAGGTAATGAACTAATTTACTAATTTACAGCACAGCAAAAGGTGGAAAGTTTTGGAAAGTCTTACCCTCTCTGTAACGCGAGCCTGCAGTATTTGCCAGCAGCGATTCATGGCTCCTAGCTTTTCAGCAAAGTCTGTCTTGTCACTGCGCTTGCTCTCTATATCGTGCCCACTGATCTGCAGCACTGACTGGTTCACAAAGTCCACGGTCAGCTGTTTACAGTTTACATCCACACGGTATCCCTACAAAGAAGTTAAAAAAGAAGTTATATACTTTACTACTGTCATGTGTGGGTTGACATGCATTTACTGTCAGGTGATTGTATGCAAGATGTATGTTTTGGTGGTTGTGTCAGCACTGAAAAAGAAAACAGCCCGATGTAACACTTGTTAGATCATTATAGTCACTACTAGTTTTTTAACATAGTATAATTTAAAAACAAATCCTATGAATTTAAGTATATATATAAATATAGTAACAACTCAGACATAACGGCTAAGACAGGCAATAGAACTAAATAAAATAATTAAAACACAGTCTCATAAGCTGGACCTACCTTGTATCGCTGTAGGAACTCCTGAATGACTTTAGAGCCAACAGCTCCTTTAAGATTTTCTTCATCCTCCTCAATCACATTTTGCATCAGTGAGATCCAGTTCACAAGTTCAGTGATGGCATGGCAGGAAGCTAACTTGTCCATTTGGGACTGGATAAAAAGGAAGCATAAGTCCAACTTTACCACACAGCAGGTTCAAATTCAACAAAAGGGTCACAATCAAGGTTGAATAAGTGATTCTGAAGAAGTGACAGTGTTCTGTTTTAAACCCAACATCCAAACAAATTTATCGCAAGCCTGTATCCCCAGAATATGTACAAGTGCACTGCTTAGGCTAAAGAGGTGCCTTTGTTCTGATTAGTAGTCCACATCTGTTTTTTCTTTCAAAATGTTTCCTTTTAATCATACATGTCATTGAACCTCGAATAAATCCTGGCCAGCTAAGAAAACCTAGGTAATTGTAGTAAAGTGCCATACAATACATTACCTGATGGAGTTTCTCTTGTACTACCGGGATACGAGTGAGCAGCTCTGTCCACTGGGCTTCAACACGAGCCAACTCAGCCCGAAGAACACCTGTATCTGCTTTCTTTTGCCTCAACAGCTGGTTTCCCTCATTCAATACTGACACCTTCAAACTGGAGCGAGCTTCGACTTCCTTACTGAATTCCTACACAGAGAAGAAGAAGGTTCCTTACTTTGCACCTAGAAAGCTCATCCATATACTGGCTAGCTTTTTAAAGTTTTTGATAGCATTCATTGACACTAACCAGGAAAGCTGAGAGGTGGTCTTTAACAGTCTCTATCTCTTCAGGTACAGTTCCTGACTGAGTGCTCCAGAACTCCAGACGTTCCAGAGCTTCTTGTAGCCACTGATTAAGTTCAGTAGATTCATTCTGATACCTAAGCAAAACAACCATCACATCAATTTCCACTAAAAAGTACTCAGCATTTTAAAAACGAATCAGTGATTCCTAACTTATACATTTAAGTGGTAGTATGCACATGCTGGGCCCAGACCTTGTCCAGTGTGTAAGAATAGATTCCAGATGCTGCAGCTCCTTGTTGACAATGTTGGTGTGGTTAAGCCAGTGTTCTCCCAGCAGAGCAAGTTGATTCTCCAGACTGTGGCAGGCCACAGACTGCAGCAAGCCCTTTCCCTCCTCCAGCACCTGATGTAGCTTGTGCTGGTGCTCAGCTAAAATAGACTTCAAGCCCTGAATAAATAAGATCAAATTCCCCTTAATAATATAAAACAGTATTAGCCTACTGACATTACATTACTTACATCACTCAAAAAATAAGCATAGAAAAGATCTCAAAACAGGGTGGGATGTAAACAATATTTAGTATTTATACAACAGGTAGTTCCGACCTTACAATCTGATTGGTTGAGAAGCGTTCTAACTGTGCTGATATTCGTGATAACAGCACGGTCTTTTCACACCACAATGGTATTACTCCGCTGACGCGTTGCCATTAACGACAAGCTTCATGCACACTAACGCACATGCAGGCGACACAGACTTTTTTTCCCGGTCGCGTTTTAATTCCGTTATCTGATACACAATCTAGCGCACTGTGTACGGAACATAACCAATTGTCTAATTCACTATCTAGTGCACTATGTAGGGAACATATATCCATGATCTGATACACAATCTAGTGCACTATGTAGGGAACATTAATGTGTTTGTAACGCGAACAGTTAGTTAAGCCATTTTAGCAGCTCCTAGTAGTTCTGTTTTCATCCATAGCCTTTGGTGTGTGCGAGAGGTTTTTTTATTTCTTTTTTTCCCTTCGGAGGTTCTTGCTTTCTTCTTCTTCTTGTTCTTACCTCCCTGAAATGAGTTTTTGCAACTTGGGATGTCTGCTTTGTAGTGTTAAACTTTATATTCGTTGTGGAACTACTTTTTGGCGGAAGGTATTGTCAATATTAAAGCATATTTAATATGAAATTCAGGGCTTCTTTGATTTATTTTCTTTCTTTATTTTGTAAAAACTGTTGTATGAAAGCAATAGAACACTTGAGGTCGTGTGTTATCGCGAATAACATCACGGCTGTGACGATCTACGGCACTCACCTTCGGTTCGTGATTATTCGCGATAACACACTCCCTCTCGTGTTCTATTGCTTAATAATATACCTGATATAGCGCTATTCTTTCTGTCAGCCTCTCCTCTGTCTCTTCTAGGAGAGGAACAGCAGGCATGCGGCTCTCAACTGTCTCCAAATGTCTGTTTAGACACTGATAGTCTTGTACCAGGCAGCTCCATGTCTAATAAGTAAACACATACAAATATACATAATCACACAAACATTCTGTAAAAATATGCATGCAACGATAGCTGTGTTTTAAAAATGTACAACTATTTACCTTCAATGACAATTACAACATCATAAGCAATGCAATCTGACCTTTATAATTTTACCACTTTAGATTTTATATGTAAGGTTTTAGACCAATTAAACTCTAAATTTTCAGCATATAAGATCAATGCTATCTGTCTTAATGCCAAGTGACTTTTGTCACTACACTAAAGTGTTAGCTTTGTGGTTGCTCTTAATTACTTGCATTTATTTACAGATTCTTAGTAATAAATGCAACTGTCTCTTTTAAGAACACATACACAGACAGCTAGGTCTAAATGTTACTGTATTGTACTCTAGTGAACTTCCTAACTACAGTTATAGTTAAGCGTAGCCAGCTAACTGAGCAATAAATGACAATCCATTGGATGCTAAAGTACTTGTAAAGATTAATTACGAATAACAGTCATTATTAACCATTAATGACTGAGCTTATCTCCATGTAACTAACCTCCAGAATATGTTCAAGTTCAACTCCTCTCTTGTGAGCCTGCTTTAGAACATCCTGTGCCTGGGCCAGAGTGTCTTCTAGAGCTTGGCTCTCTTGAGGAAGAACAAAGGCACTGATTTTTTTATAAAACGTCTCAGTCAGGACCATGTGCCACTCCAACCCTTGAAAGAATTCCTAGAAAAGCAACATTTAATACAAGCCCTTTATGATGGTTTATATAAAACATGTAGGATCAAAGAATGTGCTTTAACAAACAGTTTACCTTATGTTTGTCTAACAGACTCTGGATTTCTTCCACTGAGCAAGCAATTATTTTCTGTCCAGCAGCCATCTTATCCTGAGCAGTATCTACCAGATCCACCAAGTCTTGTAGTGCTCGCTCATACTGGCTTTTTAAAGCCATGTTTTGATTCAGGCCACTCCGGCGTGAGCCCACCATTATCGCCAACTCCTCATAGGCATCCTAAACATAAAAAGACACATCATTATTTTTAAGCGCACAAAAATACCATTCTAAACAATATGGAATTTTTTTCTAAAATTAAGTATTGCTTTCATACACATAGGTATAGACTGAATGTGTACCTGAAGTTTCAGCAGTTCATTAGTGGAAATTTGATCTAGCTGGAGATCTGCTCCTCTGGATTTTAGGTCTGTAATTTTCTGCTCTAATTTTTTCAGGGACTCTTCTGCCTCTGCAATAGTCTGTGAGGGCAAAGATCAGAAACGAACTTGTAACAACCATTTGTGTATTAATGTAAATAAATAATCAGAACTGTTTTTTTCTTGTACCTCCAGTTGTTTTTCTGCTGGTTGATCGAGAATCCCTGCCAGCCTCTGTAGAATTTGAAACTTTCTCTCACTAAGAGCAGAGGAAAGTAGCTCCAGCTCAGCCTGTAAAAAATACAAAAAAAGAATACCATAAGAGATGATACCCAGGTAATGCTTTTACTGAAGGAAAATATTAAGGTTCACCACCAGCTTAAACTTGTGCGACTTTAACCTGAAAGGCAGTGAGATCCTGCATTCTGCTCCTCATTCTATCACATCGACGCTCCACTGCCGAGTCTAGGGCCCCAAGTCGCTGAGACAGGCAGTCAAGAGTATCCACCATCAGAGCCTGCTCTTCTCTAGGCAACCCCACAACACTCTCTAACAGTATGCGACTGTGCTTCACCTCTTCTGTTACCTCAGCCACATCTTTCCATAAAGCCTAGAAGACATGGAAATAAAGTAAGGTATTAACTATAACATGATGACTACTTCTGTTCTAATTTATTAAAATGTTAGTTTGGCATAAGAAAAGTCACTGACCTCATGGTTGGAGAGCTGAGTCTCTGCATTCTCCGTCAAAAGCACTGACCTAGAGAACAGAGTGTTCTCAACATCATCCAGCCAAGATGAGGTGGATGTAACTGCTGTATACAGCTGTTGCTGCATTTGGATGCCTTGCTCTTCTACTGAACCTGCACCCTGCTCACACAACAGGGCAAGAAATGTCACACTTTGCATAAAATATTTAAGGGATATGTATGTAAACATGGTTACAGTGACAAGCCGTGTTACCTGTGCAGAGACGTCCTCTGCAGCCTGGCTAACTTCACTGTATAATGACTGCAATGTGGACTTGTTGACCTGAGCCTCTCCTTTATAGACAGGAGCCGAAGTGTTCACACGAGCAGTCCTAGAATAAACCTGAAAAAAAAAAAAATTATAATTTCTATAAGCTGTTCTCTATTGTAGCAAAACACTTCTGCTTTTAATAATTGAATCACATACTGGCTGTTTGATATCCTGCACCAGGGTGCGCTGAAGAAGCTTAAGTTTGGTGGTCTGGTCTTTTTTCAGGCTTTCCCATATCTGTCTCCTCTGTCCCTGAGCAACCTGGCTCACCTGCTCTAGTTCTGGAGTGAATACCTCACTCACACTGCAGAGCCTTAAAGACACAGAGGGTTATGTTCATAATGTGGTAAAATGTTAAGTTAATTTTGTTGATGCTTGGAACAAATTAAAACATATAATTGCATCTACATATATAAATGGTAAAATAAAAAGAATTACTAAGCTGAATTAAAATGGATTTTTATTGAATTAAAAACAATTTTGATGTCATCATTACATTGCACAAAACACTGGGACAGAAGCTATTTACGACTCATCATCTTTCTATACACCTAATAATTATTTGAGGATTGAAGTTAAACATTCTGCTTTAACTTTCCATGAAATAAGACTTGTTGTGAGGGAAAAAAAACAACTTAGGAGACATAAACACCTGGGACTGCTGGGTGAAGCCTGCTGGTGGAGGATCTCTTCTCCTCGGCTAGCTACAGATTTAAGCAGCATCTTCTGCTCAGCCAACTGCTCCTCAAGTTCCTTTTTTCCAAAGAGAATGAAGTACTGTGATTAAACATTCTCAAATTAACCTACTGACAATAATAAAGCTATGTGCATCTGTATGGACATTATGCTTGAAGACAGTCACAGTAAAGCTAAACACTGATTTCTTATTATTAGATTAAAAAAACATATCATTCATTACCTATATGCTGTGTAATAATATGTATGTTAACAATTAAGTTTTTCAGTCTGTGTGTGAGTTTGTTGTGAAACTAATACAGGTAACAGGACCAGGTGTGTGGTCCCACTGTGCTGTGAAAAAAACATAACTGGCTTTTATATACAGTATATTATCTATGCCATCGAAGCTTTGTTTCAATATATTTATACTACCCTTATTTTTTGTTAAATCTACTAGGTCACCAAAGCGTTGTTTTGTAGTGTTGATAATTCTGCATAATTCAGTGATGTTTTGAAATATTTTAATGTTTGACTGGCAACATTTGCTAATGTGTGTGTACTTTTTTTCTCTGCAGTGTGTCCTGGTGTTGCAGGCTTCGTGTACTGCGGGCTTGGGCCAGCCAATCCTGCATATTAGGACTCTGAGAAAGGCTGGAATCAGATTCACTATCAGACGGCTCCTGAAGTAATCCCTGGAAACATAGCAATGAAGAAATAGCAGCCAATCAGTAATTACATTACTTTTAGTTAGCAGTCACACAGGTCTCCTATCTGCTTTTGTGAATTCCCTGGATTTCTGCATTAATAACTCATAACATGTGGTCTTTTCTTTATTTAAGTCATTCACACATCTTGCTTAACTCATTTTAAATAAACATACATTTATTTTTCATTTACAGACCAGGATAGCAAAACTACATAATTCTGTTGACTATTAAATTCTCCAAAAGTCAGATTATGCAAAATTTTAGCTCAAATGTTTTGCTGCTTCAAAATGTGCACAAAGTTTAGGTTTTGTGGATTAACCTATTTAGTCAGAGCATTTATGTTAACAGACATTCGTACAGCACTAAACAGCATGATCCCTTTTAAGATCCTTAAAAAATACAACACATAAATCATCCATGTATAAACAAGGCCTTGCAATGCTGGGACCTCACCTGGATGCTCAGCTGTTTGTCCTGTAGCATTCGCTGCAGCTCCACAAGGCTGCTCTTTAAGGTGCGTAGTTTCCTGGCTAGGTGCTCAGCTTCGTTCCTGGTCTCTGGTTGTCCCTCTAGTAGCAGGGCCTCACTGTGCAGGGAGAGCTCGGACAGAGCTAGCACCTTCTCCTCAATCTCCAGCAGCATGTTCTGCAGCAATAACAAGAGAGAGGCCAGCTCGAACATGCTTCTTTCCTATAATCTTCCAAGCACAAGAGCTGAGACCTGCTGCTCTAGCCAATACTTAAGAACAGGACATTATTTTTAATCCCTCACATGATAAGCTTCCAATGCACATTTTAAATGGTGATAATTGTTTATCCGCGTCTCTCAAGGTAGAGTTTCTTTTATCTCTCACTATACCAATGAGTGGCAGTTTGGTAGTGTATTATAAAGCAGGGGCGGGCCAACTTGACTGCCAGTGCCAATCAAGGCACTGGAATCCACTAATCACCTGAAAGCCACTCCAGCCACCAGTGACTAAAATACTGAGACATATGCATAATCTGCTTAAAGCTTAGCAACCTAAAAATCTGAATGCACTGAGGTCTGCTATTACTTGTGTTTACTTGTTTGATTACTCTTTTTTTAATTACATTTGAAAAAAAAAGTTCATCTAATCACACAGTGAACCACAATCATTTACAACATGGCTGTAAAATTTGTAAATAAAAATGTCTAAATTTTAGTGCTAATTGCACATTTCTCACTCACATATAAACATAACTACATAAATACACATGGCTAGTAAAAAAGTGCTCTAACCTCACAGTCTGAGGGCTGCTCATTCATCTGTGAATCCTGAAGGGTGGAGTTGAGCATGCTTTGTGCACTTAGCAGCCACTGCTCTAAGTCATCCACCTGACTAAGATAGCGTTGTAAGGTCTGTTCCTGTTGCTGTGCCTCCAGGCGATCGCTTAAACGCTCCTGAGGCATAAAACACCTACTTTACACTGAGCTTCAAAAATATAATCCAATATAGAATAATGGCCATGAGAGTGTACCTCCAGAAGCTGTCGTTTGCCAGAGGCTTTCATATTAATGGTGGCCATACGATCAGACAGCACTGTGAGGGTGGACTGCATAGCAAGGTGGTCAGCAGTGTCAGAATCCAAAGAGTCGGAAAACAGGTCATCTGCAAAGGTTGACTGCATTTCATCTATGTCATTCTGCAGCTTGAAAATGTCTTTCATTAGACTCTGTAAATCATAATTAGTGATTAGGAAACTGCTTTCCAGTCATTTTTCTGTAATCATTTTATTTATAGCTAAATGTTGCAAAGCCAACAACCAATTATGCTGCAAAACCCCAAACAGTACATATAGGTTAACATAAATGCATTAATATGTTACTATCATTGTGAATAATATAATTGCCATAAATATCAACATGTATTATAGTAAACATATTATAGTAAAAAGGCACTATGATAAGTTCATCGTTCAATACGTGGGTTCTTCAAAAACTTCTGCACTCTATTTTTTTAAGAATTTCAAAAACAAATGACATCACTTTTCTACATAGTCACCTTCCAGTGCATTTTTCCCAGCGTCGTACCAACCATGCCATCAACAAATAATGTTTTTGGTTGCATGTAGCCACTGATGCACCACTGCTTTCATATCATCATCACATAAAAATCTTCTTCCCCTTAAAGCTTCTTTGAGCATCCAAAAAGGTGGAACTCAGATGCCGCTAAATCTGGACTATAAGTTCTCTCTCAGTCTTTTAGACACTATAACACCAACTACTACTCCTTCCGCCCTCACCACTTCCAACAAAAATATAAAAGTGCAAAAGTTTTTGAAGATCCCTCATATATTACAAAATACTTACCATAAAGCATCATAGTTAGAGCAATGCAGTGTTATGGTTTAACATATATTAGCAACATTTATTATAACACAGCAAACTCAATGTAGTACCCTACAATTAAATATAATAATAATAATAATAATGTAGTTACATTACTAACCATGACAACATAGTAACTTATTAATAACCACATATTTTTAACACAGTAGTATTAATGAACAACAGCTTCATCCAAACACATCATAAAGTATGAAAATCAATTCCATTCAAAATAATTAGACATGGTGCATAATAACAAAAAAAATACACTCACTCACCTGATGCAAAATCATTTGACTGTCTGGACTTTGGTCATGCAAAGGAGGTTTATTTAGGCTAGCTTCAACAGATTCCATCCTCATGGAAATGGACTGCAAAGAGCCCTGGTATCGCTGCTGTTTCTCCAGAGCCTCATACAGAGTCTTTTGCTTTTCACTAATCTGTAACATTGGGGAAGTGAAACATAAATTACATATGAAATATTAAAAAGCACCAGAGGATCTAAATCTAATTCTTTGTTTCGGCATGCATATGACATACCACATTTTTCAAGGTCTCCCATGAACGCTGAAGGTCATCTAGTTTAGATACAGACTCCAAGGTTGGATCATACAGCTCTTGTATGGGAGCTCTGACCAGATTAGCTTGGCCCATGGACAACTAAATACATGAGATATTTATTAGATACAATGCAGGACTAATGACTGCAAAATAGCAAAAAAGATACAATAAAGATACAATAAAGCTAAGGCTGAAAGTTAGTTTTCAGTAAAGGTCAGAGGCAAATTAGATAAATTAAATAGATAAGACATATTTTTTAAAAGAAAACTAAACATGTCAACATTTAACAAGTGTAAATAGTAAAATTCCTTTCAACATGGTACCATGCTAAGCGAAGCCTCAGTGTTAGTCAAAGGAGAGGAGGGGCGATAGAAAGAAGCTGAGGAGATCTCGCTGTTGGTGCTTTCTTCCCCAGACTCCTCAGTAACAGGAGACAAAAAGGTGTGTGGTGTCATCTGACACCATGAAGGCGCAAAAAGAATGAAACAAAAAGGCAAATATTCATTTTTTTACATTTATTTACTCAGAGAAGTCAAACAACACAAAATGACTCTTACTTACCGTAGTAGGTTTTGTTTGGGTTTGCTTGACTTCTGCAGCTCTGTCTAATTCCTGTGCTTCTTCAGTCAGGCCCTCTGCATCTCTTATAGTCAGAAGCATGGTGGCATGCTTTGCTTTTACAGTTAGCATCTTACACTTTGAGTTCAAAGATGCAATTTGATCCTGGTAGCCTTTGATTTTATGGGCCAACTCCTGTTTGGCAAATTACAATGACATTAGGTAATGGAAGTATTAGCTACTTTAAGAAGTATAACTTATATATATACTGCATACTCACCTCATGGTGACGTATCTGGGTTTGTAGCTGCTGGATATTGCTGCTGGGAATAGGACGGTCCTGGATGACCCGATGAGCGTCCTCAATAAGTCCCTGCAAATGTTGTACCTCCTGCTCATATTGCTCATGTTGTACCACTGCCTCCTGACACAGGATACACGGACAAGTAAGACATATTATGCTTTTAAAATAACATGATACAATGCTAGGCAGTCTAGTGCATTTGAATACACATGCATACTAAATGTGTTCAAACCTAAACTTTTAACCTAAACCTAAACTCAAACCTAAAGTATTAAACAATGTCTCTAAATAGCTCTCTACCTGAAGAATGTTGCATTGTTGGATGGCAGTGTGCTGCAGCTGGCTGGCCTCGTGTTGTAAGTTAAGAGCAGTGCGGCAAATAGACAGGTTCATCACCACCTCCTCTGGAACCCGAAGAGCACTTTGACTCGTCTGTACTGCATGCACCTGCTGCTTAAAATTCTCCATGTCTGACAACAGACGCTACAAAAGAACACCAAACCCATTAGTGAACAAGAATAATGCACAATGTTACTCCATACAGTTCAGTGTCAGTTCTTTTTTAAAGTTGGTGAAAAATATTACCTGTCTCTGAGTAAGCTGTTCTTTGAGACTCAGGCGCGCCAGTTCGGGAGATGTGAGGGTGGCCTGGACCTGCTCCAGAGCTGTTTGCAGAGCTTTTACTTCATTCTCAAACTTTTTCAGGTCCTGATCAATGGAATTTAACAGTTACATGATTGGGCTGTTCTCATAATCATTATTGCACTCATAGTGAAATATAAAGCATTTATGTGTAATTGTGAATTGAAATTCCAGCAACAAATTTACCTCAGTGGCATCCTGTAGACTCTGCAGGCGAGATCTGATGGACTGTTCAAGCTCCTCTGTGTGGCGGCTCAGCTCAGCCACCTGCTGTCCCATGGCCTCCATGTGCAGAGACTCAGACAACAGGTCCACCTTCTCCTGCATGGCCTCCAGATCCCCATGAAGCTCGGATGATTCATGCAACACAGACTGCACAGACAAGAAGTAAACAAAAATTAACTGTCTTTTTATTAAAATAATGTAGTCATTTACATTTACGGTATTTGGGAGATGCTTTTATTAGTGACATACAGTTACAACAGAATACAATTCTAGCAATTAAGAGTTAAGAGCCTTGCTCAAGGGCCCAACAGTGGAAACTTGACGGTAGAGGGTACTGAATTGGCAGACATCTGATTACCAATACAGTACCTTAACTACTAAGCTACCACTGCTCTAAGTCAATCAAATAGTCACAAAAACGCCTAGGACTGTTTTCCTGTGTATAATTACACAATATTTGAGTTAGGTGGCCCACCTGGTACAATACGATCTGCTCCTGCAAGTGAGAGGAGGAGTTCCAAATGACATTGGCCTTAACCAAGCTTCTGGCTCGCTCTGTCCACTTTACTATAAACTCCAGCATCTCGTTGTACTCTTCTAGATGTGTGTCAGCCTGAAATGAAAGACAGGACAAACATTTATAACATCATATGATTTCATTAATTCAATTCCCCCTTTGTTTGGGCTTTCAGGTACATGAAAAATGTGCATTGTTTGCTCTAAAGTGCTTCTAGATTCAAGTAAGTGAGTGAACAAATAAGTGCCAGCACCCAGTGTTTCCAGCAAGGCTTTAGACTCCCCATGCCCCTGATCAAGAAAAGGCATTAACTGAAGATAAAATGTGAATGAATGAATGAATGATGACTGAAAATGTAAAATTAAATATAAATATTTATACTATATATCACAGTGATCCCTACTTTTTTCAGCCAAACCATTCTGTATTCTGCCAGGTGGATGGTGCGGTGGTGGATCTCTCCTAACTTTGAAATGGCATCACTAAGTTGCTTGGCCAAAAGTGGATTACGCCGACCAAGGTCCTGCACCGCTGCAATCAGCTCAGCAAGTGTTCTGCCACAGCTCTCCAGCTCATCACAGAAACCCTATGCATGGATATGATAAAAAGCTCAACAGTGTTCACCAAGAAGGGTATCACAGGCACAGAGCACAAATTGTTAAAACCACTTGTATCCTACCTGAGTTTCTTCTTTGGCTTGATCAGTGTCTGTGGCTTTTTCTTTGAGTGTTGTAGATATAGTTTTTAATTTCTCTGAAATGTCATGGATCCTGGAGTTAAATTCCTGCTTGATAACTGTAGTCTTTTGAATGTCTCTTTCCTTGGCTTGGATCTTAAGCACAAAATATACAATTTAGACATAAAATTATAGTAAATTATGTAAAACTAGTAAAAAGTTGTTGGAGAAATACCTGATCTTCAATTGAACCCAAAGCCAAAGCAACCTCAGCCAACTGCATGGAGATTTCTGATGGCAGAATAGTGTACAAGTCCAAATACTTGGTCTGCTGTTGTTCTGCAATCTTATCCACATTTTGACGGTGGGTGATCAGTTCTCCATGCATTACCTAAGCAAAGGCAGAAGTATTTAATCCACATACTTTGTAAAGGAAAAGTAAAACAGCTCATGTTTGGGTTAGATTATGACTATAACTACAACTCAGATTATCACCTCCAGCTCTTGTGTAAGAATGTCCAAATCAGCAGTGGGGTTGAGTAGGAGTTCTCTTGAATCCTGAATCCAACTTTTCACCAAGCTTAGCTCTCTTTCCACCTCTTCTCTATCTTTTAGTTCTTTCTGGACACATATTTTACCTGTCCTGGACTTCTGCAAGAGACTACAAAAGAAAGAAAGGATTAGAAAGGTCTGGTAAAAAAAACTACCCAAGATGAAAAGACCTATTTTTTTTCATGACTTTACCTTTCAAACTGATCTTGCACAGCTTTAATCTCCCTTAGACTAGGTAGTTGGTCAAGATCAGTGGTTGGCACTGACACCTCAACATCATGCAACAGATTGAGGGCATACTGTCGTAGAAGTGTGTGCGAGGACAGTTCCCTCTCTAGGTCCTGAGTGACCAGCTCATACTGCTCCAAAAGAGACTGAAGTGTGGCTTTAGAGGCTTTTTCTACAGCACATTCAGGAACACGGCTTTTTAGCTCCTCTGCCACAGACCTTAATTTCATCATCTGAAACAGTAAAAGTATTCAAAAGTAAGGTTGAAGCTCAATAAATGATGCAAATTATTAAAAATGAAGTAAATAGATGGGCCATGATATGCAAGGGGATTGTGTGTGTAAGTAGTGGAAATCAATTCTTGATGTTTACATTTTGAAATGAAACACAGTGTACTCTCTCTCATTTTACCCTCATTTTTAATTTACACAAAATGTACTGGGAAGTCAAATTGCTATGGTTATCTGTTTTGTGTGTACAGGTATCTTCAGACATATCTAAACATTTTTGTGTCACCTCAAAATTTAGTACACACTATAAAAAGCACTAGTACTAAAAATCTAGTTCTAAATAACATAAACATCCATCCACTGGAGTCTTAGAAATATAAGTGTATTTAATTTTTTTATCAACAAAGCCCAGATACATATATCCATCACAAACATAATATGTGTATGATAAAGTAGTGCCATCTCTGGAGTTGGTATTGTTCTACTAGGTATGAAAAATGCAGTTTAAGATGCAAGCTTTCCAGTGACATAGGAAAATCTATCTCAACCAACAAACACACTGGCACCAAACCAGCAACGCACATCAGTATATTTTCTGACAATGACAATAAAGTACTTGTAATCTCTGCCTTACCAAGTATTAACTCACAGCCTTTCTTTCATATCAGATTACCTTCTCTCTGAAAGTCCTCCACTCATGAGCTGTGTCCTCCAGCACTCTCTCCTGGCCTCTAGCTATACTTCGCAGCCTTGTCCATCGCTGCCATACTGTAGTCATAGATCGGCTAATGGTAGCTTTGCTGGTATCACTACCAATCTGCTCTAGCTTAGACGCTTGTTCCTCCAGACCTGTCAGCTTGTCCTGAAATCCATTCACCATGCACACCAGTGACTGCAGGACAGAAAAGAAGAAATTTTTAAATAACATATCAACTGAAAATACTAATTTAGTCCAACAAGTTTTCATACCTTATGACTCCTTAGTTTTTCCTCTGCCTCCTGAATAGTTGCAGCCTTGGCTGTGGAGAACTCTGTCAGTTTCTTTTCTGCCTCATTCATTAACTCAATGACTGTCTGCCTGTCATCTTGGTAGGATATCCATTGTGCTATACAGCTGGCAAAACCACATCCAGTTAGCACTTAATAATAACGTACCTTGTCTTACACAGAAAGATGTAGGCCAAGAGTACTGTAACCTTTTTATTAATAGTTAAGTCAAATTTATTTGTATAATACTTTTTACAATAGACATTTTCTTTAAAAAAAAATGTTTAGCAAGCCAAGGGCTATAGTGGCAAGAAAAAAAACCCTCTCCCATAGTAACAATACTACTAAACCCTATATTAGTAATATTGTTAATTATTATTAGCTGCTTCATAAATTAATTGTGACCTGTCAGGGAAGTCACATGGAGCCTAGCGTGGTTCTCTGTAAACAATATCGCTCTGTGTGGGAACCCAATACTGGCAGATGATAAGAAGCGGCCACATACTGGTGTGTGATGATTCAGCTTTCCTATCAGATTGGGGGTTGTACAAGCAGCAGCGGATTTAAAATCAGAAATTGGAAATTACTAGATTGGAAGATAAATGGGCAAAATCCACAAAAAGTTTGCTATGAGGTGCATTGAGTCTAATAAATTATAATTAAAAAGTTTGTAGAGTCAGTAAACCATATATTAGCATGCAGTTGTGTAACTTTATGGTGCAAGAAAGTTAATGGTACTGATGTGTGATCATAAGAAGACAGACAGTGAGTTAGAACTCAGATCTTAAAAATTTTACCTGTTTAAAACATCCTGATGACACTGAAGCTTGTCTCTGACTTCTACCCCTCTTTGCTGAGCAGACTCCACACTTAATCGTAGTTGTTCTTTGGCTGTGGGATTTACCATATTTTCCAACTGGGGTGGGAGCGCCTCAAGCTCTTGCAACACACCCAGAAAGTCCTGTTCAGTTGCCATTATATCCTCTTGCTGGCGAAGGCACTCTTCATAGTTCTCTACATCCACTCCGAGACTGGCCTGCTGCAGAAAGCCTACAGCATCTTCAAGCCACTCGCATGCTGCTTGCATTCGAGAGTGATATTTTTGACAAAAAGCCAGTGCTTGCTCTAGTGTGATCTAAAAATCAAAAGGTGAGGTTGTAAAACTAGTGCAAAACAAAATTTGCAATCCTTATAACACAGCAGCTAGAAAGATATAACACTTGCCTGCTTAGAACTGAGAGCTTGTTGAACGTCTGCCTCTAGCATTGCCATTTCTTGTAGACTAGAATCCACATGAGCTGGGACAAGTTCGTTAGCACTGGTGTACTTCTGTTTTTCCCTAGTGCTCAGAGCAGCCACGATTCTAAGCCGAGACTGTACCTCTTCCTGCATGATTTGCTGCTTCCTGATCTCTTCTTGAACCTTCTCCACCTTTACATCAACAACGACAGCACAACCCAGCTCATCTTTGATCTGCTGCAGCCAAGTCAATGTACGTTTTACTTCAGTCTCAAAGTCCTTACTCTGCACAAATCTGTTCTCACATTCCACTATCAACTCCCCAACTGCAGACTGTAAAGACTGGAGTTCTTCCTGCCAGCACAACACCCTCTGCTTTGAGGCTTCATGGGCAGCCGGATCCATGTGAGAGGCAAGGTTGCCCATCTGCTCCATGAGTCTGGTGAGGTGACAGCTGGCTCCTTGAAGACTTGCAGCCAGGGCGTGATAATTCTTCAGCCTTTCTTCAGCCGACTGTGTCTCCGCATTCACTTTGACTAGCTGTTCTTTAGTTGCTTTTAATTCAGAGTCAACCTGCATGGCCATGGCTTGGTGGTCTTCAAATGATTCCAATGTGTCATCGAGATGTTCTACTTTTTGTTCTATTAACCTCTTTAAACCATTATACAGGCTGACTAATTGGGTCATCTCTCCAGGCTGCCAGGGCTGACCAGTGCTGCGAAAGCCCTCTTTTTTCTGGTTGAGCTCACTAACAGCATGGCCAAGATTTGTCAACTCCTCAAGCAGTGCTTTATAATCATCCTGCAAACTGATGACTTGCTCTGTCTGTAGACCAACCGGGTGAGTTCCAAGATTATGGAATTGTTCCTCAAGCTCTTTTAATGCCTTGTATGTCACATCAATAAAGGAGGAATACTCCTGGCGTGCAAGAATTGCTTGTTGAATCTTCTCCTGTTTTTCTTTTGCTAGTGCCAAGACGTTGTTGTACTGTTGTGGAAGACTATTAAGCTTCTCATCTAAGTAGCAGTGGTCCACCTCATTGAGAGTTGGCAGTATATCTTGACCCGCTCTTTGGACAGTGAGCAGGAGATTTTCATATTCTGCTGCTTGTTCCAGTGTTTGCTGGTATTTTGTAAGTTGTCCCATTAGTTCTGCATCTCCATTCATTAGGTTTATTTCAGGAAATGTGACAATATCTGCTTGTTTTAACCACTGGCATGTCTTGTCTAAATCTGCTTTGAAGTATTTTCTTGTTACCAATACCTTTTCTAGACTCTGTAGTCTTTGAATACACTTCTGCAAAGCTACCTCAAAAGTATTTTGTAACTCTTGTAGCTTGGCAAGCATCTCAGCCTTCTCATCTTCTGTGGCGTCTTTCATAAGATCTCTGCCTTGTGCCCATAAAGAAGTTAGCTCAGTCTGGTAAGCCCTCAAGCTGCTTTGAATGTTCCTGCAGGCCCTTACTTGCTTTATTAGGTCATCTGGCAGGAGAGCTATGTAGTCGTCAGCATGGGCTTTTTTCTCATTTTGTTGAACCCAAGTAATGGCCTGACTGACAGCTTGTAGGAACTGTGTCCTCTCTGTGAAAGCCTTACTGAGGTTTTTCTTTCGTTGAGCAACTTTGATACTTAATGACTCTACCTCAGCCTGGGTCTCTGAGATAAGTTTCTGCAATCGCTGTCTTTCATTAAGGCCTAAATGTGCTAAAACCCTGTCAGCATCACTTATGGCTTGTGCCAAGAGAAGCTGCTTTGTTTCAAGCTCACTGCAGATGCTGAGATGGTCAAACAGAAAGCTCTGGGCCACCTCTGGTGGTGGGCTTATTTTCATAGCCTCAGACAGAGCAGGCTGTTGTTCCTCAGCCCACTCTCTTGCCTCTTTCAGACGAGCTTCAACTTGGGCCATGTCCTTAAGGGTCTGGATAGAGTCCTGGATTTTTCTCTCTATCAGACTCTCTAAATGTGCCCATCGCTGCTCAAAGTGGCTGGTCTGTTCTTTCACTAGCTCTTTGTCATCCAGATTTAAATGATGCATCACTTTCTGTTTCTGGTCTCTAAGGTCCTCAAGAGTGCTCTTCTTCTCTTTTAGGACAACTGAAAGTTTCCGAAGAGCCTCTAAATGCTTAGTTGAACTCTCAGCATCAGTTCTAAATCATAAAATTTGGACACAGTTAGGAAACGTAAAGTTTTACCAAGAATCACTAGCCAACATAGATTGTAAACAGCCATACCTGGCTAGATTGTCCCATTCTTTGGAAACCTGTTCAAACAGAGCCTCCAATGCACTTATACAGTCATGGTACTCCCTTGTCCTCAGCAGGTCCTCTTCCCTTTTGGCCTGAAGCTTGTTGGCATGATGGCACAGCTCAAGCCATGCATGACTCAGGCGGTCAAGCTCTGCATGTTCTGGGGGAGCTTTGCCTTCTGTAAGCTTACTTACATACTCCGTCATTTTTGTTAAAGTACTTTGACTGCTTTGCAACTGCTCACTAAATTCCTAATTGGAAAATAAAGTTTAAAAATATAAGATTTAAGATCAGTTTATATATTGTTACATAAAACACTTGTATTTGTTAAACACTTTAGTTTTTAAAACTGGCTCATCTGAACAATGCCAGTTTTGGCATGAAACGATGAAAATAAATCATAACAGCAAAGCAATACCACAAACACTAACCACTGCAGATAAACATACTGGCAGTAATTTGTAAAATAATTTGCATATATTTGCACATTTCATTGGAATAATATTAATAGACAGTGGGTTCCCACTTGCATGCACTTGCTTGAGTATGATTTACTGGTGATATACTGAGCAGATGAACAGAACAGCCAGAAGAACAAAAATATATGCAAAGCACTTATGGTAATTCTTACTTTGGTCTGATCTAGCATGTTCAAAGCAATCTTGGGATCCAGTTCTGCCGGTCTCCTAGAGAGGCTTTGTAGTTGCTGTTCCAAATCCTGAAAGAGTATAGCTAGCTCCTGCTTTTGATCCTTAATCTCCCTCCAGCTCTCTGACAGCTGTTGAGCTCTGGTCATTCTTTCTTCAATCTGTGGCATTGCATTAAGTGACATGGTCAGGACAGCAGCACTCACATTAGAGGCAGGACAATAATAATAAAATAGGATACATAACATGAAATATAAATGACCAAACCCACCATGGTTTTGATCTCCTGGATCTTAGCAGCTGTGGCTCTAACAGTTTCATCTGATAAATCACACCCTGAGCAAACCAAATCAAGATAGGTGCTGGCCTGCTCCTGCAATGCCCTAAAGTGTTTCACCTGCAATAAAAAATACATGTTACTTTGAGATACTTTATGTTATATTAGTATTTTTCATATTGTAGTATACTAATGTCACATGGTAGGGGGAAATGAAGGGACTAGAGCAACAATGTTACTTGATTGATTTTACTAACCTGTTTTAGTGCTTCCTGCAGACCAAAGGGGGTCTGTGAATGTAAATGTATTTCATCTTGTACAGTGGAAAGCCAGGTCTCACACTGCTGCAGAGTGTCCTGGTGACTAACATGCTTCTGTAGCTCCCGGTCAAGACTCTGATAGACCTGTTGAGACACAAGTTTAGTATTTAGCTAAAGAATCTTGTAGTGACATATTTCAATACATAAGGTAATGTATATGGTTTTACATATTTTCATGTCCTATACAAAGAACATATTAAAGAAATAGAGAACATTGTGTTTTTCTCACTGTAATACATCAAAATTGACTGATCACCAGAAATGTATTTCATTTTCATGTTTTACCACTGCTTTATGCTTGTCATGGTCAAGGTGGGTCAGATTTTCCCAGAATCACAGTGCACAGTGCAGCAAAACATCCTGGACAGAACGCCAATCCATTGCAGGGTCTCAGCCACACACACCCTCCTCAGACAGAGCCAGTCATGTCTGAATGTAGACGTCTGACCAGCTGATGGCACCGCTGAGGATTCAAACCCTGGATCCCTTTGGTAGTGGAGTAACGTAATTTACTGCTGCGCCACCCAAGCGCCAGACCAAAGAAATTAAGTTCAAAGATTCAAAACTGGGTTTAACAAAATTTAGGCTGCAAAAATATTTAGCACTTTATATCCATGTTTATCAAAAGTAGGGTCATGTAAATTCAGGGTATCCAAACAAAAAAGCCATGGAAAGTACATCAGGCATGGCATCAAGTATTACATTGAAAAGGATCAATATTAGAACAATTACTATGGTATTGAATAAAAAATGTGATTGGTAAGCTAATATGGTATGTGAATGAATTAAGATACTCACCCTTTGAGATGTATTGCAAATAGCTGTATAGCTGTCTTTGGTTCCTTGCTGGTGAGCCTGAATTTGCTGGCTGATTTTGGACTGAACCTGCTCTGAACAATGACTAACCAAACTATCTCCTTTCTCTTTCAGACTTGTCAAGCGCTCTTTAAAGCTACCTATCTCCTCCCTTATTGCCTGGAAAAAGGAGTAAAGGACTAAATTAGAGAGTAAACATGTCAAAAATAAACATACATTTCTGCTAGAAAATGTTTCTTTTAAAAAGAATAAATAAAAATTCGAATACGTTTCTATTTATTGTCTATCTATTATCAAGGATAATGCTGCTGTATAATAACAGTGCATGGCCCTTTATCGTGTAGCATATGACATCCAAAAATGTCTGCCCTCAGTGATATAATGTTTACTTACAGCTCAAAATGTTCATATATGGAATATTTTTTTGTACAGTAGCATGTGATCAATCACCCTAAATGGTATCACATACCTTGTGTCGGGCAAGCTGTTGTGTAGCCAGCTCTAGATTACCACATTGCATAGAATCAGAAGTGACCAGTCTGCTAGACATTTGTAGCAGCCATTTCTCTACCTCCTGGAGTTCACTGTTATAATCTTCGTGCTCTTTCACCCCCTCCGTCAGCTTCTGCAAGTGAGCCTGAATACACACACATTTTTTTTTTTTTTACCATGGAATCCAAATGTGTTGTGTGAGAGTTACATACAGCTTTGATAAAAATACTTCTTTCTCAGATTAAATACCTTGGCTGTTTTGCATAGTTCTTGGTAACCATTTTTCAGCTTGGCCATATTTTCATTGACACTTGGATCGTGAACTATTTCAAGCAGAGCTTCTCCTTTCTCAATGGTTGAATTCACAGCTGGCTCATGTGACTGCACAGTTTGTTGAACTGTCTGTAGAAAAACAATATACACGTTTATGTAGCCTGTGTTTAACAATCTTGGGCCTACAGTTAAGTTTTATTGAGGTACTATATTAACCACAATCCCAAAACAAAACCCACCAACCAGTAATGTTACTGCTGCAACATAACAGTGAACAGGAGCAACAGGAGAGTGAACACCCTCTTTACCTCCACTAGTACTGTAAACTATGACACGGATCATTTTCACACTTGTTTCAAGCCATTTGATTCTGCAAAACAATCTTATAACTAAAAAGTAATTTTTTCTGTAACAATTAACTTTTACTTTTTTCATTTCCCCTTTTCTCCCAATTTAGCCAGTTCCTGATTGCTATTTTTGTACCACTTGTACCAGTCCTGCAGTCCTGTTCAAAACAAGGAAACCATCCATATCGAGTATGGAGATACAATTATACAAGTCATGAACTCTGTGAATCATCCACCAATTGTGCAGGCACCTCAAGCAACCTTCTCAACCTCCCTATGTCACTCTAGCACCACCTGAGCACCTGACACCTGACCTCTCGATTTTTGAGAGTAAATGAAACACATACTTCATTGTCCAAAAATAACTTGCATGAATTTCAGTTCTTTCATATGTTTATTGTGGATTCTAAACAGTAACCTACATTAACAATAAATTTGGATGTTTTGTGACATTTTACTTTGCGGACCACTTTCTTTGAAGTGACTGGATGATGTATATACAGTATTACTTGTACTGTGTATATCCCATACCAGTATATACCAGAGAAAGCTTTATTTTATATGACTAACCTTGTACTTGGCTAGCTGTGCCTTTTTTTGATAGAGTTCAGCTTTAAGTTCCACAGGGAGAGACAAAAATGACTTGGTTTCCGTAAGCCACTGGTTCTGGGACTTATACTTGTCCAAAAAGTCTTTAGAGAGCTGAATACATTTCTCCTGACTGCTGAGCTCAGTCCGCAGTGCACCCGTTAGATCATCCATTTGGGAAAGACGGTCACTGATTTCCTTTTTTAGTTTCTCAGCCTCTGCCTCCTCCAGGAAGGCCATAACTCGCTCTGTCTTCTCTCGCATGGTTTTTAGGAAAGAGTGACCCAGCTCCATGTCCCGCTGTAAAGCCTAAGTCGCAAGATAGAATGTGTTAAATAAGTTAAAATCCACATATTTTTAAAGAGTTGTGTACAGCAAAAAGCAAAAGGAGTAAAACAATATTTGTATTCTGTACCTCTAGTTTTTTCATTTTTCTCTCCATTGCAACACAATCAACAACATTAATGCTGGTGGCCACACTGCTAAAGTTATTCTCTGCAGTGCTTAGCCAGTCAGAAAATGTGCTGAAAACGCTCTGGGCTTCATCAATGGCAGATAGCTCCTCCTTAAGATGTTTTATAGTCTCCTATACCACAGTCAAAAAGAAAAGGTTAGATGTACTGTGTTGGGTAAACTGTATGCGTAACTGGGTGGTGTGCTGATTTACCAGTAAGTGCAGTAGCAAGGCATGGTAGCGTGAGGTAAGCTGTGTAGCCCTTGTACTGACTCTACTGCTTATGTGAGTTTCTTCCAGAACCTGCTGGGCCAAAGTACTTAAACCTTCAATTTCCTCCTGGTAGACTAGCACCTCCTCATGCCACCCCTGCACAACACAATAAATGCAACTTTATAGCCAAGATGTAATACCAGGGATGGACCTGCTTTATGCAAAATCGGTACCATTTTCTTCATTATGCCCAATTCCCACAAAATCCTTTTTTGTGCATATTGTAGTATTCTAATGGAACAGATATGCTTCGTGCCAACAAAAGCTTCATAAACACCAGCTCTGCAAAACATGATTTATCTAAATAAAAAGGCAAACATATCCCCTCTTTTGCATTTTTTATGCTCTGGGGTTTCTAGCTAATTCTAGTGTGCCCATGTAAATAAGCATTTTTTTCAAAGCTATCTGTGAAAGTAATATCTAAAAGATGTTTGGGATTAGATTAGAACCCTGAGCTACCAACTTGATTTTACAACGAATAAAGAAGCTGATTTCATTAAATGTTAAAGCCGCATACCAAACCCCTTGATGATGTAGTCATTTTAATGCAATCCCTTTTTAGCCCACCAAGACTAGTCTGCCATGTTCAAACATGTAAGCGTGTTTATCTTTCTTATTTTTACATTGGCCAAATGCTTATGAAAGTAGAGCTTGAGTTCTCACAAACCTTTAGCAGCTGTAGCTGGGCCTCCTTGGTACCTCTGTCAGAACGCCTACAGCTCCGCAGCTGGCCTTTACTCTCCATCCCCTTTAACCAGGTATCAAGGCGCTGGAACTTCTGCTCAATCTGACGGAGTTTGGCAAGGGCGCTGTTTAACTGAGATCTGGTCTCAGCTAACCGGGCCTGATAAGAGCCCCATTCCTGCTGCAGTGTTTCCAGTTTGCGGTCCTCCAGTTGGGGCATTCCCCATGCGATAACCTGCTCTCGGTTTACCAGCACAGTGTTGAGTAAAGCCTGTCCCTGGGTGCAGTGCACCTGCAGCTCCTTCAGATGGATAAACATTAAAGCAATTTTACAGACAGGAATTAAACAATAAAAAAAATTGTGTAGTTTTTATATATTTTATGTTTTGACCTGCAGCTTTTGTAGAGTTTCTTCCAGGGTGTTAACATCCTCCTCCAGCTGGGTATAGCAATTAAGCATTTCCTGCTGCTGCTCCAGCCAGTTCTTAAACTCATGCAGACTGCGCTGGTACTCCTGATGAGCTAGCACCAACTGCTCTGCTTTTGCCACTACCAACTGAAAAAAATAGATATCGCACCTGTTTCATTAGTACCGTAGATGCATTGATATGTTTTACTTTAAGATTTAGGAATGTACCTTGGCCCTCTCTTTAACAGTGTTGTACCGCTCTTGCAAATCTTGAATCTCCAGCTGGGTGACATAGTGCTCAGCCATGTTGGAGCCCTTCACGTTAATGGTGTCCAGGACAGTGTTATGGCTCATGACATCCTCATACAGCAACTAAAACAAGTCCATTTATTATGGATTAAAAACATTTACGCAATTTTAAATAGAAACACCACCAGATGCATTATTACTATACTATGTAGAAGGCAAGCAGGCAGTTTGACACGCAGTCAATGTAAATATTACTTAGTTACTTCTTTCTTCATTTAGTGTTGATGATTAACATCACACAGAAATTAAAATAATGAGGCGGAAAATGTGCAAATGTGAGCTTTAGACTCAAAATATCATATTTTAGTTATCATTTTGGTCAACAAAGTTATTCATGTTTGGGCACCTACACAACTGAATAGCAATAGCAAATAGCAATAGCAAAATCTGGCAACAAGTTTCTTGCTGATAATTTGTTGGCAAAGTGTACAGTAAACTATGGTAATTCCAGCTTTATATAGTATATGTTTCAATGTTTGAATTATTTCTGATAAAGCATTTAGATAATGACATACCTTTGCCTTGCCCAGATTGGCAGTTTTATCTCTCATCTCTGAGCATTGTTTGTCTGTGGAGTTTAGGCTTTCTTCCACATGCTCAACCCAACCTACAAACTGCCGCACATCCTCCTGATAACTGGTCCATTGTGAGAGAGCAGCCTCCAGCTGGCTGTAAGGTCAAAACACACAATTTCACCTTTCTTTGTTAAGACCTAAAGTGAAACTGATGCAATTAAGCCATTATGTGCAGACGTGTCTGATATTACTCGTGAGCCTTTAATAATAAAAGAGAATGTAGTAAGAGTAAAATAACCTTTTGCATTGAATGGATGAAGAGAGTAGACCATCAAAGGAATCCTTTAAGTCTTGTATCTGTTTGCAGACCAGAGGGACCCCCTCGGCAGATGTGTTCCTTTGCACAGACTCTCCTCTAGTGACCAGCATTTTTAGCTGTATCTCCTTTTCTTGGCGAGCTGTAAGCAGGGCCTGAAACAACACCCAAGCTCTTTGTCACTACACAAGTAATCAAGCATAATCATTTAATTGTGAAACTATAAAATATGAAACCTTTTCTAATGTACCTCAAGTTTGATCATCCTGCTGTCCAGAACATTCTTATCTGCTGTTGGAGTGCAGTATGTCTGCAACATATGACTCGTGTCTGCGACCCAGTTCTGCAGCTCCTTCAGACCCTGAGAGAAAAGCTGGTGCTCGGATACAATCCGCTCAATTCTAGAGGCTTTTTCCTAGTGAATGGGTACAGAATAATGCAAAATAAACCAAGTGTAGGTTTTTGCTTTGCTTAAAACAATGAATTCAGTGAAGATTGCTTATTATGTTAAATGTGTTTAAAGAACAAGGTTTGTTAATTTCTTGAAGTATCGGTCTGCATAATTAAGCATTAAGCTACTAAACAAATCAAGGTTTGGGCACAGACATGCACAAAAGACAGGTGAGACTGTTAAAAATATAATAAAAAAATGTATTCAACTGTTTACAAAATATGTAATGCATATAACATATATGCATCTTTCTGTATATGTTAGTATCTACAACAACATGTCAACTTGAAATCTTGGTTTGGTCACAATAATAGTCTATCCCTCCCCAAAGCATGCACGCAGAGGTTACCTTGGTCAGGTTGCTTAAAGCTAGATATTGAGCAGAGAGCTGAGAGACACGATGCACAAAGCCCTTTCCGGCCATGTGTCCATCCCACAGGAGCTGGGCCTTTTCTCTTAACCTGCTCAGCTGAGACTCCTGAGAGGCCAACTCCTCAAGCACTGACTGTGAATGCACAGGCACATAAGCAGAAGCAAGCAGCTTAGGACACAACACACACTAGACTTTAGTGTTAATGTGGGTTTATGTAAAAGCAGACTCAAAAAGATGTTTTTAAATGGTTATTGTTAGTGACAGAATGCAGCGAAATGACAAGCAGCTTGCAATAGATTTAAAGCGTGACACAAATGCAGCTGGAGCTAAGCATGATTTTTTTATGATGAGATAAAATATGTCATGAGAAAAAGTGACTATAGAGGAAAAAATGAAGGGAATTTATTTCATATTAGACCTGTTACACCTAGGAAATCTCAGAGATCAACTGTCATATAAATAACTGCAATTAAAAAATTACATTTTGGTTACATCATTTTATATATTATGTAGCACTAGCCCACTACCACTGGGATGAAGGTTTCAAATCCCAAGCAGTGCAGTCAACTGGTCAGGCATCTACATACACCCAAGATTGGCTATGTCTTGGGGTGTGTGTGGACAAGATAATGATGCCACAGCATTTTGGCTGTGTTGACTGAAGTTTTGAATGACTGTTTGCTATGCTATGCTCATTAAATAAGAGTAAGCACAACTAGTCCTGAAAACTAGGCAAATGTAGGCTAAATAAAAAGGAAACCACAGATTAACAAAAATGGTTTGATTGATGTCGTGTAGTAAAGATGGAAAATGTCTGGTAAATGTTAAAATACAAATAAATAATAAAATAAAAAAAAACATGAATAAAACTGACTATGATTGACTAGGACTATGATTTTGCTCTGCAACAAAAGGTGTTCTGATGTGTTTGTATTTGTAAACAAGCATAGCCACCTTGTATTAGCTGGTATGGTATGTTGTACCTGGAGTCTATGGAGCTCATGTTTCTTGGCTGGAAAGTCATGTAGACGACTGCTGCTCATCTGCACTGCTGCCTCTTTCTCATTTAGCCAGTCCTGCAGTGGCTCCACATTGGCTTCAAAGTCCCTCATTTGAGCTTGCAGATTCTATAATGAAATACACACAGCGCTTTATTGTTTGGGTTTCAAACCTTAATTACTGATGAAGTAAAAAACTGAAATTCTTTCCACAAATGCATCATTACATTTTAAAACAAAGATTATTAGTTTGGAGGAAATAGTTACTTGTAAGGCAGTCTCTCTTTGGTGCAGGTTTGTCATTAGTGTCTTCCAGTCCTCCCTGGCGCTGCTCACTTTTGCTCGAACGGCTTCTGCTCTGTCTTTAGCAGCTATGCTGATCAGCAGGTCTCCACTAGCACCCAACACATTTAGTTTGCTGTGTCCTTGCTCTCTATCGCTTAGGAACTCCTGCCGATCACAATAACACAGTTAACCTAACATTCATGAATCACTTAAAACTTAAAACTTGTAAAAAGAAAATGTATTGACACAAATGTTTAAAGCTGTTTTGAGAGCAGTTAGCCTCCAATATTATTACGTGGTATTGAATATAGCAAACTGTCAGAAAAAGGCATGCAAGCATAAATACATTTTGCTGATATATACAGTACCTGGATCTTTAGAAGACTAGCCGAAGCCTCACTGAGATTTTGAGGAGCATCAAAACACTTGGCTGTGTTAATTTTAGCGTTGATAAGCCACTGTTGAAAGTCTCTGAAAGCTGCACGGAACTTCTGCTCTAGCAGCTTCTCTTTTCCCTGACATTCTTTAGAGACCTGCAGACTAAGGCTACAGGAGAAGAAAAAAAATGTAGTGCCAATATAAGGTCAGTTTTGTTAAAGTTACAAAAAAAACATTAAATTGTATAGAATTGTACAATATACAATGTGTCCGATGTTTATTTTCATCTTCCTTTCATTCATAATTTGTCCAAAATGTTAATAAACCTTTAATGATGCTGTAATATTTACCTGTTATAGTCTTTGATGAGAGCAGACACTCTTGCAGACTGTGTTCCCAGGTCACGAGAGAAACGACAAAGGTCATTCAGCTGTGACTTTAGATTGTCTGACATGGGTTCTGCATTGAGCAATGCTTCCTTTGTGTCCTAGTTCACAGTAACAACATGGTTTTAGTTAGCTTTTAAACCTGGTACCTGGGGACCTTAGAACCTAGATTTAGTCTTGCCTCTGGTCATTTTTTGTAAGACTTTTTGAGTTTTTTCCATCTGTCTGGGTGAGTTTACTTACGGTTACTCTGGTTTCCTTCTACCCACTAGAACATACAGTCAACTGACTACCCTACCTTGCTTCTAGATGTAAGTGATTGATTAAATGTGTGTGCTGTCCACACTGAATGTATTTTTTTAGAAACTCCAAACTAGCCTTTTTTTGTTTACTTCCTGGCAGGTGTCTACACAGACAAGATTAATTAAAATCATTAAAATATTAGCTGTCCAAAAATGGGTCCAATTTAATTCAAGGCCCACCTGAGGTTTCTTTCTGATTACATATAGGAATCTTTTCACTGTCACAAGTACTTGTTATTTTTTAAAAGAAATTGATAAATAAAATACGAAGGACAATACATGCATCAAATGTAATCAACATGTTCACACAATCTTTTTAGACATTGTAAACCACACATTACCTTGGCAATCTGCCAGCCATGTACAGCTTCCTCACTAGTGTTCATGGCCTCGACCTGCTGCAGTGTGTTGCGCCACTCCTGAAGCCGGCTGCTAAAGTCTTGCAGGTCCTGCTCTAGCTGTGCAGCCAGACCACTGTATTCCTGCTCTGAGCTAGCCATTTGTGTCAGCATGGCCTCCAAGCTAGAGCGTACATGATTAGCCCCACGCTCCCATTGCTCCCAAGCAGAGAGCAGTCCTGCTTCCTCCCTCTCCAAAGCCTCACACCCCATGGTGGAGGTGTGATCCCGAACTGCAGCACCACACTGCTGCACTCGCTCCAGTCGCTCCCTGCCCTGCTTCCTTGAGTCAAGCAGCTCCTGCCACGATATAACAATAACAGAATTAATAAATACAATTAATTACTACACAAAATTACCTTTACTTCTGCCGCTCAGGTGGCGCAGCGGTAAAGTATGCTAGCGCACCAGAGTTGGGGTTTCGAATACATTGTATCGAATCTCAGCCATGCCTTCCGACTGGGCTGGGCGGTTGCATGAACAACGATTGGCTGTTGTTCAGGGTTAGGGGTAAAAAGTCAGATCATAGGTCCTCATAACTGGTGCAACTGCGGCCCCTGCTGGCTGACTGATGGCGCCTGCACAGGGCTGAGGAATAATGCTGATGGCCCTCCGTACACAGTGGCCCTCCGTACACAGTGCCTGTCGGTGTATGAACTCGACTCGTGCAGGTGAAAAATGCAGTCTGCACTGATTGTATGTGCCCGGAGGGGGCGTATGTCAGTTGAGAGGCGTCCTCAGTCAGCGGTGAAGGGTTGAATCAGTATAGAGGATGCATTCAGGGTAATTGGACACGACGAAAAAAAATAAAATAAAAATAAAAATTACCTTTACTTCAAATGTAGTCAATCAAGACATATTTTCATTTTTTATTCTTCACCGGAATTAATATAGCAACAAGCAAGAAGGTTTATATCTACCAGTTTATGCACACTGTGTACCTTAATCTTTACTAGTAAAACTTTTACCCAGGTCATCAGATTTTTCCCCTATCTCCCAAAAATCTGCAAAAGGAAGACTGACAACTCTTGGTATGAATAATGTTTGAATTTCGATTTGTTTGCGATTGCCTGGTCTGCAAAGTAGGTTCCTGCCCTGTACCAACTGGTTAAATTGTGACTTAATTGAAATGAAGCATTTAGTAAAAAATATTGTTGAAATGGTATTACTCAGTAAAATCACATTTTGAAATAAGACTTTGCCATGATTTAGGCAGAAAGCTTACTCAATGCTAAAACGCTTGTTATAAAACGGATAGTTCCGGTCCTAAAATCTGATTGGCTGAGCCGCGTTCGCACACCTATGACCACCTCACATCATTCCATATTAATACGCCACTGAAAAGAAAAAGTGAATGTTATGTTCGCCCTCATGTTGCCTAGCAACACTGTTAACGAACTACCTGGGGTCGCGGAAGAATGCTTTTTGTAAGTGTTTTTGTAAATAAAAACATTTATAAATTTGACATTGTTGTATTTTATTATATTTTATGTTGACCGCCGTTTTATAAAAGCAATAAACCACTGAAGACCGTGCGTTACTGCTATGATTTTATCACGGGGAAAGACGTTTTAGGCACTCCGCTTCGCGTTGTGCCAAAACAACCTTCCCCAAGATAAAATCGCAGTAACGCACGGTCTCTCGTGGCTTATTGCTTTATTATCTAAATAAGCCTTGTGGCTACTGTGTAAAACAGAAGAAATAAACCTTTACTGGACAACTAAATTCTAGGCATGAACCGGTAAGAAACGTTTTTGGATCAAGAAAATGTACATAATACTGACAAAAAATCATAAAAAAATAAATAAAAGGTCATTGGATATCCTTACCTGTACCCTGGAGAGCTTCTTCTGAACAGACGTAGCATCTCCAGACATGTCAGACCAGCGCTGGAGCTCCTCTTTAGCAGAGGTCAGCCAGTCATTTAGTTCCCGCACAGATTTCAGATACAGCTTGTGCTCTTTCACCGTCTCTTCCATCTGCTGTACTTTACTCTACAGTAATAACATAACATTGGGTTCCATCAACACAGCTTTACTAAGCAGTCTTGTGTTCTTGTCTGTATTTATATATGTATACTAAAAATATGGATTTAAAGCCATTAATTATTTAAAGCTAAAAGCATCTCCCTTACTTTTATGACTGTTGTGATGTTAGAGAACTGGGCATTAAGATCTGCTCTAGGCTGTTCTGCAAAGGCTTGGTCTCTGGTCTTCTCAAACAGTTCAGTGGCTTTCTCATTTAAGCGGCTGAGTGCTGCAGAGTGGCCCTCCACATCAGCCTCTATGGCACGTAGGCGCTCCAACAGAGAGGTTTTCTCTTTTAAACCAGGCTGCTGAGGGAGAGAAACCCCAATCTCTTGCTCTACTGTCTCCATCCACTGCTGCAGCTGTGCTTTGCCTTCCTGATAACTGTTCCACTGGGTCACAGTCCATTCCAGACGGCTGTGTCAAGTCCACAAAGATGCGAAGTAGAAACAGACATCATCACTTACTATCAGTAACTACATATCAGATGTAAACACTTAGTATACAACAGTAGGTGTGTGCTCTCTTGCTGAACTGCAAGCGAATGGTTATTGCACTGGGTGAACCAATATAATTGTACCTGTGACAGCTCATTGCAGTCATGAGCATATTAGCCCAGGAATCTTTAAGACTCTGAAGCTGAGAGCGAATGGCCTTCTGCTTGTCCTTACTGCAATTCTTCACAACCTGCTCCCCCTTCCCCACTGTCATATTTAGCTTGACTTCTCCTTCACCTTTCAGTAATAGGATATCCTGCAGAAACACAAAACAAAGACTTTGACATTTTTTCCAAGTTTTCAAGCAGATCTCAAGTAATCAAGTAGTTTAGTAGTTTGGCTCTGAATGGCACAGCAAGAACCACTCAGTATTTAGTCTCAGTTATGCCACAAGCTATGGCCAGTACAGCATACCTGTCTTCTTTAGCAAATATATAAAGGCAGCCACTCTCAGGAGTTTGTAAGTTCATGTGGAAAGGAGTGGAAAGGAAAGCACAAAGCTCAGTGACATTACATGTCACATTACAGTGACATGGCTACATATTTAGACATTAAAGAAAGCAAGTACTTGGCCACCCTAAATAGTTCACTAGCATGTGATAAAACATTTCAGAAAGAGGGTGGAAATACATGATTTTGGGACACAACAAAGTAAAAAAAACAAAAATAGAAAAATAAAAAGCTTTAGTTGTTAGGTTTGATAGTAACTGCACTTAGAACTTAGAATGACATGTCTGACCACAGTGATGCAAACATTGTAACAATAAATATGTTAATGGACACAGTAGGTGTGTGCTCTCTCGCTGAACTGCGATCCATTAACATATATATTTATTGTTACAATAAACATATTTATTGTTACAATGTTTACACCACTGTGGTCAGACATCAAATGTCAAATCTGATCCATTACAGACAGGTCAATATCAGCTCAGTAGTTAATAATGCATTTATAAAAAAAACCTCTAATAAACAACAATTACAGCTAAAATGTAAGAACATTATGTGGATTACTAACCTGAACAAGCACCAGCCTCTTTTCCAGAGTCTCTTTGTTGCCAGTGGTGCTGTTGAGCACTGTGAGTCGCTCCTGTATGTTGCTGAGCCAGGCCCATGTGCCCTGCAGCGTCTCCTCAAAGCTCTGTTGCTCCTGCAGGCTCTGTTGGCAGGTGCGCAGCCGCTCTCGCACCGCTTTCAGCAGAGACTGCTGTTGCATCTGTAGCTGTGTTGCTACCCGCAGCTCAGCACCACTGCCATGACCTCCCTCACTTAACGCCTGAGCCTCTTGGCACAAACTCTCAAAGGAATCCCTGTAAGAGAAAATCAATGTCTTTAACAGCTGCTTGTCTTGATTTTCCTGCATCATCTGTCTATCCAACAAGTGTTTTAAGAGTCTACACAGACACCAGAAATGCATTGATTGTCATAGTGGCTGACCTTTCTTTCAGAGCCTCTTCATAAAATGCCTCTACACGCTCCAGTGTTGTTTTCTCTTGCTCGATGTGTTTGCCCTCAGGAAGCTCTGTGCTCAGCCTTACTTCCATACGCTCCAGCCAGCGGCTCTGCCTCTGTAGATTGTTCTCAAAGCTGCACAGAAAGTTAGACTTAGAAACTAAACCTCTTTATTGTCCCTTCATAAACAGCATTGGGGCTGGGTGCTTTGACAATGTAATATTAATAATAAAACTTTAACATTACAATATATTTTTGCTTTTATAAGTGCATGGTTATAATTGACATATGATTTGTACCATTATTAAAGTTTTCCAATTACTTAAATCATAGTTTTCTAACATGGCTTCATTGCTTTGTTATTAAAACCTGAGCAAAATAATATAATATCATGAATATTGTCTTGATGTCTTCAAGTATAACAGTATGACCTTTTAAAAAGTACAACTTATCCAGCATACAGAGAAATGAGCCATGAAATATTCAGGCTGATATAATCAGAATCATGTACTCACCCACTGAGCAGACTAGCACTTTCTTCGAGACTCTGCTGGTTTAACTTGCACTGTCCTACGTAACTGTCCCAGTCCTGCTGAATGCATGAGAGGCTTTGCTGCACCTGACCAGCACTGGCTTTGGGGAGATGGAGTAGGAGCTTTTCTCCCTCTTGACATACCTGCATTAAACGACTTTCACCATCCTCTACTCTCTCCAGAGCCCCCTAAAAGAAAATATGAGTGAAATCTCAAACTTGCATTGATTACTTATTAATGACTAGCTTTTAATCAAGGTTCTTAATAAAAAGTAAGTTCATTTCTAGTCACAGAAGCACAGCAGACTTTATTAAACAGTTTTTTGTCAACTGAACAGTGGTCAATAATTCAGCTATACCTTTAGCTTCTGCAGTTTGCGCTCTATAACACTGGTGTCACCAGAGTAATCAGAACATTCTCTCACAATGTCCTTCTGTCCAGAAAGCCATGTGTGAAACTGCTTTACAAGATCTGAAGAGGCATGAGAGAAAGAGAGGGTAAATTAAATGTGTCTAAAATGGACTTACAGATGGTTATACAGTAGATTAATTAAAGTGAAACTAGTCATTCATTTCTACCACAGAAAGAGTAACTCTTACCACTAAAAAGCTGCTGTAGCTCTTGTTGCATCGACCCTAGCCTTTTAACACAGAGCTGATTGACAGTTTCATATTTCTTGATGAGCTCAGTTAAAGCAGACCCAAGGCCAGTCAGCTCTTCTGAGGGGTACTTCCTGCAAAGCGTGTTCAGGTTCTCTCGTGCTGAGTCTATGCTTGTCTGTTGGTTTTGCAGCTCTTTTTGAATTTCCTACAAGACACATAGTCCCTGATTGACAAAGATCCCAAATAAAGAGAACTAGCTTTTGTAAACAAACTTTACAGTGTTGTTTGGTGTGTTGTGCAAATGAAAACATTAAATGCCTGCACTCTTTGATACAATTGTTCCAAATTATTAGTGCATATGCAATTGGGTGCTGCAGCAGTAGATTATGCTAGCCCACTACTGATGAGATCTAGAGTTCAAATCAGATTTGACTGGTTGGACTGGGGTGGGTGGCCGAGGCCCTGAGATGGCTTGGGTTCTGTCTGGGGGTGTGTTACTGCAGTGTGCCCAGTGATTCCAGAAAAACTGGACCCACTGCAACTCTGACCAGGATAAAGACGTGGTAAAATATAAAAATGACAAACTAATGCAAACTAACAGTGCTTTTTGCACATTTAAAAGAACACAGTCTTTAGTAGTTTGTTAGTCTATTAACTTTTTTGGCTGGTTCCTATGTTTTGCACATGCAAGCCTCTTAAAACACATTTGTCATAAATTATATTATCGTCATCACAAAATCTGCCACACTACAGCATTATCGCAAACATTTGCTCTATTTGTACCTTTACTCTGCAGATCTCCTCTGGGTGTGAGCCACATGTTGTGTCCAGCAAGGATCCCTCCACTTTATTTAACCATTCAGTCATTTGGGAGAGGAAATCCTCCAGTTGCTTTTTCTGAGTGCGGAAATCACTCAGGTTGGTCTTGGCTTGAGCCCACAGCTCCTGAACATTGTTTATCTTCTTCTGTAGGTCAGCCTCCATGACCTGACAAAAATGTTGAAGTTAAACGTGAGCATATAACCATAGACACATTATCTGACTGTTTCTGAAATTGTAGTACAAATTCATACTTGTAGTGAGGTGGGTATATCTTTGGTATCACAAAGCTGTTTTAGGTCTGAAACTTTGCCTTGTAGAGTGTCTAACCTCTTCTCTTTCTGTTCTACTTCAGCCTGTAAAGAGACATCCACATGCTAATTAAATCACAGCAGGAAAATAAGCACATTGTATGTTTTTATGTAGGTGATATTAAACGTGCTTGACTGAGTGTTTTGTGCAGTGTTTTATTATGAGGACAACAGAAAAACAAAGTGAGTTAATTTGATCCAGGTGGAAGTATTTTCATATATCACAGTTTCTCCTTTCCAGACTTGCCAGCTCCTATGTTGGCAAACCTGCTTTTCTCTGAAAGCGTAATACCGAGCTGCTCCTCTGGTGCTTCTGTTTTTTTGCAAAGTCACCCGGGGCTGCAGCGTTTTTTTGCCTCATAACAGAACTACCCATGGGAGAGTCTGTGTATATTTATTAGATGTTTTTTGGTTAATAATAAATTAACAAATAAAAATAAAAAATAATCGCATGCCTTTATTTCATTGAATCGATTTTCAGTTTTCTGGCTGTCATTGAAGTTGTTAAGGCTGCCTGTGAGTTCCATTACACAGCCATTAGACCAGCTTTCAATTTCTTCATTGATATAGTAAACATCTTCCCACATTAAGGAACCTTTCCTAAGATTCTCAATGTTATCCTCAATTCTTTCAGATACCTAAAAGAAGGAAGCAAAACATGGACTTCAATTAAATTGGAACCCAACCAAAACACATTTTAAATAAGAATCATAAAACAGCTTTAATTCATGTGGTCACACTTACATCCAGCCACTGGTCAACAATGGCTTCCATCTCTGTCTTAATCACCTGGGCTTGACAGTCTGGTATTCTGTTTAATTCACTAAGCAGTTGCTTTGCTTTAATGGAAAAGCGATCCAGTTCCTCCTGATTATTTGCCAGCTCTATTTTAACTGTTTCATGCTAAGTGATAAGGAAACCATACAGTATTAGTTTAGATTCATTCAGGTTCAGAAGATATGTTGCTTGATATCAATATAATGGACAGATCATCTTACTAGGTCAACACTTACCTTTGACAGGGACCTCTTGGTGTCCTCCTGGTCCTTTAGAACAAGTTTAATGTCAGCTAAATTTGCAGCATTCTCCACTTTTGTAATAATAGAGGATTTCAGACCTTGATAGTCCCTCATTAGCTCAATCAAAGCAGTGCATTGCTCCTGCCTAGAATGTAACAAATTATAAATACATTGTTGAGCATTTCCAACATTCTTCTAAACAAACAAAAATGACACATTATAATTAAAATAATTGAAATGCCACCTTTCTGTGAGAAGTTTTTTTGTGTCCTCCCAGGTGGTATCAAGAAGACTTATCTCTCTTAGAACCTCTCCGGCTAGCTCTGCATCTCGCTGTGCTAGCTGCTGGCCTTTATCCCTCAGCCACTGCTCCTCATGCTGGTGTGACTGCAGTTCATCTTCCAACTGATTAAAAAACCTCAACCTATTTGAAAAAAAATAGATTTAAAGTTCAAAAAATCTGTTTTTTATCAACACTCAAAGTGTCTAATTTAAGTCCCTTACTGCCACACTGTAAATGCCCTATAATACAAAACAGTTGGGCCACTATTATCCTTGTTACTGGAGAAAATCTTCCTAAAATAGGGTCTGTTTCAGTTGTTCTTAGATTTCTGAAGATTAAAACAAACTCCAACTACAAAGCCCATTTTCAGAAAAGGTAGAAAAATTTGTGAAATGCAATAAAATAAAATAAAAATCTGTGATTTGTTAATTTTCTTGATTTAATTTCTCTCTTTATTTAAAAAAAGAAAAACATTATGACAGAACAAACTTCTTTTTTTTTAATTTTTTTTTTTTTTATACAAACATGTTTAATTTGATGTCTGTAACACACAACAAAAAAGTTTGGACGAAGCAAAATATGAGGCATGCTGCCATCAGCGTAATGTCAGCAAAACAATACTAGGCCTCCTTCTGCACGCATTCTGCAAGCATTGTGGCTTAATAGAAAAATAGTGTATGTGCTTGATTGGCCTGCCTGCAGTCCAGATCTGTCTCCTAATGAAAATGGAGAGTGCATCATGAAGAAGAGACTTAGGCAACATCAAACTATGGACTGTTGAGCAGCTGAAGCAAAACTGCATTTACATCTATGGCATTTTGCAACTTACAATTGTGACTAAATACAATTGTGAATAAAATGCAAGCAAGTGATGGTTAAGGGCCTTTTTCAGGGGCTCACCAGGGCAACTTGTTGGCAGTGGGGCTTGAACCAGTAACCATCTGATCACTAGTCTAGTGCTTTAACCACTAAGCTACCCACTGTACCCTCAGTTCCTAAACAAATTGGTGGTATATAACTAATTTTTTGGTGTTTCAAGCATTAGATTTTGAATTTCTTTATGTGTCTACAGATTACAATTTAGCTGGTCAGTGAAAACATTGGAAATTTTTTTGTACTGTTGTCAGTTAAATAAAGTTCAAGAGAATTATCAAGGCACAGATTCTTCTCAAGATCTCCCAACTTTTCTGGAAATAAGGTTTGTAATTGTTGTACTTATATCATATACTCATGAGCAACACTGTGAGTTCTTAATGCAAAGGTGTTTTTATTGGCTCAGTTTCTAAAATACTTACACAATTATTTCTAAGAAAACTGATTTGCACTGTACCTCTGTTGTAATGTGAGCAGATTGGGCTCTTTAAGTTTTTGCTGGTCAGCCTTCTCTTCAATGTCCTCCACGCTTTTGAGAAGCTGTTCCTTACGTTGTCTAAAGGAGCTCCACAGTGCACCCAATGCCTCGGCTTCACTCTGTTTAGAACCCAGCAGGGTCTTTACCCCATCCAGTTCCATGCTCAGAGAGTCAGCCAATGAGCGGCACAATGTGCGAGCCTCCTTATCGTCAACCAGGTGAAGATGGGCCTTGCAAAGACTGCTATCCAGGCAGATAGCCAGTGACTCTAGCCGACTAATGTCAGGAATGATTGCCTCCAAGTCTCTTTGCAGTTCATCTACTCGACTCTTGTCCCAGCTCCCGGCACTTTCCACTGTGTGTCTGAGGCCCCGCAGGACACCTGCAGCCACATTGTGGGTCTGCAGGAAGGCTTCCAACTTTTCTACACTCTCATCACGCTGCATCACCAGCTGCTGGGACTCCAAGTAAGGTTGCAGGCTGCTCTCCAGTCGGCTCTGTAAGAGCTGCTGCTCCACAGGCTCACAAGAGGCACAGAAGGATTCCGTCTGCTGCTGGAGACACTGTCTCTCACTGTTTTTGCTCTTGAGTGCCTCTGCATTCTTCTGCCAATGACAAAATTAATAATGATTAATTAATGCTAACACTTTTCCTGCCATGTCATTGCATGGATGAAAATAATGGGACTCACCTTTATTTCAATGGTAATTGGCTGTAAATCTGTAATATTAACTTGGGAGAATGAGTGAAGAGATGAAAGAAAGGATTCTCCCCATTTGAAGAACTTTTGTAGAGACTGGTCATACTCTGCCACCTTGGACATGTGGTCACGAAGCTCTTGGATCCTATGACAACAAAGAAACCAAACCTAAATACCCATCCCGGTAAGATATTATAGTACAATGGCGATATGAACTTTCAGTATAAATATCACAATACATTATGTGGGATATGATTTTTTTGGAAGAATCACAAGTTTTACATTAATACACTAATCACATTAGTATTTATTTGATGCTTTATTATCTTGCCAAGGCCATACACTAAACAAAGTCCATCACAAGCCATATTGTAGTTATACAGAGTGCAATAAAGACTAGCCATTTCACCTAACAGCAACAACCTAATGTTTTAGGACCCAAAACAAACTGTTCAAGTAAGGTAAATAGAAAAAATTTATTACCATGAGGAAAGTTACGCATACACAAAGAGAACATGCTAAGCCCCATACAGACAAAATCTAGGGCTTAGCAGAACGTAAAACACCAACACTATATGCTACAACAATGTGCCCTTACATGAAGCATGTTTTGTGAAAATAAGTTTCTAAGTACCTAAATGGTACTAATGGTATTTTGCCTCATTTCAACACATTTACAGCTTTTCGAAACATTCAACATGATTTATACATGTCTAACCTGTGGGGTATTGCTTTGCTTTGGGAGTCCCATCTATTCTTCAGCTGTTCATGGTCCCCCTGAAGAACCCTTACTTGCTCATCTGATGCAGTGGGAAAAAGTGCATCGACATGGGCCGGCAGTCCCTCATACACAGTGACCAGAGAATCCAGCTCAGACTGAAGATGCTAAAAATAATACATGAATTTATTCTAACATATTGGCTAATGGTCCAGGTTTTTTTTAGTTAAACATGAGGTTTTTTTTACTTACTTGAAGTTCCATCAGCTCTCCATCCAGCTTTGTCTTGTCAATTGTGAGGTACTGTGTTGTAGAGGAAGACACAGACTCACATCTCTCAAGGCATAACTGCAAAGAACAGCAGTCTTTTTCAAACCTGAAAGAAAACATGAACAAAATCTGAGATCACTGAAAGTAAACCTGAATCAAATAAGCTTAACAGAAAATAAGCTTTTGCAATTGCAAAGAAAAAATAAAACATTAATCTTATTATAAACACCAAAATGAATATAGGGTGTGCAATGCATTAAAAACTGACAGAATTCTGTCTGTCACCACATTAGCTCTGGAATACTATGCACAGTTGATCCCATATGCTTGAGAGGACATTGACACTTACAGTAATACAATATTATCAATTCACATTCTACATGTAACAACATCATGGTAGCATAGAGAGTGTAGGTGCCGGACTGGCCTGTCTGCAGTCCGAAAGATGTTTTTTCTTGGGAGAAGGGTTCTCACAAGGGTTCTCTCGCTTTATTTACTTTAATCAATATGGTAGATGTCTAATCTTATTTAAATAGATTAAAAGTAATGGTGTAATTAATGGTGTAAGTAATTAAGCCCAAATAAAAATGTACACACTTTCGCCACAGGGACAGGAGGCTCTCCAATTGACCCTGCTTGTCTTTGGCTTGCTTTAGGCTCTGTTCATAGCTGTGCTGTAGATCTGATACTGCTTTCTCTGATTTCTCTCTCTCACTCAACCTGCGTGCCCCGGCACATAGTGTCAACAGAGTGGCCTTCAGCTTTTCCAGGGACTGGAACACATCCTGAGTACAAAACATAGATATCACCAAACACCTCAAATGCTTATAAATATATCTGCTAATTTAAAAAAATATTACATGCAAACAGGCTAAGATGTTTAAATTATGCGCGAAATACCGTGTGGTCTTGCAGAGCTTTGTAGACGTCAGATGAGGATACACAGGATGTCAGAGGCATGTCCAGTTTCTCCTGAACAGCATCAATCTCTGATTGCACCTTAGAAAAGCCAACACCAGTCAGAGATGAAGCAAACACAGCACCCGTATTCAGACTTCTGCCGTTTTTAATATAAAGTAATATACAACGACAACAAAATATGTATTTACCTGTTGAAGGTTTGTATCAAACTTTTGCTGGTGAGAGGAGCTCTCCTCCAACCGTCCGTTCAAATGCTCTGCGCTGTCCCTGAGCTCTTCCCAGTACCTGCCGATCTGTGTCAGACGAGCTTTGATCCGCGCAGACTCCCCTGATGACACATACTGGCCTAATCCCTGAGACTGCTCTTCAAGATTGGACAGGATCTCTGCTCGCTCCTTCAGCTCTGCTTTCACAGCCTTGCATCCAAAGAGAAAAGATCATATTAAAGTTATACTGAAAAAATAAGTTGAATGTAAATTTATTTACTAAAAACATGCAACACAAAATGCAAATACTTATTGCTTGCAAATACTTATTACTTTTACTCCTACATATTGAAAGCCATAAAACATACCTTCACAGTGCTAATCTGCTGCTCCAGTGGTGCATTTGAGATTTTCACTGTGTCCAGATCTTTCTCCTTCTCAGAGATCCATGTGGAGAGGGACTCAAATTTACACCAAAAAGAGTCCCACTGTACCTTTATGCCCTCCAGAGTCTCCACACTGAGATTGAAATGTGATACAAAATCTTGTTAAATACTTTCTTATTTACAGACATATAACAGAGTAATAAACTAAATATTGATGTCCATGAATTCTCCATACAAAAATCTGATGGAAATATCAGTGTAGTATTAAGATTACACCTGTTTGTCATCCTTATGGTAAAAAAATCAATACTGATTTCAAAATGATTTTCAACACTTCATTCATGTACAAGCCCATTTTTTTTTTAGTGTTCCCTACAATGTCATGTTCCTTAAATATACACATATTCCCTGCACTCAAGGACAGGAGACTTGCCCCAAAGTCACTACAGTGTTGATTTGGTTGCTTTGCAACATTGCAGTTTTAAAAGATGATCTGTTGACCTGCCCCAGTCTGAGTTTGTATGAGCTCTGGAGGAAATTTTATTGTATTTACATTTTACCAGTCTCCCCGTCCCTGATGCTGATAAGGAACCCCTATACTGCAACCATCATGTTTCACCAGGAGTTTTGAAGCTTTTTTAAAGTGACCCAGTGGCCGAAGCCAACTCTAGGAAGGTACAAGGTTGTGCCAAGCTTTTTCCATTTTATTAAAATTATTAAGGCTACTGTAGTCCTCTGAACACTTAAGCCGTAAATATTGTTTTATATCCTTGCCCTGATTTTGCCCTGCTACAATTTGATCAGGGAGATCCACAGACAGCTTATTAAACTTTATGGCCTGTTTTAATTCTGACAAAATTGTGGGCTCTTAAAGTGTCACGTCTGTGCAATTTCAAACTATGTTTAATCAATTCAAATCACAACAGGTGGACTCCAATTGTGTTGTAGACACATCTGAAGGATCATTAAAGCAAACACAATGCATCTGACAACACCTTTGAATGCCAAAGCAAAGGGTCTAAGTACTGTTGTAAATAAGAAACTGCAGTTTTAGATCGTAACAATCACAATGTGAGTGATTAAATGTTAATTGCAATTCTATCCATTCAAAATTAAATCCCTAACACAATAAAGTAGTAAGTGTGCAAAAAGTCAAGGGGTCACAATAATTCCTGAATCCACTGTAAGTCAGAAGCAGTGTGAACCTGACATACAGTTACTGTGTTCACGTTAAGTGTGGCTCATGTATTGGGAATTCCACATAACACCAATGTAGGTTTAAAGAAGGGTATAATTACTCTTTCTTAAGTCGTGCCACAGCTCTGTGCAGCTGGTCACTGAGAAAGCAGGCTTGATTGTGTAGCAGAGTCTTGTTTTTGGGGCCAAGTTGGATCTCTGTCGCCTTCTTGATGAGTGTGTCCACCAACTTTGCCTCGGCCTCACTTTGTGTCAGTAGCTCCTAAAACAGTTATTAACAATATATACATAAAGCTGCTCACAAATGGTTGAATATATCTGGCCAGTTTACATTCTTACATTTACTGTTTTGCAAAGATTATTGCATAGCTATTTTAGATTTGATTAAACTTCAAAAATAGTAATTGTGGCATGTGCACAGTATGGATGTAAAATCTTGACCTAATTAACTGATTTGGCCTTAAATGATTCTTTGGGCCAAAACAGAAAGTTTTATTAGAAACTGTCAGCTAAAATTGCATATGTAGATGAATAAATTCCACAAAAAATAAGCACATTTAACAAGAAGATCAGAAAATGATCAGTTAGAAAGTAAATCTAAAAAAGACAGGCTACTACAACAGAACAATGATCCAGAACATACCTTAAAATCCACTATGAACATAGACAAATCTGTGAGCAGAGCTGTAACCTTCTGTATAGGCAAAACTGCCCTAAAAGATCTAAATGCATTCTTTAAGGATGTGTGGGTGAAATTCTTTAAAGCATAAGAAAAAACTCCTACCTAACTATAAAAAGCCAGGGTTTTACTAAGTACTGATCATGTGGGGTTCAAACATTTGGTGCATGTCATAATTATTTTTGTATTATTTTATGATCATTAAATAATAAATAACGGTAAAAAATGTTTTTAAATAGTTTGCTGCTGAAGTTGTGTTTACTTCTTTTCACTTAAAAAAATAACAAAAGTATTGTCACATAACTTGGATTTTGTTTTTAAAGGGACTGTACCTTTGCCTGCCCCAGCTCTGCAGACAGGCTCTCAGGGTTACTGAAAGTCATCTTTCTTTCTGTGATTGATTGTGCACGGCTTACAAACTCTGCCACTGTGGCCTGATGGCTGTCAAAGTCCTGCCATGCAGCCAGTGTTGCCTGTAAACACAACAAGACAAAGCCACTATAATAAACCTCTATTTATTTCTACCAACAAACTCCACACAGAAATCGAACCAAGGCCCTTTCTGTTGTGCCCATTAGTAAGAAATCTCTCCATAAATTCACATCATGAGAGACATGAACAAACACATTTGCGATTTTCAGCATGTCTGAATAAAATGTAATGGTTTTTACAATTTCTGCAATTCAACTGTGAATGTACATTTGTGTTTGTGATTGAACAATTGTGGCATGTGAAAGGCAACACCTTCAGGGAAAGATCAACACAATGCAACTCAACTGTAAGAAGTAGATGTCAATAAAAGCAAATCCCAAATCCTAGACAATTTGGCAGTTTAAAACTTCCAATAGGTCACATTTTTAGTTTCCAAAAAGAGAACATTTCCAAGAAAAAATGATATAGGTTCACCCTCAGCACACCTAAATCAGCCCATTAGCTTATTAACACAAGGAGTTAATTGATTATTGGCCCCACACATGTAATCCCATATTTGTAAAAATTCTTCCAGACTTTGTTAAGTCATTTAGTTACCAATGAAAGTGTCTATATGCTGCAACTAATCACTAGCTTTGTATACTTTATTTTTGGTGGCATTTAACATTTTAATTTAATGTTTACCTATGTTCATCTAATATTCATTTGGGTTCTCTCTGGGTACTTTGGTGTTGTAAAAGAGGGAAAAGACTGAAATAAAAAAATACATTTTCTGTTCCTTGATTAAGGAACACTTAAATATCTAAATTATGCTGGATGCATTGGAATAATATGACATAAAGCCATGGCATGTTAATTCACCTCCAGACTCTGCTCCTGTGCATCCATGCTTTGTTCCATCTCATTCAAGGTGGTCTCTAATCTGTGCAGGTCATCCTGATAGCTTTCCCCCAAGCCCTCTTCAATTTGGAGCTGTTGACCTCGACTGATCTGCTGCTGCATGTCCTTCCTTTTAAGTCGCATACGCTTTAATTGTTGCTAATAGGCATCAGAAAGTAAACATACACAAAATAAATGTCTTTATGGGGCTATACCACTTATGACTGCAAATCAGCATATAAAACATAAAATGTGGTACCTGGTAAATGAGCAACATTTGCTGGGCATCTTTAGCAGACTCAGAGTTAAGAATCTTCATTACCTCTGCTTGCAGCTCCTGTTGGCCTTGCAATAGTTCATCCAGAGTAATTCTTACCTCCTCCTGGAACTGCACACAGTCCCCAACTGCTAATACCACCTTTTCAGACTGCAGAAACACACACACATGCATGTTAATAACAACAGAGTCAAAAATGGAAGTTCACAGAACAAATCTATCATATATCATTTAAAAACCTAAATTACTTTTTTAACACTGGTTCCTACCTCAGAAAGGGAGGTTAGAAGACTCTTGAAGTCAGTGGAAAGTTTGCTGAGGGCATCTGCTTGCCTTTGGGCATCGCTCACTGTGCTGATCTCAATGAGCACAGAGAGGCGAGATTTTAACCAGGTCATATTTCCTTCCTGTAGCTCTGCATCATTCCTTAAACTCTGAAAACCAATATAATAAGATTAGCAAACTTTTCTGTATTAATATAATGTACTGTACATCCATATTCTCACATCTGGCTCTCTTTCATTTTACCTCTATGGTGGATTTGATCTGGCTAAATTTACTGGGATCCCCAGCTTGATTTCGCAAAACCCTGAGCTGGCTTTCTTTTGAAGTTACCCATGAAGACAGTTCTGAAAATCTGTGGACGTAATGACAAAACATTGTAACAAAAATTGTGTACACATAGCCTCTGACTATAAGATCCAAAAAAACTGCTATGCTTAAGCCTTATTTATGCCAAGTTCACACTACACGACTTTCCAAGTCGTCAGGTCGCTGTACAGTTCACACTATACGACTGAATCTCTTGCACTCGGGAGTCTTTCAGTCAATGTATATTTCACACTACACGACTGATCGGCGATAGGGGGTTTCACACTACACGATCCATCACCAACTGGAATTACTGGCGAGCTTCTCTGGTCTCGCTTTTTTTTTTCTTTACAAAAACACACGTGAGAAGTGACGAGAAGTTTAATGATACCACGTCCAAAAATGCACGTCAGCAAGTAGCGAGAGATCAAAGTGTTTGTGGTCTGATGTGCAGCGTAAAATCAAAGAGGAAAAATAAATGAATCTGAGTGGATTTGGCAACACGAACAGTATATGGCTTGTTCTGTAGTAAGTTTGAGGTTAATTAATAATTTTGTAATGCAGCGTGGGTGTTATGTTTTGTAGAGGACGATCAAATCAGAAATACTGTAAAACTTGTGTGCGCCGGTGTATTCTGATATAAACTATATTAATTAAGCCCCTTCCCTCCTGCGTTTCCCCTCACACCGTATCCTGTGTTCTCATTGGCTGTTCGACATGTCACTCATTTCCAGTCGCACATCTGAGATCAGATATCTGACCTGCTAGAAAACTCAATCCAGTCGCCGAGCGCTCGGCGAGCCGGTCGGGTCGAGTTGTTGGATAGTTCACACTTAGCGACTGAGAGCCGAGTTTTGATCACCGAGTGAACGCTGAGTTGCTCCCGACCCGGAAAATCAAGCGCCGACCAGTCGTCGAGCGAAAATCAGGGCAAAAATCGTGTAGTGTGAACTAGGCATAAGAGATTGCATATGTGATCAGCAGGTACATTTCCATCATAAAAAACACCTGGCAACTCTCAGATTTGGCAAATTGCACAGTTGGTGCTAAACATTGACAGCTCACAGTATTTCATACACTTAGTCCCCCTAACATCTATAAAGACATGAATAAAAGCTTGGTTAAAAGAAACTCAAGTGGCCTGCACAGAGCCCTGACCTCAGACCCACTGAACAGCTTTGGAATAAACTGGAACATCAATTGAAATTTTCTGGACCAACATCAGTGGCCAGCCATACAAATGCTATTTTGACTGAATAAGCACAAGTACCCACAGACATACTTTAAAGTTTTGTGAGAAGCCTTTTCAGAGTAGTAGCTGTTGTTAAAGCTGGAAAAATGACACAGGGGTCACTCTATTTTAATACCATTTGTTTTTTAAATAGGATGTCCAAGCTCCTGGTCAGGTGCCAAAATACTTTCAACCATATAGTGTATTTATCAAAGCAAATCCCAAAGACACTGCATGACAAACTGTGCTTTTACATCAAATTGTGAATTTCAGTGTACATGTAATAACACTAAACAAGAAAAATACTTGCCTGGTGTTAAATTCTTTCCATTTGTCAGGGTGCTGCATTAATTTCTGATGAGTGCTCTCTATCTCATCTTTGACATCAGAAAAGGCAGCTCTGGCATTTTGTAGTGTATGACGAGCCTGTTCGCTGTCCGGCTGCTTCAAACACAGCTCCTCCATGTGCTGCAGCCTCTTCTCACACAGCATCTGAGGACCTTTCTCCCTGAAAAAGGCCTACACAAAGATACCTGGCATCATATTCTCATTCATAATGTAATCATAATATTTTGTATCAAATTAACCTACTTGGAATAATATTAAATAGTTTTAAGTCAGAAATATTCCTACCCTGTGCTCTTTCACCAGTCTCTCACTGCCCATGCCTGGCAGGCTACGATTCTCTCTGGCCAGCTCAGCTTGACACTCCTGCACAGACACTGTCAGGCGACTGCGCTCAACCTCTAATTTCAGGTGGAGCAGGTGGTAAGGAATCTCTGTCTGAACATCCTAAGCATAGAAATAAAGGCCTACAGTTAAGACACCTTATTGTTTCTGACACCCACAAAGGTATCTAACAGCAAAAAACCAGCCTATTTGCATAGAAATTAATAACAAATGGGAATCCTCAAACCTTCCACTGTTTGTGGAGTTTCCTGACTGTTTCCTGTAGATTTTGCTGCTCTTGCTCAGGCAAAATGTCAGTGAGCTCATCGCAGGCCTTCAGAAATGAATTAAGGACTCGCTCATCAAGCTGCCCAAAAAATTCCTGCAGGGATGTAAAGAAAAAAAAGACCTCCAGTGAATACTCAGAGACTTTTCCACTTTCCTATTAAAAGTGAAGGGATACTATTTCCGTATTTGGCCTAGTTTATCTAATGATGTGTTTTTTTCTTACTGTGTGTTTCTTAAGCAGGTCCTCTGGGTCTCCTCTCTCTGTCATACAACCTCTGGCTATTTTAAGCACCTTCTCTAGCTCCACTTGAGACTCCTCAAACCGTTTCATCAAGCTGCTGTTAGCCTCCACATGCTTCTTCCACTCAGTGGTCTCCTTTATCATAGACTATGGATACACAAATGCATTATAAGCATACAGAGTTACAAAAATAATGTGTAAGGGGAAAATTTTATCTATATATTAAAAGTTCAGAAATTATAACTTTCAAACTGACTCTGTATTTTTGAATCTTTATTTTAAAAAAGACAGTGCTCACCTGTAAGGAAGCCTGCAGTTCTGCTATTCTCTTTTGTAGTAGAGATTTGTCCAAATGTTTTAAAGTCTTACTGCTTTCCAAGGTGTTTATTATGATCTGATAGTTCTTATCTATTACAGTTAGACATTTCCTACAGCTTTGCTGGTATGTTGTTAGCTCCTGTACAAAAAGCCAGAAAAAGCAAAAGAAAGAAAATGAGAAACAGTACAAATAAAACATAAAACTCAGGCTCTGGTGTATTGAATTATTTAATAATTAAATTCCAAGTAATAATAATTTTGACAAGCCTGGTGAGCTAGATATCAAAGGAAACAAGAACCATAAGAATCCAGCAAAAACACTGCAAAAACATTGGACAATTATTTAAATTATATTATATTATATTATATTATATTGTAGTGTAGTGTAGTGTAGTGTAGTGTAGTGTAGTGTAGTGTAGTGTAGTGTAGTGTAGTGTAGTGTAGTGTAGTGTAGTGTAGTGTAGTGTAGTGTAGTGTAGTATAGTATAGTATAGTATAGTATATATTAAATGATTATATTATTTCGATACTGGGAACAGAATAGACCAAACAGTGCTTGTGTTATATGCTTTTAATAAATACTAAATACTTAAAAAAAAAAAACTGGATTAAAGATAAAACATATTAAATCCAAGAGGGATGTGGGATATGCAAAATTCTATTACAAACTTTGACAATAAGAAATACCCATACTTGATGTCTTAATCCAAAATCTGAAATACACTATATGGCCAAAAGTATGTTTAAATCTGTCTTTGAGCTCGTCACTAAAAAGGTCATTATGGAATGAGTCTGTGTGAATTTGAGCCTATAGAGTAAAAAGAGCATTTGGGAGATCAGGCGCTTATGTTGGAGGATGAAGGCCTGTCTTGCGATCAACGCTCCAAGTCATTCCAAAGGTGTTTGGAATGACCAAGTTTCTTCACACCAAAGTTATTAAACCATGTCCTTGGACATTTCATCACTATGATCCCAGAACATGATAGGGCCTTCCCAATAGTGTGGCTGAAACACCTGAACTTTTTGCCGCTAACTGCATTGTAAAATCTGCGCATCAGGTTAGTACTTGCCCTTTAGAAATATTAATTTAATAACTTCAACACATGGCAAATCATACTGAATGTGTTGCATAAAATGAATTTGCAGTAACCCAAGGCTGTATTGTGCACTCCTATGTGCACCCCAAATTGTATTTGCAAAAAAGACTAGATGTGTTCTTTTTCCTATTTGAAAGACACAAGCCTCCAAAGACCCTGTTAGTCAATCAGCTTGCAAAATTCACAAGTCATTTTACATTGTTACACATGCACTGCTTTAGTAGCTTTTGCAAGTAATTTGTCATTAATTTTCTTAACAGATCTGACCTATGACCTCACTCACCTGATACTTCTGTTTTAAATCTCCTGGTGTTTCAGAGTCGCGAGCGCTGGTGATGCGGCTGGCCTTTTCCAGAGACTGGTAGAACCCAGTGATGTTCTTTTCCATCTCTTCTAAAGGAGGCAGCAAGACCTGGGAATCCCTTAGCAAAGGTAATACCTGCTCCCTTACCTAAAAACCAGAAAGACAATTTAAGTCATAATAATGAGAATTAAAAATGTTAAAGTGACACCATTAAAGGCTGAAGAAAAAAGCACCTTGCTAAGCTCCTCTTTGATGGTTGCCATCGAGGCCAGCATGTGTGTGACCTCTTCCTGAGAAGTGTCTTTGGTTAGCTGCTGGGCATTGCGTGTGGCTGTCTTAAAAACTGCCTCCATCACAGGCATTTTGTTTTTGATATCCTGTGGTCATGATTTAATACAAGACAAGTTAAATGTTTGTAAGAAGCTTTTACTGAACGCACTGATATTTAATTGCTCTTACCTCAACATCTTGAAGAAATGTCCTCATATTCAAGAAGGAAACTTGGACTGGAATATTCATCCTCTCATTAGATGAATCAACAAAAATCTTTAAAGCTAGGAGACCGTCTTCATATTCTTTTCTCAGTTTGTCGACTTCATCTGCTCTTGCATACTGCATAAGGAGTCAAATTTTGGGTTTAATCTCATTTGCAAAATGATATCCAAACTGCACTGTGATCCAAAGTGAATTTTCTCATTAAATTACACAAATTAAATGGTAAATAAAAGGTTACATTGCACATACATGTTTGACTTGAACAAACAGCTCCCTCCACCTGCCATTGAGAAGGAGCACCTGCTGTTTCAGGTCTCTAGACACAGTTTCATCACAAGTCTCAATTAAGAAGTTCCCTGCATCGTTCATTTCCAGGTGCTGCTGTATCCAGTGTGGAAGGTTCCGAAAAAATTCCTGCAAAACACATGACAACCCAAACTCATCAAAGGTTTCATACAGTGAAATTTTTACTAAAACACTTATTATTTAAAAAAAAAAAACTGTATACAGTAAAGCTTAAAATAAAGCTTAAAATTTTTCTGAAATTCTAAATTGCCATTTAAACTTATTTACTTGCAAAATGCCAAATCTGTTTATTTAGTAAGTGTAGCCACATGTAGCCCACATTTTCCACTTACACGCTTGTCATTCTCTGATCGGCTGAGCATTTGTTCTGCGTCCTCCAGCCAGGCCTGCAGGCTGGCCACTGTGCTGCTGTATTTCTCCCAGTTGGAGATGACCTCCTCTAGCATGCTCCGTACACTGCGCACCTCCACTGACAGGTTCCTCCACTGAGCCGTTGTGTCACTCAGAAACTTATTCATTCCCTCACATTCCTCCGCTGAAACCACACAACACCTAATGAGTATTTTTACACAATAAAAAAATTCCAAAATAAACACTAAAAATAAAGAAAGAGTGAAAACAACAAACAAATCTCAGAAGACATCATGCAAAATATGTATTAGAAAATAATGGGAAATTAGAGCTACATCATGGTGAGTTGGCAGTAGTAGTTAGCATGAAAACAATTCATATATATAGTGAAGCTGTATTAGTAGCATTGGGTTTTAGGTGTGAAAGGAAAAATCCACCTGGATCTATTTTTATTTAATAATGATTGTGTGATGTGTGACATTTGATTGCACTCAGGATTTATTTCAATATAAAACACATAATTTCATTTTTGGTGTAAATGTTTTTTCACATGTTTGTATATGGTCAGCTGTAGCCTAGTGGTTAAGGTACTGGAGCAGTGATCGGAGGGTCGCTGGTTCAAGCCCCACCACTGCCAGGTTGCTGCTGTTGGGCCCTTGAGCAAGGCCCTTAACCCTCAATTGCTCAGACTATAACTGTACTGTAAGTCGCTTTGGATAAAGGCGTCTGCTGAAGATGTATATTTTAATTTACTTTTATTTTCATATTTTACCACTGTTTTATTGTGGTCAATGCTGATCAATCGCAGGGCCTCGGCCAACCCCCCCCAGATATAGCCAATCACCAGCCGATTACAGCGCTGGGGATTCAAACCCTGGATCGCAGTGCTAGTGGGCTAACGCAATTTACTACTATGCCACCTATTAACAACACTCTAGCTTAATAACCAGCTAAATTAATCACCCCAATATTTAACCTCAGCTGTATTGCACAGCTGCATTGCAATCTCTAACATTCGCTTGCCACTATGTTACCCACACTGAAAATGGTAAAAAAAAATAAGATCGTTTTGTTTTAAGAGGTAACAGTAAATGTGACATTAATCATTTATGCTTGAATTTTTCTCTTATTAAAAATCTGTAAATGGGCCATGTCCTTCTGTGATGTAACATGAACACACAACATTCAACTTCTCACATGAATTATGTAAATACAGATTAACTAGAAATGCCCATAATTTAAGTGTGTTTTAGGGTGGACTTTTCCATTAAATAACAGTGTACAACCATAGACAGGTAACTGTAATGTCTAGAAATCTAGAGAAATCTAGCAGCAAATGTCTAAATGTTTCTAAACATACCTCTCCCGTAGATCCTTCCTAGAATGTGAGATGGACAATTAGCCTCTAATACATAAACCCTAAATGGGATCTTCCTATTTAATTAAGTATCTAAACAATTAAATAAACCTGTACTATGATAAACATAATTATTAGAAATTGTGAGTGGTCAATTCACTGTTTAACACTTGCTGTGTCTGAAACCAAGATTAGAGGATGACAAAAACTACTACAAATGAACAAATGACTACAGACTTATCTGGAAGCAAAGAAATGTATTTTACCTGAGCTATCAGATTTAATGTAGATATCTGCAGTGTGTTTAAGAGTCTGAAAAGTAGTTTCATACTGCTCGAAGAACTTGTGACCCTCGATAAATGCCTGTGGAGAGAAGAGGTTTAGTGATGATCCATCACAACTGATCAGTGGTCCCTTATTTCTATTCAGAAACAGCAAAATGTTGGACTCACAATGTAGTTCTGCAGAAGTAGCTCCACAGAGTCTCTTCGACCATATTTAATAATCCAAGACTTAAGCTTGGACTCAGCCAGGATGAGAAATGCCATAAGACGATACTTTATTTCCCAGAATTCCATTTTAATCAGGTGGACATGAGATGAGGTGGACACGTAATTAAATCTGTGGGAAATAGAAGTTTAATACATTTCTACTGAACTACAGCTTGCATTGTCAGTTTTATAGAGCTTAGAGTTGAAGTATGCTGCAGAAAAGTAGATCTGACCTTTCTGCCATGTCTTGAAGCTGTTCGGATGGAACAGGGACACCTTTTACTGATCTGTCCCTGTGAATCTGCTGAAATGTCTGTCTGTGGCTTTCCAAATTCATCAGCACCTCCTAAAAAAATACAAATTCTAACATGTATTCTGTATTGTAATTGGAATGTAATGTCAGAAAACCTGCATGATTCACAAGGTTATCTTTCAGTGTTGTCTCTGTGTATAGTGAAATTGTTCAATAACGAGGTGGTATTATAATTAAAAAGTAATAATTAATTAAACAGTTTTTATAACATTAACAGAACTCCACTAACAAATAATAATTGTTATATATTCTAAAATCCCCCATGGTATTTGTTTCTTGATCTTTGGTTAAAAGTACAATTTATTTTCATTACATTTTTATTGCCCGCTTTATCCTGGTCTGGGTTATGGAAAGTTCCTTCAGAATGCCAATCCATCGTGGGGCTTCAAACATAGCCATGCATGTCTGTGTAGATGCCTGGCTGGCTAATAGCACCTCTGAAATTTGAACCCAGATCTCAGCAGTGGTGGGCTAGCAAAACAGGTCACTGAACCACCCAAACACCCCTCATAGCTATGGAATGTACAGTTTCACTTGGAAACACTGGACGTAAGGGTGGAATACCCTGGACAGAGTGGCAATCCTTTGCAGGGCTTAGGCTACCCCAGACCCCTCCAAACATAGCCAACTTTGCCTGTGTAGACACCCGGCAGTCAACAGCATCTTTGAGATATCAGCAAGATGTCAGCAGGTATAATGAACCAACTTGCCAATCTTTGGGATCTTTATAGTGGGTACTATAGTGGTATAGTGGGTACTATAGTGTGCGACATCCTCCTGCTTCAAACTGCTAGATTGATGCTGCATTCTAAATCATAGAATATTGAACTATGTAGTATGCAAGCACAGTAACAATATCATTTTTCTTCTTTATACATATATTGTCGAGTGAATCATTTCTTAATCGTATAATGTTCTTGAGTTAAAAGCAGTAAAAGAAAAAGCTTGGAAAGCATTCCCAGATATATATAGATAACTACGGGGTTAAACATTTTCAGCAAACATACCTTCTGCTGCTCCAACTTCCTGTGGATAATGTTGGCCGTTTCTTCATGGGCTTGCTGAATGGGAATCTCTTCTCTAAGAGCCATCTCAGCCCGATGCAGCCAGGCTCCAATCACTCCCAAGGAACCTGGCAAGGATTTATCCAGATGGATATGCCAGTCGAGAAGCTACAAAAACAAGAGTGACAGCATAAAATGACAAGTACGGTTTTATTACAGCATCCTATAACCCCTGCCAGATTACAAGTGTTCTTCAACTGAGTCTGTTCTGCTGGCAGATGGGCAGGGTGCATTCAGGAAGGCTCTGTGTTCATCTGAATAAAACCCTCATTGTGTATCTGCTCCCTCACCATTTACCACATCTAAATAAAAAAAGCCTTTGCTCCACTTCACACTCCAACAGCCACTGACAGCTCGCACATTCAGCCTCAAGCAACAGTACAGCATCAAGTAGTGCTTGTGCATCCTTAAAACAAATTAACAGTGATAAGATAATGTGAAGTGTGTACCCGAACTGATACTTGCTCCCAGGACTGCTTCACCACTGCCTGGTCTACAGACAGTTTACCATCCTTATGCACAGGCTGCAGCAAAGTCTCGATTTGCTTCTTTCTCATCTCATACTGCACACGGAAGTTCTTAAAGGCCTAGGAAACAAAACAGAGTTATTAAGTAGATTATGTTTTCTGTAATTTATGTGAGTTTAAATCTAAAGACTTAAAGCATTTTTAACATAATCTTTATCTGTACCATATGTGCAGGAAAAAAGATTTTAACATTAAATATTCACTTAAAGTTCTAATTGTGAAATTCTGTTCCTTAATTTATAAATACACATTCATACACAAACCATTCAGATTCAAAAGTACAACTATTACACGCTGATAATAAAGGTTAGGTTGTGAGATGCATGCTGTTGACTGAGTGACAGGACATTTAACAGATGGCTAAGTGATTAGTAAAATAGGCTAGCAAAGTTTTTTTTTATTTCGTATATTCTTTTAAATATTTTAGGTTTTCCTATTTTATTTATGCATTTCCTCCCATTTTCTCCTAATTTAGCATAGTCAATTTGTCTTCCGCTGTTGGGGGATCCCTGGTTGCAGTCGAGGTGGGTACATTGCTGCTCACGCCTTGCTGACCGGTGGCAACGCCAAGTTTCGATCCGAGGAGTTCAGATTCTCGGCGCTGGTGTGCAAGCGAAATATCCCCCTGCGCCACCTGGGCGCTCAAATATTTTAGTTTTATAGTTAAAAGTAATAGTTATTATTAATATTATGTTATTATGACTACTATAACATTAATAATTTTAAGACTTTCCAGTTTAAAAACTGTTAGCTTAGCTGATGTTCTCTTCAAGCATGATTTTACAGTAATTTTTTTTCATGCTGGAAGCATTTTTTTAACAGAGAGCAAAAATTATATATTAAATACCAGCCAGCAGCCGCTCAGGTGGCGCAGCGGTAAAAACACACGCTAGCACACCAGAGCTTGGATCTCGAATACATCATATCGAGTCTCAGTTCTGCCTGCCAGCTGGGCTGAGCAACCACATGAACAACAATTGGCCCATTGTTCAAATAGGGGTAGGGTATTGAGCCGGATAGGGACTCTCTCATGACTGATGCAACTACGACCTCTGCTGGCTAACTGATGGGGAGATCAGGGTGTGTCTCTCCGTACACAGAGCTGGTCTGCAGCTGATCCCGTCTGGGGTAGGTGACCAAATGCATATGGCTGCAGCCCACGTGCTGGAGGGGGTGTGGGTTAGCTTCGTTTTCCTCAATCGGAGTGGGGCCGGCATTAGTGAAAAGGAAGCATGACGCAATCGGGCAATTGGACGCGCTAACAAAACAAAAAAAAGTACTCCTAGCTATGGTACCTGATATTTCTCGGGAAGGCTGCCTTCCGCTCCCTGTGCACGAAGTATATCTCGCTCCAGCTGATCCAGCCAGGCCTTCCACTCCCGCAGAATCTTTCTTTCCTCCCTCTGGACATACACACAAGCATATATACTTATCTTCTTTATTGTCTTTGTATTAGCCACAAGACAACCTCAACCAACATCACACTAACCAATGGTGTACTACCCTGATTAGTTGAAAAATTGCTTGGAGAAAAGTTACTAAAGCACTAACCAAAAAGGCGCCCGAAACAGGAACCCACACATACCTCAAGAATTAGCTCAATATCATGAGGCTCATACTGTCCAGGGAGGCAAGACACACAAAGAGATGCAAACACAAGACATCAAGATGTTAGCAGGAAGAGAGAGAGAGAGGGTAAGTGCAAGGGAGAAGAAAGAAAATGCAGATAGAGCCCACTACAAACACTGCCTACACAAAAAAGTAAGGTGCATGCAGACATGGGGTGACCTCAGCACTTACCTGCAGTGTGGGCATAGACAGGGCAAAAGTTGGAATGGAACGAGGAAGGCGCTACAAATGCACATGACACATGACAAAGAAACTGAGTGAGCATATGAAGCATGGCATTATAAAGAGTGGGATCAGGCCTGCAATGTTCACTGTGACTGGCTAGACTATATAGTGGACAAGCATAAGAGTGAGACGAATAAATAACAGCAAGCAGTAGCATTATTTCAGCTAGTGAGCAAGCAAGTAGTTGACATTTGGTGCAATAAAGCAAACCTCGTCCTGCTGTCCATCCGTCTCTGATTGGTGGGTGTCAGGATAGTGCTTAAGGAACTGAGCCACATAGGTCATAATGGACTTCTCATCAGGCTTATCCACATCAACATCTGCAAAAACAGAAATTAAAGACATATTATATTAATAATATTTACCTAATACACTACCCAAAAATGGCTTAAATCCAATCGTATTAGATTTCCTATACCAAACCTATCAATATTATACTGTCATGTAAATAAAGCCAAACAATGTAATAAATAAAAACAGGAAATGTAACAGTTTTAAAGGCAAGAGTTATTAAAATAAATAGGTATATGAACACCTCTCCTAATTACTGAGTTTAGGTGTTTCAGTACCTATATGTACACATCTCCTAATTACTGAGTTTAGATGTTTCAGTACCTATATGTACACATCTCCTAATTACTGAGTTTAGATGTTTCAGTACCTATATGTACACATCTCCTAATTACTGAGTTTAGGTGTTTCAGTACCTATATGTACACATCTCCTAATTACTGAGTTTAGATGTTTCAGTACCTATATGTACACATCTCCTAATTACTGAGTTTAGATGTTTCAGTACCTATATGTACACCTCTCCTAATTACTGAGTTTAGATGTTTCAGTACCTATATGTACACATCTCCTAATTACTGAGTTTAGATGTTTCAGTACCTATATGTACACCTCTCCTAATTACTGAGTTTAGGTGTTTCAGTACCTATATGTACACATCTCCTAATTACTGAGTTTAGATGTTTCAGTACCTATATGTACACATCTCCTAATTACTGAGTTTAGATGTTTCAGTACCTATATGTACACATCTCCTAATTACTGAGTTTAGATGTTTCAGTACCTATATGTACACCTCTCCTAATTACTGAGTTTAGGTGTTTCAGTACCTATATGTACACATCTCCTAATTACTGAGTTTAGATGTTTCAGTACCTATATGTACACATCTCCTAATTACTGAGTTTAGATGTTTCAGTACCTATATGTACACATCTCCTAATTACTGAGTTTAGATGTTTCAGTACCTATATGTACACATCTCCTAATTACTGAGTTTAGATGTTTCAGTACCTATATGTACACATCTCCTAATTACTGAGTTTAGATGTTTCAGTACCTATATGTACACATCTCCTAATTACTGAGTTTAGATGTTTCAGTACCTATATGTACACATCTCCTAATTACTGAGTTTAGATGTTTCAGTACCTATATGTACACATCTCCTAATTACTGAGTTTAGATGTTTCAGTACCTATATGTACACATCTCCTAATTACTGAGTTTAGATGTTTCAGTACCTATATGTACACCTCTCCTAATTACTGAGTTTAGATGTTTCAGTACCTATATGTACACCTCTCCTAATTACTGAGTTTAGATGTTTCAGTACCTATATGTACACCTCTCCTAATTACTGAGTTTAGATGTTTCAGTACCTATATGTACACCTCTCCTAATTACTGAGTTTAGATGTTTCAGTACCTATATGTACACCTCTCCTAATTACTGAGTTTAGATGTTTCAGTACCTATATGTACACCTCTCCTAATTACTGAGTTTAGATGTTTCAGTACCTATATGTACACCTCTCCTAATTACTGAGTTTAGGTGTTTCAGTACCTATATGTACACCTCTCCTAATTACTGAGTTTAGATGTTTCAGTACCTATATGTACACATCTCCTAATTACTGAGTTTAGGTGTTTCAGTACCTATATGTACACCTCTCCTAATTACTGAGTTTAGGTGTTTCAGTACCTATATGTACACATCTCCTAATTACTGAGTTTAGATGTTTCAGTACCTATATGTACACCTCTCCTAATTACTGAGTTTAGATGTTTCAGTACCTATATGTACACCTCTCCTAATTACTGAGTTTAGGTGTTTCAGTACCTATATGTACACCTCTCCTAATTACTGAGTTTAGATGTTTCAGTACCTATATGTACACATCTCCTAATTACTGAGTTTAGATGTTTCAGTACCTATATGTACACATCTCCTAATTACTGAGTTTAGGTGTTTCAGTACCTATATGTACACCTCTCCTAATTACTGAGTTTAGATGTTTCAGTACCTATATGTACACATCTCCTAATTACTGAGTTTAGATGTTTCAGCCACACCCATTGCTAACACACATAATATATGTCCAGTATAAAAAATAAAACATATTTCTTATTTAAAAAATCATATTCTTCCAACATTGTGACAACAGTTTAATAAATGACCTTACCTGTTCCAGCACAAAGGCATGATGTGATAAGTTTGACATAAAGTACCAACTCAGGCCTTCAGGCTCCAGGCCTTCAGTACCTGACCTCACGAATGCTCTTTTGATGGCATGACCACAAATTCCAACATACATTTTTCAAATTTCTCCCAAATGCATTGAGGTTCCATATTAATGTCCATAGTTTTCTGATGGGTTGCCCAACAAGCTAATGGTCAGGCATCCACATTTGGCCATACAGTATATTTAGCCTTTCACAGATTCAGTAATTTTATCAGACTAGCACTAGTCTTTGCTCCTAAAGTACCATTACCTTATATAAAATATTGAATATTGTTATTTGCTTGTAATGAGGCAACATGTATATAAATATAAATATATGAATCTTATAAATCTTGGAATGGAATGAGCACAAAGAAAGCTATGGCACCTTCAGGGTCTAGAAGGCGTGGGATTCCCAGCTCATGTTCTGCCAAAGTAAAGGCTTCCTCCAGATTCTCATGGTTGCTTCTTCTCCTCACAAGCTCCATATCCACCAGGTCTGGGCGAATTGCATATATGACAGAGTTGAAGGCCACACCACTGCGCCAGCTAGGACCAAAGTCTTTCACCTCAATCCCAAGGCGACTTTTTACACACACACACAAAAAAAATATGTTATTACTGTACATTTTTACAGTCAAAGCCAATGTAATCTGGAGAAAGCATGACATACCTGGTGGCTGTGGACTGCACCCATCGTAGTAGGGCTTTCTTGGCACCACCCTGGAACTTAGTTGTGACTTTTCGTTTCATTGGTGGACTGTCTGTTTTAGAATTAGCCATGCTGTCTACAGAGGATGCGCTGTTGGACAGGGCCTGCAAGGCTGGAAGGTTACTGGTCAACTCTTCAATCTGCAAAAGGTACAAGAAATTATCAACACATTTCCAGTGAAAAGACAATTGACTATTTAAAATTATCATGTATCTTATAGATCACCTGGAAATAGAGAATAATGGTCCATATTAAGCCCAACACTATAGATGGTCTTCCATCAGCAATGTCAGTTGCATTAATATTTACTAGTTTGATCTGTGAAAAAAAATATAGAATTTTTTAGTTATATAAACTTAACATAAACCCCTTTTTATAAAGGAACTTAAGGTACAAACCGTCAAAATCCCTGTCATTTTTGTCAGCAAAAGCAAGCCAGGCAGAAAAAAAAAAAATAGCCCATTCGTTCTACTTTACTAAGCCAGATCACTAAGCCAGATCCAAAATTCAAACATTGCTCATCCAAACAAGCACCATCATTGTTTTTTAACCAAATTCCAAAATTAAAAAATAACTAATTCCCTCATAATGTTCTTATTTTTATGCCTGTCTGATTTCTGTAAAGTAAAATTAAACAGCAAACCAATGAAACTTAAGTGCAGTGTAGGTACATTTGACAACCGAAATTTCCTAAAAAACAGATAAGCATGAGCAAACAACCATAAGCAGACAGTAGGATGCAGCTCCAGGGTGTACTGACCGGAGATCCTCTGTACACAGACTGAGAGAAGGCATGGCAGGAGAAATGGCAAATTAAGACACTACTGGACACTGGACAATGTGGATATTGACTAAGTGTTATTTTGTTTGTTTTTGCACGTCATTGCACTGCATTGTCTGACCTGCAGCAACCCTGACCAGAATAAAGAAGTGGTAAAACATGAAGATGAATGAATAAATGAATGAATGAATGAATAAATGAATAAATTGATTTATTATTATTTTTAAATATGTTACTTAAAATAGAACATTATCCTGTTTAAACAGTTGCTTGTTATTCATTAACCACTGTTTAGTAATCATTGTAACTGACTAACATTTGAAATGGACTATTTTAGTCTTTATACTGATGATTTAAACTGGTTTACTTTTTCATTAAAGATATGTGTATTATTTTTTCCATATTTACCTAAAACAGCAAAAGTTAATAGCATATAATTAAGGACCTACCTAATTCAAAGGAGCCTTTTTTTACATGTATTATGCAGTGAAATTCAAAATGTAAGGTTTGTGTTTAGCAATTTAAAAATTTTTCATTGATTATGGAATCCCCAAAGGGACAAAATGCACTCAATATGTAAACACATATAGCAATTAAGCAATCGGTTAGTCAAAATGTCCAAGATGTCGAAGTCTAAAGCAGCTAACAACACTACTCAGGTAACTGAGTTTGAGTTCGTGTTTGAGACGAGCTGTTTTAGGTTTAGGTTTACATTCAACTATTAAGGTGGGCAGGACTGTGTATTGTAGCTTCCATTTATTCTATCGTTCAATTTATGACTGCCGTGAAATGTAGCACTTTTCTTTTAAAATCCGTGAAATCTGTGATTTTTGAAAAACAAGGTTCGTGAAATTAAGCACATTTTCCCGTGAATTTAGTAGTGCCCTACATATAATATAACATCTGTGGATGAAGATATTTTGGTACTAAACTGAATGTAAAGCAATGTATAGCAAAAGAACTGCAACACGAACAAATGTATTCTATTGGGTTAATATATTTGGACAGACACAAGGTTTAGTGTGAACATTTTCTTACCCTCCTGCCTTCCAAGAACTTAAGTGCAGTGCCGATATTGGACACCCAATGGATTCTTTTTAGCTGCCGACCCTGTTCGCATGGCTGTGGAGAGAAGGATTGAGGTTTTCTATTCATAGAAGGAAATTTGATTCCTCACTAAATCCAGCAGCTTTCAAAAAGCATTAAATAAAATGATCCAGACAGATAACCGGTAGAACTGTAGAGACGACAGAGATTAACTATCATGAGGTATTAACACTTACTAATCTCTGCCCAGACAGCACCTCCAGCAGACCCAGCAGTTTCACCCCATCCTTGATGTCCTCAAAAAGATCATTGATCTCGAAAGGAGGTTTATGCTGCAGTAAAGACACAAATAGAATAAGAAGTTATAAATGATAAAACCTTTGTCACTGTTGTTAATTAGCATAGCTTGTAGATCAAAATATCTCTGCACCTATGTTGGGAAGGAAAAAGCCGAACAGCTTTTTTGTTCTACCCAGTAATTACAAGAGCCCCGCTGTTCATGCTGTGACAGAATGAACTGGCCAAAGTGTGCAACGTATGGCATGTTAGCCTGCAGCCTTTACATCAATGCCTGCAAGAAAGAAGTCCTTTTCCCTTTCCAAATAAAATGATTCCACATGCAAATCACTTGTATAAAAAAAGTAACTGCCCACCTCATTACTGAATTATGCAGTTGGGAAAATTTAATTGGTTATAACATAATAAAAAGAACCAGAGCTTTGAAATAAAACCATTTAGCACTGCAAACCTTACCAACAAAGTTAGGCAGTTACCTTAATGTTTCCACAGAAACACTATGCAATAATATTTGGAAACTCCTCAAGTATATCAGTCAGAAAAGAGTAATGAAGCTCTAGAGTGATTCTCTCCAAATTAAGGAAACCTGTAACAGCAATTATTCTACATTATTAATCTCAAATTTGGTTTTCAAGTCATTCCGATCTGAGTTGCTCGTTTCTCAGTCGGGTCTGTATTTGAACCTAGTAGAGACACTGAAATATCCTGAAACGAGCACTTCATGCCCAAAAAATCTGATCTGAGTGTCTGATTTAAAACAGTTTGACAAAAAAGCCGGTTTTTAAGTGGATGAGCATTTCATTTGGTAACATGAATACTTTTTTTACATTTACATTTGAAGCATTTAGCAGATTCTTCAGTAAACATGTACCTACTATAGTACAACATCAAGTAGGCAACCATTTAGAAAACAAATCTGCTAAAACCTTGCTTGAATAAACATGCATAAGTAGAACTGCAGCTGCTCATTACATTTACTGCATTTAGCGGATGCTTTTATACAAAGCGACTTACAATTGTGACCAAATATTATCCAAACTATTGAAGGTTAAGGGCCCAACAGTGGCAATCTGGCAGTGATTGGGCTTGAGCCAGCAACCATCTTTTAGCAGCAATAACAGTAGCTTAGCCACTTAGCTTACCGTGAAATCATAACAAATATGCAATAAAAGAGGCAGAAAATGGACCATTGCTTGTTGTTGATATAGATATTCTTTCTTTCTTTCTTTCTTTCTTTCTTTCTTTCTTTCTTTCTTTCTTTCTTTCTTTCTTTCTTTCTTTCTTTCTTTCTTTCTTTCTTTCTTTCTTTCTTTCTTTCTTTCTTTCTTTCTTTCTTTCTTTCTTTCTTTCTTTCTTTCTTTCTTTCTTTCTTTCTTTCTTTCTTTCTTTCTTTCTTTCCAGAGTAGTTTGCTTGATACTGTGCTCACCACTAGATGCAACATAGCACGTAAATTAACTTCACTTTAGTAGATACTGAAAAACATTATTTTTGGCTACACCATATTGCAAAACAAAGTTTTTGCCAGAGGAAATAGAAACAATGAGAAAAGGTAACTGCTGAGTCAGAGCTTACCAAGCATTTTCCATGTTCCAGAAAAGAAGTGAGCATATAAATTCAGTTTCTACAGAATAAGCAAGGGATGCAAGAATAAAAATGCTATTGGAGTAAAAAAGGCAAGAAACATATTGGGCAAGTTAAGCTGTAACGTCTGACAGTAGTATCTGAGAGAGCTGTAGCTGGCTATGAATTCTATTATACCTTTTATTGTAGTTTCTAAACTGTTGAGTGCAAAGCCTCTAAACCCAATCAGATATTGAACTGAATACTTAAAACACTCTATTTGTGCCAAAACATTCCTTTTTGTAAGGCACCAAAGTGATTTGTCACCAAAACAACTAATCATGTAAAATAAAGCAACCACTCTGCAACAAATGGACTAAAAATGCCACTAATACTGTATAAAGGTGATAGACAAAATACCTGAAATACTACAAGCCCCAGAAAAGTAGGGACAGTTTGTAAAATGCAATAAAAACAATAACATGTTACTCGTTCATTTGTTTAACTTATAAAAGTACGAATAATTGACTTTTAATGTTTTGGCTGACCAACTGGTTTCGAATCTGAAGCCTGCAACACACTTATAAAGATTGGGATGTATAAAAAAGAGTAAAAAGTTTTTCCACTGTTTTAAAACATTTACACAATAAGCAGGTGAATTTGGTAACAGGTGAGGGTAGCATGATATAAAAAGAAGATCCACTGAAGGCTTAGTTTTTGCAAGCAAAGATGGGTCGCAGCATAGAGATTTGTGTGTAACCTGTCAATCAGTTTAAAGAGAACAAGGTTGCAAATCATTTTAGTCGCATCCATTTGTTGTATGTAATATTGTGAAAAGATTTAGGAAAGATGGAAAAATCTTAGTCTGTGACCACTGTTAAATGTGCGGGCCCTTCAAGCCATCAGACAGAACTGCATGAGAAACTGTTTGCTACTGTGATAATTTAGCAAATTGGCCCAGGAATACCTCAGAAATCCATTGTCACTTAACACAGTCCACCACAGCATCAAGAAATGCAACCTGAAACTCTATTATGGTAGGAAAAATCCATAAGTCAATTCTCTGTAGAAACACCACCAAGTTCTCAGGGCACAAGCTAAACTTGTAAGGAGCAATAGACAGTGGAAATGGGTGCTGTGGTCAGATGAGTCCATGTTTCAGATTATTTTTGGAAAAGAACAAACGTTAAGTACTATGTGCTTAAGACAGAAAGGACTATCCAGACTATTAGCAACATAATTTGCAAAAGCCAGCATCTGTCATAGTATGGGCATGCATCAAAGACTTGCTTGTTTGTACTACTAATGTAGAGGTGTATACTGGGATTTTAGACACATACTGCCATTCAGACAAAGTCTTTTCCCGAGAAGTACTTGGTCATTTCAGCGAGACGATGCCTGGCCTCATTTTGCACACATAATTTACATTTACATTTTTGGCATTTAGCAGACGCTTTTATCCAAAGCGACTTACAGTACAGTTACAGTATACAGTCTGAGCGATTGAGGGTTAAGGGCCTTGCTCAAGGGCCCAACAGCAGCAACCTGGCAATGGTGGGGCTTGAACCAGCATCCCTCTGATTACCAGTCCAGTACCTTAACCACTAGGCTACGGCTTGCCTTACATTTGTTTATAGTTATAAAATACAATTAAATTCGTCAGTTTTTTTCAGTCAGTCAGTACTTTTTTAAGAGAATCATCAAATCAAAAATTCTTGTTTGTACTGCAATTTACAAAATGCCAAACTTTTTCTGAAATAGGGTTTGTGCATAAAAAAGGAGTTTGACTTAGGTGACTAAATCACAGTTAAAACATACACTAACAGTTATTTTTCTTAGGTTGACTTCGGGACTGGAGATCCCACTGCACAATATAGACATGACAGTGATGCACTACAGAGCTACACTGCTCAGTTCTTAACCTCGGCACTGATAGTATGTGCAAAAGTAATGCAGTACTGAAGCTTTGACGTGATATGAAACTTGGCATTGCAAAACACAAACACACTTCGTCCTTATATTTACTAAATTTTTTATTAATGCAAAGTAAATCAAGCTGCAGCAAAACTTTCTGCCAGGCAGATTTTTACCATGTAAATCCCTCCCAGAACTTTTAAAAGTTTTCTTTTTGAATGATACAGCTACATCCTAATATTATACATATATAAACACAATGTCGTCCTTTCACCTGAGTACAAAACCACTAAGCAAAATGCCAAAGGCTTTAGGAGCAGACTTTATCCTGCTGAGAATTGTTCCAAGCCTTATTGTGCACCATCTGCACATATAAAGTTTCCAAACTCTCTCTCTCTTTTTCAATTTTTCACACAAACACACACACACCTTGGACTGTAATAGCAACAGCCAGCCTTTCTTTAAGCATTGCTTTCCATTTAGCTATTCATTTTAACAGAGTTATAAATAAATAAATTAAAGCCAATTATTAAAGTGCGACATGTGACTCACCACACTACAAATGCTGAGTGGGTGGAAGTGACAGCACTTAAGCTATTAGACTTGCTTAGTCCTAAAGCAGTTATATTAGTTACTATTTAACATTTTAATTATTTGTTTTCTTATTCTTACTTTTTCATGTGAAATAGACAACACAATTCTATTAATATAATAATCATTATTTCCTGCTTTAATCTGATGACAGAAAAAAACATAATGCAGTCATTTTAAAGTGACATTTTCAACCCAGTCACACTCCTCATATCACAGCTTACAATATTACAATGTGTATCATTTGTGAACAAGGTTGCACATTTTATGTAGATTATTGTGTATCTTAACAGGCAATGTGACACAGCTCTGTAAACAATATTCTTCAATAAATCTCCACAATATTTCTAAAATAACCCTAAATGAAGAATCTAACAATAATAACAGCCTCTCTTGAGGTTCCATTGTTTGAATCGTGTGTTCTGTCTCTTTCATAACCAACTGCTCTCCAGAGAAACAGACACAACATCAGAGAGCAAGCACAATCTGATCAAAGAAGTGGGAGTCCACTACAAAGAACCATTTATTCAGTGCACACAGGACATAAACAAGCACACTTCATATTATTTACAGCGGAACAGTTTTGTACAGTATGGCATTCAACCAGTAGCCATGATCCCTGAGCTATTGTTGTTTACTGAGCTGTGCTAAGCATGACCTTTAATAACAATCATGGTCATGGTCATAATCGTGACAGTGATTATACACTCGCTCGACTTTGCTCAAGATGGCAGGCACAGATCTAATCACATGGGCTATTTTGTGTTCATAAATAAGTAATAGAATTACAAACAAGTCACCACATAACTCATTGATGTCAGAAAAGAGTCAATCTTAACCAGCAGATTAAGACATACAAAATCAAGACATAAAAAATCTCACCTTGGCCAAATGTGAATTAATCCACTTTGTAAATGTTCTTTTCTGGACTGCCTCCTGTTCATCTGTAAAAAACAAGTGAAAAATACATAAGCATAATTCATTGAGAAATCAATTGATAAAAACATGCCCCAGACATTAAAATAAAAGTTTGTCATGTGTAATCTTCTTCAGGAAATGTAAAAGGCCTTTGCATATTTAGTTTAAATCAGTGATTGTACGTCTAATGTTGTTATATGTTAGTTGTATATTTAAAGCAATCAACAAAAGAACAAACAGAAGGTAAATAAAATGAAAATTACATATGTTTATTACAATTATTGCAATTACTAGGTATTTGCGAACAATGAGAAATCAACAGTCTCACCACATATTACTAGGCTTCATTTCTCACATCAGGATAGAGCAGTTACACTCCATGTTTACCTTTATCTCATGTTTTAAATAAAGTGCACTTTTAAAGATAGTTATGACTTAAGAAATTTTTACTTTTAAACCTGTGAGGATGAAAATGTAGTTTGTGTTTGTAGTTTTTGCTTTTCTGCCCTTTTAGTAACCTCTGTATTGTCCATCAGTGTTAAATATGAGTGAGCATTAGGTAAAAATAGAACTGACTGGCAAACTGCCCATAACAGGGAACAGACTAGCCACCAGAACAGAACAAAATTTAGAATAATGGTGAGGTACTGCTTAGCAATGATTCAAAGATTGTTGTAACAGCAGTTGTACAGCCACAATAAGAGGATTATTTATTAGGCAATGCAGATCAGCTAAAGTCCTTTTTGTGTGCAAAATGCATTTCATGGACACTTATAGATTTATTTTATTAAAACTTATTAACCCCACTTATAGAACCACTGATAACAGATCGATAAATAGCTTAAATAGAGTTAAAAAGAGATTCATTTAAATTAGCTTTTTCATACAAGACACTGTGATCATTCTCAAGCAGAGTACTGATTAAGTTACCCCCAATTCTGATGTCTGTTGATGTCTGATGACTGAACATTACTACAAGCCATTTTAAACTGACCTTTAAGTAACCTTCAGCTTTAATCAAAGCTAGCAGCAATCGTAGATAAGACTGTGCTTTATTTTTTATCAAGACAGACAAATTAGTTATTTGATTTGAGCCCTGATTTAACTGACTAAAAAAGTTTTGTACATTACTTGTTAAGAAGTAAACAATATAATTTAAAATGTTATAATAAAAATATATACAATAAAAAGTTAAAATGAAGTATGAACAACACAACTGGCACAATCATGATCAAGCACACCAATAACTAAAAACTATCTTTGCACAAATAAATACTCACATGTTGTACAAATATATTATGAGGAGCACAGATGACTTGTTGATACATTTATTAACACTGAAGACAGGCTGTAAATTGCTGACCTTTACAATACATTAAGAAGTTAACCAAAAAGACAATTTGCACAGAACATGCCAAAGCTTTAGGCACTTGTGATGACATGTCATGATAGGTCACCCCAGTATCATTCACGTTTATGTGAGATGGGATCAGCGAGTGCACATTAAATGCATTCACAAGAGACTCTGTTCTCTTCTTGCATGCTCTTATTAGGCGCAATAACTAGGACACCATTTCCATGTAAACATTTATGCCAGTGCAGCTTTAGAAGACTATGGCCATCTCTAAATCTCACATGCGCACTTGATATGCAGTTAAAATAAGTTCACACATGCAGCAGACACCTGTGCGAACTCACTAATGGACCAGCAGTGAAGAGCCTTGAAACTGATCGGTAATTACCTCTCTGTGTAGGAGGACCTCAGCTGATCAGCATGTTTAGTGAGGCCCTCTGCTGTTACTGCATTTCTTGTTCATGCATCTGATTCACCTACATACAGCACAGTACACACTACATATAAATCTGTGCAAGACTGTGCTGTTGGTCTCACTCATACAGCCTTTTGGAGGATGACAGGAGCACTTACCACGAAGATACTGAAAGAATCCAGTCACCAGGTTCAGAGATGTGGTCTTTTTTACAGCAACGTCCTTAAACTGAGCCATTCTGCCATGTTCTGTACTCCCACTCTTTCTCAGTGTTAGTCACAGTGTGTGTGTGTGTATGTGTGTGTGAAGATGTCATCCAAAGAGGAAAGGCTGGCAAATTCTATCTATCCTTTATTCGCTCAGGAAACAAAACAGAGCCGGCCGCACTGTTTTCCCAGCGCACACATCCCGTTTTCTCCTCCCTCTCTCTCTTTCCCTCTCTCTCCCCCTCTCACTCTCTTTTTCATGCACACACACACCCCTGAGCTGTGAAAGGCCCCTAATGGAGGGCAGTTTTTTTAGTCAGGCAGCTTGCTCTTGTCGGCAATGCAGAGAAGCCAAGCTACTGTGGATGTGTGCAACCCCCGCCGATCTGCTCAGCCTCCCGCACCATCCCCAGCATCTCATCATCTCTAGCAGTGCACCTCCAATCAGTGTGCACAAAGCCATGATGTCACAGGGTTGCCAGTTTTAATCTGGTGTATGCAGGATGTGGGGTTCATTCTTATGCAGCTTTCCCTCTAATGTGCCACCAAAACAAGCCATTCAGGACCAGAATGCAAAAATGACTCAGCAATTTTTTTCTGAGTTACCATCAAGATCATAATAAAGGGTTGCTGATAAAATGAGGACTTACAAGGTAATGAGAACTTCCTGTTGAATGTCTTAAAATACTTTTTGTTCTGCATTTTTGAGAAGGCAATAAGGTACTGGGTGCAACAACAACATGAGGGAGCTGATGCACAAAACTGAGCAAAATGGAGCAGAAGAATCAAAGGAAAGCTGGGTATCATAAATGTCCAATAAATGTCTGGGTACTAAATAATTTATGTGCAAAATGGTGTTAAGCATCTACCACCTGCTTCTTAGCACTACTGGCCTGTTACGTCCACTGTGAGCTTTGAGCAGTCCACAGTCTCTGTCCAGGTAATACTGGTGCTGTCACACTTTCCTTTAGATAACAGTAACTACATAGAATATCACCACAGCCAAGGTGAAGTGTGGCATTTTTTTTTACCATTTACAGACTTTTGTGCTTTTTCCCATCCATATATTGACAAATCAAGCCTCCTGTAAATACAGACAAGCCAAGTGGACATTTTATAATTCATGTACAGTACGTCATCAGCAACCTTACAGCAACCATAAGACAAATGCAAAAGCCTTTTTTTAACTACATATTCAGACACTGTACTTAATGGTCTGTAAATCAGTTTATTTTCTGTTGCTGTGGTAATCCCTGTTATTTTATGTCCTATACTATGTGTGTAAGCATATAGAGCTTTATAGAGAGTAGAAAAGTGCTGTATTTCTATGCTTTTTTTTATATCTGCAACAGTTAAAGTCAGTATTTCATTTTCACTGGGCTTTTTGCATTTTCCCCTAGTCTATTCAATTACACTTAATCAGATCAAATAATCACATGATCACAAGAAAATGTATTTCGCTTGTGACAACATGCATATTTTAGATAACATATTTCAGTCTTTTGTGCAATGATAAGGTACAGAAAAACACCAGAGATAAAGGGCAAGTTCACATGGGCTAAATGTACATTCGGTACATTGGCAGCAGGAGCTGATCTTGTATTAGCAAATAAATCCAATTTCATCTTAAATTTTAACAAAACTAAACCATATTTGGCCAAAATAACTCTTGCGCTGCATTTTCATATGTAATGCAGAAAAAAACAATACTCAATCTAAAATTGGGACACCCCTGCTTTTGATCCACAGGTAAGCTTATTTTTCGTAAGTGAGGCAGTCTAGAAAGGCATTATCATCCTTGCTGAAGTATGAAGAATTTAAGTGTTTAGAGCAAGATGTGTGTCTGGCTCAATTACACGTCCATTAAATGTGACTGTAATAGGCAGAAAACAGAGTGCGCATCTGTGTTACAGAGGACCAAGCTCTAAATTAAATTATACTCTCCAAATCCTTTGAAAGTTTGTACTTAACATAAATTAGAAACAGAGTATACATTTGGCAACAGGTCAGATGCACATTAGGTAGCTATAGCTTGCTTACAGGGGCTGCCCACAATAAGGATTAGTGGTTTATTTTGTCCACCAGGGACCACTGTAAAACCGGAATGTCTACTTATGCATTTAGCACATTTAAAGCATTAAGGTCAATGAGACGTGTCCATGTCCATTTTATACTTTTTAACCACCAGGCAAAAATCAAACAAAGGAAACTAATGACATTTTATAACTATCAAGACCTTTTGTAATTTTATATTGTTTGCATTTTTACAAAATATTGTAATTTAACATTGTGTGTAATTATACACAATACTTTTATTTATGGCTTGCTAATAGCACGTTTAAAATTAAACCAGCACAATATGCCACTCAGGTGGCGAAGCGGTAAAACACACGCTGTTAACCTGAGCTGAGATCTCAAATACATTGTATCGACTCTCGGCTTTGCCTTGTCGACTGAGGCTTAGTGGCCACATGAACAACGATTGGCCTGTTGTTCAGATAAGGGGCGGGATTAAGCCGTATGGGGACTCTCTCTCAGACTAGTGCGATTACGACCTCTGCTGGCTGGTTGGTGGCGCCTGCACGGAGATGGGAAAGGAGTGCGGTAGAGGGTGTGGCTCTCCGTACACAGCGCTGTACTGCACTGCACTCGTCAAGTGTAGGTGATAAGATGTTAGATTGCTGTGCACATGTCGGAGGGGGTGTGGAGCAGCCTCGTCCTCCCCAATCAGGAGCAGGGACCAGCATTAGTGAGAGGATGATTGACAGGCAGATATTAGATGTGCTAAAGTGGGAGAAAAAGGAAAAAAAAAAAAAAAACAGCCACTAACCAGGTATTTTCAGGAGTCTCACAGATAGCACTAACATGGATCATATGCATTGTGTATTACTCAGTCACTCGTACCACTGCCTCGAGCACACAGTAGGAGTTATTTTAGAGGCAATGAGGTGATTTCCCATCCGGCCTTCTATACCTTAGGCATGGCTGAATTTGTCTGTAGGGCAATTTACATTGCCCAAGGAGACTTAAACCCTGTTCTCAGCTGTGGTGGGCTAGAGCACTGCTGTGCCACCCAACCACCTTACATTACTCCTCCTAAGTAATTTTCTCTTACTTTAGAAGCTGGGATCTCTTATTATATTTATCACTTTGTAAAATTGCCAGGAAAACCTCCCAAAATATGCAGACGTTCTACTGGCTGCTATAAATTGTCTGTGAAATACTAAATGAGTGTAAACATGGATTGGTGGCCTGATTCTATGCCTTGCACCCAATCCTTACAGCTTTCCAATCAGACTAAAATGGTTACCAAGATTAAATGAATTAATGTTTTTTTTTTTTAATTAATGTGTTGTGATTATAAATAAACCCAATGTCATGGCCATCAGTGGCCAAGAGTCCAAAACAGCATAGTTGGCCGCGCATACTGGGTAAAGAACTGTGATTCCTGACTCTACAGTCAGTCACAACACTGGACATTAACACACTGAGAATAAGACAATTTGCATCTTTCCACAGACAAATTTACTGTACTTGTGGGTAAAATGTTGGGGAACTACTTTGAAATATTTACTGGCAGTGTAATACAATAACATTAAAAGCATTTCCCACTGACTTACACTTTTATTATTAATTTAAAAAATGGAAGTACATTGCAAGTAAAAAAAAAAATTGTAAAGATTGTGGTGAATTTGTGTACATTTATTAATTAGTTTACTGGATGTGTACAATCTAATGTTGTAACAAAGCCAAGCCATGCAGTCATGTTACAAAAAGTAGTAAATTGAATTCCTACCATTACTGTTCAAAAATAACAAAATAATAACAAAGGAACAAATGAAGCTGTTTTGGAATAAGTGTATTGTGGGTTTTCTGAAAACATGACAAATTTTGCTGGGTTAGAAATATACATACAGCAACTTACATTATTAATGTGATGGTGTATAAAACCTTTCCAAAGATCTAACCTACATTATTAATGTGATAGTGAAGAAACACTTTCCAAAGTCCTAACCACACCCCAATCAAGACTATCTGGCAGAGCTGTGGTAGCTCACTGGTTAAGGTACTGGACTAGCAATTGGAAAGTTACTGGTTTAGGCCCCACCACATCAAAGCCATTGTTGGCCCCCTAAACAAAGCTCCTAACCCTCTATTGTGTTATAATGATATACAACTGTTAGTGTTTCAGATAATACCATCTGCTAAATGCCACAAATGTAAATGTGAAATGTATATGTATGTGGACTGTACTGAACTTCCAATCTGGCCTTTCATGCTTCAGACACAGCTAATTAGATATATACATATATATACAGTGTGTCACAAAAGTGAGTACACCCCTCACATTTCTGCAGATATTTAAGTATATCTTTTCATGGGACAACACTGACAAAATGACACTTTGACACAATGAAAAGTAGTCTGTGTGCAGCTTATATAACAGTGTAAATTTATTCTTCCCTCAAAATAACTCAATATACAGCCATTAATGTCTAAACCACCGGCAACAAAAGTGAGTACACCCCTAAGAGACTACACCCCTAAATGTCCAAATTGAGCACTGCTTGTCATTTTCCCTCCAAAATGTCATGTGACTCGTTAGTGTTACTAGGTCTCAGGTGTGCATAGGGAGCAGGTGTGTTCAATTTAGTAGTACAGCTCTCACACTCTCTCATACTGGTCACTGAAAGTTCCAACATGGCACCTCATGGCAAAGAACTCTCTGAGGATCTTAAACGATGAATTGTTGTGCTACATGAAGATGGCCAAGGCTACAAGAAGATTGCCAACACCCTGAAACTGAGCTGCAGCACAGTGGCCAAGATCATCCAGCGTTTTAAAAGAGCAGGGTCCACTCAGAACAGACCTCGCGTTGGTCGTCCAAAGAAACTGAGTGCACGTGCTCAGCGTCACATCCAACTGCTGTCTTTGAAAGATAGGCGCAGGAGTGCTGTCAGCATTGCTGCAGAGATTGAAAAGGTGGGGGGTCAGCCTGTCAGTGCTCAGACCATACGCCGCACACTACATCAAATTGGTCTGCATGGCTGTCACCCCAGAAGGAAGCCTCTTCTGAAGTCTCTACACAAGAAAGCCCGCAAACAGTTTGCTGAAGACATGTCAACAAAGGACATGGATTACTGGAACCATGTCCTATGGTCTGATGAGACCAAGATTAATTTGTTTGGTTCAGATGGTCTCAAGCATGTGTGGCGGCAATCAGGTGAGGAGTACAAAGATAAGTGTGTCATGCCTACAGTCAAGCATGGTGGTGGGAATGCCATGGTCTGGGGCTGCATGAGTGCAGCAGGTGTTGGGGAGTTACATTTCATTGAGGGACACATGAACTCCAATATGTACTGTGAAATACTGAAGCAGAGCATGATCCCCTCCCTCCGTAAACTGGGTCGCAGGGCAGTGTTCCAGCATGATAATGACCCCAAACACACCTCTAAGACGACCACTGCTTTATTGAAGAGGCTGAGGGTAAAGGTGATGGACTGGCCAAGCATGTCTCCAGACCTAAACCCAATAGAACATCTTTGGGGCATCATCAAGCGGAAGGTGGAGGAGCGCAAAGTCTCGAATATCCGCCAGCTCCGTGATGTCGTCATGGAGGAGTGGAAAAGCATTCCAGTGGCAACCTGTGAAGCTCTGGTAAACTCCATGCCCAGGAGAGTTAAGGCAGTTCTGGGAAATAATGGTGGCCACCCAAAATATTGACACTTCAGGAACTTTCACTAAGGGGTGTACTCACTTTTGTTGCCGGTGGTTTAGACATTAATGGCTGTATATTGAGTTATTTTGAGGGAAGAATAACACTGTTATATAAGCTGCACACAGACTACTTTTCATTGTGTCAAAGTGTCATTTTGTCAGTGTTGTCCCATGAAAAGATATACTTAAATATCTGCAGAAATGTATGGGGTGTACTCACTTTTGTGATACACTGTACATACACATATATATACAGTGCCTTGCAAAAGTATTCAGCCCCCTTGAACTTTTCAACCTTTTGCCACATTTCAGGCTTCAAACATAACGATATGAAATTGTAATTTTTTGTGAAGAATCAACAACAAGCGGGACACAATCGTGAAGTGGAACGAAATTTATTGGATATTTTAAACTTTTTTTAGAAATAAAAAACTGAAAAGTGGGGCGTGCAATATTATTCAGCCCCCTTGCGTTAATACTTTGTAGCGCCACCTTTTGCTGCGATTACAGCTGCAAGTCGCTTGGGGTATGTCTCTATCAGTTTTGCACATCGAGAGACAGAAATTTTTGCCCATTCTTCCTTGCAAAACAGCTCGAGCTCAGTGAGGTTGGATGGAGAGCGTTTGTGAACAGCAGTTTTCAGCTCTTTCCACAGATTCTCGATGGGATTCAGGTCTGGACTTTGACTTGGCCATTCTAACACCTGGATACGTTTATTTGTGAACCATTCCACTGTAGATTTTGCTTTATGTTTTGGATCATTGTCTTGTTGGAAGATAAATCTCCGTTCCAGTCTCAGGTCTTTTGCAGACTGCAACAGGTTTTCTTACAGAATGGTCCTGTATTTGGCTCCATCCATCTTCCCATCAATTTTAACCATCTTCCCTGTCCCTGCTGAAGAAAAGCAGGCCCAAACCATGATGCTGCCACCACCATGTTTGACAGTGGGGATGGTGTGTTCAGGGTGATGAGCTGTGTTGCTTTTACGCCAAACATAACGTTTTGCATTGTGGCCAAAAAGTTCGATTTTGGTTTCATCTGACCAGAGCACCTTCTTCCACATGTTTGGTGTGTCTCCCAGGTGACTTTTTATGGATATCTTTGAGAAATGGCTTTCTTCTTGCCACTCTTCCATAAAGGCCAGATTTGTGCAGTGTACGACTGATTGTGTCCTATGGACAGAGTCTCCCACCTCAGCTGTAGATCTCTGCAGTTCATTCAGAGTGATCATGGGCCTCTTGGCTGCATCTCTGATCAGTCTTCTCCTTGTTTGAGCTGAAAGTTTAGAGGGACGGCCGGGTCTTGGTAGATTTGCAGTGGTCTGATACTCCTTCCATTTCAATATGATCGCTTGCACAGTGCTCCTTGAGATGTTTAAAGCTTGGGAAATCTTTTTGTATCCAAATCCGGCTTTAAACTTCTCCACAACAGTATCTCGGACCTGCCTGGTGTGTTCCTTGGTCTTCATGATGCTCTCTGCGCTTTAAACAGAACTCTGAGACTGTCACAGAGCAGGTGCATTTATACGGAGACTTGATTACACACAGGTGGATTCTATTTATCACCATCAGTCATTTAGGTCAACATTGGATCTTTCAGAGATCCTCACTGAACTTCTGGAGTGAGTTTGCTGCACTGAAAGTAAAGGGGCTGAATAATATTGCACGCCCCACTTTTTAGTTTTTTATTTCTAAAAAAAGTTTAAAATATCCAATAAATTTCGTTCCACTTCACGATTGTGTCCCACTTGTTGTTGATTCTTCACAAAAAATTACAATTTCATATCGTTATGTTTGAAGCCTGAAATGTGGCAAAAGGTTGAAAAGTTCAAGGGGGCTGAATACTTTTGCAAGGCACTGTATATACACATATACATACATATACACATATACGATTATGTCTATAGAGTGCCCGCTCAGGCAGGTGGCATCACTGAGCCTCAAAACCGGGCCTGCAATGAGGTTCATAAGGCTGCCGCACTACCCAAGCACCCAGCAGAACTTGCTGTATTTGACTAGTCATGAAATCACTCAGATTTGTTGTATGTGCTCTAATTATTCAGACAGAAAAAAAATTCCAGAAGTGTCATGGAATACATTCCCCTACAAACTGAAATGAATAATTCCCAAACTTATATAAAAAAGTTAAGACCATAGGTTTGACCTCTTATCTCCCACAATAACATGATATTCAGAATGTAAAATAAGAGCAGTGTAAAAAAAAAAATTCCTTAAAATGTATGTGTGCAATTTCAATTTCATATGTTTTAATGCTGCATATGGTTAAACTACTTATTTTAATTACATTAACTTGGCACTTTTTCTGGAAACCATAAATCCAATACTTGCTCAAGCTCCTAACAATAATATCAATTGTGCGAGCAACCGAAAATGGATAGTGCGCTGGGTCCAGAAATTATAAACGAGAAAAATCACAACAAAAACTGATCACTATTAAATATTAAGATTATAAATATTAAGATTATCTCTGTGATAATGAGTAAACATAACAGTTTTGTTGTTGGCAGTGTGATGGTCTCTTTATTATGTGATAACATGTCAGATCTGTCCTCATTGGCAGCTGCTCCTGTCAGTAAGAGAAAGCTGCTGGACACTCTTGCCCTGGGCCACCTTTTCTCTCTACAGTGTAACTACTGTACATTTGCTACTGTTGCAATGAGAAATATTCAACCTGAAGACGACTAGATTGGGAACAAATGGGAGTTTCATATTCAACTTCCCACCCAACAACAGTGCCTAACCTCACCAGTGCACTTTTTTATTTTATTTTTCCTAGTTATCCTCCAAATCTAGTCGTATCCAATTACCCGATTGCATTACGCTTCCTCTCTAATGATGCTGATCCCTACTTCTGATTGAGGTGAACGAGACTGTCACACGCCCCCCGATATGTGTGCAGTAGCCGACTGCATCTTTTCACCTGCACGAAGCGAGTTCATATGCGGATCAGCTTTGTGTATGGAGAGCCACACCCTGTCCACATTATCCCTCGACTCTGTGCAGGTGCCATCAACCAGCCAGCAGAGGTCGTAATTACATCTGTTATTAGGTCCTTACACGGCCTCCCGCCCTGTATAAACAACAAGCCAATCGTTGTTCATATAGCCAGTTAAATAACAAATAACAGTTAATATTAAAAGTAATATTCAAATAAATACCTGTGGTCCTCATACCTTTATTGAAGTATTTTATAAACCTTTCATAAATAAAGAAATCTTGTAGAAGCAAATTAATGAAATTCTGAAGTACAGAAGTACATTACATTCATACAGTACAGTCATTTTTAATCAAGGAAACAGTGAGCTGGCATCAGATGTGTGGTAGTGATCAATGTGCATGGCACGCTATTTTACCACACTCTTAAGTGAAGCATGTCAGTTACCACTTACCATGAGGAAACCACACGTTTACACACGTTCTGAAACCTAGAACTGCTGCACCGACCATGGCCCCTCCCTAACAACACATCTTCTTATTTAATACCCCTCTACCATGGCAACAGTAGAGAGTCTTGCATTACAGGGAAACAATTTCCTGTTTCAGAGAATATACTTTTTTTAAAATACAGTAACATAATGTAATGGAAAGCAACATCCGATAAAATTTTAAAATAATTTTTTTTGGAGGTGAAATATCAAATAAATTATATTTAAAAGCATGACTTCCTTCCTCATAGTATAAATGCCAAGTACCGGTTACTCTCAGTTCTATTTTTGCTGTAAATATTCTACGCACTTGGGCATCTCCATGGTGATTACAGCCACACATCAATTTTCAACACAACACAAGCCACCGCACTTCACTCTGACACTACACCGGAAGCCTGTCTTAGGCAACTTTTCAAATGCCTATCAACCCTTTTAGGGGCCAGAAAACTGCTGCTGAACAAGAATAAACACATTGAACTGTGCAGGTAAACGACTCCTGCAACACATAAAATTTGTTTGACAAAACATGCACTTTTAAAATTATCTAAACTTTTGTCTGTAAGATACTACCAAAGTTGTTGATTCTGCATGTAAAGAAATTGTGTATTTATAGCACTACACAATGAGCAGTAATAAAATCCTTTACAGTAAAGGCTAACACTGCTAGTCTTTGTTCTCCCTTCATCCCAAACATGCCGAATAGAACATAAGCATAAAAACGGACATCAAATATTGATTTTTTTCTTCCTCAAGGACAGGAATCGTATCAGGTTATATCTGTTTCCATGCACTTTGTCAATTTATTGCTAAATCTGACTCATCCAATTTTATTTACATACAAGTGAATGTGTTTCTGTACTGCCCTGCCATGGGGAGGCATTCTGTTCAGGAACGCCTAGTCTGTACCAGGACTAGGCGCTCAGAGGAGACAAAAAGGATGCCTTGCTTAAGAGACAAACAATATCAGATTACTAGACCGTATCTTAACTACAGAGCCACCCCAGCACAAATCACCTTAATTATCATGTTACATACACACATTAGAAGTGTGTCAGTTTCATTTAAACATTTTCAGTACAAAACCCATATTAGACATATCATGATTTGATACCAATCCTTAATCAGTCCTTTGTTTTGACCCTTTCAAACAGAGTCATGTTATTAACTCAGACGTTTGTCACCGAGAATCTAAATGCCAGTCATCAAAGGAAGCTTGCACAATGTAGGTTGAATAAAGTTTTTCTATTCTATGTAACCAGTGTCACATGAAAACTTTGTCACTTCCTCACAGTACTTCTAAAAGCAAAAAATAAGACTTCTCGCTAAGCATAAGTAAACCAAAACTTAAACAAATTTAGGCAAATAAAATCATGTCTAGTAATGAAACATCACTTTTTTTAATAAAACTGCTTTACTGACAAAACTGTCATTTGTGTGTTTGTGTTACTCATCTATAATGAAATTATTTACTGTTCTAGCAGCAAAATTGTTCAAAAAACTGTGGCCTGTGGAGTACTTGCAGCCCACCCAACTATGAAATATCGCTTTTAATACCTCACATTAATAGCTGACTAATGCGTCAATACAGCATATGCCCACTGTTGTGGCCCAGCTGAAATTGAGAAGCACTGTATTAGGACAAGTATAAGACAACTGTACTTTCAAACAAGTACATGTGTATCACAGCCTGTTGTGATCTTACTCTTTAAGTAAAAGCCTGGCATTACCTCTAATCACTGCAGCAATGCTAACCAGCAACACTTAGTCTAGACACATTTCTGCTTTGGCAAAAGGGTAAAATAAAAGTCCAGTTTGAAGGATTCATTTCAGCTGACAATGGTAATAGTGATCTAATTTTATAAAACGTTAAGAATTTGGAATAAAATCAGGAGCATCCATATCATATATAGTCAAGTCATCCTAAACTGAATCAGCCTACCAAATAAACAGAAAAACACACACAACTAGAATGACTGCAAACTAACTGTGTTAAGATTTATTATAACTATTCAATGATTTTAAAATGGGTTGTGCCAGTATGGTAGTGGATGGACAGTGCATTAGGCAAATAATGTATAAACAGATCATTAATCAGATTAGCATTCTGGATGCCCTAAATGGGTCCCAAAATATCTGTGCTATTATATATTTAAGCATACACACACACACACACACACACACACACACACACACACACACACACACACAACAGAAAGGAAGCATCTCCTACCTTGCAGTTTTTGCATCACATTCTGTATGTTTGCTGCGGACCGTCCAAAAGGGCTGAGAGAGGCCATGGCACCTGTCTGCAGTAGTGCCTTGCCCCAGTCTGGTACGCAGAGCAACTACTGCACTACTTTCTTAGGGGGACATCCCTGCTGAAGATTTCCACAGCGCTTTCTACCTCTCTCTCTTGCACAGCACAGGAACTTGGTTTGCTGCCATAGAGCATCCAATGAGAGAGCAGGTTTCTGTTAGAGCTCTGGCTGTGTGTCTTCCTTATTGACCAATCACAAGCCTTCTTCCTTTAACTGTTCATCTGCATAAGACATTCAAAATGCAAGGCAGTGAGACAAATGGGTGATGAATATGAGTTTCAGGAGTGTGAAAATGGTTTCATAAAATCTTTAAATAATTGTAATAAAATTGCATTGGCATGCATCGTGAAAATGCACAGAAAACAATTTGTTTATACTTCTTTCATAGCTTTTTGACATAATTATAATTAACATAATTTAACATAATTAGACTGATCTTTCTGATACAGTGTTTGATGTAGTGTTTAAGACTAAGCTAATTAACCAATTGGTAAATTTCTTCTAACACTTTTTACTCATCCTTACCAGGGATGTCAGTGACTGTGGAGGGGGCTGTACATGCCCTCTGCAAATGTTGGTAAACTTTTAGCTTCAACTGTATAGTTGTGCAGTGGTAAATTATGCTAGCCCATTACCCCTGGGATTCAGGGTTCAAATCCCCAGCGGTGTTATCAGCCAGTCGAGCGTCTACATACAGACATGATTGGCTATGTCTGAGGAGTAGGAATTGTTGATGCCCAACGATGGACTGGTGTGCTGTCCAGGGTGTGTAACTGCATTGCACCCAGTGATTCCACACAAACCAGACCCACCGCAATCCTGACCAGGATAAAGCAATTCTAACACATGAAAATGAAATGAATTGTACACTAAGCTTGGTGAAATCTCAGTATAATTTGTACATGCATATTTGTGTAAAACTTTACAATTAGTTACATTATTACTTATCAACATTTGACGTTGCAGCTATAAAATGTATCTGCTGCCTGTACTAAATATTTCTAATACTGTATAATTTATATAAAACATATCAGGTTTCTATGTCTAATTCTCTTATTTATCTTTAAAGTAGATGACACACTTACATACCACTGCCTGTTAAAGCATTTCAGAAACTGCTGACCTCTTGGTAAAATGTTATTTTTGCTGTGACATGCAAATCGTTGGGTCAGAATTTAGCATAAACCACATGTGCCCACATGTGGACTCAATTTTCCCTTTTGTCAGCAGTTCAGGCAGGTAATTCTGTTAATCTCGTAAAAGAAAAGCACAACATTTAATTGTAAGTTTATTTAAAAGTAAAATTATTCTGAAAAAAATATTGTTCAGGCACCCCTAAATATTCAAAGACACAAAATGTAACTTTTTTCATTTATGTTTCAGTTCTTTTAAATTGATCAGAGTATCTAAGGACTTATCTCTGCAAGCAGTAATCCATGATAAATAATAAATTATTTGCAAAACAATTTATTACTGCATTGTGTTGTATACATATACAAATACAATAATAAATTATAATAAATAAAATAATAAACTATATCATGTAAAAAAAATCCCCAAAATACAGGTACATTTTGATTAAATATAGGTTGTAGTAGTGACATGCACCACTTACTTCACCCACATTCCAAAATAAAAGTTCTACAGTATATGTACTGTAATAAACTTTATCATGTAAAAATGACCAAGAATAGATAATGTAAGTGTTTTTTTTTTTTTATGATTTATAACTGTTACTGTAGGACTTTTTTCCCCCCTCTTTTTTCCCCCCCAATTTTTATCCCCCAGTGTAGTCGTGTTCAATTACCCTGAATGCATCCTCTATACCAGGGGTGGGCAAACTTTTCGGCTCAAGGGCCACACTGGGTTTTAAAAATTGACAGACGGGCCGGGTGGGTGCGGGGGTTTGGAACTAATATAAGTTCACGTTTAAACCTTTATTTTCGTGATTAAAGCATAAATTTTTGAATATAAATGAAACACCAGACTCATCCTTTTATGTGCACATTTACACATGCGTGAATGTGATTTTTTTTAATGCATTTTTTAAAATTATTTGTATCTTTGTTTCCACTTGGTGTATCGCCGTCTAAACAAAACCAATTCAGCCTTTAAAGCAGCACTTTCAACATAAGTTAATGGTTTATGTGTAACATTTTAAACCAGTCAAGTGGTTTGATCATGCTGGGGTGATAGTAGGGTTGCCAACCGTCCCATAAAATACGGAATCCTTCCTTATTTGGAAACTAAAGGCTGCGTTCCGTATTGAACTGATACGGGACGCACTTTATTCCGTATTTTTTATCAATGGTAGAGAAATTCAGCAGATGAGACAGAGACGGGGCGATCTGTATGAAACAGAAGGAAACTGCTGCTACCGTGGGAATTAGAAAGCGTTTGGTTATTATTCTTAGTGTACACGTTTAGTCTCAGTAACGCCATGTGTGCGCAGGGATATCAGCATAACAGCCTGTTCATTACACCGCTGTTTGAGTAGCGCAGTGGGCAGAGCGCGTGGCTCATGTTTTTCCGCCCTAGGTTCGAATTATGTAAAAATGTTGTTGCACTATGGTTACATGATTACATGATGTTCTTTATGGATGTTGGTTTGCCTAAAACATGGTTCTGGTTTATTATTATAAAGAATAAAAATAATAAATGGTAAACAGCAGAATCCATGTTCCTATGACGGTGTGAGACACGTTATATATTTCATAACATAACCGCCTGGTGTGCGCCATCTAGTGGAATCAATTAAAACGCAAGTTTAGTGCAGGAAAAAGATTTAAATTAATGCGGTTTTAGGACAGTTTTGTAAATACTCGGCCGGATTAAACAGCCTAACGGGCCGCATGTGGCCACCACTGCTCTATACTGATTCGACCCTTCACCGCTGACTGAGGACGCCTCTCAACTGACATGCGCCCCCTCCGGTACGCACAGTCAGTACAGATAGTGCATTTTTCACCTGCACGAGTCGAGTTCATATATTTGACAGGCACTGTGCACGGAGGGCCATACCCCCATCTGCATTATTCCTCGGCCCTGTGCAGGTGCCATCAGTCAGCCAGCAGGGGCCACAGTCGCACCAGTTATGAGGACCTATGATCCGACTTTCTTACCCCTAAGAACAACAGCCAATCTTTGTCCATACTGCCGCCCAGCCTAGTCGGAAAGGCAGAGCTGAGGTTCGATATGATGTATTCGAAACCCCAACTCTGGTGAGCTAGCGTACTTTACCGCTGCGCCACCTGAGCGGCACTGTAGGACTTTTATCCTGTAATACAAGTGTAGTAAATGGCCACTAAATAGCCACTACAACCTTTAATACTTTTCAAACACCTGTCTTCTTTATGCACTTTTTAGAAGCTCCCTTAGTTTCTCAGTGCAGATGAAGCTCACATTTATCCTTAGCTAAGCATTAACAGAGGGACATTTTGTAATATATTTGATTATAGTGAGGTCATGAAAATGTATTATATTTAAATTAATGTCCATTTTTAGTCATTTTTTACATAATATGATTTATTACTGCACATATACTGTACATATATGTGTAGTAAGTGATAAATGTCAAGGGGTAACTACTGCAACCGTTAATGCATTTTAAACAGTTGTACTTTCATGCACTTTTTAGACGCTCCCTTAGTTTTTCAACATCTTTGAAGCTCGTGTATGAATAATAAAGCTGAACTTTTTAAAATATATTTGATTGAAAACACACTTTACCAAAGTTTGATATTTTACTGTTTCCTCGGTCATTACTCAAATTACACAAGCAAACTGTATTACCCATTTCAATTATACAAACAGAATGATGGACCGTTTGCAACAGCAGTAGGAAATATAGACAACACTATTAATGAGTAATTTCAGGTCACGGTTATTTTATTTACTTCTAGGGAAAATAGGTTGATTATGATTCGTTAGTAATACCCATATTTTTTAAAAAGTTTAGTTTCGTGTCACAGCTGCTGTGCCTTTCAACAACGAACTCTCACAGCATTGCTAGAGTGGTGCATTATAAAATCGTATTCTCCTCACCATGCTAGTTATACCACTGTAACATTAAAACTGCACGAAATTATTTGAGTTTCCATGGCATTCCGTCTGTTTTATATTATTGCAAATATTAATCGTTGTGGAATTAAAAATAACAATTAATGCTGCAAAAACTGAAATGAAACCTTTAACAGGCAGTACAGAGGCTTTAGGTAAACAACCAACCAGAAAACTAGCCTCTGAACAGCTAGCACTCAGTACAGCGAACTATTCTGAGATAACCCTAACCATAAATATTGTGAATACATTAAAACGTAAAAAGTAACATAGTCACCTTCTCCTCAACTTGCAACAGTAATAGAGGGTTTGGGTTTCCGCGGACAGTGTTTAGGTAGTAATTAGTTGAAACTGAGCGTCTCTTTCGGTTCCTCTATAGCGCAGGTGGAGAAACTCTTGTTAGTCCGGTTGCCAATGGAAACGGTTGGCTCATCCATGGCGTTTGAGGGCGTGTTATCGCCATCTGGCGGAACAAAGCAGTAAAACAGGGGAGCAGTAGCTGCATGAATACTCTAAATCAGGGGTGCCCAAATAATTCCTTGTAAGGGCCCAAAAGTTAATCTCAGAGAAGGGCCAACGGCCAAAACTAAAAGGTTATGTTATTTTAATATTGTATTAAATTTTTTAAAAAGTGAAAACACTTCGATGGTCCACTTTGTTAAATATGGTGAAAACATATTCATGCTGCCAACTGTTTTAAAATGTTCATTTATCCGTATGCCACGGCCTCATACGCTCCATGATTAACAACCTCACTCGTGTCATCATAGGTTACTTGATCTCCGCTGACTGGAGCTCCACAGCGCCCCCTCTCCTCTCCACTGTTTCATGTAAAATTGTGGTCAGCTAATGGATTGCAGCTAGCGTTATAGGCAGTTAAACACCTGTTGAAATAAATACCCAGCTACTGACAAAAATAGGCCCTACCCAGCTAACAATTTTTGGTTCCCAGAACATTCTGGGAACGTTAGTTTTTGGTTCCCAGAACGTTCTGGGAACGGATCATTTTGGTTGCCCTTTGGTTCCCCAGGAAAGTTTTCTTTACGGAAATAGAACGTTCCCGTTTGGTTGTGCATTATAGTTCTGGGAACGTTCCCCTAACGTTCCCGTAACCTTAAAATTATTGAAACTTTAGACAAGAAAACCTCACTTTCTAGTTGTGCTAATGGAGAGTTCTGCTTGCTATATACGTATAGAGCTAATTTCTCTCACTGGATCATGAGAAAACCTTCCGGGAACGTTACTGGAACGATACTTTATACACATAAGAAATAAAACCTTATACAAGCTTTACCTAACGTTCTCTGTTAGCTCTCATAAAACCATGAGAGAATGTTAGGTTTCATAGTTTTATAGTTAGTACTTGTAAGTAAAGGTTGATCCACATGGACCGTCTCAAGCAAAAGGCTGCTTTTTTGGTAAGTTCCTACTAAAAAACTTTAAAGATAATAAGAAAACCTTCCGGGAACGTTACTGGAACGTTACTTTAAACACATAAGAAAGAAAACCTTAAGGCAACTTTTAGATAACGTTCTCTATTAGTTTTCATAAAAACATGAGAGAACGTTAGGTTTCATAGTTCCCGGAACGCTCCGGGAACAGCGCTGATTTTTTTAACGAAAAGAGAACGTTACCATAACGTTATGGGATGGTTCCCTAAAAATAACCATAGGGGAACCAAAATCTAACGTTACGGGAACGTTCTGTGTTAGCTGGGTACTTTGATCTAGTGAGGCGGGCCAAAAAAAAAAAACGGCCCGCGGGCCCAAAATTGGGCAGCCCTGCTCTAAATACTTGAACCTGACTTTGAGACTTAAACCTGATCAAACCAAAAGCCTTAAATTCCACCCATACTTTTTATTACCCGTAGAAGACTCAACCAGATTAGCAAAACACAAAATCCTCTGTCTACGATAGGAACCTCTATCTTAGTCTACCCTCAAAAGAATTTGTAAATTACAGATGAAATATTTTTAAAAGATTTTAAATTATTTTTAAATCACACACCAGAGGTACTAGTACCATAGTTTTTAAGTAAATGACCATCTGTAGAAAAGATGAAATCTCAGCCATAGCATGAAGCAGGCATAGAGCCATTGTATTGTAATGTATTGTATTGTACTAAGTGAAACAAGGGAAATGATGCAAGAGGAAGAGGCTCTGTTCCTTTGGACTTCTGTCCCACACAGATAAGCCAGGAGTTTGCTAATTTTATAAGTAGAGAGGCGGGAAACATGACGGCAAAGTTTCCGTTTTACTGACAACAAATGGACCGTCCTCCATGAGAAAGTGCACCTCTGAGTGCTCTCTTACTCTGGAATATCGACATATGCGTTTGGCTTTTCTATTTATTTGCACTATGTCTGCAAATAAAAACAATGGCATTTTGGAGAACACATTTGATGTTGGTAAGTGTGTTAGCTTTAAGTAACATCTTTATTTATTTTACATGGTGAATATAAAATAGGATATAGTGCTGTCGGCAGTATTTTCAATAATTTTTGTTTATTTAGATGAAGTGATCCTGGCTTTCTGCTTATCGATGCTGGTTGGTCTTCTAATTGGAATCTTGATTTTCATCTTCATGACATGGATTTCCAGACGCAGAGCCTCCGTAAGGATTAGCACCCATTCTGATCAATCCTCAAGCGCTGTTGAATCACATAGTCAGCAAGTTCTCGATAAGGGAGATGGCTTCAACCTAAGCAGTGAAAGCACAGACAGAGCTACATTAAAGGTTAAAAGACAAACATCACTTGACCCCAACGAACTGCTGGGACACAGCTTCAGTTTTCAAGTATCTACATTTCGGCCACTGCGAAAGAAGGGCAGGGATGAAGCTGAAGACAAGAAACAAAGGACATTGCTTGACTCCACTTTGACAGATCCTTATACTTTGGGCCAATCTGAGTCCTTCTGGTTAGGAAAGGGTAGTTTAAGAGGATTTCTTCCTAAACAGAATCCTCCACCTGCATATAACAGTGTTATTCATATTTTTCAAGAAGCTCACAACTAATTGTAAGGAGCTAAGGAATAAAAAGACATTTAATATATTTAGTGTATCATGGTTGAATGTAATATATTATGAAATACAGACTTTCTAATACCATACTGCAATACATTAAGTATCATTATATTTATTTCTGCTAAGATGTTGTGAACAAATGTGAACAAACTGTAAAAACTGAAATTTTTCCTTTGCACATTAACCAAAATTATAAGAATGCAATTAAAAGAAAAGAGGCAATAAATACTGGTATAGATTTTAGCTCATTGATTAAAAATGGGTTTATAAAAACACTGACACCTGATTATACCCACCATACCTAGAAAAGTATAAACATGATACATATCTTAACCAGCCCTCTGTATCATATTTTGCAGGAGGGTGTACTGTGCATGAGGTTTTTTTTTCTTTTGTTCGTTCTTGTTTGTGTTGTGGCTCTTGATGTTCTAACCAGTGAGACAAATGCAGGACTGATCCAAGTTGTACATACCTGTTGCAAATACAATTGTAAACATGTATAAATCCCATTTCTAAAAAAGTTGGTACAGTTAGTAAAAAGCAATAAAAACAATAATCTGTGATTTATTAATTTTCTTGAATCGTTATTGAACTGACAAAAGTAGAAAAAAAGATTTCCAATGTTTCACTGCTCAACTTAATTGTATTTTGTAAATATAAACAAATTTAGAATTTGATTTCTGCAATACGTTACAAAAAAATTGGTACTGGGCAAAATAAGTGTGAAAATTTAATATACTGTTGAAGGTACAGTGTTTTCAGAAATTTCACTGTAAGTAGGTGAAAGTAATGAAAGTAACAGGTGAGGGAATCATGTACAATGTGTTTCAAACTTCATGTAAGAATTAACACTTAGTTAATAAAACATTTTATTTATTTAATTGTGTAGGTATTTCACCATTTACTTTACATAACATTGTGAGAGGATTCAGTGAATCTGGAGAAAATTCAGTCCCTGTAGGGTAAGACAGAAACCACTGAATATGCATGACCTTTGAGCCCTCAGACAACAATGCGCGAGAAACCATCATGCTACTGTGATAAATATAGCCACTTGGTCTCGAGAGTACTTTCGAAAACTGTTGTCACTTAACACAGTCTACAACTGCATTAGGAAATGCAACCCGAAACTCTATTACACAAAGTTCTCAGGCCCCAACCTCATCTCAGAAAGTCTAAAAGACAGTGGAAACATATTTGTTGGTCAGATTAGTCTATTTTTCAGCTTGTTTTCTGAAAAAAGGACATTGAGTTCTCAGTGAAAAAGAGGAAAAGGACCATCTAGACTGTTATCAGTGACAGCTGCAAAAGCCAACATCTTTCATTGTATAGGAGGTGCATCAGTGGCATGGCATGAGTGACTTGCATATGTGTGAAGATTCCATTAATGCAAAGGTGTATATTTAAATTTTAGAGAGAACTGTGCTAGACGATGTCTTTTCCCAGTAAGTCCATGGTTGTTTCCTATTAGAGAGACTTTTTAATGGTTTGGTAACAGTCTGTGATTGCCGTTGTCTGATTCTAAACCTTATGATGCACCATGCATTTTCAGTAGGAGACAGATCTGGACTGCAGGCAGGCCAGTCAGGCACACACACTCTGGGTTCATGAAGCCACACTGTTGTAGAGCATACAGAATAAGGCCTGGCATTGTCTTGCTGAAATAGAAACAATGTTGCCTTGATGGCAGCATATTTTTCTATAAAATTTCAATATTTTACATTTTCAGCATTTAGCAGATGCTTTTATCCAAAGCGACTTACACAGTGAGCAGAACACGATGAGCAATTGAGGGTTAAGGGCCTTGCTCAGGGACCCAACAGTGGCAACTTGGTGGTGGTGGGGCTTGAACCGGCAACCTTCTGTTTACTAGTCCAGTACCTTAACCACTGAGCTATCACTGGCCCATAGCTATCACTATATACCATCTGTGTCGATGGTAATTTCACAAATATGCAACTCACCCATGCCCTGGACACTGATGCAACCCCATACCATGACATACCATTTTAATAAGCACTTTAAAATGAGAGGTCACCAAATGAAAGAAATTGTAACAAAAAAGGTAAATAACAATCAATTCAACTGTACCTCATCAAGTTCCTGAACAGGTCAGCTGTGACACAACTTTTATATGTCTGAGATTATGCATAAATAAATGATTAAAATGCTCCCACTGTCAGGCAGGTGTTAATCCAATCAGTTAGTTTTCCTACAAAATGATTCAAACTAAATGAACAGCACTTTAGTACTTGCCACTTTTGAATGTCCCTAAACTCCAACACTAAAATATCTCTGTCCCTAGCTTGCCGACATGAAATTACTCATTTAGTTTTTATTTTGACAGTCACAGGGAGAACATGCAAACTTCACACAGAATGGACTCTGGCCACCTGGCCCTTTTTGCTGTGAGGCAACAATGCTACCCACTGCACCACCATGCCACCCTTACCTGTAATTTGCATGCACTTGTAGGGGAGTATGTAATGAGATTTTAATATTTTTGCAGCTATTCTTTTTTCCATGACTAAATTATTACAACACGTTTTTTCATACATTTTTAGTACTCTAAAACATGCCAGATTAAAAATAGAACAACTTGATTAATTTGGTAGTGTAGAAAGCTTTATGATGTCATTTAACTACTGCTTCATTGCCTTGAAATGTGTTTGTTAAATATTATAAATAACATTTTTACATATTGCCTTCCCCCAAATTTGTCATGTCCAATTGCAATTCCCCCAAATTTGTCACTTCCTATTGCAATTCCTTTGCCGCCTGCACCACCCACTGCAACACAGATAGAGCCACAAAGTCCTTCTTTATAGGACAGGCAGTCCTACATACAGAGGATGAGGCCAAGCTTTTCATTACTCATGCTAGTGAATTAACAAAATGGTAGAAATCATTTTTGCAGTGGTGAAGAGATGAACATTTCAAGTCATGACTGTACAAGACGGAAGCCACTACACCCAAGGCAAGGTCAAAACCTTATTGACATGAGACCAGCGTGGCTGCAGGTTTTCATACCCACCAGGTTGGAGCTACACCTGATACAACTGTTTAATTATTTGGTGGTGATTTACAAAGAACTGACAGTTGGTTTAGGGAATAGTGATAGGTTGGTATAACTGAGGTTGGTTGCCACTGTTTTCACTGTCTTATGTCCTAGTAATTTCAAGCAGCAGTACTTAATTGTATCAACATTAGCAGCTGCTTCTATGTAAATAAAATAGACATCATGTTTGATGTATTTTTACTTCTCCTTGACTGGAATTTCTGATTAGTGTGGTAATAAAAACAGGAAAAGGTCAGTTTGTGCCTGTAGAGTTTCCTTTTGCTCTGCAGTGCCCATTCCTAAATGCTCCCTCTAGATGGGGTTACCCGTCACGTGGTCTTAGACCCAGTTCGTCATCGTGTGGGTTGCCTTTGCTAAGAAAAAACCTCTATTTCTAAGGCGTTGTTTTTCTAAGCCCTCCTGCTTTTTCTCGTAGCGACTATTTGCGTCCTTTCCGTGCTTAATCTTTAATGTGAACACGAGTACATGGCAACCTATTTAGGCGCATTGAGAGCGATTTGGAAAAGGTGAGTTTGTAAAATTATCGGTGATAATAATAATATGACATGCTGTTGTACATATTCGAAACGGTCGTTTTGCTCACATTATTCAAAAGCATGCTTTTACTAGGTTATTAAAGCAATGAATAGTCAATGTTTGCAATGAGTCTCGATTGAGCCGCCCCCAAGCAACTGTAGTCGGCCGTAAATAAATGTAAAAGCAATTGCTGTTGTCCGTTAATAACCGTTATCCAGCACAATGAATACGGTGGCTATGCTATAGCACCATTACGATAGCCTAACGTTGCATTCAAATCCTACAGATTACATTTAGGCCACAAGTAGCTCTGTCGTGACTTGTTATAAATAAATACACCAAATGCCACCCGAATAGCGTCTTATAAAGGCCTGCTTTGTATACAAGCTCGAACAGTTGGGTAAGGATTTATTTAAAAATGAATAGACACACTGGGATGTCATTAAAATTCAGTGATCATCTCATCCCTGTTGCCATGACGGCTGAACTAGACTGCCCTCATCCTTCATCTGCTCTTATATAGACACGCGCTCACAGCGACCATTGTGGCCTTCTCCACATCAGCGCTAAAATACCGTTATATCGATTAAAACAGTTGTTATTTCATAGCTGTTTATTCACAGAGGGTACGGACAGAACACAGGTCTATATTTCCGGGTTGTAAAGATATCTTTAATACGAGTAGAACTCTACAGGTGTGTTATTTGTTAACAATAGATATCAGAGATTTGGCTATACAGACTATACTTGTTCGATCAGGCTGTTTTTGTATACTGACTTTAATAAGCAATATGAATTACAGTATACCACTAAAGACTGGATTATATTACTGGATTTAATATTTGTAATTGTAATTATATTTATTTATTTATTTGCAAATGTGACGTTTTCTAAACAATTGTAAATGTTAATGCCAATCAGACATTAGTATATGTATAAAAACAACAAAAATCTACCTCTTGAACTAGGGCTTGGGTAATGTGAGAATATACACTGTCTTATAGAAGTGTCTAACCTTAATGATCTTTTAATAGCATTTATGGTATGAATAGGTAACTAGAGATGTAATTGTTACAACACAGTTACACTGATCTTTAATACACTACTGTATTACATTTACATTTCATGTAAAAGAAAATATTTAGATTTTATTAATCAATAAATCTGTTGTGTGAGTTGGTTTTTAAAAAAATCTAACAAACAAACAATAGTGTCTTGTTAAATTTTAAGTATTTAACACTATACAAAAAAAAATAATTTAAGCATAATGTAAAATTACATATACAGTGATAAAGGATTATGGCTCTACTACACATTCCTTTTTTGGTTGATTCTATTATCACATTTTATCAATTTAAATACATAATGCAGAGAGGTTTATTTTTAAAGAACATAAGTTTGGTACATTATTGGAATTATTTTCCCAATCTTGCCAATAGAACACTACTTATTGATAGAAATACTTTTTTAAAATAACAACATAGTTGTCATTTTGCCTAGCAAAATGTGGTGGAACGTTTTGTTGTGTAGTTTTATATAAGCTGTGTTATGTAGTTTTGACTACTGTGTAAAGCAACACTGAAGAAACTGGGTCAGTGTGTAAAGTTACCTGGAACATGTTCTATAAGAAATACATTAGTAATAGAAGAATTTTTTGAATTGATTTTGTTTTAAGTAATTGGTCTTGGCACAATTCAGTTAACAAATGGGTGGGCATAACACAAAAATTATGTTCCTGTTTAACAAGTGAACAATGAAGCCTTCTAAAGCATTCATAAATGTTTATAAAATAATTCCATCCAATATGCTAATAAGACATGTGATGCTGAAGACTGTCACTGTATCTTACATGCAAGTCTCTATTCTAACTTTTCTTTTTTTTCTTTTTCTTTTTTTTGCAGAATACCTGGACTGTTGACACCTTTTTAACAGCATTTTAAAAGATTTCCTTTGGGTTTTAAATACTGTCTGTTTTATGTTTAATTCAATAAAATAAACTGCACCGTCTATGATGAAGAGTATGATGGCCTGATATCCCATAATATTAATCAAAGATACGTCACAGTAGATACACACAGTAAAGACTCCTCAGGTATTGCTACACATTTCTTACATGAGCAACAAAATGGAACACACTTTCGGACACGGAATTCGGACTAATAATGTCCAGGGACTATGAAGAGGTGAGTGTATTCTGCACAGTGTTTTTAGCTTACTGACAATGGTAAATGGGTGTAAACATTAAATAATCTATAATAAGCCATTTTTTCTCTCTATTTTGCTATATAGCCTGGTAACTCAGTAGGGATGTTGGCAGCAGTGGAACATGGTCCTGTCCTCTGCAGTGACTCCAACATCCTTTGCCTCTCATGGAAAGGAAGAGTTCCCAAAAGTGAGAAGGAAAAGCCAGTGTGCAGGAAGCGCTATTACGAGGAAGGATGGCTGGCCACTGGAAATGCGAGGGGCGTTGTTGGTGTGACTTTCACCTCCAGTCACTGCAGAAGGGACAGAAATACCCCACAGAGGATTAATTTTAATTTAAGAGGGCACAACAGCGAGGTTTGAATCTCCCATTTAAGATGTTCTTTTATGTTGTTAAACTGTCATTTTTGGCTGTGTGTAGTGTACTGTAGACTTGCATATGCATATGTTACAACATTTTTGTTAAAATATTTCTATTGTCTATTCTAAAACAGTACAATTAATCATTGTTTTTGTTTGTTATTGCACAAAGTGAATCATAAGGGCTTTCTGGAGGTGCAGCGATATAAAAAGCTAGACCTCTACCACTAAGATGACAAACAGACATGATTGGTTATGGGGGGAGCATCAACCAGATGATTTGCTTTGGTGACCCTTAAATACAGGAGCAACTAAAAGAAAAATACAATGAAAAATTAAGTGAATCAGGACATAGCTGAATCACTTCGTGCATTTAGCTCAAATCAGAGATAAATAGATTTTTTACTAAATCACACCAGGGTTAGTTTAAAACCAAAACATTTTGTTGTAAGTTTTCTCATACTGATTATTTTGGTCCATATCAAAGTGCAGACATGGTCTACAGACTTGTTAAACTCCTACATATGCAACAGCACACTACTGTTTAATTATATTTCTTAGTCATTATAATGCAAGCTTTTTTCTCTTTACAGGTTGTCCTTGTTAGGTGGAATGAGCCGTTTCAAAAGCTTGCTACTTGTGACATGGAGGGGGGGATATTTGTGTGGATACAGTATGAGGGGCGATGGTCTGTGGAGCTGGTTAATGATAGGGGAGCTCAGGTAATGTATCACATGAATGCAGTTGCTCATCCGGAATTTTAAAATACCACACTCATATGATAATGACAGGTATAAAATACAATAAAATGACATACATTTAAAAAATGTTAAAATTTTATTTATGACATTTGTAGGTCAGTGATTTTACCTGGTCCCATGATGGCACTCAGGCCCTAATTGCCTATAGAGATGGCTTTGTCTTGGTAGGCTCAGTCAGTGGCCAGAGACACTGGTCATCTGAGATCAACCTAGAGAGCCAAATTACATGTGGGATCTGGACTCCTGATGACCAACAAGTAAGTATTATCATTGCCGACATGTTTACCTCAGTTTGGCATCTGCTTGGTGTATGAAAATGACGAGAAAACTTTTCTGTACGCACATAGGTGTTGTTTGGAACAGCAGATGGTCAGGTGATTGTGATGGACTGCCATGGTCGCATGCTTGCTCATGTTCTGCTTCATGAGTCAGATGGCATTGTCAGCATGTCCTGGAACTGCCCTGACTTTCTGGTGGAAGACAGCACTGAGAGTGATACAGATTCTGATGAAAATGCTTCAAATCAAGGTACAAGTCACATTTGCATGTCTAAGTCCTCTGGATTGCGTGCCATTTCTAACCACAAGTTATAAAAAATAGGAATGTCTGGCTGATTTAATTTGTTTTTTTATCTCACTGTAAAACTGTGTTTTTGTTAAAGCTCGTAATGTGAAGCCACTTCTCACCGTTAGCTTCATATCTGGAGACATAAGTCTAATGAACAACTATGATGACCTTTCACCCCACATCATCCGCTCAGGATTAAAAGGTAAAAGAACAATGGCATTGGGTATAGAATGTATGATGTATTTCTGGACTTGACTTTAGGTTACTGACTGCTAATGTATCAGCTATCGGGTCACTTCACTTGTATTTTTTCTGAAATTTTATGTTACCCTAAACTCATTCAAATTCTGTTTTCCTTTACACTGTCTTTGTTTTCATTTAAAAATCAATAATAATAATAATAATAATAAGGTTAGTATTTTGGCATCCCATTTAGTTCACACTATGGACTCTGCCAAACTGCAGATTGGCAGTTTTCTTTTCTTTCAACACACTTATATTTTGCAGTTAAAAAGTCTTTTGTTTTGTTCTTTTGTTTGTGGTCCACAGTTGTGTGTATGAGTTTCTTTAAAATATAAACAAATGTGAAACTTAGCCACTGCCATAACACTTCAGCATACAAATATATACAAATCTTTTTTATTCTGATTTTATACAGATGTGGAGGTGCAGTGGTGCTCTCAGGGAGACTTGTTAGCTGTAGCTGGAATGGAGAGACATCCTTCTGATTCTGCCTGTGCCTCCATTATGAGGAATGCCCTAGTCAAGTTCTATAATGTCCAAGGAGAACATATATATACTTTGGAAACACCTGCTCAGGTCAGTTTAAAGTAATTCATCACTAAAATGCATAAAACCTAGAATATGCATGTAATGATGTAGACTACAATAAATGCTGTGGGACTGTTTTAATTTCAGAGGCCTATAACCACTATCTGCTGGGGCCATAGGGACTCAAGGTTGTTTCTGGCCTGTGGGCCAGCTCTGTATGTTGTGCGTGTGGAGCACAGGGTGGCTAGCCTTCAGCTGCTGTGTCAGCAAGGCATAGCCAGTGCCCTGAGAGAAGAGAGAGATGTAAGCAAATTAAACATGCCTTCACTTCTCTGTTCCTATGTTACCAGTGCATTCATCCCAACCATCAAGGTAAATGAAAATGTTTACTGCATGCCACAATAAATGAACTATTTAAAGAAGCAGCAGGTTACAGTTAATGCATTACTGTACTGTCATCTACAGCCACCTATTCCTGATCCAAACAACATTCGTGACTTTGTTAGCTACCCCACAGCGGGAAATGAGAGGTTGCACTGTACAATGAAGCGTGCAGAAGACAACCCAGAGGCTGGTGGGCCTTGCTACACACTCTACTTGGAGCACCTTGGAGGGCTGGTGCCTATTCTTAAAGGCCGTCGCATTAGCAAACTGCGGCCAGAGTTTGTTATCATGGACCCCAAAATGGACAGTAAAACAGGTTGATTTTACATCAGACAATATTTTGTAAACGGTTTGTATTATAGTTTTTAGAGTTTTCATAGCTGATGTTAATTTTGGTATTGAATTTCAGATGAGGTCTGCGTGAATGGTATGATATCCTTTATGACAGACAGCTGCAACTGCTCTGACTCTAGTGACATTGAGTTGAGTGATGAGTGGGTTGAAAGAAAGTCACCAAAACTTACCAGAGGAAACAGGTCCCCCAAACTTCCCAGGTAAAGTGTTACTGTTCCCACTGGGATGGTCAGAATATTTTAAATAACAATGCTAATTTTACATAATATACAAAGATGAATGATTTAGAGCATCGTTATTTGCATAAGAACATAGACTGGTTACTTCAGGGGCGCTGGTGGGTGATGCATAGCTGTTTTATGTACTGTGTTATGGCACTGTTCAGTATAAACTGGTAACTTTAAGTGAATGCAGAGGTTTCACATGTAATATTACACTGTTGCGTACATTTCATTATTTCATTAGCCATATGTATTGGCAATGGCAAATTATCCATAGTGTATTGCTGCTGTGCGTTGTGTTTTTAAGTTAGGATTTGATCCTACAGTGACTGGTCAGGATGAAGTGGTTATTAAAAATGTGAATGAATGAATATATTGTCTAGCTGTTTCAGGTTACAATGCCATCTAGTTGAAAAAAGAACATTGCAGATAATATTAATATGCTTTCCTTTTAATGTTATTATTTTCCAATATGTTTTTGTTTTGTAGGTGTTCTGCTGATTTTAGAAACTTGTCTTATTTTTTGTTTTTCTTGTCTTTTCTTATTTCATTTTGTATTCTAGACTCAACTTGGAATCAAGAAAATCTCCCAAGCTTGTGCAAACAACTCAAGAACTGTCCAGATCCCCAAGATTACCAAAGAAACCAACAATTCGCTCTCCAAGTCTTACTCGCAGGGAGTTTCCAGTGGATGCAATAAATGAGGTAGTACCCCGCCCCCATTTTTTATATATAAAAAAAAAGAATTTGTGTCCTTTTTATCTATTTTGTTTCTAATTTTATTATTGTGTTTGTTTTGCAGCATAGTTATCTTGCTCAAGTTACTTCTAACATTTGGGGTACAAAATTTAAGATCGTAGGACTTGCCTCCTTTTTGCCTGCAAATTTGGGTGCAGGTATTAAAGCTTTATTTCAATGGAAATCTTTTTAGCTTTTGATAGTAAATTGTGATGTATAAAGTTCAGTGTACAGTGTATTTTTGCCAGGGTATAACGTATTGTTCTGGTTATTATGTTTCCAATTAGTTATCTACAAGACCAGTTTGTTGCACTTGCAACCACGTCAGATGACAATCTATCTCCCTGAGGTCCGCAAAATTTCCCTAGATTATATGAGTCTACCAGTCTTCAACACCAACGTGTTCAGTGAGGATGAAGATGATTTACCAGGTATTTTTTAAAAGAGCAAACTTTCGAAAATGATAAAAGTATTAACAATGATATAGTATGATGTACTAATTCTATGGCACCATGTTCTTTTATTCAGTAATGGGCTCGTCCGGCGTGTCAGGTGATAATCCTCCCTGCACTGTCAATATTCCTATTGCTCCTATACATAGCCCTGCTCAAGCCATGTCACCCACACAGAGCATAGGACTTGTGCAGTCTCTCTTGGCCAATCAAAACATTCAACTTGATGTCCTGACCAACCCTACAGCCACAGCAGCTGCAGCTGCTGCTGCAGCGGCCACTAATGCTTCAGTTCCCAATCATAGTCCAGACAATGTGACAGCACAGTACACTGTGCCAAGATACTCTAGTCCTGGGCAGGTCATCTTTAGTGGTCTAGAAATGGGCAACCTCGGTTTAAATGGAACACTTCCACCACCGCCACATCATTTGCCACCACAGCCGCATCAGCAACAACGACAGCAACAGCAGCAACAGGAAGATCATCATCAATCATCAAAACATCAACTACAAGTTCAAACACAACAGCAACATCTAAAGTTGCAACAGCATCAGCAAGCACAGCAGCAGCACCAACAACCAATGCAGCAGCACCAACAAACACTGCAGCAGCATCAACAAACACTGCAGCAGCACCAACCAATGCAGCAGCATCAACAAACACTGCAGCAGCACCAACAAACACTGCAGCAGCATCAACAACATATGCAACACCCACCACAAATACAAACGCAACATCAACAAATTCAGCAGCAAATACAACAGCAGCACCAACAGCAAATGCAACAGCATCATCATCAAATGCAGCAGCTGCAGCAACATCATCAGCAAATACAGCAGCAGCAACTGCAACAACAAGTACAACACCACCAACAACAGGTGCAACATCATCATCAACAGATGCAGCATCATCATCATCAGATGCAGATTCAGCATGAGCAAATGCAGCAGCAGCAACAACAAATTCGCCAACAGATTCAGGAGATGAGACAACAGCAGCAACAGCTTCAGCAACAGCATCAGCAGATGCAGCAACAACATCAACAGATGCAAAGACAGCATCAACAAATGCAGCAGCAGCTTAAGATGCACATATCCTTACCACTTCCTCCTTCAGGGTATGCTACTATTTCTATGCATCAACTCCAAATGATGCCATCGATTCATCATCCAGACCAGCCACCTGAGAGAAGAGAGCAAACACACACTTTAAAAGTTCCTTCTAGGTCACAGTCATTTATTGATAATGATACTTCTCTTGAGATTCAGATGCGTAAAATGAACCCACCTCCGCCATACCCAGGCACAGTGGTGTCTGCAGTAGCTGTTGTCACACCCCCTTCAGCACAGCCAAGCCTACTTGTTACCAGTGAAAATTCTAACACTTTGTCAACAGACCTGTGCCTAACTAAAGACGAGTTATCCCTCCACCCTGTGGCCCTACAGTATCCGACTCCTTTGGGTTATGAAAGAATCACAACTTTTGACAGCAGTGGAAATGTGGAGGAGGTGTGTCGCCCACGAAGACGACTCATAAGGAACCAAAATGCCTATGGCATACAAGGAATGGGCAGTTCAGCTACACTGAAAGTCACCTCATCTGAAAACAAGAAGGTCCAGCTTCCCTATAGCTCAGCGACTCTCAGTCGCCTTTCAGTGCCTCGATACTCAATACCGAGTGGAGATCCACCACCGTATCCAGACCCGGCTAATCAGATCAATGTCATTAGAAGTCAGACTCAGAGGATTGACAGCAGCCTTATTCATGCCACTATGCGACGAGATCGCAGAGAAGCTGCGCTAAAGATTTCTCAAATGGTGGATACAGCAAGAACTTTACCAACCAAATCTAAAGTTAACAGCGCCCTTGCACTTTCTTACCAGCCCAGGAACCCCACAGCTTTGTACACTTGCACTCAGTGCAGTAGTAACAGCAGCAGTACAAGTGTAAGTGTCAGTGGTGGTGGAAGCAACAGCAGTGGCATCGCAGGTGGAACTGTAGTGAGGCAGGATTTTCCACCTGGCAAAGGGGCCCAACATAGTACCATAATTGTGCACTCTAAAAGTAATTCAACACTAGCCTCTCAGTCATCTTACAACCTGTTAAGTCCAGTTGATGATAGCAGAGACAGGACTGTGTATATCAACGCTGCCTTTACTGAGGATGAGATTCTAAACCAGCAATGCCATTTGGAAAAATCCATGCGTCATTTAACACTTGGGGGTGTCAGTTTAACAGTCAAACGGCCACCACCTTACCAGTGGGACTCTCCTTCTTCAGACCAAATATGGATGCCCCAGGATCAAAATATAGTGACTAGCCCACCAGGACCTCAGAAACCACCTCATCTTTTACTTAGCCAAGCACAGCATTTAGATATAACCAGACTACCTTATGTTATCTCAACAAAACCTCCATCTAGTCCTGGTGCTCTGACCTTACCATCAACTTATCAGGTTTCTCTTTCACCCTTTCCTTCTGGTGTGGGCCACAGTGGACCTCAGTTCCAGTCATTGCAAAGTGCTGCACAGTCATGTGGTCCTAGTGACATGGTTACATCAATTCAATTTAGCCAGCAGGATCCATCTCTAGTTCTACCTCCTGGTTATGCAAATAATCTGGCCAGTCTGCCCTGTTGCCCACTTCCACCCATGTACCCTGGGGCCAGCTCGTGCGCTAATCTCCAGCTTCATCCCATGGCACTAAATCCCTGGAACACTTACAGTACTTGCCCACCTATGCAGGATCACTCAGCAACATTACCAAATAAAATGCATAAAAGTCTGGAGAAACCCATTCTTTCAACACCGCCACCACCACCTCCTCCACCCCCTCCCCCTCCTCCCCCGCTTCCCCCTCCACCCCCTCCAGCTGAACATATGAATCACCAAAGCACCTCAGAGGTATTAGCTGACTCTGGTGAGAGTTTTCAGGAACAGTCCTCACTTAATGAAAGTCCAGTACCACAGGGGGCAGACAGGTTCAGTAAAAAAAGTCGCAAAAGACTTGACAGCAGGGCAGAGGAGGCAGGTATGTCCACTGTTTCTGAGAGTAAATCGAAAAAGGAAGGACGAGCGCTGTCTGACTTTAATTCTCTTATCGCTAGCCCAAGGCTTGGTGGCAGAGAGAAAAAGAAACCCAAAGGACAGAAGGAGCAACTAAACAAGGCTAAAAAGTTGAGCAGGACAAATGAATTCCAAGACAGCTCAGAAAGTGAGCCTGAACTTTTCATTAGTGGTGATGAGCTAATGAATCAAAGCCAGAGCAGTAAGAAAGGCTGGAAAAGCAAACACAGCCTCCGGACAGCAAATGAACTGGAAGAGATTAAGTGCCGCAAGGCGAACGAGAGAGAGGACCGGAGCCTTGGCAGTCAGGGCTTTGTTTATGTTATGGCCAACAAACAGCCTTTGTGGAATGAAGCCACACAAGTGTACCAGCTTGACTTTGGTGGAAGAGTAACTCAAGAGTCAGCCAAAAATTTTCAGATTGAGTTGGATGGACGACAGGTAGCTTTTTTCCGTTTTACTGTTTTTTGTTTGGTTTATACAATGCATTAATTAATTAATTAAAACAGTGTTTGCTATCACTAACCTTGATCTCCTGTTACAGGTAATGCAGTTTGGCAGAATTGATGGTAATGCGTACATCCTGGATTTTCAGTATCCATTCACAGCTGTGCAAGCATTTGCTGTCGCCTTAGCCAATGTGACTCAGAGGCTTAAATAAAAGACCGTCTGGCCATTTTCAAGACAGCAGAGATTGGTGTATATGGATTGGGGTTAAAACCAGGCAATGCTCTGTGTTGTTGTAATAAGGTACTGCTTGTGTTGTGCCAATAAATACCAGATCATTTAAATTGGATAGTTAGTTACAAAGTAGACAAAATATAAAATGGTTTAAATCAAAGAGAATAAGACAATAATATCAAGTTGAAGGAATGCAGGATTAGTGCAAAAGGTGATTGGTGAAACAAGAGCTAGTACATATCTATTCCTAGTTATTTTTCTTTAGTGTATATGTATGTGGTTCATAACATTGATATCTGAAAGGCTAAACAATTTGCATGCAAGACTGCCAATTAATTACTGTGTGATGATGAGGTTCCCCTGTTGAGGATTTTGGCTGCAGGTTTTCCTTGTTTTTTAAGTGTAAACTGTAATAATTTAAAATGATGTACCATTGCATAAAGCAGGAATGAAGAGGGCGAAAATACTTTAAAACTTATTTTGACTGTTTTATTTATTGCATTAATCATGCATTACTAATAACATTAGGACATTTCATTAAGTGCTACCGCATTCATTGTTAATTGATTTGTGTTTTTCACACAAGATAACTTAGTGTTCTCATTGTATTATTATTGTAATGGCAGAATGTTTGTCACTAAATGGATGTTAAAGGTCATGAAGAAGATGATGTAAAAGTATATGAATTGAATCACTGTAGATTGTAGATTTTTAATATAATCCCACTGTCATTGAATATTTCACAGCATTAGATGAAGAATATATGAATTTTCACCTACATGTGTTTTTTAAGTTCACAGTGAAACTGTAAGACTTCTCGCACTACATTCAAAATGTAAGATTCATTTGGCTTTGTGATTTATTTAATGGAGTAGATCCGGCATAGTTTTGATAGTGGTTCTGTCCCATGGATATAAATGGCAAGGCCCCAGTGCTACACTGACTGCGTCAAAGTACATCAAGTTTAATGAGGGATAAAATCCTTTTAATGTGCTTTTCTGTTATTTTGTTAAATGATTGTCTGGACAATTGGACATAGTTATGTTAATTAATACAAGTAAACTCTTTTTATTAATCTTATAAGCCAATATGTAGAAATACAAGTTTTCTCATCCAATGTTTTTTTTAATATATTTTGGCATAAACTGAATGTATTTGTGCTGACGGATTATGGGTGATATACGCATTCTCCTGTTCCTGGTGTGTATGCTTTAATAATTTGCAATTTTAAAAAAATACTGTCATGCTGGAGTATCCAGTCCCAGTTTGGATTGTGTGGAATGTGAGGTTTAAACTGTGCTATTGCTTTACTATTGTAATGAAAAATAAACTATGATGAGCTTGTCATATTAACTTAAGGACATCATTGCTAATGATTTACTGTAGAATGTATGTGCAGTAATATATGGTTCAGCAGCATGTGAATTAACAAGTCACACTACTGTAGTTTAAATGAACACATTTTAATGTAAAATTCAACCGTTTAACTGACACATCTTGCTTTATACATTACATTATATATATATATATATATATATATATATATATATATATATATATATATATATATATATATATACATACATACATACATACATACACACACACACACAGTTGTGCTCAAAAAATTTACATACCGTGGCAGAATTTGTGATTTTTTTGGCCATATCTCTGAGAATATGAATGATAATACAAATGAAATTATTTTATTCATGGTTAGTGGTTGGGTGAAGACATTTATTATCAAACAATTGTGTTTGCCCTTTTTAAATCTTAATGACAACAGAAACTACCCAAATGACCCTGTTCAAAAGTTTACATACCCTAGTTCTTAATACCCTGTATTGCCTCCTTTATCATCAATGACAGCTTGAAGTCTTTTGTGGTAGTTGTGGATAAGGCCCTAATTTTCTCAGATGGTAAAGCTGCACATTCTTCTTGGCAAAATGCCTCCAGTTCCTGTAAATTCTTGGGCTGTCTTGCATGAACTGCACAGTTGAGATCTCCCCAAAACTGTTCCATGATATTGAGGTCAGGGGACTGAGATGGCCACTCCAGAACCTTCACTTTTTTCTGCTGTAGCCAATGACAGGTCAACTCGGCCTTGTGTTTTGAATCATTGTCATGTAGGAGCATCCAAGTGCGTCCCATGCGCAGCTTCCGGGCTGATGAGTGCAAGTTTTCCTCCAATATTTTCTGATAAAATACTGCATTCATCGTGCCATCAATTTTGACCAAGTTCCCTGTGCCTGTGTAGCTCACACATCCCCAAAACATCAGCGATCCACCTCCGTGTTTCACAGTAGGGATGGTGCACTTTTCATCATAGGCTTTGTTGACTCCTCTCCAAATGTAGCATTTATGGTTGTGGCCAAAAAGTTCAATAACTGTTCCAGAAATGTTGAGGTTTGTCTCTGTGCTGTTTGGCATATTGTAAGCGGGCTGCTTTGTGGCATTGGTGTAGTAACGACTTTCTTCTGGCAACTCGAACATGCAGCCCATTTTTCTTCATGTGCCTCCTTATTTTGCATCTACACCACTTTTTTTTCAGAGAGTCCTGTATGTCAGCTGACATTATTTGTGGGTTTTTCTTTGCATCCCGAACAATTTTCCTGGCAGTTTTGGCTGAAATTTTTGTTGGTCTACCTGACCTTGGCTTGGTTTCAACAGAATCCCTCATTTTTCACCTACTTAATTAGAGTTTGAACACTGCTGATTGGCATTCTCAATTCCTTGGATATCTTTTTATATCCTTTTCCTGTTTTATAAAGTTCAACTATCTTCTCCTGTGAATACTTTGATAATTATTTTGCTTTCCCCAAGCTTGTAATCCAACAAAATCAGTGGCAGCACTGGATGAAACATGCAGGGGTCTGTCAGGAGCCCATAAACTCACTGACTTTTTATACACACACACGAATTACAAGCAAACAGATCACAGGTGAGAATTGGTACCTTTAGTAGCCATTTAAACCTGTGTGTGTCAGTTTGTGTGTATGTTATCATGCCAAAACTTCCAGGGTATGTAAACTTTTGATCAGGGTCATTTGGGTAGTTTTTGTTGTCATTATGATTTGTGTGTGTATATATATATACACACACTGGTGCTGGTCATAAAATTAGAATATCATGAAAAAGTTGCTTTATTTCAGTAATTCCATTCAAAAAGTGAAACTTGTATATTATATTCATTCATTACACACAGACTGATATATTTCAAATGTTTATTTCTTTTAATGTTGATGATTATAACTGAGAACTAATGAAAACCCCAAATTCAGTATCTCAGAAAATTAGAATAGTACTTAAGACCAATACAAAAAAAGGATTTTTAGAAATGTTGGCCAACTGAAAAGTATGAACATGAAAAGTATGAGCATGTACAGCACTCAATACTTAGTTGGGGCTCCTTTTGCCTGGATTACTGCAGCAATGCGGCGTGGCATGGAGTCCATCAGTCTGTGGCACTGCTCAGGTGTTATGAGAGCCCAGGTTGTTCTGATAGTGGCCTTCAGCTCTTCTGAATTGTTGGGTCTGGCGTATCGCATCTTCCTCTTCACAATACCCCATAGATTTTCTATGGGGTTAAGGTCAGGCGAGTTTGCTGGCCAATTAAGAACAGGGATACCATGGTCCTTAAACCAGGTACTGGTAGCTTTGGCACTGTGTGCAGGTGCCAAGTCCTGTTGGAAAATGAAATCTGCATCTCCATAAAGTTGGTCAGCAGCAGGAAGCATGAAGTGCTCTAAAACTTCTTGGTAGACGGCTGCGTTGACCTTGGACCTCAGAAAACACAGTGGACCAACACCAGCAGATGACATGGCACTCCAAACCATCACTGACTGTGGAAACGTGTTTATATAACATGCTGATAGAATCGACTCAGATGTGACCGGGTTGAATTATCTTTTTAAAGTAAATATTTCAATCAGCAAAATTACATCGTATGTATGATGCACAACGTTAATCATGTTATTTTAGGTCATGAAGAGCTTTCACGATGGTTTCTGTACGATTGTTGACGAATTTTGATGCGATGGTTGGTGCTTCGTAGCTCAAAGTCTGGATCAATCCACTGAGCTGTTAACTTAACGTGATCTTTTATATATCACACGATCGGATCGGCTACATTTAGGAAATATCGGCCGATCGCCGATAGCATATTTTGATTAAAAATCGGCCGATACCGATTCATAGCCGATCGATCGTTCCAACTCAAATTTGAAATATATCAGTCTGTGTGTAATGAATGAATATAATATACAAGTTTCACTTTTTGAATGGAATTACTGAAATAAATCAACTTTTTCATGATATTCTAATTTTATGACCAGCACCAGTATATCCTCCTGAGACCCAGCAATTCATTTTTGTCCTCTGTGGGGGACATGAGTCTGAGATCTCTAACTCAAGCACCATTAATGCAATCCATTTGATTACTAGTGTTCTGTATAACAGCAATTTTAACTCTTTCAAAACACAAATTTCTTTAATGTCCTTTGTAGTGGACAGCTGGACTTACCATCCCCTGTTTTTTGCCAATTTCTGAACAAGCAAGCATAGGGCTGGATAAGGCAAAGAGGATTTAATTAAGAATTTAATTAAGATTTAGAGCTGTCAGGAGATGAGGAAGAGGGCCAGACTGTAGAGCTGGGAGAAGATGAGGCCTGTTGAACCACAGTCCAATGACGAGGTCAAAAAATATGGGGCACTGCATTTGCCAAAATTGCTGATTGCAATACATGCATCACCATGCAGGAGAGTAGGAATCAAAGGAACAACATTTGTCAAATATATTAAATATAACATGTTTTTGTGTGTTTCAAAGACAAAATGCAGTTTAAAGAAAAAAACTCAGTATCCATTTTTAAAAAACTCTGAGATGTTTTTCTTTTCTTTCCAGTGTTTCAGGGTTTAGATGTGTTTCCTTTAGCAAACTGTTTTAATGTAGTTGAAATTAAATGAAATTTTAATTGAAATTTATACAAAAATAAATACAATATAATTACATTACACCATTTTTTGATCAAACAAGACCCGATGTCCACTACAAAGGACAGATGATAAAAAACAAATAACGTTGTTAAAAAATAAAGTTTTGTACTATGTTTCTTTCAACCACAATACTTAAATTATAAAAAAAAAATCGTAAATTTCAAAACCTTTTTTCTTCTGGGTCTCAGGAGGACATATAGACCATTTTCTCAGGTAAACCCACTACTTAAGGTGTCTATTTTTTTTTAAGAATATGTTTACGCAGTTTGTTTATCTGCATCTAGACATGTGGCATAATTCATTCAATAACAAAAAAATGGAAGAGGGATAAATACCTTCACCGTCACTGCATTGTACTGTACATTCATACATACATACCAAAAGAGCAGACGTGTTTTGTGAAGTAGTAAATTTACGTTTGTAAACTCATACTACTACACTTAGCATTCAGAACAATGTGAATCCTTCTTTTAACTACGCTAAAGCGACTCCTGAATGTTTGGGCTGAGATATCGGAGCATTATTGAAGAAAATCTTCCAGCTCTTTGAGAAACGTTATTTTAGCCAGGTGTAATAAAAAGAGGCAGGGTTTGTTGGAATACGGGTGGGAAACACGCCCACAGACCATACTTGCTGAAGTTGTTTGATTCCTGGTGTTGGGGAAACAGTGAATCGATTCTTCATAATTTCCTTTCAGACAGATTTTTAACAGCCATTATCTAGTTTTCAAATGAATTGTTGGCTTAGCCGGCCACTTACTCTTATTAACATAAAACTTGGGGATAAAACAACTGTATGGAACATTATGAGCTTACATGACCTGTTCTTAAAAACTAGCAATTCACTTTGTTTTTTGACTCAGAGCCTTGTCTGATTAGTTAGCAATGTAGTTTGAAGCGCTAATGATAGACAAGTTAACAATCTGGCTAGAAGTTTGAGGTATTGAGGGAGTTAGACTGCCATTGTGTCTGTTTTTTTTTCAATCTGTGCTCAAGTTTGAACAGAAGAATTTCAATATTTGGAATCGACTCCAAGGCTCACGTGTCGACTCTTTTTAACTATTAGTAAAACTGAAGAATCGACTCTTTGATTCCACTTCTGTGGATCTTGCTCTGGGTATTATTCGTCTGCTGTAAACTCTGACCGGCTGTTATTTTAAGAGGATCTCTTATTAGTTCCCCCAAAACAATACTGCGTTATGGATTTAGTAGCGGATAAGCTTACAGGTTTGTAGAATTCTCATTTCTTATTTTTAGCATGTTAAGTATTGTATTTTGTATTTTTGTTTTATTGCCTGGTACGTCTCCCTCTGATTTCAGGTTTGACAGTTAATCTTTTAATAATTTTACTTTCAGTAAATAATTAATTGACATTTTTACCTCCATAATAAAAATACCTAACATTTTTGCTTTCTTTTATTTGTGCATTGTGCGTATATTACACTTTTTAGATTGCTCCTCATCAGCTGACATGAGTATCTGGAAGATGAGCAGAAAACAGATATTAACTTTAATTGCAATGGCGTCCATAAACTTCAGCTCAATGATATGCTACTCAATATTGGCCCCATTCTTTCCACCTGAGGTAAAAACTATGTATTTTATTAATTCATGAATTCCTTTTTTATATTTATGATGGGTTTTAAATATGTAATTCCATCAAACCCTAGTAACGTTAAGAAATTGAAGATGGATGGGGGCATTATAAATAGACCTAAATTAAATCACAGTATTGCAAACGTGAACTATTTCCTAACATAGACATCTTAAATGTGTAAGAGCCAAAAAAAGGATGCCAATGCATTGCAGGGCATCACACACGCACATTTTTCCACTCACACCTTTTGTCATTTAAGAATAGTTAGTCCACCATCCTCATGTTTTAGAAGGTAAAAGGTAACTGAAGGACCTTGGGGCAGATGGAGAAAACACTTCTTACACACAGTGACCAAGGGCAAAGTGTATACCAGGTCCTCAGGATTCTGCTGTATCGTCCACACTACCTGTTATCCCATCCTACCTGTTTTTTTTTTTTTTGATTATGTAAAACAGAAATAATTAATTACTTAGCCTAAACTGTATGTTACATAATTAATCATTACTTTTTTATGCATTGTACTTGTGCAGGCTGAGAAGAAAGGAGTCAGTCAAGCAGTAATTGGTTTAATATTTGGATGCTATGCCTTGTGCACTTTGGTTGGATCGTTAATCCTTGGGAAATATGTAAGTTGTATTTAAAATGATTTGCTTATTTATCAGGTGCATCTACAAATGCACTTTGTAAGTAAACAGTTACAGAATATACACTGGTTATTTCACACAATGTCATCCACCATTCATCAATAAAAAGGAGCCAGCATAAGATTACTGCTTATTACAAACCTCATTTCTAGAATATTTGGGGCATTTTGTAAAGTGCAATATTACAGAAATCCGTGATATATTTTTCTTGAATCTTTATTTGAGTGATTGATTTACAACAAAAAGATTCCTAGTTTTTTTGCTAACCAACTAAATTATATATGTAAATATAAACAAATTTTAAAAAATGTTGAGGCAGAGACATGGTGAATCTTTTTAAACCCAATCATTTTTACAAAAAGCACATTTTTTTATTTGTTTGTAGATATTTTCATGGGTGAAAGATCATTCTCAGCACAGTACTGGCAATGATGTGGTAGTAGCTGGTTCACATATAATAGTTTTGGTCTGACTGCAAAATGTGCTCTAAACAAAAGAACCAGTGTTCTCTGGTCTGAAACTGATCTCTGATGATTAACATTAGGGTTATTCTTCAGCAGAACACCTGTGAGGTGTACCAACAGCCTAGCTGTGTCTAATATGGACCAGTAAATGGATACAATGTATAAGGCTTCAGCCAGCATTGCTTCACCTGATACACTTGAGTCATTGCAACAGGTCCAACTACCAGTGTTTATGTCACTGATGTAAACCACCAAAATGATATCTGGAAAGTGATAGTCCTACTGTGGTCAATTTACATTGATGGGTAGAGTAAAGTGGTTTTAAAAAACAGCAGTATACAGTCAGTTAATGTGTATCTACAAAATGCATGTGTATGGTAAGTGATTATTTAGGATCTTAAATTCTTCTTAACATTATGTAAAGGTATTCTGATATTCTGATCTTTCATTTGACTGTAGATTGTCCAAATTGGGGCCAAGTGTATGATAAATGCAGGACTGTTCATTTCAGGTGTATGTACTGTAATATTTGGGTAAGTAATAGCTTACTTTATCACTATCAGTGTATTTATTATTACTTAAATGAACATATATGGTTATTGTTAAATAGAATTGGGTAAAACTATTTTCTAAAAACTAGTCTCTGTTTTTCCCCCCTGTAATATACAGCTTTCTGGACAGAGCTCCAGAAGGAACCGTGTTTATAGTGCTTTGTCTTCTTATAAGATGTGTAAACGCAGTGGGCTTTGCTGCTGCTGTAACATCATCATTTGCTGTATCAGCAAAAGTCTTTCCCCACAATATAGCAACCATTCTGGTAAGTTTTAGTAACCACTTGGTTTCCAATATAGTCACGGTATTTAGAAGATAGCTGTGCTTTGTTTAGGGCAGACAATAGTGCCTTTAAGGCTTAAATGTTTTATTGTACACAGTAGTCCCCTAATCAAGCCTTCCACTGGTGCCTTATGCACCAAACCATGTGAGATTAAGAAAATGTCATGCTTTCCTTCATTATGATTTATGTTTACATTTTAAATAAAAAGTTTAAAAATAGATTCTGTTCAAAGTTCTTTTTTGCAGGGCTTTATGGAGGTTTTCACTGGAATTGGACTCATTTTGGGGCCTCCATTAGGTGGATGGATGTATGAGTCATTTGGATACGAAATTCCATTCATTGCTTTGGGAAGTCTTCTGTTTTTGGCTGTTCCATTAAACATGTGGATTCTACCGAATTTTGGTTGGTAAAGCATTTTATGAATACATAATGTTTAAAAGGTCTTACTCTGCTTAGAGAATTTAACTTTCTATGTCCTTTAATGAAATAGGCATTTATTAATGGCATGTTAACATACTACTAATAATAATTGTGGTTAGTAAGAAAATATCATTATTAAGTTTCATTAGTAATCATAAATACTATTTGTAATATTTATGTTCAATGGTCAGATGCTGTTGCCTCACAGGGCTCCTTTATTAGACTGTGTTCACGAGGGAAAATCATGCTCATCTGCTTTGTGGTGTTCACACTCAGCTCAGGTATAGGCTTCCTGGATGCAACACTGTCATTATATGCCATGGAAAAGGTAACATAATTTTACAACTTATTTTAGAAAGTGCTTTTATTTTGTATATATCCTCATCCTGTTGTAAAGTGTTTTTTTATTTTATTTCTGTAAACAGTTTAGCCTGAGCACTGGATCTGTGGGCCTGCTCATGATTGGTGTGTCATTACCTTATGGTGCTGCATCCCCAGTTTTTGGAATAATTAGTGATAAGTATCCAGTAAGCCAGTTTTATCTTTAAAGAGGGTGATTAGTGGTTAATAGTTTGTGCCAGTAATTTAACAATTTAACAGTGTCTCATGACTTCTAAAGGACCATTTCAGGCTCCTGGCCCTTTAATTAATTGCTTAGATACTGTACATGCCTTGTGGTTTAGGTGTACTAGTCTACCTACACTAACTTATATACACCAACTTCTTAGATTTGTGTATTTTTTTATTTTCAGTTAATTATTTTTACCTTAGTAAAATGTATTATGTTTTGTGTTTGTTTTGTAGTTTATAAGAAAATGGATGATGGTGTTTGGAGGAATTGCTACAGCAGTCAGCTTTTGTTTTCTTGGTCCAGTTCCTGTCTTGCATATTGAGAGGTCAGCTAAACACATTTTATTAAGCTTGGGACCATTTCGGTACTGGATTAAATAAAAAGTTATTTTACTTCATAACAAGCTTATTTGTTTTGTTCCAGTGATCTTTGGCTTACTGTTGTCATGCTGGTGGTCATTGGTTTTTCTCTGTGTATGACCTGCATCCCAACCTTCACTGAGATGCTCATTTGTGCACAGTAAGGGACCATAATATAGCACCAATACTGTTGCCTGCTGCAATATATACTGTAGTTTTAATAAGACAAGAAGAAGAAGTAATGTTACATTGAACCGGTTTTTAAAATTAAATTTAATTTACATCTATAACTTCATAATTAGCATTAATAAAACTATTATTTAAAATAAATTTCATGTAACCTAAAATAGACAGAGTGTAATTTAATGTGTCTTTTTTTATTGTAGTGAGAATGACTTTGAGGATGACTTGGGCACGCTTGGTTTGGTATCAGGACTGTTTTCAGCGGTGTGGTCTGCTGGGTATGTATCGAACAAGATCAATATTTTTAACCTTTGAAGACCATTCCAAAACTTTTTTAAAGGCTGTTTATTTTGTTCAAACTAAGATGCTCTTAATTTTGAAAAAGGATGTTCTTCGGCCCTACGTTTGGCGGCTTTATCACACAGAAACTAAGTTTTGAATGGGGTGCAAGACTTCAAGGAGTGCTCACATTAATTTCTGTAAGCAAAACTATTTAGCAAATAATTGCATCAGTTAAATAAATTCATTACATATGAGAATAACTTCTCTTTTTCCTTTATGCACTTTCTAGGCAGTCTTATTAACAGTACAATTAGCCAAAGAAGATATACCCAAGAAAAGGTTTATTTCTTTATTTAATTATTCTGTAATCAGTTATTACTGTAGATGTGTTAATATAATAATCTTAAAATGTTGATTCTGATGCTGTTGATGTTAATTCAAGGTTCCAGGAAATCAATGGGATTGAATTCAACTTGGCTACAGGAGAGAAATCTCCTCTTCTCAGTTCATCTTTATCATCCTCTGATGTATGATCTGCCAGCCAAAATGCCTGTCTGAACTTCTGATAAAATTTTATATTTTAAAAATGTCATGATCAAGACATTGAATTTTCAACTACTGTCGACAATAAGGTGCTTTTTTTTTTAGAATCTTTATTTATGTGATAAAAGTGTTCTTAGGTAGTTGTCTACTTGTACCAGAGTAAGGAAATGTTTACTAAGAAAACAGCTACTTAACAGTATGTGGCAGACTGTTGTCTGATTCTATTTATGATGTGCGCCATACAATTTCAGTAGGAGACAGATCTAGACTGCAGGCAGGTCAGTCAAGGCACTCTGTGTTTTCAAAGCCATGCTGTTGTAGTTTGTGCAGAATGAGGCTTGGCATAGGTTTGCTGAAATAACCACAGCATACAGTTTGGTTAATTTGAGATGAGCCTGACCCCAGAAAACTTGGTGGCATTTTTGCACAGAATGAATGTATGGCATTCTCTTGACAATTCTCTGAAGACGTTCGTCACAAAGTGATTTCTGACCACTCATTGATTGCAAAGACTGAGCCTTTGGTGGATCCTTTTACTGTATTTCAAATTATGATGCCCTCACCTGTTACCAATTCACCTGCTTATTGTGGAACATTTCAAAACTGTGTCGCTTAAATACTCTAAACTTTTCTTTATTTTGCTCTGTCCTTTTTAATGTGTGTTGCAGGTTTCAATTTCATCATTTGTTTATATTTGCAAAATACAATCAAGTTGTTTAACTAAAATGTTAACATATGTTTGTTTGTACATTTCTCTGTTAAGTAATGGTTCAGGAGAATGATTGAGAAAAATTTCTCAATTTTTTTCCAGAAATTGGGTTGGTAATTACTGTGTAGGTAGTTTCTGCAAGTTGTATGTGCTTAAGTACATGGGACAGATATATTACAGATTTTACAATATATTACTGATTTTTCTTTTTGCTGGAAGACAAAGTATATAATTTGTAAATATTACTTTATATACAGTATAAATATGTTTATATATTGTCTTACAGAATCATCTTTGGGTAAATTAAATATTTATGGTCTTCCTTAAATCATGTTGTCTACTGGTGTTCCATCGGCAAAATACACTTTATATCCAAAAGTATTCTGACCATTCAACTTTTTAATTAAAATCACGGGTGTTACAGTAATAAGGATTTCGTTTGTGATTTGCCACAATAGCATCACTCTTCTAGAAAGGATTTCCATCACGTGCTGCAACATTGCTCTTGGGGTTTTATTTCACTTAGCTGCATGATAATTAGCAAGATTAGGCAAAACTGTTGGGTCCAGTTGGCAAAAGGCTTGCCAGTTTATCCCCAAAGTAATTGTTTGTGCTGAGATCAGGACTTTTTACAGGCTACTTAAGTGTTTCTATTTTGCTCACGTTTTTGTTTGGAACAAGTATAATCCGTTTTGCGTCAACACACATTTTAGCGTCTTATGAAATATGTGTTTTCCCCAAACTGCAAAATTGCACATGTTGTGGAGGTAGTGGATATATAAGCTTTGTCTTACCTTGGAAAAACGTTTGAGGATAAGACCTTGTTATGCTTTAATTTGTAAAGCAAAAATGTGACTTGATTCACCACACACCTGTCTGGGTGCAAATAAACCTCTCTATCTCCTATGCAACTTGAGAGAAAGATTTGGGTAAATAATTTGAAATGAAAGTTTGGTACTAGATTACGTCTACCAAATGATATTAAAACCTGTCTCTGGCATTGATCACAAAATTTGTTGTTTCAGAAATTTAACAAGACTCTTAACAGACTATTCAGTCTGGCCCTAGAGGATGCCCCTCCAGACTTCCGGCACTTCAGTACAAAGGAGGTTCAATTGTTGCCTTTGGTTACTGCCTGAAGTTCAACTTCATGTTACACTCTTTTATCTCACCTAGTACACATTTTAATAACAAAAACAGAATTATCTAACGGAAAGGGTCTTCCCCAAATGTCTATCATTAATAAAATCATTTTGAATAACAGTATTTACTGTTGGTTTTGATATTGCAGTGCGTAGGTCGACAAAAATGTAATGTGTTGTTAGTAAATGCTTGTACATACTTATTGCTTAATGTGTAATTATATAAAGCAGCAAGCTGGTACCATGTGACAAAGATTATGAACTGTGCCCAGGCCTGATTAGGAAGTGTTGGACAGATTATGAGTAGGTAAATATTTCAAAAATACATTTCCAGTTCTTTTTTCCCCTGGTCTAACAAATACGAATCCTTTATTGTCATTGCACATTGTACTTGTACACTTTCACAACGAAATTGAAATACAACCCCCTTCTTGGTGCAAGAAAAACAACAGCAAACAATAATACTACTATATATAAATATAAAACAGCACTCAAACAAAACAGAAGCACATGTCCAATAAATGTCCAATTTAAATTTAAATTATAAGTTGCACATGTCTCATTAAAGTGAAATGAAATGGCACAAGACCCATTGAATGAAAGGAATGAAATGATGTGTCACATGTTTGTGTTTAACGGACCTATGGCCCTGTTGTAAAAACTGTCTCTCGGTCTATTAGTCCTTGTTTTGATTTGCCTGTCCCATTGGATTTTATTTGATGCACCCTTACTTGTGACAACGTTCTACAAAACAAAGAAGAGGTTTCACCAATAAATAATCTGGTTTCAGGATTACATCAGAAATTATACTAATTATTAGCAGATTAAAGTTCATTTCAGTAAGAGCTCTGGACTCCACAATTTTGGCAGCTAGCATCAGTTTACTTTTCTGTATTGATTAAGTAGACCACAATCTTAATGTCCTAGAAAATAAATCAAGAAGTGTGATGAAATGTCATACTTTACACTAAACATCAGTTGCTCATTTTTTTGTTAGATTATATGGAAACAGGTAAAGCAATCAGATTTCTAATCAGATTTTATCTAAAGTTTGTGTAGTGTACATGAACAATAATAATATGAAGCAAAAAAAAAACTAAAGAAAAATGAAATTGTGTACATTATTTGGATATTTAAAAGTATGAGAAAATACAGTATTTATGTAATTTACCAACTACTTGACATGCAGATAGGCAACAAATAAAGAAGGCATTTATTCTACATGTTTGATGAATTTTCTATTTTATTCTGATGTGCTGATGGTATGTCAGAATTTGGCATAAACAGCATGAATCCACAACCCCTACCTGCCTTGTGTTAACAGTTCCAACTGTTCCTGGTAGTGTAATAATGTGGGGAATATTTTTGACCCCCTAAATATTGTTGCTAACTATGAGCTTTCCTTTATGGACACGATTAGTTGATTTTCTATTAGCTACCTACAGCATTGATCATCTGCTGTGTCAAAAGTTATTATGAATTGGTTCTGTGAATATAGTATATATAATTCAGTGCACTTCACTAAAATCGAATAGAGCACATTTGGGATAATGTCGCAGCATTGATCAACATGAAGCTGACAAAGTTGTGTAATATATTCATGTCACCATGGTCCAAAATCTTAAAAGGGATGTTTGGGCACATTATGGAATCCATGCCTTAAATAATTGCATAAACAGGATTAAGCTGTTAATGAAGACACAAAAATGAATGTTCATATCCACTACAGTGTGTGGCGGTATAATTTCAACATGCTAACAATGAATCCACCGAACAAGAAAACAATACGTGTTTGTTTTAAATGGATAAGAAAACTTTTAGCCGAGTTTCTGACACGTTTTGACCTTTACTCTTTTATTATGACAGAAGAAAACATGGATTCAGTACCTACTGGTATGATTTTTAAAGAAATGATCTTTCATGTTTCTTTCTTAAAACGGACTACTTATAATAGTAGGGAATTACAATATACACTTAAAATCTCTCTTGGTTGTAAGAAGTTAGCATGTTTACCAACAGGAATTATTTATTTATTTTAAAATAGGAATTAGACCAGTCTAGGAAAGCAACGATTGTCAGTGTATCTGTCCGCGACATATAGTGCACTATTTACGGTTCTTACTATTTAATAAGTCTCATCTGAAAGTCTAATGAAGCATATTTAGAACTCTTATAAAATCTACAATGCATCGCTATAATGCACCGTTGGAATACTCGAAGCATGCATAATGGTTTTCAGTTTGAGAATGTCTGATAAAGGGAATTGTTTGTTTGACTTTAAGAACAACTCGCTGCGGAAAAGCAGCAGTATGCGCCTGGCCACGCAAGAAAGCAGCCATAGATACTGCAATATTAACGTTATTTTCGTGTCAAATGTCTGAAGAGCACAACTTGTTTAAACATGAGCTCACACGAGTTCACCTTGTTGGCGCACGGATATGTTGTGTTCGCACGCAAAATTCCTTGCGCACGCGCTGACGAAACTAACGCCATACTAATACTTTGGAGATACTAAAATAGTGAGACGAACATAGTCAAGTTACTTTTCTGGAACTTTTTGTTGTGTATTCCTTTTCTTTAACGGCTTAATCCCGGTCAGGGTCGTGGTGAGTTCGGCGGCACCAGGACATGGCCCTATGTGGTCTCACGCGCAGTGATAAACTGGCACCCTGCCCATTGTGTTTTACTGGCTTTAGCCTAACCTGGATACAGAGGGTAGTGACGTTAAATAAATGAATTAATGTATCAATGACTGAATGACTGCACTGGACATTTCATTAAAATAGTCCTTAAAACTGATAGAATAATAAAATAATAGAAGAAGTTAAACCAATCCTATTATTGCTTGTATCGATAGGTCAAAAGGCTTTGGGGGAAAACTGTCTTAATTCCCTTCCTGTCTTCTAACAACCTAAATTGGTTCAAAACAATGATTTGTATATAACCTTATAAGCTTACTTATTAAAGTACATTTAAAATAATTTTCAATATTAAATTATATTATGTGATAAGACATAGCTTATACCCCATAACTTTATCTTTTCCTCTTAGTTGACTCTTCTTTACCATCAAACACAAGTGCCTCAAAGATGAGCAGACACCAGATATTAACTTTAATTGCAATGGCATCTATAAACTTTAGCTCAATGATATGCTACTCAATACTGGGTCCATTTTTTCCATCCGAGGTAAGATTGTATTTGTTTGATATTACATTCACAGTATGCTATTCTTTAAAATTTGCTAAAATGTAAGGTTTCCTACTTAACCCTGATGGTCCTTTATAATCTACATTCAACAGGCAGAGAAAAAAGGAGTCAGCCAGGCAGTAATTGGTTTAATATTTGGCTGCTATGCCTTCTGCACATTGGTTGGATCGTTAATCCTGGGAAAATATGTAAGTTCTTTCCCATTTCTTTTTTGCAACAAGATTAATTGTTTGTTTGATTGCAGTGCTAGATTTGTATTTATAACATTTCCTGTGCATATATTTACTTCGAGTTTCTACAGTGTCTTCATACTTATAAATAAAAAGGATGTATTTATTAGTATAAAGTATAGAGAGATGTTTAAAAGATCACACATTCACTCATACATTTACTATTTAATCTACGAACTAATTGCCCATATTAAAGTAAAAAAATGCTTTAGAGTTATTTTATTAAAAAAATAAAATCTATAATTTTTAAAAATAGAGGTTTATTTATTACCTTGTCTTATTCACATATTCGGACCCTTTTGCGTCTACACTAAAATATTTGTCCATGTCTGAGTGGGCGATTGGGGATGGCCGAAGGAAGCCCTGTGGTTTATTGGCATTCTGTCCAGAGTATTCCTGCCTTGTGCCCACTGTTTCCCACTGGAACCAGACCCCCTTTGTCCTGGACCAGGATGATAAAAATGAAATGAATGTGCAATGACACTTGCTTTGGCAGACATAGTGCTTGCAGTTCTGTATAAAGAGTTTAGTTTTAGACGTATGACACTAGAGAATTTTTTTCATCATGTTTTTTCATCATGCCATTTAGCTCCAAGAAGGCTACCATATGCCTTTTACTTAACAATGGCTTCTGTCTTGCCACATGAAAGGCCTGATGAAAATAGTGTTTTGCTTAAGTTATTTAAGAAGCAGCACTCCTGTATCTGGGAAAGCATGGATGGATGGTAAAAGCTGTACTGCTGACATGCCAAACCAGATATTCGGATGAAAGATGGACATGAATTACCACAATTGATCTTTTTTGACTGTAGATTGTCCAAATTGGGGCCAAGTTTATGATAACTGCTGGACTGCTCATTTCAGGTGGATGTACAGTACTCTTTGGGTAAGTACTGGCATCCTCCTAATTAGGCTTTCTTTACATGTTGTGGCTTTATTATTACTCACATCAGCATTTGGGTGAAATGTTTTAGCTGTTACAATAATGATATTAAAATCATATAATCCTAATTTAAGTTTTTCTTTTTTTAATGTAGCTTTCTGGACAGAGCTCCAGACGGAACCATGTTTATAGTGCTCTGTTTGGTTATAAGATCAGTAAACGCAGTGGGCTTTGCTGCTGCTGTGACATCATCATTTGCTGTATCAGCCAGAGTGTTTCCCCACAATATAGCAACAATTTTGGTACGTATTTCTCAACACTTGTTTTTCAATGTAGCCATGGTGTCTAGAAAACAGACAATAGTGCTATTAAGTATATTTTATTATACATGTAAAACCACTTCAGTCCTGGAGGTCCAGTGTCAGTTTTAAGCTGTTTGTGCATACTAACAAATCTAGTTCAGCTTATAGATTGTTTTGTTATTAGCTTATGAGTTAAATAAGGTGGGGCAGCCCAGTAGTACTGCTGGTAGAGTGAATGTAACATGGTTCCTGGGGAACTTTTTAGTCTTTCTCACTCTGATTTGTTTTTGCATCACCTCTCAAATAATATAGAGGATAGATTGTCTGCTTTAAATTGTCCTTAGTGAGTGAGTGTATCAGGTGTATTTCTTCTTTGCACCAGCTTGTGTGCAGAAGCAGGAAAAACTTGAAACTCAGCAGGGCAGTGGGCCTCCAGCACTAAAGTCATGAAAAAGACTTACACCCTCCCATGTATTATACAGCCATGTGACATTTTAAAGTACATTCATTATAATCATTATCTTCGATGTACAAATATAGAATAAAATTGTTTTTTGCAGGGATTTATGGAGATTTTTACTGGAATTGGACTCATTTTGGGGCCTCCATTAGGTGGATGGATGTATCAGTCATTTGGATATGAAATTCCGTTCATTGTTTTGGGAAGTCTTCTGTTTTTGGCTGTTCCATTAAACATGTGGATTCTACCGAATTTTGGTGGGTAAAGCCTTTTATGCACAGTTGCAGTCAGAATATTTAACTTCCCTCCTTAAAAGGTGTTCTGATAGATTTGAATGAAAATACATAGCAAAAAGACTCAAGTGACCTTGGTGAAACATCCTTTTGTATTGATTATTTTGGTTAGTACTAACAAGCTTTAATTTTGTTTAATAGTTCCAGTTTTGATTTGTCACTTTATATAACCATGTATCAGAACTCTGCAGGCTTATGCAAAGTCTTTCTGAGTATTCCAGGTCAACGTATCTAACCTATCCTGTGGCGTGCATAGTGGCTTTAAGTTTGGTACTCTTGTGTTGTCTCAAGGTCTTGGAAATCTTCTTATACCCATAACCCTTTTGGTTCAGTCAAATTATCACCTCTTCCTTAGCTTTAGTGACAGCTTCTCAATTTGCCCTGGTTGCAACACACCCTAAACAATTGAATCTCTGGGTGGTGTTTATATAACACATCACAGCTAGCTAATTAATGGTGGTTATTGGGTTATTTAGTTTAACCAGAACAGCAACAGTTTAGTTTTAAGATCAGCAATATTATGTAGGGGTTGAATAATTGTGACATGACAGTAGTAACAAAATACCCTGGTACTCTAAAATACTACATAATTCATTTTCTTTGTTCATTTGTTGCTTTATTCAACTAAAACTCTGCTGAAAGGAGTTATAATTTTCTTTATAGAAATTTTCAATATTTTTGATTGCAACTGCATGTTTTCTTACTTTTAAACTTCTACTCTGCTGAGAGAATCTTGCTGACATACTTTACCTTAATCTCACAGCAACAGGGAACTTTCAGTAATAATAACTTCATCACCGCTTAAATATTTCTCTGTATAATATGAAGTGATTGCTTTATTTTCAATTTCAAGTGATTTAATTACTGCTGTAAATAAAATGATCATTTGTAACTTATTATCACCAGCTACAGTACATTACCACTATTACCAGTAAACTACTACCGTCTTATATGTAATGTGTGTAACTACATGTTATGTTTCTCTTTCAGATGAGGTTTCCTCTCAGGGCTCCTTCTTACGGCTTTGTTCACAAGTCAAGATCATTCTCATTTGCTTTGTGGTGTTCACACTTAGCTCAGGAATTAGTTTATTGGATGCAACACTCTCATTATTTGCTATTAAAAAGGTAATAAATGCTTCTTCAGTAAATGTTGATTTATGTGTACGTTAAAATAAGTGTATGCTTGTTTACATTTACATTTTGTCAACTGGCATTTGACTGCATTCTTATCAAGCCTTATATTGTAGCAAAACAAATCTAAAATGATCAATGTTCCATTTTTTTTTCATTTCTGTAAACAGTTTAACCTGAGCACTGGATCTGTGGGCCTGCTCATGATTGGTGTGTCATTACCTTATGGTGCTGCATCCCCAGTTTTCGGAATAATGAGTGATAAATATCCAGTAAGCCAATTTTATCTTTAAAGAGTGGCATCTTAGAGATTAATATTTTTGTTAATATTAAAATGTTACAATTGTCTAATTTGTGTTTGATTTGCAGTTCGTAAGAAAGTGGATGCTGGTGTTGGGAGGAATGGCTGCAGCAGTTAGTTTTTGTTTTCTTGGACCTGTTCCAGTTTTGCATATACAGAGGTATGGAATTTAACCTCATTTTAATAATTGTTTCAAGCTAAATAGTGTTAAATATGCAGTTGCACTGTTACAATACATTAATTGTTTCTTTAGTGAGCTTTGGCTGACTGTTGTCATGCTGGTGGTTATTGGCTTTTCTCTGTGTATGGCTGGAATTCCCACCTTTTCAGAGATGCTTACTTGTGCACAGTAAGAGACCATCATACTGCACCAATAGTATTGTTTTCTGGAATTTACTGAATATTTATTTTTGTTTTAATTAAGTTGTAATTGACCTTTAATTGTAATTGAAGTTTGTTTTTAATAGAGAGAATGGTTTTGAGGATGGCCTAAGCACTCTTGGTTTGGTATCAGGACTGTTTTCAGCGGTGTGGTCTGCTGGGTATGTATCGAACATGTTCAGTTTTCATGTCTTCTCAAATATTACCCAAACATTTTATTAAAGATGAGATGCACTTTTTTTGGAAAAGGATGTTCTTCGGGCCCACAGTTGGTGGCTTTATCACACAGAAGCTAAATTTTGAATGGGCTGCGGGAGCTCAAGGAGTGCTCACCTTTTTTTCTGTAAGCACAAACATCTCACAAATAACTACATTAGAAAAAGTTGTGCATTTCATATAATAATGCTTCACTTCTTACTCTCCAGGCATTCCTACTGATATCATATTTCATTAAAGAAGATATACACAAGAGAAGGTAATTAAAATGTTAACATACTTAGGTTTTTAACCATCATTTGAAAATAAAATATATTATTAGATTTACATATCCAGTTCATTCATAAAGTGGATTTGATTTTAAATGGATATATTTTCCATTTTAACCATCAATCTATGAATCATCCAAGTGAAAACATGTTATAGACTTTAATTAATTACAATTTAAAAACTGGAATCTCTCATTCACAAGTACTCAGATGTTTGCTGTGACACTTAGAATTGTGGTCAGGTGCATCCAATGAACTCCAAGGAACTGCCTGTGGGTCTTTGGGATTGAACTGTGACAAGGCATAGAACAGGACAAGAATATAAAACCGTTTCTAAGGCTTTGAGAGTTTCCAGGACCACAGTGGCCTGAATAATTTTTAAAGGGAAGAAGCTTGGCACAACTTAAACCTTCCTAAATGTGGCCATCTATCTGGACATTCAGGCAAGAAGGGCTTTGATCAGGTAGGATAAGAAAGAACCCAACTGTCACTCTAAAAGAGCTCTAAAAGTCCTGTGTGGGCAAGGGAGAAACTGTTGGATGGACAACCATCTCTGCAGCACTCCATAAATTAGGCCTTTATGGCAGAGTGGCAAGACTAAAACCACTGAAAAGACTGAAATTTGCTAAATGGCATGTAAAGGATTCTGGCAACATGGAAAAAGATTCTTTGGTCTGATGAGATTAGATTTAAAACAGGATTAAAAACAGGCACACAATTACAAGAGCCTGTGCACACTTATGCAACCACGTTATCGTGGTTGCATAAGTGTGCACAGGCTCTTGTAATTGTGTGCCTGTTTTTAATCCTGTTTTAAATCTAATCTCATCAGACCAAAGAATCTTCTTCCTTCTATACAATTTCACTTTGTTTTCAATTGAATTGCAGATTGTAGGTCACATTGAAGAAGTATATCTGAAATTATTTATTAGGTCTGATTTTTTTTACATTACAAAAACCTGGCATTTTACCAGTGGTGTAGCCTTTTCATACCCACTTTGTATGTATCGATGTATATAGTACAAGACATCTGACACACTTAATAATAATGAAGATCAAGTTGTCTCTGATACTATTTGTATTGTGTTTTAAGGTTACAAAAAACCACGATGACTGACGGCACTACAGGAGAAGACTCACCCCTACTTGGATCATAAAGAATGACAGTAACTCATCAAACTAGATGCAACACACATGCAATGATTCGTGAACATCACTTTGAGAAACCCAAAATATATGGTGTGCCATTAAAAACACAATTCAGGTGCCCAGGTGGCGCAGCGGGATATTCCGCTTCTGAACTCCTCTGTTCGAAACTCAGTGTTGCCACCTGTCGGCCGGGCGCCATCTAGCAGGCATAATTGGCAGTGTCTGCAGCACTCTAATTGGCTACTGTGTCTGCTAGGGGGGATGATCAGACTATGTGGGTGGGGGATGATCAGACTATGTGGGTGGGGCCTTCAAACGCTGTGCGAAAAGAAAGGGTCGGCTGGGATTGTGCACGTGTCGGAGGAGGCGTGAGCAGCAACATACCCTCCTCGAATGCAATTGGGGATCCCCAGCAGTAGAGAACAAATTGACTACACTAAATCGGGAGAAAATGGAAGAAAACGCATAAAAAAAAAAAAAAAAATAATAATAATAATTTATTTTTGAAATATTATATTTTGAATTTGATTGAAAAACAGACTAAAATTGTTTAACAGGGAAAAATAAAAAAGTAAAATAATGTGGTTGCACATGTGAGCACACCCTCTTATAATTGGGCATGTGGCTGTGTTCAGAATTAAACTATTTACAACTCATGTAGTAGTACTAGTAGTGGTCAGTGACACCCATCATCAATTACAGTGCACATTTTTCAGTGAAATTGTACAGATTATGATTCATCTTCATCTCTTTAAGTTAAGACTTTTGTGAACTGTGGGGGCTAACAGCAGGGTGCAAGCTTCACCTGTGAACATAGAGCTTTTGTCCTGGAATCCAGATCCCTTGGCACTGATTACTACCTGCTTGTTGCTATGGTGGAATGAATAAATGATGAATAAACTTGGAAAACTCTGACACTACAGAAGATACACATGATGTCATGCTTGACTTAATCATTTTCCTTGGTCTTACATACAGTCATGATGGTGTTACAGAGCAGTGAGGAAACTTTGGACATTGTAGAGTCTAAACGCTCAAAAATTAATGATCAAACAAGCAAATACTAGCAAACAAACATGAGTTTGAAGTTACATTTTAATGAGATGTTTCACAAGAGGACGTTTTGCGCATCAGATTCAGAACCAGTGGTGTTTTGCATCAATGTCACAGAGCATCTTTGTTTATAATAAATAAATAATAATCTAGGGCAGATGAAATGCCTTTATTTGTCATATATACATGAATACAGTACAATTAAATTCTTTTTCTGCATAACCCCCCTTGTTTGGAAGCTGGGGTCAGAGTTCAGTGTCAGCCATTGTACTGACTTTTCTTTTACTACAGTTTGGCATTATTCCTTTACGAACAATCTATGCTAATTATGAACACAAATAAAAAATCAAAATAAACAGGACAATAGACTTAAAAAATATAAAACTTACATTTGTAAAACTGATTATTAAAATATTAATTATTGAAAAAAAAAAAAAAAAACACCCTTGGCTAAAATTTACATTGAAGATATAAAAATAAGTATGCTGGTGACTACAATATGCATATCTTTTTCTTACCCTGAGCATTAAATATCACCCAGAATTCTGGTTTGTGGCATCCGGTTCAAAAGCATTGTTGGTTTGTCCTAATCTTGGAAGAGGCCTTTTCTTTCTTATAGATGGTACAGGAGTTTCAAGATCTGATGATGGATTCAGGGGCAAATCATGAGAGATCTCCTTTTTCTTCACCTTCTTTTTCTTTTTTATTCTTCAAATAAAAGTAGTGAAGACAGCAGGTCAAACAATGCAACTAAAGAGGCAATAGTTTATGGTTCTTATGACAAATAACATGGAAATATTTGCAGAAGATAAGAAAATTGCTGAAACATTTTGTTCTAAGCAAATGTCTTGATCCTCTAGGCACCTGAAGAATACAGATCTGGCCTATGCTCCATGCTTATTTTGTACATCAGACACATTATAAAAATGCCCCCAAATGCATTAAAATGCCAATATGGTACATATTGGTACATCTAACAAAATCCTAAAAAAACTTCAGTATATCCAGAATTCAGCTGCTCGCCTCCTTACTCATACTCGCTCCCGTGATCATATTACACCTGTTCTCCAAAAACTTCATTGGCTTCCCGTTGCTCAACGCATTCAATTCAAAATTCTTCTATTCACTCACAAAGCTCTCCATAATCAGGCCCCATCCTACCTCACCGACCTGCTCCATCAGCACATTCCCTCCCGTAGCCTTCGCTCTTCTGAGGCTAACCTACTGTCCATACCCTCTAGGACCAAGCACCGGACCTGGGGTGACAGGGCCTTTTCCATAGCTGCTCCATCTTTATGGAATGCTCTCCCCAAATACCTACGAGATTGTCCTGACCTGTCCAAATTCAAGTCACTTCTCAAAACTCATCTATTCAAAATGGCATTTAACTTGTAACAACACGAAATAAATGCTTTTATTTTTGCTATTCTTTTTAATAGTTTTTATACTTAGATCACGACAGAAATGTGAAGTCCTAGATCCTAAAACTTGTAAAGTTTTCAGTTTCCTGATTGCATGTGAATCTGTCCTGTTTCTGTCTAATTTTAAGAAATTGTTCTATATTTGTTGTTCTCTCTCATAATTTAGCTAATTTTTAATGAACTGTCTTATGCTGCTCTCTTTGTTTTTATCTTAATTATTCTTGATGTTGATGTACTATTTTGATTTTGTACTATGATTTGTATGGTGTATGTACGTATTTGTTTTGATTATTTGTCTTATGTAAAGCGTCTTTGAGTATCTTGAAAAGCGCTATATAAATAAAATGTATTATTATTATTAATATGGCAGGCTTGTATGCTAAACAGTAGGCATCATGAGTTTAGAAAGTAGAAATTAGGAAGTGCTTTGGTGGTGCAGTGGTCTAAAGTGTTAGCCCACCAGGCCAGTGTTACCAGTAAGATTGGCCCAGGTTAAGTGTTCAGTGGGCACAGGTGACTTTGTCTGAGGCAAGAAAGGCCAGATAAGAAGTAACCTCTTTCTGTTACACATACTGTGTGGTTGAGGCACAAGGATGAGTTGTGGAGAAATACAGAGAGCATAGCTGTGTCAAATCTGGCCACTGAAAAATGTCTGACTATCTTTATTTAACTTGCAAAAGTCTTTCATTTGTCATTTATACAAAAACAGGCCGTAGGCAGATTTAAGACTTAATTCCTACCTAGCAGAAGTTGCCTCAGCATCAGTGTCCTGCTCAGAAATGATCTTTAGCTCTCCAGATGCACTGATGGCTGCAGTCAGCTGCACAAATACAGGAAGAGACAGAGAGAGAATATAATTGTTTACATCCAATGTAACAAACCTGACTTGTTATAAAAGCTGTGGTAATTATGGTGAATTAAATTAGTGGTACAGCAAGGCATACAACATGCAGGGCTAACACAACAGTTGGTGCAGCGGGTAAACACAGGACCAAATCATAAGGATATCGCTAATTGGAAGAAATTTTATGACAAACTCTGATATAAACAACAAACATATTTTTGACTTCCTGTTATTGAGGAGGCCATGAAAAAAGTGTAATCTTATCCTGCTCCTGAACAATATCAAAGAATGTTTGAACTATGTAACCCTAGTCCGGTAAAACTGCCTCATATTTGTTGGCTATAATACAACCATGTTTGGTATTCTCCAAACATAAATCTGAATGGATAAAGAAAATATTGTAGAACCTTTGAAACCATAAGTTTTTTTTCCAGTGGTCCATCATTTGTGCTTGTTGTACCATGTTATCCATGTTTGTGCATTAAAACTTGGTACAAAACGTTTTGAAAGGTAGTTTATATACAAGGCAGTTTTGAGCAGCTAAAAGCAATGACTTTTTACCTTAGTTGGTATTGATTTGGTATGTTCTTGACTTATGTGCTCTGAGGGTCCAGGTTGTGTCTCGAAAGCCTGTGAGAGCTGTTCATCAAAATCCTCTGTGCAAAACAGGTCAATCACATGACAGATTAGAGCACATGAAACCTCATCTTCACCTGAAAATATTTCTAATAAAAAGGTTCAACACACTTTTATCAGCCACATAGGCAGCTGGAAAATAACCCTGCTCTCCTGTGATCAAACGTCCAAACCACCAGGTAATATTGTCTTTATACAACACAAGGATCACATCACCACGGCACATGGTCAGCTCATCAGAGCGCTCAGCACTGTAGTCATACAGAGACACAACCTACAGGAAAGAACACAGGGTTAAGTTTTAAATGCTTTACTTCAACGAAAATGAGGTCATTATAAAACATATTAAAGAAAGAGCTAGTATGTGTACCGTCTGCTGGACTTGTGTCCCACCAGTGTCGACTGGTAATGAAAAGTCATGATCCTGTAGGCTCTGGTAAAAACCAAAATTCCACATTAGGATGTTGCTAGCTTACATAATTAAAACAACTACAATTACCTTTAATGCAATAAATTTAAAACATTCAATCTAAAACATGGGTGTCAAACTTTTTCAAAAATATTTTAACATTAATAAAAATAAAGAAACCCAAAACATAATTATTTATGTACATCTCTTAAAGCTTCTATTTTCTTTTAGCACAGCAGAGAAACAGGACCAGTGCATATAAATACTGGATCTGTACACCAGACCATAAGTTAGGTGAATATCCCATTCCAAAACTGTGGACATTCACATAGAGTTGATTCATGCTTGTGACTAAACAAACTTTTACTCTTCTGGGAAGATTATGGACTGTAGTTGTGGAATTTAGTGTCAATTCATTTAAAGGCCTTGTGAGGTTGGGCACTAGACTTGAAATCCTAGCTAAAAATCAGTTACTTAATTTATCCCAAAAGGGTTCAGTTAAGTTGAGATCAGGTGTCTGTGCAGGCCACTGGAGTTCCTCCATACCAAACTTTTTAAACCCTGTCTTTATGGAACTTGCTTTGTACATGGTGGCAGTCATGCTTTAATAGGAGAAGGCCCTCACAATCTGTGCCACAATGTTTTAGTCCAACAGTTGATGATGTGATGTGTAGGATGTCACACAGGTGATGGTCTATCAGCCTCAACCTACAGAGCCTCCTTAATTTCATACTTGGTGTCCTAACAGATAAAGTGGATAAGAATAAGCTGATTCTCTAGTTTACAGTGTAGTACATATTGTGGTGTGTAAGTATTGCGGGGGACCTAGAAAGGTTTTGTAGGAAAAAAGCTGTGGGCCACATTTCACCCAAGCTGTACCTCAGACTAGATTAAATTAAACCAGAAAATTATCTTCTTACTTTTTGCTTCAGAGATGGAGCTCTTTTAATTGAATGACCAAAGGCAGCAGGGCCAACTGTGAAGATAAAAAAGTTAATTTGATGCAATCCCTAATAAAGAACATTTTAAAAAGCCAATTAAAATTTCATTAAAGGCTCCAGTCCCACTGAGGCCCAGCTGAAAAAAGGGGTAACTATTCATTTAGTTTTTCTTGTTTCCTTCTTCGGTCTATTCTTTTCTTAGACCTGGCCAATTGTGTCTATTAAGGCCATGGAAACCCATGCCATGAAGCTCACGTTTTTGTGATGATGTTAATGCCAGAGCAGGTTTGAAACTCTGCAGTTACTGAGTCAGCAGAAAACTGGAAACCTTTAAGAAACTGCTCTGTTACTTTCCATGGTCTGCCACTTCGTGGCCGAGTTGCTGTGGTTCCTAAATGCTTCCACTTTTCGATAATACCACTCACAGGTGATTGTGGAACATCTAAGATTATCTTGTTGTAATGGTAGCATCCTATTACAGTAACTCACTCGATTTTAGTGAGCTCTTTAGAAGGACCCATTCTTTCACAAATGTTTGTAAAGGCAGACTGCATTGCCAAGTGCTTGATTTTATAGACAAGTGTCCCAATACTTTTGTTCATATAGTGTAATCTGTATGGATAAACGTTTTATACATATTTTTATATATCTTCATGTTAGCTATGTGCTGTTTGTTTATTAGGATTTTAACGTCGTGTTTTACACTTTGGTTACATTCATGACAGAAACGGCAGTCACTCACAACACAAGGTTCATCAGTTCACAAGGTTATATTGAACACAGTCATGGACAATTTAGCATCTCCAGTTCACCTCACTTGCATGTCTTTGGTCTGTGGGAGGTAGGTAGCTGGGATTTATTGCCACGTCAGCACGATTACGGCTATATACGTGGCATATTGAGTTTTGGTTTCATATAAGGTTAAAAACGTTTGTAGAGGGCGTGGTGTGGCTTTGTACTCCCATCGTTTCTTTAATTATATAAGGTGTTCTAGTTTGACGTGTGTTAGGTAATTTTGTATTTTCCTTGGCGAGGTCTTTTCGAAGAGGTCTTTGATGTTGTCTGCACAGAAGTGTTGCTGTCTTTGTCGCTGCAGGCTAGGGCATTCAATAAGTATATGCTTAACTGTCAGGGTCATGTTGCAGTTCTGGCAGGTAGGGGGTTCATCTCCTGTAAGTAGATGTTTATGTGTCAATTTGGTGTGTCCTATGCGCAATCTTGTGTGGATAGCTTGATGGTATCGGTTCTCCATCCTGTAACCTATCGGTTTTATGTTAGGTTTGATTTCTTGTAGTTTGTTGTTGGTTTGACTGTCCCATTTCTCTTGCCATTTTGTGTTTATGAAGTCTTTTATTATTGGAAAGGTATCTGTGACTGGGATGGGGAGAAAGGTTATGTCCTTACTTCTGGCCGATCTGGCGATGTTATCCACTCTTTCGTTTCCCTGTATTCCACAGTGTCCTGGTATCCAACAGTATTTTATGTTGTATTGTTTATCTTCCAGTTCCTTGTCTTTGGTCACAATTTTGGTTATTATTGAGTTGTCTGTGTCCATAGAGTCTAGTGCCTGTAGGCAAGACTTTGAGTCACTGCATATAAGAAAGTCTTTGTGTTTCTCTTTCTGAATATATTCTAGGGCTATTAATATAGAATAGGCTTCGGCTGTGAAAATGGAGCAGAATGTTGGGAGACGGATGCTGTGGTTGTGTATTGCAGTAAAAAACGCTGCTGCGACGTGTGACTCTGTTTTGGATCCATCTGTATATATTGTTCTATGGTTTGGATGCTTTTCTCTTAGTTCAAGGAACTTTCCCTGATATTCCATTGGTTCTGTTCCTTTTTTCTTGTTTTCTGTGAGTGAGAGAATAACTTTTGGTTTTTGATGGTTCCACGGGGGGAGTGGTTCTTGGGATTTTGCAAGTGTATACATGTTTATTTTTAAATCTTTCAAATCCTTTTTCATGCGGATTCCTAAGGGTTGTATGAAGTTGGGTTTCGCCTCGTACATATGTTGAAACCTGTTTTCATAGATGGATTGATATGCCGGGTTTTGTTTGTTACAGTATGTTTTTATTGCATATTTTAAAGCAATTTGTTGCCATCTCATGTGGATCGGTGGTTCGTTTGCTTCAATGCATAGGCTGTCTGCTGGTGATGTCCTATAGGCCCCCAGGGCCAGCCTTAGCCCTTGATGGTGGACTGTTTTCAGTGGTTGCCAGTAGGACTTTCTTGTTGCTCCATAAATGTGACATCCATAGTCCAGTCTAGATTGTATTATTGCTTTGTAGAGTTGCATCAGTATGGAGAATGCAGCACCCCACTTCGTGTTTGCTAGTGTTCTCATTATGTTTAGACCTTTTTGACATTTGGTTTTCAGTTGTTGAATGTGGGATTTGAAATTCAATTTATTGTCCATTATTATCCCAAGGAACTTGGCCTCCGTTTGTACCTTGATTCCGTCCCCATCGAGGTAGAGTGCTGGGTCCGGGTGCATTGACCTTAGTTGGCAGAAATGAATGCTGGTGGTTTTAGTTTTGGATATTTTAAAGCCGTTTTGGACGGTCCACTTCTGTATGTTATCTATGGCGCATTGTAGTTTCCGTTCAATTGCTGGCATGTATCTTCCTCTGTAGCTTATGCATAGATCATCTACGTAAAGACTGCACATGATGCTGGGGTCAATACCTTGTGTGATATTATTGATCTTGATGTTAAAGAGTGTTACTGATAGTATGCTACCCTGGGGGACTCCCATCTCTTGTATTGTTGGTTTTGAAAGAGTGTGATTTACCCGGACACGAAAGCTTCTGTTTGTTAAAAAGTCTGATATTATTATAGGCAGTCTTCCTCGGAGGCCCATTTGGTGGATGTCTTCTAGTATTCCATGTCTCCAAGTTGTATCGTATGCCTTTTCCAAGTCGAAAAAAACCGCCACTATATGCTGTTTATTTATGAAACCATTCCTGATGTAGGTCTCCATCCTTGTGATATGGTCCATGGTGCTTCTACCTTTCCTGAAGCCACTCTGTAGACGATTAATGAGGCCGTTGTGTTCTAGGTGCCATACCAGGCGGTGATTAATCATTCTTTCCATCGTTTTGCATATGCAGCTAGTCAAGGCTATTGGCCGGTAATTTCCAGGGTCGGTATGGTTTTTCCCAGGTTTGGGAATCGGGATCACTATTGCTTCTCTCCAGGTGTGGGGTATTTTGCCTTCTGTCCAGATTCGATTTATGATTATGAGTAGGACTGTCAGTGATTTGTATGGTAGTTGTTTCAGAAATTGATAGTGGATGTTGTCTGGACCTGTGGCTGTGTCATGTGCTTTTTGAATTGCATTTTGAAGTTCTTCTATTATAAACAGTTTGTTGTAGGGTTCGTCATTTTCTGATTTAAAGGAGAGAAAATTGTTTTCTCGGGCAGTACGAATCTTTTGGAATTCTGGCATGCAGTTTTCCATGGAGGAATTTTTCTCGAAACTCCTTGCTAATGCATTTACTATGTCCTCTTCAGGAAGTAGTTGTTTGCCTTTTTCCCACAGATGGTGTATTTGAGGTCTGTTTTCTCTATTGTACATGCTATGTACCATTTTCCAGACTGCACCTATTGATGCTTTGGATTTAAGGTTAGACACGAAGTCTGTCCATGTTTTGGTTTTAGCCAGCCTTATGGTTCTGCGTGCTTGTGCCCGACTGATTTTAAATCTAGTGAGGTTTTCGGTTGTTGGGTGTTGGTTAAAAGTCCTGATGGCTTTTTTCCTGTGCTTGATGGCCATTTTGCATTCTTCCGTGAACCATGGGTTATGGTACTTCGATTTGTTTGCTTTGGATCGTGGTATTGCTTTTTTGGCTATTTCTGTCAGTGTTTCTGTGAACCATCTTACTGGAGCTGGTTCCTTGGATTCTAGTGTGTGGAGTCTTTCCTCACACAGATTTTTAAATAGTATCCAGTTTGCTTTTTTTAAGTTCCACTTGGGGATGCCCTGTTGTTTCTTTGGTGATTTTAGAGATATTATTATCGGGAAGTGGTCGCTGCCACATGTGTCTTCCCAGATTTTCCAGTCAGTGTATGGTAGTAGTTCTGGTGAGCTGAGTGTTAAGTCTATGGCTGTATAAACTCCATGTCCTGGATGTAGATATGTGTTTGAGCCATCATTTAATAAACAAAGGACTCTTGAGTTGATTAGTTCTTCAATTAACTTTCCTCTTTGTGTACTCTTTTTACTTCCCCAGATTGGATTGTGTGCATTAAAGTCCCCTACCAGGATGAAGGGAGAGGGGATTTGGTTTATCAGGGAGTTTACGTCTTGTTTTGTGACAATATCTCTTGGAGGGAGGTATATTGAGCAGATGGTTATTGGTCGTGATAGTGTCAGGCAGACCGCTGTAGCTTGTATGCTTGTTTGGATTGGAACGAGACTATGGATAATGTTGTGTCGTATTAAGATGGCTGTGCCCCCGGACTGTCTAAGTTTTGCCGGCCCAGGTGAGCTGTATGTAGTGTAGCCTTTAAGTTCTTTGTAGCTTGCTTGTTTTAATTGTGTCTCTTGAAGGCAGATGGTTGCTGGGTTGAGGGCTGCCGCTAGTCGTTGTACTTCTGCATAATTTGCTTTGAATCCTCTACAGTTCCACTGTATGATTAGGTCTTCATCTGTCATGTTGGGAGTATATGTACGTTTTGTTTTATTTTGGTCCTTGGTGATGGGCTCCGGGACCGTGATGTCATGGATTCTGACATCTCTATGTCTATTGGTGCTCTTTCCTTGGATTTATTACTTCCTTGGCTTGATTTCTGTGATGTACTTGTTTTCTTTTTCTGTTTGTGTTCTGTGTCTGTCTCTGTTGCTTTAGTGTCCTGATTGTTCATTTTTGGTCTGGGGTTGATTATTTCTTTTGTTTTTGTGAGTGGATGTGCTTTCTCGCCACATATCCATGTGAGGTCTGTCTGGGTCCCTTGGTTTACTGTGGCTTTGAGTGCTGCTGCGTAGGATTTAATGGGTTTGAATGCGGGTTGGTTTTCAACCATCTGTCTTGCTTCCGGGTATGTGATCTTTTTACTATGTTTCAACTTTTGGATTTCTTTTTCCCGTATCCATGTAGGGCATTCTTTTGATGATGCATTGTGTTGCCCCTGGCAGTTTGTGCATTTTGGAGTGTTTTCGCATCCTGGTCCATGTTCTGCCTCCCCACAGTTACTGCAAATAGCATTGCTTCTACAATTTGCTGCCCCATGTCCATACCTTTGACATTTGAAGCATCTTAAGGGGTTTGGTATATACATGTCCACTTTCACCTTTAGATATCCAATATCAATCTTTTCTGGGGGTTGTGGTTTGTTAAAGGTTAAGATGTAGGTGTTTGTTCGTATAGTTTGGTCTTGTTTTTTGAGTATTATTCTTTTAACGTTTATTATACCTTGATGCGTCAGTTCAGCTGTAATTTCAGCTTCTTCCATTTCTGCTAGTTCTCTTGTTCGGATTACACCCTTGCTGATGTTGAGGTATGGGTGTAGAGTTGCTTTGATTTTAATTCCTGCAATTTCATTTGCTCTGAGTAGATTTTCCATTTGAATTTTCTTGGTGCATTCTATTAAGATTTGCCCGGACCTCAGTTTCTTCACATTCTTGACGGTTCCTGCTATGCCCAAAATGCCTTTATTTATGGCAAAAGGGGAGAGTCTTGTCAAAGGAGGGTCTGTTTTTTCGGATTCCAACAGGACAAATCGCTGCCAACTGTCACTTGTTTCAGAGAACAATTCTGAACTTCTTTGATCCAAGTCGTTTTCTATCATCTTTCTCTTTGTAGTGTGTTTATCCATAGTGTCGTTTTTAAGATTCATCGTCCCTACTCCCCACCCTCCATGGAGCCCTACTAGGGGGTACATAGAGCCGCGGACTTCCAGCGGATGTGTACCAGGGATGTAGAGACGGTATACTCGAGTAGACTCTAGATGGTAATTTGCTACTCGATTGACCCTTCAGCCGACGCCTTCTGGGGCTCACGGATTACCTGACGGCATGTCCGGAGTCTCCCAGGGCAAGTCTCGACCAGCCGATTGATCAGAGTGGGCCACTCTGACCGCCTGTCTATGTGAAGTAGGAGCCAAAGTACTGTGTTGGGTTCTGGTAGCCGCAGCCACCAGTTCCCTCAAGCACCAGGATCTCTTCCTCCACAGACACAGGTCGCACCTCACGGCAAACAAGGCGTCCCATTTATTCGCCTCTTACGAAAAGCAAGGGAGTGCTGAGAACCTATTCTATTCCGGGATTCTCACGGAAGGGAAGGGGGTTGTCCTGCCTTTGAGGTGTCAGGATGTCTATGGTTGTAGATACCCTGTTGCCTTCAAATGGAGGATTAATCTAGGCTCCTCTTTGGTTGCACCTGCTATCAAGAAGCAGAGTAATCTCCGGGAGGGCCCGGTCTGTGGGAGGAAACCGAAGCACCCGGGGTAAACCCACACAGACACGGGGAGAACATGCAAACTCCACACAGAAAGGACCCGGACCACCCCACCTGGGGATCGAACCCAGGACCTTCTTGCTGTGAGGCGACAGTGCTACCCACTTAGCCACCGTGCCACCCAGCTATGTGCTGTAACATCAAAAAACACATTACATACATTACATTCATACAATCACATCTCTTGCATCAAAATAACTCAATTACCACTTGCATATAAAGCACATATAGTAAGACAAAACATTATAAACTATTTTGAAGGAGGTACATGAACATACAGGCTTGTGAGCTCAGTGAGGCCTGAGGAATGAGTTGGGCACCGAGCGAGCTGGAGAATTGCAGCTTGGAGTGAGGAGAAAGCAAAGATGGTGGAGGGAGAGACATTTGCAAGCTCTGAAACATAACAAGGTACATTAATTACATTTATGTTTTAGCTATGTTGTAAACTATTCATTCAGTACTTTTATCCATATAAGAGCAGTGGTAGCTCAGTGGAACATTTAAGTCATTTTGAATATAAGCATGAGCTTGGCAGAAATGTTAATGTAATGTAAATATAACAGTGCTACTTGCCTCCTGGGTTACTCCTCCTTTCAACTGAGACATGCTTCCTTAAATTAAAATAACACTTATGTCAATAATAAAAACAAATATGTTGCAAACACAGTAAATTACATGTACGTGATATAATTTAAAAGGATTTCGGAGACCATGATCATTTATTTTTCATATTCCTTACAATCAACATGAAATGTAGAACTACTTACCCTGATCATATGTGGTTTCCATGCCAACAGTATTGCGATATGGCTCCTAAAAGAGTGAAATACACAAAGTTTGTGTTTCAGTTAAACTCCCCATTGCTGCCTGCAGTTAATTCCACCACATAACCCCAGAGAGTATGTAGGTTAAATAAAAATCATCACATGGGTAAATCACCAAATGTACTTTGCAGAGGAAAGTCTTGCATTGTGTGATCTTACCAGGACTGAATCCAGTTTGTGTTTGACTCTCTGCATTTTTAAGGACATGCGAGCTACACTGGCGAAGCGGTCCATCCCAGAGGCAGAGGCATCCTGGAATGCTAAGAGCTCAGTCTGATTCCTCAATGTTGTGTCAGTCCTGTTTACCACCCTCATACTCTCAATCTCCAAATGGGCAACTACCAACAAACCAAACAATTAACAGATGTTTTGCCTTTTTCTTTAGATATAGTTCGTTGTTTAAATGAATGGTTTTTCAATTATTTACTAAAAAAACTCACCTTTTCGGTCATACTGATATAACTGAATTGGTTGACTTTGCCCAAATGCACAAAAGGCCACCATGTGTTCATGGGGATGAAAAGCCACTCCTCTGAGTGCAGTTGGGTAACACAGCTCAGAGTACACAGCCACTTGATCACCTGCATATGATCAGAAATCACAACCAGTCTTTTATGAACAGAATCAAACAACAGAATTACCTCATTTGCAGCCACAAGTACAGCACTACACAATCACACCATTCAAATCTCCACTTAATTCGCTGCTGAAAAAATCTCTTATTTTGGTTTAAGCTACAATCTGTGTGTTCATGCAACACCTCTGTAAAAGCTGCTTACCTGTCTCGGCATTCCACACATAGGCAAGCCCATCCTCACTGCCGGAGAAGATAAAACTTCCACATGGGGTAAAAGTGCTGCTGATTCTCTCCCTGTAGTTTGTGGCACCTATGTATTTCTTAACAGCAAGTCTATTAAAAAGAATTATAGTAATAACACAATAAGTAATAATAATAATGGCACAAATCAACAACAAATAGAGCAGCTATAACAAGGTATATGTATTCAACTTATTTTTAGCTATGCTCCAATAATCAGAATTGACTTATTTAGTACAGTACTTTTTTTACAGATAAGGGCAGTGGTAGCTCAGTAGTTAAAGTACTGGCATAGTAATCTGAAGGTTGCCACTGTTAACAACTTAAAAAGAGCAGATTTTACTACAAGCAAATCTTAAAAGTACACAAAAATTAAATAACATACTTTTTGTAACACAGTATATTTCCCTAACACTCACTATGCAAAAATAAATATCTTAATTCTCTGTACATTCTTAATATTTATAAACATTTGATATGTTTTTGATGGTGGTCAGTGCATTAGGAGGCTTTGGAGTAAGCAGACTTTTCAATTGCATGTGGAGCAACAAGGAATTTTAAAAAACTGGCCTTGTAATAAAGTGACAGGTAAACAAGCATGACTTATTCGGCAAATAAATTAGGCCTTGGCTCCTCATTTCATTTAGATAAACAAAGACGATAACTAAGTAAATGAGTAACACCCAAGGTGTCAGTGTAACCTTCCTAATAAAAAAAAATTAGTTACATTCTCAAATCCATCACTCTTAAAACGCTGTCCTTGGCATGGATCAGAAGACGCCTTCCATTTGGATGCACTTCTAATGAGTTAATAGGAACTCCATTCAGATCGCCTTCCTTTATTTCCTGTGGGAACAATACATTCGTCTTTATTGTGGTGGATACTTATATTACATAGTTAGGACAACACTGATTTAATCACTGAAGTAATCACTCTGTATTAAAGTAGATTTTACCCTCTCAAATCTCCAGAGACGTGTTGGCCCAAGCTGAGATCCATTTTCTACTTTAGTACTCCATACAATGATCAGACCAGCATTGTCTGCAGAAAACATCCTCAGACCTGTCTCAAAATTAACATAAATAATCAATTACTGATAGTAACTGATGATTTAATGATGCAATATTCATAAATTATGCCATTAAAGTAGACTCTACCTTCACTGTCAAAACAAAGTGCGTTTATGAAAGTCTTGTGTCCCTCAAACTCTTGAAGAAGCTGTCCATTCACATCTTTAGTGTCTAAGTTCCATACCCGAAGAAGACTATCATAACCCCCCGTGACCACCAGGTTCTGAGTACGAGGGTGATACTGGGCACAGTATACAAATGATGGGTGAGGAAGGATCTTCTGGGCCAGGCTTTGAAGTCTTTCAATGTCCCACACTCTGAGAGAAGAAAAAAGGATTAGATAATTACAATAATCCATTTGTTCACTGGTTATGTCTTTCAACACGTTTTTGTTGTTATTAACAAATCATTTCAAAGTTTCAAATTTTATCTTAAAAAGACTGAAGGAAGTGTTTACCTTACTGTTCCATCTGAGGATGCTGAGAGCAGAAATCTGTCATCTCTGGTCCAGCAGAGATCATAGACAATACTAAGGTGACCATTAAAAGACGCCTTGACTTTGCCTGAAGGGATCTCATATACTACAAAAAATATGCCATTAGCATTGCAGGTCCGAATAGTTACCCAGTAAAATGTCAGTGTTCAGTAAAAACATTAAATATCAGAGACTGTTTTTAGAATTACATTATTTGAATTTCTACCCAGGGCTTCTATAAAACTCAAATAACAATAAATGCAGCTATTGCAGCTAACCCTAACCCTACTTATTGCAGAATTCAATGAAGCAAATCAATTATTACCTCAAACAAAGATTTTTGTGAAGCAATCTTAAAAAAATAACTGTCCTCTTGGTTACTCAACCAGTTTGCCAAATCAACTGAAAACCAGTTTAGCTACTTGAACTGAATTACAATAGAACACTGAATGAACACACTGTAATGACACAGTCACAGCCATTATCTACAAATGAAAAAAACTCATAACAGTAGGTGGCCAGCAATGGTGGCAGGCTGTGCCAGGAACTGAACAAAGATCAATGTAAGGTGAACTAAAACTGAGCCATTTCATTGAGTTACGCAGCAAGAACACACAAACCGAGTTTACAGCTAAATGCTTGAAATGAAACAGAATTTCAAGTTTTCAAGTGATCTGGTCAAATTCCTGTCACAAGCAGCACTTTATGCTTCAAACTCAACCAAAGTGTCAGAAAAAGCAATTCTGCAAAAACACATATATAATATAATATAACATACATATACTGTATATTATACATTACATTATTTAATATAATGTGTTATACAAAGTGTTATGTTGCTACTAAAGGAGGTGCAAGCTGATTTTAAGTTAATGGGGGTATAACATTTTCCCTAAATGCAATATTGGTGTTAGATAACTTTGTTCCTTACATAACTAAAATTGTGTTCAAATATGCAATAACAGAGACAATCCCTTTCCACTGCACTCAATGGTAGATGTGAAGTGTGATACAGCTACTCACCTACTATAGGGAAAGCATCTCTGTCTGCACAAGCGGCAGCCAGAGCTCTGCCATCATTGGAAAACCGTAGAGTAAAACAACCCATATGACCTCCTCGAAATGACAACAAAGGTTTGTTTGGAATGCGACACACCTGAAGGCATAAAAAAATTTTAACAATCTAAAACATGATAAAATATAAAATATGAATAACATTTAACTTTGTAATTTAAGAATAGTGAATTATGACAACAAAATACCTGTCCCGGCATGCGACTCCATGTTACTGTTTCTGATTTGCCTTCCAATAATTGAGTGGAAGATTTTTGGGCAAGTTCAGTGTGGAGCTCACTGTAGGAGGTGCTGCCCCTCTCTTGTTGCAGAGCCATCATGGAGCGAATACTGGGGTCAACCTAGTCACAATAAACGTAATCTTAGGACCGGTTTGTTATTGGTACAAAATAGCAAACACTTAGGTAAAATCAATAGTGACAACAGTGATGCCTAAAGCAATTTAAAAAGCTGTAAATGGCAACAGTATCAATTCATAACACAACTTTTAAATCGTGTCACACCCATTTTATTCAGAATTAATACAAAGCTAAATCATAAGATGTTATGAAATCCATTCTAAAACTAATAAAACCGCCTTAAAATAAACACAAACAATTTTGTGCACACTTATTTCATCAGATGTTTTATACATATCATTAACAGCATGCAAATTTAGTAAGGCTTTAATGCTGTGCACTCACATGTTCAGGTAATTTGAGTCCTTTCACTGTGATGTAAAGTGTTGAGGCATATCTGTTTCTAGGAAACTTTGACCACCACTGAAACACTTCAACACTTTGGGGATTTTTCCTCACTCTGGGGGGAGGGCTGTACAGCTGGAGACGCAGTTTACTGTCAATGTTTAGCATGCCGTTGGTCCCTATGAGCTAAAATAAAAGTGAGAGATGTTTCAAAAAGGTTAGGATATGCCTATATTAAGGAACCATGAGACACAGTATATTGCAGGGCTATTCTACATTGTTGGCAGGTGGGCCACATTAAAAGCAAAGCATATGGCCCAGAAGGCAGACCTGAACACCAGCTTATTTATGCAATTATCCAATCAGGCAGTCATGTAGCCAGGCAGCAGCACAAAGCAAACAATAATTCAGACATGGGTGAGTACCTTCAGATAAAGATCAAATCAAAAAGCAGAATGAGGAAAAATGCAATTTGAATGACTTTGACAGTGCCATGGTTACCAAAAAGGGTGGATTGGGTATGGCATAAACTGTTAATTATTAGCACACTCTTGTTGTGTTGCATTTTATTGCATTACACTGCTGTTTCAGAAATGAGGTTCGTATGTTAAAGTAATCCACTATCAGTCTTTGTTTGTAACATTTTTTTTTTTAAAGTGAGCTGCATGGGTCAAAACGGGCTGCCTGTAGAATACCCCTGATTTACTGAAGATAGTGACAATAGCATTATCTATAAGCCCGACTTTCACTATTCAACTTGTAACCTCTAACAACTTGCAACTTGTAAGTTCTAATTACATTCAGTCAAAAGTACCTTTAAAAAAGCCCAGGCAATTGTGCGAAATCCTTGCACATGTGCATCAGACACGTTAGCTTTTGCTTCTTCCATGCTGATAAAATCAAGAACCTACAACAGAAGCTTTTTATTCATTTTCTATTTTGATGCAGCACAAACAACAGACAATACAGTAAACAGAACTAAAATGGTATTTAGGAAAAAACAATAACACTGGCTTACCTCAAAAAACAGAATCACTCGTGGAGCCTCATCATTACCATTGAGAAAATAATTAAAGCGCTCATTGAAGATGATTTGCTCCTCCCACTCTGGAACTGTTGATTTGTGTTTCTTAAAATCAAAAAGCTGAGTTATAATGGGAAGGATGTGCTCAACGTTCTCCTGCTCATAAAAAGATGAGACTCGACGATGGCTGGGTAAAAAGATTTGACAAAAGCACGAGTGCGTCAGTAAAACACTGTAGTAAACATCCAATAGTGAGGTGGTAGGTGATTTCTAAGGTAATGGTTTTGAAAGGCATACTGCTGAACTAAATAAAATGTCAAATTACCAAACCTACAATGCTGTATTTTAACACACTAGTGGGTATATAGTATATAGTACAGATCACAGTCAACCTTTTAGTTGGACTAATGCCTCAAATAGCTTAATCAAATGTCTTGCAATTCTTCTTGAAAATCAATAAAGCTTTTAGAGCGACTTATTGATTATATTATCTGACAATGAAAAAAAAGAGTTTGCTTATGTGTACACTTATAATTCAAACAGCCAAAACCAGGATAGAGTAATTAGTAGTTTTTAGATTTGTGTCATGCGAGTTAGCTAAAAAAAACAAAAGAGACACCTGTCTTCTTTCTTGACATACTGTCCAGTGAGCTCATCCACAACATGTACTTTAACCATGGGGTGAGACACCTGAAGGTCAGTCTTGAGTCTATCTGTCCGGTGAACGTAAACTCCAAGCACCAGGCTATCATCAAACACCTGCTTCGGTGACGCATCCGCCACCATCTGACTGTCCTCAACTGTCACTTCTGCAAAAGATAAATAAACACAATTCACTCACTCTATTAACTGAATCCAGTTGCATTAATTGCTGTAAACAGAATTTAATTGTGCTGAATTACATACCCTCTTTTCTTTTCTTTTTCCTTTTGCCTCTTGGTTTTACTGAATCTTCCTTCTCTTCTTTATTATCACCTTCATTCAATTTTGTTTTTATAGGAGATAATTCCCCCTGCCTTTGATGCTGTTCTGATGGTAGTTCCCTGTTAAGAGAAGCAAGGATCAGTATTATTATTATTATTATTATGAATAATAATAATAATAATAATACATTCCTCTATTATTTAATACTAACAATGAAATAGAAACACTGGGGAGGAATACTTGGTTAATTTTGTTGTGGGCTTGAATAATAGCTGACTGACTCCCTAATTTTCTGATTTGTTTGAGATTACAAGAAGATAATACACCTCTATATTATTGTTTTTTGTGTTATTTACAAACAGATCATGTTGGCACCTCTGGACTAACATTATGACACCGTAATAAAAAAACACTCATTAAAACTTTGAACATTACTTTTGCTCTTTTTGTTGAACTGCAATTGCTTGCATGGTATTCAGTCACAACTGTAACAGGTTTTGAATAAAAGCCTGCGCAGAAGCAATAGCAATTGTAGAAAGCAATATTTCAGTCAATATATCAAATGCAAATGTAATGATTTTGAGGCATTTAAAAAAATTGATTGCATGATGATTTCTCTTTACAGTTGATACAACAATTCCAGTTGTACTATCCTAATACAGACTTTCACACCTTATTCTTACCTTTCACCTCCTTCACACTCTTGTAGATTCTTCTTCTTTTTCTTTTTTTTCCCAAACTCATTGTTTAATACAATAATTTCTTGACTTTGAGACTCTGTTTCACATTTCTTTTGAGTGGACTTCTTCAGATGCCTTTCTTCTTCCTGAGTAATCTTTTGCTGATACTCCTGAAGAAGGTCATCTTCAGTCTCTCTCTCTCCTTTCTGTCCATGTGCATAATCCTTCTCTGTACTCTTCTCTTTTTTACTCTTTTTCTTCTGCTTCCCACCTACATCTACTTGTACATTAGTTTTAAATGTCTGATTATCCTCCTCTTCATTTGGAATGAGTGGAGGTAGGATCCTTTTACTCTTCTTTTTTCCAGAGGTCAGAGTGGTCTTGTCCTCATTCACATTACTACTTACGTTGACCTTCTCGGACACCTCCTCCTCCCTACGCCTATTTTTTGTGTACCTTGGGCTGCCCTGTGCTGGGTCATATGTGTTATTGAGAACGGTTTCATCTTCTTCAATATCTTTGGTAAGGTTTGTCCTCAAGGTCTGAAGCTAGAAAGGCACATAAAAGAGGAAAAAACTTAGAATTATAAAAGGTCCAAAGAGCTTTCAGAAAAATATATATGATTTCCACAGTGCTACAAAAATAAAACTTTATTTTTATGCATTTTGCACTATTATAGTTCACCTGTACTACTGCAGACCTCCAGCAGAAGATGTGCTTGCAGCAGTTATGAGAAATCCCTCAGGCCCACCCCTCCCCCAGGCAAGTCAATTATTGCAGAGTTGTGATGTCAGAACTAGTGAGTGAGCATGTTTTATCGCTGCGCTACCCGAGCGCCCATATAAAGCATTATTATATATTTATTTTATACACAGATTATACACAGATTTTTCTTCAGTGTACTATTTAATTATATGTATAACCACATACCACAACGTTCTCCTGTAACTCTTCAGCTTGTTTTGATTTCTTCTTTTCTGAAGGAGGGTTAGTATATCTTCTTAAAACCTCATCAAAACGGGTTCTCGTCCTTGCTCTCACTTCATTTTTACCTATTTGAACATGCTCTTAATTGTCAAATCAGTCACATATGCAAATAAAGAAGGTACAAGTAAATGTGAATTTCACAAGGCCTACCTGCCGGCATTCTTGAAGGTTATGCTGAAAATTCATGCTGTATCCGAAAGATTTCTAAAACAGACAATGTCACTTCTCAAATGATGCCGTTCCGAAATACTTATACCAAGCTATTATAAACATCATTAAATGTAAGCCAACAATTACGTTTAGGTAAATATTGACGGAAATATGTAAAATTTACTAACCTTTCTATATGCTCAATATCAATGTGAAAACTACCATAGCCAACATGAGATCACTACTGATCATATATTATTCTTCAGTTCACTATTCTCAGCACAGCCATGATGCTTACAGAATCAAGACATGAAAAAGTGTGGTGTTGGTAGGGATATATCAGGTGTAGCAGTGTGTTTATGGTTTTTGAACACCAGACTAATCTACTTTGTTAAAGCACATATAGCTAACTGTATTCCATTTACTATGCAAGGTAATATACAACTGTACTGTACAAGTCAACATTTCTCATGGGACAATGGCTAAATATTTATGTTTAGTGAAATAAAACGATCAGCCACAACATGAAAACCACTGACAGGTGAAATGAATAACATTGATTTTCTCCTTTATAATTTGTCATCAACACTGATTAACAGTGGCACCTGTCAGTGGATGGGACATAATAGTCAGCAAGTCAACAGTAAGTTTGGGCAGTATGACGGTACATTCGGTATACCGTCTTCGATTCCTCATACCGTACCATACCGTAGCATAGTTAATACAACAGCTGTAAGCTTTAATAGGCAGCAAATCATATAATATTTCTCTATAGACAGTCGAGAAAGAAGCTTTCAGAGCAATAATTAAAACAGTGAATTCCAGGTATGTCTTAAGGGGCGAAAATACTAAATAAATTTTATAAGCAAACTGGAAGCGGAGATTTTTAAAGTTGTCCACTTTTCTACAACAGACCTGTGGTCAAGTTGTACAGTGGAGTTTGCAAACGTCGTTTAATTTGTTAAAGGGAGAGCTAAGAGTAATTGTACAATACTTAAATAAACAATAAATATTGTATTTATTGCAACTGTTTCGTGAGTACTGATTCCATCATATATTGTCATTTTGTGGTGCCAAGCAAACCTTACAGTACTCAAAACCTTCATTATATACATGGTAAAATGAAAACTTTTTTATATTCTATGTACTTATGACAGTAGACTAAGCCACAGACATATAAAAAGTCCCAGTAATACAAAAAAAATATACCGTGATTTACTGTGAAACCGTCAGAACCTCACAAAATACCGTGATACAAATTTTTGGTCATACCGCGCAGCCATAGATTAATGTGTTAAAAGCAGGAACAACGAGCAAGCACAAACTGCTAAAAGAATGGGTCAGAATTAAACCTGCAATCAATAATGCTGCATTATTATTTCATGCTTTTGAACACACATTTTTTATTACAAGTCAAATGATATTGTGTGTACATCTGAAGCGGATAAATATGCTGAATGTATGTTAAATAACAAAAAATTTTTGCAATAAGGCTTGATCAATCTAAATACAATTAATTCTGACGTCATAACCAGAGCCAAGTCAAAGAAATCATGAGGTAAACTGGCTAATCAGCTATAAGTAATAAACAGTCAAATATTAAACAGTGGTTAGAACAGGTACCTATATTAGAAACTACGTATACACTTGCAAACTGTTTTACACAACAAACCTGATGTTTTATGAACGCGGTTTATTATCGCTAGAACTTCATCAGCTGCATGAATCACCGCTATCTCACTTCACGCTATTCATCTAACGGTAACGGACTAGCCAGCTAGCTACAAGTCAATTCAGTCCATTCTAATGAACTAATTGAATGTAACCGCCAGATTTCCATTATCAGTACATTTACAAACGAACAGGATCTGCTATTTTACCCACGTTGCTCACCTCAGAAAGAAAGCAAGTCTGTTTATAACATAGTAGCTGGGCTAACAGTTTATTAGCGACCAGGCTGTTGCGATGGTATCCAATAATAAACAAGTTTAAGTCCAGCCTCGTTGTGACGTCATCACCAGACAGTACCAATAAGATCGCAGCCTTTGATACACGTCACAGACGCGGAACCGTTTATTTATCCGACACATCGGTTCTCTCTGCTGGTTAAACCGCAATACTATTTGCATTTGCATTTTCAGCATTTAGCAGACGCCTTTATCCAAAGCGACTTACAACTGAGATTATACATTCCAAGCAATTGAGGGTTGAGGGCCTTGCTCAAGGGCCCAACAGTGGCAAGCTGGCAGATGCGGGGCTTGAACCAGCAACCTTCTGATTACTAGTCCTGTACCTTAACCGCTGAGCTACCACTGCCCGTCAATACTACACAGGCCAGATCCAACGTCCTGCAAACTTCTCTTTATTTTTTAATGATGGCATAAGTGGTTTTATTCCTTATTTTTGTTTATTTACTACACCTGGTATCCTTACTCACCCAGTTTATTTATAAACAAATGTTTTTTTTAATGATAAGTGGCCTATGGACATACTTTAAATCAGAAATCTCTACTACTTAACAAACCATTTTTGTTAATAAATGAATAGTGAACTTATTCTGCTAATTTTTCTGTAATTCTGTCAAATTATTCTGATAATTGCCGGTCCTAGCATCTAATTTATTAGTATCTATAAACCGTAAAGTAAGAGCTCTTTATTGGTCAGAAATAATAAAACTATAACTTAACTAGAGATTAACTGTTATACTGCTCACCATGAATGCAGTGGATGAACATACTTCTGTTTGTATGATTCATCTCTTATTCTCTCTAAACGGTTCATAATTAATATGGAGTCATAATCAGGTCCTTTGAAAAAGCAATTAACAAACAAATGTTCAGTAGCATACCTTGTTTAAAACATACTGTTATTATTGTCTCTAACAGTTTAAAGATTGAGCTCATGTATACCTACTCAGCAGCCCAATTATCCTGTCTTACCAGAAAAACAGAATGGTTTAAACACACACACATCTGAACTCAGAGGGGTGTCCATATACTGTACAGTCTGTAACCCTGTGCACAGTAAGATCCATTAAGACTTTGAGCTTAGCTTTGAGATTGACTGGTCAGTGGTCTGACCAGTCAATCTCAATATCAACCTCAATAAACACTTTTGGAATTATTAAAATGTTAATTGTAGCTTATAACATCCCAACACATCACATGCAGTGTTTTGTAGATTCCAAGACCTGGAGGATTTATGCAGTACTAACATCAAAGTAAAATGTTCTGTTTGAATCCGATCATGTGTTAATGGGTGGTTGACTGCAAATGTAAACATTAGTATGTCTATTGTAGTGGAGTGTTGTTAATTCACACCTAAATAATCTGAAGTGTTTCACTCATTTCTGAATTTAAAACTGCTTAACTTTATTCCTTTTTAAGCAACTGTACCTATTTGATTTAATTATGATGATGCTATCAAGGACATACAGGTGCTTCATGCTGTCAAAACTAAATAAATTTGATAATTCTATGAAAACATAAACTGCTTTATTTCCACAAAATATGTAGGTAAATCACACAGTGCTTCTTAACAATGCAAAATAAACAGGTGATTCAGGACAATATCATACATATTACTTTTCAAGTGCTTAGTTGATAAGTGAGAGCTCTTTCATGCTGTGGAAAGCATGTCCATAGAGCATCCACACTTTTCAACAATCATGTTGGGGAATTCAGCTACTTCGATTTGTGTATAGTCTCCTTTTTTCACCAGGTACATGACAGGCAATGGTGCACTTTCCACTACTGAACAGGTTCTTGGCCCATAACCATAACTGCGCTTTGGCTGCTTACATCCTCCTGCGCAGCGGAAAGCTTGGTATCCGGTAGGCTCCAAAATCCAGTACTGTGCCCATGACAGTTCCCGAAAGTTTATATAATACTCCTCCCGGCAGCATGTGGAACTTTCACCCTGAGATTGTCCTTTGCAGTCTCCCTGAGACCTGTTGAGATAAAGCTGTTAGTAAATGCACAGCTACACCAAAATATTTATACAGTAATTGCTATTGTTCAGTATTAATAACTGTTGAATACCACTTACCCATATTCATCTAAATTCAAGCTGTGTAGAATGAGCTCAGGTGCCCCAGCACTCTTGTCAAGGTTGTTTTCCACCATATTTTGCATTGTAAACTGGACTGTCTTTGCCATTTCAGCTGCGTACCTGCCAGGCCTTTCTCCTTCTATCCGGACCTCCAAATTCAGTGGGTTGTTTTTACTGTGTGACCTCGACCAGTAATGAACTGCTTGAGTAACATCAAAGCTCCTCCAGCCACCCTCGTTCAAAGGCACCAACCTGTCAAACATAAAAGTAGGAGAATTTTCTAAAGTTGTTCAAAGTATAAATTCGTGGTGGCACCACAGTTACTGTTTTTAATATTAAATAAGCTTGGTTGTTTGATAGAGCTGTTGTGCTTACCTTGAGTCTATCAGTGATGTGTGATTTGTGACACTGCACACCCAGTAGATGCTCACTCTGGCATGATGGATGGGTCTTTGTTTCTTTTTCTCTGCTAAAGGCAGTTTATGTGGGGCACTCTGGTAAAGTTTGAGCTCTGCCATGGCCACCTCACTGTTTTCCTGCAGCCTTGTCTCCATCTCAAACATCAGGCTCTGTCTGGTCATGTCAACATTTTCAGTATCGCCTGATATATCTGTGAAAATGTAGGAGCATACATTAAATATCTATAAGATTCCAGTTGTAAGATACACCTGCTTTGAGTACTTTGTTGTTGTTTTTTTTAAGTTTGTATTTTTATTTACTATTTTTCCCACTTCCCCCCCCCCCAATTTTATCCCCCAGTCTAGTCGTGTCCAATTTACCCTGAATGTATCCTCTATACTGATTCGACCCTTCACCGCTGACTGAGGACGCCTCCCAACCTACATGCGCCCCCTCCGGCACGCATAGTCAGTACAGATAGTGCATTTTTCACCTGCACGAGTCGAGTTCATACGCTTGACGGGCACTGTGCTCGGAGGCGTTATTCCCCCACCAGCGTTATTCCTCAGACCTGCGCAGGCGCCATCAGTCAGCCAGCAGGGGCCGCAGTTTCACCAGTTATGAGGACCTATGATCCGACTTTTCTTTACCCTCTAACCCTGAACAACAGCCAATCGTTGTTCTTGCCCAACCCAGTCGGAAAGGCAGAGCTGAGCTTCGATACGATTTATTCGAAACCCCAACTCTGGTGAGCTAGCGTACTTTATCGCTGCGCCACCTGAGCGGCTGAGTACTTTGTTTTAACCATTTTGTTTTACTGTAGCCCCCAGATAATTATATAAACGATTCAGTATTAACCAGTACACATTTCACTGAGAGAAAAAAATCTCCTTATCCCTAGGTAAAGCTTACAATAACTAATTGTGAAATGTTAACAAGGTGCCAACATTTTTACAAAAGATTGTCAACAACTGAACATGTCTAATTTAGTTAAATACAATTTTAAATCTTTTTGGTAATGTAAATTAAATGTTAAATTAATAAACTAATAAATTAATAAAGTGTTTCCTAATGCCAATATTTAAAGTAGATGACTAAAATATCGAATTTCCATATCTGTTTGTAAAAGACAAAGATCTTCATGACTACACACACTTGTTTAAAAGCATGAACTTACCTGCTTTACCACGGAGGCGCCTCAGGAGTCCCGCTAAACTGGGCATCGATCTGCGCCTTCTAGCGTGATGCACCCTCAGCATGGACACATACTTGTTTCTGATGTGAGAAGGCACAACCAGATTTTCCAGATCTCTCTTCTGGATGTTGGGCAGTTCTGTAAGTCCGAGTTTTTCAAGAATTGCGTCCTTCATGTTGTTAGTAGAGTAAGTGTGCGTCAGGCAGAAGAGAGTAGCGCACAGAAGCAGGTGGATGAGAAGCGGCATGTCGGAGTGCACTACAGGTTGACTGCTCGTTAACTGTAAATGTTTAAGACTCGCACCCGCCTTTTATACAGCGGGACCTTCTCTATCACGTCTAGACTACTTTACAGCCTCGGGGGTGGGGGTGGTCGAAGAGGGGGACATTAAAGATCTGATCCACTTCAAAGACGCTTCGCTAATTGTTACTTTGTTTTCTCACATGAAATATTGTAATATATTTTTTTATGCGCTGTATAGCTGCGTATCATGTGCAAATAACAACAGGTCCACAATGTATACTCTGTAGTTCTACGTTTTAACATAATCAGACTTATAAATCATTTCTTCTTTTTGCTTTTGTAGTTTTAATTGTATCTGTTGTTTTATCTGTCTCTGTTAAACAGATTCTGGTTAAACAAATTTACATGAACATAAATTAAAAAAATAAAATAAAATATGAAATATAAAAATAATAAAATAAAAATTAAAAAACGTAAAAATTCTGGAAGTATTTCACTTCTTATAAGGATCATGTTATTACTACAGAAGCATGCAGCGAGATTAAGCACTTGAGATGTGGATTGGAAAATATTTTTTAAAGGGGTGATTATCTTTTTCTGCTGTAAGATCAGTCAAACCTTTTTGGTCCCACAAAGGGGAGGCCTAAAGTTGGCTACAGTCTGCCTTGTGTATTCGCTTACAGGTTCACTGATAGCGTCCCAGGTCTCAGGATGGTCTGATGACAGATTTTCTGTCAGACAACTAACCAAATACACCACTGAACAGTTAATACTATTGACTAGACATGCAATTCATTACACAGACTGCACTGCCTGGTATGATTTCCCTGACTGATTCAAATCTAATTACACAAAAAGCCAGTGGTCTAACATTTTAATTGATTACAGAGGGCATATATTTTCTTATGTTGGCTACAAATTTTCCAATCTCCATACTTTAATTACTGCACATTTTAAAAGTTGTGTTAAAATTTTTCTTGGTACACTTATTTATAGAGTTTGCCATGTATCTGAACATAAAAAATACATCTCAGACTAAATGAATCATGGTGTTAATGTCAGGTGTAATCATTTGTTTAATTAACACATTTTAATGCCACTGTCACACCATGACATTAAACAGTGTACAAGGCACCAACATCAAACATATTTCCTGCTGCATCTGATAAATAAACCATTCTGATCCTGTGAAACAGTCCACTCCAAAGAGACTAGATGTGACTATAAACCAATTACTTACATTACTAATGTATGTAAAATGTGATGCATTATCACTAAACAATAATGTACTGTATGCAATACTGGCTTAGTATATCATTGTTGGGCCAGTGGTTTGTGAGGTATATACTTATATGCTTAAAAACATGCTTTTGAAAACAATTATAATAGTCTTAGGTGGAACATGATTTGTCTACATTCAGACAGACAGACAGACAGACAGATATTAGATTATTTAAATTCATAGTAAAAAGTATGCTTACTCAACTAAAGTATATCTAGTGTATCTAGTTTATTGGGTTTATATGTATTGCCTGGATGCTTAATGTGTTTTAAATGTGTTTTATATAGACTAATCTATAGGTTGTGGAATGCAATAGACTATTTAAATTTATGTAGCGTAATCTACACAACTCGATGATCAGTTAGATGATCTAGAAGAAAGGTGGGAATTGTCTGATTCTTCGTCAGGTGGAAAACAATAGCTCGGTGAGATAAAACAACGAAAACATAGCTCCTTTCTTATTTTTCTTTTAATCAAAACGCAATAAGTCCCAATAAACACATTAGACAATGTGTTAATGACGACTTGCATGAAGCTCATTAGCATTACAACATAGATCTATTAATAATAGGTCGACGATCAGGCCGTGACCATTTAAACCTGTGCAATCCCAATATTCACCTTCTGGATTAAACATATACTAGTCTATTCACTTTTTTCTTTTACACTGGGAATATTGATTGTCACCATTTAAATAAACAAATATTATTGCAAGCGAAAATTGCGTACCAGTTTTATGTTATGGTTTGCATTTAAAACAAACCGAACCAGGCGACCCCTGTAAATGTGCAATGTAACCAGCAGGTAGCGCTAATACACAACTAACAACGAACATGCGTGACAGCATGTCTATGTTATTGTCTTAACAAATTATAATATTTGCTTATTAAACAGTAGGGTTTGGGTGATTTGGATTCAGTCCTTGCTTTTCATTACTGACGCTTTGGCATGTTCTCTCTATGTTCCAAGTGTTTTTTTTCGCATATATAGACGACACAGGACCTGGGTTCGATTAGGTCACTGCCTCTGCTGAACTAATTATAATTTCAGTCTTTATATCATTTTATATTAATACATGCACGTATGCCATTATACAGAATCACAGTGTTTATAATCTTTACATACTGTTAATATAATGAATAATGTTATACAGTAATGTTAAAGTAACGATACACACCCAGTTGTTCGAAGATAGATAGGTGTAGGAACGGGTGGGTGATACTATAATATAAGATTTATAAGATGTACATGGCAGAATGTGCAAATTGTGCATAGGGGTACTTTAATGTACTGCTATGGGTTTTTACTCAGAGAGATATTATATCATTTGTTATAAACGCTAATTTTTTTAATAGAATTTAAACCAAATCCTTGTTTTGAATCAAAAAGTATAAATTAAGTTTGAATAAAGGAGTTTATTGATGGACAGCTAATTCACACGGATAGTTATGTACATGTGGCAGTTAACACCCTACCATGCTCCGTGGCATTTATAATCATCTTTGGCAGACCCAGTTAAACTCGATTTTGGATAATGAGTAGAGAAAAGATCCATGTGAGCTCAGATTAAAAGTAATATGGTCAGAAGAATCATGTATGGTCAGTGGACCTGTTATGCTTTGAAGAAGAAGGGGAATTCATTTTAAAAGCATGAAGTTAAATGAAGTATTACTTCAAATTCATATACAGGTCCTTCTCAAAAAATTAGCATATTGTGATAAAGTTCATTATTTTCCATAATGTAATGATAAAAATTAAACTTTCATATATTTTAGATTCATTGCACACCAACTGAAATATTTCAGGTCTTTTATTGTTTTAATACTGATGATTTTGGCATACAGCTCATGAAAACCCAAAATTCCTATCTCAAAAAATTAGCATATCATGAAAAGGTTCTCTAAACGAGCTATTAACCTAATCATCTGAATCAACGAATTAACTCTAAACACCTGCAAAAGATTCCTGAGGCTTTTAAAAACTCCCAGCCTGGTTCATTACTCAAAACTGCAATCATGGGTAAGACTGCTGACCTGACTGCTGTCCAGAAGGCCATCATTGACACCCTCAAGCAAGAGGGTAAGACACAGAAATAAATTTCTGAACGAATAGGCTGTTCCCAGAGTGCTGTATCAAGGCACCTCAGTGGGAAGTCTGTGGGAAGGAAAAAGTGTGGCAGAAAACGCTGCACAACGAGAAGAGGTGACCGGACCCTGAGGAAGATTGTGGAGAAGGGCCGATTCCAGACCTTGGGGGACCTGCGGAAGCAGTGGACTGAGTCTGGAGTAGAAACATCCAGAGCCACCGTGCACAGGCGTGTGCAGGAAATGGGCTACAGGTGCCGCATTCCCCAGGTCAAGCCACTTTTGAACCAGAAACAGCAGCACTGGACTGTTGCTCAGTGGTCCAAAGTACTGTTTTCGGATGAAAGCAAATTTTGCATGTCATTCGGAAATCAAGGTGCCAGAGTCTGGAGGAAGACTGGGGAGAAGGAAATGCCAAAATGCCTGAAGTCCAGTGTCAAGTACCCACAGTCAGTGATGGTCTGGGGTGCCATGTCAGCTGCTGGTGTTGGTCCACTGTGTTTTATCAAGGGCAGGGTCAATGCAGCTAGCTATCAGGAGATTTTGGAGCTTCCATCTGCTGAAAAGCTTTATGGAGATGAAGATTTCATTTTTCAGCACGACCTGGCACCTGCTCACAGTGCCAAAACCACTGGTGAATGATTTACTGACCATGGTATTACTGTGCTCAATTGGCCTGCCAACTCTCCTGACTTGAACCCCATAGAGAATCTGTGGGATATTGTGAAGAGAAAGTTGAGAGACACAAGACCCAACACTCTGGATGAGCTTAAGGCCGCTATCGAAGCATCCTGGGCCTCCATAACACCTCAGCAGTGCCACAGGCTGATTGCCTCCATGCCACGCCGCATTGAAGCAGTCATTTCTGCAAAAGGATTCCCGACCAAGTATTGAGTGCATAACTGAACATAATTATTTGAAGGTTGACTTTTTTTGTATTAAAAACACTTTTCTTTTATTGGTCGGATGAAATATGCTAATTTTTTGAGAATTTTGGGTTTTCATGAGCTGTATGCCAAAATCATCAGTATTAAAACAATAAAAGACCTGAAATATTTCAGTTGGTGTGCAATGAATCTAAAATATATGAAAGTTTAATTTTTATCATTACATTATGGAAAATAATGAACTTTATCACAATATGCTAATTTTTTGAGAAGGACCTGTATACTGTATATCAATCATCTACTCGAGCTTAGTGGCCACTTTCAGGATGACAAAGTAAGGATCACTAAATGGTTTATATATATATATATTTAAATAATATGCTATATTATATAGGTTACATTTCTATAACTCCAGTTTTTAGAAACTGTTTTGGTGACCCAGCGACTTTTTAGGTCACCTTGTTAATGTTTTTAATGTATTGGTCATCTTCATTGTACCTTAGTAGTAAATGGAAATGTAGTGAAATTATAGTATAAAGGCTTGTTTCTGTGTTTAAATAACCAATTAACTGGCATATAGAAGAAATCCTTGTTTCCTAACAAAATTCAAAATTATCAATAAAAGTACCCACGTTCAGCATCTCTGAATTTCCTCATAAAACAAAACAGCTGTTGTGCCTTTGTCGCCATGTTGGTGTGGAATTCTCTTTTGGCGGTATTTCAAATTACTCTCTACATCCTATATAAGTGCACTACATTAGCTGTGAAGTTTACACTCTATGTAGTGCACTATGTATCCAAAGGCGAGTGGAATGGGATTGAGCCTTTTCCTGCTGCAGCAGCATTCCCTGAATACAGTAGGACGGCTGCTGGGTTGGCGGAGGTCGCGGAGGGGAGAGGCTGGGATTTGGGGGAGCTTTCCTCTCCTATAGCGCGATGAGACACATGGACTATAATTAACATTGATTCCGGCGACATTTAACTGTGGAAAGAACGTGTGTATAAAGTCATTAGTATTATGGACTGTGCGTGCCGTCTGTCACAAAGAGGCAGCTGGAATTTTTTGAAGTTGTGTCAAGTTGGCTAGCTAACATGGATTGTAGTGCTATTGGCTAACTAACCTGTCTTTTTGTGTCAGTAGCTACTTAAGAAATTACTTCGGGGTTAGTCTAATATTCGCTAAAGTTGTTGTGAATATAGTTAAAGCAAATGATGGTGGTGTTGTAGTAACATGCGTCGCTATAGCAAGTTTTTTTAGTCAGCTAGTGCTTAGTTTACGAGTTAGCTACTTAGCATCGGACTCTGCAGGGTTTGCTAACGTTAGCTGGTTGTCATCACTGCAATTTTAATTCTTCCTGACCATACAGATTTCGAAACTGAATACATTATTATTTTAAACAATCACTGCTATTTTAACAAGCAATGACCTTTTATTGGTAAAGCGTGTTTACATTTCTCAGTTCAGCTCTTTGTAACGCGACTTCTTTCTACACGCTCTACGTTCAGTTGGTCTCATTTGCTTATAAACAAGCGTTTTTCTGTCGACTTGCGTGTCTTTAATTTAACGGTCAAAAGGAACAATGTAGTAAAAGTATTCACTTGGGGAAAAAACAAGCAAAGAAGTCTAATGTTAGCTGAAACTGCTAACAATCATAACACAATGATTTGGCTTTGTGGATAAATGGGATAATGAATTGTTTTATTATGGAACGTAGCTAACCGTTTAGACAGACGACCATCCGCTTTTAATGCCATAAGTTTTTAAGTATATTCTGCCAAATTTCGTTTGAGACAGGAATCACGATCCTCATTTAAATCATGTCGGGGGAAGTTCGTTTGAAAAAGCTTGAGACATTGTTCCTGGATGGCCCTGTCCAGTCCAATGGACAGTGTTTCAGCGTCGAAACGCTTTTGGATGTCCTCATCTGTCTTTTTGATGAGTGCAATAACTCACCTCTTCGCAGGGAGAAATATGTAATAGAGTTTCTGGACTGGGGTAAGTACATTGTTGACACTTTTGGAATTGTATGTGTTTATGTTTTAAGTTACCCTATTGAATGACTACACAATGTTAATCGTTAATGCAAAATATCCATTACAATACCTAAATTACGAGTGCTTGTAATATGCAAGGGATAATAATATCTGTATCGCAGCTTTACTTTAGTGTTTGTATATATAACAAAACCATTTGTTAAAAAAAATCTACCATCTACTATCTAGGATTTACCAGCACGAAGTTAGTCTGGAAAATGCAAAAAAAGTACAGTTTTATATAAACAACCTTTGTTTACTGGGCTGTACAACTGATCAGTAGACTTGACTCTTTTAGATAGTCTATATCTTGTCAGTTAATATAAAAGACTTTTACAGCATAAAAATGTCAGTAAGACATATTTCAATCAATACATTTGCAATAGATTTCTTTAAGCCATTTGGATATATAATATTTATGAGGTATGTTGTTGGTATATCCATCTTGTATCTGCAATGTGCTGCAAATTCAAAATACATATTTTTTATTTTATTACAGCAATAACATTGTCAATATTCTGCTGCACAAATGATCTTTGAGTTAATGCATATAGTGGATCAGTGGTTACACTTTTAAATTCTTTGAGCACCATTAGTCTGCATTTAAACCGAAGTCAAGTGACAACAAGCAAAAATGGAGCACATACAAAATATTAGCTTTGAAGGACTAAGTTTGTTTGCAATGAAGTTTTATTGTCAGTGTAGGAGCATAACAGCAAAGTGGTTAAAGAGAATATGATGTGTTGCTGTATATACCACCTGATTAAAGAAATGTGTCTGTTTCCTGAAAACAACTTAAAATATGTTGGATATTTCTCACAGCACTATTAACCTATAGCCTAAAATTAAGGAGTGTCCCGGTGCAAGCTGGAACATGCAGCCCATCTGTTAGCTAGATTTGGCATGACTGTCATGACTGTGATAGTCATGTGTTTTAGAGATAATTTGTCATGATTAACTAGACGTAGGTGATGCATTGTCTTGAGTTTAAAAGTGCTCAGAAACTTTCCAATTTGTTTATCTTAAAAAAATATGACTCCTTGGTAAAAGCCTACAGGTTATTGTCAGCGAAGTCATTTATGAAAAAGGCACTAGTATGTATTTTTTAAATACAAACTGACCGGTCATTTTAAATTTGTAAAATTAATTGATTTTTTTTTTATACAAAATAAAAATATAATTCCGATATAAACTTAAATGTCTTACATTCTTTGGTTATCACACAATTACTGATTGTGGATAGAGATTTATTTTAGACTTATTTTAAGTTATGTTTGTGTAGTTCTCACAGATGCATTGCAGACTATCTTTTTTTTATAGTATTTATAACTTGTTTTTTTTTTATTAACATTTGTTAAATGTAAAATTCTGACTTAGTGAACAGCCCCTGACATTATCTGGACTTTCAGGAAGGCACTGCAATGTCAACGCTCGTGTCATATTGCTGATCTTAAAACATGCTAGACTGTATGACCTAAATTTGGGTTGCAACCTGATTAAACCATTGTAATTTAATATTAACCCTTAATTTACTACAGCTGTGAGGTTATATAAAGACCACCCAGTGATTCAAGTGTTTGTGTGTTGCAACCATGGTAAAAAAAATAAGAAGCTATAACATGCACTGGGAGGAGAGCTCATTTCATTACACCCCAAAGTCGATTGGTATTTAAAGATTTCCACGACCTTAAACATTCTTAGAGACATGATTGAGAGTATTGTTTGGAACTTCTAAACTTATGGCACAGCTGCAAACCTGCCTGACTGTGGCAGAAAGCCCAAAAATTAATCCAGAGATCTTAGCAACCCCATTAGGACTTACAGCATGACTTGATGAAGGTTGAGACTAATATGCCAGTAGCAACCATAAGATGATTACTTAACAAGCAAAGCCAGACTTTACAAGGCCATATGCATTGTCTGCTTCAAGAAAGGCAGGCTTATGACCAGAAGAACACTATCTCTTCGGTCAAGCATGGAGTATTGATGTGGGGATGTTTTCTGCTGCAGCATGGATGGTGCCTGCCACCGCTGCTAAAAAAATTCTAGAGGAAACACTGCAAGCACACTAAAGTCAACCAAAACTTGTTTTAGGAATCAGTCCTGGAATAGCCTGGAGTGGTCTTCTCAGTTCCCAGGTAGGGCGGCTAAGTGGGTAACACGGTCACCTCACAGTAAGAAGGTCCTGGGTTCGATCCCCAGGTGGGGTGGTCCGGGTCCTTTCTGTGTGCAGTTTGCATGTTCTCCCCGTGTCCACATGGGTTTCCTCCGGGTGCTCCGGTATCCTCCCACAGTCCAAAGACATGCAAGTGAGGTGAATTGGAGATACAAAATTGTCCAGGACTGTGTTCGATATAACCTTGTGAACTGATGAACCTTGTGTAATGAGTAACTACCATTCCTGTCATGAATGTAACCAAAGTGTAAAACATGACGTTAAAATCCTAATAAACAAATGAACAAACAGTTCCCAGGTTTAAATCCCATAAATCTTTGGAAAGAAAGCAGCTGCAGCACAAAAACTTTAAAACCTTAATGAGCTGAAAGCTTTTGCTTGAGAAGAATGAATGACCATTTTACAAGAGAGCTGTCAGAAACTTGCTAGCATTTGCCATAATCACTTATTAGAGGTTATCAAGGCAGAATGATGTTCCACTGAGGGGTGAATGATGGTGCACATGGTTATTTGTTAACTCAAAATTGTCAACTTATGTGATCAAAATTGCTTTTATGCATCCATAAATGTTTTTCTTTAATTACCAAGACTTGTTATACATTTTTATTCAGTTATGTACCCATCACCATAATACCTTTTAAGGTGAGTGGGGTTGGGTTTACAGTACACTGCAACTGTATGCATTGATGCTGGTTTTTTTATACTTTGGTGTGAATGTTTATTTAAAGTGTGCAAATGTATTGGTATTAATAAAGAGAAATGAAAAATGAGCTGAAAGGGTTTAATTGTAGACTGACTTCTCTATTCAATTTTGTAACATTTGCATTTGTCACTCTGGCTTTTGAGAGATTTTTTTTACCCTCTGTGGAAGTTGTTTTACTCTTCCTATGTTCCTTTGACTTTATATGGTGTCATGTTGGATGGCAACCTAGGTGTATGTTTTCTTATTTTATATAAAATAACACAGTCTGACTACAAAGTGTTTAATGATATGCTTGATATGTATGTATGTATCCATGTATTTGCAGATCTGTAGCTAGCCATTGTGATTTGATTTGTTTTTAAACCTCAGGCTATACTGAATTCATTTCTCATGAATTTGTAATTTGCTGTATTTTAAGCCATGATTGTTTTTCATTAATTTAGTGCAATATTTTGAGTAAAGTATTTGCCAAGGAACTGTACTTTCTGGTCTCTAAATTGTCATGTTATTAGCATGTCATATTTTATCACCAGCACCAGTTTTAAGCAACTAATAATTTGAACATAAACGTTATAAATTACCTGGGCTCATGTACATTTTTCCAGGCAGAGGTAAAGGTTGAATCTTGCATTATTTTCTTGCACCTGTGAGGACTCATCCACTATAGATCCACAAATTAAACAAGTGTGCATTTGAAATAAAGTTAAGATGGGACAAAAATGATCATTGAAACAGTGCATATATATAGCCAATGATATTTTGACAAAAAGAAGCGTTGGTTAATACTAAACTGATAAAATACATTATTTAAGTTTCCTTAAGTATTAAGTATTTACGTTTTTTAAGTATCTCATTTACTAGACTTGTTTAAATATAAATATTCTGGCAATTATTTTAGATTAAAACCCAGTGAGCTAGCTTTCAAATGTTGTCCACCTCTGTGGTTCAACAGTAAATGTGCCAAAAGGAAATTCCATGTAACAATAGTTTTTTATTTGAGACTTTCCCCATACAGTTTTATCTGGATGCATAGGATATGGTAATTGTTTCATGTCCTCCGACTTCTACTCATAATTTTAAATTCTGTAGTAATACTGAGCCATATTCTTTAATACTTTATATGGCCAAAAGTATGTGGGTACCCCTTCTAATGATTAATTTCAGGTGTTTAAGTCATACCCATTGTTCTATTTGAATTCCCTTTTTGAATTTGGTGAAAAAATCATTATGCTTAACTTGCTTTTTGTCTGAAATTGATTATTTTTGCCATAATAACAATGGAATTACTTAAGAAATGTTTTACCCGTTATTGCTTAGTAAATGTAAATGCATAATATGGTAAAATGATGGGTGTTCGTCTTTTTACAATTAGCTACATGATAATTATTTTATCTCATTCTAGCTAAACCTTTTACATCTAAAGTAAAGCAGATGCGACTGCATAAGGAGGACTTTGAAATTTTAAAAGTAATTGGCCGAGGAGCATTCGGAGAGGTAAGCACACACTTTTTTTGTATACAAATGTAATCTGTCTTGGGCTAAGATGGGTAAATAACTTAAATGAATACACATTTCTTTTACTTTTTTCCACTTTATTAACCTATTTCAAGTTTTGCAATACAGATGGGCTGTTGGTGCGGCATCTTTTTTTCTAATGACTGTTGCAACAACGTTTTTGAGATGTTATGTTTTAGCAACTTTAATTTAATGATTTTTATTTCTGTGTATAAATCTAATCAATGTACCGCAGTGGACTACTATAACACAGGTATTTTCATGGCAGCCAAGCTTGCAAAATGTAGTTAACTAATTGGTAGAAAAAAAAGATGACATGTAGTCTGTTGTGCTTAAGCATAAAAAAAAACAGAAAAGGTTTTTGTTTGAAACTTCATTGTGGGTGTCCCAATTAATCTCTATTATACTTGTTATCCAATGCAAAATGTGTATAACGTCGCCTTTTGCATACCACACATCTTTTTATTTGCACTAAATTATAGCTCAACTGTAGCTGTTTTACTGTTTAAATAAACCTAATGTTAATCTTTTGCAGGATTCGTCGTTAAAACCCCCTACATGGATTTGTTCTTACATTTGTGCTTTGATTTATGTGTTGTCGTTTTCCCAACCACATCTGAAAGTCTTTTTGGGGTAACTTTAGGTCAAGTACCATTCCTAAATACTGACTCTACAGCTGTGAAACGCAATTAAATCTTTAAAAAAACGTTCCATCTTGTAATTTTTTTAATATATAAACATTTAACTAGCAACATTTTCTCTCCATCCAAATTTTATTGTTGTCTAAAGCCTTTTATAAAAATGAATGTATTTTGGACTGTAATGCTCCTTAAAATCAAATGCAATACAATGTGTTTAAAACTAGCATGACCTACTGTTTTTGCTCATTTGATGCTTTTTTGGATTTTATTTTTTTTTCATCAAAAAACTGGACACACAGGCTAATGTTTTTTTTGTATTGGGTTTCTTTTTAGTTAAAAAAAGGTAAGTAAATAAATTCTATGTTTAGATTTGTCTGGCTATAATGTACCAAGCTTTTTGCTCCCTGTTTGTATATTCCAGGTAGCAGTCGTGAAAGTGAAGAATGCAGACAAAGTGTTTGCCATGAAGATTCTTAATAAATGGGAGATGCTAAAAAGAGCTGAGGTAGATATCATTTGCTGCTATTGCAGCTGTATACTGAATGTGTTGGAATTTATAGGTCACATAGATTTCTCCAGAAATGATGCCTCTATACGCTCTGGTTTGTTTTTAGACTGCATGCTTCCGGGAGGAGCGAGATGTTCTGGTGAATGGGGACAGCCAGTGGATCACAACACTACACTATGCCTTTCAGGATGACAACTTTTTGGTGAGTTGAGAAATGGAGGCATTTTACAACAACATTGTTTATACAAGGATTTGTTGGTTGTGTTAACACCTTGGTGTAAGAAGATTTTATTCAAATCAGTACCATAATACAGGACTCTATAAAATGTGTATTCTTTTGTAAGTACAGTGATGTCTTGGACTGTTTAATTATAAAAACCATTGTTGAATGTTGTATAATCCTGTTTAAACACACAAGTTAATGCACAACTGTGTTTCCTGGTTGGAAACTAGAAAGAAAAACACAGTTTGACAGGAATGTCACTGCACTGTATTACATCCAGTAGTAAAAGCAGTCCAGGAAATGTCAGCATTGTAGTCATGCTTTGTAGCACCTGTAATAAAAAATTGCTCAGCTACCTCAAACTCAAACTACCATGCAAACTTCACTTCGAGTTTTTTTTTTTCTACTGGGCATTTATTTGATGAGTAAATTGTTGATCATTTAAATGTTTTCGTTTGTAAATGTGCCTAATTTCTTTAAAACAAAACATTTTATATGATTTTTAATACATATAATGATGTACATTACATGATTTTAATAATGGCAAAACTACATTTATTTATATGTAATCAAGCAAAAAATGAATGAAATTGCCTTTATCTTTGTTGCACTCTAGTTCAGTGGTAGCTCAATGGTTAGGGACTGGACTAGTAATCAAAAGGTTGGATCATAGCCAATAAAAATTATACGTTGCTTTGGATAAAAGCGTCTGCTAAATTTAACAAATGTTATGTAAATGTACTCTTTTTGAGTAAAGCAAAATTAACCTATAGAATAAAGACCCAACAGAATAACTTTTCTTTTTCATCAGTTTTATCATTAGTTTTGGCTGTGTTATTTTTGTTAATTTTATGCCTCAAGGTCAGCAAATGTGTCTTGTTAGTTAGTGGGTGTGCACATGCAGCTATATAAGACAAAAGCACTGCACAGATTAGCTCTGTTATTATAGTTGAACCATTAACTAAAATGACTAAAACTAAAATCACTTTAATATTATTACAACTGAAACCATGCCCATTGCAAACCTAGACAAATTTGCTGATGTAATTTGTGGTAGATACTTACAAAGGCCTGTTTTAAAAGGTGCCTCGACATTAATTCAGTAAAAAAATCATTGTCTTCTAAAAAAGTTTAAATAAATGAGAAGGATTGTAACTCTGCAAATGACTTGCATACCAATGCACACATCTGTCAGTTTTTAGACATTCAGACAAATTTCAGCCATTCTGTCTGCTGTTTTGAATAGTACAAGAATCATATGGCCCTAATAATATAAATACTAAAGTTTAAATATGACAAAATCTTGCTGTGTATGACCTGTCGTGCCGTAAGACCTGTGTGTTTTGTTATGTAAATCTTTTACTAATGCCACCTCTACTGCAAATAAGAGCAGGTGAGTGGGATATACAAGTACAGGTTGCTCAGTAACATGAACAATAGGTGTTAATTTTAATAGTCAGACACTAATATAATACAGCTCCTGGTATGCCTGTTTCTTTCAGTATCTGGTAATGGATTACTATGTGGGCGGTGATCTCCTGACATTGCTGAGTAAGTTCGAAGATCGCTTGCCTGAAGACATGGCCCGATTCTACTTGGCTGAGATGGTGCTGGCCATTGACTCTGTGCATCAGCTTCACTATGTCCACAGGTAAGACTTGTAGGTGGTTCTGACCAACCAAGGTAAATAGAAGTTACATGTAAACTTTACCTAGACATTGTAACATTTACAAATAACCACAAACATTGTGGCCTAAAGCAAGATTTTTTTCCCAGACAGCTGGGTGTAGTATTGTCTTTTGTAAGGTCCAGTTAGCTGCATTAACATAATTGTACACTAAAGCTTTAGTGTAATGTGGATTGTCTGAATCAGCTGAGATTTTATGGATCTACATAATCTAAGATGGATTAGCATTTCTGTGTGAAGATCTTTCATTTAGAGATTATGTTTTGAGGCACACAGATACTCAGATGTAACTTCAGTGCAGTTGATCTATTCTGGGCTGTTAATTGTATGCTGCTGCATCCAAGCAGATTTGTACTGTGTGGAGCTTGCACACTCTACGTCTCTAGAATTGTGCTAAACAGTCTTTTCCGGACAAGTCTGTTTACCAAAATGGTGATTACAATCTTAAATCGTGTAAAAGCTGGTTCATGCTTCGTCAGACAGGCTTCTGAGAATTGTCCAAAAAAACATGTTTGGAATTTTGTGGTTTTCTACAACAGGAATTTTTAGGAATTTAAAGCCTCAGGTTTATTTGAAGTCGCCAGTCACTGAAGAAGTGCGCAGCCCATTCTGACATTTCTGTTTAAGGGGATATTTTTTTCTAAAGTGCCTTGGAATAAGCTCAAGATACATTAGTAATCATACAGCTGTAGTATGTTCCCCAAGACGACATGTTCAGTTGGTGAGATGTAGTTATAAATAGCTTAATGTGAGGTTCTGATGTTTCCAATAACTTTACACACAATGCATTTGGTGCCCAAGTTCAAAGTTCAGAGCTTGTTTAACTAGTTAAATAATTCCTGAATAAATATTTCTGTGATGTTTGAGTAAACCTAAACTTGCATCACATTGTAAGTAATCCCTGTTACACAGTGCAATGAAGTCATTTTGTTATGAATGTTAAAGAGATTCAAAACTTTTTCATTTACAGAGGACCAAAAAACTCAATTAAAATGTACTTTCTTTTCCATTACTGACAGATATAGACACAGCAGATGTAAGCTCTTGTGTTAAGTGGTGCAATTGGCAACTTTATAGTCATTTCCAGTTTAAAATAGCAACTGGTTCATGGAGCTTGGTTTAAGTTTAAATGCATGGGCCAAAGGTTTTGGATAAATGTGTGAAAAAGCAACTTTGATTAAAGTGAGAAATGTTGTGAGAGAAACTGGAGGCAGTGAGAGGAATGCTGAGCTGGGGTGTGGTGAGCTGCAGCTGTGCAGGGTCTGTGAGTGTGTCCCCTGTCTTGAAATGCCGGGAGTTTTCTCAGGAATGAACAGTCCTTTAGCCCTAGTGTCTTTATGGGAGAGAAAGAGCACTCAAAGACTGTACCTCCCCAACCTGCACAGCTCACAGCCCTATAACCTCATTACACTGACCATCATGACCAAGTGGAGCCACGGTATTCTTTATATAGTTTATGCACAGCTTTTGTGCCAGATTAGCTTTGAGAAGCAGGATTGTGGGTAATGAAGAGATGAAATGCATTAAGGCTTAATGACCTGTCCAGAGGAAGTCATTTTTTGATTTGAAGTTGTGGCTTTATTGTACAGCTGTTTAATCTCTGTTGTTGTGACACATATGTGACATCAATATTGATTTAGCTGCACGTTTTCTAATAGAACCGTGGGGAGATGTTGTGGTAAGGACTCTGGTTGTTTTGGGTAATATTAAGCATTAACTGAAGTATGTTCCTTTTGCAACAAATAACTTTTACTCCTTATTTCGTTGTGTTAAAATTATATTTGTGTAGAATTTCTTGTTTGATGTATTTAGCTTAATATTGTTATTATTTAAGCTAATCATGATACTCTTCCACAATTAAACATTTTTTGAGCATATGCAAAGGTAACTTTTAGCATCAGTTTATTTCTTCAGTTTGTCCAGAATCAAATTACTTTGCTGTTGTATTGTAGCAAGGGTGGACAGGGTGATTTTGTATCCAGGTATTGTGTCCAGTTTTGTAAATATACTTGCCCAGAGGACAAGTTACTCAGTAAGCTGCTAAGGCAATCACTAGCATTTTGTCCTGTCAATCAACATTAACAAAGTCCTGCTCTGTATCGCTTTGCTTCTGCTAAACAAGTTTTTATTTAATATGCATGTTTAATGCGACGTCTCTGTTTGTCTCTTATAATAATTTCCATATATTTTTGTGGGAAATTTTCTCCCTTTTCCCCCAATCTAGTTGTTCCCATTCCCAATTGCAATTCCCTTGATGCATACACCACCCCTTACCTTGTCAAGGAGAACTGCACAGGCTTACTGCTTTTTTCCTTCTTCTTATTTATGATGATGTATTGTGGTTCTGTGCAACAGACACATTTTGCTTGCCCAGTGCCCCAGCTTATAAACCAATAACTTGTTCAAACCTGTAATAATTGTCAACCAAGACTTTCATCAGTAAGAATGATTTATAATTGTTTTGTTGGTAGCTCTATTATTTGTTGTATTTCCCAAAGAACCCTTTGTCTTTTAGTCATCATTCATTTTAATAATAGATATTAAGAATAATTTTTTGTCAAGTGTGTGTATATGGCATAATGTCAACAGGAAGGACATTTGATTCATTTTCATCAACCACTTTATTCTGGTTAGGGTCGCGGCAGGAATGAACAGGGTGCCAATCCATCCCTTCAGACAAAGCCAATCATGTCTGTGTAGACTCCACGCCAGCCAATACCGCTAAAATTTAATCCCGGGTCTTATTTGTTGTGGGCTAGTGTTATAGACCTCTGTGCCACCCCAGGAAGAATATATAAGGTTATATTCGTAAATGCAATTACTAATTAATCATCAGCTATCGAGCACTTTTAAAAGGCTTAATTTCTGGATTTGTAAAAATCACAGTTCAGTTATTTCTCAAAAACAAATTGAGTGTGTCATTCTCAAACCACATGTGTCAGAAGTGGTACACCACTTCCTCTTTTTTTTTTTTTTTTCAGGGGAAGTAATGCAGCATTTGCATGACATAAGCCTCCAAAGGTATTAGAGTTGGCTATTTCAACAGCTAGTTCTATTTAGATATATGCATTTTTAAATAAATAGTTTTTTCATACGTGAATAAGAAAAGAACTATAACACCAATTTAAGTAAGCAAGCATGAGTTTGAATATTCAAACATACAATAATAATGGAAATAACACGTGTTTTCATTGTGCGTGTCTGTGCAGCATTGGTAGTGTTGCTGGTTGTTCACTTCTGTTAGGGCATAGTTTTGCATTTGAGGCAGATGATCAATGCTGCTGTTCTAAGGGGAAATTAGTTACTTTTTTTCTGCTTCCTCTCTTGTTCTGTTTTCTTTACATTCATTGTGCTCCTACTGAAGTGGAATTACTGACCCTACATGTACAGAAACAGTCATTCTCACAAATGTTCTTTTATGACTATCTTGATCTATCTGTTTCCTATTTTTATTCTTTGTATTTCATACATCTGGCCCTTTATGGCATTGCAGTTATTGCTGCGCAATAGTCCAGGCTTAATTTGTCAGTGGGCTGATGTATTTGTGTTGATTCTGTGTTTAGAAAGCTGTAAATAAAGTAAAGGGAATGTGGTGGAAAATATTGTTCTGAGTTTTTGTAGAGTCTGTTGCGTACTTTATAAAGCAAAGGAAAAAAGGAAAAATTGTAGATAATCATAAGATTATTTTGAGAAAATAGAAGGAGATCAGGGTCATGCCAAAGAACAGAAGCATTTAGCTGATTTACTGCAAAAAATACATGGTTTAAAATAAACCAAGAACATTTTCCTCATAGGAATGTTGTTTCCTCTTAGTTGGTCATTTTGGGTTAAGTGCAGATTGGGAATGTGTGGCATATTCTTTTGCTCTCACACTCTTGGTCTCCTGCTCTAGGGACTGGTGAGAGAGTGGAGTGTCCTCATGCACAGTGCCCTGTCTGTGTAAACACTACTGTAAAGCTGATAAGGGCTTTGAGACACCTCCCATACATGCCACAATCCAGGAATCATACACACTCCTTAATTGGAAATCTTCAGAATTGCTCTCATTTCTTTGTTTTATTTTTGTCTTTAATATGAGACAGCAGATCTTACCTCAGCTTTTAGGCTACTGGCCATTTCATCCGTGCTAAGAATTCTTACACACAACACTACCTATTTTGTAGGTCTTTTTAAAAAGCTTCTTACTAATAAAACTGTACTGTGTGTGTTCTTCTGTTAGCTATGCCCTTGTTTACATGCTTCAGCATGCCGGACACTCTCATCCTGCTCTTTAGCCTGGCAGATGCTGCCAAATTTGGGAATGCCTGGCTGTGTGTGTTTTTTTGTGGTTGGCTCTTTCAGCCACCTCATTTATTCATCTTCTGTTATGAAGTTTGTAGGGTGTCCAAACTGTCCTCTTAAATTAATTTGGTTTCCTCCTCTGGGAAATGTCTATTGAATATAAAATTTGAAGAGACCTTTCTGACATTTAAAATATTTGTAAGCAACTATTCACCCCTTGAATAAATGTTATGGAAAAATATGTATAGCCGTATGCAAAGTATTTACGAAAAACTCTGTATAAGTAGAATTAAAAAAAAATCTAAATCTTATTGTAAAAAAATCTTTAATCTATGTAAGCCACAATTGTTGGCACACACAGAAATGATGTGCAGTTTAACATTTATATTTTATGTTTACCTGAATGATTAGATTTAGATTAGAATGCTTAAATGGTCAGCCTTTGGTATAAATGAGGTGAAACAGCGGTTCTCTGAGAGATCAGAGAATTCAGTTATATTTAATTAAAAAGTTAAATTGCACATTTCTAGAGAGATTCTGTATGGAGCAGTGGTCTTGAGTCACTTGCCATGTGTTCTCCAGTCTTACTAAGTATTCTTGGATAAGACTCTGAGGTGTTATTTTAGCAAAGGGATGCTGCACATAGTACTGAATGTAGGTACAATTATGGTGCAGACTTATGAAAATATGTTTTTTACCTGTGTAAGATTCAGTTTTTTAAAGTCAAATAAAGGATAGCTTTTAATTAATAAAAAATAAAATAAAATAATAAGCAACAAGTAATTTTTTGTATTGTTCATTTTGTTAATGTTTTGCAGAAGTCAGCCTGTGTCAATAAAATACCAATCTAGCATGTTTTGTTTTTTTATTGATCCTGTATTTGTATCATATTTATTGTTGTTAAACTATATCAGATGAAATAGTTTATTAGCAAAACTGTGGTTTGTGTGATGGCTAGTAGTGATGACATCTGCAGACACACGCTTTTCTTAGGATCACTGATCCTTGACCACACACACACACACTGAGTGACCCCGATTTGAGTACAAACACCTGCTCACCTGTGCCACCTGATCCCAGCCAGTCTTTCACCAGCTGCTTCACTGTGTTTCCTGCTGACACTAATGCACTCATGCACGTTTATCTTTCTGCTAATGAGCCCTTTGGTCTTTTTTACATTGCTAATTATAGGATCAACAGTGGACGATCAGTCACCCTTTGCTAATTTTGATGAATGTTTTTATGCCAATCTTAGGCACGTCATTATGATAGCAATAAATAATTTAACGATATCCTGCTCTATTACCTATTAATATTTGTTAGGTTTAGCACATGGCATGTAGGCTGTGTTAATTCCTAGCAGTGTATTGATTATTCAAATGTCACTGATTATTGTAGAGGCCTGCTGAAATGGAATTTATTCTGGGGTTGGAGGATGTTAAGTGGGTCTTTCCATTAACTTCTTTTGACTAAATGTGACCTTCCAATTAATTTCCTGTGATAGTTCAGTGGTTAAGGATTTGGACTAGTATTTAGAAGATCAATGGTTCAAGCCCTATTGCCGTCTGTTGCCGATTTTGAACAAATTGTAAACCATAAGGCTACAAAAAGCAAAGATTTATTTTTCCTACAGATGTCGTAAAACTTTGCGTTCCTTTGGAACTGGACATTGGAGTAATGAAAGATGGTTGATTTGTCTGATAAATCCTGTTTCCTTTAAGATCATGTGGACATGAATCGTTTACTTGTTGTCATATTGGTGTTCTAGAGTACTTTGTTTTTCATGTAGTTTATTTATTTCAGAATAATGTTATAATGTTCACTATTTTCAGTTCTGTAATTATTCAGTGGCCCACTACAGTATAGTTCAGTTTTTCTGTTTGTGTGTGAAATGCTAGTAATAATTAGAATTTGTCCTTTCACTGAATTGCATGTACACATGGCTCACTATTCTCTTGGGGTGGATCTCCATGGTCCATGTTCTAAAAAAAACTGAGGGAAAACCGACAAGGAGGGTAAAAGAAACAAACACCATATTTAAGCTTTAAGGCAATTTGATGTTTGCACAGCCTTTATAAAAATGTGGAAATAAATATAGTTACCATATAGTTACTCAATAAAAAAAATCAAAAATAGAAATGTATTCTGCCTTCTGATTTTAAGTTTTTTAACCTCGACAATGACGAGGAATATTATGTGGTACTGGTAAGTGTGTGTGATGGAGCAGGTCTATCAGGCATAGCAGTGTTGCTGGAATCATTATTTTTTGAAAACATAGTTTGGCAAACAAAAATCTATACCTAACAATGATGGTCGAAAGGTCAAGACTAAACCCACTCTGATAGAGCTAGAAGGTGAGAGAGGTGTCAACATACTTTTACCATAAATGTGTGTTACGGGTTTTTGAGTAGCACTAGAGCGTTTGCCATTAATTTAGAGGATTGTGAATCTCAGGTGAGACCATAGGCATCAGGGGCTTTAGGTTTGAGTCCCTTGCTGGTCCTGGCCATAGAACAAAGGTAATGTTTAACATGATTAAGCTTAGAGTACACAAAATACTAATATTGTGATTGTGCACCAGTAATGTTGCTATTGAGGTTGTAATTATATATAGTAATGAGTGGTCTTTTTTTTTTTTTTTTTTTTTTTTACTTTTGCAGAGACATCAAACCAGACAACATTTTATTGGATATGAATGGACACATTAGACTGGCTGATTTTGGCTCTTGTCTTAAACTCATGGCAGATGGAACGGTAAGAATGACGAATATGGTGGTAATTTGTTTGAATTTGAATTTGATTATGAATATTGTTTTGATAAATACACCTAACAATTCATACTCATGATACTTCTAAATTGTTTTTTTTTTTAATCTAAAATGAACTCTTTTTATAGTCTAATCAAGTAATCTGTTTTAACCTATTAGATTTTTATCAAAACTGTCTAAATAGTCTGTCCTGCTTTACATCCAGTGTGCATCATGGGTAAGGCTTGGCTCTACAGCTTTGTGGAGAAGCTTTACTTTCTTACCCTTACCCAATAGGCCTTTCTTTAAGGTCAGGGAGTCGTACCTGCTCTTAACATGTTGAAAGCAACATTCTGATTTATTAAATTACCTTTTTTTAAAGAAAATTAAACTTGAGATTTTAGGCAAGAATCAGTTTTGAAATACTTAATGTTTTAGTCAAAACTAAAACATTTCATTGTAATTTGCATTCACAATTCATCATACAATACTAGTTCAATTAAAAAAAGAGTATATAAAATCCTTTTACAATTACCTGACTCAGTATTAATGTATGTTTAGATTAATAGAGCTCACGGGTACATACAGTTTATATAAACAGTAAGTAGTTTTCTGATTAGGATTTGCTGTTGTTTTGTGATACATCACAGACAGCTCAGCAGGATATTCCTCTGTCCTCCGACAAGTCGAATGTGAGTGTGTACGTGTGGCTCAGCATGCTCACATGTGCGTGCTTGAAGCTGTTCACGTGTGTTGTACATGAAGACAGACATTAGAATTGACTCATTTGCTCACCACAAATTCTTCCACCTGCTCACATCTATCACAGGCTTCTCTTTAGCTGGCTTTTACTGAAGCTCAGACAGGGCCGCTTAAATTCAGAGCTTCCACTTTCTCTAGCTTGCAGCTCACAGGCCTGGCTGTTCTCAGTAAGAATACTTTGCTTTTCAGAAATACACATGAAGTGGAGTGAATGAACCAATAAGGATACATTTTATTGTTTTGACACTTGTATGTATGAAAATGTATTTATTAGCTCATATGGGCAGTGATGACTCAGCGGTTAAGGTACTTTTCTAGTAATTGGAAGTTCAGTGGTTCAAGTCCAGCCACCCTCAAGTTGCCACTGTTGGGCCTTTGAGCAAGGCCTTTAACCCTTGCAGTGTAATAAGCTACAATCATAAGTCACTTTGGACAATGGCATGTGCTAAATGTCATAAATATAAATGTAAATATGGTCCAGAGCTGAAATACAGCCAACTGTGGATATGATTAAGACAAGGGTATTGTTAAGATTGTTTGTTTTAACTAACAGCAGAAAGCTTTCTTGACACAAAACCAGATAGATGAAACAGATACTTTGTTTAATTATACATCACTTTATAACATCTGGCACTAAGCATATTATACTGTAAAATTACATAATCATGTAGCATAACTGTTGTTTTAGATTTTAGTCCTAAATATGCAGCTGTCAAATTTCCAGCAATTACATAATACAATAATGTCAATATGGATGCATGTCAATATGTTAACTTTGACATGCATCCTAACACATTGTGGAATCCATCTTACAAACAAATAAGGCAGCTTTGAAAGCATGGGGGAACTACCCAAATACTACCCAAAATGTAGTGGGAGAACTACCCAAAATATAGTGTTTTTATGATTGCGGTGTTTTTAGTAAAATTGTGTATGTTTTTTGATATTATCATTTTTTACTATGTTTTTTTTTAAATAAATTATTTATGCTTATAACTACATACTTTTGTTTATATTGTTAATCACACAATTAGGACACGATGTGTGTACATTTTAACTAAACATCATCCAGAAGTATTACATTTTTTTAAAAAAATTAATATTTCCACTTGTTGTGTATATATACGCACAAATACATATTTGTCCAGTCATTAGCCTCAGGATAAGCATTTCCAGTATGTCTACATAGTACAACTATTACTGATTTTTATTTGTAGTAGTATTTATAACAACTACAATATAATACAAAATGTTGGTCTTTACAAAGGTGTATGTTTCTGTTTTAATGCAAAGGACTTGCTACGATTTTAACAGCATAGTGAATAGTCTTTATGTCATGGGATGAGTCATACTGTCTCGTTTCTCATCTTTGCCAATATGGGCTGTAAAGTACCTTATTCCTCACTAGATCACGTTTATGGTCTTTGAAGACGTGTCACATTATTTTGTCTCTGGCTGTTATTTTACCGAGGTCCATCAAAGCTTTTGCATTTTTTTCTCTCTTTATTATGGTAATGATTTTGTCCTGTGTTATCTTCATAGGTGCAATCCTCTGTGGCAGTGGGCACTCCTGATTACATATCTCCAGAGATATTGCAGGCTATGGAGGATGGCAAGGGCAAATATGGCCCTGAGTGTGACTGGTGGTCACTGGGTGTTTGTATGTATGAAATGCTGTACGGAGAAACCCCCTTTTATGCAGAATCTCTGGTGGAGACCTATGGCAAGATAATGAACCACAAAGTAAGGAGTGTAATAAATGAAAAAATAAAATTGTTTGTTGAAGAGGTCATTATTGTGATCACTGAAAAAATACTTTATTAATATTGCCTAATTATTATTATTAACACAAATTATTTTTGAATAGGAGAGGTTCCAGTTCCCTGCTCATATCACAGAGGTGTCTGAAAATGCAAAAGACCTAATCCGTAGGCTCATCTGCGGCAGGGAGCACAGACTAGGCCAAAATGGCATTCAGGACTTCAAGCAACACCCTTTCTTTAGTGGAATTGACTGGGACAACATCCGAAACTGTGATGCTCCATACATCCCTGAAGTCAGCAGTCCTTCAGACACCTCCAACTTTGATGTTGAGGACGACTGCCTTAAAAACGCTGTAAGATCTGTTATATTTCCACCTTCATTCTTTCATTTTATTAATGAGAAAATTGTCATTATCGTTTAAATATGGGTATACTTGCATTGTAGGGACTTTTTAGCCATTTAATAAGCTACCTATAGATCAACTTTGTACATTCACAGTTATGGATTGTCTCTGTCATAAAGACCAAATTATGACAGGTGTATCAGTACCGCAAGTCACTAATACTACAAACTGCATCTGTGAATCTAATAAAATAGATTATACATACAAGATACCCAAAAATAGTGTAGAATGTTGGTGTGTCTATTTTGATATTTAAATAATGAGTCAGAGTGAGTCACATTTGTGTCATGTTAGAAATGTTACCAAATATTTTGCAGTGATTTATCGAAGCTAATATTTTTTTATGTTTAGGAGACAATGCCTCCCCCTTCATTAACAGCCTTCTCTGGACATCATCTCCCATTTGTAGGCTTTACCTACACCAGCCAGTGGTAAGCACTCCCTGCAGCTTTCTCCGGTGTTCTTTGTATTCGCCTTTGAGCTAAGAAATGCACTATAGCTAGACCTTTTTTCTAAACCAAAGAGCAAAGTTTCTTTTTTTAATTAGAGCTTTTAGTGGGGGCTTAACAAACCAATGTTGTCATGTGGTAAGTAAAGGTAAAGCAGATAAAGCCAAAAGTTGTAGAGATGTAGAGCCTGGGGCAGAGTTTCATGTTCCAGATGTTCTCCACTGTCTCCCTTAGTTTAAAGTTCCCCTGGGACATAAAATGCCTGACTGGATGAGCTACATTTTTAGTTAAATTTGTCCATATTACGCTATGGAAAAATTACTGTTGATGTACTGTGTTAATAAACAAGCACAGATTGTTATATAATCTTGATCATAACTCAGCATGCCTGGCCTAGAAAATATGCTATTTGTTGATAGGATATCAAAAAGCAATGTGAAGTTAGATGGCTTTAAATCCAGGTATATAGAGTACCAGATGTTGAGAGATTTGAGACAAAATAAGCCATGTTTGCCTGCTTGCCTTGTTTCTACAGCTCTCTGTCAGACCGTGGTTGTCTGCGTGAGTCTGCAGTGCCCATGCAGATGGATGTTTGTGTGCAGCGAAGCTTAGAAGAGAGCCTGGCCACTGAGGCATATGAGAGGAGAATCCGTCGTCTTGAGCAAGAGAAATTGGAGCTCAGCCGCAAACTGCAGGGTATGACTAAGAAGAAAAAGCACATCAGCTAACCTTGCATTTAAGCAACATACTACTGTTCATTTTAGTTTGCAAAATGAGTGATATAGCAACAGGGAGATGACCATTAAGATATTTCAAATTTTCTTGTAAAGCAGCAAATTCAAATGATTGGAATTGGACTGATGTTCACTGTGTCCACGGTTTGCCCAGTTCTCTGCTTTCGAAAACTCAGTTTCTTCTAGTGTTCTGGTTTACCATTACTGAAAGTATATAAAACCTTAACTGCATGATTAAATTTTAATTCAAGTTTTTTAAATAAATGTAGACGTGTGCTTGCGTGGTGCAGCGATCTAACGCGCTAGTACACCCCTGTAGAGTGTTCAAATCTCAGCAGATCATTGACAAGCTCCTCCCATGTAATTCTGGACTGACCTCACCTTTCTCAGAATCATTCTTACCCCACGAGGTGAGATATTGCATGGAGCTCCAGAGTGAGGGTGATTGACTGTGATCTTGTATTTCTTCCATTTTCGAATGATCGCACCAACAGTGGTCTCTTTCTCACCAAGCTTCTTGCTGATGGTCTTGTAGCCCATTCCAGCCTTGTGCAGGTCTACAATCTTGTCCCTGACATCCTTTGATAGCTCTTTGGTCTTGCCCATGGTGGTCGAGAGATTTGAACGGAAGAAACTGATTCTGTGACAGGAGTCTTTTATACAGGGACAGGACTAATTTGTGTGCCTCATGGGCACATAACCGGTCTGTGGGGGTCAGAATTCTTGCTGGTTGGTAGGGGATCAAATACTTATTTCCCTTAATTAAATACAAATTAATTTATAACTTTTATTTAATGTTTTTTTCTGGATTTTTTGTTGATATTCTGTCTCTCTCTGTTAAAATAAACCTTCCATAAAAATTATAGACTGTTCAAGTCTTTGTAAGGGGGTAAACTTACAAAATCAGCAGGGGATCAAATACTTATTTCCCCCACTGTATTAGTACATATTCTATCTATATTATTTTCATTAGTTATCTTTTATAATGAAATTAATAAAATTGACCAGTACTTGATTTATTTTTGTACAGCTTTCTTAAAAAAATTAACTATACAATTTAATAAAAACAACACGAAGTTTTTTATTAGGAAATTAATTATTTAGTATTAGTTCATGTGGGAAAACTACTGTGATCAGATGTAGTTGCAGCATTACGTACACCATGTACAAATAAGAACAATGGAATTATACTGTAATTACTTCTGCCAGTTTTTATTGCACAATTACAGATCATTAAAGTTGCAGGCATGCCCATATTAGACAAATCTGAAGCTGTTTCAGGCGGAGTGAAGCATTTTTCACCCAAGAAACTTTCTGCGCAAAGCACTGAGAGTAAAAGCAGTACTAAGCCAATGAAAAAAACTTTCCTTAACGCAAATAAGAATATTTTAAAAGGCAATGGCCTGCTGAATCTGGCGTAGTGGGCTTGCCTCAAGAGATACACTGCAATCAAGGCAGTCTGGGCTGTGTGTTTTGTCCTCCAGCAGCGCAAAGAGAAGATTTTATCTCTTGAAACTGATTCATGATTAAATCAGCACAATGACTGGAATTTAATTAAAAAGCCTGTAGCATGGTTCTTCAAAACAAACAGTAATCACTGGCTTGGTCTCAACATTTCAGTATATGTAGTCCAAGAACACACAATGTGAACAATAAATACAGTAGAAAACATTAAGCAGGATGGACATTCTAAGATTCTGTACAAACATGAACATAAGCATAAAAGCTTTATTTAATTTAACATTAGTTTAAGTGCTGTAAAGAACCAAGGTACAGCTATCCATTCAGTACACCTGATCTTGCTGGAAGTTTAGTGCCTTGCCCCTGAAGTGGCTAGTTACAGGAATAACTAGCATTTTATTTCTTTGTTGTTTGAGTGGATTAGATTATTCAGCTGAGTATATTAGACAGATTGTTTATATTCTGTACATGTGCTGCTTTTTAGAGTCCACCAAGACTGTGCAAGCTCTGCATTACACCAGTGGAGATTCGCCCATCTCCACAAACAAGGACACTGAGATCCGAGGCCTAAAAGAGGAGATTGAGAGTCTGAAAAAGCAGTTAGCAGGTAATCCAGCATTCTCAATGCTGTAGTGCTGTTACATAGGAATTTTCTTCTGCACTAATTTACAGCAGGAAAATGTGTCTACCTTTGGCTTTTTATCTTTATTTTTTTGTCTTTTTAGGTTCTGGCCAGTTGGAGCAAAAACTGGAGCAGACCAGTGTAGCCCGTCGAGATCTAGAGGAGTCCACCAAACAAATGTCCTCTCTTGAAAAACAGATTAAGACCTTAAAGCAGGACAAAGAAGACATGCAGAAGGTATAGCATTGTACAACAGAGGACAGTGTTAGCTTAGTGGTAAAGATACTAGACTTCAGAACTGCAGATTAGTGATCAGACGGCCCTTAACCCTTAGCTGCTTGCACTGTATTCAGTCACAATTCTATGCTCAAAAATAAAAGAATCTGGTAAATGCAGTAAATGTAAAAATTTGCCTTTTAGCCTTGCAATGTAATTTGGAGTATCCCTGGTTCTATAGTTTTAAACAAGCATTCTAACTGGCCCTATTGAGTTCTGTAAGTAAGAGCTGCATGTTTAGCTACGCTTTCACATATATCAGGACTGTATACAGTGCTCTATGTACTGATGTGATGGCTGTGTCTAAATACTAAGCCTAGCCTTTGACACACTGTGATGTTTGTGCAGGAGCTGTCGGATTCTGCAGAAAAGCTCAAAGCACAGGGGAAGGAGCTGAAGGAAGCAGAGAGCCAGAGGAAGCTAGCTATGCAAGAGTTTTCAGAGATGAGTGAGAAATTGACTGAACTCCGCTCTTACAAACAGCGTCTCACCCGCCAGCTCCGGGATAAGGAGGAGGAGATGGATGCACTCAACCAGAAGCTTGAGGCCCTGCGGCTGGATTTGCGTAAAACTGAAAGGACAAGGAAAGAGGTCGGTGGAACTCGCAGACGTTGTCACATCATAGTTTTATCAGATATTTAGAAATGCTATAAGGCTTGTCTGTGCGTTTGTGTGATTGTGTCTGTCAGATGGAAGCCCTGGCTGAAGAACGAGCTGCCGAAGCTCAGAAAGAAAAGAAACTGAGAAATCACAGTGAACAGTACAGCAGACAGCTGAAGGAGGAACTGGATGGAATAAAGGTTCTTTAACAATGTTCTCCCCACACACACTGATTTACCGCTTTAAATTGTCCATTCACTCATTTTTGTTAGGGGTGGGATATAAAACAGCAAACTTGTTTTGATTGTATTGTTTTAGGATTTAATGTCTTTTTAGTTTTTGGTTTGATATGTCTTTAGTACAATAATGTCATTATGCTCTATCTGGTATAAAAATAATGCAGATGTTAAAATGAAAATACAATTTTACATTTGTAGTCAAATGTTACACTGGCACTTTTTCTAACAACAGTCTTTCAAACAAAGGCAGTTAACAAAGAAAACCCAAAATTATTACTAACTGAACATATTTTGCAAATATCACACTGCTGTTGTCACTGATTTGCTTTTTTTAAACTTGAATGTAATGAGGTGAATAGGAGGCCCTTCGACTGCAACATTCCACTCACCATTTCAGCATTATAACAACAACTTAAATAACCAGCCCTGATGTATTATGTAATAAAATGTTACTGAACTTATTTAGAAACGAACTAGGCTTGTCTGTGGCCTGCGTCTTTTATTTAAATTACGTTTTGTTGTATGGTGCATATCAACAAAAAATCTAAATCAGGTGTTGTTGTGAACACAAGTGGCCAACCAGTCATTTTTTCCCTTGATCAATTTCATTCCTGTTTTTACATCCTTACATTACTTACTTGATTGATAACTGTATGTTGAATATATGTGTGTGTCGGAGCAGCAGAAGCAGGTCGGTCGCTCACCAGCTGCTGGGGTCCCAGATCAGCAGCAGGAGCTCAGTAAATTGCGTGCTGATCTAGAGAGGAAGGCAGTGTTCTATGAGGAGGAGCTATCTCGTCGGGATCTCCAACACAACAATGAGCTGAAAGCCTTGAAAAAGGATCTTCGTGACGCTGAGGCTCAGCAGCTGTCCTTACAAAAAGAAATTATGATGCTTAAAGACAAGTTAGAGAAGACTCGCAGAGAAAGGTACAGTTCTGCTAGTCTCAGAACTGAAAAATGTGTGCACATGCTTTACTTGCTTTACCATAGAGCAAAACAGGAAGGTTTCAAAATAATAATAAAAAATACTAATAAATAGAAAATTATATTTTATTCATATTTAAACCTGATAAAATTAGTAGGCCATGAACTGTTAAAGATTGTTTAGTGATAGTTGATGGTATGCACAGATAAAAACATTTTGCTTTTAATTCCTTGATTTAATTAAATTTTCAGTAGGGTTGTAAATTTCACACTCATTTAAATTCAATCCCACTAAAGACAGAGGTTACTTTATCCATGGAAATGAAGTTAAACACACTCTTCTTTTTACCAGCTTTTTTTTTTTTTTTTTTACCTTTTCATTTCCTGTTACAACAGCAATTTTCATAGCATGAGTAAATTAAACCCAAGTAAATTGAGTAGATTGACTGCTCGAACTATAACATTATTTTTTCTGCATTATTAAAATCTAACATTTAAATAACTTATTTTATTCATTATTGTGCATGTGTTGGTGTTTTTGAGCTTTAAAAAGGTTTTTTCACCCCCCACAGTCAAAGTGAACGGGAGGAATTTGAGACGGACTACAAACATAAGTACGAAAGGGAACGAGTGTTGCTTACTGAGGAGAACAAGAAACTTTCTAATGAACTTGAAAATGTGAGTATTCCTTTTCCCTCTATCTACCCCACTGTTTATGTTCTTATTCATTTATCGTTTATCTTGTTTGCATGCTTATTCACACATGTTCACTCAGTTATTTTTATTTTGTACTTACAGTCATTTGTTTCCCTGTTTCATCTTGCTTTACAATCTTGGTGCCCATATTACCAATGCCAGATAAAAGCTTCCTGTTCTTTTGATGTGGTCACAATAAATTTGGGTGAAATTAGAAGCATTTTCATTATCTTGGACTACTGGTATCAGCGGGTTTCTTTTTTGTGACATAAGTCAAATTCTATAATTGAACAAAGCACCTACAGTAAAACATTAAAAGTATATTAAAGGTCTCTAATGCTTGTCAACATCTATGACCATATTGAGACTTTTGCCAAATGTTTCAAAGATTTTTGGAACCTTTTAAAAATGATCTTAATAGTAACACTTTTACTAGTTTGTCCAGCTACTCGGGTTGATTCAGGAAAGTCTGTCAGTAGCTTCTGCTTGTGCAAGGCCAAGGAATATGTTAAACAAGAATTTGAAAAAAAAAAAAAACTTGTCCGTCATGCATCAAGGATGTAAACTGTTTGGAATAATTTGTTCATAATTACATTGTGTTGAAACGCTTCACTGGTTCATGACATAAACAAAAAATTCTCACAATTCCTAAGGCAGTAAAAGGTCCTACTTACATTGACAAACAGAACTGAGTCTTCATGTAGTAATTCATGTTTATGAATAAAAGCATGGATGACTGAGATCGGGGGTTTTAGGGAAAGGTTGGACACTATCAGGTGAAGTAAAATACTGCTGGTCTAACCTCCCATCCCATGTGAGAACAGTGCATTGCTTATACAAGCATTTTTTTCTTTTCTTATGGCTGACAGTTTTCTATATTACTGCAATCAAGAGCCATTACTAACAGTGTAGATTTACTAAATAAGAATACTTATTTCTTATACAGGATTTACAGGTCTTTTACCTAAAGGTAATATAAGCCATGCAGTCTGTAGTCAGTAGTTTATTCAGATGTGTGAGAGATGAGATGTGTGTTCTACATGTCTCATGTGGTTATAGAATTTATTTTGTGCTTACTGCCTTTTAGACATTTTACATTTTTAAATGGTGCCTCTGTAAAGGCTTTGCTAAGGCTGTAATAGTATTAAAGCTATTTCTAACTGATGACACTATGTTCAGATATCTCACACTCGCAGTCCTACCCCCCAGTTTTATTCAATACTTGGAGTGACTTACAAATGTAATTAAATACAATGCAAGCAATTTAGGGTTAAGGGCCAGGTTGGCAGCGATTGGAAATGACCTCGATGACCTGTGTAAATGAGTCATATGTCTTGCAAAGTAAACAAAAAAAAACCTGCGATTTTCATTCATTTCAAGTACAGTACCATCAAGAGCAGCAAAATAAGATTGGTTTTATTAGTGAATGTTTAATTGCACCACTAAGTGAGTAAACTGGTGTGCATAAGTATATTTGAACATGGCAAAAATGACAGGCTGGATGGGAAAATGACAAGGTATCTGGAAGATTTAAACCCTTTAAAGCATTAAGTTCTTTAAATATTTAAATATTCTGATAATGTGTACATATCCACAACTGCACGCTTTTTACTGCTGTAAAAATATAATAGTGATAATCAGATTTGATCATGTTGTTAAATACAATTAAAGGGATTAGTCAAAGTTGACTAAACTTTTGTGATGTCTCTAAATGTTGGTGCTAAATTCTTGGACCTGTCTGTGTCTACAGTTGATGAGCTCGTTCCAGAAGCTGAGCTGCAATCACAAGCAGCTAGAGGATGAAATGAAGGAGCTCGCTGATAAGAAAGAAAGTGTGGCTCACTGGGAAGCACAAATCACAGAGATCATACAGTGGTGAGTGAAAAACTGGTTTGTACACAGAAGCTGGGTGTAAAGCGTTGGGTAGTATGAAATTAAGCCATTCCGCCATCTAATTGTCATAAGAGGTAGTGCAGTTTTAAAACATTGTTTCACAGGGTCAGTGATGAGAAGGATGCACGAGGATACCTCCAGGCTTTGGCGTCAAAGATGGGTGAAGAGCTGGAGGGCCTGAGGAACACCAGTGCTCGCTCTATGGTATATTGATAATCTTTGAACTTTTGCCTGACCTAATATTTCTTTGTTGTAATGATTTATTATCTGAAAGCAGTTGAGGTAAGCTGGTTGGTGAAAATGAAGCTGCAGACCTGTTAAATTGTTAAGTATTATTATTTTAAATATATCATGATTGTATTTGTTTACTGTGCCAGGACATGCCGTGGAAAATGCGCCGTTTGGCTAAATTGGATATGTCTGCTCGTCTGGAGCTGCAGTCTGCATTGGATTCTGAAATCAAAGCCAAGCAAACCATTCAGGACGAGCTGAACAAAGTCAAGGCTGCCAACATGGCCACAGAATGGTAATGCTTTTCTGCTCTATACTGTAGGGCATAATGTTCTGCTTTCTGTGGGGTGACTTGATAGCAGTTAAAACAGTGCTAGTGTGCTAATGCTTAGTTAGTCATTAGAAATGTGAAATTATTATTTTTACCATTTATTAGTATACTATAATAAGACAGAGGTTTTCTTTTAAAGCAAACTCCAAGAGTCTGAGAAAAAGAACCAAGATCTACAGGCTGATGTCGAGAGACTGAAAAGAGAAACAGATGAACTGCGGTTGTCTAAGGGTAAAGTTACTTACCACAGTTTAACATTTAGGTTGTCTGTTTTTACTAAGGTTATTTACATACAAACAAATACATTTTTAATCTAACTAATTAAGTGCTTATGTAAGCTGCATTGTTTAATATCTTAGTCAACTAAGTAACTTCAACTGCTTTAAAAAATAAGAACTACACAAAATAGACCTCTGTTTTATCCAAAAGGTTACGTAAAAAAAAAAAAAAATAAATAAAAAAAACTGGCAGTGGTGGGGCTTGATCTAGCAACCTTTTGATTACTAGCCCGTTACCTTAACAACAAGTAAACAATAATCACATGATTATTGTTTACTGCACAAACTTGCAGAGCAAACAGCCAGGAACATGGTACTGCAATAATAAATAAAAGTGTAATGACCAATTTATGTTGACTTATGAGCATTATATAATCTTGGTGATCTGCTTATTGCCTGTTTAGGCATTGTTTTTTTAGTTTATTATAACCAAATCATACTATACGTTATACTGTACACATAACCCTTATTATTGTTTGATATGAATCTTTAGATGATCACATTCTTTGTCTTACAGGTATAAAGCATCAGGAATCACATAACTCCTTTCTTGCATTCCTCAATGCCCCAGCCTCTGCTGTGGATCACTTTGAGGTAAGTATTGAAACGGCACATTTGAACATAATAAAAGTGTAAAAGAGTTAGGTTTTTAAACTGTCAGCTTTTACTGCTTTTACCAGCTGTGCTTTGGGCTCCCAAATATTTTTTTCTTTTTATTTGTTTTGGGTTTCTGTGAACAACTGGTGCATAGAAGCTTCTAAAATGTTTTCAGAAAGAGTTTTTTGTAGATTTTCTTTTGCCCATAGTCTTTTTGTACTTACATGATCCACTTCTAATGTTTTTGTTTGTACTGAAGCGATCCCATGCCTGTGGCCAAGCCAGCAAAGGCAGACGTGTAAGCTCCAAGTTTGTATGGGTGGTTTATTGGGTGGTGGTGTTATTTTTTTTCTATTATTTTTGGTGTGTAGTCAGTGGCAGTGTGATATCTGGGTCATTTTTGTTGCTTTTTGTGTGCATGATTTTGCATTTCAATACTGCATGGGTGGGTTTGCATTAAAAGCACATCACCGTGGTCTGTCTTATTACCTGCATAGCAAAAAATACATTTATTGCATGTTGCTTATTTACCTGTATGCATTTTGTTGATACTGCTTTGTGAATGCTTATTTAAACTTGGACTCTTCCTAGTCAGTAATATATAACGTTATTTCACAGACAGAAAATGTATTTTTTCTTAAACCCTTGTTTGTAAGTTTGTAAAAGTGGAAACTTATTGCATGTACAAGCAAATACTTCTGCAGTCATTATTTTCATTTTACATTATAATGTGCAATTTTGCAGTACTTTTTAGTTCAAAGCTAAGAGTTAAATTTTTTGCTGTTTTTGTCATAATTTGGGTAGCAATTTTTATATAAATCAACAGCTTGGTTATTATGTGTGTGGTTGTGTGTGTTTCAGAGGGCAACATGCCTTTGAACACCCAATTTAGTTTTACATATGTAGAAATATGCAAATTTTAAGTTTCTGCTAAATGTTCTTGCTAGGGTTGTTCTTGTTCAGTGCTCGTTTAAATGCAGATTTTATATACATGTATTGGTTTTAAATGTATGAAAACATAAACTACTGGCTTAATGGTGTTTTAACATATATATTTATAAAATGTATTCGTAGGCAGGAATATTTAATATTTAAGGGAACTCTTAAATTTGAATAAAAGGGGTTTGTTTTGTTTTTATTGTTCTTTCAGGTTGACTCTATTGATACCTTTAGCCTGTCCAACACACCATCCCGAGATGGTGACCGAAAGTCCCAGGTTATGTCCCACTCTCGAAATTCTTCTGCCACCAGCGACATGGAGCCCCAAGAGGTGCCCCTCACACCCAAAATACAACCACAGCCAAATATGAGGTGTTATTGTGTAGTAATCGCTAACTTTTGCTCTTTCAGTGTGTAGATCCCCAGAGAGACACACAAACTCCTACCATGCGATCAGGAGGATATAGTCCCACTGGGCTAACCACCCTTAAGGTATGAAACTTTTATTGACAAAAGAAAAACATCCAGTTGGTTCACTCACGTTATACTGTATGTGTTTTGTAAATATAAACAAATTTAGAATGTGATGCCTTTAGCGCAGAAAGTTTGGACAGGGGCATGTTTAAATTGTACTATTTTGTATTAACTATATTGTTTTTGTTTGGGAATCGTGCATTATGAAATGTTCTTTTAGAACTAATTGACACTTCTCTCGTTAAGTTTAGTACAAAGTAGTGAGCCATGGCCCAAGTTTGCTTGCAAAGATTGAGCCTTTGGTGGATCTTCTTTTTGTACTTAATTATGATACCCTCATTTATTACCACTTTACCTGCTTACTTTGAAAAACATAAGCACTTAAGTATAAACTTTTCAACTTTTCTTATATGTGTTTCTTCTATGTTATTGAATTGAAAAGGAGTTTATACGTATAACATTTGTATTTTGTTTCTATTTACTGTCCCCACTTTCTATCCCTCACAGCCAAAAGCTCACCAGTTTGTGGTGAAGTCCTTCAATACTCCCACTAAGTGCAACCAGTGCACTTCTCTGATGGTGGGACTCATTCGACAAGGCTGCACATGTGAAGGTAGGGTCACTGTGACGAAGTACATAGAAGGAGTAGAAAACTGCTTGGCAAATTCAGTACCTACATACTTACATACTGTCTTTTGTTCCCTACAGTCTGTAATTTCTCGTGTCATGTAACGTGTGCGGACAAAGCCCCTGCAGTGTGTCCTATTCCTTCAGACCAAACTAAAGGACCTTTGGGTATTGACCCACAAAAGGGCATTGGAACAGCTTATGAGGGTCATGTTAGGGTAAGGATTTGTGCTGTCATGTGCTAAAAGTTGCTGTTGTACTACTGCCTGAATAAGTACATCAGCTGACTGAAATTAGTGTGTAAAGCTAGCAGGACTTAACTGATCAGTGAAATAAATAAAATGTTTAACCATTTTTCTATTAGCCTATTTATTTATTTTTATTCATTTTCTGTTAGCCTATTTATTTATTTTTAATATGTTGCTATTTCTTTGCTGGCACTTAATTAGCAAGCTTAATAATGTATTCTAAATGTATTGAAATGCTGTGATATTACCCACCTTTTGATTATATTGTGATGAATCCTATGATTTGCGGTTCCCTACCAGGTGCCAAAGCCATCAGGTGTGAAGAAAGGTTGGCAGAGGGCCCTTGCTGTTGTATGTGACTGCAAACTTTTTCTCTATGAGCTTCCAGAAGGCAAGGCAGCTCAGCCAAGTGTAGTGGTTAACCAAGTCATTGACATGAGGTCAGTCATTAGTGAGATGGGTTCAATGACCTCTTGCTCTCTTACTGCTTTCTAACATTGTTATATAACACACATTTTCTTCTTGCTGTAGGGATGAGGAATTTTCAGTCAGCTCAGTACTGGCATCTGATGTCATCCATGCTAATAGAAAGGACATTCCCTGCATTTTCAGAGTGAGTTTTGCTTTTTCAATAATTTTTTTATTTGAAATACATGGCCTGTTGGTCTGTCATAATTACAGTTCTGCTCTGGAATAGGAATGTTGGGTTTGATGATTCTTATGACTATAATGCTTTTACCTTAGGATTATTCTTTTTTTGGGGGGGGGGGGTTAGTTTGACTTTATGGTAGCACCAGCTTAAAATGAAATGGCAGGTTAATACAGAAAAAAACAAATGCATTTATGGTAATAAACTAAAATGAGTATTGTATTTACTAATTTATTTATTTATGTATTTATTTTTGGAGGGGGGTAGACAATGGTGTGTTAACAACTGTAAGAAACCTGTCCAGGAATTTTCCTGGAATTATAATGCACTGCTTGTTCTGGGGCTGAGTTTAATGCAGTATTTTTCTCTGCTCTAGGTCACGGCATCTCGGATGTCTACGTCTGGTGGTAAAAAGGGCTCTATCCTGATCCTTGCTGACAGTGATCAGGAGAAAAATAAGTGGGTGGGCTTGCTAAATGAGCTGCACCGTCTCCTAAAAAAGAACAAGCTGAAGGAGCGTTTTGTCTACATGCCTAAAGAAGCTTATGACAGCACCCTGCCTCTCATTAAAACCACCCAGTCTGCTGCTATTATAGGTACAGATTAAGTTAAAATACAGGAACCAAAAAAATTAATAAAAGCACTGACATTTTTATAGCGCTTTTTCACCAGCATGATGCCGGTGCTGCTTCCAAAATCCTGAACAGTGTGGTGCTTTTCCACCTTAGAATCACAGGTTTTTATTCTGACCCATAATTTTGCTGGTTTGGAACAAATCTCTGACGTAAGCAGCCAATAGGCTTGGGGCTATGAGGTTCTATCCCCGCCTTGCCGCCACTTACAACTAAAAGCAAGAGAACCACAGCAAAAACGGCAGTAATGAATCATCAGTGGTCATTTAGAAGCATAATTTTTAAAAGAAGAGTGTGCTCATGTTCATGCACTGTCCTCCGACTTCTGTTTCTGGAAATGTGATATAAGTAGTACTATATACAATGAATATTAGTAATACTGAAACTACTTACACTGAAATACAAAAAAAAAAACAAATATGTAAATAACTTTTACATATGTATAGATATGTTAATGTAATTAAGCTAGTTATATAGTTAAAGTAATTAACTAAATTAATAAAATTCCTTTACTAACCTATTTTTAATCTGCAGTTAAATTGTGCAAGGTAGAACTGGGTTTTGAATATTATTTGTATAATTGTTTTTACAGACCATGAGAGGATAGCCCTGGGCACTGAGGAAGGCCTATATATTGTTCATGTCACCAAAGATGGTAGGTTTAATAAGAAAGCTTTTTTACACTGCTGTACTGTACATTTTTCTCTTCATTCATGCATTTCCTTTACACTGTCTTACAGAGATTGTCAAGGTAGGCGATAGTAAAAAGGTCCACCTGATTGATCCGATTTCCTCTGAGCAGCTGCTGGCGGTCATCTCTGGCCGTAATCGCCATGTGCGCCTCTTTCCAATGGCAGCACTAGAAGACCGGGACACAGACTTCTTCAAGCTTCCAGAAACTAAGGGCTGTCAGGCTCTGGTCTCCGGCACAATGAATTATGGTGCTCGCACATGTCTTTGTGTGGCCATGAAGAGACAGGTCATTTGCTATGAGCTGAACAAGGGTAAAACACGGCACAGGAAACTGTGGGAGCTGCAGGTCCCTGGTGTGGTTCAGTGGATGGCATTGCAGGGCGATAAGCTATGTGTCGGCCACCAAGCTGGATTCTTACGCTACAGCTTGCAGGGTGACGGGCCTCCCATCAGCCTCCTTCACCCAGATGACCACACCCTGGCCTTCATAGGGCAGCTGGGTTTGGAAGCGCTGTGTGCTGTGGAAATATCCAACAAAGAGCTGCTTCTGTGCTTTAGCAGCATTGGCATTTATGTGGATTGCCAAGGCAGACGTTCACGCCAGCAGGAGTTAATGTGGCCAGCCGTGCCAACTGCCTGCTGTAAGTGCTGTCAATCCTAATAGCGTTATTCTCATTTTTTATTGGACAGAATTAAGATGGCAGCTGTGTATATTCTGCATGTGTTCTTTCAGTGTATGATGCTTATGTTTTAAATTATTGTAAGTGCATTTACATTTTAAACAGGATTTTCCCTCAAACAGCTTTTCTCTCCCATTTTTTTCAATGTGCATAATGGAGTCTGTGTTAGCAACAAAGTGAGCATTCGCTTATAAAGACTAGGTGTGGTGAATTATGGGATGGTGTGTTCTGCTGACAGAACATGCACTTTTCCCCGAGGTAGAATACAGGCTGTACTAAGCCAGATAAGTGTGGGCTATTAAATGATACTGTGTAAGTAATACTTTTTTGTTTTGTTTCTTGAAGGTTATAGTGCCCCCTACTTGTCTGTATATAGTGAGAATGCAGTGGATGTGTTCGATGTGAACACCATCGAGTGGATCCAGACCATTCCTATGAAAAAGGTAAACATTTATGGCTTGCATGGTAAACAAAAAATTTTAATTGAATTTGGTGGCCACAACACACTCCAAAAAGTTAGTTTGCCACTGTGTTCTTTAACCAATTGTAATAATTTGGGAACTGATTATACTAATTGTTGCAGTTTTGCAAGTGGATTGTTTGCCCATTGCCCATCAGCTGGTCGTGTCTGTTGTCTGATTCTCCTCTTCATGATGCCCACACTTTTTCAATGAGACATAGATCTGGACTGCAGGCAGGCCTGTCTAGCACACACACACACTTTAGCAAAAGTCTTACTGAGCCAACCAGGGAAATCCAAATATACACCTCTGCGTCAGTGCTACCTTGGTCACCCGTGCTGTGGCCACTGAAAAATGCTGAAACAATTGAACATAAAATTTCGTCTGCAATATCTAAATGCTAACGTCATGTACCTCTGTCTTGGTGATTTGGTTGCAGGTTCACCCGCTCAACACAGATGGCTCTTTGAACTTGCTAGGTCTGGAGACAGTACGGCTTATCTATTTTAAAAATAAGACTGCAGGTAAGAGCCCTAGCTGACAACTTAATGCTATTTTACTGAAACAGGATATGTACAGTGTATCACAAAAGTGAGTACACCCCTCACATTTCTGCAGATATTTAAGTATATCTTTTCATGGGACAACACTGACAAAATGACACTTTGACACAATGAAAAGTAGTCTGTGTGCAGCTTATATAACAGTGTAAATTTATTCTTCCCTCAAAATAACTCAATATACAGCCATTAATGTCTAAACCACCGGCAACAAAAGTGAGTACACCCCTTAGTGAAAGTTCCTGAAGTGTCAATATTTTGTGTGGCCACCATTATTTCCCAGAACTGCCTTAACTCTCCTGGGCATGGAGTTTACCAGAGCTTCACAGGTTGCCACTGGAATGCTTTTCCACTCCTCCATGACGACATCACGGAGCTGGCGGATATTCGAGACTTTGCGCTCCTCCACCTTCCGCTTGAGGATGCCCCAAAGATGTTCTATTGGGTTTAGGTCTGGAGACATGCTTGGCCAGTCCATCACCTTTACCCTCAGCCTCTTCAATAAAGCAGTGGTCGTCTTAGAGGTGTGTTTGGGGTCATTATCATGCTGGAACACTGCCCTGCGACCCAGTTTCCGGAGGGTGGGGATCATGCTCTGCTTCAGTATTTCACAATACATATTGGAGTTCATGTGTCCCTCAATGAAATGTAACTCCCCAACACCTGCTGCACTCATGCAGCCCCAGACCATGGCATTCCCACCACCATGCTTGACTGTAGGCATGACACACTTATCTTTGTACTCCCCACCTGATTGCCGCCACACATGCTTGAGACCATCTGAACCAAACAAATTAATCTTGGTCTCATCAGACCATAGGACATGGTTCCAGTAATCCATGTCCTTTGTTGCCTTGTCTTCAGCAAACTGTTTGCAGGCTTTCTTGTGTAGAGACTTCAGAAGAGGCTTCCTTCTGGGGTGACAGCCATGGAGACCAATTTGATGTAGTGTGCGGCGTATGGTCTGAGCACTGACAGGCTGACCCCCCACCTTTTCAATCTCTGCAGCAATGCTGACAGCACTCCTGCGCCTATCTTTCAAAGACAGCAGCTGGATGTGACGCTGAGCATGTGCACTCAGCTTCTTTGGACGACCAACGCGAGGTCTGTTCTGAGTGGACCCTGCTCTTTTAAAACGCTGGATGATCTTGGCCACTGTGCTGCAGCTCAGTTTCAGGGTGTTGGCAATCTTCTTGTAGCCTTGGCCATCTTCATGTAGCGCAAAAATTCGTCTTTTAAGATCCTCAGAGAGTTCTTTGCCATGAGGTGCCATGTTGGAACTTTCAGTGACCAGTATGAGAGAGTGTGAGAGCTGTACTACTAAATTGAACAAACCTGCTCCCTATGCACACCTGAGACCTAGTAACACTAACAAATCACATGACATTTTGGAGGGAAAATGATAAGCAGTGCTCAATTTGGACATTTAGGGGTGTAGTCTCTTAGGGGTGTACTCACTTTTGTTGCCGGTGGTTTAGACATTAATGGCTGTATATTGAGTTATTTTGAGGGAAGAATAAATTTACACTGTTATATAAGCTGCACACAGACTACTTTTTATTGTGTCAAAGTGTCATTTTGTCAGTGTTGTCCCATGAAAAGATATACTTAAATATCTGCAGAAATGTGAGGGGTGTACTCACTTTTGTGATACACTGTATATGGATTAAGTACTTATGATCAGATTCCAGTAGTTAGTTTAAGCAGTTTTGTGCTTTGAAGGTTCCTGCTCCTTTTTTAAAAGAGTGGGGTGGTAAAGTAAGCTTTAGATTTGTACAGCACTGAATTGTATTCCTCAGTAACTGAAAATTCACATGGTACATTTGGATTAATCATTAGTAACTGTTATTGCCATCTGTTAGAAGTGTGTTGCTGGCACTTGAGCTAAAGGTTTGGGAAGAATAGCTTTATTCCATATTAAAGTTTCAAAACAGGGGACAAAATGACTAACATAACATAATGATTTCAGGAAAACAACATAAACATGCTGCTTCTCTGTTATTTAATGAGCATGTGAAGTTAGTCCCATCTTGTAATGGACTGTTAGCTTTCAAATTTCTTTGTCTACAATCTACATTCTACGCACTGAAATAGTTCTGCTCATCGTGTGCACATTAATACTACTATTCCTCGTGTAACTACTGCCATTTTTGCCACATTAAGCTTTTTTTAACTTAGTGATTAAATAAAGTGCGAAATTTCCATCACAATGTATCATGTAGACATTGTTTACATGAATAAATTGCTTAAATTATCTCTTCTTTGTAAAAAGAAATTGTAATTTTGAATTTACCTTGAAACCTATTTAGAATAATTCACTATTAGAAAGTAAGGCTGTACTATGATCTCCTTTACAGAAGGAGATGAGCTGGTGGTTCCTGACACGTCCGATAACAGCAGAAAGCAGATGGTGCGCAGTATGACCAGCAAACGTCGCTTTTCCTTTAGAGTGCCAGAAGAAGAGAGGCTGCAGCAACGAAGGTAAAAAACCACCTACAGTATAAAACCAATCTACATATAGAACTCGCTACTAGATACAACTAATGAGACAATGCCACATCACTGCAGTACTTGCACATTACTCTTTCAAAATCTTGATATGCCATTTTTTCACCATTGTAACATTCTATAATTCTGCTTCAGAGAGATGCTCAGAGATCCTGAGATGAGGAGTAAGTTGATCTCAAACCCAACCAACTTTAACCACGTTGTTCATATGGGCCCAGGAGATGGAATCCAGATACTTAAAGATCTGCCAATGGTAAGATCATGGTAGCACTTGGGTCTGCATCTTTCTTATACCTTTCTTGCTTTCCCAAAATGCTCTGCAATTTATTTTTTAATTTTGGTATCAGGTCTGATCTTGGTGCTTATGGTTTACAAAAGCATGTTGGGTATATTTCCACACCTCCTTTCATTTTGTTTAGCTGTTATCACTGTGTAGTACATATGCATGCTTTGTTTTTCTCCATCTTTCTTTCTGTCACTCTTTTACTATTTGACTTCCATGCTTTCCTCACTCTCTGGTGTAGCCAGGTTCTCCTCTTCCCTCTCTCCGCCTGCGCCTCATCTCCATCCCCACCAGCTTTGAGCATGTCTATCACATGACGGTTACCTCTGCCGACAACTTCCTGTCCCAGGATTCCCCCCTCTCTTCCTACTCCCCATTACTAAGATCTGCTCCTGGGACCCCTGCCTCCATCTGCTCTCTGGTAGGACCAGGAAATGTCACATTTTATATGATTCCTCAAGTTCTAAATCCACTTAGGGTTTGGTTAACTTGGCAAAAATTATTTTCCCTTCTCCTGCTTTGAAAAAAGTGGTTATTGTCATATTTAGCATCATTAGCCCTGCTCTCTATGTAGAAGGGATAGTATTTCTATCTCCTCTCTCAATCAGCTAAGCAACTTAGCATTAGCAGCAGTGTAAAAATGTAGTGGCTGGCTTGTATCTTAAATGAAGGACATGTAAGCTTTAGAGCCAGGTTTACACTGTGAAAAGCAAGTGGTCTTACACCCACTACATGAGATTTTTCAAATATATCTTCTGGGTGTTCTGGGGCACTGCCATGTGCTGGCCTACCATTGCTGAGATCCAGGTTCCAATCTCATCTATGCTGTCTACTGATCTGGCACTTACCCAGACACATGGTTGGCTTTGTTTGTCCATTGGAGTAGGGACAGTGGCTAGCCTGAGATGACTCATCACTACTGCAATTACAGCCTCTGCTTGCCAGTAAAGGTGTCGTGCAGGGGGTGGTTGATCACAGATGGCAGTTGTTGGCTCTCCTTACACAATACTGCTGTTTGTGAGACCCTGCTTCTAGCAGATAAAGAAAAGCTGTCAATGGCCGTCCTCGGCCAGAGGTTTAAGGCGACAGCAGCAGGGAGCAAGGCTGCAAATTCCATTTGACTAGATTGGATGGAAAATAATGAATAATATAATATTATGGTGGCAATATTATGTCTTAATAAAACACGATTTTAAATGCAGAGAAATAAAGTTTGGAGGATTCAGAGATAAAAGTAAGATGTCCTTATTTGTATCTTTTGCAAGATAAGTTCAGCTTTTAAATGTATTTTTAATTGGATTATCTTGCTTGTATTGGAAATGTTTTTAATTCATGACTGTGCTCTGCAGAATGTGCGTACCCAGGAGAGCCGTGGAGTGCTAGGTGGATCTGTCAGCATCCCCACCATAAGCAAGGCTAGACCTGAAACTGGTCGCTCCATGAGTGCCAGCAGCGGCTTCGGTATACGTGAGTGCTGATGCTCTTGTATTCTAGTAAAAAAATTGGGAATGTCTAGAGCTATATGAGAAATATCTTGATAATAATGTATCTTATCTAAGAATAGTTACCAGTGCTAGTAAATTAAATCATTTTCAACCATTGGTATTTTTCCCTTTTAGGATCCGCTTCACAGAATGGCAGTGCTTTGAGACGGGAGTTCTCTAGTGGAAGCTATGGTTCCAATAAATGGCAGGCAATAAACTCACCTTCTGAAGGCTCGCTGTCTTCAGGTGGAGGCATGGACTGCGCAGGTGATGCCCCCCTCTCCCAGTTTGACAGAGAGGTGAGTAACACTATTGTGTTATAAATGATACAGATCTTATAAATGCCTTGCTATGAAAACACACTTCATCACTGTAGACTTTAGTTGCTGCAGAAGGCACTGACACAGTTAATGCACTTGTTCGTTTTAATCCATCTGCATAAGAAATCTTAGACTTTCAGAAAGCTGTTGAGAGGTAAAGTTTTCACATTAAATTTCTTTAGCTGTGTCCAAAATCGCATACTTCCATACTGAACAGTACCCGAAAGCAGTACGCGAGAGTGGTTAGTATGTCCGAATACGTAGTATACATTAAAAAGTACTCAAAAAGTCCCTGGATGACCTACTGCCTGGGCAGCCATTTTTGAGTATGCAAACGATGCACACTTACGGCCCGATAATCTATCCCACAATGCAACTGGAGCTGCAAAGGCGTTTGTAGCGAAGAACAAAGATGGCGAAAAGCAGAGTAAGACAAACATTAAACATGTTATGATTTAGTACAACCCTAAATTACATTATGAGTAGCTTTGTGGAGAACGACAAAACTAATTTTGAAATTGTTATAACTGTGGCGATGAGATGTCATGCATCATGTGACATTGGTAAGATGGCGGACGTAGTACGTACGAGGTTGCATGCATACTGTGCACTTGCGTACTGAAAGAGCTTACTGCTTTACCAGCCAAACGGTGTGCGCTGCCTCGAATCTAGTACGTACCTAGTAAGTATACGATTTCAGATGAAGCCTTTGTCTTGATCTAATCTGCACTTTGCAGCGGTGACAGGAAAGCAGTTAACACTGGTTACAGCTATAAAGCAGATAATTATTATTTTAAATTGGTATATTTTTGTAGAGAGTCTAAAGATACAATCAAAAATATGTGTAGGCACCAGTTTGCCAGTGTACACTGTCCCTCATTTGGCCTCAGTCCTATGGATTAGTTAATCTGTCTTGGGCAACATACCATTTGTCTTGGGTTGGGTGTTTTCTATACTTGTGAGGACCTCTGTTGAACAGTACTGACCCTGAGTTGCTTAACAGCTATCTGTAGGAGTGTGCTGTGCTGTGCTGTTCTGTTCTGTGTGTAGTTTCAGTCAACAGATGGAGCTAACTGACATTGCTATTGGTCCCAGTTCTCATTTTTTATGATTCTAGCAGCACCAGACACTGAAGCAGATGCTGAAGTCTCTCTGCTGTTGTGTTTGATTATTACTGTAAAGGCATGGCTAGCTTTCTTTAATAGGATTTAGGGCTTGTGTGCACATTCCTGGGCTCTCAGGTAATGAATGCTGGCAAGTTGTAATGTAAAACACGTCTGTTGTGAGAGGCAAGATTTGTAGCAAATTTTAAATCAAAATGTTTGTGCTCTTTTTATAGGACTCGGATTCCCCACGGCACTCCACAGCATCCAACAGTTCTAACCTGAGCAGCCCACCAAGTCCTTCATCCCCTCATAAGAGCAAGTGTCAGTCTCTGGAGCGCAGTACACAGCCAGGCTGGGAGACCTAAGACCAGCGTCAGCCATTTAACTTCCTCAGCTTGTCATCTGGACTATTATATAGGCCTCTGGATAGGCTCCTCATTCTCACTGGTAAAAGCTACTAGTAATAATGGCTTCATAGATAAGCAATAACGTAGAAGGCGTTTTACACACTGACTGCTGTAGAAGCAGTGTACACATGTGCATGTGTGTGAATGCACACACATCCATATCTATTGCAAAAGTAGAGCTGGTTTCTATAATGCACACAGGTTACTCAGCCTTTTTAAGCCATGCTTGGGTATCACTTTTATCAAGGCTCATGTTGCTTTATGAGAATTTTTTTTCGGTATTATTTGGCATTACTGTTTAAAAATTTACATATTAGGAATGATGTGATTTCTTATACTTCCATGACCCAGAAGAGGTAAAACACTAACTACGGTCAAATGCACCACTGACCACTTTCCTTTTGCTTATTAGGGGAAAATTATAAATCAAAGACACTTACAACCACTTCTACCAAGCTGCTAAAACAGTCAAGTGATCATCCCTAGCCTTAGCACAACAGTTAAACCAAACTTTGCACTCTGGTGCCACGCTTGTCTTTCACATGTAAAGCCTAAGTACACTAAAAGATGATTTAATAATGTACATAGACGTAAAGTATAATATATTATTAAAAAAAAAAACACTATTGTACAAAGTGTGACTTGGCTTTGAGAGTGTGAGTTTGACTTTGCGTGTTTAAGTTTTAATTACTGGTGCAGTCACTTCATTTAGCATGTTTAATGTTGTTTTATTAGCTAAGAATTGAATTAAATTCCTTGTGTGTGCCCTAGTGATCACAAATATCAGGTGGTGCAACGATGTAATGCACTAGCCAACTTTCACTGAAATCCGAGTTTGAGTCTCAGCTGTGCTATTACCAGCTGGCTCACACATGGGCACTATTGGTTGTGCCTGTATGGGAGGAAAAAGGTCAAAAATTGCTTGTCGCAATACAGTTGCAGCATCTGTGGTCTGGTTGCGCTAGCAATTGATGATCTGGAAAATGGATGATGTTGGGAAAATGCATGCATGTCCAAAGGGGCGTGTGATATTCTCAGCCCTCCACAGCTAGCAGCATAATTCCAATAATGAGGAATTGTAAAGGGCTGAAGAAATGCTAGTCGTGTATGCTTACATGGATGTGTATGATTACACATGAGAACATGTAAGAACATAGAAACACTCCCTTAGTCACCTTGTGGTGAATGTATTAAACTGTGTGGTTTTGGTTCCTTTACTGGAGCGGCAATGCCATTTCCAAAGATTTTTGTTGACTTATGTTTTGTCTATTTTTGTGTTATGTTCTGTTCGGTTTTATACTTGTTTTATGACCCACACAACAGAATACACACAAACCAAAGTTAGCCTGAAGTGTATGTACATGTAACATACAGTCTGTATGTTACCATTGGTCTGATGACACTAAAGTCACTGTTGTGTGACACTCAGAAAGCATGATAGAGTTAAACTTCTGCGTGTTTCTCCCTATTAGGAGGCAATTAAGGGCTTGAACTCACTCTCACTGGTGCATATATCTGCTGCCTCGACTGTTTCCTATTTCCTGTAGCTAGTTCTAACAGAAAGTAAAGGGTTGTACTTTATTTACTATGTCAATGGCAGGTTGTGAAATTAATTAATTATGAATAAAAATATTAAAGTGTTTAGGGAATGTATGGAGTGCAGAGTTAGGCTATCAAATACCTATTAAGTTTTGCATACCTCAAACTAGAGAGGCAAGCCATTAAATACAGTTTCAAACATTCATAAATATCTCTTTCATTCCATGCAATTATTAGATGTATCGTATTTGCAAGAGTTACGACTGTATTTTACAAAATTATTTGTAAAGCAATCAAGAGCTGATGATTCCTTTTGAGATATTTATAGGTTATGTTTACAGAGCAAATAATGTATGAGAGAAATGCTTCCAATCGCTAAATGTGCACCTTTAAGTATGAATTTAACTAAAGGATGTGTATTTACATATCAATATAGACTGCTCATGTTCTTAACAGCACAATGTCACATTTTAGACAAAACCTTTAACTGTACAATTAATAATTTGTTTTCTGTTAAAGTTCATTAAAAAAAAACTTTAGGATGCCTTTTAATCAAATTAGTATAACTCCAGATCTTTAAATAAACAAGGCCATTAAAAAAAAGCTCTGTGTACACTGGAGGTGCAAGTTTTCATGCAGTAGAAAGAGGATTTTCTATAACTGTTACACAAACATTATTGAATCGATTACTGTGGCACATTGTACTCAATGTTGATCTGCAATGTGACGTTTGGGGATCTCAGCGCTTTGCCTTTTTGGTATTACATTACCATATTTATTCCTACTGATATAAACTAATGCTCTCTCTGTGATGCAAGATGATGAGTGATTTTACCTTATGGAATTCAGGCTCTGATGGTATAGTATAACAGGACGCCTGTTAGAGATGTTACTCAGGTATGTTCAAACCAATGATTTCTTTTATTATGTTGAGGAATAGAAGGGGAGACAGAAACACAATCACAGACTTTCCCATGTTCGTCATTTTGTGTGTGTGTGTGTGTGTGTTTTTTTTTTTGTTTGTTGTTGTTTTTTAGGACTGTTAGCTACATATAGGCCAACAACAGCAGGAGGTGCCTTAATCGAACTCAGCAAAATGCTGGGTCAGTGTGGTAGGAATATGAAGTAGTCTCAAGGGAACCAAGGTCATGAAAAATTCACCTGCATTTCAGTATATTAACCTCTGTTTAATATGGCATATTTTAAGGGATTTTGTGTTATATTTTGTAAGAATATGTACAGTTTTGCATGTCAGGTATACTCACTTGTTTTAAAGTTTTCAAGGCTGGTTTGTTTTACATTATTGTATTGGTCTGTGTAGTGTGAAATCTTTGGATGTAAACGAAACGATGACCCCCACAGTGCGTTTGCTTTGTTTCTTTGATTTGTTTTATTTTTGGCCACACGCTTATTTAAGGTGAACTATTATTGAGTTTATATTTAACTAGCCACCACTCTTTTCACATTGAGATTTCATGCGCATTGACTGATGTATTTCAATAAAATGAGGAGCTTTTACAAACTTGAATTTACTTCTGATTTTGTTCTGAGTTTTGTTTTACCGATTGCACTTTAAGTAGAACATGTCAAGCCAAGACATGTTTAGTACAAATGGTTTAAATGATGTTTTCAGTGTGTATATAAAACAATGTGTGCTGGCTGGTTTTACACAACATTTCTAACGAGACATTTAGCTGAGATTTTTCGTATTAAACCGTTCTGTAGCTACCAGGCTAATCAGCTCTGTTTAAAATGAAATTAAATTAAAGTTTAAAATTTAATGTAAAAGTTTTTCCTCAAAGAAAAAAACAGCAAAACACATTTTGTAATTGTGAAATTCACCAGAAACTTTTATTTTAAAAAAAATAATAAAAACTTGCAAGACCATAAAACTAAAAGGATTTACTATATACATTCAACATCACAGCTAGCAACAATTAAAGTGCTAAAATTCTCTCTATAAACATAAAACAGAAGCATTACCATTAAGATTAGGCATAATTTACACATTCAAGGCAAGTAAACTGGAAAAGCAGTAATCAAACGTGGCCATGTTTTATAGCTTAGGTCCACAGTCACATTTTAGGCACTGAAAACCACAATAATAAATCTCTTTTTTTAAACGTAAACAAAAGCATTTGGGATATTAACCCCAACATCTGGATTAGCACAACTTGTTGCAGCTAAGAAATAAAAAAATAATTCAAACCAAACATTTATAAATAACTTTAGATTCGTTTTACGTATTCTTGTTCCAGATAAAATTATCTTAAAGAAAAGATGTTTTACTGTGTTGCACAAATACAAGCTTACAGTAGAAGCACATGTTGCATAATAAAGTGATCAACCAAAATATCAAGCAAAAAACAGTTTCCTAGGTGTTTACATATCGAGTGCTGCAAATGAACTGTCTCGTTTAAAACTACACTGCCCCATGCAAAACAGTCAGTTATTTTAGCGTTTTAAAATGTGAAGTGGGCTTAAAAAAAAGAAATGAACTGTATGTGCATGACATGCAGTAGTTTTAGGCAGTCGTATGTAGGAAATGGCATAAGCAGGTCACTGTTGAGGTAGCTGCAGCAGGGACTGTAGGGCTGTATTATGTATGCATGAGTGAGTATATGGGTTCACGTGCAACAACAAAGTGTGAGTTATTGTTATCACTAAATTTACTTAAACTGCTGGGTGCAGGAGTTCTTCTGAAATATTTCTGTCTAAACAACAAAACTGGTTCCAGGTTTGAAAAAAATCCTGTAGTGAACTTTTTTGGTGATTTTTGAGTTCTATTACACTAACCCACCAACACTGAGATTTGCACCCAGTGCTATCAGCCGGCCGAGCATCTATACAGACAAGGTTGGGGGTGGGGTGGGTGGCCGAAGCCTTGCGATGGACTGCCACAGTGTCCAGAGTATTCCTGTGTTGCACCCAGTGCTTCCCAGTTGAAACTGACCCACTGTGACCCTGACCATGATAAAGCAGTTGAGGGACATGAAGTGTACATGTTGAAAAAGCGAGTGTAAGATTAAAGCCCTCCAATGCTTAATAACATTTTTTATGTACTCATCAAATAATACAAGCATTCGCTTGTTAAGGTCACTTGTTTAGTTCCCTTCACTTGCATTACTTTATATTCTTGGCTTTGAGTATTGTAAGAACCCCTAAATAACAATCCTCTTTCACCTACCAGAATCTTTTGTTACTTTCAGGACCCCCTACAGATACTTCATCATCAGCACTTAAGACACTGCACTTCTAAATGTATGGATTTTGGTCCGTCTTTGCCACATTCCTACAGTCTGCCAGCAGGGGGCAGAGTACTACTGTACATTTGCTCACTTGAAAGTCTTTCACCCTTTATTCACAGTATCAAGAGAACCAGCTTTCACAAGTGTACTGTCAGATCTTCTGTCTGTCTTCACAGATCTCCTGTCTGTCTTCACAGATCTCCTGTGTTTCTCTCTGTTCTTAAAAAGTACTGCAATATGAGAATGTAGGAGATGACTCTTTAGCACCGTTTTTCTGTTTTAGCAGTACAGGAACTTTCTGCTTTGTAAGTAGTAGGTACAGTACAAGCCATCGCGTGTAAGCTAAGCTTTCTCGATCACACGCTCCTTCCATCCTCCTCCACTACACGGTTCATGCTAGAGCCGTGCGTTATGTTGGTGGGTGGAGCGCGGCTTAAGTCCCGCACACTACTGTGACGTGATTGAGTGTCGATCTGATGAAGGCTGCTGTGACGGGATAGCTGCTCGTTGAGGCGTGGCATGCTTCCGAATGCTGGGTGTTCTTCTATGCCTCTGTGACTGGTGGGAGTGTGCCTGTTGGAGGAAAACACAGGGGTAAGTTCAGTCCTCCCACACAGCACATGATCAATAGCTTTTGCAAGTCAGCACAACACATGAAATCAGATGTCATTTCTCAATGTCAGACATGCTTCGGTTGATTTTCTGTTGCGCCCTACCGGCCATCTCGTGAGCGGTGCAAGCTGCCATGGTAGCTGCTCATCTTGCTGTGAACGCTGCCTGCTTTGCTGCGTACATCGTCCAGCATGGCTAAGTGAGTGGAGGAGGCATGGGTGGAGGTGCCCTGCGTGGAGGTGCCGCGAGATTTGCGGATGATGGGCGTGTTGGGATCACGCAGCAAAGCCTGTGCAAAGTCGGGCTCCTGGAGAACCTGGCGACTGTCGTTTACCGCACTGCTGCAGAGGTAACAGAAAGACAACAGCTCATTTAGGTGAAAGAAATAGAAATTCTGTGTGTCAGTTATGAGGCTAACGTAAGGCATTTTTTCAGAGGACTGAGGAAAATTTGTTACAACATATGCATCATAATAGTCTGATGCTAATGCAGCCATACAGAACAATATGGGGCATGCACATTTTAATCACAATTTATGTGATTATTGACCTTCATTTACATAAGGCCTATAACAGACTGGCACCGTGTCTACAGTAATATATCTGTATATCTGTTCGGCTTTTATAGCTTCAAAGTTAAGTTTGTCTTGAGTGCATTCATACCTACATCTTTATGTGCACATCTGATATTTAGGGCACATAAGAAGTACATAATCTAAAGCCATGGCTGCAATATTTGCTATTTTCTTCTATTTTTGCTCATTTGTCACATTTGAATGTTTAGATCATCCAACTAATTTCATCGTAATAGAGATATAAAAGAGACAGTGAAAAAACCACCTCTAATGGTGGGAGCAAAAAAAAAACTACCCAACCAACATACTACCATAGTAAGGAGCAGACTGTCAAGTTAGTGCAAGATACATGGAGTCAATGCTGATTAACATGTAGCACTCAGGGATGCAAACCTGTCTTATTAGTCCAAAATGCTGTAATGTTTCTCTACTTTGGTGAATGTTTTCATTTGCTATGTCTTAAGACCGTTATGTCAGCAGCCTACTAATCAAATGCTATATGATTTATCTTGCACCATTTATTTTTGAAAACGCACAAACCCACCTACCAGCAAGTAAAAATCCAAGTTACTTGACTACAGCACTACTTGGTTTACAAGTTACTAATGTATGGAGTCGATGGAGTAACAAGTAAAGATCATAAAGAGCCTCTAAGTTGAAAGAAAAACGTACTCTTTGCGTTTGCGGCCCTGGAGAAAGCTGGCCCACTCGAAGCAGGTCTTCTTACTGCCTACCCAGAATACTGATGGGATGCCAACAACCAGCTCCATCAGGTACTTAATCAGGAAAAGAACCAGTTCAGGCCTACTGGTCTGCTCCACCTGCACACAGGAACATCCACAGAATTCCATTAAGTATCATCATTTAAGTGTTCTGATTTAGCCCAAGCTTATGTCCACCATCCACCTTACATGTAACCAAAGTCTGAAAAAAGAGCTGGTTTCATTTTCAATAGCCACTTTATCCTGATCAGGGTTGCAGCAGGTTTAGATTAACTGGGAAATACTCTCAAGCTGAAGCACCTCAGCCCTGCAAGTAACACCAGCAGAAATGGAAAAATAGCTAAATATTTTAATGCTCGTTGTCAGTTTTATCATGCACAATCTGTATTACAAGTAGGCACCAACAAAACAGCAGAAGTTAACATTACTATCTACTATCTATGGAATTTGGGTAATAAAAAGAGGTTCAATAACAAATTGTTACAGTAAAGTATTGCTTCATGGCAAATTGCATATGTCCAAAACTATATTCAGCCATAGTGTTTTATTGTAAAATGTACAAATAAAAAGCATTTCTAGCATTAATTTAGATCACTGTATTGCAATATGAAAATTTCAGTATTTCATACTGCAAGGGATGGAATTGTCACTCTGTAACTGTGACGTATTCTTTTTACAGCAAATAATAGTGTGTTTGTACATACACCCACACATATTGTATATAAAATATATACACATACATGTACATACATACAGTATTTTCATTTTCAATTTTATATATGCAAATTAAAATATTTCACACCAGCAGGACTTGAAGCTATCGCTAGGATGTTTATCACACACACTGTAGGGCATTCAGATATGTTGAGTCAACAAGAGGCTGAGATTAAATTCTCGAGCAGACATGCAGTGAGAGAGAGAAAAACCTCACAATGAGCAGTTCCTAAAATGTCTTACACACTGTAGTGAACTGACGCTCATGCATATAAGTGCTCATAATGCTGACTGAATTACACTATCACAGTTATTGTCTCTCTGAATGAATTGGAATCGTTGGAATCATTTGACCATGTACATCACCGTAAGGTTTTTCTGAGAGTAAATTGTTTCCTGTTTGCTGAGCACTAATGGATTAGTAGCTGTTGTGAGAAACCCTGTCTGACTACCGATAGTTCTTTCAGTATACAGATATACTAGAAATTCAATCTTTGGGCAGATGGATAAACATGGGCACATTATTTGTTAACCCAGCTTTAATGCCATCTCAAATTTAGGTGAGATATAAAACAAAAAGACATCTGCCACACAAGCTGAGAACTAGCGCTTACCAAGGCCAATTGATGTTTGTCTGTTATTTCTTGTTAAATAACACACTTGTAAACATGGTCAACACTACAGCTGACATACACACACAGTATGCTTTGCAACTGCATTACAGAAATAATTTGCTGTGATTGTAAATGGTATTATCTGGTACTGAACCCTGAATCACAGCTGCAATGGGCTAGTGTAAATTACTTCTGCACCACCCAAGCCCCCCTTGTTTCACATTATGAAGTTACTTTATTGACAATACTGTAGAAGTAACGATTAAGCTACTTTACTCTGAATACTTTAATTAGGAACCAACAGATGCAAGATGGTAGTTACCTGGTATGGACAGGGAATGTGATACTCTTTGCAGCGATCCTGTATCCAGGTGGTCTCCCAGACTGAGCGGTAGGCCTGCTCATACAGGTAGCATCCCAGCATCGTCAGAAGTGGCACCAGGTAAAGAACAGAAAATACTCCAATACGGATCATGAACTTCACCAACTTGTCCTGGTTCTCCTTCTCCAAAGGTATCTCCATTCGGATTCTGTTTAGAGCCACAATCCCCGCAAGAAGCAGAGTAACACCAACCAGCACATCCAAACATAGTGGAGCCAACACAAACCAGCGCAATGTGTGCACATCGTATAACCCCACGAAACAGACACCACTGATGTTATCCCCCTCAATCTTATTCATGGCCAGAAGAGCCACAGTCATCACACCCGGTATGCCCCAGGCACCGGCATGGAACAGCAGGGCTTTCTTTTCTATGGCCTCACTGCCCCACTTTGGTACAGCCGCCAGGAACCAGGTGATGGTGAGGATGACCCACCACACGCTGCCTGCCATAGTGAAGAAGTAGAGCACCATGAAAAGCAGTGTGCAGGCTTTATTATGTGAGCCTTGAGTCACAGTGGAGGCTTTATATTGGGCTGGACTGGCTGCATTACATGCCACATGCTCCTCCAGCAAAAACCCCAGAAAGAAAACCAGTGACACCATCATGTAGCACACCGCATAGAAGATAATGGGTCGTTCTGGGTAGCGGAAACGTGTCATGTCAATAAGGAACGTGAGAAAGGTGAAGAGTGTAGCGGAGAGGCAGATGATAGAGATGACCCCGATGAAGTAGCGAACAAAGGTGAGCTCTTCTCGTCTGAAGTACATGTTGGGGCAGGGTGGGGAGCAGTCCCGCACATCCAGGAATGTATAGCCCAGTTCAGGTTCAATTTTAAGCTCTCGAGGGCACCAGAAACCATAGTCTCTCTGCACTGTCATGGGTGATTCATCTGTAGCATTTGTAGTGGTCAGCAGGTCCACAGCACGAGGGTATGGCTGATCACAATCTGGAAACCTTGGAAATGGAGTACAAACATTACATTACAAACAGTGGTAGGGTAGGATTTCAGTTATTAGAATAAAAAAAATTATTTGTAAACTAGAAATATATAATTTTATAGAACATATATAGTTTTTTAGAAAGCATTCATGTCCATATAGAAGTAGCAACTAATTTAGAGACTTTTCTTTGGTTGATACTTACATTATTTAAAACAGCCACATAACAAATAAATTAATGTGACCATTGTATGAGATTGGTATAGACCAATGAGCCAAAACATCCTTACTACCTAATATGTACTGTCAAAACTGTATGGCCGAGACATGGACTGCACAAAGCATCTAAACAAAGACATCTGTGGTGTCTGGTACCAGGACATTCCTATCAGGTCCTTTCGACTTTTGTATGTTTTGAGGCGAATTGTCCTACAGTGTCAGTGACAGATTCACAAGTGCCCAGCCATCCACATGATCTTAGAGTTAACCAGCTTATGTTGTTTATTGCCACCATGGCACATATATGGCTACATACAGGGGTTGGACAAAATAACTGAAACACCTGTCATTTTAGTGTGGGAGGTTTCATGGCTAAATTGGACCAGTCTGGTGGGCAATCTTCATTAATTGCACATTGCACCAGTAAGAGCAGAGTGTGAAGGTTCAATTAGCAGGGTAAGAGCACAGTTTTGCTCAAAATATTGCAATGCACACAACATTATGGGTGACATACCAAAGTTCAAAAGAGGACAAATTGTTGGTGCACGTCTTGCTGGCGCATCTGTGACCAAGACAGCAAGTCTTTGTGATGTATCAAGAGCCACGGTATCCAGGGTAATGTCAGCATACCACCAAGAAGGACAAACCACATCCAACAGGATTAACTGTGGACGCAAGAGGAAGCTGTCTGAAAGGGATGTTCGGGTGCTAACCCGGATCGTATCCAAAAAACATAAAACCACGGCTGCCCAAATCATGGAAGAATTAAATGTGCACCTCAACTCTCCTGTTTCCACCAGAACTGTCCGTCGGGAGCTCCACAGGGTCGATATACACGGCCGGGCTGCTATAGCCAAACCTTTGGTCACTCGTGCCAATGCCAAACGTCGGTTTCAATGGTGCAAGGAGCGCAAATCTTGGGCTGTGGACAATGTGAAACATGTATTGTTCTCTGATGAGTCCACCTTCACTGTTTTCCCCACATCCGGGAGAGTTACGGTGTGGAGAAGCCCCAAAGAAGCGTACCACCCAGACTGTTGCATGCCCAGAGTGAAGCATGGGGGTGGATCAGTGATGGTTTCTGCTGCCATATCATGGCATTCCCTTGGCCCAATACTTGTGCTAGATGGGCGTGTCACTGCCAAGGACTACCGAACTATTCTGGAGGACCATGTGCATCCAATGGCGGTGCCGTGTATCAGGATGACAATGCACCAATACAGACAGCAAGACTGGTGAAAGATTGGTTTGATGAACATGAAAGTGAAGTTGAACATCTCCCATGGCCTGCACAGTCACCAGATCTAAATATTATTGAGCCACTTTGGGGTGTTTTGGAGAAGCGAGTCAGGAAACGTTTTCCTCCACCAGCATCACGTAGTGACCTGGCCACTATCCTGCAAGAAGAATGGCTTAAAATCCCTCTGACCACTGTGCAGGACTTGTATATGTCATTTCCAAGACGAATTGACGCTGTATTGGCCGCAAAAGGAGGCCCTACACCATACTAATAAATTATTGTGGTCTAAAACCAGGTGTTTCAGTTTCATTGTCCAACCCCTGTACATGGTATACACTTTTTGACAACAGAAAAACATTTTTAGATTATGTAAGGTTAAGGTGTTTTAGAAAGTCTACAATCTTTTTGGATGGGGTCTTTCCAAAGAGGTATGATCCTAGGATCCTAGTCAGCATGGGCACTTTGACTGGCCTGGGACTATGCAACCCCATACACCAAAGGCTGCGATGCACTTTGAACCACAGTAGCCCTTTCGTTGGTCCATACCAGATGTCATAGACTTTATTTCTTCTGGCATCCATACGTTTTGGCTATCCAACAACCTGTTCACGATTTGTGGCTTGTCCTTTCTCGACCTCTGTTGGTGGGTACTCACCATAGCTGCCTGTGACCACCCCTTGCAGTTTTGGAGATACTTCAACCAATTTGTCTGGCCATAACGATTATCAAAGTCACTAAAACCTTTATGCTGCCCATATTTGCTGCATTCAACATGTGTACTACGAGTAACTACCATAAGCTAAAATTGTGACGTGAACAATTGTTAAAAAAGGGTATTGCCATTTTTGGGAGAGCATCCTAATGTTTTGGCTCATTTGTGTAATTAATATAAACCCACTGTACAAGGTCTCCCTTGTTTAGAACAGATTAATAATATAATTGGGGAACTGGAAATAATTAGGGAATGGAAAACCATGCTTTAATAATGCTTTAATAATCATCATGATTTGGCTATAATCTGGTACCATGCATATTTCTTCCAAGATATCAAACTGTAATACTTTAGAGATTTTGGGTTTTGTCCAAACAGACAATTGATTGAAACTTTTAACATTAATTACATTACCTGCTGCACTCCATCTCATCAGGCCATGACACACCAAACATATCCATGAGCGTCTGACAGTCTTTCTTGGATTGGAGACACAGCTTACGGCATGGCAGAGACATTCGGCCATACTCGGTGCACACAGGGGCATAAAGCGCACACAGAAAAGACCTGAGGTCTGAGGAGCACTGTAGATTCACCATGGGGTGGAAGAGCTGCAAAGAAAAAAATGTACAGAGGGTCAAAATCTGCCAAGTACAGTGCGAAAGAATGACAGTTCTCATAAGACCTCACAGCATGACAGTGCCAGTTCAGCGAAACTAATGATGCCTGTCAGGCAAGTTTAGTGAGCTGATGCTTTGAAATGAAAATGATTGTCTAGATGCAGTTTTTGAAGCCCTGGCTGCAGAAGTGAATAGTGACTGACAGGAAGTTTCATCAGCACTGTTATCCAATGCCCATTCCTCTGGCTCACCACTCTGTGTTTGGCTCTGACTGTGCTTTTGTGTCGCCACGGAGGCCGGTGCACGCTGGGAGACAGAACAGCTGCAGAGCTGGGTATTAATATGTTAATCTCTCTAGGATGGAACAATGCCCTTCCACCTGGGGGCAGTCAGTACACATGCACTTCCTGCTGAGGTCTGGTTCTTTGTAAGTTGGCCTGCTAGCTGGGGTGACGGGGGCATGGAAACAATCCATTTCCATGTTTCTGGCCTGTGAGGACCATTACTTAAGGACCATTACCAATTCTTTCTGCAGTCTTTTAAACACTGGCACTATCTGCACATTTGCATTTTGTCTTCTTATTTTTAAATATCTCTTCTGCACTGTCCAATGTTAGTGCTATTGTAACACCAAAATTTCCTTTGGGGTCCATGATGGTTCAATTTATTTAACCCAGAAGACAATTTTATCATTCCTGGTACTATTTTTTTTAAATGAAGCCTTTCTGGTACTGCATTACCTATTAGGTTTGTGTAGGATTGTGCATTGATTCCACAAAATCTTAGGGAAAGTGAAAGTAGACCAGCTCCTGTGTTTGAAACAAACTATGAAACAGCAGCTCTGGTATGACATTTATTTTCTATTTTTACCCCAAACCACTATCGTTATAGTTGAAATTGTAAGTATAGGTGCTGATCTTTTGTTAAAATATTCAAATTTTAACTGACTGTTCTAACAAATGTGCATAAATGTTCACTATAATGTATGTTATATATGTATGTTGTAAGTGAACTTTGCACTTAAGAGTCCCAGGAAAACTCTTCAAAAGCCAAGAGTTCTAAAATACATTTGAACGTCACAGGATTGAAAAGAATTCTTTAATTATTAAAAGGTCATGAAATATTTATTTAGTCCCTGAAGTTACTAGATTAAAGCGAGATCAAAAGAATGACAAACTAATTCCTTTACAGAGCTACAAAAACCCCTCGGAAATGCAACAGTAATGGTCTATTGATTTGCTATTGTACTGCAATATAGAACTGCAGCTGGCATCATCTGTCTGCTCTGCAGACACATTATGTTGGCCGTGCCACATCTCTGGCCACTCAAGTTATACGGTCTGTAATTCTCTCCTTCTTGTCAGGTTGACAGGCTCATTTTACAGCAGTTTGCTGCTACTAAATGGTTTAGTGCAGCTAGGAACAGAATTACACACAACCTGCATTAGTTATGTCCAAGAAAGTGAGGTAGAGCTGCACAGATGGCTACACAAACAGCATGATACTTCACAAGACTGAACGTCCTTCTGTTTGACAAGTTCACTATAGTAAACACCCTTATCTATTCCAGCCAGCACTGGTCTATATAAAAATATATAATCTTGGTGTACTATCTAAACATAAATCTAATGTAATATATTTTACAGTCATGTACCCTCTTCCCTTACACACAACAACAAAGGATACAATATTGCATAAAAAAAGAGTTATGTTTTTATGTTTTACACTTTGGTTACATTCATGACAGGAACGGTCATTACACAAGGTTTATCAGTTCACAAGGTTATATCAAACACAGTCATGAACAATTTTGTATCTCCAATTCACCTCACTTGCATGTCTTTGGACTGTGGGAGGAAACCGGAGCACCTGGAGGAAACTTACACGGACATGGGGAGAACATGCAAACTCCACACAGAAAGGACCCGGACCGCCCCACCTGGGGACCTGGGACAGTGCTACCCACTTAGTCACCATGCCGCCCTTTTGTACAGTGGGGCCAAAAAGTATTTAGTCAGCCACTGATTGTGCAGGTTCTCCTACTTAGAAAGATGAGAGAGGTCTGTAAAAAATCCAGGAAATCACATTGTAGGATTTTTAAAGAATTTATTTGTAAATTATGGTGGAAAATAAGTATTTGGTCAATAACAAAAGTTCAACTCAATACTTTGTAACATAACCTTTGTTGGCAATGACAGAGGTCAAACGTTTCCTGTAAGTCTTCACCAGGTTTGCACACACTGTAGCTGGTATTTTGGCCCATTCCTCCATGCAGATCTCCTCTAGAGCAGTGATGTTTTGGGGCTGTCGCTGGGCAACACGGACTCCACAAATTTTCTATGGGATTGAGGTCTGGAGACTGGCTAGGCCACTCCAGGACCTTGAAATGCTTTTTACGGAGCCACTCCTTCGTTGCCCGAGCGGTGTGTTTGGGATCATTGTCATGCTGGAAGACCCAGCCACGTTCCATCTTCAATGCTCTCACTGATGGAAGGAGGTTTTGGCTTAAAATCTCACGATACATGGCCCCGTTCATTCTTCCCTTAACACGGATCCGTCGTCCTGTCCCCTTTGCAGAAAAACAGCCCCAAAGCATGATGTTTCCACCCCCATGCTTCACAGTAGGTATGGTGTTCTTGGGTTTTTCTTCTTCCTCCAAACACGACGAGTTGAGTTTTTACCAAAAAGTTCCATTTTGGTTTCATCTGACAACACATGATATTCTCCCAATCCTCTTCTGGATCATCCATATGCTCTCTGGCAAACTTCAGACGGGCCTGGACATGTACTGGCTTAAGCAGGGGGACACGCCTGGCACTGCAGGATTTGAGTCCCTCTCTGCGTAGTGTGTTACTGATGGTAGCCTTTGTTACTTTGGTCCCAGCTCTCTGCAGGTCATTCATCAGGTCCCTCCGTGTAGTTCTGGGATTTTTGCTCACCGTTCTCATGATCATTTTGACCCCACGGGATGAGATCTTGACCCCAAGGGAGATTATCAATGGTCTTGTATGTCTTCCATTTTCTTACAATTGCTCCCACAGTTGATTTATTCACACCAACCTGCTTGCCTATTGTAGATTCACTCTTCCCAGCCTGGTGCAGATCTACAATTTTCTTCCTGGTGTCCTTCGACAGCTCTTTGGTCTTGGCCATGGTTGAGTTTGGAGTCTGACTGTTTGAGGCTGTGGACAGGTGTCTTTTATACAGATAACGAGGTCAAACAGGTGCCATTAATACAGGTAACGAGTGGAGGACAGAAGAGCTTCTTAAAGAAGAAGTTACAGGTCTGTGAGAGCCAGAAATCTTGCTTGTTTGTTATTGACCAAATACTTATTTTACACCATAATTTACAAATAAATTCTTTAAAAATCCTACAATGTGATTTCCTGGATTTTTTTTTCTCATTTTGTCTCTCATAGTTGAAGTGTACCTATGATGAAAATTACAGACCTCTCTCATTTTTCTAAGTAGGAGAACCTGCACAATCAGTGGCTGACTAAATACTTTTTGACCCCACTGTACATATAATATTTTAAGATAAGATAATAAAAGGGGGCGGCATGGTGGCTAAGTGGGTAGCACTGTCGCCTCACAGCAAGAAGGTCCTGGGTTCGATCCCCAGGTGGGGTGGTCCGGGTCTTTTCTGTGTGGAGTTTGCATGTTCTCCCCATGTCTGCGTGGGTTTCCTCCGGGTGCTCCGGTTTCCTCCCACAGTCCAAAGACATGCAAGTGAGGTGAAATGGAGATACAAATTTGTTCATGACTGTGTTTGATATAACCTTGTGAACTGATGAACCTTGTGTAATGAGTAACTACCGTTTCTGTCATGAATGTAACCAGAGTGTTAAACGACGTTAAAATCCTAATAAACAAGCAAACAAGATCATAAAAGGTAGTACCAAACCATTAATCTTAAAACTTAGTCCTCTTTATCATATTCTTTAGCATTAAGGTTGATGTGTACCCCATTTTGGCAAACCAGGTTATATCTACTATCTAATACTGATTGAGTGTTTCGGTGCACTGCTGTTCTTTTTGTCTGCTTACTTGTGAATAACAGTACGGCACTAAGATGCTGCAGTCATAAAGATATGAACACTAGGACTTGCATTAAAGCTAATGGTTTTGCCAATCAATCATTCATTCTGACTGTCTGGGTTTAGCTTTAAATAACATAGTGAGATACATAGTGCTATTATCCACTTTCACTTCCATTATATAGATTTTTGTAATGCTACAGGACCGTCTGTATTAACTGAACACGTTGTGCAAAAGATACTATTTCATGGCATGTAATGTTTCCCCTTAACTGCTTTTTACTCTTTACTTAAGAGCTATGCTTTTAAGAGGCATCAAGTCAAGTCAAGTCAACTTTATTTATATAGCGCTTTTTACAATATACATTGTCTCAAAGCAACTTTACAAAATCCAGGACCAACAGATACAAAAACCCCTCAAATGGCTGATTAAATGCAAACCAAGTTCAGACCCTCCCTAATAAAACTTAATTACCACCGACCATTAAGACAATTCTCCAGATGTCTTATCTTGTTAGCTTTGCAACCTGGCCCCACAAGAACAACTCATCCCAATTACACAACTGCCACTGACACATGGCTTCTCTGGGACATGTGAAACTAGCCAACCTATACTCTCATGAAACTCTATGGTGCAGTTTAATGTGACTCCCACTTTATCATACACAGAACCATGAGACTCGTTACTTTTATTGATAAAGGGGACAAGGACATCATTCCTTTTACAAAGAGAGCCTCACCAATTATGCTCTCTTTGACTCCCAGTCGAAGGTGGCTTTGGGATACGACTTGATTTAAGCACTTGGATTAATTTAAATAGTTTTCTGATATGGTTCTAGTGTTTCAGCAATGCAAAACTGAATACTGCATATACAGCATATCACCATCAGTTTGTCTACCATTGCAACAAAAAATTTTCCCAATTTTAACCATTTAGAGAAAGCAGTTATATATTTATCTTGAGTAACTGATTTGTTTAAATCTTCATATCCACCTAAGCTACTGACATGATTTTAATTTTATAAACTATTACACTATAGTAGGTAAGTCATGCAGACACAGGGAGTATCTAAACACAGACAGTATCCAGAGTTTAGGATCAAACTCTGGCCCATGGAGCTTTGTGGCACCAATACTACCAGATGAGCGACTCTAAAGACCTTAAACACAATACTACAGTCCAAATTAAGACAAGTCTCATTTTTTTTTGTTTTGACAGTAATGTGTGAAATCCATGCTACCTTCATACTAGTCTGACCAGCAACAGAAAGCGGGTCAGAATGTAAACAAAAGCACTGAATGTCATTTTACATTCACATTGTGTAAATACACTTCCAGAGATAATGGATGGATTGAAAAGAACAAAGAACTCAAGTGGCTTTTATTTTTAGGCTGACACACTGCCATCTACAGTAATGTCACCGACGAATGAAAAATCACACGCCTGTGTTTTGTAAACAACGATTAAAGGTCTTAAAGTGCTAAATCAACAAAACAAGATTGCAACCAGAGAACTATTTACAGTGCTTAGATTAAGAGGCACTTTCACATCCATCAGCTTAAACCCAGGGGAGAAAACAATAAGGGCGCTACTTTTAGGAAACAGTAGCTGAGTAGACACTATAAACAAAATGCTACAGTAGCTCTAAATCTCAGAAACACACATCTCTAAGTGCTGTACTAGCATGAGTTTTAGTGATGCATGTTTTTCACCTTTCTCTTACAGGCTTTTAAAGCCCATGCCACTTGAATATTTCATGTGTGTTCTGGGTGCAGTAAATGCCTGTGTGCTAGTGTGTATGTCCACCATATTACTGGTTTGACAATTCGGCTTAGGCAGTAATGAGCAGAAACTGCCCCCCAGAGAAAAGAGTCAGTAGGGTTGATTCAGTCCTGATTCAGTCCAGTTCTGTTCTTTCTGTATATAGTAAAGGTTTGCCCATCAAATCTTTACTCTTTTAGTGAGATGCTTCGGTGAGTAAAATTACTCCTGCTTGAAAGGCAACCCCGTACAACTGCCATAGGCACGTGCATCACATTAAACCCTCTCTTATTCATCTGTCTTCACAAAGCTACAGTAGCTGACTGATTCTGTCAGTGCACTACACTACTGTGTGTGCAGAGGGCCTATTCGTAAAGTGGTACTAACCACAAGCCAAAACCCAGTGGGATTTCTACTGTTTTTACATTATGTTTGATTTATCTGTGTAATTTAAGTGTTTTTATATTTTATCACATGAATTGTGTCATCAAGTATTGGTTGGATGTTTTACTGATTAAATACGTTTTGAACTGATGTATTTACACTTGTTTAATATCTAATTACAATGTCTCAAAGCACATACTGTAGAGGTTTACATTATCAGATTTTTGGGTGCATTTACTTGCATTGTACATGTAGCATTTCCCCATCTAAAACAGGAGTTAATGAAGTACTTGATACAGTAAACATTGCTTATCTCTGGCACATATGGTGGTGCTGTGTATACTGTACTCTGCATTTACATTTGTAATACAGTATTTAAATACATCTTTTTCTTAAATACTGTTTTGCATTTACCAATTCTCCTCTTCTACAGTTTACATATTGCAGACAGTACTATTTATAACACTTAATATGATGCAGAGTTTTAGAAATAAACAGTTATTATAACTAAAGAACAGTGGCTTTGTTATAATGTCTTAAAGAACGGTCAGAAAATCACGGACAATTTACTCATATTCTATCCTGAAGTGCAGATGTAAGCACATCATTTAGTTTAATCTCTATGACTAAGATACTAACGGGTAATTAAACCTTTGCAGAGCCAAACCTGATTTTCTGCCTGCTATGCCCGGCATCGCAGACTAGAGAGGTGGTGCAGCGGGGGAAAGAGGGTGGCTTTTTGGCAAGCATGAAAAAGAACACGTTTGTCTTCTACAGATGCCAGCAGCCACTCCTCTTTAAACACTTCAATAGAGGGATTAAGTTCCTGCCTGTTTTTTTTTCTCTCTTTACCCCATGATTTACTCAAAGACTGAATAGGGGTTTACTCTTCAAGCTTTAAGAGTATGACTAAATGCTTTTAATGCTTCCAGGGCAACATAGACATGTTTTTGTGCATGATGTAAAATCTGAGCATTTATGCATCTATTTGTTCTAGTGGGAACCATGAAGTAGTGGAAAACATTCAGGTCAGATATCAGGTTACAGATGTGGCATTTGGTACTTCTAAGCCAGAAACTGGGAACGCAGAAAAAGAAAGGTCTGACTTTAAAATGCACCTAATCTATGAGTGCGACTACCATGGAGCTTGGCTCTAAATTGGGAATCTCTTTTCTTTCTCTTGGTTCTCACACACTGTCCCCCTTGAGCTCTGTAGGTGAAAAGTTGGCAGGATTAAACTGCTATTGGAAAACCAGTTTGCCAGCTTTTTCAGCGAGCGTATTTGCAGAAAAAGTAGGCTTCTCCAAGGATTAGATTTTCAAAAGAATCTGCATTTTCCCTACTGGGCAGTGCTTGTGTACCCCTGATTGGCATCTTTACATTTGTTTTATCTGTACACAACTGCACTCATGCTTTCTAAAGCTGTCAAGAGTGATATAATGATCCCCATGTACATGTCATAATGATTCTGAGCAGTGCGGGGGGTCCGATGATAGATTTTACAATAACTTAATCTTGTGAATCTGCAAAGAGTTCACACATTACCATGCTTAATTACAGAGCCAAATCCAAGACAATGAAAATTAGGTCATATTTTTTCAGTTTCAGACTTTTGTCCCTGATTTGGCATGGTGGCATGGCATCAACTAAGAGGAGCATTGCTTATAAAAAGCAATAAAAAAAAAAAACAAGAACGTTTTTCAATTCTCAGATTTTGAAAACTAATGTCTGACTTTTGTCTTTGCATAGTGATGTTTAGTGACAATGGTTCTCCCAAGTCCACAGGGTTATATTTATCTTAGCAGCATAGTGGTTTCTCATTTAGTCTTTTCTAACACATATTTAACAGTTGTTCTAGCCTTGCCCCCACACAGATTGAGATTTATCTGGATTATCTGGATTCACTATATCTTTTTACCATGTTATGTATGTCAGATGGTTAAACCTTAACTATTTACAATCTTGCATGTTAATTTTGCCAATTCTTTCATGAAATTTGATGCAAGGTGGACAGCCATCACCAATCTCTGCTTGCAATGACTAAGTCTTCACCTGTTACAAATTAATCTGCTTATTGTGGAATGTTTCAGTGTAACTCTTCTTTTGCTCCGTCCCAACATTGTGTTGCAGACATCAAATTTAAAATTATTTATATTTTAAATTGGTCAGCTAACCATCAGAAATCGTTAATTTGTACTTTTTCAGTTAAATAAGGGTTTAAGAAATTGAACAAATCACAGATTTAAATTTGTATTGCATTTTATGAAATGTCCCAGTTTGGGGGGTTCTGCGTTCTGGGTGTGGCACATGTGAATAGAGTTCCAGGCTTTGCTGGTATAGAGGGTGGATTATCTGGCAGAAAGCTGCAGATTGAGAAATAGCTCCTTAATGAAGGCGTGAAACAAGCAGGGACATAGCTATGTGAGGGACATGGCAACACTGAAGTAACTCTATTCAGGGTGGATGAAATGCAGCGTGCAGGGACACACAGAATAAAGCACAGCCTGTCTGTCCAACCAAGATAAACTCCATCTGCACCAACCGATTGGCTCCGCCTGTCCCTTTACACTCTCACACAATTGTGAAAAGATCTGCAGCCCTAGAAAGGTAGAATTGCCCAACGGGAAGTGATTTCCTTAATATTTGCTCTTTCTACATTCTTATAGAAAAAAAAGAAAGAGAGCAGGCAGCTCCCAGACCCCCTGCCTCATTCAGCAGTCTTTCAATCAGAAGCAGTCTCGCCTCTTTTTGACCAAGTCTTCCTGCACTCCACTTGCCTCAATGCAACATTTTCCTCCTGCCTTTCCACCAGTGCTGCCATGGCAACAACTGATGCAGGGAAAAGGCTGATTTAAAGAAGAGTCTTTGATGAGTCCTCATCCTCAGGGGTTGGAGGTCACTGGAAAAGACCACCTCCTGAGAGCACTACTGCATGTCCTTTTGTGTATGCACAATTAAGACCTGTTTCCATAGCTACACCCACAACAATGCCAGCTAAGAAGGGGAAGAGGGATCTTACATCTCATAAAGTGCTGAACTGTAAGCACAGCCAAGTTGAAATAGGAATCTCACGCAACATGTTTTAATTTGTGTTGCGTGAGATTCATGCATAAATACAATGAAAAACCCAGCCCAGCTTGTATGATTTCTACAGACTTTCTTGCTGCTTTACAAACCTAGCTGTACAGTGCTCACCATGCTGAACTTAATTTTTAAAGCAGGGTCACACACTATTCCTGCTGACTTAGATAAGTAACTTTCTAAACATTACAGAAATAAAAAGCATTGTGCAAAGATTATATACTGGCTAGGAAGACCCAGGGACCAAAAAATGCAGAATGGTTTATTATAAAATAAGTCTTATACGTAACCTTTTTTACTTTAGAAAGCATTATTTTTCATCTTTCAGAGCATGGTGCATTTGAATGTTTAGTCTTTGAATCATTAAAACTAAAAATGGAGTAAATGTAATACTGCAAAAAGGCAGAGATAGAGCATTAAAGGGCAACACAGTCAATCAAAATCATGTTATCCCTAGAAACAATGTAGAGTAGCCAGTCCACCTACTGGAATGCTTTAGAAGGTGCAAGATAACCACACATAGGCATACATATAAATGTCCAGTATTGCATACTGATCCTGGTAGATTAGGAGTATATCTATGCTTTAGGCCCTACTATATACACACATAACACATGGAGAACTATGTATACACATGTCAGTGTACCGATATATTAGATTTTTATCTAGTAAAAGCAAATTTAGCTCAAACTTAAACCCACACTTAAGGCCTACATATGAAACCATTTCTTGAGTGGTTGAGTTGCTTTATCTTCAGTAAATTCACGTATGTAATTAATTTCTTTCTTTCTTTTTTAACTAGGACGTGTTGGCACAAGTAAAATAGAAAATGAAAATACCCAATACAATGAAAGTTGTAAACATTACATTAATACCTGTTTGCAAACTTTTATGAGCACTTTTTCTCATGTAAAAGTAAGCCCAGCACCACCTAAAAACACAGGACGCAAGAGAGGAATACACTCCAAACAGGACACAAATCCACCACCAGGCACTACACACACAAACTCACCCAACTAACTTACACATTTAGAGCCAGTTTTGAGTAGTAGTATTTTGGGAGGTAAGAGGAAGCCAAACTACCTAGAGGAAATTCAAATGGAACATCTAAAATTTCTCACAGACAGCGACTTGAAGTGAATTTTAAAACCAACTCCTAAGGACACCGGTGCTTCACGGCACCCACACAATACACACCATGCTGCACCACTGTGTCAGCCCCTTATGAATACAGTAGGTGTTACTTCCTGTGAAAGAAGAACAGGCTATCAGAATAAAATCCAAATAGACAGATTCTCTAACTACTACTTTTTTTTATCAACAGAAGTTGAAGGAGTTAGTTATCAGTGCCTACAAGTCTATGCTTTGATTATCCCTGCTGTAATGTTACCCAAGAGCACACAAAGGCATGTCTTCCACACAAGTCTGTTATTACCAGTCAGTCAGAACTTATCTCTTTAAGCAGCAACTCAAAGTGACCTCATAGCTACCACAGTCCAGCTGCCCTGCTGCAACACCCTGCAATTAGCCAAACAAACACACTTTATTCTGCTGCTTAGCCATGCTTAAAAATGACTACTTGCTGTGTGACTAAAGGGCAGCAAGATATCAGTGGTCGATCTGTTATATAAAAAAAAAAAAAAAAAAAAAAAAAAAAAAAAAGTCACCATGTCAGCATCAAATTAGCTACGCAAATGACAAGCAGAACAAATACTCCAAAACCCTGATAACACCCATGTCCAGTCTTTTGAGGTCATTCTAAAGCACATAATCTTTTATCTTAGCTTTGTGCATGAAAAGGAAACTGTTCCACCAGTGATCCTTTGAGTTTGGATTTGTGGATCATGCACATACCTCAGCACAATCACAACAGATATGGTAACCTATTTATTCATATTTTAATACTAATTGTTGGGATTTGTGTAGTTACAAAATGGCAAAAAATATTTAAACAGTCCAAACATGGAAATGAGAAAAATCTAAATGTCTACCATGTTTGACAAAACAGAGATTTTGATTTTCTTCTTTTTAAGATTACTACTAATATTTTTAAATGCACCCTTTTACATGAAACAGTGACCTCATCCCAAGGTCTGGATAATTTATGTATGGTCAGATAATTCAAAAAGCAGCAACATGTCTGCTAGTAATAAAACAGCGGCTGAGCATTTTTCTTGCACAGCAGCCTCTAAGCCCATGGTGATGTAAAGCTAGTACGACTCTGAACAGCGTCATTCATGTCAGCTGATCTCGCCATTTGTATTCTGTTTAGTTAAACAGCATCAAAATGTTACCTGTGTTTTTGTGGAAGTTAAAATGACCTGATGCTGAGTGTAATTTCTATATTTTCTAGCTATTAAAAATTTCCATTCTCCAACTATTTAACAGCTATAAAAATCAATGGGCATCAGATAACCAAATGTATAACAACCCATTACTGGAAAGGCAATATCCATCTCTGATTGCATTTTCTGCACTGCCAGAGTGTGATATGGTATAGTGGTCCAGTGAAGTAGGGGGAGGGTTCATTTTCACAGGATCACCTTGGCCCTGGTTTCTCAGCATGCATAAAATCTCCAGGGTGATGTAATACAGATCCAGAGGGGATACTAAACCCTTGTGACAGATGGGCAGACGCGGGCCTCCTTGACACCCCATTCTACAGCAGGGCCCACATTACCATGAGCACAGCTATCGTCTGACAGTAGGCACTGTGTTGAGTCTTTAGAGGACAGCGCAGGCACCAGTGCTCTCTGCTGTGCTTAATTGACTGCTATAATGGCAGGAAGAGAATCACTCTGTACCTCCGATCAATCCAGCCATTGTGGGCCTAAGCACAGATTATCAGGCTGGTAGCAGTGGTGGAAAATGTTGGCTGGCACAATTTTCTCCTCCCACAATGCCCAGAATAAAACATCTTTTAATATTCAGGTCTTGAGCCAAGCACAAGATTGAAGGGAGAAAGCAGCACATTATGGTATACTGATGCCTGTAATTGTATTTATTTATAATAATTGTATTTATTTATTTATAAATACATCAGCATAAATTTTTTTAATGACATAAAAATATACATTTATTATGAGGCATATCTAAATAATCAGTAACATTTAACTTTCCCAACTTACTAGAAAAAAAAAGAAGCACATACTATAACTAGCAAACTCTTACATTTTTCCTTGGCCAAATACAAAGAAGAGGGGTATGTGTGCTACAAACCACTATTTTACAACTTCCTATGTTCTTTGAATTACCTATACATACATTATCTAAGTGTTTCGCAGCTTTTACCAGATGATCCACAACACTGATCAAAGCTGACCGCCCAGGCCACACACGTGCATGAATACATAGGAATAATAACCTAGTGCAAAGCCAAGAAAGGAATCACAATATTGAGAAAAAACTCATTTTTTTTTCTTAGCATATACACAGTGGGGGCCAAAGGTCAGAGACTGCTAGTAAAAAATATTTAGCATTTTTCCATCAAAGAATCTGCATAACAGTCTGAGTGAAAAGTAATATTTGTATTACGTGAACAGCAGCTGCAAACTGTATTAACTTAAATAAGATTCTGATGAGTAGATCAAATTCACATGCACAAAGACATCCGAGCATGTGCTTTAATGGAAAGGAAGGATAAGACCCTGACCTTTGTAAAAAGGAATTGACATTGTGTTACTAACTTGACACATTACTTAGTTTCCTTTGTGATATTTTGGATTTAGTCTAAAACAGGGTTACTGAGACTAAGGCTGCAACCCTAATCACATCCATCTGCACTAAACACAGTAAAACATTAGCGTTATGCATTGTTTAACCACATTGTCATTGCTTTTACCCACAGTATGCATTATTTAAGTGAGTCAGTGTAGAATGACAAGCTATAAGCCTACCCAACAACCAGCACCATGGCAACTGTTTTTCATCAACTGCTCACCCAGGACACTTGGCAGAGAATTAGATTAAAACAGATCACTTACTTCCATAGCAAGAGCGGCTGTCTGTTGGTCATAGTGGTTAAGTAGGTTGGGCATGAAGGTGGTGTTGTAGGGGAGATCCTGACACATGCGCAGTCCTATGGGCTCACAGGTAAACGTGCTGTGACTCTCCACCAAGTCCATAAGAATAGCTGAGGTGCAGGTGAACAGAGGGGCTAGCAGCATCCACAGAAGCCACATACTCCTGTACCATCCACCATGCACAGTCACCAGTAAATCCATTTTGAGTTCCATCCTTCATTCACAAAACCCAGCGTGGCGATACGGCCAGGGTGTGTAGAGTAGTCATGAGAGCTGATTTTTCTTCTGATCCACAACATCCACCACACCCAGTGACTCAGGGAGGTAGACTGGGCTGATCTGATGCTTCCATCCCCCTTGCCTGAACACTCAGGATGCTCTAATGAGCAACCTGTCTGTAACCTGCTGACTGGCTCACTTCACACTTTGATCAGCACTACAAGGAGCTCGCATTCATACAAGTGTTCAGCCTGAAAGAAGATATTGTCTGTCACTGCAGAGCTAATCAGGAACACAAGAAAAATTTATGAGACCAGCAGATCTCTTCTTTCGTTGCACCTGCAACATGAAAAAAACAAAACATGCAAAATATTAAAACTCAATTCAAAATTAAATAAATACATTCATACTACTACTGCTTTTGCAACTAATGTTTTTACTACTACTACTAACGACAACAATAATAATAATAGTAGTAATTATTATAACAAATTATTAATTATATTTTGCACTTTACAAAATTAAATGGTGAAAATAAAAAACAAAACAATGTTACTACTGCAATGTAATGTACTGTAAAAATAAAATAAAGGTAAATAAAGATACTTGGTAAAAAAAAACATTTGATCAATAACAGTAGAGACACAAAGATGAACATTAATAAATAGATATAAATATATAATATTATATAATAAATAGATGTTGATACAACAATCAAATAATTTTAATAAATAAGAGTTTGTTTATACATTATCCTTACATGATTTAACAGTATTAAATATTCCGCATTAATTAAATTAACTAAATAATAGCATAATACTAAATAATAAATATAATAAATACTAACATTGTTTAATATTATTTATACAAAAATTTTATACAGCTGTTTAAAGTGTTAAATAACAACTTAAAACTTAATTATTAATTAAAAGGATGTAATTTTATCATTTATTAGTGACAAAAACTAAATAAACTAAGACAGTGACAAAGTGCTAAGGTAGCTAAACTTAAAAGCTAAACACTGATAGTAAAAATAAAATAAATAAAATAATAAAAATCAATTGCCTAGATAATCGTCATTAATTAAAATGATGCTTCAGAGGCACTCATGGCACAGCGGTCTATTACACTAGCCCACCACCACTATCGGTCAGCCAGGCATCAACACAGACAGTTGGCTGGGCAAAAATGATTGGCGCCCTGTACGGGGTATTTCCCAAGTTAAACCAAGCCCTCTGCAACCCTGACCAGGTTAAAATGGTTGCTGAAAATGAAAACAATAAATCAAGCTTTGGCAAGCAAGGTTAACTGTCAAAGACTGACCATTTAGTTAAAATATGATGGCACAGTCACTTGCATTAAATTCATGATTGCATATTGTGCTGCATAATTATGTGTAAAACACTTATATAAAAACATTGACATACATTTCCATTACAGTTGTGTAAGTTATTGTTCATGTTAAAAATGCTGTTAAAATTATTTACAGTACAACAGGATTCTACAATGTTGTTCAGCAGTTGTGGTACATGCATCTGTACACACACACACACACACACACACACACGCACGCGCACACACACACACACACGCACGCGCACACACACACACACACACACACACAGAGAGAGAGTATCATCCCACTCGGTGCTTGTCATGTACGAGCTTAGTGAAACCCACCAACCCATCAACCACACCACCGCATCCCATCCCCCCCGCTACACGGTCATGCGCGCCCACACACACGTAACCCACCCTAAACAGCATTGCAGGGTGTCGCACAGCATACAGCCACATTTAAACTAAAAAATAAACGATGGGGGTGTCAGGAGGATATCTGCCATGAATATAAAATGTGCTTTTTTTTTTTTATTACACAATTTTTATTATACAGAAAATACTAAATACTAAGGTTGTCGTTATATTGTATGAACACACATGTTGTTTAGATCTAAATACATGCTAATTAATAACAATTATTATTATTATTATTAGTTTTCTCACGTCACTCTCTGACCGGCTGTTAAAAGCCCTCAATATTACCCCAACATGCACTTTCAAACATCAGCTCTCTCACCATGTACTAACATGTTCTCTTTATTTTACATTAAACACACAGTACACTCAGACAAGCTCATAATAACACGGTTATAAACGACAGCGAGAGACTTTACCTTTACTTGACATTATTTCTGAGTTTGTTGCTGTTATATGACAATACACCGCGTCTCCAGCAGCACCGCGGCAGCAGCTCCTCGTGCGCACGCGCGCGCACAGACTACAGGCAAATATAGCAGTCAGACCCGGTTCCAAACTCAACCGCAGCCATACAGCTTCACACACACGAAACCACTCATGAAATAATAAAAATAAATAACATTTAAATGTAACAGACTCGGTACATGAACAGCTACACACACAGCCACCGCTTGCTTTGCATACTCCTGCCGAAACTAGCCCTCCCCTATAGCGAAACCCTGCCCTCTGCTCACTGCGCATGCTCCCAAACAAGCGCTCGCAGGGGTAAGAGTTCATGCTCAGTGTTTAATGACTAACTTCATCTCTCTAATCAGCAATCCACCAAACAACGAACTGCACCTACAAGCAACGGTACTCTTCAATCTGAGTGTGAAGTGCATTAGTGAATAAAGGCCGGAATCTTGATCAGTCTTGTGAGTGAGGTTTAATAAAGATTGTGTCTAATTTAGAATATTTTTTATAAAACCAAGTTCCAAAAACAAGCCTATCCGCTGACACAAGGACACACAAGTTTTTCATTTAGTTCTGATCTTATCATACAAGGTTCTTTAAATATAGATGATTTCTTCAACTCTTCAAACACAATTTACAAAAAACAAATGTGAATTTAAAAAAATTATTTGTTTCGAACAATATACGTACGCAGTTTAGGGGATTTTTGATGCATTAAAGTTTCTTTTGCCATTTAACTTTGTGGCAAAGCATCCTGAAAACAATTGATTAATGGTGATTGACTTATTTTACAGTATCAGTTACAGTGAGCAACAAGCGTAACAAGTCTTGGAAGCTCTGTACACCTCTCAAAAAGCAATATCAAGCCCCAAATACATAAAATTGGTCATTGGTCATAAAAAAAACCCCTGCAACTTCACGCTGAAAAAATACAGGTCTGCCATAAATTTAAAGCTACTAGGACAGACATTAATAGCCAAATTAAATTATTATGCTTTAGTTTTGTTGTTTCTGGTTCATTGCAAAAATGACAAAATAAAAGAAATATTATTAGCTCAAAAGTCATCAGCACAACCTCAAAGCATCAACCAATAGGATGTTAAATCTTGGAGATAATTGAGTGTCCCAGCAGGACACTGACCCAAAACAATATGGGTTTTCTTTTTACCACTGACAAGTGATCACAGACTTATAGAACTTTTATTGGGTGCAGTTAAACTATCCCTATTGAGACCAGCACAAAAAAAGTTGCCTGCTTCAGTCAATTATAATCTATAACAAGAAATTAGCAGGGCATGCCACAAATTCAGTTACATGAGAGAACTTTCTACATATCAGAATTTTAATACAATAAGCTTTATGTATATTTTTAACATACACATTATCAGAAAATCTACCAAAACTTAATAAACAAGACAACCATGGGTTCCAGTCACAGAAAAGTACAGAAATAATGGAAAAATCCCTAAATACATGACAAGTCCACTACAAGAGTCTGCAAACCTTTGACTGTATTTTAATTACACATATAAGTTGTTACTTATAAATATTGGTCTTTGTTTTACTCGAAATGTCAAGAAGTTTAGACTGTTTTAATGATGAAATTTTTTCGAGCCAAGTCACACACAAAAGTCTAAGGAAAGTGTATGACTGAACAAATGAACCTTAACTATAAATGCATTCTCTAACACAAATGAACAGCAGATGGACATGAGTCAAGCAATACAACAGGTGCAGTGGAGTGAGTCAGGTCACTTCCATAACACCACTGAGAACTACACCCGTAGAGCAGTGGGAGGCAGATCTCTTTATACTTAAGTCGAGATTACTTACACACTTTTACATCTCAGGAGAACCAATCTGGTCTCTTAACCACAAATGAAACCAGTAATTAGAATCATTGTTAAGTTTTAATGAGAAATGTTAACAAACAAATATGTACTTTTAAGAATAAGTTAAACAAAGACAGCATACAGTAACAGAAACAGTAGAATTTATTGGAACAAAATCTGTTAATAAAGGAAATAAACAAAAAACAACAAGTGTAAACAATGAAATGTAAAAAAAACATGATTTCATTAAATTTAATATGGTCCACAATGCTATAACACAAACCTCTGACACAAACTTCACACTTTATTTTCACAGTATCAGTCATAGGTTGATGTCTGAACATTGAAAAACATCTGTAAGTATGCACTTTCATTATTAATTGCAACTTTCCTTTTACTCATTATTATTATTCTTAATACTTTAACACCTTGCACACCTACTCGATCTCTCATTTTGTCCCACTGTCAGAGAAATACTTGAAGTTAACTTTAAATTTATATTTTTTTACTATTATAAAATACATTTCTAAGTCTAATAGCTATATCCTTGGTATTTTAGCTTGTTTAAATACATTTAGGATAAAAACAATGCAATACAAGTCAGATTAATAATAAGCTATAAGTGATATTAGATGTCCCAAATCTTTTATTACACATGAGCAGATTGGGCAATACTGTACAGTGTTATGCAATGAGGGATTAGCAAGAAAACAAAACAGAATCAGAAATAATTTTATTAAAAAATGTACAAAACGTTTTGGACTAAAAAAAGGGGAAATTATAAAATATACTGTTAGAACAGATTATAATTTAGCAACTAATATAAAGACACATTAGCACACAGGAAGCTGACATGCTAATACTGAACTGAGTATTAGGCACAGTTACATACTTTTTAAATAATTATTAATTATTTTAAAACATTTAAATAATTATAATTATGCAAATTATAACAAAAGCTTCAGTCGACATGCAATCCAAGACAAAATGTATTAGTCCAGTCAAGGATCAACTAAAACAGTTAGTCTGCTACAAGCTTAGCTGCAGAGCTTTTCCAATCGTAAATGAAAGTATAAGTGTATTAGTAAATTCTGAGTCATTTAGAGTTTAATATAAACAGCTTGCCAAGCATTATCATCAGCTGACAATCATTATTTTTGTTTTACAATAGCTTTATTGATAGCCCACTAAAGAAAAAGGTCACAGGTATATTTCTATACCACAGATATGTTGGCAAACTCACCACAGCATTCTGATTGATTAATTTATGCCTGGTCAGAAGTGTGTTCAATGAGATGTTGGCTTGGAGCTGGAAATTCTGGACCTGCCTTTGATGTGGATGCCAAGGCATCCTCTTCCAGCTGTCACAAAATGCAATATCATAGGGCATTAAGAAAACAACAGCAAAAAAGCTATTTAACAAGCGAACAATAAAATAATCAAAACTATTTATCAGTACATGGGTTTAGCATTAGTCTAAAAATATTTTAAATGTATTCCTAAATCAGAGTATGCTAGTTTACCTGTTCTTTAAGATATGGGTGAGCACAAGGCCCAATGCCTCTCAAGGTAAGACCCACAATAAAGCACCACACAGACAGACCGGATTCCAATGCTGATAAAAGAGTACAAGGAAACCACAGAGCCAGAGTTGTATCCTAAAAGAGAAAACAAATCAGGTTAAAACTGTAACATTTCGTAAAACGTCTAATGCTAAGCATTGTATGAATTTGTTCTACAAATGTGTTAGTTGTTTCTTATTGCACAGAATTCTTATATGCATCAATACAGCTTATCAGTTACAAAAGATAAAACTCACATAGATGCGAGTGGTATCAAAAGGGCAGTTGGCAGAGATAGGAGAGCGAGCATTAATGGGCCCATTTGTGGAGTTGCATCCCTGCATAAGGACGTTACCATCGCCTTTAATAGTGAGGCTGATGGCCAGCAGCAGTCCAACACAGCAGGCAGCAGAGAGTAGTGCGTTTAAGCAGGAGCTTACCAACAGACCCACATGCTGGAGAAACAGCAAAGTTATTTTCACTGTAACATAATTCTTATACTGAACCAAGAACCACTGAATCACAATAGCAGTTGAGTAAATGTTCAAAACAAGAATGTGGACATGTACAGATTAAAATTAAACAAGAGATACTTACCAGTTTAAAATTGGTAATGTTCCTTGATACCAATATTGCAACAATTCCACTTGCAATGCTCTGAAAAATAAATTAAGATATTACATAGTATGATATTTTATACAACCAATTATCTTTTATAACCAGAGTGAATAGCACCCATTCAAAGAACAATAAGCACAAGTTGAAAGTAAACAACAAAATGACAGGCCATCACAAGACATTGCACTTACACTATCGCCTTAAGTGCACTACAGATACAGACTTGTTAGCATGGACAACCTTTCATTAAGCATACAGTGCATACAAAAACTGGAACTATATGAGCATGGTAACAGGGTAAGTAAAAAAAAAAAAAAAAACTGTAAGGGCAGTATAGAAGAATCCAATGTTTACAGATTCAGAATTGCATAGTTTTTGTTTTTTTGAGGTTGTCACTGAAGAGCAATCATGTTCATTTGCTAAAACACAACAAACAGATCTCACAGAGTACAACATATCTCAATATTAAACCTACCAGCAGTCCTGATGTCACAGCTATGATGTTGGACACTGTGTATTCTGTAGAGATTTTCCCACTGGGTTTAGAGATGTGCCGTAAAACACTGCCATGAACAATGGCACCCAGGATAAAATTGACATGACCCACAACGATCAGTGTTAGTCCTTTGGTCATGAGCCTCCCTGGGCCTTTCTGCTTGTCTACAACACATTCAGTAAAACATTTACTGTAAATCTGCATTTTAATTAAAACATTTAGCTTGTCAACATTTGTATGTGTGGTCCATGCAACACTACTTTACACATGTTACCTTTATACATTAACGCATGATAACTGTAAGATTGGGTTTATTATTTATTTACAGATATAATCTGAGCTGAATCAGATGGCGTTAGATTAAAAACATTAATGTATACATAAATATACATAAATATACAGTCAGCCCCATTTTAATGGGTACCCATGGTAAAAATGGGTAAAAAGTTAACAACATTTATATTAACAAATTAAATTACATACAACCATGTTTATAATTTACATTTTACTTAAGTGGCCATACATCATGATGTACTATTTTAATACATTTATAACTATTAGACAAAAGTGAGGTGATTATAATACCCATATCCCTGTAAGAGCAAGTTTAAAATAAACAGAGCTGTGATATACCTTTCCAGAAATTTAAAAAGCTGTTTTTTCCTGTCCACATTTTTAAACGTAAAATGTTTAGATTAACTGTAAAATAAAATATAAATTTTTGGAAGTGTCAATTCAGGCTTAGCTGTTTTAGTTGATTTAGTAGATTGAAATGAGTTACACAGGAACACGAACAGAGAACCACCTTTTTTCTCAACCCCAACAGATCGCCTGGCAGTTACACATCCAACATGAAACCTCAGTTTTAATATAATATAATTTATTTATGCACAGAAAAAAATTACAGTCATTAAATAGTATAAACAACATGGCAGTGAAGTTAGTAGAGCGGGTGCCACAAAACATGAGTCTGAAGGACCTAGTTTTGATCTTGCAGTCACTGTCTGTGAGGAGTTCGACATGTTCTTCCTGTCAGAGTTGAATTCTTTACAACTCCCAAAATGCAGAAGGTGGCATTTAAATTGACCAAAGATAAGTGAGCAACTGTGTTACCCTACTAAAATGTATTATTGTAACTCTCCTGAACTGTAATAAATGGATCATAATAGTGATCTACAGTCTTATACAAAAGTTTGGACACCCCAGGTTAACCCACCATCTAAAGGGATCAAACTTTCACATTTAATGCACAAGCATGGTTTCTTTGATAAACATATTGTTTAAAAATTATAATACAGAAAAATCACAATTTGCATCAAAATGTTATTTAAATCTGTTACCTGTAAATAATTCTCCTGAACATATTATTACTTAAAAAAATAAATAAAAAAACCTATTGCATAAGACTGCTTTACAGTGTTTTGTATTGTTGTGTCTATTATTGTAACGGTTTTGTAAAATATAAAACGATTTTTGTCTGCATTTGCTGTTAGAGACTAAACATTACACTAATAAGTACTGTTGTTAATAATATAAATAGTTATTAAACTGATTAATAAGCGCAGAAGAATGTTTTGTGCTAACAGTTTCTAATAACCGTTAAAAGCTGTAAACTTGTTAGCTCTAAAGTCCGACACTGCTAATGAACCTGAATTCTGACCTGCTGTTTGCTTGTAAACTTACTTATTATTTAGCTCAGAGTAAATGTATTTGTTCTTACCGAAGCCACACATCTTTTCCACCAAACTCAGGTATTTTAACTAAAACTTAAAATCTTCTCCTGTACCAGCTCCTCCTGTACCCGCCGTTTCCTACATCCGCCTACCGCCCATCTGCTCACCTGTAACCGGAAGTTGGCGGGGCCTGTGGTTAAAGGTGACCTGCTCGGTTACATTAACGATCAGACTGAAGATGAACAGTTCTGTAGTTTAGAGCTTCTGCTATAATCCACATTATCTATCAAAATACCCGGTCTATGTTATTATTTTATACAGACTTATATGCTTACCAAAAGAAGACACTTAACGGAACACTATGCAATCTTAACAACAAGCTCACAGAACACTATACAGCATTACTCTCAATTTATTTCATGTATAATAAGGGGAAAACACTTTTATTATTTAATATTAAATATACTTCCAGTACATATGTCCACTTTAAATGTCAGACAAAATGTCTTTAAATTTTGTACTTTACACATGTGAACAAAAATTTTGCATTTATAAGCACTAATAAAAATGTTTAAATACAGTTATTAAAAAAGGTATTTAGAAACTGTATAAAATTGTACTCATAGATATACACTGCCTGGCCAAAAAAAACCACCTGGATTTAACCAAGCAAATAGGTAAAAGCCTCCCATTGGATAATTACTGCATGGGTGATTATGTTTCAGCTGGCAACAAGTTATTTAATCCTAACTGATGCAGTGAGTAGCTTCTCATTTGTTAAACAACCATGTCGAAAGACACATCCTGTGGTCGTGAAAAAGATAGGGTCAAATTATTGGCATGCATATACTGAACGACCAGGTTATTCCATCAATGGATTTTCTCTTCCCTGATGGCACGGGCATATTCCAAGATGACAATGCCAGGATTCATTTAGGGAGCATGAGACATCATTTTCACACATGGATTGGCCACCACAGACCTGAACTCTCAATTTGAAGAAAAAAAAACTGTAAATGTATCACTTAGAAGATGAATTGTACATAGAAATCAATCATTCATTGTTTAGTGACACTCAAAATACTGAATGTGAGGCAGGAACACACTAGACCCCTGCACTAATCTACTAGCTTCATTTCACCTATGGGGCAATTAATCAAAACCAGTTAATACTTCAAACATGCACAAATCTTGAAAGACAGCAAGCAGAACAGAGGATTGAACCCAAGACTTCAGACTTCTGTGCCGCCCTAAAATATCTTTTTTTTTTTCTTTTTTTAATAAAAAAGTTACATAATCGCACTGCTGTTGTTGATTGATGTGACTCCATGTGACTCATATTTAAGTCTACATTGTAGTGTAGCTATAAAGAACCAAACCTGTACCACAGCGCCTCCTCATGGTTTTCACGTTACGTGTTGGAAAAGTCATCTGAAGGTCAGACCACAGCAGCAGAGAACAGGCGTTCTCATATCTGCTAGACTGAAATACATTAGGTTCTCAGTATTAAACATAATTACATAATTGCACTGCAATTAAACATGATCCTTTAATTATAAATGTTGATTCATTCATGCATCTACAGTAAATGCTCGATCTTGATCAATCGTCTACTTGGAAACACTAAAATAGCTAAAAATAAAATAACGCTAAAATAGAGAGCACCACACTCTCTCATTTACTCCCTTACATACAACAGGAAATAAAGTAAAACAACTTGTCCACCTACTAACATTTTTTAAGAGGTAGGAGAGGATCAATGCACTATATGTGGACACAGATAACACACCAAACCTCACACAGTACCAAGAGGTGAATATTGACTTCAGGTTTTAGGAACTGGACGCTATGGGTCACCCACACCTACCTGCTGCACCACTGTACTGCTTGCAAATGCAAGTGACCAAAACTTCAATAAACCCTCCCCAAAATACTTGTTTTATTTAAAATAGTTTTGATTTATTTGTGCAAAACTCACATCAGATACAATTTATAGCTCTCAATTTAAATATATACCATAACCCTCTAATTTCTCTACATTTAAATCACAATGATTTAGTGAATTAATAATTTAAATAAATGCAGCTAGAAATAATCATATTTATGTTTTTGTTCTGGAACTTGTACATTTTCTTATCCCATTTGATGGACTCCACCGACCTGGCTTATAACACGTGCTAATGGAAGTTTTTCCACAAGGGGGGAGCTCTGTAGTAGATTTTGTGTTAAAACTTGACCCTTTTCTACTCCACCGTACCGTATCTTCTTAAATCTAAGATCTAACATTTAGTGGTTGATTCCAATGGCAAGTAACCCGTACTGTACTCAAATGCTTGTACTAAATTTTGTTACCAAGTGTACCAACGTAGGCTGTAAGAAACAGTGCAGTTGATTGGTAAAATGCATTCGTCATAGAAACTACACAGAAAAGAGAGAATACAAGAACCCTCTCCAGAAATCCAGGAAAATCATCTCATGAAAGACAAACACCAACAGCCATGGTAAAGGTCGGAATGGCATTTTGTATTTTATTTAAATTGTTGTGGATGTTCGTAACAAGAAACAAACACTTACTGTTCAGTACACGTTCTGGCAAGAGGGCATAAGAACAACAAAATAAATTTAGGAAGTGTGTCACCACACTCCCAAAATGTAACCTAAAGACTATGCTTCATGAACTATCCAATACAACTCTAACAGCGACATCAAAATATTTTTAATGTTCGATCTATAAAAATATCAGAAGAACAGGTTAGAGAAACGGAAGTGAAAATAACCCAATGGTAATTTTATTTAATTTTTCATGTCAGCATCAAATTTATTTACTGAATTGTTATTTGATTCCTGAGACAGATGGCACTAGACATTTTTGTGAGCTGCCACTGATGATCTTTAAGAAATCAAACACACACAAAAATGTTTGCACTTAATTAAACTCAGCATGGGGCAAAATCTGACATGTTGAAACTGTCTAAACGCCTACATGAGTACATTTTGACAGCTTAAAGAGCTGGTGGGTGTTGAACTTGTGTGCTTAAGTACTCAAGGTACAGATGGGTCAATAGGTCAAGTAAAAATAAGAGCTAAAGTTCATGTTAAGGTTATCGTTTCCTTTAGACCACCCTTCCAATCTTCATTTTTTATGATAAACACATTGTATAACAATATAAGTACTCATTTTAACAAGGAAAGAAATGAGACAGGTACTAATTTGGTTTCAAGAAAGAGACAACATAAAAAAAAAAAACAAGAAAACAAACAAAAAGGCTGACAAACTAAACGCATCTATAGGTATACATAAAACAAGTGGTAAAAAACAAGAACTGACATGTGATGCCAAACCAGAGATGACCAGAAAAAAAGACTATAGACTCTGACCACCTGTATTTGACCAGAAATTTATGTTCCAAAGAGACCAAAAACATAAAAAACAACTTGTGGAAGAACAAAGGCCTGAAACAAAACACATAACTAAGATGAACAGTAAAAAAACCTCTCCATGGTGCATGTTCCCATTGTAGCTGCTGTAGCTGTAACTGCTGTCTAGTTCACTTCTTTTGCTCCTTGGTTTGTGGTTAAACCAGGGAACTGTGCTGTCATTTGGTCAGAAGCAGGAGCTATATGAACGCATCCCACAGTATGGCTACGGTCTGGTGGTGGGTTCTCTGTGCTCACATCGTGTGTGGGATTGGTTCGTGGAGAGTGTACGGTGGGGCTGGGAGCCTAGAGGCAAGGAGAGGGCTTTTGCACTGGACAACCCACCTGGGTTTCTTCCCTCCACTGGTCCTCCAGGAGTCATCCTCACCGGACTCTGGCGAGCCTAATGGAGAGGCAGGAAAACCCTCTCAGACATATATACATAGCCCTGAGAAACAATCTGAGCACTTTTTACTTTCTCTCCCCATTATCAATCAACCAAGACATATAGGATGAGTAAGTGAAGGTTATGGCTTTCTGTTTAACATCCTAAAATCATCCCACACTTTCCTTAAACCACATCAAAATGTTACATGACTTGCTTTTTGTGCTTACTGGCACTGTATGACAATTTTTTTCATTCAAATCAACAAAGTAAATCTCATACATTAGACCAGGGGTGTCAAACTCATTTTCACCGAGGGCCACATCAGCATTATGGTGGCCCTCAAAGGGCCGATTGTAACGTATCCTGCTGTGATTGCAGTCTGTTGTTTTTCTTGGAGGCTGAATTCTGCATTTATATTGTCCTCCTTTACCACAGACACGGCCTCATAACACAAGTGTCATTACACACCGGTTTTTCTTCCTGAAGTACAAACTTGTTTTCACTTTCATTACATTTCCTCCTTCTGCTTAATTTTCTTACTTATCTTCTTGTACATTTTGGGATTATGTGTAAATATTTCTTAACATCATCTACTGATGTGTCACTTTGCAGGTCACAAAATCAGCATTTATGTAGGATTTTACAGTGTATTTTAAGACAATCATTCTTCCCTCACTAATAGTTTATCCCCCTTGCTCAGCTAGACAGACAGACAGACAGCTCCCTTCAGAATACAGTCGGTTTTATTTGCTTCCCAGCTGTGTGATACACTGTGTGCATCAAAATGAAGTAAAAATACAAACAATAAACACAATAAAGAACTTAATACAGTACAAGCACACAGCTGTAGTCAAGTGTTACATCTGGTACAATATGAGCTTTAACCAAGCGTAAAATAGCACTAACGAGTTAGCATTTTGTGTAAAGATACTAATTGCTATAGTAACGGTAACAATTGTATTTAATTACGGTAAATTTGTAACTAAAACGCTGTGATATACTCACTAAACATTTACAAACAACTGAGAATGCCACTACTTACAGACGATGCTTCTGTATTATATTGCAAGATAATTATCTGTATTTATTTATTATTGTTTACATTACTGACTACGCTACTTCGCGTTCTCTTTGCCGTAAAAGTCACATGGCTTCTCAGCGAAGGTCAAAGTTAGTTGCCATGACTACGATGTCACCGGTTGTCTTTCAAAGGCGCAGGTGTCCCATTAAATTAAAAGTACGTCTCTGTAACTACTCGAACCATCACAACAATCGTACAGTCGTTTAAGCTCTCGGATATGGCCCGCGGGCCGTGAGTTTGACACCCCTGCATTAGACCGAGGTGACTACACCTCAATCTCTTCAGTAAATGTTTTAACTTGGCCAGGGTCACTGTGATCTGGTGCCAATGGTGGGGACACTAGGCACAAGGTGCTAATACACTATGGATGGAATGATCAAAGCAACACCAGCCTGTGAAAAGAAGCATCTGGGAGTATATTTGTAATAAAGGGGCTTGTTTGCTTGTATGGTTTTACTGAAAAACAAAAAGTGCAAGGAGGGAAAATCCTGGACAGCGCTGCTGACATTCAAACCCAGATCTGGTGATGAGCTGGCATGCTTTTTCAAACCCAGAGTCGCAACCCTTGGGTGGGTCGCAAGCCCAAAAAAAATGGGTCGCAGAGAAAAATAATAATAATTTAACAAAGGGATTTTATCAGGCATATAAACTGAACCTTGTATGAAACGCCCCTTTGTGGAGAGAATAAGATGCATTTTTTTGTGTTGCCTGGGTCACATAAAAAATCATGGACAAAATGTGGGTCACTTTAAAAATAGTGTTAACTGTGCTAGACCACTGCACTATGTTAACTTAGCTGCCAATAAGGGTTTTATCTGCCCACAGTGATAGAGGAACTATGCGGGGTAATAGGGAGGGAGTTTTGTCAGCAATGATCAAAAAAGTGGCAGCACAGAGGAACTGGTACAGAATGTTACCAGTTTGGCTCAATACTATTGACAGACTTATTTACCTGGTTAAGTTTAGGTATACATTTTGTCTTGCAGGCTGCCAGGAGATATCGCTGGTAGCGCTGGGGCAACTCTGTTGAGTGGAAAAAAAGAAATCTTAAATCAAATTAAGTCATCACAAAAAAATTAAATGGTAGGTCATTTATTGACATCGGTGTATTTTGGAAAGAAGGGTTTTATTTATTATAATTTACATTTGTATGTAAATGTAAATCTGTATCATGCGATTACCATGTAATTTCAATTGGATACCACAAATATGGCCAAAAATACCTGGTCGCCTGACCATCAGCTTAGTTGGGCATCACATTTCACCTCTATGTGATCTTTTCATCTATAACAACAGCCACTCTTCTGAAAAGGCTTTTCACATTGCTTTGAAGTATGTCTGTGGGAATTTGTGCCCAGAGCATTTGCATGATTGGGCACTGATATTGGTCAAGACAAACAGCCATGGTACACATTAAATGGGCAAAATAATGTGAACACCTTCATTATTACAGAATTCAGGAGTTTTAGTCACACCCACTGCAAACAACTTATTGTAAAGAAGCTCCTGTGGCCTACACAGAACCCTGACCTCAACCCCACTGATGAGTTGATTGTAAGCCAGGCCTTCTTGTTCAGCTTTAATGCCTGACCTCACAAACTTTCTCTTGACTGAATGAGCACAAATTCCCACAGACACGCTTAAAGTCTAGTAGAAAAATCTTTTTCAAGTGCTATGGTTGCCAAAAAAATTCACCTTCAATTCACCTCACTTGCATGTCTTTGGACTGTGGGAGGAAACCGGAGCACCCGGAGTAAACCCACGCAGACACGGGGAGAACATGCAAACTCCACACAGAAAGGACCCGGACCACCCCACCTGGGGTTCGAACCCAGGACCTTCTTGCTGTGAGGCGACAGTGCTACCCACTAAGCCACCGCCAGGTCATGCTCCCTACTTAGTGTATGTATATGTTTGACTTGAACTGTAATGTGTTTGGGTCAACAAATTTTGCACTAATTTTAGAGAAAGTGCTTAACTGATATTTATAAAATTCACTCTTGAGCTACATTTGAGGTAGCATGATTTCATTTCCATAAATCATAAAACATCAGCTTGGACAGAAAAAAGATCAGCAAGAGGAAAAAGGTAATAGTCCTCACTTTCTAATGTTTTGTACTTTGTTACCTGTATGCACCTCCGTTGAGCTCAGGGTGCACCTGTTGCTCCACTGCTCCCCATGGTGCACTGGGAATGAAGTACTCTTTGTTTACACAGTTTCTAAGGCTGTCTGGAATACGACCTGTGACCAGACAAAGGCACGGGCAATAAAAACGTGTCCAGGTGAGCCTATGAATCTTTTTATTGATGATTGGAAATGTATGCGTGTTAGTGTGTGAAGGAAGCAAATACCTGTAATAGCTCTTCTTATCTCAGTTGCGGCCGCTTCTCGCATCTCCAGCGAAGACTGCTCGCTGTACCAAGCTGTGTGAGGAGTGCAGATCAAATTGGGTGCATCTTTCAGTGGACCCTGATTAAAACTAATAGAAAAAGAGTTGGAGAGTTTATTTGGAAACATACTGATGTGTTTAAAAACGTGTTATTGTGTGGAGCTGGAGTCAGACGCAATATCAAAACCATTACCACCCTTGTATTCTTTCAGATAATTTCCCCCCAATGTCACTATCATTACAACTACTTTTCAGAGTTGTGGCAGGACCGGTTCTACCAGGAAACACATGAGGCGCAAGGCAGGATTAGCCTGGGCAGGGTGTGAATCAGTCGCAAGGCTTCAGCCATCACCCCCCGCATCCCAGACATAGTCTGCCAATCATGTATGTATAGACACAATAGCATTAATAAAATTCAAAACCAGATCTCAAAATTGGTTGGCTAGAGTACATTTACATTTTCGGCATTTAGCGGATGCTTTAATCCAAAGCGACTTACAGTTGTGACAGTATACAATCTAAGCAATTGAGGGTTAAGGGCCTTGCTCAAGGGCCCAACAGCAGCAACCTGGCAGTGGTGAGGCTTGAACCGGCAGCCTTCTGATTACTGGATCAGTACCCTAACCACTAGGCTACAGCTGCCCTAGTGTGCCCTAGAGTAATAGATCCCTGCATCACCCGAGCTTTATTGTTACTCAATCAATAAAGCAGAATTAATTGGTTAGCCAGTTTAACGTACTGAATAGAGCCAGGCTTGATTTACAACAGCCCTGTAGAATATAAATCTTACTTGATGTAGGCCTTACCATCAAAGCAGTTACCATGAACTTTCTACAGAATAACCATGCCAAAGTATGAGGAAAGTCCAAGAAAAAGGGGGTATCATTATCTCCAAACTGAGGACACTTGGAACAGTAGTGAATCTACCCAGCCGTGGCCAGTCTATTTTAACAAATAATAACAAATTATTTAAGAAGTCATAAAGTCTTCCACAAAAACATCTTAAGAAACATCAGTGATCATCTGACATATACAAAGAAAACCCTGTACAGCCCCAAAGATGAAAATAAACCAATTTCACAGTAAGAATACATTTTACAAACAGCCAAACATGGCAGTAGTGGTGTAATATCGTGGTGGTTCTTGGCAGCATCAGGAACTGGAAGACTTGCTGTTTATGATGAATACATAAAGAAAATGATAAATTCTAGTCTTTGGAAAGGACACTGGGGCATTTATCTGTAAAGCATAATTGCGCTATGCTGCAGTACAATGATTCACAACACAAAAGCGATTGAAAACAAACAGAACACAAGCTTCTTAGTGGTATAGTTAAAGTCCTGACATTAACCCAAATAAGAACTGGCTTGAATTAATCCACAAGGATGTAAAAGACTAAGATCCAATTTTTAGAAAGTGTAAAATTGCATTTTTTGCTGCTGAAGTTGGTGCAATCAGTTAACAAGCTAGGGAGCAATTTACTGGGAACAGCTTTTTTGATGTAATCCCACAGAAGAAACACCAAAGGACCGTGCAAGCAATTTGCTTTAAGGTTTCAGAAATAATTAGGTGACCTAAACTCCATCTATGTGTGTATAATTTGTAACAATAAAGCCATAAACTCTGTCGGCAACAAAGTTTAAATATTCCATGCAGTTCAAATTTTAATCAGTGTGTATCAGGGCCTTAATATGAGCAGAAAAACACTCCCCACACATGCAGTTTGTTTGGCTTTTAATTCCTTGTTTACTCTAATTAACTTTTTAAGCAGGGAAGGTATAGTCATGAGAGGCATGTATTAGACCAACAGTTTATGGTTTTACATACGAGTCCTCAATTTGACATTGTTCTGATTGAGGAATTCTCTCATTGAGTTGGTCATAGTTAGTCGCAGTGTTTCCCTGGTGTATTTAGGACATTCTGTCAGAACATGTCTTATGGTGATCGAAGGCTACAGAAGGAAGCCTCCTCTCCCTTTATCAGCTATGAGTGTGGGAGATGCAGCATCTTGTGTATAATACTTGGTTTCTACCTTTTTCTGGGGTTGAGAGGAAGGTGAAGATTTATTTCAGAGCATATTTCATGCAGCTTGTTGTTGGTTAGTGAGTCATATTCTACTTGCCACTCGTTTCGTATGTATGCTGTTATTAAAATGGAAATATATTTAGGTGGGAGTTTGAGATTTACTGTCTGCTCACTTGTTCTTCCTCTCGCTAGCTGATCAACTATTTCATTTACCGCTATCCCACAGTGCCCCACACATGCAGGCTGCAACGATTTGCCCAATACTCTCTACACCAAACAGCATGGCTCCAAGCATTCATTGCTCACCCAAATGGTGAAAAAGGTCATAAAAGGTTTAATGTGCAAGAAAGTAAGCAATTACATTTTATTTTAGATTTTTTTTCAAAGCCAGTACCAAAATACACTGTTTTAAGCAGTAGTATGACAGCCTAGTTCACCATGTATTTTAACTTATGTTTTATAAACAGGTAAGTCTTTTTTAGTAAGAGAGATTTTTAACATATACTAAAACCAGTACACCAAAGCTGCTAAGGTTACTCATTCTGCCCGCTCCCAAGCTGAAAGGTAACCACTGCTAGAAATGCTTGTCTGTCTTAATTTACACCACACACTGCAATCCTGCAACATTTGCAATTAACCTAGAAAGTTAAATAACACATCGCAGTAAGTATATGGGTAATGGAAACTAATCTCACCTGAATGGTTCTGACTCATGCACATCGAGAGCAGCTCCTCGAATTCTTCCTTCTTTCAGGGCCTGAGCCAGAGCTTTCTCATCCACTAGACCGCCACGTGCACAGTTCACCAGGAAAGCACCCTGGCGCATCTACAGCACAAAGTTTACATGATATCATCATCATCAACTAGGGTTTGACCAAGTACACTTATTGGCCACATTATTGGGAACTAGGACGTTTCAAAGTCACATAAATTCATATGTTTCATAAATAATAAATATATACTAAAATAAATACATATAATATATGGACATAATTAATATATAAATCATAGCAACTACTGATGCTTGCTGCTCCAGAGCATACGTAATAGTCTAACAGTTATTGTACTTTACAAATATTTTATTAAAAATATCAATTCTTATGTAAGATCTTTTAATTAAGCTTATTAAGCTGTTGGACAAGGATTTTATTATTCAGATGTTTAAGAAACTGCAAACTTGAGTTTTGCTCAAGAACTACCTTCCATGAGGCACACTAGAAATCAATAAATGATAATGAGGAGGGTTGATCAATCTTATTAGTGTATTGTGGCTGTCTGTAGTTTGTGTGTATTGTGTGTGCTTGTCTGTTATTGGTAATAGTACCCCACCTGTTTGATGGTAAAGTCATTAATGAGGTGGTGATTATGTTCGTTGAGGTTGCAGTGCAGAGATACACAGTCACTTTGGTAGAGCAGATCCTGCAGGGTGTACACTCTCTGTACACCCAGTGAGCGTTCTAACCCATCTTGTAGATAGGGATCATAAAAGATCACACTGAAGCCGAACACTTTTGCCCGAACTGCCACTGCCTGACCTGTTCTGCCTGTTCGACACAAAGACAAATACATAGAATTACTATTAGTAAAATTCATTTTAAAGTGTGTTAGGTTGGTTGGTTGGTTGGTTGAGTTTTATCGCCATTATAAGCTCTGTATTTAGAGCCATCTCTATGGCGTGCCATTTGTATGTTTTAAAACATTCTTATTAAAAAGGATGTTAAAACCATGAAAGGGGTTTTAGGAGATATATGTGCATCAAAACTGTGGAGGTTAAAATGACAACAAATGTTTCAATTTAATGCTTTTCAGAAATGTTAAAATCTTAAAATGAGTAGTTTTCCTAAAAATGACATTTATGTTCGATCCCATCAGGTACAGATTTCTGTCCTGGGTAAAAACTTTGCATTCACATAGAATATAGTTCATTGTTAGGGTAGTTGAGCAATAAAGGCACTTTGGGGCCTGTTCTCCTTTTAGTAGATGTCCATGTGTGAGTCCTGAATGTCCTATCTTGCATCGTGTGAGGGCTACTTGGTCCCCCCTCTTTTGGGTATAGTTCATTTTGTATGGTTGTACGCTTTGTTGAATTTTCCTGAGTTTGACATTGTCTTGTAAGTCCCAGTTCTCTTGCCATTTCTCATGTACATAACTCTTTATGAGGGGTCTTAGGTCTGTTGGTGGGATGTACATTGGTGTAAGTGTGTTAGGACACTTTCACACTGGTGTAGACCAGACCTGCGTGTGACATGTACACACTTCCTGAAACTTGTAACTAAGCTTTGGCAATACAAATGTCCTCATTTGTCATGCCAATAAAGCTACCTTCGAATGTACAGATGCTTTTGAATCCAGGTGCTTTGGACAGCAACAGACCACCTGTGGTCTACGGTTTGCACTAAAAAACTTTTGATTAAGTGCTAGCACTGAAGGCAGTAAGACAAGAACCTAACTTGCAACATATGCAACATGCTACCCATTCAGCAATAACCGTTTGGCATGGTTTAAATGTTAATAAAAGGACCAAAACAGCATTAATAAAATTAAAACCATTTCCCACTTTATAGTTGTCCATCAACCACCTCACTCAAAACAGCAGAAATATTAATTAGGATGCTATAAGAATGTAGGTACATCATATGACCAAGAGTGTATGGACCTGACCCTGAGTATGGTGGGCATCCTATCTGATAAGCAATAAAAACAAATCTGTAATGAAAATTTTCTCAACAAAACAAACTCAGATATTTATGGGTGCAGGAATCTGTCTCCGTCTAAGTCATATACCAAAGCCGATGAGTCCAAGCGTCTCTCCACGTATGCGTGCTGCTCCTGATGCCAGCTCTCTGATTTGCTCCACACTCTGAAACCGAGAACCATCCCGCAGAGCCTGGTACAGCCACGTGTTTCTTCGGTACAGGTTCAAGATGTGGCACAGCGTAGAGTCTGCCGTTTCCTCCACAGCCGCTGATGGGATATTACATACCGCAATGCCTGCAGGAACACACAAACAAACAAAAAAAGCATAAGCGTAGCTCAATGAGCAAAACATGTGAAAATGTGTGCAATCTTCGTGATGCAATGCCTTTTTTATGAAGCTGAACGTGTATCTGGAGTTCATTTAAATGCAATGGCTCATCATTTGCATTTTAGAGATACAAGACTTTTGGAAATGGAAATGCTGCACTTACAAATAGACTCGCTATTCAAAAATGCACAAGTCATTATTCAAATTGAATGTTACTTAGTATTGACAGTGAGAGGCAGTAGTGAGCCATCATCTGTTAACCCACAACAATGGATTCAGACTTCATTTACAAGATAAAATGGGGAAAAGCCTAATATTCCACCTATGCATACATTCTGTCCATGCAAAATCTAGGGTTTAATAAATTGCTTATCAGCTTATACACATGCATTCACCCAGCAGTAAAAAATAAAACCCATCAGTGGGGAAAAAAGCTATAGAAAATACAAAACATCTATATAAAAAGCTATATAAAACAGATTATGTTGATTTTTAACTGAAATTCAGAGCTTTGAAATTGATATTAAAGCAAGGATATGAAAATGGAACTATCCTTAATACAAAATGCACAGTCCCTATTTTGCATTGCATCATGCTGCAAATTTAATAATAATACAAAACTTAAAGAAAGGTAAAGAAACAAAATTCTTTATTGCTAATTAAACCAGCTGCACTTACTTTTTTGTAACACTTACTCACAAAACTTTGAAGTACAGTATGTCTGTGGGAATTTGTGCCCATTCAGTCAAAAGAACATTTGTATGACTGCGCACTGATTTTCAGCTAGAAAGCCTCAATTGATGTTCCGGTTCATTTCAAAGCTGTTCAGTTTGTCTGAGGTTTACTTTAAATCAAGCTTTTCTTCATTTCTTTATAGACCTTGCTTTGTGCACAGGTTCACAGTAAAGCTGGAACAGGAAAGAACCTTCCCTAAACTTGCTGCAAAGTTGGAAGTACATAATTTCCTTTATATAACTAATTTATTACACCTGTATAAATAAAAAGTGGTGTCCCAATACTTCTGTCTATACTGTAGTGTATTTGCACCTAGATTTTTTCACCATTTTTAAGCAGATGTTCATTTTTAGAAGGTGATAAGGTATTGTCAGCAACTTTAGGCAGAATGCCGTATCAAATCCATGATGAGTCATAGGCTGTAAAAGCCGTTTAAACCTTTCAAACCAAAAAGCTCCTTTCACTTTCTGTACTCCTACACAAAGCTTCTGAATAACGCAGCCTCAGAGCCGCACTATTCATACCCTGCTAAAGCTGTGCTTAAACTGAGCAAAACTTGACCTTGTCAAGATCTACAGATAGTCTCACCCATCTCTCCAGCCGCTTTAATATCAATGTTATCGTAGCCGCTGCCAATGCGGATGATAATTCGTAGTGCTTTGAACTTTTCCAGGTCCTCTCTTGTCAATGTGATGGTGTGATACATCAATGCTCCTACCGCCTCGTTTAGTACCTGCCAAAAAAAAATGCAAAACTTTATTATTAGAAACTCATACCCCATCATTATATGCTTCCTGAGGGAAAGAACATTCTGCTGGTCCTAATTAAGAAAACAAGGGAACAAAAGTGCGAGATAATGAAATTCTATATTCAAAATTTAGGGAAAGCTTACACAGAACATTTGTTAGTCTGCTTAATATAATATGAAACCATGGTTATTAAAAAGTAAAAAAAGAAGCTGCACACCAAGATGAATCATTTTAATGAACACACCCTTGATAGTCTGTGGAGAAATAAATATACCCAGTGCCATCTTAACACAGCATGTACATTTACGGCATTTACCATACGCCTTTGTCAAAATTGACTTACAATTATTACGGGGTTACAAGCCTTGCTTAAGGGCCCAACAATACCAACCTGGTACCTCAACCATTAAGCTACCACTGCCCAATAAATACAACAAAAATAAACAGAATAAATATGTATTTAATATCACTCTAGGGTGCTTGGGTCACACAGTGGTAAATTGCGCAGTTCATATCCCCAGTTATGCAGTCAGAACGTTTGTTAGTCTGGGTAATATGAAATGAAACAATGGTTATTAAAAAGTTTTTAAAAAGCTGCACACCAAGGTGAACCATTTTAATAAACACAGTCTTGATAGTGGTGAAAGTACATATACCCAGTGCTATCTTAACACAGCATAAAACGTATGTTATGTATGTTAATGTAAATACTGCCTTCTTGTAAAATTATGTGCAATATATAGACACTTGTTCTAAAATAAATGTCTGCTTTATTAGATCTAATGATTACATGCTTACTGAGGGAGAAAAGTTTCTACTGGTCATAATTAAGAATTCCTGAATTTTTTTTGATAGAAGAATAGTGTGCTGCTTGTAAAGACCAGACTGGTAAGTTTTATTCATGTAATGTTTATATTCAGAAAAGCTGGCAGTAATGAAGCTTGGCTTTGTCTAGTGTATTAGAACCTAATTATTAATTACAGGTAGTTTATTGGTTGATGTTTTAACCAATGGGATTTTTGCACAGGACCAGTTGTTTTTTTATTCATTAGAAAAAAAAATACTTTGTGTTGTACTTTGTTTATCTACACCATATTAAATATTAAATAATTTATTTTTGTTTGTGTCAGAATGAAAAACAATGACTTATATTGACCGATATTCCCCCCCCAAAAAAAGAGACATGACGTGTGTATACTGTGAACCTTCTCATGGATCTCTTGTGTGGACTGAGCATCACAGAAAGCAACGGTTGCTAGATCTTTAAGAATGGGCATCTCCACTGTGCAGTCTCGCCCATCCAGCAGAGCAATCAGCGGCCGGGGATGCATTAGGCCGTTCATGATCTGAGGCCTTATACCTGCAATAGAAAGACAAAAAAAAGAGATAGTTTTTAAATATTTGTACGTTTTTCAAAGGCACTTTACATATTAAACTGTATAAGAAAAAAAAAGACTAAGAACAGGAGAAACACTTAGCATGACTTTCCAGCTCGGCCTCTTGCCATGAAACTGGTCGTCATGGAGATTACTTGAAGAGAATTGTGAATATATTTAATTTAAGGGCATTTGCAAGAGTGACTTTATTTCCCTGTTCTTTCTCCAGTCTCTAAATGTCCATTCCTGAGCAGTCATTTACAATGCTATTACTAAAAAAGAATACTGTACCCTTTTAGATTAAGAAGCTGGCAGTAGATGTGGACCAAGTGGCACAATATTCCACAATAGAATCATCACACACTTAATGCTGCACACTCAACCATCAACATGTACATAAACACACAAATCACCAGATAAAACTCACAACCCAGTGTGGTGTAGATAGGTCCTGTAAATAAAAAATTGCCAACAAATTTGTCACTTGGTGGCCTTTATTGGAAATAATGTATAGTTTAATACTTCAAGTATTTTGGGGGGTGTGGGCTGGGCAAATAAAAAAGGTTGTAAAATGCCCCTTCAATATATATACAAGCTTACAGACACATGAGAATGGTTAGTGTTATTTTCATTTATATGGTGAAGATCTCTGTTACTACCACCAAGAAAGCAGGACCAATTATGCTCTATTAGGACTCCCGTCCATGCCTGGCAACAGATAACACCTAACTATTATTCTGCACATGAGCCCAGTCGAGCTTCTACATACAGACACAAGTGGCTATGTCTGGGGTGTCCTGTCTTGGGTGTGTTACTGCAATTCGCCCAGTGATTTCAGGGGAACAGGACTCACCATGACCATGACATAACTAGGATAAAGCGGTGGTAAAAAAAAATACAAGAAACTACAATGATACTTTAAATGACATGATAACATTATTTGAAAGTGTAGGGAAGATTCCCTTGCCTGCAATCACACTAACACAGTGCTCCCTCCAATGAGAACATTTTCCCTACTAAATGTGACTGAGCTGAAATACAGACATTTTTAACACTTTGTTAAACACTAATTAGCCCAATGCTGATTTATTATTAGCCTTAAATCTTTAACATAGGACAAGACATGGTACAACACTGAAGTTTAAAGAAATGACAGAACCTCACTATGATGGTAGAAGCATTTACAGACAGCTATGACTGTAAGTGTTCTTAATGCTGCAGGAGTGTGCTGTCAGAGCTAAAAGGTTTTTTGGACATGTGCTGCAGAGACAAATAGAGCCTTGAGTGGTTCGTTCTTAAACAAGCTAAGCTGAGCTGAGAGGGTACTCTTCACTAGTACCTAATCCAATCAAAAAGTATTACCTCCTCATGTGAAAGAGATCAAACTTCCAACGTCAAAAAAAAAAAAGAAGGAGCGGGAAAAAGAAGAGGATGGGTGATGAAGTACGCAATGCAATCGTATGCCCAAAACCACATGAACAATGAAGGAAATGAGCCGAAGTTTCCATGGCATGGACACGGGCTGACGTGTGTGTCTGATAGAGTGCATAAGCAAGATCTCGGCGGTGCAGGAGTGCTTTCGGCTCCAGCATACAAGAAGGCGAGAGAGAGTGAGAAGGAGCGAGCAGCTTGATTGAGAGCGGCAGCCAAGTGGCTTCACCTCACATCATATAGCCATTCCTGGTTACCTAGCAACCTAATTTCTTAGAGTATGCTGGTGGATGTCCTGGGAAAAAAAGTGCAGGAACTTGAACACACACACAAAAACATATCTGCCAGACTATATGACTTGCCAAGAGGTTGAAGGGGAATTAATATATACATTTAGTTACATGCCAAACCACCGTTATTCAAACCGTTTCTCATGCAGGATGGAAAGACTGCTGACAAACCTAAATCTACTCATATAAATAAGCTTGTACAAGTTTAAGATTAGATTATGTACTTTATTCAGTAAATGAATACCATCCATCCCATGCAGAAAGCGGGGTTCGTTATGCCATATTGGACTTGGCCAAGAGATGTTAGGTGATTGCTATGACATCAAATGGGCTTAAACTTTTTATTTCATTTGAGCAAATTGTAAGACTTTTTAGAATATCTGGTCTGTACTAAACTTGCTAACAAGGTTCCAATTCCCAACTGCAATTCCTCTGCCGCTTGCTTTGCTCCCGCTTTGACCAACGAGAGCCGTAGACTAGCACATGCCCTGACATGGCCACTACTTTTTGCCTGCCAGTGGTAGACTCTCCCATTGACCTGTACAGAGAGTCACACTATGCACTCTGCGAATAATCCCCCACTTGTTTTTGCATCGACAGTGCAGGACCTTGCCAACCTCTTTTCCTTAGGCAAGGCCAACTTGTCAAGATTAGACCAGTGCACCACCAAACTGTTTTTAAAAGGTAATGCAATTCATGCACATTATCATCTCAACATTGACAAGTCTTTTCTGGTAAGGCCTCCCATGTGTATTATTTTTTACCGCATTCCTTCCATTTACTCCTTGTAGTGGCCCAAATTAGATTATTAAAAACTAACAGATGCCTATTATGTGAAAGCCCCACTATCTACCTCATATACCTCAGGAAACAAACTTAAGGTTGATCTGATGTCCCACTAAGGATTCAGGGAAGACAAACATCAATGCGTCTCTCTGTACTGAGGTGGAATTAATAACTTCTAAATGTCCAAACAGCTTTAAATTTCTAAAAAAAAAAAAACACACAATCATTTTGGACACACTGTGCTTTTTTAACCTACTTAGTCCTGACCAGATTTTGCTAAACTGTGTTCTTACTGTTATATATTTTCACTACAGTAAGAAAATTTCTACCAAGTAAAAGACAATGCATAAGTCTAAGGCTAAATGCTTTAAGCGTAATGTCCAAAAAAATCCAATGTAAAGCTTAGTCTATTATGTTCTGATATTAAAGTAAATTTCTCCATTTTATTAAGAGAATTTTTTTGTTATCCACGTTTCCATCCAACACACATGGCAAAGCTAACATTGATTTATTGTTATGGTTATGTGTCAGCAGGATCTCTTTTTACCAGTCTATTTCAATTCAAATATTTTCTGCACTGTAGTCTATACAAAATCTATCTGAGCCTCATTCGTTTAAAATCATTACCAATTTGTAAAATAAAAAAGCATAGAAATAAACAAAGCCAAAGCTCATATCTTTTGTCACGGTCATGGTTTCATTGCAGCATGATTTAAAAGCAGTGACATAGCTCTATCTACAGCACAGCTAGTGGAGAATTTGCTGCACAGCAACACTGGTTTTTAGGGACCTGGGCTTGTTTCCTTTAAATTAACGGGCACCCTGGCCAGGGAATATTCATGCCTTGGGTTTAGTGTTACTGGGTGTTACCAAACTTGCCACAAACCTGACCAGGATGAAACATAGTGAAAATATGCTGATACGAAAATATACCATGTCCATCAGTTAAATTGGTCAGTTTTTTATTGCTGTTCATGATCATTTCAAACATATTTTGTCATATTTTACCAGACCTAGACAATAAGCATAATATCTTATACAAAATATTTAAGGTATTAAGATATTTAAGGTTTGTGGTTTTCACCTGATTTAGTCAAATGAGTTACCAATATTAAGTCATGCAGAAAAAGAAAAAAATCAGCATCTACATAATCTTCTATGACACTAGCGGGAAACATGCTCCTTGCCTGGAAACTGCTGCCTCCACATTCCTCCCATTAAGAGCTCAGTCGACCCCAACAAACGTGTCAAAAATGGAGGGTGGCGAGTGAGAAAAAGGAGACTCCTCTAAGTGACAGTGTCCTCAGGGAGATCTCTGCCCCATAAATCAGCCCCCTCCCCCTCTCACTGTCTTCACAGTTGTCCTCAATGGGTTTGGAGCTGCCCGCTTTTCCTGCTCTTCTACGCTCCCACCGCTCTGTTGCCTGGACCGACTCCCGACTTCCCCTCCTCTGTCTCTCTTTCTTTGTATCCAGTGTAACGTTGGAAAATAAAAAAAGGTACCACAGAAAAACCCACGGCTGGAAATAAAAAAAGCCTCCTAAAGCAGACGGAAGTCAAAACCAGGGCTTCTGCCACTCTCCTCTGGTCATGGCTGAAGTCACTCCTCCTCCTGCTGTTCTTCCCTATGGCCCTCCCCTCGCTCGCTTTCTCTTCAATTTAGGAGTTGCATTTAGAAGACCCCTCCTCTGTCTTTCTTTTCTTATTTAACCCTGATGTATCTTTTCTCGCTCACACACAGACGCCCCCCTTCTCATCTCCCAGTGGTACTTTCTGAGATCTGTTTCAATTCCCTTTATTGGCTAAACATGTTGCAAGCTATTACATGGTGTTACAATGCCGGCATTTATTAGAAGTGTATGTTTGTTTTCTGTGCACACTGTTTTAGGAGTTCACAAGAAATATGTAAATATTAGACATGCACATGCACACACACACACGAAGAAATCAGATTTTTAAGGCTTCAGTCATCTGATAATGGGAATACTTAACGTTTACATTAGATATCCTTTCCAGTAGAGAGGTGGTAGCACCTCCTTTTAAATGAACTGGATTTTACTGTAATATACACCAATCAGCCATAACATTAAAACCACCTCCTTCTTTCTACACTCACTGTCCATTTTATCAGCTCCACTTACCATATAGAAGCACTTTGTAGTTTTACAATTACTGACTGTAGTCCATCTGTTTCTCTGCATGCTTTGTTAGCCTGCTTTCACCCTGTTCTTCAATGGTCAGGACCCCCACAGGACCACCACAGAGCAGGTATTATTTGGGTGGTGGATCATTCTCAGCACTGCAGTGACAATGACATGGTGGTGGTGTGTTAGTGTGTGTTGTGCTGGTATGAGTGGATCAGACGCAGCAGCGCTTTTGGTGTTTTTAAACACCGTGTTCACTCACTGTCCACTCTATTAGACACTCCTACCTAGTTGGTTCACCTTGTAGATGTAAAGTCAGAGACGATCGCTCATCTATTGCTGCTGTTTGAGTTGGTCATCTTCTAGACCTTCATCAGTGGAGACAGGATGCTGCCCACAGGGCGCTGATGGCTGGATATGTTTTTGGTTGGTGGACTATTCTCAGTCCAGCAGTGACAGTGAGGTGTTTAAAAACTCCAGCAGCGATGCTGTGTCTTATCCACTCATACCAGCACAACACACACTAACACACCACCACCATGTCATTGTCACTGCAGTGCTGAGAATGATCCACCACCCAAATAATACCTACTCTGTAGTGGTCCTGGGAGAGTCCTGACCATTGAAGAACAGCATGAAAGGGGGCTAACAAAGCATGCAGAGAAACAGATGGACTACAGTCAGTAATTGTAGAACTACAAAGTGCTTCTATATGGTAAGTGGAGCTCATTAAATAGACAATGAGTGTAGAAACATGGACATTGACCTGATTATTACACCAAACTATGTTTTCTAAATTGGAGAACGACCAGTTATTAATTAATAATTGTTTAATAATCAGATATTTGCAGATATATGTTAATGAATAAATTAATAGTAAAACATTTGAAAGATTAAGGTCTTTGTAACAGGCACACTTGCAGTGGAGATTGGTACGTGGGTATGGTTACAGAACCATGCCATTCTACACTGCTATTTCGGGGGCATGGAAGCTCAGATGATTGACGTGTCAGTTTCTCTTAGACAGTCACCTGCACCTGTGTTTCTATTCATCATGGTTTCTTCCTCCTCATATGTCTTCAGCTGCTTCAGAAACTCTGCAACGAGTGCAAGAAGAGTGACTGAGGTGGCACCATCACCAACATCAGCATCCTGAGACCTGGCAAGTTTTAGATGCTGGGTGCACCATATGCAACAACTACAGAATGCATCTCCATCATTAGAGATTGTTGGCTTTGTCTCTGTTATTCATGCTTGTCCAATGCCACAGGGACCAAGTGTGGCATGCACTGTTTCAGTCACTAGTATTGCTGACAAGCTGAAGGACACCCTGGGATGTGTCTGTTCCCTCTTTCAGAAGAATTACTGGTGTGGGCATCAATTTAACTGGCTAAAGAGAAATCAACACGTCAGTCATCTGAAATTTTCATGCCCTCTCTGTCGACCATAAATTGCAAGGCAGAAGGGCATGGTTCTGTGACTGTTGCGCCACCCCCTGCAGGCTTCCATGGCAGGTGGGCCCATTACAGTCGTACAGCTTTGTCTTTCCCAGCATATGTTGCTGGCTTCTTCCTAAAATAGCTTAATGCTGCTAATTCTCTGTAGTAAACACTCAGCCCTCAAGTCACAAACCAGGATTTATAGCAAGGAGTATAGAAGTTACCACAGCTTTCAGATCCTTTATGGTATCGCTACTGGGGCCAATACTGACCTGAAAAATTGGAGCGGTATTGGATCGCATCAGGTATACATACACCTGACACCCAAAGTTCCCACTCTAATCTAGCTGCATAAATATGAAGCTTGACTCTGCAACAATCTATACTCTTTTTTTATTATTATTTATATTTTTTCCCCTCTTTTTCCCCCAATTTTTATCCCCCAGTCTAGTCGTGTCCAATTACCCCGAATGCGTCCTCTATACTGATTCGACCCTTCACCACTGACTGGGGACGCCTCTCAACTGACATGCACCCCCTGTTAGAGCAATGCACAGTCAGTACAGATAGTGCATTTTTCACCTGCACGAATCGAGTTCATACAATTGACGGGCACTGTGTACGGAGGGACACACCCCCATCAGCATTATTCCTCAGCCCTGTGCAGGCACCATCAGTCAGCCAGCATGGGCGGCAGTCGCACCAGTTATAAGGACCTATGATCCGACTTTCTTACCCTCTAACCCTGAACACAGCCAATAGTTGTTCATACTGCCACCCAGCCTAGTCGGAGAGGCAGAGCTGAGATTCGATACGATGTATTCGAAACCCCAACTCTGGTGAGCTAGCGTACTTTATCTATACTCTTAATGTTGTCCACTTGATTTTAAAACATAATGGGAATCACTTCCATTCAGCCACAAGAGCATTAAGGAGGATGAACCTGATGTTAGGCAATAAAGCCTGGCTTACATGCAGTGATGCAGTCAGTCAAGTCTATGCAAGCCAAAGTATTCCACATCAAACCTAACAAACCATTTTTTAAACCATAGACCTAAATCTGTGAATAGAGGAATTGACATGCTAAAACAGAAAAGAGCTTTACCATTACTGGTGGTTTAGAAACACACAATTTTCTTAAATGTTTCTGTTGATGTAGTATTAGGGTTTTCCATTTGCACATAGTTGGCACAATGGTCGCTAATCTCAGAGTTCTACTGGCATCTACCAAACTTGAATTTAAAGCATGGTTTGGTACTTTCAGAGCTCCAGGGTCTAATTATGTTGTGCTTTATGATGCTCAAGTCTTGTGTGTGGCTACTTGGCAATGGATTCCTAACACCATAAATATTTCAAAGAACAGTTCTGATGAAATTTGATTAACTTACTTGTTTGGTGCTACTCTGAAGATCACATTGCTCATCAGTATGATCCATTATAGGGCCATTGCATAACTATGATATCTTTACAGAGGTTTGCTTGATTTTAAGCATGTTCTAATAATGTGTTTTTTCAACATTCACTAAATATAATGCCTTTGTCATAGAGTATATACAGTACATACACATGTACAGTACAATTCAATTTTTTTTCTGCATATCCCAGCTTGTTTGGAAGCTGGGGTCAGAGCGCAGGGTCAGCCATTGTACGGCACCGCTGGAGCAGACAGGGTTAGGGGCCTTGCTCAAGGGTCTAACAGTGGCTGCATGGCAGAGCCGGGATTCAAACCCACTTTCTTCAAATTGATAGTCCAAAGCTCTACCCACTAGACTACCATTTGTCACAAAGGCTGTTACAGTAACAGGTACCAAACACCTGGAGCTTTTCCAATCTGTATTATTTAAAAAGTTTTTCTTGTGGTTTCGAAATGTAGCCTTCATCATTACAAGCTAGCTTTCAGCATGGTTAAATAATTTTATATATGCTGTATATGTGTGTGTGTCATAAACAGAATGAATGATCAGGACATGATAAGTGTACTCATATTTACACATACTTCCAATGTTACACACCATGGAGCTGCAGATGTGCATTCTCACATTATGAGCTGCTTCCTTCTGATTTTTTTGTTTTCCCTGCTTTAACCTCTGCTTAATTTTTTCATTCCCTCACTCATTCCTCCCATCCATGCTTACTGTGACAGGAGCCATCTGGCCTGGCAGACCAAAAGAGAACAAGAGCAATGCTAAAACACACATACACACACACAAAACACACGTACACGCAGCTGGACCTTGTTACCACGCAGCAGAGAAATCTGTGGGGAGGTGTTAAGAGAATAGCAGTGGGAAAGGAGTTACAGCAATAAGAAACACACACACACACACACACACACAAACACACAAACACACACACACACAGGGTTATGGCATGAGGAACAAGGAGAAACCAGCTGTGACGCTTCTAGATTACATTTCTTTTAAATGCCCCATAATGCCCAGAGGAAAACTCTTCAACAAAGTTTTTTAGCCTCAAAAGTTTTGGACTCATTAGTGCTCGGTGCTTTTGAGCAACTAACAGAAAACACCAGTTTTCACAAGCTTCTAAGTTGTTATGCTGGAAAATCATTTCTTGGGAGTTTTTTAAGGGCTGCATGTCAAATCACATAAAACCCACACTAAACAGCACATTCCAATTAGTACACTACCAATGGCATTGCTATTTTACAGACAAATTATATATTAGTCTAGTCTACCGTCTGGGACAGCCATTATTTGTCTGTAAAGAAATCTGCAAAGTAAAAATGTGCTAAATAACCTAATTAGTTGTCAGGCGTCTGTTAGATTTTAATGAGTGAGCATTTTAAAGTCTGCGTTATTGTGCGATGAATGTGTTAAACTCAGAGGTCTCGTCATCCATATGATTTATAATTTTTCAATTTATAATCACGAATATAAACCAATTTTAATAAGACTAGCATACAGAACATTATTTAATCACTGTACATTTACATTTAAATAGACTCAATTAGACATTGCTAGCATATCACAGATCCGAAACTTCAGTTCATGAAATCGTTTGATTGGCTGATTGAAATGGCTGCTGCTAAGGCAGGCTAAGAAGTCTACAATCGGCTCATGATGCCAGCTCTACCTTGCTAGGTGGAGCCGACCTCAATCTCCATGACACCATGACATTTTCTGACTATAAATAATTCACATCAGCCACTTGCCTACACAAGATGCCTGCATATGCATGCACCGTGTTGTGCTGCTCACTCAACATTTACATGTGCCACTGAGTCGCCAAATTCATTTCAAATTTCTGTTCAGAATACATGCAAAGTGGATTACCAGCAAGCACGGCATCCTACACTGATAGAGCATTCCTATTCAATAGCATTACACAAAAATGCAACTGGTTCACTGTGGATTCATGCTGTACATGTGTTTGTCACAGACAGAGAGAAAAATAAAAGGTCAGAAAGACAAAGAGGTAGCCCCGATTTCTGTGCGTTCAGGCGTCACGCTTTTTAACAATCCAGCAAACATAATTCCCAACTGGAGATTATATTTTGTTCATTCAGTTTGGCAGGATTATGTAGTGACCCACCTTTCGCACTTGGCCTTACCCGGCACAGATGGCTGGTGGGATTGTATGTCTATAATCCTTCTTCTCTCCATTTCTCACTCTTTCAGCTTTGGTTTTGAAACTCACAGCATTGAAGGAAGCCGTGGAGCTGAACATATGGCCAGTTGGCCACTGGATCTACTTTTACTGCCCGATTTTCCTTTCCATTCTCTTACTTTCTCCACTCTTTGTCTTCTATTGGAAATTTAATGTACTTCTATTTTTTTTAGATTGGATTAAGATGGAAAGAGTTGTAAATTTCCTCTAAGTTAAAGTTTACAGGCAGTAAGCATATGTGACTTTCCCTGCTACAACACAAATCACATGAAATCTTAATACAATTCTGGCTATGGAAGTTGAAGGCACTGTTTTTGTATTGCCATGTACAAGACCTGAATACAGCTATTTTTAGGAAAAGGGAGTAAATCAAAACATCCTATAAATAAGTAAAGTGTGTAAAGCAGTACAACTAAACCTCTATATTTACAAGCCACATTCACATGATATTAGATTTATTATATGGAACTGACTGGAGGGTCTTACTATATTTTCTAAAGCTTGACACAATCAAATGCACCATTTCATTAATTCAGACTACACACAATGTCAATCCACACAGACTCTTGGCATTACCCCCTGTAATCTAAAAGCCGTCAGTATGTGATAATCCCGTATCCCTCAAAGTAATGTACATGTACTGTACATACAGCACTGCAGGCCATACTGTGCAAATCAAACCAATATATGAAAACATTCAAACTGAATCTAAATCAGCAAGTATAATAAATAATACATACTTTAATAAAAAATAAAAAAAGCTCACGCACATACCCACACAAAGCTGTCATGGGGTACTCTGGTGTGGTCTGACTGCTACATGCATTGCCATGACTACATAATCCTTTCTTACTGGAAACACAAAGACTTTAGCCAAGGGCAGTCCCATGTGTCTATATATAAAGAATTAGTGCAAAAGGAAGTGGGAGGTATTTTAGATCATACTTAATGTTTTTACTGGTAAAGTGTGGGTTATTAAAATTCGAATTAATTAAAAAAGGGAAAGGGCACAACACAAAAATCCAGTAACAAGGTAAAAACGACTATTCTGTGTATTTCTGAATAATTACAACAGTTATTACAACATCAAAAGACTTTCCAAGAAGGATTTTTTGAAGCAGAACTGATTTTACTTGAAACTAAAATGTAATTTATTTTAGGGGAAACTTTTTTAAAGGAGAACTGTGACATTTGCCAGTGGAAAATGCTATAGGAAACCAAAATAGACTATCCTCAATCCAAAATAGAATATCCTTACCCTCATCAAAACCAGACCATTGACATCACTGTGTCAGTATCAAGCAGACACAATTACTTGACATCAAAGTATCAATGCTATTTATAGAAGAATATAAAAGTCTAACCTACATAATCAGAACTCATGGATGCAGTGAAGATAAAATGCAGTGAAGACAGAAGAAGGAAAATCTTATTACATTAGATAAAAGCTATATAAAGTCATTAAGTGGGGATGAGCCCAGACAGGGAGAGGACAGAAAATATAAGAGGTGTGAATAGAGAAACATAGACAGTAAAAAAAAAAAAAGAAACTTTAAACAGAAAATAATTTGAAAATTTGAAAAATTAGTTAGTGATTAATATGATGTTGCTTATTATGCAGATGAGGGAAAAAACAACTGCATCAAAGAGATCTAACAAAATGTTTCAGGCCCATGCATAGTGCATTTTGCCCACATAGTGATTTCATATTAGACACACATAGGCTGCATGGCTGGGAGAAGAGATCAACCCTGAAACTTCCACTGTAGCCGTCTACAAGTTCTATAACAGGCCTTGCATTCACTTCACATTCACTCTAAAAAATAATATACTGGATCTACTTAAAAAAATTATGGTAACAATTTGCATGCATTTTTCTATGTAATCTCAACTACAATGTTTTAAGTAAATGCAACAAGCCTCTCGCTGTTAAACTAGCTTAACTAAATTAGGTAATATCAACATGAAAATCTTTAAAACCATCACACAAAATTAATCTGAACCTACTTAATTTTAATTTCATTGTTTTGTTCCACAAACCCAAATAAATTAGGTTCCGCTGATATGAATATGCTGAATATTATTGTAATGTCGACACGATAGGAATCAGCTCTTTTACTGAATCATTGGACAGACACTTATTCATACACATATACATTCATACCACAATAGCACATGCTGATCCATTTCTCAGCATATCAGCAAAGTTGAATCAGTTTATCTGGACACAAATTTGTTGTAGAGAACAACAAACTCTACAACAAACTTGTGTCCAGATGAACTGACTCAACTTTGTGAATTTGTGTACCCGGATTATCCAGCATGCATCAAAGCATTTTTCAGCGTAGCCACACTGTTCCCAACGCTGGGCTGCACGGTCACGGTAGGTCTGGATACCACTGCCGCAAGTCCTTCTGGGTAAAGCTCCGCCCCTTCCCAGTATTTAAACATAATACATTCAGGCAACTCAGATATTTTAGTTGGCTCAACTCAAAATTGGTATGATGTTGTACTAAAGCAAAATAATGCGTTGAAAAGGTTAAAATTTTGAGTTAGTCTAAAATAATGTCTTTTAAAATTGCCCGAACTTAAAATTTTTAACAAATGTAACAAACTTATTTTTTTATGTTGAACTGACTTGTTATATTACGTTTAATTTACTAATGTGCTGAATAATTTTTTAGAGTGTTGAAAAGTCAGCAGATTTACTATAGCCATAAGACTCCAACTGTTTGTGTCTTATCTGTCCAAATGTTTGTGTCTTATTAAAGACAAACTTGTCAACTAAAAATTCCATTTAGGACTTTCAGAAGCAATTATGAAAACTATTTTGCTTTAACAGTTAACAGCACAAAACTGGATCTTAAAACATTTTAAAATATTACAGCTCTAAAACCTTGACGAGAGTAGGCATTCTACATTCAGCACAAGTATACCAACTGATGCTCTATATTTGTTAGTCTGGACCTACAGCGGTTCTTTACGTTTTTAACCTGTACATGTGTATGTAAATAAGATAAACATTTTCTAAGCATCCTAATTTACATAGTGATGTGCAAGTACTGAGGGCCACCTGAAAACATCTCTGACACAATTTGCATTTGTATACTTGGTCATATTTATATTTATTTATCGTTTATATAAACATGAAATTCCTATTTCCACATGACCTTACACAATCTTAATATACACTTTTCTGCATTGCTTAATAGCTTCTACATTTTTTTTTACTTTACTGTGCACTGTGGGTGATTAACATCCTCCCACCATCTAGCCAACATCAAGTGAAAATTGCTATGACATCAACGCCAAACACATTCAGAGAGAATTAAAGGCTGTATCCGAACCACATGCTACATACTAAATCATTTGTTTAAATAGTACTAGATGAAAGTACAAACTCTCTAACAAGAGCTCAGTGTGGTTTAGCAGGAACGATACTGTTAATCAGCTACCTAGCACTTTTGGCTGCATGTGTGATCAGTCAGTCCGACCTGATCTTTAACTTTTCAGTGTTACTGTAGTCATTTTGCAAGATCAAAACACAACCCAACAAAGGACGATCTGATCTTTCAGCACAATGTTCCCTCAAAGACTCAGTTTAAAACTTCTTGTTGACCAGTGCTAGAGGTTTTTAGATTTGACCATCCAGTCACATTCATCAGCCAGTGAAAAACATTGTAAGCTATGACTTTAAAGCTATTGCTGCAAATGGATCAAGTTTGTTTTTAAACAAAAAGCATTTCGCTAGCCTAAAGGTAAAAAAAATATAAAGTATAAAATGTATAGTGAACACATAAGCACATTTTAGTAACTATTCTGTAGCTTTTGTCTACATATTAAGAATCAAGAATGTAATTTATTATGTTTGAAAAAAAAATCAAGGATATAATTTACCATTAAAGAATTTATTTTAAAGAAGATGGGGAATAAAGGTTAGGGACAAGAGAAAACTAAAAGTTTGATTTACTTGTGTCTGGTGATGCCATAGTTGAAACAATAACTGGAGGTCCAGTGCGTCGAGAAAGCTTCTGATTGGAAAGGTTTGGGGTCTGTATGGTAGCTCCCGGCACAAGGGCACTCTCATGAGGTGCTGGTCTACTCTTCCGCATTACATGTGGGCTCTGGTGAGGATTGGGCACAGGTGACATTGTAGCCAGACTTCGATCCCTTTTCATAAGCTCCATAGGAACAGTGTAGTTGGTGGAATATGCCTTGGGGGCCTGCTGGAGTGGCAGAGGGTGCATGGAAGATGACTGGGGCACTCCAGTCAGTTTCGGTATTTGTTGAGGAATGCCATGGACAGTGGTTGACAATGCCTGCAATTGCATCCCTGGTATGTGAGATGGCATGGGTGGGCCAGCATGAGGGGTGTAAGGAGGCACTGGACTAGGCTGGACTGGCACCATTGCACTACTGAAAGCCCCTGGTGTCCTTGCTCCAAAATATCCACTAGACTCCAGAAGCTGCTGGGAGGGAGCGCTATTCGGTCTGTGAGAAATGACTTCACCCATCCTTGGAAAGATGGTCTGCATGGGGGTCAGGGGCTGCATATATTGAGAATCCATACTTGGAGTCATTGGTTGTTGGTGCATGTATAAATCACTGCGATGGGAAAAACTGTTGGATCTACCTCGCACTGGTGCACTAAAGTGCTGGGGGGTGGAAGGGGGGACGTCATGAGGACGTTTGCAACAGTTTGTCACGCGAGAAAGGACACGTGCCTGCCCTAGGTTAGGGGCAACAGAGCAGATATCATTCTCTTCCATGACATCCAACATAGCAGTGGAATCAAAGCCCTGTTGGAGCAATGATGTAATAGTACTCTCAGACAAACCTTCATTGCGTAGATATGCCAAAAACTCTGGGTCTACCATCTTTTTGGGGTCCACAGGAGCTTGAGGAGCAGTAGAAACAGAAGTGACTTGAGGTTGAGAAGGAAGCTGAGGAGGAGACAAAGCAGGAATAGTAGCTGTGCCTAAGGTAGTCACTGGGGCAGCAGTAGGTAAGGACTCATACACAGAATTTGTGGGTACCACAGGTTGCACATGCTGAACTGATGATGGAGGCTGTATTGGCTGTACTTGTTGCATTTGCTGAATCTGATGAGGTTGTTGAACTGGCTGCATTTGCTGAGGTTGTTGAACTGGTGGCATTTGCTGTGGTTGTTGAACTGGCTGTGGTTGATGGAATGACTGAACTTGCTGCATTTGTTGCTGTAGCTGCTGCTTAGCTTGTTCCTGTGTTTGTTGTTGTGCCTGTTGCTGCATAGCATATGGTGAAGAACCCTCCTGCTGCATACCTTGAGAAGCTGGATCCACCACCAGACAGGTGGCTGCAGGCTGATTAGGATCTACCGATGTCCCATTCAGGTCACTATACACTGAGTGCCCAGGAAGAGAGGAGGGTGGCTCGGAACCATAGCGCATAGTAGGTGGATCTATTCCATAGCAAGCAGATGATGTGTGGCTAGGAATTCGGTGCCCTTCCTGGACCATTTTTGCTACTGAATTGGAAGCCGGGGGGCCAGAGAGAGAGGGCTCTCTGTAAACACGAGCCATTTGAGCAGTAGGGGGTGGAGGAGGTAGTCCAGGACTAGGAGCAGGCAGTCCAGACCTGCCACCTTGATTCTGATCCCAGAGTGGTTGTGTCCCTGCCATTACTCCATAGTGAGAAGCTGACCGGTTAAGAGCGTGAGGCTGTTCTCGATAAAACCCATCAGGTGACCTGGGGATCACTGTAGAATCCTGCTGGTAAGGGTCCACTAGAGAACCACGATGACCCATGGGTGGACGGTCATAGAGGCTGTTCAGCTCAGGAACAGAATTCTTCCTCATGCCAGAAGGGTTTGGGCGCTCCAGACAGCTTGGGTTGTAAAAAGATTCCTGGTAAAAATACGGCTCCCGTTTTATATCCATGTCAGGTGGTCGCACGCTATATGATGGTTCATACCAGCCTCCTTCTGCATCCCCTCTGTAGGACAAAGAGTTCCGTCGATAAGTCATTCTGGCCTGTTGCTCAGAGATGCTCTCCCTACGCTCCCACTGACCCTCATTTCCACCCAGCCTGTCCCAGCTCTGGGAGCGGCCAATTGGCAGCTGCTTACTAGAGATCAACATGAGATATTGAGATGAACAGAACGATTGAAGCTTTTTGCTGTTCTCCTACCTTTATGTCAAACTGTAGAGGAAGGCAAAAAAGAACGCTTAAAAGTGTATCCTTTTTACTGCACGTTTAGCTGTCAGGTAGCTCCTCTTGGTAGGTGAAAGCTAAATAATTAATAAATGGGAAGTATTGCTTTTGGCAATACAAAGGTAAGAGGACACCAAACACTCCAACTGTAGATCAAGCAGCCTTGCTATTCCATTACGGATAACCAAAGTGACAAGCATAAACAGATGACGGGAAGAAAAAAGAGAACACAATGAGAAAGAGAAATTTTTCTGGGGGAGGATTGGTGCATGGTAGGCAGAGGATTGTGTTAATCCTGAAGAGATGATCCGCTTCTACTCTGGGACATTTTACTTGCTCTGATTGCTATGAGGGATTATAGACTAAATTAAGTCTGCTTAAATCCACTTCTGTGATTTCACATACACAAACACTTACACATTATGTAATTTTTACTTACACAGAGATGAAAATCATCCATGAAAATAATGCAGCTGATGCTACCCTTGACGACAGTACACACCTGGCTGTGGCGGATGATTAAGGATCCCCTTGGTACTGTATCCAGCAAGCATTAAGAAAGACAGCTTTTCCAGATTAGAGGGCGGGACAAAGAGATTGACTGAGGATTTAATACAAACATAATGCACCAATAACAAGCCCTTACGGAAAGATCAAATCCTGACTGAAAGTTAATCCAACAACCAGGCTAGCAAGGAAGTCAACAACTGTAAAGAATGACATGACTCCACATTCACACATCACAGCCCCCTAAAATATCCTGTTTTTTAGCAAAGTAACTGTTCCCAGCATCTCCCAAGCTATTCATATTAAAAAATGAGCACTATACTGCTGCTACTGCTTTCTTAGCAAATTAACTTGCTTAGATAAAGCTCACAGTTTTAAACCTAACAAAAGAACCATTTTATATGCTCAAAATACAGATGCACTCCACTGGTTTTAACAGCTGGTGGCTTTTAAAACAAAAGACTACAAGCAGATTTAAATATCAGGACATCATTTATTTACTAGGATTTTAACGTCATGTTTTACACACTTTGGTTACATTCATGACTGAACAGGTAGTTACTGGTTACACAAGATTTATCAGTTCAAGTCTTATGTCAAACACAGTCATGGACAATTTTGTATCTCCGATTCACCTCACTTGCATGTCAGTACATGCAAACTCCACACAGAAAGGACGCAGACCGCTCCATCCAGGAATCAAACCCAGGACCTTCTTGGTGTAAGGCAACAGTGCAACCCACCAAGCCACGGTGCCGCCCTATCAAGACATAAATGATGAAAATAGTATGGGTGTCCATGTTTGTTCCTGAAGTATATACATTAAATAGTTCATATTCAGTATACTCTACACTGATTAGGTTTGAGGTGGCTCCAAAACCTACCTGAAAACTGACCCGAACACAGAAAGAACATGACATATTTCTGTCAGTGACTGAAGACCTACAGTACTCACTGTTTCACCGCATTACTATAATTATTAATGATTTAAGGTCAAGTCAATTCCTGCTTCTGGCAACCATATGGATAGTGTATCTTAAATCCTGGCTTTACCATGCAGCCACTGTTGGGCCATTAAGCAGGGCCCCTAAACCTCTCGGCTTCAGGCATGCAATACAGTGGCTACCCCTGCAATCTGAACATAGCTTTTAGAAAAAGCTGGAATATGCGGATCACTGCTTGCTTTTATAAGTATAACAATTTTAATTCTTTGTGTGTAATGATCTGAATCCTTATGAGAAGTGAAATTAAAAGTAGGTCAGATTAGATCAAACAGCTTCAGAAGTTTTGATTCTACTGGAAAAATGTCCTGCTTCCCAACTGCTGAAATTATTTACCATTGATATGGGTTTATGAAACAAAAGACACTTTTTACTCATGTGCGTATAGGGGACAGTCATACTTAGAGACAGACCAACAAGCAATGTGCAAAACAAATTCTAAGGATAGGCATGAGTCCACACGTACACACACACTCACCCACTTAAGTGATTCCAGACCTCACACATGATTGCAAACTCTACTTATTTTAAAATGTTCTTTTTAATTATATTTATTTGTAATCTGATCAAATCAATAAAGCCTTGAACATATTTTATTTAATTCAATTTAAGACATTTCTGAGTTTCCTTCGCTTTGCTGGTTCTTGCTAAATGCACTGCAGACCTCATCAGGTGTTAATCAAACATTAAATCTGGTCAAATACTTTTACACCAAACATAGCAAACTATTTGTGAACAGGAAGTTGAAAGCACAGAGTTTTCTAAAATTGTCATTGCATGCTGTAGCCAAGGGGCCCAGCCTGGACACTAAAGGAATGGTAGTGTTCTCCTAAAATATGCTAAGGTTAGATTAATGTCAGAATGCCAGGTGTCTGTATTAGTCTTGTTTAGACCACCAGAAAACATATTCCCATGACATCTAAGTTAAATGGTAATGTTCCTCACACCGCTAATGCCAATGCTTGCACCTGAAACAGTTCTCGTGCTGAGTTTGCTTCTAGTTTGAGTTACAATGTTGGTAGTAAGTGTTGCAAGTCCTAAATTGTCCATACTTCACAATTTAGCACCTGGCAGACCTGTTCTGTAAGTTTGTGGCTTTTAACCTTTCAGCCAAGCTGATGCTGTTCCTTAACATTTCCACTCCACATCTTACAGCTGACCACAGTATGCCATTTCAATAAAATTTCCACCCAATGGAAGTTCTATGACAGTGCCACCTTAAATGTCTCTGGTAGTAGTATGGGTTATACTAAAAAGCTCAACGTTTGTCTATAATACTCAATGCTGACCAATACCGAACACTTCCTTTATGCACCTTGTAGTAACAGAAATTGCAAATTCACTAGTTATAATGGGTGTCTACTTACTTTTGACCATGTAGTTTATATATACAGATTATCATTGTAGACATTCTAATATGCAGGGCAGTAAAAGCAATGGTTTAAACAACATTCAGGAATGAGCTATTATAGTAAACAAGCCAGCATTGTGTTTTTCTGCTGAATAAAGCACACTGCTGATTTAATTGTCTCTGCAATTTTTTCTGGCCTGAACGCTTTGCCAACTGCAACGCCCTCTGGGTCTGTGTGCCACAGTCAAGTGGATGAGATCATTTTCCATTGTTATTATGCAGCAGTGAAAGTATATTTTAGAGAAAAGCCTGCCTTCTATCTGCAATTCTACCCCTTAGAAATCCATCTCTGAGGACAACATGAGGACAGATGTTTTCCCCACGGCCCATACTGCGACTACAGTTTCAAACTTATAGCTTTTTCATTTTGAGGATTACATCCAGATCCATTTTGCATTGAAACACTGTGTTTTGATAAAACCCTGTTGGTGCCTTACTTTGACGCACAATTCTTCAAACACGACAGCTTATTGTTTAATGTAGAATAACAACAGTTTGCAAAAACAGATCTCATTAGGAAGAATAAGGCGAGGGGATGAAAGGTATGCAGACAAGTGTATAATTCAATGCATGTCAAGCACCAAAAGACAACAATCATGTTTGGCTATTTTCTGTTTCACCGTCACACCAACCTATCTTCGTATGATCTATTGCTCTAGCATAACCAACCAAGTAGCATAAACGCTGGCCAATTTCCTAGACAGTCTATTAACACCTTAAGGAAACCAACATTTGTGACGTGAAGAAATAACTTCCCACTTTTCCACAAATTGCAACACATATGGAGAACTTTATAATCCATCATAGAAAAATGACATTCAAATTCTCCTCAATGAACTGTTTTGTTTCATTAGTCACAGTGGAGCTCAACTCTTTTTCATTTTTATGATGTACAGTGGCACACATTTTCCTTTCATGTGTTGGTAAATTATTAAGGTAAATCCTGTATGACAAAATTTTACTGCACAGTAAAGGGTTCATGAGCATGTACTGTTTGTAATAAAGCAGTGCAGTTCCTTTAAAACTACATTGAACGGTTCTATAGTTTTCCTTACAGAATTTCTTTTATTGAGTAACTAGCTGGTTAAACAAACATTTCATTGTATGAATGTACCGCTTTAGAGTTTTCTAATAGAGCAGATCATAGAGATAATCATCCCTGAGGTTCCCTGTGAGTGGATGTCATGTGGACACTATTACTGAGTAAACATGTTTTAAATTTCCTTCTTCTCACTCACATACATACACACACACACACACACACACACACACACACACACACACACACACACACACACACACACACACACACACACACCTGACATTGAAATGCAATGAGCCATACCTGCTAGCAAATACAAATGACTGAGAGTGCTCTCAAAACTTACCTTCACAAATACGGTCAAGCCTTTGGCGTTTTACTTTGTGTTTGTCAAGCAAAGCCATCACAGTGCTGCAACCTTCTCCAGCTGGACTAAGCCACAGAACACTAGTGCTCCCTCAGCCCTCCACAGGGCATGCCGTCCCCTTACACCTGCACACACCACATACAGGTCTATTTCAACAGAGTACTTCTTTGCTTAGTGTTCTGCTGTGTCTCACTCCCACACTCAGAAGAGGTCAATGTAGGACCTGCAATAATTAATATTCCCACAAGAGTGCGCTGTATACGTAATTAAGCATGGCATTAACTCCTGACCATCATCACTTCCTTTCTGTCATATTCACTAACAGAGAAGTGCCAGTGCCGACTTTCAGCTTTTTCAGTTTAATACTTCTAACATTCTAAAGGCCATTATTTGCTGACTGTTATTTTTGTCATGCTAAAGATGTCCTAGATTAAGAATGTTTGCAGGCAACTTGATTTTCATAAAATAATGAAAATAAGAGTCCAAGTTACACACATTTCACATTTTCCTGCTAATTACAGTGCCTTGAAAAAGTATTCATACCCCTTGAACTTTTCCACGTTACACCCACAAACTTAAATGTATTTTATTGGAATTTTATGTAATAGACCAACAAGTAATTGTGAAGTGAAAAGAAAATGACACATGGTTTTCGACATTTTTTACAAATAAAAATCTGGAAAGTGTGGCATGCATTTGTATTCAGCCCCCCCGAGTCAATACTTTGTAGAACCACCTTTCGCTGCAATTACAGCTGCAAGTCTTTTGGGGTATGTCTCTACCAGCTTTGAACATCTAGAGGCTGAAATCTTTGCCCATTCTTCTCTGCAAAATAGCTCAAGCTCAGTCAGACTGGATGGAGAGTGTATGTGAACAGCAATTTACAAGTCTTGCCACAGATTCTCAATGGGATTTAGGTCTGGACTTTGACTATTCATTCTAACACATGAATATGCTTTGATCTAAACCATTCCATTGTAGCTCTGGCTGTATGTTTAGGGTCGTTGTCCTGCTGGAAGGTGAACCTCTGCTCCAGTCTCAAGTCTTTTGCAGCCTCTAACAGGTTTTCCTCCAGGATTGCCCTGTATTTAGCTCCATCCATCTTCCCATCAACTCTGACCAGCTTCCCTGTCCCTGCTGAAGAAAAGCATCCCCACAGAATGATGCTGCCACCACCATGTTTCACGGTGGGGATGGTGTGTTCAGGGTGATGTGCGGTGTTAGTTTTACGCCACACATAGCATTTTGCATTAAGGCCAAAAAGTTCAACTTTGGTCTCATCTGACCAGAGCACCTTCTTCTACATGTTTGCTGTGTCCCCTACATGGCTTGTGGCAAACTGCAAACGGGACTTCTTATGGCTTGCTTTCAAAAACGGCTTTCATCTTGGCACTCTTCCACAAAGGCTAGATTTGTGGATTACACGACCAATAGTTGTCCTGTGGACAGATTCTCCAACCTGAGCTGTGGATCTCTGTAGCTCCTCCAGAGTGACCATGGGCCTCTTGGCTGCTTCTCTAATTAGTGTTCTACTTGTCCAGTTTAGGTGGACGGCCATGTCTTGGTAGGTTTGCAGTTGTGCCATACTCCTTCCAACAGTGCTCTGTGAGATGTTCATAGCTTGGGATATTTTTTTATAACCTAACCCTGCTTTACACTTCTCCACAACTTTATCCGTGACCTGTCTGGTGTGTTCCTTGGTCTTCATGCTGTTTGATCACTAATGTTCTTTAACAAACCTCTGAGGCCTTAACAGAACAGCTGTAGTTATTCTGAGGATAAATTACACACAGGTGAACTCTATTTACTAATTAGGTGACTTCTGAAGACAATTGGTCACACTGGATTTTATTTTAAAGTACAGGGGGGCTGAATACAAATGCACACCACACTTTTCAGATTTTTATTTATTGAAAACTAAGTATCATTTTCTTTTCACTTTACAATTAATTGCTACTTTGTGTTGGTCTATCACATAAAATACATTTAAGTTTGTGTTTGTAATGTGAAAAAATGTGGAAAAGTTCAAGGGGTATGAATACTTTTTCAAGGCACTGTAGATCAGAAACCACTCATGTAAAGACAAAATAAAAATGCCCCTTCCTAACGGTCTGTTATTGCATATACTGGTCACACTAAATAATTGTATTTATTTAACATAATATTACACAAATGGAACTATTTATTTATTTGGGTTTTTATGCCATGTTTAACACGTCATTTAATGGCAAAATAAGTATTATGTTTCTATTTTAACTTGTTTTTATATTTTGGTTCATTTTATATTTTACACAAAAGGAACTAAAATAAAAACACAGTATATTTTAGTAAACACTATTCTAATTATATTATCACCCATGAGAAATTACCTGCCTACCTGGTAACTCAATTGATCAGTTGCCCAAATTACTACGGCAAGCCAAGACAGGTTTATTTCAGCCACCCCTGTAGAACGCTCTATAAATTTTAAAATTAAATTGAAAATCTTTTCAAGCCAAGTTTCTACAGGAACACAACAATCTATGATACACTGAAACTTCAGAGCAATTCCTAAGGATCTAGGAGATCAGGACAGTAAACCATAGTCAAAGCCATTTTTATACCTTAAATCTATATCTAAATCTTCAATAAAATTCTAAACAACCCAGTCAGGCAGATTCCAGGAAAACCATCTAACGAACTGCAAACCTCACCATCCTCAGCTAAGGTCAGAAATGTCTTCTCAACATGAGAGACACTGGATCACATCAATCACATCAATGCTTGTCTTAACATAAAAAGCACACACCGATAATCCTAAAAGCTTTAAGGATCTCCTGACAAATCAACGTTTTAACAAATTAAAACTAGAGTCGTAATACATTTGGCAAAAAGCAAGTGAATCACCTCTCTGTTGTTTCACTGCATATGAAATCACATGAAATGAGTTTCTGTGCATATTTAGCAGTAAGAGAACCTACTTATGGGTCACTCTGAGGGAAAAAAAATCTTCCGATGGAAACATTCTCAAGCAAATAAGGATCTTGTACGCTTCAAGTGACCCTGAAAAATGATCAACGTGCAGCACACATGCACTCCGACACATTAAGCCATTTAAATGTGTCCCAATGTCAGCCATTATGCTGAAGGCCAAGTATCAGTCATACATAGCAGACAGCCCAGACATTCAGGCCACACTAATGGAGCCTTTTGTCATGACTCACTGACTGCAAGCTTCAAACTCATAACTTATCATTTTGACTCTGCATTGAATGTTTTATGCTTATTTGTATAACCAGAGCAAGTCATGTCACCAATGCGCACTAGACTATACAGAACCACATGTCAGACATAAATTTACATTCATGCCATTTAGCAAATCCTTTATTCCAAAGCAATTTACAAATGTGATGTGGTGCGAGAAATGCAAGCAATCAGAGATTAAATGCCTTGCGATAGTGGCAATTTGGTAGTGGTGGGGCTTGGACCAGCAACTATAACTACCACTGCACCTTCTTTATTGAAAGAGTGGGATGCATATAGAATAACAAATGCATTTATTTATTTATTTATTAGGATTTTAATGTTTGATTACATTCATGACAGGACAGGTAATTACTGGTTACACAAGATTTACCAGTTCAAGTCTTCAAAGTCAAACACAGTCGTGGACAATTTCATATCTTTAATTCACCTCACTTGCATGTCTTTGGACTGTGGGACAAAACCAGAGCTCCCGGAGGAAACCCACGCAATCAAGGAGAGAACATGCAAACTCCACACAGAAAGGACCCGGATCGCTCCACCTGGCAACTGAACCCAGGACCTTCTTGCTGTGAGGTGACAGTCCTACCCACTGAACCACCGTGCCGCCCTTTCTTTAAATAAATAAAATCACTTTTTACAAAATGTGTAGTGTTTGACTCTGCCATTTTACATTGCATAATGCTTTCTTTAAATATTTGATATATTGTAGTGCCACACTAGTCCCCTACATTAAAAAGAATATTTCACATACAGAACACTGCCTGAACACATCTTTGCCTCATAATACAGCTGCCAACACAGGGTTCATTGTATTGACATGTTTGGGAATGCATCCAAAAGTTGCTTTGACGGTAAAGTGGTGATATTTTGAGATCACAGCACAGAAGATAAAAATTATTAATGTCATTTCTATAGTTCAGTGAGAGGGGGGCAGAAAACACAAAGACATCACCTGTATCCGCTTCAAAGCGATCTCTGTGTTTTAAAGTGCTCTCACACAGCGCGTGAATTACAGCTGTCCCATTCACCAACATGCTGCTTTGATTTATCTGCACCTGTGAGCAGGTCTGTGAAAAACAATTACAGCATCATCGTATTTTTAGATTGACGTGTTCGCTTCAAGGCACTCGGGTGGCACAGCGGTCTATTACGCTAGCGCACCACCACTCGAACATTCCAGGTCTGAATCTCAGTGGTGCTATCGGCCAGCGGACATAGACAAGTGTTTCCCAGTGGAACCGGGCCTGTCGTGACCCTGACCAGAATAAAGAGGCTATTGAAAATGATATGACAGCGTTTGATTCACAGCTCCTACTGTGCCTAAGCATTACATTATTTTGAGGTTTATTCTAACTACTTTTGCAGTACATTTTTGCAGCTCTGCAACTTTGTGGGTCCTGATGTAGAGCACATTGTTTTCACAGTAAGTGCAGTCCTTCCACCTTAAGACCAACACATCTGTCAAAGTGATATCGATTCTTGAAGCTGTTTGGGGGATTTTTGTACTTGATTTTTTTTAATGAGCCAGCATGGATTTATAAATGTGTTAGAGTGAACATGCTGATCCTCCTTCTCTGTCAGATCATTCAACAGAGCCATACATCTTAAACAGATTTTATTCATGGAGCATTTGAAATGCCATCATCTCACCCACCATCTTCAATATGTGAGGAGTCAAAATGTCAGTCCTCCCTTTCCAACACTGAGAGGCTGAGAGATCAATTTATCCTACAGAATCAGCCAGCACTTTACAAAGATTGGTGCTTATTAATGCATTTATTTAAACAATTTAGTTAGTTTTTCCTTAATGTCTTCAGTTCTCTCAGAAATATTCACCATAAAAGCTAAGTAAAACACTTAATTGATCATCTTTATGCACAGTGTTTGTTAGTGTCTTTTAGATGGTCTTTCTTTTTCAACATGGGCCATTACACAAGACGAGCTGGACAGGGCCATGGAACAACATCAACCCAGCAGCAGGATTGATAACCTGCCAGAGTTGGCAGGTCCTCCACTGGCACCCCGTTCTCTTCGCAGATGAGAGTAAATTTACACTAAACACATGACAGATGTGAAAGATGGTGGTGAACGAATGCTGCCTGCAACATCATCCAGCATAAGCGATTTGGCGATGGGTCAGTGATGGTCTGGAGAAACTAGAAGGGATTCTCAGAGCTACTGTCAAACCTTATATTGGTGCTGGACAATGCCCAGGCTCATGTGACCAGAGTGTGTAGGCAGTTACTTGATGACAAAAGCATTGATGCCATTGACTGACCCTGACATTCGCAGAACCTAAATCCAATTGAGAACCTATGGGACGTTTTGTATCAGTCCATTAGATGCCACAAAATAACACCACAGACTCTCCAGGAGCTCACTCGTGCCCTGATCTAGGTTTGGGAGAAGTTCCCCCAGGACACCATCCAATGAGGAATCACCTCCTTGCAACAACCACTCCTACCGCTTGGTCTAGTGGTTGACACAAACAGCAGAAAATGAGTGTGTTCGATTTCCATTTAAGACTGCACGACTGGCCAGTGTTTATTTGTTTGATTAATTCCTTATATATATATATATTTTTTTTTTCCTTCCCCAATTTTTATCCCCCAGTCTAGTCGTGTCCAATTACCCTGAATGCGTCCTCTATACTGATTCGACCCTTCACCGCTGACTGAGGATGCCTCTCAACTGACATGCGCCCCCTCCGGTACGCACAGTCAGTACAGACTGCATTTTTCACCTGCATGAGTCGAGTTCATACACTTGACGAGCACTGTGCACGGAGGGCCACACCCCATCAGCATTATTCCTCAGCCCTGTGCAGGCCCCATCAGTCAGCCAGCATGGGCGGCAGTCGCACCAGTTATGAGGACCTATGATCTGACTTTCTTACCCTCTAACCCTGAACACAGCCAATCGTTTTTCATACTGCCGCCCAGCCTAGTCGGAAAGGCAGAGCTGAGGTTCGATACGATGTATTCGAAACCCCAACTCTGGTGAGCTAGCGTACTTTACCGCTGCGCCACCTAAGCGGCAGTTTGTTTAATTCTTAACGCCATGTCAGCTGCTTTGGCTATTATCATGGCTAAATAACAGATTCAGTCTTTAAATATCAAAGTAGGGGGTCGATTTGCTTTCTTTACTTGTGTGTATAGTGGTTAGAGTGTTTGTGTAACTATAAGAGTGTAGAGTTTATTTGTTTTTTCATAACTTGGATGGCGTTTAAGAGCTAGTGCTTCTAAGAATTTAAGCAGTTTTTGCGAGGGTGACTGACCAGTGTAAAAAAAAAAAGGCCAGCGGCTTCACACGTGTCGGAACATGCGGCAGAGAACTCCTGATATATTGCACTACTCAACATCCCAGTATTTACTGTTACCAGTTAGCTGTTTTCCTGATGGCAATCAATATATCCAATCAAAGTGTTTAATTAAGGCAACTATTGTAATGGTGAAACTAAGTGAGCAGTGTAAGCAAAGTATTTGAATACAAATAGAACAAATTAAACATTAGATCTTGTTTAGTCAGGCAACACTGAATATGTAAATTAAAGACAAGGCTTGTTAACCAAGTCAATTTGAGACTACAGCTGCGTGGAAACTACTGTATAGGAGTACAATAAAGATGCCACTACACAATGACCTCCTAGTGACATCCTGAGCTTAATATGTACTTAATTCCTTTTACCGTGAAAACTAAACCTCACAGATAAGATTCCTAATTCATTCTAATTTTATTATTTTAAAGCAAAACTAGGGGGGGGAAAAACCTGCTCCACTTAAGCATGCATGTTACATTTCCATTTCCTGATCCTCCCCTATTGTTTCAGTTATACAGAAAAAACAGTATTAACTATGAAAATGCTGAAGCATGGTTTGATGGCATCATTTTTCAAAGGAAGTGCTTCTACTTTCCAAAATAGAAAGAGCACATAAATAAATTTAGGACCACAGACTAAAATAAATGAGCATAGTTAAAATTTTATATTTCAATGACAACAGATCTGACCACTACTTAGTAACTGATGCTTAATTGCCAACCTTTTAAATAGCACGGAACAGACTGCTGCAAACTGGTTCTAAAGGGGAGGCAGGGTTTGTGTCATGGAGCGTTTTGTGCACCACTGATGCGCACATTTTTTTTAATTAAGGGGTTAATGATTTATACATCTTTTGTTCTATGATTACATTTTATATACAGCTCTGAATTTTCTTCACACTCCATCCATGACCTCTAAATTTTAGCTAAATTCAGTCCAGATCACTGGTTACCAACTCATCACTCATTCTCATTACTAGGACAAAGACTTAATTTTCCTTCTTTTTAAGCTCTGGGACTTTAAAACTGGAAGGGTTTCCAAACTTTTTAGTGCAGCATTACATAATACAAGAAAAAAAATCATGTAAGTCATTGGAAACAGCTATCTAACCAGTAATCACAATAATTTGTATTATAAGCTAAAGTTTAGGCCAAATGTTTTGTTCATTTTTCACCAAATGCACAGATCTTTTTAGGTGCAAATGTTTGTCAATAACATGAACTGTTGAGGCCTGTGTAAGTTAATACACCTGCTAAGAGTACATTTACATTTTCAGCATTTAGCACACGCCTTTATCCAAAGCGACTTACAATACAGTTACAGTATACAGTCTAAGCTATTGGGGGTAAAGGCTGTGCTCAAGGGCCCAACAGCAACAACCTGGTAGTGGTGGGGCTTAAACCAGCAACCTTCTGATTACCAGTGCCTTAACCACTAGGCTACTACTAGTATATGGAAAGATTTACTCCAACACGAATGAATTCATTCCAATTATAGATTGGGTACACTTAACAATCTGATGCAAATTTCAGTTTACATGCACACTACAAGTAATCGGATCCAAAACGATGTACTATCCAAAACAATGTACTACTTGGTGTATACGTTACCATGACAACAAGCAACATGTCTAGTCAGAGTAATTTGTTCTATAGTTTGTGTGAACCCACCGTCTCAAATACTTATTTACGCTTTACGCCCATCCATCCTGCTATTTTTTTAAGTTTGCAACATAAACTTCGGCTTTTTTGCAGACCAGTTTTTCCACTATGTTATGTTGAATTTTGTAAACCAACGCTATAATGCAAATGCACGTGCGCAGAACTGAAAATTAAACTTTCAGACTGGGAATGTAATCAGATACAGGTGTTTACTTGGCTATTATTCTTCTGTTTAACAGATTATTTCAAGAATTTCCCAACTCATTCAATCAGATAGAAATTGTATTCAGAATGGCCTTAATCAGACTAGTCTATTCCAATTGAGATGTATACATGGATGTATACTACTCTAATTGAGCTATTAGTTGGATTATTAACGGATTATGTACACGTGGCTACTGTTTTTTACCTTTTCAAGGTTCAGCATCTCACTTAGCCAGGTGATCAGAAAAGGCTACATACTTCAGTTCTTTGGTTGACCATGTAACCATGCAGACACCCTGCTGACTGGAATGCAGCCAGCAACCAGAAGGCCTGACTGCAAGCACAAGACTGCTGTGACTCAAATCTACATCCTTAATAAATGGTGTATTTGTACATAACAGGAATTTGGCCAAGAAAGTCATCTCTGGAATTTTAATGAAAAACACAATTTAAAAGAACAGACAGACGCTCAGAGAGACTGACAGCAGGGAGAAAGAACACTATTATGGAGGGCTTGAATCTCAGCCACAAAAGACATGTTGCTTCTCCTGAGCCTCCTGTGATTTACACTGTGCTTTTTCGACCCCTCCTTCGCTGAATGGAGCCAGCATGGCACTAAGAATCTCCATCTGTCTCCTACATGTAGGGGGCCGCTGACTCCGGCTGCTTCATTTTCTGTGTGTCAGAGTTATCAAAGAGATATTTAACTCTGTAACCCCAGATGCATCCCACCGCAAGCTAAAGAGCAAAAATCTGAGCTATAAAGACATTTTTGCAAAGCTACACATGGTATGTTGTCATTGAACCTGATGCCAAATGGGCCTGTGGTAGCCTAGTGGGTAGGGCTTTGGGCTATCAACCGGAAGATTGGCGGTTCAAATCCAGGCTCTGCTATGTAGCCACTGTTGGGTCCTTGAGCAAGGCCCTTAACCCTGTCTGCTCCAGGGGCGCCGTAAGTTGGCTGACCCTGCGCTCTGACTAGGGCTGCAACTATCGATTATTTTTGTAATCGAGTATTCTATCGATTATTCCAGCGATTAATCGAGTAATCGGATAAGAAATACTTTTGCTTTAATTAAGAGCAAACATAAATGGGTGATTCTTTAATTGGGGGAACTTCCCTAGGTTATAAATATGTGTTAAAAAAAATACTTTATTACAAAACAAATATTTTAGGTATTAAAAAGATCATTCATTGCATTACTAAAAAATTACATACCAAAATAATGATGATTTCCATTTTTTATGATGATTTAAACATCAATATTTCACTACTTTGGCCTTGTCCCCAACCCAGACTTTAATAACTTAAAAAGAAACCTTTTTTTTCATATTTGTACAACCTATGCATATTTTTGAGCAATATATTACTGTCCCCAGCATCATAATCATTACAGCAACAGTGTATGGTTTCTGTAGGGAATCTTTTATAGGTAACGCTCTCTCTCTCTCCATTCTGCAGTCCGCGCTATCAAATATCGGCTCCGTTTCAAATCGCTACTTTAATACTAAACAGTACACTGGTGCAGCGAGTGTGTACAAATAGGTGAAAAGTACCCGGATTAAGTACTGTTTAAGTGTGAGATTTGGGACGCAGCCCTCGGCTTCCTCACGTCACACAGCGTGAACGCGAGGTGAAAGTCCGTGCGGAACACCGTGAGCTGTATATCGGTGTATTAAAATAAACGATTTCTCGATGCTAAAAATTTGAATCGATGATTTTTAGTAATCGAATTACTCGAGTTACTCGAGGAATCGTTTCAGCCCTAGCTCTGACCCCAGCTTCCAACACCAGCTGGGATATGCGAAGAAAGAATTTTATTGTACTGTACATCTGTATATGTATATATGACAAATAAAGGATATATATATATAATTTCAAACTAATTACTGCACTGGAGGGCAATATTAAAAACAGTACACTGTAAGATACTGCCTTTCCAAACATTGATCTTATAGGACTACAGAAAGAGGATAAATTAACATGTACGAAATGAAAATAAGAAATTAGATAAATTACACTGTCAATTATGATACTTAAGTAGCTTAAAGATTCGCAAAATTCATCCTCCACTCAACCTTCTGCTCAATAAAGAGCACATTGCTAAATGATCTGAATACAAGCAGCCTGTAGTGCTAAATGGGCTTTTTAGTAACTGAAAAGAAACCACAGAATTTTAAGTGGCTTCTGCTTAAAATCCTTCAAACACATTCTGCTGCTGATAATCTGTCTTACTCAAATTTAGAATGCAAACAGCTCAAAAAAGCAAGTCCATCATGCTGCCCTCCCCCACCAACCTGCCGAAGAGGAAATCATAAATATTCAAGTGCCTGTGTTTACATTCTCCTAACTAAGCCATAATTTATGTCCATCTTCATGCTCTTGCTGTGTGTGCTGTGCCCCTGTGTGATGAGTTAGTGCCTAAGGGATGGCTAAAAAAAAAAGAGGCGTTCTGTTATCGGACAGGGACGGGGGATGGGGGGGGTTTAAAATCAAGGTCATGTCTTTTTTACCATGTGTTACCCATGTGATATTGTAAATAACACAGAAACCTACCATAGTACAATACTTTACACATATAAAGCTGTCTACTCCCCAGTCTATAAAAATAACAAATAACTGAACAGATCCTGCCATCCATTTACTTAATCTAGTAACTTGGGAACAGGCGTAATAGTGTGATGCGAATGCATTTTTCTAAAGCTTCAGTTATATTAATTATTCATTTTATGAAATGATCAATTTAAAAGATTGAATGAGCAGTGAAGAGCTTATCTGAACTGTGTGTTTTTTATATTATTTTTGTGAGGTGCCACTGGGATCCAGGGCTCAAACCCACAGCAATGCTGCTGGCTGGTCGGGAGTGTATACAGATATGACTGGCTATGTCTTGGGGGAAAGGGGGGTGATCATTTGTATGAAGTTAAACTGTTTTTGCATTTATTTAAGTTTTATGGGTTTTTTTTCTTTAACTTCGAAGCCTTTTTAAGATTAAAATAATTTAAGTGTCCATTAATTCAAAAACCAGACAGTATTAAGAACAAATGCATTTTATTTTTAATTGTCTAATTTTTATAATCTCAGCGAAATTTCTATTTTGATCTTTTCATTACTGTAATAGCACAGATGTGGTGCTGTTTGTAAGAAAGATGCTGCGTATGTTTTTACTGTTAATATACTCACTAAAAGTATAACAACTATTACTAGACTTAGGTGTAGCTTTTATTGTAAACTTAATTACAATAGGATTGATTGACTCGAAGTCATTTCAGATAAAACTGTGTGCAGATTAAAAGTGTGTACAGGTAAGTCCTGCTACCAGTAGTCTGTAAAATAAAACTAATAACCTAATACCTCAGTCTACTGCCATGACAACTGTTTGTGCAAACAATTCTGAACTGAACGTGTTGTGGATTGTTTAACTGTGTCCTAGTGATGCTGAGAGTATGCCGTTAAGCCCCGTCTAGTCCCACTCCCAATTCCCATTTCAACACCTCTATATAGTGCTGCAACAACTAATCGATTCCGTTATGGATTAGTCTGCCTATTGTTCATTCATAAATAACCTGGCTAAATATGAACATGCTGATCAATTTTCTTGGTAATGCACTTCAGTTGAGCAACGCAAGCAAGAAAAACTGATTGTAAATACAGAACAAATGAAAAGGATGAGTAGCATCACTGAGAGAATAACAGAGCTGAGATGAGCCATCATATCCCAAATAACACCCTATATTATAAACAGGGAGGTGACTTAGATTTTCACTAATAGTGCGGCTATTATTTAGAGCACACTGTATAGGATAATATGTGCAGACACAGCATATATATTCTGCTCCCTACAGCTCCAGAACAGCACTTACATGCATGTATACTTTGTGCTTATTACTGGCAGTCATTATTTATGGATTGATTATTTGTTGAGGAAGCATATTATTTAAACAGTATTTTAGCCAGTCAAGGTCGTTTGTGTTTTAAATGCCCAACAGCCTGCCAAATTTCTGACAGTGCTGCATCCACAACCCAGACTATGCTGTGTACAGAGGTTTATACAGCAATTTAAAACTTAGTTGTGAAGAATTACGATCCAAAACATTTTGTCACACCTTGCTGTACATTCTGCACAAATTGAATTGCCAGGTAGGACATGACAGAATTGATAACACTGCGGCTGTGCAGCAAGGGTTTCATTATTCAGCACCTGGAACACTTGGGATACAGTTAATAGTGTTGTCGGTTACACTGCTGCCACGCAGTTTGTGCTTGGTTATGCGTTTTGTTTTAGTCTGTATGTGTGTGCGCACCTTATTTGAATTGCATTGCTTTAGACGTTAACATTCAGTAGCCAGCCCCCCTGCATAAAACATCTTCCCACATGCCTGCATATGAATACAGTCGAACTGATGAACATTTTACCCCTTTAAAGCAAAACTAATGCCAAAACGCCAACCATTGTTTGTTTTATTTTAAGTTGTATATTTATTTAGGATGCCCTGTGTTAATTATGCAAGACATTTAGGGGCAGAAAAAAGTGCATGTTACAGTTGAATGAATAAACTTGTCTACACATGCTTTAAATGTTTGAGTGCAACATCTTTTAATATTTCAGTGCACAAAAATATATATTTTCAATGTAATTAAATTGATTAAAATAATTTTGTTAGAAAAATATCTTTTTTATAAAAAATAAACCAATTGCCGCTCAGGTGGCGCAGCGGTAAAAAGAAACACGCTGCAACCAGGGCTGGATTCTAAGAGCGTGGTATCGAATCCAGCCTTGCTTTACCGGTTCGAAGCTGAGTGGCTATATGAGCAACGATTGGCCGGTTGCTCATGTGGGGGGTGGGACAAAGAACCGGATGTGGGTCTCTCTCTGTCAGAATGCGATTGCGTTCTCTGCCGGCTGATTGGAGGCGCTTACACAGAGATGGGAGAGGGTGCCCTTAGGGTGTGTCTCTCCGCATGCAACGCTAGGTGGCGCCAAACTCGTCAATGTGTGGGTGGCAAAGATGCATCTGGCTGCTGTTCGTGTTTCGGAGGGGATACGGGTTAGCTTCAATCACCTCCGTCAGGGCAGGGTTCGGCATAGACAGAGAGGAAGCACGATGCTAATTGAACAATTGGATGCGCTAAAAAGGGGAGAAAAAGGGGTAAAAATGTAATAAAAATAAAAAAAATAAACCAATTGATGGATTCATCAAAAAAATAATTGACAGATTATCATTTTGCAACACTAACTGTATATGTAAAATGCAGAGCCTGCATACTCTTTCCTTAAGTATTTAATAATGATTCAATTAAAATTACATACTAACCCAAATCACTTATTAAATACATAAATAGAACATTGTAAACTGGCAGATTTAAAACAAGCATTGGTAATGATAAAATACAAAATATTTTTTTTAAAGTTGTACAGGCATAAATAAAGTTTTACTTCATCATACATGGTCCAGAATGTCAATCACATTCCAGATCAGTTAGCAATGCTGTAATGTTCCAATTTATTCGATGATGCCACAGAGCCAATGATTGAGCAATTAATACAATCCACTTTCTCAAACTCCCAAAACTTGCCAAAAAAGAGGGTCATTACCTCAATTAACCCTGAACACACACATGCATACACACACACACACACACAAGTAGTTTTAGATGGGAAATTACAATTGAAGATACAAATAAACAGTTTGCATTTGCAATTAATTGTTCTGATATTTGTTTAATAGCCTTTATAAATGTCTAAATAAATTGTGTACATCTTTTTACCATTTCTACCCATAAAATCCATTTTAAAAAAAATGAGAAAATCCTCGCACAAATAAAAAATATTTTCTTTTAAAAAATGTAAAACTATTGGCCACATATTTAAATTAATCTTGCAGTTTAGTTATAGAATAACAATGTAGTCTTGTTTTTTTTCTACAGCATGGATTAAGTTGAAACATTTTGCCAACTATATTTGGCAAACTTAACCTGCTTAAACTTGACTTAAAACTTAAGTGCAACACAAGGGTTTCCTTTCCAATCCAATATCCTGCTCACTTTTTTTTTTTAATGCAAACCAAAATAAAGATTTACAAACATTTAAGTCCCTGTAAAAATTTCTTGATTGCATAATTTTTCTGAGCCACATAAAGCATCAGAATTTTGCTGTTTAAGGTTTAAAGAAATATATGGAGCCATTTGCTCAGCGCAGTGGATCATGTACTTTCAGTTTTAGAAAGTCTATGAGCCGAATATGACACACCTATTAACTAGAGTTCCTGTGATTTACTGTAATTATGAGCAAAATATTTGTTGTTTAACACTGATGTTCACTGGTGTTCTTACCTTATTCAAGTACTACACAATAATTATTTAGGCTAATACAATACAAAAAACATGCAATGCAAAAAAATGAAAAGTCAGCTGAGAACAAACTAAAATCTGTTACTGGATTTTTTTTCATACAACAATTAATTATTAGCTGAAATGTCATAATCCCGACCTGCCCAAACATTAGGGCTCACAGCTGGGTAAAGCAAAGCATATCACCTCCTGCCTTCATGTTTAGCCTAATTAAACCTTTTGCAGTGGAATAAGTGGGGCCTGTAAGGGTGCATTGTATGGGGCACAAACAATCTGGGTCACTAAGTTTATTGGGCCACCAATATTGAAAATGGCTTCAGTTTACAACCATTGCAAATTTGTAGATCCAATAAATTCACCACATGCTTGTCCAGTCTCAATCATTCTTCAGAAACAGTCACAACGCATATGCAACTTTATAGTGATATTATAATCAATTGGGGCATTATTTTTGCACTGGTCATTATAGGATACTCAAAAAGAGCCTCACTGCACTGTTGTATTAAGTGTTATCTTTCACCAGCACATGGACACCTGAAACAACAAGATTTCTCCTCAAGCCACTTTCACATGCCTGCCACTACACTGAGGGACTTGCTTTAAGATTGGATAGTACTGCAAATCTGAGACATGATTCTTTGCCACTCATAGGTGACCGTGGACGGTACACACACACACACACACACACACACACACACACACACACACACACACACACACACACACACACACACACACACACACACACACACACACACAACTAATATCATGGGGGGGGGGAGAGGGGGAGGGGGGGAGAGGGGGGGGGAGGGGGGGAGAGGGGGAGGGGGGGGGGGAGAGGGGGAGAGAGAGAGAGAGAGAGAGAGAGAGAGCAAAAAAAGCGCGCTTCAAAAGCGGCCTGCAAACACAAACTTGTTCCTACCTCAGACAGAGATGCTTTTCCTGTCTTCTCTCCTTCTGAACCACAATTTCACGTCGTTTTTGTTTTTCAACCTGTTATTAAATCTGTCTCCAATACAAGGTTATGCAAACCTGGAAAATATGACAGAAATGTAACGCGCCGCGTATTAAAAACGCTCACAACTCCATTAGTTGGTCAGCAGGAGAGGTTAGTGGTCAGTGGTTTGGAGTGTAATGGCGACGCTGTGGTTTGAAGCTGCAGTGTTTGATGATATCCATTAGTAGCAGCAGTAGAACTGAATGTGTGGAGATTTGTTTCTGCTTTTCTTTCTGTCTGTGTGTGTGTGTGTGTGTGTTTGGAAGAGGAGGAGCTGTACACTTGAATGAGCTTCCCACCCTCGCGCCTCCTCATCTGCTTCGCTGCACAACAAACCAGTGGGCGGGGACTGTTCATGTGGGCGGGGACTGTTCATGTGGGCGGGACCAAACCGCTCTGCAGCCTTTCCACTGGCTGAATTTCCAATAGACTCCCCTATATTTGTACTGTACCCTATACATACAGTATCCCCTCATACACTCACATAATAGTTTTCCTTTTGAGTCTACAAAAACAATTCCTAATGCTTTTTTAACAGACAAAAAAGAAACATGTCTATTATGGAATGTTAAAGAAACATCCAACCAAATAAGAAAATTAAACCTCAATCCACAATACACAATAATGAAGTTATCTAGGTTAATTATAACCTGTTTTGTTTTTGGTCTGTTTATACTCTATGTATTTGGAGTTGATTATTTCTGGCCATCTAAACTGTATCTCCAAACTTTCTTTACTTCTTCACTTTACCTCCTTAACTGTTAGAGCAGCTTGTTTGTTTACACTGCTCACCCATTTGATACAGTGGCGGCTCCTGCGAAATCTCTCGGGGGGGGGGGGGCAATTGTTGCCATGATGGCCAAGGTGACCCATTCAATGGGTAAATTAAAGCTTAAAGAATTAACATCTTAAGTCATCTGCCAGTTTGCCCTCACAAATAGCTTTGAACATGGATAGAGACCAGCTTTACCATTAATCATAAAATGAAGTAAAGCCTTCACACTAACAATTTAATTCAGTCTTCATCAGATAGCATTTTATTTTAGGTGCAGCTGATCCAGAATAAAGATTGGCATCGGGGCTGATGTGCAATGAATAAAGAAGTACAATTAAACAATCACAATTCACACTTTAAAAATTATTTTACTTTTCTATGTAATTTACTTGTAACTTATATGATTCCCCCCCCTTTGTAGATACTTGCTTGATGTTTAAATTTGGTCTGGGTGGCCCTAATTCTTAATTTGCTAATTTATCCTGATTACTACGACGACTGAACGGCATTTCCCTTAATGACACGATGGAGTTGCTCCGAACTGAGGTAATGGTAGTCATGGTGACGAGATCGCAACACTAGGTTATGTGTGACGCAAGCACGTAAGGCGAGCCCTCCCGGAATCCATTCAGATTGAATTGCAGCGCCTGCAGTTCGAAGAAAAGAGCCTTAACATGAGAGTCTATGAGAGCAATCTGGGGGTGCTGTACGGAACACAACTCGACGCTGATTGGACTACGATATTCAGAGGCAAGACAGACTGTCCAGAACAGTCACAGCTGTGATAGAAAAATTTCTTCCCTATCACCCTTTGGTGGTGCGTCGCCCGATCGCCCTAAGGAACAAGCCGCCCCTGATTTGATTGTAGAGTTTATCTGTGTCCGATTGGTGTAAAGTTTGATTGGTGTAAACATTTCACTTTACCTCTTTAACTGTTAGAGCAGCTTGTTTGTTTACACTGCTCACTCATTTGATTGTAGAGTTTATTTGTGTCTGAGTGGTGTAAAGTTTGATTGGTGTAAACATTTCACTTAACCTCTTTAACTGTTAGAGCAGCTTGTTTGTTTATACCCCTCATCCATTTGAGCAGGGAGTTTATCTCTGTCTGATTGGTGTTTGATGTTGGCTGGCAGGGGCTGTGGATTACGTTAACTCAAAGAGGGCATGTACACACACTTTTGCCCTTTTCATGTTTAAAGCAGACGGCACAGTGGCAAGTGGGTAGCTCTGTCACCTTACATCAAGAAGGTTCTGGGTTGATTCCTAGGTGGAGCAGTTCAAGTCCTTTCTGTGTTGAGTTTGCATCTTCCTGTGTCTCCTCCCACAATCCAAAGACATGTAAGTTAGGTGAACTGAAGAAACAAAATTACTCATGACTGTGTTTGACATTAAACTTGAACTGATGAATCGTGTTACCTGGAACTACCTGTCCTGTCACGAATTACATTAAAATCCTAGTAAACAAACATGTTAACAGCGACATTTATAATTATTTATATTATTTTACTAAATGTTTGTCAAAAAATACATCTTTTTAAATAGCAATCATATGACATTAATACAATTTATAGCATATTTTACAATCTACAATCTGTTCAAACTTTTGTAAGGTGTACCAGGTATGCTCTCTATGATTATGATGTGCCCTCTAAAGCAAAAAATGCAATAATTTGTCATATTGAGCACCTTTCCAATATAAAAGGGTGTCGTTATGAAGTGCCCTCTATACTGTCCCAAAGGGTGCCTTTTCCATTATAGAAAATAGAATGTAGTGCTGTATAGGGTACTCCTACAGGTGGGAAAACATGATGAAGTGTCTAGTTAGGTGCTCCTTTAATTCAAAATCATTTCCAGTTTAAATGTTTATGGTGAAGGTGGTGTAAAGTAATCACAGTGATGTATTTTTCATCAATGGCTTTATCCTTGCCAGGGGACCAATCCATTGCAGGGCTTCGGCCACCCCCTACACTGACATAGCCAATCATGGCTGGCCGATAGCACTGAGTTTAAATCTCAGCGGTGGTGGACTACTGTAAAAGGCTGCTGTGTCACCCAATTGCCACAGATTGCTGTACTGATGGCAATCAACGTATCAAACAAAATTTCACCTTTAAACAAACCAATCATTGTTCTTCTATCTTACTGCCATAAAGATTATTTTAGCTAGAGACAATCATCATTTATTTACTTTAATTTAGCACTTATTCCTGGCCATCTCAGGTCTAATGCAACCAGGAAAATCTGGGCTCAAGGCAAAAACAAACCCTGCGCAGGCACCAATTAATCATAGGGCAACACACACTTACACAAAAACACACATAGGCAAATTAGAATAGGAAATTCACCCTCTGCATGTCTTTCCTTGCGGATTGAACTACTGTACATGGCCGAAACTCTAAATGATACACATTTGAAAATCATGTAATAAAAATACATAAAATGTTAACATTTAAAAACAAATATAAAATCTTTTAATTCATTAATTCATTTTTGAGAGGATGTCTGATATTAAATGGTTTTTTTTCTGTATGTTTCTGGTACTCATGGAGATTTAGAGTTGTGTACTGGATAGGTGTCACAATGAGATCTATCATATTATGGCATGCATAGAGCTGTACAGTTGAGAAGGTTGAAGAAAATACATGAATAGGTGATGAAGAGGTTAGCGACAAATTTATGTTAAAGAGAAAGAAGCAAAATTAAGAACATGATTATGAAATTCCATTTATTCAAGGATTCATTTATTTAAAGAGCCATAAATAAATATTTCTAAATATAAATAAATAATGAATAAATATTTCATTAAAATCGCATGTTTGTAACACACTCTTGTTTCTCTTCATATTGTATAAATCTTTCACCTTTTACTAAAATTGCATGTTTGTGTTTTTATTGTGTATTTTGCAGTCTGTGTGTTTTTGTAGACAGTAAAATGTTCAGTTCAGTAATTAATACAGTTAGTAAAACCTTTAAGAAAAGTCTTATCTTGTGTAAAGCCAATAAAAGCTTTATCTTTAAAAATGAACTATGATCTATTTCCAAGCCCTTTAACACTATTTTTCAACTTGTGGACTGACTGCATATGAACAGAAGAACTACATATTTAAAAGTGTAGCCTAAAAGGGGAAAAAGAATCCACTTAAATGAATGATAAATGTCAATGCTTGCAAAAATGCTTTTAAATAACCCAGATAAAATAAGAAAGGTCAGCTGGTATAAAAACTGTGCCAGATCCACTATGGTGACCTCACAGGAATAAAAAAAAAAAAATAATAAATAAATAAATAAAAAAAATAAAAAATAAAAAAAATAAAATAAAAAAAGTGAAGGACAGTGATTAAGTTGATAAGGCTAGGTTTATGTCTGATTGCTATTTTTGCTTATTTATCTATTCTAATGTGACTGCTCTAGATCTGCTCTTATTAGACATACACACGTTACTATTAATACCCCTGTCTAGGTCATTACAGGTCTTATTTTACAACCTTTCAACATTCTTACTTATTTAACATGCAACATGTTTAGCTTCAAGTACTAGATCTTTTACTAATTACAGCTAATCTGCTACTCTTTTATTATATTCTGTGCAATAACTTAAGTGTTTAACACCAGGCATTTTATTTATTTATTACACCGGTACCTCATCACTGCAAATTATGTGCAATATTTCCTACTAGTGTGTAGTGTATATATTTTTTACTTTACTTAACGTGTATTTTATGTCTGTTTACAATGTATGTGCAATAGTGCTTTTTTATTTTATTATTTTGTATTTTTTTTACTTAATGTATATCTTTTTTAAAACTTAATGTATATTTTGTCTTGAATATGCTCTTTTTCTTTCTTGTTTTATATTCTGCACATTGGAGCTTGGGAAACGCAATCTCGTTCAGCTGTGCACTCCTAGCTGTATAGTCTGAATGACAATAAAGTTCACTTTGACTTTGACTAATCTACTTTTGGACCTGAGGGAGGAACCCTATTTACACAACAGTGCAATAAAAATTTGAAAGATACTTTATTATTCAAATCTAATGAATGATTGTTGTTAATGTTAAATTAAATTAACATATATTTTTGCTAGACAAAATTGTATAAAATGGTTATTTGAAGCCTATTGTGAATAATATTTCATTGCCTCCTAGTGGAGATATATAGAAACTTCTCATGCAGCATATGTGTACAGTATTTAAGTCTCCATCTACTGTATATCTATTTATCTACATCTAGCCATATTTATCCATGCTGCGGTCTTTCTTTGTGTGTCTGCTTATGTTTCACTTTATTAATCCATCCATCTGTTTATGTTCATTCATTTTAGGTGTAAGTAAGGCCCCTGTTTTCTCAGTGTGGGGTATGTGTGTGAGATGTGAGGGTAACAGATTTGTGGATTATGCAATTATTTTATTAACTTACATTCAACATGTAATGTGACATTGATTTAAAACTTTCTCCAATAACAAAGCCATGTATCTATTAATTCTTACAACGAAAACGTTCAATGTATGATTTATAAATACTGAAAAAACATAATAATAATAATTTACTAATACAAAAGCAGAGAACACACTTTTCTTAAAGTCTATTAAGAAGCTTGTAGAGGCTTGCACCATGTTATAGCTGGTTTAGTGAGTGCTGCACAGCAACAAGAATGTGGACGTGGGTTCAGTTCTTACCTCTAGTCACAATATAAGAACTCCCTCAAGGTTTCTCGTGTCTGTGTGGGTTTATTTAGGGTACTTTTTACAACAATATTCAACATTCGTTTGACATTTAGCACTTCTATATCAGTGTTAGAAATACACCTAAGAAACACCTAATACCTACTCATTTTACAAATTCTTACACGGATAAAAATGGACAACACACTTCAATTACAATTTGTACAATGTTAAATTGTACATAACCATTGATCAGCCATAACATTAATACCACCTCCTGGTTTCTACACTCCCTGTTCATTTTATAAGCTCCACTTACCATATAGAAGCACTTTGTAGTTCTACAATTACTGACTGTAGTCCATCTACTTCTCTACATACCTTTTAAGCCTGCTTTCACCCTGTTTTCAATGGTCAGGACCCCCACAGGACCACCACAGAGCAGGTATTATTTAGGTGGTGGATCATTCTCAGCACTGCAGTGACACTGACATGGTGGTGGTGTGTTAGTGTGTGTTGTGCTGGTATGAGTGGATCAGACACAGCAGCACTGCGTGTCCACTCACTGTCCACTCTATTAGACACTCCTACCTAGTTGGTCCACCTTGTAGATGTAAAGTCAGAGACAATCTTTCATCTATTGCTGCTGTTTGAGTCGGTCATCTTCTAGACCTTCATCAGTGGTCACAGGTCGCTGCCCATGGGGCACCGCTGGCTGGATATTTTTGGTTGGAGGACTATTCTTAGTCCAGCAGGGACAGTGAGGTGTTTAAAAACTCCATCAGCGCTGCCGTGTCTGATCCACTCATACCAGCACAACACACACCAACACACCACCACCATGTCAGTGTCACTGCAGTGCTGAGAATCATCCACCACCTAAATAATATGTAGTGACCATTGACCATTGAAGAACAGGATGAAAGCAGGATAAAAAAGTATGCAGAGAAACAGATAGACTACAGTCAGTAATTGTAGAACTACAAAGTGCTCCTGTATGGTAAGTGGAGCTGATAAAATGGACAGTGAGTGTAGAAACAAGGAGGTGGTTTTAATGTTATGGCTGATGGGTGTACCTACTACAAACTGCATTGTTTATATTTATGTTATATGTGCTAATAAGTAAATCTATTAAAGTCTTATATGATTTGATTTGTTAATGTCAAAAATATTGTTATACACACATTAATGTTCCTTTATCTACTGCTAACCTTGTTTCTTTTGAAAAGTGTTTTTAATTTTTTATAATGATTGTATTGTGCAAGTCTCATTTGATTTCATTTATTGAAGGCAAACAATTTTGAATGTTTGAATATTAAACTAACTTTACCGCAGTTCATGTAAATAGACTGCCCTGAAAAACCATGGGTGGTAAAACATTAGAGTCCACAGTGTTGTGCACCCTGAGCAGAATTAAACGGTTAATCAAAACGAGTGAACGATACAAGCTTGTTGCTGTTTGGGTTTAACACTGTATGGAAACTACGGCTAACTCCATATTATTAGTCGTTGCCTACCGTCCAAGTATTAATTCAATTCAAAACGCTTTATTAGCATGACTGTTGAGGAGGTTACAGTATTGCTAAAGCATTGGAAAGATGTTTATATAATTATACAAAACTAAATAACTTTAGGAAAAATATTAAATTTTAAATAATAAAAAAAAGAACATAAAAAGAAAATTAGAATCAAGGCAATTATTATTAGCTCTTTTATTTTGACGGAGTTTGGACCGGATGTGACGTGTAACCACCCCTTAATCGGAGTGTTGTCCTGTCCAGCTGTCGGTTGGAGTTGGAGCTGGTTGGACTGGGTGCTGCTGCACTGTGGGTGATGTGTGTAATGGCGCTGGAGACGAGCTCTAGGCTGAAATATGGAACAGTTTTATCGTTCGCAGTGCTGCTATGTGCTTACTGGCTCCGCTCTCCACACTCAGTGCTGGATGAGAGACTGGGAGCTGTTCTCTCCTCTTTACTCCGAGCTGAACAGAAGGTGCACATGAACGACATCGCCAGACCCAGAGTCGCTATCGGTAACTATCATCTCTACTGCTGTCTGCTCATGCTGCACCATGCAGAAGTCTATACAGGAGCATTTCATCAACCGAAAACCTGAAACACTTATATACTATTGCTTTGCTCTCATTCATGTCGAGTCTCTACTCTTTAGATATACGGGTATTACCCTACCTTAATCCGATTAAAATTGCACTATGTGATTTAGTTGATTTGCAGACCTCTGGTAGAAACTAAATAGTAACCAAAACATTGACTTTGTGAATGACATGTCACTGCCTGGCTGGCCACCAAATTCCAAAGATCACTATCTACACTGCCTATCGATCAGGAGTCTGCTTACTGCGAAATACTTGTGTGGAACTAATTGTTGTTTGCTCTAAAACTACAGCAGTGTCATAGTAAACGAACATACAAGTGATTTAATGTTACAATTCCAGTTGTAATTTTACAGATCTTTCAAGACCAGTAATCAGTAACGTTGTAATTATCTGGACACTTTCATCTCTAACCATTTTATATATACACAAACCACAGTTAGGGATGCATTTTTCTGTTACAATTTCTTTTGACCAATAACCAGATGTAATTACTTAGTTAACTGATAACCAACAAGCTTACAGTGCCCCATCAAAGTGTTAAACAAAGTATCATTCATGCAGAACAGTAATGTGAACATAAACATCACGACTAGTTCAGCGTTATGAATGTTGATTTTAAACAAAGTCTATAGCAAACAGTTTATTCTTCTTCTTCTTGTTCCTTTTTCGATTACGGGGTCGGCATTTCCGGCTTCTCCCCGTTAGGGGTCGCAGGCGGGATTTGGCACATAACCCTCCCTATTTATCCGGGCTTGGGACCGGCACTACAATGCCCTGGTTTGTGCATCTAGAGGCTAGGTGTTTCCAATTAGCCTGGTGGCATGTTTTTGGACTGTGGGAGGAAACCGGAGCACCCGGAGGAAACCCACGCGGACACGGGGAGAACATGCAAACTCCGCACAGAAAGGACCCGGACCGCCCCACCTGGGGATCGAACCCAGGACCTTCTTGCTGTGAGGCGACAGTGCTACCCACTAAGCCACCGTATCGCCCCATAGCAAACAGTTTATTACAAGGGCTAATTAAACATACTGCTCAAATGATCCAGATATGGTCAGTATATTAAAGGACCTCCTGACAACATTATCGTAGTTATTGTGAATTAAGCAGAGTTATACTTTTATACTAGGGCATGATGCAAAATATCCAAATTCTTAAAGTTACACGCAGATCCACATGTGCAGAGATTAACATGCAGCTTGACTCAATACTGACCCTAAACCGGTTGTGATTTTAATATGCAACAGTTCCGTCCTTCAGATATAAATAATATAAAAAGTTTTGAAAAAGCCTGTTTTCCTATTTGAGTTAGAACTGTAGCACTAAGGGTGGATGAAGGTCTCGGTTCGGCAAGAAAACGTGCTCTAGCCCTGCTCTTAATTCAAATGAAGTGTTAGCCAATGCAAATGAATTTAAAGGAGAACCGACGGCATCAGCTGAACAATGCCTTGGAATGTAAATCATGGAGGACTTTACATGAATGGTCAATACCACCGACACAGTCAAGAAGGCTTAGCAGTGTCTCCACTTTCTGAGAAAGCATATCTAGCTCAACCTATCTTTACCACATTTTACACAAAGGGGTCATTGAATTAATCCTGATCACCTGCATCACCATCTGGTTCGAGTACTGCAAAGTTTCTGACTGTAAAGCACACAGTGCATAGAGAAGACATCTGAATAGTTTGTGGGCTTTTCTCTGCTGAACATGGAGGACTATATGAGGATCTATAAGAAACACTGCATTAGCAGAGTAAACAGTATTGCAGATGACTCCACTCACCTTTTTCATGGACTCTTTACCTTGCTGCCCTCTGGCCATAAAAACCGGAGCATCTGGCCCTGCGCTAACACATTGACTATAGCTTCTTTTCTCAGGCTATTAGACTACTTAACACCCATACAATCTAAGACTTCCCATACCCATAAGTTTTACATGCACTTAACATTTAGAGATATTTGCTACTAATGTCAACTTTCTGCTGTACTGTTTATTCCTTTGCTATAATTCAGTTTGCACATTCCTGTAATTCTTACAAAACGTTCTGTTCTGGTCTGTTTTGTCTAGCGTGTATCTACTGTGTTGTGTTCCTCGTGATTGTTGCACAGTGTATGGACTTCTTTGTCAGTTATCAGTTAATCATTAACATCGCCAGTTGGTCTAGAATATCAAAACACTATTATTGTAATCTCTCATTCCCTCGCTCTCTCTCTTTAATGATCAGGCTTTGGTGGCTGTGTGGACATTATTGTGGATGGTGTGACATTACTAAACAAGATCGGACTGAAGCCAGCTGATCAGCCTCTGCACCATGACTATATTGAAAATGCTGAACAGCTTTCCCAGAGCTTTGCCTACTTTTTTGCTCCTGGTGCAGCTTCAGAGTAAGTGAATGTAAAGCAGAGAATAAACTTTATCCTTATGTGATATTTAAAAAAATGTGTTTTTATAGTAATTTTAGAAAAAAACATCTTTATTACTTTGAGGATTTTAAGTGAACATTCTTTAGTCTTGTATAGGCATCATTTCTCTATATATAATTATACCTTAAGACTTCCAGTGTGTGTAGATAACTCATTCTATGACAGTAGTAATGTTTGCTTTACTAAGGCATGATTTTTATGTATTAATGTGTATGAAACACAGAGTTTTCAGCTGTAATTTAAATATGCTTGCACAGAAAAACAGGAACATTATAAATACACTGAGGAGTACCAGCAAGATAGGGCACTATACTCATACATTTTACAGTGATTTTAAACTGGTTTGTTTAAACACGAGTACCAGGACTTGAAGGTTGTGTTCCTTTTTGGTCTGCTTAATTGCTTAAGCTTCATTCTCTTTTCTGCCTGTCTTGCAGGAGGCTTGTGGTGAACGACACACTCTTCAGTCAGCTGGTGGAGGCCTCTCGAGAGTTGCCAGGGAACCGCTGGTCGGTTGGGGGCAACGCACCGGTAATGGCAGGTCGGATGGCCAGTGAAGGTTGTGATGTGCTGCTGGGGGGCAGCTTTAACACAGACTTCAATGAATACCTCTCCAAACATATAACAGGTCAGATAGATATCAGACCTCCTTTGTTTTTGGTCAAAATTCTACTATTAACATGAAACTTTAACTGTAACTATTATATGAGACTATATTGATTTTTAAGTGGGACTTAATTAGTGCAAAAAATGTTATAAATCATTTGTTTTAATAATGTTTAATGCAATGATGGGTCAATAATTACACAATATCCCAGTTTAGCTATATTAAAGGTCTTCCTGGCAACGTTATTGTAGTTAATGTGAAATAAGCAGAATTATAACATGCAGCCGGACTTTATACTGACCCTAAACAGGTTCATTGGTTCAGATTTTAATATGCAACAGTTCCCTTTTGAAAAGCCTTGTTTCCTATTTAAGTTAAAACAGTAGCACTGTACACGTTTGTACCCCAAAGTGGCGCATGTGCACTAAGGGTGGGTGGGGGTCTCAGTTAGCAATACCACCCACACAGTCAAGAATGCTTAGCACTAAGGACACTAAGGAAAGCACATCTACCTCAACCCATCTACAAAGGGGTCACTGAATTATTCCTGATCACCTGCATCACTATTTAGTTTGGGTACTGCAAACTTTCTGACCATAAAGCACAATGTGCTTTTAGTGAAGACAGCTAAAAACACTGCATCTGCAGAGTAAACAGTATTGCAAATGACCCCACTCACCTTGCTTGTATTTTATGTATTTTTTATGTGTTAATGTGTATGTATTTTTAGCTGTAATTTAAATATGCTGGAACACACCTCATTTGCCGAGTCAAATACTTGCCTTTCCTGCTTGCACAGAAAAACAGGAACATTATATACACACTAAGGAGTACAGGCAAGATAGGGAACTATAATCAACATTATACAGTGATTTCAGACTAGTTTATTTTAAAGGTCAAGAGTTTAATAGTTACACAATATTCCAGTTTAGGTATAATAATGAGATTATTAATTATCATTTTCTCCTGTTGGTTGACTCTTTTAAATGTAGACAAATAACATTAACATTTCTTAATAGAAATCTTTTGATATTGCTACTGTTGCTTCTGATCTTGCACCAGATTGATCTTTGTTGTACAAAGCTGTTTTTGTATTATATTACAGTATGTGTTTGTGCTTTGTAGTGGCTGGTAACACAGTGGAGGAACCAGATATACATCTAATCCTGGAGTATCCCTCTGGTTCTACTTGGGGACCATACATCTCTCGAAGGGCCAACAGGTTTGTAGCCCTTTACCTGTTAGGAATTAAATAAATTATGTTCATTTTAGGGCTTATGCCTGAAGACTTTAATCCAGGCAGTATTTAGTGCTGCTTAGCATCACTTATGTATTGATTTTGTTCACTGTTAACAGGTACATTGTCCACAGCGATGACCACAACCCGTACTTAGACTCTATGTATGAGTTTGAGAAGAAGCTCCATAGCTTTAAGCCTGACCTGCTGGTGGTGGGAGGCCTTCAAATGATGGACAACTTTCCTTTTAAGCAAGGTGAGCTTAGTAAGCTAGATGTTAACGAGATTGTTTTATGATGTGGATAGGGAAAAAGTCAGTATAAAAAACCTGTAAGATACATAAAATGAATGTGATCTCAGTCCTATCCACACAAAAGACATTTAATCATCTGTATCCCTACATGAATGTATTTGCATTAATTAATTAATTAATTAATTCATATTGATGAACTGCTTTATCAGGTCACAGTGAATCTGAAGCCTAATTGGAAACACTGAGCCCAAGACATGGATATACACTGGTCAGGGCTCCAGTTTATTGCAAAGCATAACACCCACTCACTGCCTTTATTGAGCATAAATTACCGATGGGCAGATTAGAGTAGCCAGTCCATCCGGCATGAAATTATGCCAAAAACCCACACAGTGACCAGAGGTGAAGTTTGAACCCAGGACTCCAGGACCTCAGAACCTTGAACTTTGTGGTACCAACACTGCCTGCTGGGCCACTGGCTGGCATATTTATTCACAAATGTGGAACACTTAAAAACAACAAAAAAAAAACCTTTTTTATAATCTTGAGACCCATGTGTAAATTAATGTATACTTTTACCTACTAATTATTAATTAATTATATTATACAAGGTTTTAGCATTGAACATAATAATGAATGGTTTTGTTTGGTAATGCTTTAGGTGTTAAAGATTAATGGTTGCGAAATGTAAAAACATTTAACAGAAACTGAAATAAGTTGGAGCAGCATGGTGGTGCAGTAAGTAGCGCTACTGTTTCATGGCAAGCAGTTCTTCTTTCTGTGTGGAGTTGGCATGTTCTCCCTGTGTTTGCGTGAGTTTCTTCCGGGTGCTCTGGTTTCCTCCCACAAGTCCAAAGACATGCAGTCAGGCCAATTGGAGCTACTAGAAATTGCCGAGTGTGTGTGTTTACCATGTAATGGACTGGCATCCTATCCTGTTGGCCAATGAATTGAACACACTACAGTCCTGACCAGGATAAAGCCATGTTAAAACAGACAGTGAATTAATGAAATAAGTTGGTAAAATATTGTAGCCATAGTGCTCAGACTTATTTCCCTGTGATCCTTTTGAAAAGTGCTTTTATTTGCTTTGGGAACAGAGTGATGCTTCATTACTTTGAGTACTTTCTGTTCGGTTGAAAACATCCCCTGAAGCAAAAGCCGGATTAACTGATCTTGCAAACATCTTTGTTTTTAAAAACAAGACAGTGTGCTTGATTTAGGAGGGTACTGAGCCAGATTTGTTCTCAATGAAAAACTTTCTATCAGTTACAGTAACAGCAGTTATATAACGATATATCTTATATCGTTATACAGTACCACTTTTGTAAAGTGGTAGGGAAAGTTACTTTCTCCCCTAGTATTGTACTATGTTTAAATCTGGAACAACATTTCTACATGGTGTTTCTTGTTATTTATAATGTAAGCTGTAGTTGAGACAATGAATAACTGCTAACAATATTTTTTAGGAGAACGTGCGGCTCTGTTGAATCACCTCGCTCGGTTACTGTCTTCAGCCTCTCCTCAGACCAGCGTGCACTTTGAAATGGCCAGCTTTGTGGATGAGGCCTTGATGTCAGACCTGTTGGAGCTTGTACTGCCTCAAGCTGACTCTCTGGGCATGAACGAGCAGGAGCTGCCCAACCTGCTGAGCCTTATGCATGGCAGCAGCGTGACTGTGCTGTCAGACCCCAACCCCCGTGTGGCTACCGTGTTAGATCAGATGCGAGAGCTGTACCGCCTTGTCAACCAGAGGCACAGAGAGGCTGGGAACGGCCGGCCCCTGACCAGACTCCATGTCCACACGCTGGCTTTCCAGGCCATAATAGTAAAACAAGGGTCCAAGTGGAAGAACACCATGTCAGCCACCGCTAAGGCCTCGCTCACCGCCAACAGGCACGTCTGTGGTTCAGCCGATATCGACCCCAGCAAGGCGCGCCTCATCATGGACGAGTCTTTCTCTGTGAGCAGGAGGGAAGGCAGCCAGAGGATTCCACTGGAAGAGTCGCGGCCTGTTTCCTGCTGGGTCGAGGAGAACTATGAGATCTGTGTGGCTCCTGTGCTTGTCTGCACAGAGGTGTATCAGACCGCTGGAGGAGGAGACAACATTTCCGCAGCTGGCCTTGTTCTACAGATCTAATTGAGAGCATGCAGCACAGTGCTTAAAACATCCTTTAAGATATGAAGTTGCAGTCTTAAAAAAAAATCTACATTTAGTTTTGGACTTCTGAAGTTTTTAGGGTTTTGGTTTTCTAATGCCATATAAAACCTTTAGATTTTTGTTTTAATCATGTATCATTTTATTTGCACATTTCTAGGGCCAGTCATCTCTATCAAAATGCTGGAAAGTTGGTAACTTTATTGTGTATTTGCTTACAGCTCATAAATGTGGTCAGACTTAAATAGCTGAACTGTCTAGGAAATCTATCATAATTTTACTTATTGCATGTCATCCTTTCAGTGAACTTTTTTATTTGTGACTAACATGCCAAATACAGACATTCAAACTGGTAGCAAATTGACGATTTACCCACTATTTTATTGTATCTTCCACCATTCCACCTCCTGCAAGAACATGTTCCTAACCTTTACTTGACTAAACACCTGTTTTCCGTTTTTAATTTATTTACCTTCTGTCATATCATGTGAACTATTTCTTTTCCTTTTGAATATAACTTGTTTTTAATTATGGCATAAAGAGCAATGTTTTTTTGAATATAAACTTGATCTTTCTTTTCTTTTTATGTAACTTTTTCTTTACATTTATGCAGTTATTTCTATTTTTGATGTGCCGTTATTACCAGCAATAATGACATTTACAAAATAAGTTTGTAAACCCTGTAGAATAATCTGATTCCTGCATAATTGCTGTTCATGTGACCCAATTTTTTTAGTCTTCTATTAATAGACACACCTTTTGCCTTAATTAATAACAAACAGTTGTCATTTTCTTTCTTTCTTTCTCAAACACATTGATTGGCACTCCAGTCCAGGTTGGAAACTATTGTATTTTAAAACTGGTAGCATCTTCTGTAGCAGTTATGTTTATTGTAGCTGCTGATTAAACTTGCAGGAGGAATTTAAAGACAATTCAAGCATTTCTTTAACCCTACATGGATTTACTTCTGTTGTTTATTTGCTCTTTTTTGGGTAATTATTTTGCGTCATTCAACCAGTCATCAGGTGGCTGTTACTCTGTTAATCGCCTCTAACATTTCTTATAAAATCAGAGTTTGGAATTTATTGTTCCATCTTTGCACTAATTTTTAAGACCTTAACACTAACAAAGCCTTGAAATGCTTCTTCCAACATGCTCCACATTTTCATTAGGTTTTAGTGTAGAGGTTTTTTTTTACATTTGTCAATCCACAGTACATTGATAAATTGACCAAACTGTAGATAGTTTGACTTGGAAAAAAACTTGCCTTTCAATGCTTTTGTAGCCTTTTCTGGCTTTGTGCAGCTTTTTAATTTTATCTTCAAATATACTCTGAAACAAATTCTTGTAGTTACCATTGAGGTTTTGGTGAACAGCAGAAATGGATTAGCCAAACATGTTGAGGTTTCTCATTTCCATACTCTCACTCATGCTTCTCACAACTTGCAAAACTAACTAAGCAAACTACCTCCTGTGCCTACAAAAGAATATCCTATGTCATATGTGTTGACGGCTATGTCAATGAATGTATTTTTACAGTCCGAGAGACTTTGGGAATATGCAACCCAGTCTGTGTGAACTATTGGGGGTGTGCTTAAATACTCAGCAGCTAACAGCACAGTGCATCTCAGGGATTAGCTGAGTCTGGGTAAACCAAGTAGTGGAGCAGCAGCCATGAGGATGTTTGTTGAACTTCCTAATTACTAATCACTCCGAAGAATATGTGAAGTGCATGAAGTAAAATGCAGTGGAAAAGTTGTGAGCCATATGTATGACTATGTACATATGTATATGGACATGGGTTATTGAGAAATGGCATCTCAAACTATATATCTAATTACAATGTTGTGAATAAGCCATGAGTAATTGAGGACATATGTTTTCTGTTTTTAAACTTGTGTAGTCTTTACTTCTAGGTGAATAACCTTGTCTAATCTTGGCTTTACGGTAAGACTTGTGGTTTTGAATTTTTTATCCTCATGTAATAAAATGTACATTCCAATCCTCATATTTTGCCATGTGTCTTTAGTCTGTAGAGTGAAAGAGAGCACATTAATATCATTATAAGACATTAAATTTAGGGTGGTGCTGAATTATGTACATTTGTTTAAAGTGGCTGCCATGAAACAAGCCATGTTGCACTAGGTTTTACTGGTAACTATCTTCTGTCAGGTCGTTATGATCCTGTTTGTTGTACATACAACTGTCAGATTATGTCCTTCAGCAATGAAAAGTTTAGTTAGTGTGCAAAATGTAGCATTAGCAGAAGTGCACATGTTACCTTTACATCTAAATGCTGCATAAATACATTGAATATACTGTATAAAACTATTAGACTTGTGGTGTTTAGAGAGCAATTTATTGTGCAGGCATATGAACATTGTGATTATTATACCACTGTTACTATTACCTTCTATACATTATACAGTTCTATAGATAGACATTTTGACTTAGGAACAGTTATTTGTCTGTATTGTTATCATTGGAAAAAGCTGTGGGTGCACAATGCAGCTGGTAAGAGTGGGGGCTGCACACCAGCATTGGTCTTGAGAGGATACTTACCATCTGTATAGTGTTTTGCATGTTCTCTTCTTGTCCCTTTGGATTTTCTCTGGTTTTCTTTCACTGCAAAAATCATGTAGAAGGTGAATTGGCTGCTTTAATTTGGTGCTAGGTGTGAGTGAATGAGTGAGTGTACATTGCCCTGCATTTAGTTGGATCTCTGTCCGGGGTATCCTTAGAATGCCAAAAGTCCTTCCTCCTAAAACCTTTGTTAAGAAATGCTATAGAAAACTGGACCAGTGACATTAGCATTTGTGTAGCAAGCAGTAACGCCGATGTCATGAGTATTAAAGGTTTTGAAACATGAACTGTCATTGGCTCAATTTTCTCTGGCTTCGTTTTATAAATGGTATTTGTCATAAATATGCACAAGGATAGGGCTTTTTTAATATTATACATTGTGTCCCACTGAGCTAATCTTAGTAGTTGTTTATTAGGATTTTAACGTCATGTTTTACACTTTTGGTTACATTCATGACAGAAACGGTAGTTATTCATTACACAAGGTTCATCAGTTCACAAGGTTATTTCGAACAGTCATGGACAATTTAGTATCTCCAATTCACCTCACTTGCATGTCTTTGGACTGTAGGAGGAAACCGGAGCACCCGGAGTAAACCCACGCAGGCACGGGGAGAACATGCAAACTCCACACAGAAAGGACCCGGACCGCCCCACCTGGGGATCGAACCCAGGACCTTCTCGCTGTGAGGCGACAGTGCTACCCACTTAGCCACCGTGCCACCCACTTAGCCACCGTGCCACCCAATCTTAGTAGTTAGCATTGTTCTTCAAAAATCTAAATAACTCACTTATATGTGTCATAATTATTAGAATATGTTTCCTGTTTGACAGGTCCATTGGAAAAAATGTACATTAATACAACTCAAATTTTACAAATGAATAAATTATAAAAACAGAATTATAATAAAGGAGCATAAAAATATGCGTATTTACCTAATTTCCTTAACGTTTAAAATTGATTTTATAAACTAAATCTACAAAGAAATAGGTCAAACTACACGTTTTAGAGTCAGTGGTTTAGTGTAATGAACATTCATTTTCACGTATAGGACTCGTGTAGCGAACAGCCTACGTCACAGCAGATGTTCATTTAGTGATTGGATGATATTGCGACCAATCAGAATGCTGGTTAGTGCGGAGTGACGGGTCAGGCGAAGCTTACCGCTAACATTAGCAGAGGCTGTTGCTATCCACTTCAGCCTTTTTGTTGTATAATAAAGCGGTAATAAAGTAAAAATGAGCTCTATCGGTACCGGAGTAAGTACATTATTTACACTTATTTCAGTAGTTTGAATGATTTAATTCATTATTAGACACACTGTTGGTTATTTAGTGAATGTTTTGGCGTGTCATTCTTGTAGCCATGACGGTTTCATATTGCTGTTAGCGGTGTTTAAGTTGGCAAGTTCAGTTCAAAACAATGTTTCACTGCAGTTTAATTCAATATCATTAACGGTTCATTTATGCAGATTTGATTTGATAGGTAATATGTGTGATTAGTGAGGTTTTTATCTCATTTTCAATTTTGCCTCTGCTGAGTCACTGCTTGCTAACAATGAAAAAGTGGCTGCAGTTATTGCACTTAAATGACACATTGGCCTCATGTCGAACACAACATAATACTAAATAGTGCAACAGAGCTGACCTTATATTTTACATGATTATTTTTATTATGTTAACATTTAGTTTAACATGCGTTCAGAGCTTCACATGGCTGTATTTTAAAAGTGAAAGTAAATCACCAATTATTTAAAATACTCTTACTTGGTGTGTCCTTATTCTGAGATTTGTTGCAAGACACCATAGAAAAGGTGTGTAGGGAAATACATTGTTACAAATCATCCATAAGGGCTTTCACTGTTGTTTACACTGTACTTTTGTGTTTGTTGTATTAATGTACAATAATTAATAAAATACTTACTAATGAACGCTCGATGCTACTGCAAAAAAGTAATTATATTAATAATAAAGTTGCTAATTAACGCTCTGCCAATGCATAAAAATAAAGTATTGTACCTATACATGCATTTGCTAAGTCTAAATGTCCTTTGAATTAAAATAAGTGTCTGACTGTAACTGTTTTGTTCGTTGTATAAGTTCAGTAAATAGCAATCCATGATGTGGTGATACTTTTTTACTTTGGTGTAAAAGAAGTTATAAATGCAAAACAATGACCACATGCCCTATGTAAATGCATATATTAACTATATATTTTTGTTTCTGAAATTGCATTTAGTATGATTTGTCTGCCTCCACCTTTTCACCCGATGGAAGGGTATTTCAAGTAGAGTATGCCATGAAAGCAGTGGAGAACAGCAGGTAAGTGTCTCTTTTGGCTAAGAAATTTTTATTTTTTATTTTTTTTAAGCCCTGGTCCTGTTGAACCCCCTTTTCCATTATGAAATTCTAATCCACTCTAATATGGTTAGTAAGTTTTCTGCTCCTAAAAACATCATGCTGGGGATACACACTAACTGGCCAAGTACTGATCCTTTTCATTTCTTTCACTTTTGTTGCTGTCTGTGTTAATGCTGCTGTCATGGATTAGGCCTAATCAGAAATGGTTTTCTACTTTCTACATTCAGCACCACATAGAGTACAACTTAATGGTTTTTAAATTCCATGTAGTGCAGGGTTTGAAAGTTTTTTCGGTACTTGCAACGATTGTTAGGAAGTTATTCTTCGAAATTCTTTTTTTACAATGTTTTTTTTTTTTTTTTTTTTTACCTTGGTTGAGGTTAAGGATAATCTTTGTGGATGGAAAGGCAATATGCAAAAAAGTAGTGTATTAGTCTGGAGTGGACTATGTCTTAGTTAAACCCAGTTAATTAGGTGAAATAAATTAGCAAAATTAAATATTTTGTTGAAGCAGCTGTATTGTTATTATTGGAAAAAGCTGTGGGTGCACAATGCAGCTGGTAAGAGTCGGGGTCTCACACCAGCATTGGTCTTGAGAAGATACTTACCATCTATATAGTGTTCGCCATGTTCTCTTCTTGTCTCTTTGGATTTTCTCTGGTTTTTTCCACTGCCAAAATCATGTACAACCCCTGGCAAAAATTATGGAATCACCACTCTTGGAAGATGTTCTTTCAATTGTTTAATTTTGTAGAAAAAAAATAAATCACAGACATGCCACAAAACTATCATTTCTCAAACTGTCAACCCTCTGGCATTAAGAAACAATAAAAAAAGAAACGAATATAATAGTTGTGGTCAGTCACAATTGCTTTTTTTTTAGATCAAGTAGAGGAAAAAAATATGGAATCACTCAAATCTGAGGAAAAAATTATGGAATCATTAGAAAACACTGCACCATTATTACTTTGTTGCACCACCTCTGGCTTTTATAATGGTTTAAACTCTCTGAGGCATGGAGTTAACTAATGACAAACAGTATTCTTCATCAATCTGCCTTCAACTGTCTCTTGCTGTTGCCAGATCAGCTTTGCAGGTTGGAACCTTGTCATTGACCATTTTCTTCAATTTCCACCAGAGATTTTCAAATGGATTGAGATCCGGACTATTTGCAGGCCATGCCATTGACATTATATGTTTTCTTGAAGGAAAGTTTTCACGTCCTTTGCCCTATGGCAAGATGCATTATCATCTTGAAAAATGAAGTCATCATCACCAAACATCCTTTCAACTGATGGAATAAGAAAAGCGTCCAAAATTTCAATGTGGACTTTGGCATTTATTGAAGACCATCTCCCCTGTGCCTTTACCCGACATGCAGACCCATATCATCAACAACTGTGGAAATTAACATGTTTTCTTTAGGCAGTTATCTTCATAAATTTCATTGGACAGACACCAAACAAAAGTTCCAGCATCATCACCTTGCCCAATGCAGATTCGCGATTAATCACTGAAGATCACTTTTATCCAGTCACCCACAGTCCACGATTGCTTTTCTTTAGCCTACTTTAACCTTGTTCTTTTCTTTTTAGGTGTTAATGATGGCTTTTGTTTGGCTTTTCTGTATGTAAATCCCATTTCTTTTAGGTGATTTCTTACAGTTCAGTCACAGACATTGACTCCACTTTCCGGCCACTTGTTTCTCATTTGTTTTGTTGTGCATTTTCTGTTTTCAAGACATATTGCTTTAAGTTTTCTATCTTGATGCTTTGATGTCTTACTTGGTCTATCAGTGCTTCCCTTTTACAACCTTCCCATTTTGTTTGTACTTGGTCCAGATTTTAAACACAGCTTACTGGGAACAACCAACATCTTTTGCGACATTCCACAATGATTTATCTTCTTGAAGGAGTTTTATAATCCTCTCATTTGTTTCAACTGACATATCTTGTGTTGGAACCATGATTCATGACAATCTGCTTTGTGCAACAGCTCTCCGAGGTGTAAGCACTCTTTTTAAACTGAAGAATAATTAGCAAATCTAATCTGCTGCAGATGTTTTGTTTTTAAACTGCAAATTACAGAGTGATTCCATAATTTTTTCCTCAGATTTGAGTGATTCCATATTTTTTTCCTCTACTTGATCTAAAAAAAGCAATTGTGACTGACCACAACTATTATATTTGTTTCTTTTTTTTATTGTTTCTTAATGCCAGAAGGTTGACATTTTGAAAAATGATAGTTTTGTGGCATGTCTGTGATTTATTTTTTTTCTACAAAATTAAACAATTGACAGAACATCTTCCAAGAGTGGTGATTCCATAATTTTTGCCAGGGGTTGTAGAAGGTGAATTGGCTGCTTTAATTTGGTGCTAGGTGTGAGTATTTAAATGGATCTCTGTCTGGGGTATCCTTAGAATGCCAAAAGTCCTTCCTCTTAAAACCTTTGTTAAAAAATGCAATAGAAAACTGGACCAGTGACATTAGCGTTTCTGTAGCAAGCAGAAACGCCGATGTCTCGAGTATTAAAAGTTTTGAAACATGAACTGTCATTGGCTCAATTTTCTCTGGCTTTCTGGCTCAATTTTCTCAGGACAAACATGCTTAGGGTTAGGGTTAAAATCACTTGCTTGAAGTACTAAGCTTTAAAATGATAAAGTTTAACCCTATTTAGACATCTCAGGTAAAGTTTAAAGTTTTTACAGATTCATCTGTAGCATGTTTGTTTATTGTTACAGCACAGCAATTGGAATCCGCTGTAAAGATGGAGTAGTTTTTGGTGTAGAGAAGTTGGTGCTGTCCAAACTGTATGAAGAGGGCTCCAACAAGCGCATCTTCAACATTGATCGTCATGTTGGCATGGTACGTATTTTTGATAAAGACGGGTACATGGCACTAGCTTTTTTTTTTTTATTATAGTTCAAAACAACCACTGACTACTTGCCTTTTACTAGAGATCCCAGATAATGATGGTATATACCTTGCTTATCTTAAAACTTGACTGACAATACTGTTTAAACAAATCAGGGTTAAGGGCCTTGTTCTGAGGCCCAACAGTGGCAACCGGGCTGTAGTGGGGCTTGAACTGGCAACCGACTTGAATCTTATCACTAATCCAGTACCTGCCCTGTTTAAACACAAAAATTGACTTTATATCTGAATTATTTGGGAAGAGCTGGTTTACACACCTGGGAATAAGGATCAATTTTAGAACAATCTGCCTATTAAAGCAGTTTTGCAGTGTTAGAAAAACCACAATTGTGGCATTCCAGGACCTTTTAATGACCAAAAATGATCAAAAGGCAGGACAAAAAGTGTTTAGAATATGTAATATCACAAGCACTTGAGCTTGAACTAAAGAGCCTTACAAAAGCTTAATAAAAACTTAAATAGAATATATCAAAATGTAAAGTTTGATTAAACATAGCTCTTCCTACATAGTTGTACTTCTGTATGCTATTCTGTATGCTATTCCTTGATGTAAAAAGGTAATTGTCCCATGCTAATGACCACTACTAAAAACTTTTATATTTTTTTTATATTATATTTTAATTTTATATACAGTGTTTTTAATTTTATAATTATTTAGCGAAAATTTATTATTAGTATTTTGTAAAATTTATTTTTATTAGATTAAGGAAAATATCCAGAAACACTAAGCGTCCAAATATTAAACCATTACCTACATAGTATTAAATTTGATGTTAGAACTCGCAGAACTTTTTTTTTTACTTATACACACAGCTAGTTTTTAGCTAGGAACTGCTTGTTTCTGGTCTTGCTACAGCATCTCAATTTTAAGTTCTGACTTTGATTGGGCCACTTTAAAACATGTAATAATGATTTCTTAGCTATTCAGATGTGAACTTGCTTGTTTAGTTTTGATTATAGTTCTATTGCACAACTTGATTTTACCTCAGTTTAAACTCATGGACAAAAAAAATTTACATTTACCTCTGAAATGTTTGCAGTAGTCAACCCCTTCTTTTCACCTGCAGGAGGCAGATTTACACAGGGATAAGTATAATTTTTGGAGAGTCTCCATTATTCCCTGTCTTATTATTAACCAGCCACAGAGGCCACATTTGCAGCAGCAAAAAGGATTCCTTTTGTCATCCTTCCTCAGACATAGTTGTGTTTGATAGCAGAGCTGAGATTCGAACTTGAGATGTTAGTAGTTAAGGTCTAGCATGTTTTACCACTGCACCAGCCGAGCGCTTGTTATTGGTAGTTTTTTTATTTGTCTTTGTAATTGAGTAATCCATGAGCCTTTGGAGAATTTGGCTGACTGATCCCATGTAGATTCCTTGTAGAAGCCTTTGAAATGTTGCACTATTTCAGGACTATGTTTAAATTTCTGTTTAGCACTTGTGAATTCTGGTTTATAGATGATGTCTTAGTGGTTCTGTAGAAACTTCAATGTAACAGCACATTTGCATCCTTGGACTGTTGTTTACTTAAACTACAGTAGAGTAGGGAAATGTTTAACTTGGAACTTTCCACAACAGCAATATTGGTGTTAGATAGTGTGTTACTTAAACTAATAAAATGATAGCAATAAAAAGTAATTTACTTAAATTACTTTTGTGTACTTTTTTTTTAAAATTGCTGTTAATGATGCATTTGTAAAGAGGGCAATTACTTTTTCCTTGCCACTGTTTATCAAATATGTTGCCATGTGTTTTACCTGGGATAAAAATATTAGCTAAATTTAATGTGAATGGTAACACTAGTAAAACTGCAAATGTGTAATCAGAAATGTGCATGCCATCCTTTGAATATTGTGATAAACTGGTGATTATCACAAGGACATGGAAGGAGTCCATGTTAGGTGGTCTTTTTTTTATTAAAAGTAGCTGAAATTTAAACAGTGAATACATTTTTTTTGTAATTTTTCCTTTAGGCTGTGGCAGGTCTTCTTGCAGATGCCAGATCACTTGCCGAGGTGTCAAGGGAAGAGGCGTCCAACTTCCGCTCCAACTATGGCTATGACATCCCGTTGAAGGTATTACAAGGCACCAACCAACTGCACTTATGTAGTAATTTTTTAAATACTATACTGATACAGTTATAACTGTTTTACTCTAGGTAAAATGGGTCTGAAAGTAATAAAATCATTGTTTGTGGGAGTGTCAAGGATTAATCAGTTATCCTAAACTTGAAAGACGTTTGAAAGTGTTTTTTGATTAATGCTGCCTGTTTAAAATGTCATTTAAATCCATTTGCATCAGTTGAGGGTTTATTTGCACTGAGAGTGAAGCTACAGAATCTCTGCTCTTGAGAGCTCAGACCTCCAAATTGAGATTTATTCACAGTTCTCTTCAGAGGAATTGCGCTACAATTGAAATAAAAAAACATGCATTTATATTATTTAAATCGTATAAGACAACTGTCACACATTAAAAAGCTTCTGTTTGTGATTGTAGCGTTAGTATAAAGTCACTGTAAATAACTGTAGCTATAGTAAAATGTTTAATGGTGGACTATAATTTCATTTCATTTTCATGTTTTACCGTTGCTCAATCCTGGTCAGGGTCATGGTGGGTAGCACACCCTGGACAGGACACCAGTTCACCGGGTCCACAATTATCCCCACCACCACAGCGCATCTGGTCCACAAACTTAAAGGCTTTGCTGTTTCGGCTATTCCCCGACCTCAGACATAACAAATCATGTCTGTATTTAGGCACACAATTTTAACCCTGGATCCCAGCGGTAGTGGGCTAGCGCACGACAGGATAAATAAAAAGCCAAATTATGTAAAGTAATGAAATATACTGAACATCTTGAGCAACCATTGTTTCTTGATGGCTTACACCAAGCTATAAAGGAAGATTTAGCTTCTAGAGGTTTTGTTCATGCTAAACATTTGATTCGTATGCGTTCTGTTCTTTTCTTTTTCAAACAGCATCTGGCAGACAGAGTCGCGATGTATGTTCATGCTTACACCTTATACAGTGCTGTACGTCCTTTTGGATGCAGGTAAGTTTGGGGCCATTGCCTGCATATTATTAAAGTACTGAATTAGAAAGGTTCCATGCTGTTATGGTTTACAGAGGAAGTTTGTGGGAGTAAAATGACAATTGCTTTGCGGTTTCTCCTTCTAGTTTCATCCTTGGATCTTATGATAAAGATGATGGTTCTCAGCTTTACATGGTGGACCCCTCAGGAATTTCATACGTAAGATTATGCAAACTGTAATCATTTACTCATAAATACATACTCATACATAAACTCTGAAATGTTTATTAAAGTTGAATTTATTCAGTATTTGTGGCATCTGTGTACATTTATAAAACCAAGGTTTTATTTTTGTATTTTTAGGGTTATTGGGGTTGTGCCATTGGAAAAGCCAAGCAAGCAGCAAAAACAGAAATTGAAAAACTCCAGGTAGGTTTTTTTTGGTTGTTTAACTGGGTACTGTGAGCTTGAGATTTTTTAGCTGCGCTCATTGTTTAACCTTTTTAATGTCTTTGTATTTCAACAGATGTCAGAGATGACCTGCAGAGAGCTGGTAAAAGAGGTCGCAAAGATGTACGTACTGTATATTTATTACAAGCTTACACAAATTATTAAAATAAAATTAAATGTTTTATTGCCAAGTCAGTTAGCAAGTTAGCAGTTAGACAAAGCAACCACTTTTACAGTAATCCCTCGCTATATCGCGCTTCGACTTTTGCGGCTTCACTCTATCGCGGATTTTATTTGCAAGCATGTCTAAATATAAATCGCGGATTTTTCGCTGGTTCGTGGATTTCTGCAGACAAGGGGTGTGTTCGAAAAGCTAGCTCTCTCTCTACATAGACGCATTTCACGTCATCCTGTGTGCGCTCCCGATAAGGAGGCTGTTCCAAATCCTAGATGCCTTAATATCCTCACTTCTTAACGTTTAACGTTATTTTCACTCAAAAACGAGTGAGCATCCGACGCTGCCTTATTAAGGTATTAGTGATCAAGGCAATTCCAGAATTCATTGCGGGTCGGGTGCTCTTCTCTCGCAGAAAAATAAACATGGCTGACGGTGCAGACAAACGAATGGAGTTCTTTTCAAACGTAAATAAAATATTACTGATTTTTAACTTGTATAAACTTGTACCGAGTGTTTTTATTTGCAAGTTCGGGCTTGTCAGGAAATGTAACCGTTATCGTTACATGAAGGGAGGTGTTATATTGACGTTAGCATGCTGTGCTACCTCAATCCATTGGTTTTAATGACAAGATGCTAAATACTAAAGCCGATGGAATCGGGTTATAAAAATAACCATATAAACACATGGTTTTTACTTCGCGGATTTTCACCTTTCGCGGAGGGTTCTGGAACGCAACCCCCACGATCGAGGAGGGATTACTGTATATTCTTCTATTTATGCATTTTCTAGTCTTATCTATTTACCCAGTTGGATCTCCTCCACTGGTGCACCTACCCTGACCAAGGAGGGCCGTACCTAACAGATGCCTCCTTCGACGTGTGCACTTTGCTAACTGCTTGTTTTCAATTACATTAGGCGGTTTTCATACAGTATCACTTGAGGATAATCACACAATGATCTCCATTATTCTCATTCGGCCAGCAGTGTCCATAATTGCAGCCCAGTCTTGTCTATGTAGGCACTGGCTGGTAGCTCTATGTACAAGACACATGCTCACTGCAATTTTGCTTTTTTTGGTGGGTGGTGACTGTGTCAATTAACACCAGGGGAAGTGCATACAATAGTGCTTCTACTTTTATAGAATGTAGATTCATTTTAAGAGTTTTCCCTACATGCGTGTTGTAGATAATAAATTACAGCTCATTACTTTGTGGAAAGGAACCACTTTTTTACTTCCAGTTGTAATAAAGACGTGAAAGAAATGCAGCATTTATAAGCACTTTATTATACAGTCGTTGTGTTTAAGCATAGATTATGTCTTCTAGCAGTGTTTCTGCTTTATTCCCTACAGAATCTACATTGTGCACGATGAGGTGAAAGACAAAGCTTTTGAACTGGAACTCAGCTGGGTTGGAGAAGGTAAGAAATAGACAAAATATTTATTCTAGTGTTGATATATCAATGCCATGGAGCTCATGAGTGGTCCTGGTTCCTCCAGAGCAGTGCAAATTATTTTCTTTAAATTAAAGGTGATGGAGAAACTTTTTTACTGTCTGTTCTCCAAATCATCTATAATAGTGTATTGACTCACTTGGTTGTAGTGGCCATGGAACAAGCATCCATCAACTGACATCAATTCAGAGCACCCATAGTCCGGGTCCTTTCTGTGTGGAGTTTGCATGTTCTCCCCGTGTCTGCGTGGGTTTACTCCGGGTGCTCCGGTTTCCTTCCACAGTCCAAAGACATGCAAGTGAAGTGAATTGGAGACACTAAATTGTCCATGACTGTTTGATATAACCTTGTGAACTGATGAACCATGTGTAATGAGTAACTACTGTTTGTCATGAATCTAACCAAAGTGTAAAACATGACATTAAAATCCTAAAAAAAAAAACTGTTTTTAGCCACACGCTTTAAAATCTCACATATGCAGCACTGTCAGTTAAAAGACAATCTAATACAGTTCATCTGTGAATGTAACTTTGACTTAGTTACTTGGTGTTCGATGGATTTGAGGCCAGGGCTCTGTGCAGGCCAGTCAGGTTCTTTCACACCAAACATGCCTTTATGGACCTTGCTTTGTGCACTTAAGCACAGCAATGCTGAAACAGAAAAGAGCCTTCCCCAAAGTGTTCCCACAAGTACAATTGCCCAAAATGTCTTGGTATGCTAAAGCATTAAGATTTCCCTTTATTGGAACTAAGGGGCCAGGACCAACCCCTGAAAAACACCAAACATTATGTTCTCCACCAAACATTACAGTTGGCACAATGCAGTCAGACATGTAACCTTTTCTTGGCATTCGCCAAACCCAGACCTGTCCATCAGACTGCCAGATAGAGAAGCGCGATTCATTACTCAACATAACACGTTTCCACTGCTTCAGAGACCAGTGGTGGTGAGCTATACACCTCTCTATCTGACACTTGACGTTGTGCTTTGTGATGCAAGGCTTGCACGCAGATGCTCGGCCATGGAAACTCATGCCATGAAGCTCCTGGTACACAGTGTGCTAAAGTTAAAGGCAGAGGAGGTTTGAAACTCTGCAGTTGAGTCAGTGCTGGTGACATTTATGCTCTGTGCACTTCAGTAACACTCCATCTGTGCTCTGTAATTTTATGTAGTCTGCCACTTCGTGGCTGAGTTGCTGTGGTTCCTAACTGCTGAAGTTTTAGAATTGAATTCAATTTTTTGTCCCAATACTTGTGTCCATATAGTGCGTTTGCCATCACATTTTAATAATACCAATATTATCTCTTAATAGTAACAAAAGGAAGACACGTGCTTGTACCCAAGGACATCAAAGAAGAGGCTGAGAAATATGCTAAAGTAAGCATTCTATTATTAATGTTCTGGATCTTGTTGTCGTCTCTAACACTGGTACTTGACCATAAAATCTACATTTGGTCCTTGATTGTCCAAATGTAAAGTTTATTGAACCTGAATCTGTGATTCGAACATCTCAGTTTATATTTTAGTTTACACTCTACATTGCTTTGTTTTTTAAGGAATCACTGGAGGAGGAAGATGACTCTGATGAAGACAACATGTGAACCACTTGACTTTCTTTTCACTTAATGCAGTGTTTTTCAATCCTGGTGAACCCCAACTATGCACATTTAAGTGGCATAAACTACAGCTTAAAAAGAACATTTTTAAACCTGGACTGTCAGGAAAAAATAAAAATATATAAAAACGTTCAGTTTCTTGACATTTGACCAAAATTGAGAAACACTGACAAAGTAATAACTGAGTGCATTTACATGGTTAATAAATGTTTGTTTCTTTTTATAACAATATGAAATTAAATTTAGAAAAAAAACTTTCCATTTGCCTGTTTGCATTTTTTAACTGCATGGGTTTGAACCCTCCTCGATATTAAACCACAAAAGTGCTACCTTCAGTAGTGTTGTGCTGTCCACTATCAATATTTTACAAATGGTTCTTGGACATTGAGAATGTGAAGAGTAAGTCACCCTATGCCCAGTCTTTCTGGATTGTCTCCAGACCCACAGTAACCCTGGTCAGGATAAAGTCTTTACTAAAGATGAACAAGGGACAATCTTAAGTAGTACACTGCAAGGACTTGAACCTCATGCTGAAAAACAGCAGTGCCAACCACCAGTGTAGGAAACTTAAGAACTGTTTACACTATTGGCTGATAGAAATGCCCATAATAAAACGTCGTTTGTAAAAACACAGCCAGTTTGAAAGCTGTTCTGACTTTATTCTCCACCTTCAGAAGCCATAGCTCTGCTTCTACAATTCAAACTGAGTCTGTTCTCAGACTTTTAAGCCAAAAATCACTCGTCAGTTTCTCTAGACCTGAATCTGGTTAAACACTCAGATGTTCCCACCAAGCAGTGTTCTGTTCTAACACTTTGTGGAACAGAACAATCATGCAACACGTTCAACCATGTATTTTTTGAGGTCATCATGCCAGAGCCTGGCAGCTGGGAATACACCTGAGAAACCATTTTCACACATGCACGAACAGACCCAGGTCTAGAACAAAAGTGAAAGACTGCCTGACTAAATACACAGAGGTGAAATTGTACTACACAGCTCTGGAAGTTGTCGACTTCGTAGTAAGCAGGCGTTATTGGCACAATACAGCTATAAAATAAAATTACACTTTTTAAGCAGAGTTAAAACCAACTTAAAGGCAAAAGTGTAATGTAGTCATGGGTTCTATCTTCATGCTGGGACATGGTGTAAATAAAATGACATTGCACACAAATCCACATCAGACTGTAGACTTCTCACTCCATACTAATGCAAAACTACATCAATGTGATTTTCATGTGTAAGAGTTCTACCATATATTAAATAATACAAATGCAAAAGGTTTTTTTTCTATTTGGGTTTAACTGAAGCACTCTTTCTGCAGCTGTAAAACAACTGGCATGTATCCACCAAGGGTGGGTCCGAAAGTGACACTGCTTCAGCATCTGTAGCACTGTTTTTAATTCAAATCAACTCCTAGCTGCTGATAATACATTTAAATGACAATTTTAACTGTCAGTGTTAATGGAACACTGCCTTTTTCAACACTATTTTCACATTAGCAGACTATTGTTAGAAGCTGTAATCAATAGACATAGCTTACCAGGATTAATGTTATATTTTAGTGCATGTAAAGCTTCCCTGAGTAAGCCAAATAATACACTGCCAACCAACATATTTACATTTAGAGCATTTAGCAGACACTCCTATTCAGAGACTTACAGAAGTGCTTCCTCAGTAAACATTTCCTTACTCTAGTACAAGCAGAATGATGCGAGAACACAAATCTGTTCAGACTCTGTTAGAACAAATGTTCAGACAGAATAATTATATTTGATAGATTAGTAAGTGCAGGGTAAGTTTCCAGTTAAGTGCTTGGTAAAGAGGTGTATTCAATCATCTTCTGAAGACAGCAAAAGACTCGGCTGTTTGATTAGACAGGTCTCTATCCTCCCTTACACCCAATTTTAGTTTAGATGGCTAATAACAAAGAAACAAACTGTAAAATCCACAATCTGAACAACACATGTGGATACCACATCTGTGCACCAGTTCATTCAGTGAATGTAATCTGGGTTAATAAGGGGGAGAAAGTGAAATGACTGTCATTGTTTGAAATAGAAAATAATCATGTTTGGAACTGATAAATTTAACAACTTTTGTAGATCACACTGTCAGGAATATGTATTTTTACATTTAAAACAGTATGCACTCATGTTCAGGTTTTATTTTGAAATACTACATACTAGTAAAATACTAATATGGTTTTGTATAGTACAATTTGCATAAAAATAATTACATTAAAAAATGAGAACTACATGGCCAAGAGTATGTTGGATGACATTGTTAATGCATGAGTATAAATATGGAATTTAAAAAAGTATTTTTAGGAATCTTATGTTTATTCAAGCTTCCTTCACTGTAATTTAACTTTAAATCAGCTTTTATGTCAATTAAAATTAGAATTGTAGATACATTTTCTAAAATATTCCTAGTATTTTATCATACAATGCCATGTTTGCAGTTGGAAAAAGCACTGCCTCCTTTCATTTGCATGTCGTGTTCTACAACTTTGCAACCTGTATTAGTTGGGCTGGGCTCAGGCACACAAGATGTGACAGCAGTAAGAAGTGAGCACAGTGCATGAACAACAATCCAATCTAACCGGATATGCCCCCAGTTTTAAAAAAAAGGTTGTTTTCAAAAATTTACTTTTGCCTTGCTAAAAAGTCCAATTTTATTTTATTTACATTTTCGGCATTTAGCAGACACCTTTATCCAAAGTGACTTACAGTCCTGTGACAGTATACAGTCTAAGCAATTGAGGGTTAATGGCCTTACTCAAGGGCCCAACAGCAGCAACCTGGCAGTGGTGGGGTTTGTACCAGCAATGTTCTGATTACTAGTCCAGTACCTTAACCACTAGGCTAAAACATCCCCATTTTATCACTCATATTTTTATATTTTTCTTTAGTTGTTTAGAATTGGTCCTGTTCATTGGCAGTGCTATTAATGACGTTTTTAAACTGTTTTGGCGTGAAAAAAATATTGTTTATATGTATAAATAGGGGTGGGTTTATAAAATCGATTTTTCGATTCAAATCAATCTTTATTTGAACGATCCAATATCGATTCATATAAACGCGAGATCGATCTTTTAAATACGCCCCTTTTTACGGTGCACACTGAAATCTGTTACCCCCTTTAATTTCACGTGACCAGCCAGTGTTTTTTCATGCAATGAGATCTGACCTGCACATCAGTTTAGCATGGCAGAAGCTTAAGTTATGACCACTACACAACTTTTTGCACTGATTTTTGCTCGGCGACGGGTCGGTGCTGGATTCGGGAGGAACTCGGTGTTCGCTCTGCGATCAAAACTCGGCTCTCAATCAATGTGAGAAACAGCGAGGGGAAACACAGGGGAGAGGTTGTAAACAGGTGGTGGAGCGCAATATAGTTTCTATCAGAATACATCAGCACACGCGAGATCGTTCTCTACAAAACAAAATATTTATTAACCTCCAACTCACTACAGAACGATCCATGCTGCTCGTGTTGCCAAATCCACTCAGATTCATTTATTTCATCAGCGCACAAACTTTGATCTCTCGCTACTTGTTGATGTGCATGTTTGGACGTGGTATCATTAAACCTTTCATCACTTCTCACGTGTGTTTTCGTGACAAAATGTAGTTTTGGAGAGCAGAGAAGCTCGCCTGGGATTCCCCCTGGTGATAGATGGTGTAGTGTAAAACTCCCCATCGCCGATCAGTCGTGTAGTGTGAACATTACAGCGACCAGGTGTTAATCAGAGTGTCGTGTAGTGTAACCTTGGCATAAGCTGTACAACAGCCAGGTGTATGTTTACATTACATTTACAATGTTGTAGCGTGTCAGACATATAAAATAATAATAAAAAATGAATGTTACCGTTTTCTGTTTTGGATTAATTATTTATGTAAACAAAATACACAAATATTTTTAATAATGAGTGTTCTTTGTACAATTATCCCATTCGTTCTCTGAACATCTGTACATATTTAAACAAAACCTGTTAATGTAACTCAAATATGCCTAAATGTGTTGAATCGAAAATCGAATCGATAATTGAAAATCGAAGATCGAATCGAATCGGGACCTTGTGAATCGGAATCGAATCGATCCAGGAAATTAGTGGCGATACCCAGCCCTAATAAAGACACTGTGTAAAAATGAAAAAGTGGATGAATAAACGTATATGGAATAAAAGACTAGTGGTTTAATACTTAAGTTGAAAACTGAGCACATGTAACCCTCTTCTTAACCTAATCAGTTAAAAAGTTAGCACAGTCACTGCAGAAAGCAAGTAAAACTTTTACTGTGGTTAATCCCGGGGTGTTTTTCTCTCGTTAGTCATGTTCAGTAATGAACAGGTAGCAGGAACAGTCATTATTCTGAACAGCTGTAAGCGCACAAACAAAACTGCAGAGTGAATAATACTGATCAAGTTAAAAAACACAAACCACTCAAACATAGATAAAGAGCAATATTAAGCATATGAAGAATTATTTTTACTTCCCCAAGAAAAAAAATCCCTCTGAACTTTGTTTAGTTTACCAGTGAAACTACTGATTAAATATTCCAGCAAAACTGCTGTGCCTGACAGATGAGAATTATCATAATACACGACTACCACCACACACAAACTACCCTAATGGGGCAGTGGTAGCTCAGTGGTTGAGGTACTGGATTAGTTATCAGAGGTTTATGGGTTACAGCCCCCACTGCAGGTCCTTAGCATTCAACTGGCTGGATTGTATTCAGTCAGAACTATAAGTGGCTTTGGATAAAAGCATCTGCTAAATGCTGTAAATGATACACACTATACACACAACCATGTCAATAACATGTTATTGTCATGAACAAAAAAACCTAACCATTAAAATACATTAAAGCAGATACCTTTGTTTATTTTTTATTTTTTTAAGTTTGTTAAATTCTATGTTGCTTGCTTCACAATTTGACAGCATGGGGTTAAATGATTGTAACACTAAGGCAATTCTGTAAAGCGTGTTTACGTACATTACACATTTTATACTAAAAGTAAAAGCACAAACGGTTCCACACTATTAAAAAAATCAGTATGAACCGAGAAAATGTGTATTTGTTTGGAAATTGTAGGGGTATATGTGGAAATAAATAACAGTGCTGGCCCAGTAAGCAGAAGATTGCTGGCACCACCACCTCTAAGCTGCTGCTGCTGCTGTTGGGCCCCTGAGCAAGACCAAAGTCACTTTGAATAAAAGTGTCTGCTAAATGTCAGAAATGTAATGTAAAATAACACTAGGCTGAGAAAGTGTAAAAAATATTATGATTGTTAAATATTTTGGAAGCTAATAACTAGTTTTTTTTCTAGGTTTTTCAGCACTTTGTGCAAGTGCTTAACCTGCTTGGAATGATCACTTGAGCTCTGGAGCAGGTGAAAATAAAATAAACACTAGTGGAAATGGCAATTTCACATCATTTTATTAAACATTTTTAATTTTAGCATGATTAACAAGTTGTGGTTTAAGAGACCTGTGTACAATCCTATTTAGTATGTCTACAAATCGAACTATCAAAAATTACAAATCAAATTTGTTCCCAATCTAGTTACCACTAATTCCCCCTTACTGCTAGTACAGCACGCCCCATGCTGACTGAGGAGGGCTGTGACACTATCACACAACTCCTCTGGCACATACACAGCTGCCAGTCACGACTTTTCACCTGCCTGTGGTCTCGTGGAGGGCTGCATCACATGCAAAGACACACATGATCCAGATCATCTGTTAAAGCAAAGGCCACAGTTGTATATCAGCAGAATTTTTACTTATCCCCTCCTCAGGTAAAGCCAATCACGCTTGCCAGGAGCTCAAAATTCTGGTGTTGGTGGGATAGCACATTAGGCGACTGCACTACCCAAGTGCCCAAATCGCTCTTTTCTATAAGAGAAAATATTCAACACAAAGTGAGAGAAATGCATTTTTTATTTATTAGGACTTTAGCGTCATGTTTTACACACTTTGGTTACATTCATGACAGAAATGGTAGTTACATGTTACACAAGTTTACAAGTTTATTATCAAACGCAGTCATGGACAATTTAGTATCTCCAATTCACCTCACTTGCATTTCTTTGGACTGTGGGAGGAAACTGGAGCTCCCGCAGGAAACCCACACAGACACAAGGAGAACATGTAAACTCCACACAGAAAGGACCCGGACCGCCCCACCTGGGGATCGAACCCAGGACCTTCTTACTGTGAGTCGACAGTGCTACCCACTGAGCCACCGCCAGAAAAAGGGTCCTTCTAATTGGTTATAGGCACATTGCTTTGCTTTTCACAGTCATACAGTTAAACCTTGCTCAACTTAAGCACATATTTAAAATACACAACTTATAGGCAACAAAAACTTCATATCAAAGCAACAAGTCTGTTGTCCATTTTTAATCAACTCTATATGTAAGGAGTGCAGGAATGCACATAATTTTGCCTAAAATGCTGCCAAAAATGAATTAAAGAAAACATTACAAAAGGATGATATGCCAAACAGAAAACAGTGTAACACACTAATGGAAATGAAAGGATTTCCAGAATGAAATGTGGCTCTTGTTAGTTTTATAACCTTGATTAAGCTTATAAATAATTTGTGAATTATGTGTGTGCAGATAATTCAATGTTATTTCAGCTTACTCTAAATCAGTACACTAAATCTGTCGTTCCGGGTATATGATGCCCAGCTTGCACATGACATTAGTCACATTTCCAGGTCTTACACTGTTTAAAAGTTACACCAGTCTAAACTCATGTCAAAGTAAATGCTGCTCTATTTATACCAAGTCATTCATGTTTTAGTAGCTTCTAATTTATAATACACCTCTGCTTTTTGTGGTTCTTGGATTACATGGCATAACATCATCTATATCATGGCAAAATTTGATTTGGCATAAGATAGTACTTTTAGGGTTCTTCTCGATCTTGGTTACATGTACCTTTAATAGGTGCAAATAAAATAGCTAGTTGAAATGGCAAGAGCAAAGTCAACAGCTATTAATGACTAACTATGCATAAAGAGGCCATACCCCACATTAACAACAACTAATTAGTAACACAAGTTGTCATATATATATATATGTGTGTGTGTGTGTGTGTGTATATGTATATATATATATGACATGTATGTATATGAATGGAAGCAGTGGGCTGTAGTAGTAATAGTATAGTATAGTATAGTATAGTATAGTACACTCTGTACAGCGTGAGTGTGTTTCTTCCGTTTACGTCAGAGGCTGATGACGCTTCGTTCAGACGCCATTACTCTCATAGCCTTCAACTGACCTTTTCTACACCGCCGTTATTAACCAACATTTTATCTGAAAATAGCTGCACTGAGTGAATAAGGGAACAAACAGCTTAAGTAGACTAATAACATGCTTAATACTCCCCTCTACTGTAGCCACACTGACTATAATATCGGACTTACCTTCAAAGCACAGCTGACAAGCGCAAAGCGAGAAAAGACCTGCGCTGGAACAAAATGGCGAACGCTAGCTCCAGTATGACATGCGCAATGAAAGGCTCAGCTTGATTTCTCCCTCTGAACGAAAGCGCTCACGTCCCTCAAGCCAATGAGCATAATGGGCGGGCTGTTTCAAAGAAGCATTATCCAATAAACACCAGGAACAGGCTTCGATCGAAAGCCGTCAGCCAATCCGATGCAAAATAGGAGCTGTTTTAATTGTACCGATTAGGCCGGAGAGTAAACCAATCCAAACGCGTTTTTCGTAGCGCCGCTTTCATATCGGCGAACCACGTCCGTCCGTCAGCTCTGTCCAATAGAATTAGCCGCACGGGGGAGCCAATCGTTATTGAAAGAATGCCACCACCGCTGCTGGAGTAACCAATCGGATTTCGAGAAACACAACCTTGGCTCAACAGCTTGTTATTTCGTTTATGCTGTGCAACCCAGACGAGTGGTGAGCAGACACAGAGGAGAGAATGTAAGTAGCCCTGAACACGACATTTCAGCACAACTAGTTTGACTGCCCGAGAATTCAGCATATTCTCCACTTTCAGCGCTTTAGAGAGCGGGTTGCTGAGTTTTCTGACTGGCTGTGTGTGAAGTGAGGGATTAACGCGACGGAGAATTGAATGGCAGGGACTAGCTGGTTAGCAGTGCTGCTTGCTAGGCGGCTTGTTTTCGCAGTGAAGGTAGAGCTAGCTCGCACGTTAACTGCATGTACACACTGAACAGCGCACAATAGCTCGTTACTAATCGCCTACTTCTGGATTTTTGTAGTTCGCTGTTTACATCACGGCTAGAGTTTTAGGAATCGAGCCGCCTGTGTTTCGACCTGCCCTTATATAGAAATCAAGCGAAAACTGTTCCATGTCCGGATCTAAATCTTCTCTACATTGTAATCAGTGATCGTGTGCGGTGTGTGGGTAAGTTCAGCGATGACGATGTGAGCATTTCAGTTCGATTATAAACTTCTAGATTGCCGATTGTTGTGTGAATGTTAGATCGTCGACTTCATTCCGGAACTAACGTTAGCTCGGCTTTGCTGAGCAACTTACTAGCCAGCCAGTCAGCCAGTTTAAACCACCGTGCTACAGACTAACAGGGTCAGTCAGCACCCACCATATTCAGATCATCCAGCGTGCAGCACGTCTGTAATCTGCTTTGTTTGCTTGTATCTGCGTTATGTTTGCAGTGACAGTTTGTTAAGGGGGAAATGCTGCTGGAGTTGTGAGGTAACGCGCTGAGCTTCTATGATGGCGACGTGACACACAGCTCAGCCGGAGTGAAGCGGGAACACAACACGCACTAACCTCACTCCCCTCCTTTCTCCTTCTCCTGTTTCCTCACTCATCTCATACCTCAGACACACCGAAAGTTCAGTAAAGCCGAATTTGTGTCTGATCGCCGCATTTGTGTGTTAAAAAGCACTTAGTTAAAGATCGCTTCACATTTAGTACTCTGAAGGGAGGGAGGGGGGAGGCGCTGCGTCGAGCTTGGAAAGAATGCGCGAGTAGTTGCTAGCCCGTTAGCATGATAGCATCTTCCTGTTGTGTGCTGCCATACCTGGCTAAGTATATCAGGATTATTGTAGGTTAAAATATTCAGGACATTTAAGTTTAATAAGGTTTGCTGACTAAGTTTTGGCAACATAACAGTGTAAAAAGTTCAGTGCTTTTTTGTAAACCTTCACAGAGGGGTTAAACATCTGGTTCAGATAGATTACATTCAGGCTACAATATATATATAATATAATATAAGTTCACAGTTTCACGTTTTTACAACTGCACATCAGTAAGATCACACACTACCTGCACTATCAGTTTAATCCCAGACCTGATGTATTGACTTTATTTTCAGGCCCTGTTTGTTAAAGTGCTTCATTTGAACAAAAAGTTAATGTACAGGCACTGTTCAGGGTTTGGGAATTGGTCATATGCTCAGGAGGTTCACTTTCTCTACTAGTAAATTGGCAGAAAAAAGTAGTTCGTTTATCTATCATTAATTTCATGATTGGGTAAGAATCAGTGGTTATTTAAACTTCCAACTTGCATACACATGTCATTGTGAAAGAGCGGACAGTGGTCAGAGGTATTATTTTTATTTAAGTTTAATTTTATTAACTTTCTAAGACATCAGCAACACATTTAGATCTAAAGTGAAATGTCATACATTAGTCATCTGCCCACATTTTTATCTTATCTTTAGCTTTAGCAATTACAACGACATTTCATGTACCAGGTGGCACGGTAGCACTGTCGCCTCACAGCAAGAAGGTCCTGGGTTCGATCCCCAGGCGGGGCGGTCCGGGTCCTTTCTGTGTGTGGAGTTTTCATGTTCTCCCCGTGTCTGCGTGGGTTTCTCCCGGGAGCTCCGGTTTCCTTCCACAGTCCAAAGACCTGCAAGTGAGGTGAATTGGAGATACAAAAATGTCAATGACTGTGTTTGACATTAAACCTGTGAACTGATGAATCTCGTGTTACGAGCAACTACCGTTTCTGTCATGAATGTAACCAAAGTGTGTAAAACATGACATTTTAAATAATAATAAATAATAACAGTTCATGTACCAGTCATCAATATGATATGGAATAGATTACTTTCCATGCCTGCTTACATAAAACGAGATCAGATGTAAACAAAAGAACCTGTGCTCAGAGCCTGACGAATTTGTACCACATTTATGTAAAAATTCCTCCACTTTTTCTCTTACTTTTATTTATGCACTTATTTAGTACCATTTCAGTGATGCTATACAAACAAAAATACACAGGGTTTGTTATGGTAATTATTTGTTTATTCATCTACACATAATTTATGTAAAATTCTTTGATAACGGCCTAGGAGATAGAACTCTAAACTTCTCAGAGTTTTGTTTTAAAATACTATGAACTTTTTTGTAAAGAGAGACAGCTGTGTGTTGACCCAGATTGCTCTAGAGCAATAAGCCCATGTTCAACTCTGCTTGGTTATGGGGCTTGTCAATTTGCTCCTTATTTACATAAACATGGCTCAATCACTGGTTGTTTCCACTTCGCCTCACCATTTTTCTTTTTTTTTTTGTTGTTGTAAATTGCCAACTCTGTATGAAAAATGGAGGACATCTGTGTGCTCTGTTGCATTGCTGCCAATGTGAATGTAGGGATAAGCACTTTTTGACTTGCATAAATTTGTATTGAATTGCTCCTTGCAGACATTAAGATGATTCACTCTGTTACACTCTGCAGATGTGATATTAATAACACTTTGATAATTGTTACAGTTAGTAGGATTGATGTCGTCCATTCTCCTAAAGTATTTAGACCAGGGTTCTCCACCTGCAGTACATGTAGTGACTTGCACTATTATGCTGGTGGCCTTTTATTTTTTATATTTAAATGCATCTGTGTGGACCACAAGACTGTTACAACCATGTAAAGGCTTGAGTGCACATTGTTTCTTGGTTGTTTTGCCAGTTATATACTCAAAGATGTGTTTGTTAAACTTTTGTAGATTCATTTTGCTTTATTAACATTTCCTATTCTTTCTTTCTTTTTCAGCTATCAAAACCAAGCTGGACTCCCTCAAATAACCATCACGATGAAGGTAAGTGGGTAAAGTCTTCAGATGAGGGCAGTTGTTTCAGACACCTCTGTTTAAACAACCAGGCAGCATTTGGGAACTTTTTTTATACCCATCATGAGATAAGGGAAAATTCATACTGCATGTTTGTTTAAAACCACATCATGTAATAAACAGGTTATAAATAAATGAGCTTGTTGTTTCTAAAACAAACACAACAGATTGAAATTAAAGTTTTTTCAGACATTGACAATTTCATTTACAGCGTTTAGGAGATGCCTTTTTAAAGGGACAATTGTTATTTATACAGCACAAGCAACTAAGTGTTAAGAATCTCGCTCAGAGGACCGACATTGGCAACTTGGCAGTTGTGGGAATTAAACCAGTGTTCTTCTGATCACTAGTCCATTACCTTAACCACTGAGTTACTACTGTAATTTGTGAAGATTTGTACATTATGTAAGATTTGGAAGATTTTATCACTTATTGTTTGAAAAAACATTGGCTTCAGTTAATTTCTCAGACTTATGAGTTGTACGGTGTCCCCATGAATATCCACCCCTGCAATTTCAGTTCCTACTTGCAGGTAGTTCCTGTTTATCAATTTAACATTTTTCTTTAAAGATTTATAACGCCTACTGTTTACATGTGCACACTTATGTATTAGATCAATTTAATGCTGAACACTTCATATACAGCAGTTTGAAACACGTAAACAGGAGACAAAGTTGCAAACAAACTTTGTTCAAACAAACACAATACATCACTACAGCTTAAGAAAAGTTTGTCTTCTTTTATGTCTGGCATAAAACAGGTTTGGGTCAAATACACAATCACTGGTTTATGCCAGTTTTAGTCTCTATGATTAGCTTTTCTAAAAAATTGTAAGGGATTTTGTCTCGATGGTTAGTTTAACAAAGTTTTATTAAGGCCGGACCAATCTTTGTTCGAAGTTTGTAAGCATATCTAGACCACTTACACGGTGTAATGATGAAAGGTGAATATAAAGCCTTGTTTGACATTTTGCTCGTAGTTAACTTTTGTAAAGACTTTTCCCAGCTGTTTAATCTTGTTTGAGACGATGGCTGTCCTTGCTAAACCAATTGGCGTTAATGCAGAGATTATTTCTAATTCTAAAATGAGACTTTAGCTGGTTTTCATGTTTTTTTTTTAATCTTCTGTTGTATTTTGTTTTCCTCCTCTATAGGTAGCAGATGAGCCTGCCTACCTTACTGTGGGGACGGATGTAAGCGCTAAATACCGTGGTGCCTTTTGTGAGGCAAAAATCAAGACTGTTAAACGCATGGTAAAAGTAAAGGTAAGTACTTAATATTGTACCTTACTTTGTAATCAAACAGCATTGTACAATTGAATCATATTTTATTATAATACACACCATATGGTCACAAGTATGTGCACAAGCATTCCAAACTTGAGGCAGTACTATAGAATTGCCCCCACCTGGCGGCTGTAAAAGCCTCCGCTCTTTTCAGAAGCCTGTCTGTGAGGGCATTTTTGTGAGGATAGGTACTAATGTTTAACAAACACCTGGCTTGCAATTGATTGTGTCAAATCTTTCCTAAAGATGTGCACTGGCACCGACATCTAAAATCTTCAGGTCACTGAAGTTTCTACACACCAAACTTGGCACAGCTTTGCCAGAAGCATATTATTTACTTGATGGAATGAACATCATACACCTGTTGGCGGTTGGTGGGGCTGAAACGCCTGAACTTAATCATTATATATAACATGTATATAACATGTTGGTTAAAATTGTTGCTAAATATGTCTTTTGATTGCTTGTTATTTAAAAAAGTGTGTCAGTAGGTTAAACAAACAGTGGAATGATTTGGTCTTGCTTAGCCTCCATCATGGTGGCTTAATGGTTAAATGTCACTGAATAACAGGTCTGTGTTTACTAGTGACAGCACTCGTGCAGACTTGTTCAGATAACAGCCGTGAATGTTTTCATTGATGCAAACATGCTGCACTTTGCTCTAGCGGTCTGTATGTGCGTAGTTGAATGTTGAATGTTTACAGTGTGTGCATGTTCAGATATGGTAATCATATCTGAACCTATATCTGAATCATCTATTTTGGTATGTGTACTATTTGATAACCATACATTGCTAGAGCTTACCTTGAGCAATGTATCAAAGTCGGCTTATTTTAGGAATGTTTTTATTCGATGGTCTGTTTGAGTGGATAAACTATGTTGTACACTTGCAAAGCCTCGTCTGACACTAGGGTTTTTATCTTCTATTTAATTCTAAGTAATTGCGATTAACTTTTGTGATTTTGGTTGTCTTTGTCACTTATGAAGAACTGTTATCAACATTAACATGAACACAATCTTTGTAAATTGAATTTCTGGTTCCTTGGTATAAGTTTACAAAGATGTGACCCAATTAAATAAAAAACAGTGCTGTTCAGTAATGTTGTGTATTTAAGTCAGTGTTGTAAAGAAGCATTACACAGACTGTGTACTTACCACGTAATAAAAAACTTTAAAGACCCTTTCTTTTTCATCTACCACTTTATCCTGTTCAGGGTTGTGGCAGGTCCTGTTCCACTGGGAAACACTGGGATCAAAGCAGGAATACCCTGAATTGGGTGCCAATCCATCACAGGGCTTCCTCCCCCCCAGACGTGGCGATTAAATCCAAAAATTCTGAAAGAGAAGCCCTTTCAGCACACTTCCAAATGTGCTCATTTGCCAGCACTGTTTGATTGCTAGGACAGACATACATGCTGTTACTTTCCCCCAGGAAGCCATCAATTTTAAAATGTTTCTAATTAAAATATATAGATTACCTGAAATAAGGGGGTGGCTCGGTGGGTAGCACTGTTGCCTCACAGCGAGAAGGTCCTGGGTATGATTCCCATGTGGAGCGATCTGGGTCCTTTCTGTGTGGAGTTTGCATGTTCTCCTTGTGCTTGCGTGGGTTTCCTCTGGAAGCTCTGGTTTCGTCCCACAGTTCAAAGACACAATTTAGGTGAACTGGAGATACAAACCTACATCGGGTCGTGAATGTAAACAAGGTGTAAAGCATGCCATTAAAATCCTAATGAATAAACAAACAAACCTGAAATAGGAATTCAGTCCTGTGTTGTTTTTTTTAAGCTCACTGTCTGATACAAGTGATTACCAACACCAGTTAAACAATTATGTATGACTCTCAAGCACAGTCTGATTTCCAGTGTTCTTTACAAAACAAACAGTATATATTTACCCTGACTATACACAGCTTTATCTACTAGCTGTTGTAGTAATAGTAGCTACAACACAGGGACAGCTGGTGTAAATGTGACTGAACATGCAAATCATCATACTGATGTCATTATTAAATCTTATATTGTTGTAGGACTGAATCTATATAAATTACCACAGATACTTGGTAGTGTATATGCAAAGCAATATTGTAATCATTGTGAAAATGCAGAGTTGAAACCAGACTGTGCATCTGTTGTTTAAAGCATGCTGGGCCTTCTGTTTAAAAAAAAAAAAAAAAAAGCCCTTTGGTGACAGATTATGAAGTGCCGAGTGTGACGGTTACACAATCCGATTACTTTAGCTTGACTGAACCTTGTTTCTCTCCTCTTCCATGCTCTCTGTTTTACCCACACCGCTTTTCCTCATGCTTTTCCTAATCCTGTGCGCTGTTACTGTTTTAGGTGGTTCTCAAAGGAGACAGTAGCTCACAAGTTGTGCAAGATGACCAGGTCAAAGGACCACTGAGGGTAAGATCAGCATCTTGTGATATTATTAATCATATTGTTGTGCATTGACTTAAAGTTCTGTAGTTCTGCTTGTATGTTCTGCTAGCTGTATCAACTTATTGTACATTTGAAATAGATATTTAGTGTAGTCTACTGGATGGAAATGTTCATAACTCAATCATCAGCCTTAAATTCTTTCTTTTGGCAGAGTACCTTACGCAGTTGCTTAACATTTATATTCATTACTTTTTTTCAAACATTTCTGCTTACTCTTCGTTTTTTGTGGACCAGATAATATGCATGCAGTATGTGTATTTCTATCAGGTTGGCTCTACAGTGGAAGTGAAGAGTGCAGAGGGGGTGATTAGCGAAGCCATCATCAGTAAACTCACTGATGCTAGCTGGTACACTGTGGGTAAGTACTGGCATGAGTACTTCTGTGCTTGCTTCTGTGGCTACTACTGCCATATGACTGCACCATCCTTATTTTCTTTTTTTTTTTGGTAAACAACTTGCACTTTTTCTCCTAGTGTTTGATGATGGAGATGAAAAAACGCTAAGAAGAACTTCACTCTGTCTAAAAGGGGAAAGGCATTTTGCAGAGAGCGAGGTACAGAACCACACTAGAGATTTGCTTTCAGCCATGTCAGCTATTTTTTATGACAAAAAACTGATGGATTTTTTTTATACAGACTTTGGACCAACTGCCCTTGACCAACCCAGAGCACTTTGGCACTCCTGTCATAGGAAAGAAGACTAACAGAGGGAGGAGGTCTTCACAGGCAGTGTGAGTATTCATCTCACTCAACCTTATGTGTCGGCCCTTCAGCAAGTTTTAGGAACTCTTGGAGGGAAAAAAAACAGTGGCCTTGCTGTAAATCACAGTAGGACAGATCACAGTTAGTTGGGTTGGAGTTCCACAGTTCTGTGGTTTTCTGGTTTCGGGACACTTTCTAAACCTCCTAATTAAGTTGTGGTGAATCAGATGTTATTGAGTGGGAAAATCAACAAACCATGAAGCCTGCTGGACCTTCAGGAATTACGTTGTGCACACTGACTGTATACGAAGGAACCTTTTCAGATTTAATGAACAAAATCTGGAAAACTGAATGCGTCCCAAGACCAGTAGTTAGCTAGCCAGCGCACGTTTCTCTGAGTGATAGGTTTTGTTTTGCCTGGAGGCTCTCTTTGTTCTCACCTTTTTCACTGTGTTTTATGCTTAATTTTTGCAAGTTCTAGTGCCTAGTTATGGCTTCGAAAGACAAGGGAAGTGGTAAGCAAAAGCTGGTGCATCTAGGTATTGCTGAAAAGTTTGAACTTATTAAGAAGGTGGAAGACGGTGTTTCTGTGGCTCACGTATGTGAGGAATATGGTGTGAAGAAACAGTAAGTGATATACGTAGGTCTAAGAAAAACTAAAGGAGTATGCAGTAAGCACATAAAAGTTCCATAGAGTCATACGTGCATGTTTATCACTTTTGTGGACCTTAGTGCTCTGTTTTCGTATGTTTTTGCACCCCCCCCTTGCTTTCACATCACTCACATTTTATTGACCAGTGCTCCCCCCTTTTAGTATCTGTAATGTACTTTGTTTTGTAATGACTGTCATGGTAAATGTATCATTATGAAGCCTTTATTTACTAATAGTTTTATTACTGTTAATCAGGCTTTCTTGTCAGTGCCTAATTATACAACGAAATAGGCAAAATCTTGTAAAAAGTCCTCCCAGATAAGTGAAAGCAGTTTTTTTGGCCTTTAATAAGCACACAGATTTTTGGGGCCACTGGTACTCCTTGGTTAGAATTGCACTGTGCATCCTTGTTCCTTAAAGTATCGAATTTTACAGATAACATCAGTATTCTTTTGTTTTTAGTGTGCCATTGTGTTTCTAAATTAAACTGAACATCCTAAAGGATCTCATGAAGACAATTATGTAATCAGGACAGTCCCATGTGTAGATTAAAATACAACAGGCTACAGTAGAAGGAATGTGTTAATACCAGCTTTAAATGCAGCAGTTTTGAATGACAGCTGAAAGTGCAGCAACTACTTTAATAGTACTCTGATGGGGGAGGGGTACAACAGGAAAAAAAGCTCAATGGGTGAGCAGGAGCAGTCACCCTCACCCACACATTTTGCTGGTTAAGGCAAAATAGTTTTGCCTCCACCACCTGTTGTGTATACACATGGTCAATACAATGTGCCCCTCCCGTAGAACAAATGGAACGGTGTACCTAACTGTAATGCACTGGTGTCCAACAAAGCAGGACGTGAAAGGACAGACAGCTGGTTTTTTTTTTTTTATTATTCTGTTTATGCATTCTCCCTTTTTTAGTCTAGTTGTATCCCATCACCTGGTTCTTTTTTTTCTACTGCTGCAGACCATTAACCTAAATAAAGAGGGCTGTATCTAATACACTCCTCTTCCAACACACGTGCAGTAATTATCTGCTTTCCACCTACATAGAGGCGGGTTCACACAGGGTTCAGAGACTGATCTCTGTATATCCCAGACTCTATGCAGGCGCTATCAACCAGCCAGCAGAGGCCGCAACTGCAGCAGCAATGAGGAATCCCTTTTGCCTACCCTCCCTCAGACACTGCCAATCATGTCTGTGTAGGCGCTTGGCTGGTTGATAGCAGAGCTGAGATTTAAACTCAAAAGCTTAAGACCAGAAGAAGCTGTTTGTTAGAATAGTGGTGGGCTTAGAGATTACCTGTAATGCCTGGCAATTTTCATTGTTGTGCTACATTCTGTAGTTTCATGAAGGTTCTTTCATATGTTCTGTCGGAGACTGCTTGTAATAACTGCTAGCTAAATAACAGTCAGTATTTAGACCTCTAGTCCAGTTATACTCTCAGAATGGACCACTTTACTGTATGACCATGTTTTATTTGAAATAGCTTCATGAACTACCTGATATTTTCCTAGGTTCAATAAGTGATAACTTTCAGCTTTTCACATATAATGCAGCAGACGATACAAATCACCTTATGTCATTTCAATCTATAGCAATTCCTAAGACTTTGAGTAAAATCTTTAATCAAACCAAAATGAAAACAATCCTCAAGTGTTCTGAAAGAGTTCTCAAGGGGTCTGAAAGAGTACATCTAACGAACAACACTTAACAAGGACTATAAACTGAAATATAAGAGTTACCTACCTTTCCTGCTGTGAATATAACCACTGTGTAAGCACGGCCTAAAACATCTAAATAATAAATGTCATTTTGGCGTTTTGTCCCAATAAGATTCTGGTGTTTTCATGGTACGTCAGGGTAACTCGGGGAAGGATTGAATTTCCAATTTAATGTGGTTTTTTTTTTTTTTTCTGGATTTCATAGTGTGGAGGATGAGAAGGAGTCTTCATCCAGTGAAGAAGAGGAGGAGGACAGACGGCGATTAAGTGATGATCTCTTGGGAAAGGTTGCTTGCATTCAGACAGGATCAGACGAAGCATCCTGGTATCATGCCCTGGTAAGCATCGACAGCCTTTAGGTCCTGCGTGTTTGTTGCACCAAATGCTTTGTAGTCTCCAGCTCTAGTCAGTAACTGATGTTTTGTATTTGACTTGTGTTTTTTCTCTCAAGGTGATCTCTCCCAGCTGCAACGATGACATAACCGTCAAAAAGGACCAGTGCTTAGTGCGATCATTTGTTGATTCCAAATTGTAAGCGAAACTTCCAGAAACTCACATGTGCCACAAAGCTGCAGCATTGTGAATTATCTAGCTCAGTTCTAACCATGCTTTTGTTTCACCTGCTGTTTTTTTTTTTTTGTAGTCACACCGTGGCTCGAAGTGAAATTTGTGAAGTGAGTGTGGATACCATCTCCAAGTCGGAGTTCTCAAACAAGAAAGGTACAGCTGTGCACCACCTCTGCATTGTGACCATTTAAGTGCTTCATGCGTGAAATCTAATTATGCAATTTATTATTATTATTTTTTTTTTACACAGGCTTTGAACAAGCGCTGCACTTCCTCCAGACCAAGCAGGTCCCTGATGCCTGGAAAATGGATATGAGTGAGATTCTAGAATCCTCCAGCAGTGATGACGAGGAAGGCAAGGAAAGCGAGGAAGAGGAGAAGGATCCAGAGCCGGAAGAAGTAAGTTGTTGGCTTCTTCGTAAATCATCCTTTGTCAAAGAGGACGATAAATAATTGAGTTTATTAATTGATTAAATAATTGATTATGTTGGGATTTTTCTTGGCTAATGGGACGAGTATAAGCAGAATGGTTTTGCTGTTGGTAGGTTGTTTGTGACCAACATTTTGTTTATATATATATATGATTGCCAAAGTGAATCACCATAAGCTAAAATAACTGATATCGTGATTTCAAAAATCGCATAACATGTAATAGCAGTCAAACAACCAGCAATTTATAATCTTTATAAAGTCAATATATGATTTAAATAAATAAATCTAAGCCTGTTGCCTGTGACTATAAGAATCTAAAGCTTCTGTTTCACAACCTGAGCTATCTGCTCCATTATTGTTGTGTTGTCTAAAAACATTTTTGCTGTATATTAATGTTTTTTGCCACAGTTCAGTTACTTTTATAACAAAATGCTTACTGAAGGGTGTTGGTGTTTTATCTGTATTTGTAAAATATAACATTAAGGTCTATTATACCAGCCTCAGTGGTGCTATTGCCCAGACATGATTTGGCTACGTCTGGGAGAATGACCAAAGCCTTGCGATGTATTGGCACCCTTTACAGGGTGCTCATTCCTTTTCTGCAGAGTTTCTCAGTGGAAAATGACCTGCCATGACCCTGACCAGGATAAAGCGGTTGCTAGAAATGAAGGGTGGCATTACATTTAATTGCAGTTTCCATTTTCTACATTGACATACATTTCATCACAGCTCAATTGTTCTTTATGTGTGATCTCTCAGAGGGATTCTGTTTACATTTTTCCTTCTCTCTGGTTGTTATTGTTGGAGTGCAGTAAGTGCACTTAAACAGTTGCAGTTACTTTTTTTAGCCTGTGTTCAAATATGTCTGCTAGTCAGCATTTGGCTGCACGTTGTAGACCAGTGCAGCGGATGGGTGTGTTGCATTTTGGCTAATGATTACTCTGGAGTTAAGTGACATTCTTAGGTAAAATTTTGCTGCAAGGCTGAGTGTGAGGCAATACTACAGAAGTGCTGAATTGTGCGGGTTGGACACGCTGTCCTGCAGTACCTTGAGTGAATCCAGTGAATAACCTCAGCATGCAGGACAACCCCCCAAAACCCCCCCTCCCCCCCTTTTCCCAAACTCGAGATGACAATGCTTCATTCTTCCTTCTCCCGGGCCTCTGCCTCCATGGCAACCTTCACTTCCTATGGTTAAGAAAGCTGTGGGGATTGGCTGAGGGCCAGTAGAGGTGTGGCAGCCGGGTTTGTGGGCAGGTCTGAGGCTCATCACAACAGCACTGCATGCGCTGCTGGTAATATGTGAAACTGATAGATCAGCTTGGTTTTGCATGAATTTAAATACAGTGAGAATAGTTGTTTCAGTTGTATTTCCACAGAAAGACTTTGTGGAGACGACTGATTGTTTAGGTTGCTGTCACTCTGTTATTTGTGAAATGGAAGCTTTAGTTTCTTATAGTCATAGGCAGTAAGCTTTAATTTATTTATTCAAATCATATCTTGCTCTCATAAAGATTATAAATTGTGCCGCCACCTTACAAAACTCTTACAAACTCTTACCCACCCTGACTGTGACGTGCATGCACCAGCTACATACAGCCACATTTGAAGTTTCTAATCTGGACTTTTTTTTAAATATGTACTTAAACACTGAAACTTTTATACATTAAAATTGCAACTGATTAAGATGTTTTGCATCACTTTGCACTCTGACTTTATGTAAACTCTCCTTATCTATAATAACAACACTAATAATAACACACTCAGGAAGAGCTTTAATATACCCACTTCTTCTTTATTCATTTTGATTAGCTTGTTTAGTTAGTGCTTGCAACAAACGGTCTCTTACTGACTCTGCTTAAAATCTACATTCTGATGTCTCAGCTGGTTCTCACTGTGTTCATTATTCTGTTCTACATTACTGCCATGTTCACTGTTATGCTCTGTTTATTAAATAATGTACAGTACAAAGACTTGTTGATATGAACATCAGTGATGTGTTTTACACTTTGATGGGATGCTGTAAGCCATAAGAAATTGGCATAATTTGATCAATTTACTGACTTTCTCTGTGAATGCATGTGATATAACAAAAACAGAGCTTTAATATTAGTAACGGTTATGGTTTATCACCTAAAGTAAGTGTTGTAATGCAGTCTGTTGATATATCAACATCTGACCTTATTTAAGCTGATGGATTAACTGGCATAATGGGTCAAACATGATGAGAGCAGAGAATGGTTTCGCTTACTTGACTGAAATCATGTGATGAAACATTTCTCTTGGCTGTCTGATTTACCCCTAAAAGTTGTTTGATCTTTTAAGTTTTGAGCTAAACTGTAAATGTTATTAACTGTAACTGTAATTTAATCCATTTACTGACATACTTTTACTGTGAATGCATGTGATATAACAAAAACAGAGCTTTAATACTAGTAATGGTTATGGTGCATCACCTGACTAGAATTTTTTTTTATCATTAAACTGGTGTTCTGTTTCTTTATCTTTTTGGCGTAACAGCAAATTTTCTATTTAGGTGTCCCACAGATGGTCAGCAGTTCATGTTTGAATAATACTTCTCAAACTTTTCTTGTGTCTCTAGCCTGATGATGAACCAGACCCAGAAGAGCGGGACCACTTTCTACAACAGCTCTATAAGTTCATGGAAGACAGAGGTACATACAGCCATCCACTCATTAATACTTCAACATATGACCATTTTGATTTTAACCCAGATCCCCACTCCAGAACTCAGTGTGTGCTTAGTCTTAACCTAGTAGTTATTGTGTAGTACAGTGCAGATCGAGTCACATTTTGCTTTTTATTAACATTGTGCTTCTTTATTGTAACGCTTTACTAAACCTCCACTCTCTCCATAGGAACACCTATTAACAAACCTCCTGTATTGGGCTACAAGGACTTAAACCTCTTTAAACTCTTCAGGCTGGTGTATCAGCAGGGGGGCTGTGACAGTGTGAGTGTCCTGTTTTTTTTTTTTTTTTCTTGTAAAACCTTCTGTTTGTATTTACATAATGTGACCATGTGTACCGAGCTGTCCCAGACTGGGGTTAAAAATGATGATCCTGAGAACGGTTTCGCTTATTCGACTGATGTTTAGTGAAGTCATGTTTCTCTTGGCTATCTGATTATCCCCCATGCATGAGCCATGAGTCTTAAGAATCTACAAATGACATTTTACGTTGCTAAAAATGTTACCTTATGTGTTACAGATTGAAAGTGGATCTGTATGGAAGCAGGTCTATATGGATTTGGGAATCCCTGTCCTGAATTCTGCAGCTTCTTACAATGTGAAGACAGCTTATAAAAAGTAAGTGTTGTAATGCAATTTGTTGATGTATTTAAGCTGATGGATTAACTGGCATAATGGGTCAAACATGATGAGAGCAGAGAATGGTTTCGCTTACTTGGCTGATATCATGTGATGAAACATTTCTCTTGGCTGTCTGATTTACCCCTAAAAGTTGTTTAATCTTTTAAATTATGAGCTAAACTGTAAATGTTATTAACTGTATTGTTTATTGTATTAACCTGGCTACCTGTGTATATGTTCTGTTTGTCTTTTATTTGCATAAATTACTTATTTTTATGCTTGGATTTCATATTTTATGTCTCGGACATGTCAATTTCAATGCCCCTGATCTGATCAGATCAAGGAAACCTGGATCACCACACTCCCCCCTCCAATCTGTGGTCGCTTCTTAATTAGCTGCCAGTGTTGAGTTGCCTAGCTCCATGTGACCCGGTTTGACCTTACCTTTCTCAGACACAGTTAGTTGTGTATGTTTGGAAGCCTGGCCAGGTCGGTGGTTCTGCTGCGATTCAATTTTCAGGTTCGAACACTGCAGTGGTGCACCAGCGTGTTTGACCATAATGCCACCCAAAGGCCCGGATCATTTAATAAGGCACTTTTCCATACATTACTGAATTGCAGGATTTATTAATAGAATTATGTCTTTGGCCCAAATGGCTAAAAACTGTTATGTTTGAGTCACTTCTGATTTGCAGGCACTTTTTCTGTTTGTCATAAGATTTACAGGAAGGGGTGGGCTAATCTAATTATTGGTAAAATCGGTCATTTTAATGGACTGGAAAAATAGTAGGAAAGGCTGTTCATGTCACTCGTTTGTGCTTTGCTTGTTTTAGTAGATTTGTCACTGAAACTTATACACAGTTAACTAGTATTTACATTTTATGTAAGTGAGTAGGCCAGTGTAATCCATAACAAAAGACAAAAATGTTTAGTCTCTTTGATTATTGTAGTCATTTGACTATATAAAATGCATTGATAACATTTTATGCACTTTCTGAACCAGTAAATGATCAGGTAATTTGGTAGTAAATGAATGCTAAAACATCAATTTGTGCAACTGCACTTTCTAATGCCTCCTTAACCAGGCAAGTTGTTTTAAGTGCCTGGCTGTGTTCTAGCCGATAAATGATGATGGACTGTATAAGTAAAAGAAAACACATTAAATAATTCCTGCTAACTTTTCTTTAGGTACCTGTATGGCTTTGAAGAGTATTGCCGATCAGCTCAGATCCAGTTCAGGACTGTGCACCATAACGAGCCTCGGCCAGCCTCTTTGTCAGTTGTAAAGAGTGCTGAACAGAAGGAGGAGGAGGAGGAGGAGCAGGAAGAAGAGGAGGAGGGTGAAGAAAAAGAGAACCAGTCTGAGCAGACTGAGGCTGAGCCTGAAGCGTGTAAGGACAAACCAGACGAAGATGACTCTGACGCAGAGGATGAGAAAAGCCACAGAGATATCTCTTCTTCCAGGGTAAGTGGTATGATGGTGCATTTCGGGTTTGTGGTGTTGCTGCTGTACTTTGTTAAGCATGGGTGGGACATTCAAAACACCTGGCAAAGGTTGTTTAGGTTATTAATTACAGAACAATATATCATTTAAAACAAAGTGGATCTGCATAATGCATGCTGCATGGTAATATTACTTGACAGTATGACAGTATTTTGTGATTAAGACTAAGCTTCAATATAGGGCATTCGAGGCACGGTGACTCAGTGGGTAGCACTGTCGCCTAACAGCAAGAAGGTCCGGGGTGGTCCGGGTCCTTTCTGTGTGGAGTTTGCATGTTCTCCCCGTGTGTGCATGTGTTTCCTCTGGGAGCTCCGGCTTCCTCCCACAGTCCAAAGACATGCAAGTGAGGTACAGTAGGGTCAAAAAGTATTTAGTCAGCCACTTATTGTGCAAGTTCTCCTACTTAGAAAGATGAGAGAGGTCTGTAATTTTCATCATAGGTACACTTCAACTATGAGAGACAAAATGAGGAAAAAAAATCCAGGAAATCACATTGTAGGATTTTTTAAGAATTTATTTGTAAATTATGGTGGAAAATAAGTATTTGGTCAATAACAAAAGTTCAACTCAATACTTTGTAACATAACCTTTGTTGGCAATGACAGAGGTCAAACGTTTCCTGTAAGTCTTCACCAGGTTTGCACACACTGTAGCTGGTATTTTGGCCCATTCCTCCATGCAGATCTCCTCTAGAGCAGTGATGTTTTGGGGCTGTCGCTGGGCAACACGGACTCCACAAATTTTCTATGGGGTTGAGGTCTGGAGACTGGCTTAGGCCACTCCAGGACCTTGAAATGCTTTTTACGGAGCCACTCCTTCGTTGCCCGAGCGGTGTGTTTGGGATCATTGTCATGCTGGAAGACCCAGCCACGTTCCATCTTCAATGCTCTCACTGATAGAAGGAGGTTTTGGCTTAAAATCTCACGATACATGGCCCCGTTCATTCTTCCCTTAACACGGATCAGTCGTCCTGTCCCCTTTGCAGAAAAACAGCCCCAAAGCATGATGTTTCCACCCCCATGCTTCACAGTAGGTATGGTGTTCTTGGGTTCTTCTTCTTCCTCCAAACACGACGAGTTGAGTTTTTACCAAAAAGTTCCATTTTGGTTTCATCTGACCACATGATATTCTCCCAATCCTCTTCTGGATCATCCATATGCTCTCTGGCAAACTTCAGACGGGCCTGGACATGTACAGGGGGACACGCCTGGCACTGCAGGATTTGAGTCCCTCTCGGCGTAGTGTGTATACTGATGGTAGCCTTTGTTACTTTGGTCCCAGCTCTCTGCAGGTCATTCATCAGGTCCCTCCGAGTAGTTCTGGAATTTTTGCTCACCGTTCTCATGATCATTTTGACCCCACGGGATGAGATCTTGACCCCAAGGGAGATTATCAATGGTCTTGTATGTCTTCCATTTTCTTACAATTGCTCCCACAGTTGATTTATTCACACCAACCTGCTTGCCTATTGTAGATTCACTCTTCCCAGCCTGGTGCAGGTCTACAATTTTCTTCCTGGTGTCCTTCGTCAGCTCTTTGGTCTTGGCCATGGTTGAGTTTGGAGTCTGACTGTTTGAGGCTGTGGACAGGTGTCTTTTATACAGATAACGAGGTCAAACAGGTGCCATTAATACAGGTAACGAGTGGAGGACAGAAGAGCTTCTTAAAGAAGAAGTTACAGGTCTGTGAGAGCCAGAAATCTTGCTTGTTTGTTATTGACCAAATACTTATTTTCCACCGTAATTTACAAATAAATTCTTTAAAAATCCTACAATGTGATTTCCTGGATTTTTTTTTTCTCATTTTGTCTCTCATAGTTGAAGTGTACCTATGATGAAAATTACAGACCTCTCTCATCTTTCTAAGTAGGAGAACCTGCACAATCAGTGGCTGACTAAATACTTTTTGACCCCACTGTAAATTAGAGATACAAAATTGTCCATGACTGTGTTTGACATTAACCAAAGTGTGTACATGACGTTAAAATCATAATAAATAAATATATAGGGCATTTGCTAGATTTGTACTAGCGGTATTTAAACACACCTGCTATGCATGCTACTCGCGCGTCCTTTTTAGACTTCATGCACACTTTGTGTTGTGGAATTGATTTTAAATACTATACTACTATGTTTGTATAGAACTACATAGTCGCATAGTAAAAAGAGAACTATGATTTTAATGCTAAGTAGTAAATCAGTTGCCGGGCTAATCATGTGATCTTTTGCCTCTCTGTGATTAGGGTCGACGGCGCTGTACAGTGACTCCTTCAAGAGCAGAGGTGAAGGAGTCCGTCAAGCCAGAAAAGGTAAAGGAGGAGAATAAGGGGGAAGAGCCACTTGTAGCAGAAGTCGTCGAAGAGGAGCAGAAGGAAAAAACAGAAGATCATTTTATCAAGCGGCGCAGCCGACGTCTTGAGGAGTCTGACAAGGACTCGGATGAAGAGGATCAGGAGGAAGAGGACGACGACGACGAAGAGAGTGAAAAATCCAGATTTAAAGAAAGGTAGATCATCTTTTGACATTACTTTGCTGGTGTTGCTGGATATAACGATAGATTTATGCTGCACATACCATAACCTGTGGGTTTAGCTTTAACTCCTAGTTAGATTTGAAAGTGATAATTTTTGTTAATGATTACACAAACTCCTCAGTTTATAGTAGCAGGACTATTTAAGCTCACCAGGTTCTCATGATGATACAAGAGAATGGTTTCGCTTATGTGACTGATGTCATGTGATGTCACATTTCTCTTGGCTGTCTGATTAACCTTGTTAATTTGAAGTATATCACCAATCATGATTAGAGGCAAATGCATTATTTTTAGAGCAGTGTAGAAAAATGGTTGTGAATGAAGAATGGGTTATGTGGCTATAAGCAAGGAGGTGGGGGGTAAGAATGTATAATGACATTGATAGCCTATAAAAGGCTGATGATATTTACACTATCTGCTAATACCACATATTTACATTGTCACACTAAATCACAGCGTTTTTTTTTATTGCAGTCTTACATGACTACACCATACGATACTGCCTTCTTACAAAGTATAGTTTTTGCATTTAAATTCCCCAATTTCATTTTTCTTTTTTTTAAAAATCATTTTTACCCCTTTTTTCTCCCACTTTAGCGCATCCAATTTCGTCCCATCAATCATCCTCTCACTAATGCTGGTCCCTGCTCCTGATTGGGGCTGACGAGGCTGCTCCACGCCTCCTCCGACACGTGCACAGCAATCGATTGTCTTTTTTTATCACCTACACTTGACGAGGATCACACATTCTGCCGCACTCCTTCCCATCTCCATGCAGGCGCCACCAACCAGCCAGCAGAGGGTGCAATTGCACCAGTTTGAGAGAGAGAGTCCCCCTCCGGCTTTAAGTCCCGCCCCCACCTGAACAACAGGCCAATCGTTCATGTAGCCACTCAGCCCAAGCCGGCAAGGCAGAGCCGAGATTCGATACCATGTATCCGAGATCTCAGCTCTGGTGAACAGCATGTGTTTTACTGCTGCACCACCTGAGCGGCCTAAATTCCCCAATTTCTAATATTTCTATAAGTCCAATATAGGGCTGTTGCGGTGAAAGAATTTCCCCTTGCGATATTCAACCTGTCTCAATATCGCGGTATGCGGTGATATCGGCATTTTTTTTTAGTTTTGTTTGTTTTTGAAAATTACTTAATTAATCTGGATTTTAGAGCTATATAAACAAGCTTTATTGTTAGGCTATGATTCGATATATTATTGCTTTATAATGACAAAGATGAGACAGCTTTAAGACCAATGAAATGCGTGTTTAATGTTAAATACAGAACAGAGCAGGGATGCGCGTCTTTTTCCTCTATTAAAAAAGGTTTAAATTTAGCTTCTAGCCTAGGCTAGATATACACTGTGAAACGAAAAAAAAAAGAGTTTAGGCTAAATATTTTAAACGCACATCTAATCAAAATATGGTAAAAAAAAAAAAAATAGAATAAAGAATAAAGTCTGTAAGAGTTTAAACCTGCGTTATCATGCACGCTAGAAGAATCAACATGTTCACCTGATGTGGTTTAGAGAGGATCTGAGTGGGGTAGTGATGTTCCCGGCGTTACCGATGTTACACTAATACACACGTGTACTTATCCTGCCTGGTTATTGCGCCACTATTAACTATCTATTTAGTAGGTATAATTAACATAACAATATATACTACATTTTAAGTTATTATTTGTTTCCATACATTTTTATTCAACGAAAAAATACATTTAAATCATTCCAGCAAGCCAGCAAGAGAATATTTGCAGGCTGCAATTCCATATTAACTGTCATTAAGTGTTTTAGTACACCACGGCTGTTTGAATATAGTCTAAATTACAAGTATTTTATTGAGTGTGAACTCAATTTAATCATTAATAAACTTGCCTATAATTCCTGTTGCGATTGTTTACATTTTAAAACACAAAGCCTGACACTCAGCAGCAACGCATGCGAACAGGTTGCGGGAAAATGATGCTCTTAGCTCATTTTCATTATGAATTCATTTAACATTTATTACGCCCGAATGTAAGCGTAAAAAACAAGATGGACCCTGCAACAATAAAAAAAAAAAGAGAAGAAAGAAAGAAAAAACGTGAATATCGCGGTGATGCGGTTGCTTGGCATGCCCTGCGGTTGGCTGGTCTATACCGCGATATTTCAAAATTGCGGTTAGCGCGACAGCCCTAGTCCAATATTACAGATTAAGTAGTGTTTATTTCCTGCTAGTTCAGATCTGTATTTGTGGTGTAGCTAGTATAAATAATCTAGTCATGATTGATGATGACACTCTTTGCATAATAACTTTAAACACTAGTGCTAGCGACTGTCAAAGTGAAATACTAGCATTATGATAAAACGCAAAAACAACAGTATTCTAAATGTTATGTTCTATATGTTACATGATTTCTTTTGGCTGCTCCCATTATGGGTTGCCACAGCGGATCATATGACTGCATATTTAATTTGACACGTTTTTACACTCAGTGCTCTTCCTGACACGCCTTCTATTTATCCAAGAATGAGACCAGCACTAAGGGTGCACTGATATGCCCTCCCTTTTCCCCAATAGCTAGGTTCATTGAACGCCACATGCCTTCTGTATTTGTGAGCACAGCCTGGGATACTAAACAGCTACTAAACTCAAGCACTCAGCATCATGGCTCTTACCACACATTACTCTTCGCCACACCAGCACACTTATGTTTTACACAGATAATAAAAAGTTATATTGAAACACTCTTATCGAAGAACAAAAATGTGACACTGGATTGTTGTTGTTGTTAGTAGTAGTAGTACTATTAACACTACCTTTGTATGACTAATTCACTACTACAGTGACTGTACAATAGACATTGCTTATCCAGTTACCACTGCCATGATAAGACTCTCTCCTAACAGCACATTGTAAATCTTATTAGTGTTGTATTATGGCCTTGCTAGTGGTTGTGTATGTTCTTAAATGAAGGCATCTGTAGCGTATCCATAGAGTATAACACAAAATGCTTTCTGGAGGTCGAGTGAAATAGTTAACATATCTGGGTTTTGTGTCTCTGCTGTGCAGCCTCTCTCAGTGGGTATTTATCAAACACAGCTGTATACATCTGAGCAAGGGCATCTTTTTATCTGCAACGACTTTTACTGTCTGGTTAAGGTGGTATCATGAGTGGTAAATGACTACATAGTGCACAGTTTGATCCTTTTAGGGAATCAGCAGAAGAAGTGTACAGATGTGCTAGTCTGTGGCCTTTTCTGGAAACATGGGTGTGGTGGATGCAGCAGGGAAATCTTAACAGGATTTGAACATGACTAATTCAGAGAAACAGAATATAAGGGGGTTATATTGTATTTTATATAATTTTTTTCTACATGTTTTACACAGTACCTGTGTACATTTCATAATCAAATACCGTCTGCACACACAGTGCAACAGTATTATGGGTACCAGAATTTTGCTTTAGCCCTCTCTTTACTGAGCTAAATTGTTTTACTTATTTGCTTTTTATATCCCAGGTTACATTTTGTTCACATAAATGGTGGGGGTTAAACTTAATAACCACATGGTTCATAGGGTTTGTGTCATAGGTGTGCCACCAACCATTTAAAAATCTTGCATCCCACCTTGAGAATAGCCTAAAAGCTTAAAACTCCTTCACCACCGTGGTCTTCCGGTGTGTTTTTCTCAGATCTAGACTCAACTAAACAGGATTGTGAAGTTCAGCATTCATTATTTGGCTGTCCGTTTTGTGAGCTGGGTTTGTTCTCTGGATTTGCTCCTGTTTGAGATTTCGTATTGTACTTAACAGAGATGAGAAGGAGGATGAAGACGGGGATGACGAGTCCGAGCACTCAGTTACTGGGACAAAAGTCAAAGTGAAATACGGCAAGGGAAAAGCACAGAAAATCTATGAAGCCAATATTAAGAACACAGAGAACGATGATGGTGAAGTCCTCTATCTGGTTCATTACTATGGGTGGAATGTGAGGTACGTCTTTTATGCAGTCTGACTTGCTTTAAAGTAACAGTGCTTGGGACTAACATGATGACATTAGAGAATGGTTTCGCTTACTTGGCTGATTTCATGTGAAGCAGCACTTCTCTTGGCTGTCTGATTGTCCTGGTGAATAGGTCAAATTTTAACTGGTTGCCATTATAACCCGTTGGTCACATAGAACACGTAAATGGCTCTTACTGCATTGACTTTGACTTTTGGATGTTTATTGTTACATAGCTGTTGATTGTAATGCTAATTTCTACTGCATTTCCACTACTTTTCTAATGTGAACCTCTGTTTGACAGATATGACGAGTGGGTTAAAGCAGATAGAATAATATGGCCTGTAGATAAAGGAGGAACAAAAAGAAAACAGAAAAAGAAGGTTAAGGTAAGTAAACAGAATTTAAAATCTTGTAGCTTTATGTGTAGCACACACGTGATTTTAAGGCTGTTTTTTCAAGTAGCTGAGTAGTTTGGGAGAGATGTTTGAGGTTTCACTCGATCAGAGACTAGTTATGTGTCCCTCACCAGCACAACTTAATTTCTATAGTAGTCATTCAAACCCCAATCTAATTTGGTTAGCCCAACCATTAGAAACAGCTAATGAGGGGGTGAGAACTGAGAACGGAAATATAAAGAATAATAAAAAGTTGGGGTAAGTGTCTCTTGCAGGTATCAAACCTGCTGTATACGGCTGTGCACAGAGTAGAAGACAGCTATTGTGTTCCATTTACTATAATTAATAAGCTCTAATTTGTTTTTCCATCACCTGTAATGTTACTCTATTAAGCACACTGTATGCTAAGAGTTGTGCCCTTTGAGACGGCCCTTTAGAGCTTGCTGTGTAAAGCAACCCTTTTCCCTCTTTTTTCTCCCCCTTTAGCTCATCCAATTGTTCAATTTGCATCGTGCTTCCTCTCCGTCTATGCCGAACCCCGCCCTGACAGAGGAGATCGAAGCTAACCCACATCCCCTCCGAAACATGAGCAGCAGCCAGATGCATCTTTGCCACCCACACATTGATGAGTTTGGCGCCACCTAGCGTTGCATGCGGAGAGACACACCCTAAGGGCACTCTCCCTCATCTCCTGTGCAAGCGCCTCCAAACAGCCGGCAGAGAACGCAATCGCATTCTGACGGAGAGAGACCCACATCCGGTTCTTTGTCCCACCCCCCCATATGAGCAACCGGCCAATCGTTGCTCATATAGCCACTCGGCTTCGAACCGGTGAAGCAAAGCTGGATTCGATACCACGTACTCAGAATCCAGCTCTGGTTGCAGCGTGTCTTTTTACCGCTGCGTGGCGAATGTCCAAATATTTGATGCTGAATTGTAGCATGCGGTCTTTAATGTGGTTCTGACATTTTTAGTATTTGGTTTAAATCCTTTGTAGACTGATAACTCTCAGCCTGATCCTGAGCTGTATGAAGCTCATTTTTTGCTCTGTACACCCTTATTTTAAGCAAAGGGGACCTCCACTAATGAGATGTTATTCTGGTAATTGTCCATTGTCATCACTGCAACAACACTAACAACTAGGAATGACCTGGAAGCGTGTTGTACTGATATGAGTGTATCAGGTGGAGCAGTGTTTTGGGTTTTTGTTGCTGGTAGCACCTTATTGTTAGTGCCTTAATGTTAATGTGTTCAACCCGAAATGCAAAGTTCACATCATCCAGTGATCAGAAAGTGTCTGAACCAGGTGGAGCGGTCCAGGTGCTTTCTGTGTGAAGTTTGCATTTTCTGTGTGGGTTTCTTCAGGGAGCTCCGGTTTGCTCCCACAGTCCAAAGACATGCAAGTGTAGTGAATTGCAGATAAATAGATACAAATAAACAAATTAAATAGTTCTAGTCCCCAACTGTACATGTCCCTGATTCACTCATACCTGGACAATCGAAGTGATAAATCTTGTCTACTCAGTATGGCGATCTTTTTCTAAGGTCTTTAAGTGTTTACTAAGCAGTAGCGAACACAGTGCTGTGGATACAGTGTTGTTAATCGGCTCTGGTGTTCCTAACAGAATAAAGATGATGACGAGAAAGAGGAGGACAAACTGACCAAAGCAGGTGTAAAACGTGGCCGACCTCCGCTGAAATCCACTCCTCCCAGCACTTCCCGCAGTGTATCCAAAACTCCCAGCAGTGAGGGCAGATCCAGCACAAAAAACTCACGTCTTTCAGAAACACCCACTCTGCCCAATGGCGAGGGTAAGTCATGGCATTGTGCTTCAACTGCCTTGTCATATAATCTTACAATAGCAACCTTTTGTTGTAAAATGATTCTAAATGTAAAATAATTCTTGACAGGAACTCCTCGGCGACGAACTCGGAGAACCTCGGAGATGTACGATTCTGACAGGCCTTCCAATAGTAAGACTGATAGCACTGTTTTTTTTTTTGCATTTTACAGTTTCCCAATTTAGTGTATCCAATCTGCTGCTGGGGACCCTGACAGTGTCCAAGGAGGGGGTGTCTTGACTGACACACACTCCCTCAGATGTGTGAGCAGTCTTACCAGTCTCCTCTTATTCACCCACACTTCGGTGAATTTGCGCATGAGGTCAGCTTTGCGTGCATAGAGCCACGCCACGATTTCTGCGTTCCTTCACTTCTGTGCATGCACCCTGGCGACCAAGGTCCTTCCACAGCCCCACCCTTTTTAGTCTGGTCTTTTCTCACACAGCAGACTGGAGACAAATTTTGTCAGCTGCAGGCATTAGCCTGTTATGCCCAGCCGACCGGTAGCAGAGCCGAGATTCGAACCTGGGAATTCAGAATCTCGGCACTGATGTGCTAGCGGACTAAGCTACCTTAGCGATATTGTGATTTTTGTGGGAAATGAAACAAATGCCTGTAAATCCTTACTCTCTTTGCAGATTCAGGGAACTCCTCAGACGACAGTGAGTGTGAGGATTCTCCTGAGAAGAAGTCTAAATGTGCGGAGATGACTGATCCTGCTACAGCACGAAAGCAGGAAGAGGAAGAAGAGCGACATGAGAAAAAAGAAAAGATGAAGGCTGCTCAAGCTAAGCTGGAATGTCCCACCAGCCCTCAGGAGAAACCTCACATTCCCCAGCTGAATGTCGAAGAGAGAAATGAAGAATGTGAGCCGGCCACGTCGCCGGAATCGGCAGACAAATCTCCCAAACCTAAATGGAAGAGGGCTCGTCCGAGGGAACCAGGGTCTGAGACTCCAGCTATGCTCTCTCCCTCTGCGGCTAACCACGTTCAGACCGAGGAGCCTGTCGCTTCTCCTCAGCAGCTTAAGAAGCCTCAGGAGAGTGAACACACCAGCCCCGCTGTGAACATGCCTGAGCCGACCGACTCGGACACTGACTCAGCCACTGAGGACATCACGCCTCCAGAAAGGAGCTCCATAGCCAAGCGCAAAGCCACTGAGCATCGGACACCAGACAAGAAAATTCGCCTGGATCACAAAGACGAAGCCAAAGTTCTCGCATCACAAAAGCAATCAGACATAGGGAGACTAGCAGAGGTTGCACTGGAAGCTGAAGACTCCTCTGCAAAACCAGTTCCACGATCTGCAGCCTTAGTTCCACCATCGGTAGAAGTTCCTACTGATGAACCGGAGGTCAAAACCGAAATGCCTTCTCTTACCAGAGAAATTCAGATAAGAGTAGAACCCCTTCCGGACCTGAGCACAATGAAGGAGGACGCGTCAGCTGTCGCGGAGCTGATGCCGCAGATAGGCTTAGAGGCACTGATGTGCCACGAGGTAGACCTAGATGACCCAGAAGAAAAGGAAAAACCATCAGAAGAGTTGCCAGTACTGAAAGAGGTAAAACCTCCTGCTCCCAATACTATTGTGACTCCTGTGCAGCCTCCGCAGCCCTCGTTCCATCTCCCTCCCAGCTTGGCAGCCACGGTACCGGTGCCTCGGCTATGCTCTCCTTCCTCTGCGCCCAGTCCAGACGAGTCCCACAGCACCAAAAGCGAGAGCGACGTCACCGTCGAGGCGGACAGCATGGCGGAGTCGCATGAGGGGCTGGGTGAGAATTTTGACGCCAGTGCCAGCTCAAGCAACTCCAGCATTTCCCTTCAGGAGAGAGATGCCAAGGACAGAGGTTGGTCACTGTACATGTTTCTTTGTGTTTACAGCCTGATACTGTTGGAGGTTGTGGAATGTAGTTTAACTGTTCACATTTAACACAGAATTTGTTGCTTTAGGTCAGAAAAGATTGTTGGATGGCAACAACACCTCGCCTGCTAAGAAGCAGAAACGCAACCAGAAACGGCTAAGCACTGCATCTGCTGCAGAAAAGAACGGCGCAGGTAAGGATACTGTTTACAATGGGTAACCAGAATCATAGATGGTACAGGGTTCATATGAAAGGACCAGTGCTGGATGCTGAACTGTCTTTTGTTCTTTGTTCATCTTTAGGTCACAGCAGTGACAGTGAAGACCTGCCTGGCATGGACACCTCTAATAAGCTGACTCCAGTAAAACACTCCAGCCTGGCCAAGGCTCATAAACACACTCGCTGTCCTGGCATTGCATCCCCCAGCAGTAAAGACATGGAGAAAGACAAGCACAAAGACAAGCAGTCCTTCCCCTCTCCACGCACACACAAATGGACGTTCCAGCTCAGTAAGTTGCACTAAACCTTTTACAGCTCACTGGAGGGATGTGCTCTTTTACATGGTTTATTTAGTTTAGGTAACTTTACTCAAATAGTACATAAATAATCACATAAATATTCATCTACCACCCTGGGTTTTAGGAGAACGGTTTGGATGTTTGAACTGTAAAGCAGCCAAAAGTCCAGCAAACTAAATGTCTCAAGACAACACAAGAACAGTTTTGACCTACCTTGCAGCCATGCAAATATGAAATAGACCAAAATATAAAGACAGATAAAGTAAACAGACAGAAACATAATATCTATTTTGCCATTAAATTTACACCATTTTCGGCATTTAGCAGACGCTTTTAACCAAAGTGACTTGTGTGACAGTATATTATCTAAGCACTTGAAGGTTAAGGGCCTTGTTTAGGGACCCAACAGCGACAACCTGGCAGTGGTGGGGCTTGAACCAGCGACTCTTTGATTACTAGTCCAGAACCTTAACCGCTAGGCTACATCTACATTAAATGACACACGTGTTAAACATGCCATTAAAACCCAATTAAATAAATAAATAAATAAATCTAAATGTGTCACAAAAACATGGTCCTGCATTGACAAATTTCAAGAACTTTAAAGTGACTTGGAGTATTGGAGTAAATTCAACATTCAACGAAGATTCTAAAATAATCACCAGTGCCATTCAAAGCAGTCTTGTGGTTCTTTGGTGCTATAAGCTATAATTTATGTAAGGTATAGTATAAAAGGCTTTTTTAGTGCATTTTGACCTTTACACAGCTGCTTCTTTAAAGCAGTTTGGCCTTTTGTTAGTAGCTGATTAGTAGCGGTTTTCTAGCTCCTAAACAATCGCTGTTTGATTTTGCAGATGAGCTGGAGAACATGTCGAGTGCTGACCGTATTTCCTTTCTGCAAGAGAAACTTCAGGAAATTAGGAAGTATTACATGTCCTTAAAATCAGAGGTGGCTTCCATAGACAGGAGGCGGAAGAGGTTAAAAAAGAAGGAGCGAGAAGGTAAGAATGTAGAAAAGATAAAAGTCTGTGGAGCTGATTTAATGCTTAATGATGAGTATGAACGAGCGCTTAACTAAACTTTCCGTCTGGTTTTTAGTGTCTCACACCACAGCATCTACGTCTTCTGGCTCATCAGACACGGGCATGAGTCCCTCCTCAGCCTCCCCCACCCAGAACACTGTCGCTGTGGAGTGCAGGTGATAAGACGGCACCCCCTGCCTTCTGTCTTTCTCCCTCCACTCTGCCCACCTCTGCCTTCTCAGCATCCTGCTGCCTCCATGGAGACGTGCATACTGACGAGCCAGAGCAAGCAGCCAAAAGCACTCGACTGCCCCGCCCCGTTGCCTCCTCCTTCTCCATCATCGTCATCCCTGATTCTGCCTTGTGGCCACTCCCACCTCCTGCACTTTGTAAACTGATCCTGCCTTGCGCTCTGTCTCGCTGCCACTTTCCAGGAAAACAAACTCCGCTCGAGAGAGGTGAATGTAATCAGAAAATGCTACACCCAACAACCGATATCCATCCAGACAGTTCAGCGGCACTTTCCTCTCTCAACAAGGCTCAAACAGAAAGCTCCTCGTGCAGCCGGGAGCACAGACTGGTTTGGCTGCAGTAATCAAATGGCTATCGAAGCATTTCTAAAATCTTAGATGAAGCTCCCTGTATAGGTATGGTCACTTAACCAGCTGGATATGGTTAGGAGAAGAAAAACAAACAAACAAAAAGGTCAATTTTGTGCGCTTGCTCCATCAGAACTGCCAAAGTACATGTTACAGCAGAGTGCTCTATTTTGGAAAAGTGGGACAAAGTCAATTGCAAAAGGGAATGTAGTTTACTGAAAACTGCAGCTGGTGTCTTCCACGTAGGTAGTGCGTGAAGTATGTGAGCACAGATGATTATGCAAAACTCTATTTTTGTTGTCTTTAAAAAAAAAAAAAAAAAAAACCCAAACAAATATGAAAGAAAATGTTTACAGTGGAACCCAAGACAAATGTTTTCAGTGGACTCATTTCCTTTGCGAGTGCATTTTGTCTTTTTATATGTAATTGCAGAGTTTTATTTTAGTATGAAAAATTTCGAAAGCTATATATCGCAGCCGTGAAATTATTTAATGAAATATTTCTAGGTCTAAAACTTTGTGTAAAATAAAGGTATTATCTTGCAACATGTTAAGTATATTTATTCAGTCAGTGGATGGAGTTTTCTTTTTCCAATATGAAAATCTTCCACTTTCTTTTTTTGTTTTTGGTCCATGGAATTACAGATAAATGAAAAAATGTTGTGGGAAGGTACGACTGTCAGGTCGTGATTGGATAACTACTGTGAGGTAAATTGTTCCCACTCTGTTTTCCACTCTTTACTATTTAGGCCCAAATGATCTCAACGTTTCTGAGACCTTTTTGGAACACTGTAACTTAGTGAGCCACTCTGTCTGTCTTCAGATTTTCTGTTACTTGTTGATTTGACCGGTTCATTCTCATGTTTCAACAAGTCAAGTTCTCAATCAATTGAATAAAATTTGCTAAATGGATGTGTGTTTAGCCCAGGGGTTTCTTACTAAGATGAATTCTTTTGTACATAGATCTTCCAAAACCATGTATTTGAAAAATACATTTTACACAAACTGTAAATGGTTTATATTATTTTTTAAACAATACATCTTTGTATATTACACTTTTTTCTATGTCAAGTTGGTAGAAGAATTAGCACACTTTACTGTACATAATAAACCACTGGTCATGAACAGGAGCCTAATCCAAGCCCTCTAGAAAAACCAACCCACTAGGATGTTAAAACTATTGGCAGTGATTCCTAAATAACGAGGACTTGCTTTATTTACAGATTCCTGGATGAAGGAATAAAGGTATTGGGTTCCTGAGCAAAGCCATTGTATCTTTATGTAAAATAAGCAGAGCTCTTTTCATTTCTAATAAAGCTTTGAAATATGATTGTCTTTTGTTTATTTGGAGCAAAATACTGGATCCTGACTCACAGGGTGATTATTATTGGTTCATGAGCAGCTAGGTAAGGGCACATCAAATGCCATAAATAAGGAGTTGTTGTGTTGTAATGGTCGGAAGTAAATTATTAAATCAGGTTATCACTCAAAGAAGTTGGCTAATGCCATTAATTAAATGTTTACATGACATTTTATGTTATTTTTAGTTTATAAACTATTGTTGTAGGTTTATAACTTTATGGTGAACTTTGGTGGAGTAAAACCAGTTAAGAGCCACTGCTATGAAGTAAAAAAAATCCCAGTTGGATTCCCAGATGTGCAGAAGTACAAAACTAACTGCATAAGCCAAACAGTCTTTACTGTCTAATATAAGAAGTTCAGACGTACTGCTTAGTGTCATTAAAGGGAGAAATACATAGACCTCATTCTATATGTAGCCAAAAGCATGTGGACACATGACCATAAACATTCGTTAGACATCCTATACCAAAACCATAGGCATTAATACAAAGATATCCACCCATGCTTTGTGAATATAGCATCCTGTACGTATTGATAAGGCTGTTTACAGGGTTTTCGAGTGTGGTTGTGTTTGATTAAATTTGTGCCCATTCAGTAAAAGTAGCATTTGTAATGTCAGGCACTGATTTTGTCTGACATTCAAATCTATCCCAAAGGTGATCAGTGGAGCTGAGGTCACAGCTCTGTGCAAGCCACACCAAACTTGTAAAACCATGTCTATATGGACCTCACATTGTGAACATAGGCACAGTCATGCTGGAACAGGAAAAAGCCTTCGTTTAAATGGCCCCCAGATCAACGACATTTATTTTATTTTATAGAATTGATGATTTTTCTACACCAGTTAGTAACAGGTGTGATTGAAATGGCCGAACTCATTAATATGAAGGATGTCTACATACGGTACATCAGGGTTTTTTAAGCCCTGGGTCGCAAGCCAAAAAAATGGGTTGCAGAGAAAAACAATAATTAAATAAATGAACTTTAACAGGCACATAAACACAAAATGAGCTTGTATGCCCCCATGTGGAGGCTTTACATTACACAGTGGGACCAGATTGCCACCATTTTTATTAATTGCATTGTTCGTGATGAATTGTTTGTGTTGCCTGGGTCGCAATAAAAATCATGGACAAAATGTGGGTCGCTTAAAAAACCTTCATCCGTTGCTGGAGCTGAAACAAACAGTAGGACGTCTTCCTCTGCCTCATCAGTTCAGTATGAAGCAGGTGCGGTGGAACTACAGCCTGAGGAGATCAGAGTCTGTACAACATAGGGGTTACTATCGAGGCTGAGCTAGTAATCCAGCTTTAGCTGCCAAAGCCTCATTCTGCTGGATGTGATACTCCTGGAAGCGCATGGAGATCCGCTGGGTCATTTTCAGGTACTTTTGTAGACAGCTTTCAGAGCATGTTGTCTTAAAAAAAGAAAAGAAAAGAGTATTTATTGCTAATTATATAACTGATAAAGATGGTCAGGGGAATACAAGTATACTTTGGTCATTTATTTGAAATATAAGTGATTAATTAAAAATATGTTCACACCTCCTCGGCTTTGACCTCTCTGGTGGTGAAGTCTTTCACACAGTCCATGAAGCAGTTTTCAGTCAGTTTGTTGTAGGTGCCAAGAAATTCCTTGAACTGCAAAATAAAACATGGCACATTGTTTTATAGCAACACTAGTGAGAGTCATGAAAAGCACTGCTGAATGTTTTATGTGTAGATAAAGTCTTTTTAAAAAGAAATATACACATTCACTTATGCCATCTTTTAATTTTACATTTACATTTTAGGGATTTGCAGATGCCTTTATCCAAAGCGACTTACAGTTCTGTGGCAGTATACAGTGTGAGCGATTAAGGGTTAAGGGCCCTGCTCAAGGGCCCTACGGCAGCAATGTTGTGGCAGTGGTGGGGCTTGAACCAGCAACATTCTGATTACTATTCCAGTATCTTAACCACTAGGTTCGGCTTGCCCCTAAACACAAACCGTTCAGAAATGCAGTTTATCCATGGTATGTTTATTATTATACAAGGGCCTTGCTCAAGGGGTTACCAGTGGCAACCTGGCAGTGGTGGGGCTTAAACCCGTGACCTTTCGATTACTAGTCCAGTGCCTTAACTGCTAGGCTACAACCAATAGTACAAGCACAATGTTTTCCTGTATTATGTAAGTGTAGGTGATTTGCACGGCAGGATCAGCTGATGTACATGCAAATAGGACATCAAAACCATAACTGATCTATTAAATAAAGAAAACATAGATTTAATGTGCTTGCTGTGTGTTAGACTACACATTTACACCATGCTAGATCAGAATAGGGAGGTGGAATAGACTCACTCTAAATTTACAAAAAAAAAAACTCTGGACTATGATGCCAAGTATACAGTTACTGCCTATATAGTAGTCTATTTGATGCCAAACACAATAAGCCCACTTCTACACAGCCATCAATGAAAAAAGCACTACTGCAAAACCACAGAAAATCTTTAGGTGTTGGACCATTTCAGAACAGCAGTGAGAGGGGTGCTAACCAATAAGAAACTAGAGAAGGATTAACACGAAATGTGTATGGACATAATTCACTGTCTACTGTCTACACACTTAGCAGGAAACAAATCAATAAAATAGTAAATGTATACAGTGTTTACAAATATCAGCAGCTCTTCTGTAGCAACTGCACTTCCCATTATAACATATACAGTTACTATTATGGATGCATTATGGCTTTGCTAAGGCTGGTCCACCATCCAAACAATGTACATGAGAGGAGCTGAGAAATCATGCATAGCAGCAGCTGGAATAATGGTTTCAATCACTGGTGTAATGCCTAATGAGTATTTCTCGATTTGTTAGGTTTTATCCAGTCAAATTCAGTCAAACAAATACAGATATTTACTGGTTAGTTTACTAACTGAATGAACACAGCACAGATGAATCTTTTCCTTTACACAAACACTTCTTGAAATTTTTTTTCACTGCTACTGTTCATAGACACTCCTGTAATTGCGGTAAGATTGACTAATTTAATTTACCCAGATACAATGAATACGATGCTTTAATGATGAAGGTTAATTAAATGGAATAAAGCACCATATGGAACACTGACCTTCAGGGAACGTATTTTTAAAAAACAACAGACTTGTTTGTTTACTTTCAAATTAAACTATATTAGATTAGATTCAACTTTATTGTCATTACACATGTACAAGTACAATGCAACGAAATGCAGTTTAGCATCTAACCAGAAGTGCAATAAGCAGAAAGTGCAGAATAAACAGTATTTATGATATACATTATTTACAGTGGGTAAATAGCAGTGGTATAAACAGGATCTATAAACTATACTATAAACAAGATATGTAGCTGAAAAACAATATACATATTAAGGTACAGATTAATATTAAGGTGCTATGCAGGTTAAAGTGATTAAGGTGCTATGGACACGATCAAGCAATGAGTATGTAAAAACATAACATAACATAATAAACAGATGTATACAGTATATATGAGATTTATGTACAAATGAAATATGTACCATTGAAATACAAAGCGGAAAAAGGATAAAAATGATAATGTTTGTAGTGCGGGGGGTGGGGGGGGGTGGGGGTTTAACGGGGGACAGAGTTCAATATGGAGACAGCTCTGGGGAAAAAGCTGTTCCTCAATCTGGTAGTCCTTGTCCGGAGGCTCCTGAAGCGCCTTCTTCAGAATAGATATATTATGTCTTCTCAACTTTTTACAAACCTCACATGTCCTTGTTTTTCACTAAATCCTTTTCTAGAACATGTAATTAAAGCTACATAAAAACTCAGTTTCACTGTTCAGACTCCCACCACACACCTCCACTTTTTGTTTATAACTACTTAATTCGTCATTAACTTATAATTTCCAACTTCCAGATATAATGCTTCCTCAACTTGTAATATTTACTAGCAAAGTCCAACAGCCGTCTGTTAGCCTGAGTTATGCAAATGACGCCATATCAACATGGCCGTTCACACCGTCAACAAAGTATCAATTCTCAACTTTTCAGTAAGTGTGCTGCAGTTTTTTTTCTTTAGATCACAGGCAGAATAGATTGTTACATCTACAACGTGATCACTGCAAATGGGTTAATAAAGCTGTGGTGCTTGAACAGACCCAACTCAAAGAAAGCTTTTTAAAAGCGTTTGTATTTTCCAACTTAGTAGTTTGAACCCACAGAGGTCGTAAATGATGATTAATTTCCAGTTTCTTTACTTTGGGTATATCGAGCTCCATGGATCTATAAATCCCACAGTTTACTGAGACCCAGTTTAAACCATAATGGGGCGGCACGGTGGCTAAGTGGGTAGCACTGTTGCCTCACAGCAAGAAGGTCCTGGGTTCTATCCCCAGGTGGGGCGGTCTGGGTCCTTTCCGTGTCTGCATGGGTTTCCTCCCACAGTCCAAAGACATGCAAGTGAGGTGAATTGAAGATACAAAATTGTCCATGACTGTGTTTGACATTAAACATGTAAACTGATGAATCTTGTGTAATGAGTAACTACCATTTCTGTGATTAATGTAAACAAGTGTGTAAAACATGACGTTAAAATCCTAATAAATAAATGAATAAATAAATCACAATGGTCTACAGTGCCACACAGTGGTCAGAGAAACACACTGACTATCATACCTGCCAAATGGTTAAATAAGAAACATTATATTTGCAGAAAAAGGATCTGATGTTTTCTTGTTATTTTCTCATGCTGTGTAGAAGACATTTATGACTTAAACCAGCATTATCGTACAGTACCTGTTTAATCTGATCCGATTCTGACACCTGAGCAGCCATAGTCCACCACTTTAAATCTGCAGATCAGAAATAGGCATGGATAATATTGCTTACATGACATGTAAACAGACACGACAAAAACAAAAACAAACATTCAATTTGAAACGGGTTATGCAGTCTGGTTCATATCACCAATTAGATTAACACAATCGGTCCTGTTTTAGCTGTTTCCTTTTCTTATAAATGCATTGAAGGAAAACAGTGCAATTAATCAAAGCTTTGGCTGTGCACTGCAACTTCTATAATAAAAAGAAAAACACATTGTATTTATATTTTATGCTAGATGACCCTAATAAGCTATTCACTTCACATCCATGTTGTACATCACTGTGTTTTGTACATCAGACAGTTCTTTACAACATTCAGGACATAAATCAAATAAATCGTTCACTATAAAAACATGAGAAGAAATATTGTACTCTGATTCCATTGAACTAAAATGATCATGTATAGAACACATCCAGCTGTCTGATGAGGAGCTCCTGTATGTAGCATAAAAGCTAAGCAGCAGCGGCAGCTCACATGTACAACACACAACTACCCATTATACATCATCTGATTGAGAATATCATTAATATTCGTTTATATGAGACACAGCACATCATTAGTATCAGTATCAGTACTAATAATGTACCTGTTAGGTGATCTGAGGATGAGACACAGTATAGCTTGCAGGTCTCTGAAGGACATGTGACGGTAAGTGTGAAGAATCTACCACTGCGATTGCGCAAGAAACACAGTGCTTTTTAAAATAACAGTCTTATGTTGTAAACATATTGAGGAATAAAAAATATGGTTGCAAACGCTACATACCTTTGTGATGGATATGTAGGTAAGTCATGGTTTTTGTGACCAAGTAATTGAAACACTTACTACTCTATCCAACAATTGTCTAAGATTGTCCAAATATCAAGCACTTACAAATTGTTTTGTTAGGGTAAAAGTTTTATACTTCATTTATCTTAATGCACGACCTCCTAATTCCTTGTTAATTCCTTTCTTGTTAACAACAACTTGATATACAGAGATGGAACTGGTTTGACTGCTCCTTTTAAAAACTGAACAATACTTTCTTGCCAAGCAAGGAATGAAAACCTAAACTGCAACCTAAATGACTAGATAATATTTGCCCAGGTAGTTAAATATAATTCACCCAACAGACACACAACTTTTATAAGTTTAAAGCTGATAGATTATGACTGAGCATGATCATATTCTTCACAGTGAAGCAAGCAGAAGAGAGAAAGAGAAAAAGAGAGAGAGAGAGAGAGAGAGAGAGAGAGAGAGAGAGAGAGAGAGTGTGTACATTGGTACACTGAGTTACACAGCAGTATCACACACACAAACTGCCCTACATACTGGGAGAGAAGAGCGGACTGATCACACACGCTGCACAATTTGTAGCAGCTTGTCACAATCTGAGGGACAACCAGTGAGGCCGACCACAAATTATTATTGATTTTTATTGATATTAGTGTTTTTTTTTTTATTTTGATTTATTTTATTTATTTTTCTTTGATCTTCTTTATTGATCATTAATAATCCTGTAAAGAACTTAAATTCTAGAGTTGTATTCTAATCTGTTTTATTTATTTATTTATTTATTTATTTATTTATTTATTTATTTATTTATTTATTTATTTATTTATTTATTTATTTATTCATTTTTTCTGTTTACTGTTTATTGTTTACCACTTTGGCAACAGTGTATCTAATTACAGTCATGCCAATAAAGCACCACTGAACTTGAACTGAACTTGAACTTGAGAGAGAGAGAGAGAGAGAGAGAGAGAGAGAGATGATATACATACTGTACAGTACAACGAAAATCTTTCTTTGCGTATCCCAGCTTGTTTGGAAGCTGGGGTCAGAATGCAGGGTCAGAGCGCAGGGTCAGCCATTGAACGGCGCCCCTAGAGCAGAGAGGATCTTGCTCAAGGGTCCAACAGTGGCTGCGTGGCAGAGCTGGGATTCGAACTCTCAACCTTTCAGTTGATGTCCCAAAGCTCTACTCTGCCATTTAGGGAAAATATACACCTCTTATCTTATGCTGCTACAGTATTTCTTGGGAGCTGCAGACAGCAGAATTTCAGTGGTCCATTTTTCTAACATTTAGATTTACATTTTCAGCATTTAGCAGACTTGCAGTACTGTGACTATATTGTCTAACTAATTGAGGGTTAAGGGCCTTGCTCAAGGGTCCAACAGTGGCAACCTGGCAGTGGTGGGGCTTGAACCAGCGACCTTTGGATTACTAGTCCAGCACCTTATCCGCTAGGCCACAACCGTCCCGTCTAACAAATATTTATAAGAATTATATGAGTTATGCAAACGAAGCGGTGGTTATTAATCCACACGAATGACTTTTGCGTTGTTAAATGGCCATCTTAAGAGAAATGTTGCTGGATCATAATGATGTGTTTCATTCTTTAACTGTTTATACAGAAAAGCTATTCTTAAGCTAACAGACCAAAGGTGTGACTGTGTACTTTTATTATGAAATCGCTGCAGTGGCAGAGCTGTTGTGGTGTTTAATTTCAGTTGTGTTGAACATTGTTGTCAGTAACAGTTGTTGTGGATGGAGCAGTACAGAGCAGTTTAACAGAGCTACAGACTGGAATACTGTAGTTGTACTAATACTGAATTATGTTCTGTTCTATTATACAGCTGGACACACTTAGCTCTCTCTCTGTGCTAGCACTAGCGTGTTTACTTCATGTACTAGTTTAAACAGACGCTGAGGAGCAGCGGGCTGTGGCGCCAAATTCAAAACAAATCCTGGACAAACCTGAATTAAAGCAGAGTATAAATGTTACTGACTGTGTAACTTGTAGCTTTTTACTGTGAAAATTGGGTAAGTTTAAACATTCTACTAACTATCTAATTATCTACCACAACATGTTATTGTTAGCAAGCTAGCCAACCTGGTAATTCTCCTCACCAGACATGTTACATACTCACAAAACACCTTACCTCATATAAAGAGTCAAACTGTGTATTTGTTCTAAACTTAATGTTTCTCATTTTTATTTTAATACTTGATAAAGAAGCTCTATTTATAAGGTCATGTTGTATCGAGTTTATGTGAGAACTTATAAAGTAATATTGTATACAGACACAAAACCTAGCTAACCTAAAAGTTCTTAGTAAAAGTTTAATAATGTGTGCATTGGAATCTTTGCTTGAACTATTTTAATGTAAACAATTTGTATTCCTTAAGCATATAAACTAAAGCTCTGTAAAATCATTAATGTGTAAAATAAAAAAAATGTATGATTAACCATATACCTCTAGGTCTATACATGCTGTGAACATTAATGCTGTTAAAATGCAACAATCCAATGTAATTATTTGTTAATGCCAGGGATTAAAACCTAATTACATTCCCCCCCAAAAAAAACACTAACGAGGACATATGCAGTGGTAGCTCAGTGTTGACGGTACTACAACCCCTGGCAAAAATTATGGAATCACCACTCTTGGAAGATGTTCTGTCAATTGTTTAATTTTGTAGAAAAAAAAAAAATCACAGACATGCCACAAAACTATCATTTTTCAAAATGTCAACCTTCTGGCATTAAGAAACAATAAAAAAAAAGAAACAAATATAATAGTTGTGGTCAGTCACAATTGCTTTTTTTAGATCAAGTAGAGGAAAAAAATATGGAATCACTCAAATCTGAGGAAAAAATTATGGAATCACTCTGTAATTTGCAGTTTAAAAACAAAACATCTGCAGCAGATTAGATTTGCTAATTATTCTTCAGTTTAAAAAGAGTGCTTACACCTCGGAGAGCTGTTGCACAAAGCAGATTGTCATGAATCATGGTTCCAACACAAGATATGTCAGTTGAAACAAATGAGAGGATTATAAAACTCCTTCAAGAAGATAAATCATTGTGGAATGTCGCAAAAGATGTTGGTTGTTCCCAGTAAGCTGTGTTTAAAATCTGGACCAAGTACAAACAAAATGGGAAGGTTGTAAAAGGGAAGCATACTGGTAGACCAAGTAAGACATCAAAGCATCAAGATAGAAAACTTAAAGCAATATGTCTTGAAAACAGAAAATGCACAACAAAACAAATGAGAAACAAGTGGCCGGAAAGTGGAGTCAATGTCTGTGACTGAACTGTAAGAAATCACCTAAAAGAAATGGGATTTACATACAGAAAAGCCAAACAAAAGCCACCATTAACACCTAAAAAGAAAAGAACAAGGTTAAAGTAGGCTAAAGAAAAGCAATCGTGGACTGTGGGTGACTGGATAAAAGTGATCTTCAGTGATGAATCGCGAATCTGCATTGGGCAAGGTGATGATGCTGGAACTTTTGTTTGGTGTCTGTCCAATGAAATTTATGAAGATAACTGCCTAAAGAAAACATGTTAATTTCCACAGTTGTTGATGATATGGGTCTGCATGTCAGGTAAAGGCACAGGGGAGATGGTCTTCAATAAATGCCAAAGTCCACATTGAAATTTTAGACGCTTTTCTTATTCCATCAGTTGAAAGGATGTTTGGTGATGATGACTTCATTTTTCAAGATGATAATGCATCTTGCCATAGGGCAAAGGACGTGATAACTTTCCTTCAAGAAAACATATAATGTCAATGGCATGGCCTGCAAATAGTCCGGATCTCAATCCATTTGAAAATCTCTGGTGGAAATTAAAGAAAATGGTCAATGACAAGGTTCCAACCTGCAAAGCTGATCTGGCAACAGCAAGAGACAGTTGAAGGCAGATTGATGAAGAATACTGTTTGTCATTAGTTAACTCCATGCCTCAGAGAGTTTAAACCATTATAAAAGCCAGAGGTGGTGCAACAAAGTAATAATGGTGCAGTGTTTTCTAATGATTTCATAATTTTTTTCTCAGATTTGAGTGATTCCATATTTTTTTCCTCTACTTGATCTAAAAAAAAGCAATTGTGACTGACCACAACTATTATATTCGTTTCTTTTTTTATTGTTTCTTAATGCCAGAGGGTTGACATTTTGAGAAATGATAGTTTTGTGGCATGTCTGTGATTTATTTTTTTTCTACAAAATTAAACAATTGAAAGAACATCTTCCAAGAGTGGTGATTCCATAATTTTTGCCAGGGGTTGTAGACTAGACTGGTGATCTGAAGGTTGCTGGTTCATGCCCCCCACCACCACCACCACCCAAGACCATAAAACCTTAACTGCTTGCATTGCATTCAGTCACAATTTAAAGTTGCTTTGGATAGAAGTGTCTGATAAATGCCATAAATGTAAAATAAACTAAAGTTCACAATTTTTTAGTGAATGGAATCCTGGTGAATATAGTTAGCTCTTCCCTTGCTTGATGCATACGTGAAGACATCACTGGTCCTGTATTTGTTTACATTTACATTTTCGACATTTAGCAGACCAAAGCGACTTACAGTATACAGTCTAAGCAATTGAAGGTTAAGGGACTTGCTCAAGGGCCCAACAGTGGCAACTTGGCATTGGTAGGGCTTGAACCAGCGATCTTCTGATTACTAGTCTGTTACCTTAACGCTAGGCCATGTCTGCCCCTAGTTTCCCTGTTTTCTGTGAGCCTGTTTTCTTTGCCTTTCCCCCCCCAAATGTTTACTGGGGGTAAATGTATCCATATTTTTCAATGTGCTGGTATCACACTTCTAAGATTCCTAAGATTGAAATTACAAATCAAGTGTTAACCTACCTGACAAAGATGAGTAAGCTACTAGTAGAAAGTATACATGTATTACTGCACTGTCGCCTCACAGTAAGAAGGTCCTGGGTTCGATCCCCAGGTGGGGCGGTCCGGGTCCTTTCTGTGTGGAGTTTGCATGTTCTCCCCGTGCCTGCGTGGGTTTCCTCCGGGAGCTCTGGTTTCCTCACACAGTCCAAAGACATGCAAGCGAGGTAAATTGGAGATACAAAATTGTCCAAGACTGTGTTCGATATAACCTTGTGAACTGATGAACCTACCGTTCCTGTCATGAATGTAACCAAAGTGTGAAACATGACGTTAAAATCCTAATAAACAAACAAACTTTGGCAAGCATTTTTATAAGACACATTTTCTATGTCTGACACTAAAAGGAACATATAACTAACATTCTATTGTTATATCTTTAGCAATGCACTCTGGCCCATCTGCACTAAATACAACCAACTTGGATGAGTCCACCTCCAGTTCTGATGCAGCAGATGTTTTAATACGCTCAACTAAGGTGGCTTTGGAGCAGGACAGACAGACAGACGAGCATAAAGGCATGGAGTCAGCGTTATCCTGCCGCAGTAATGTTAATATTCATGTCAGGAGACTGTCAGATTCTGCGCATAGTCCATGTTTGTTTGAAACCTCTGAACAAGGAATAACAAAGCAAGTGGTTCCACCTGTACTTCATGTAAATTTATCTACAGGTAAATGTTTTACTTTTTGTAGCTCTTCTGTAAATTCTGAGATTTATGTCTGTGGATCAAGCAAAACACATACAATGTCTTTCTTTTATAGGATCAGAAAAGCAACATCATATGAAATCCGATCAAGATCTTGGGTTTTCCAGGAGAAGTGATGTAAGCTGCACAATCAGCATGATATTTAAGCACTACTTTTATTAGTGAACTGTGTAGTTAGGGGCACTCCAGCTTTTTATAACCTAATCTTTATCTACTGTGTGTATGGACAGTTTCCACAGTCAATCATATTGACCTGTTTTTGTCCACTGAGAAAAAGAAAAATTGAATTCCTGTTTACTCAAAACACAACACTTAAAATGAAGAGCTATGAGCGATTAAGGATTCCATCAATAAACATTTAAATGTGTGACTTTATTACCACCAGTATCTCCAAACTAGACCTACTAAAGCTCTTAGTATGTCACAGCCATGAAGTAATGTTTATGCTGTTATGTAGTTATTCTTCTTTTAAACATTAATTCACCATCTCACGGCTGTACGGCTTCCACAAAGTCCATACTTTCATGGAGTGTCTAAACATCTCCTTGTAGACTTTTATAAGCGTGTTGTGTTGAAATGTATTTATTTTTTGGTCTGTGGCAACTGTATGTGCACTTTAGCTGTGTCAGATTAGGTTGAAAAGCGCTAGAGTGTTGTTTTTGTGTTACTGTGTATAGTCTAGTTTTGCATGGTTTATATGGATTAAATAACATGACTACAAAGGAGCAATGCTGGCTGTTTCAGGTTTCTAGAGGAGGCAGAAATGAAGTCAAAACACCAGGTATCCGAACACTGGACAGTAAACAAAAAGGTAATTTCAATTGCAGTTTATCTGAGACATGTAAGCACGGTGTTTGTCACATGGTTTGATTTTCTAACCTATTATAAACATTTCAGATCAAGATGTGTTCATATCGAGATACTCTGGTCACGGGAGAGGTGCTGTTGCTGCTGCGCTAAAGCAGAGGTATGCTTTACTCACATTCTCATCTGTAAGTAATTGTGATTATTACATTGATAAATATGAGTAGTTTTTGATGTAGAATTGTACGTATAGATTTGTAATAATAATTTTGATACATTTTAGTTTGTATATTTACATTTGCTGCATTTAGCAGATGATTTTTTCCAAAGCGCTGGTGTAGCGGCATGTATCTGAACCCCAGCCTGTCCTTCCTTCCCTCAGACATAGCGAGTTGTGTTTGTCAGTGACTTGAATCAGGTCTGTGCAGTGACGGGCTAGTTGTCTAGACCGCTGCACCACCTGAGTGCCCCTTGGAAACAATGGCCTTTTTGCACTACACTGAGCACCCAAGCATCAAACTTATTCTTGCATTGTCACAAAAGAGCTCACTTCTGAGTGTCAGTAACTGAAAATAAAATGATGTGTGTACAAAGCAGTTCAGCAATGTTTTTTCACTTCACCAAATAGATCTCACAGTGTAGCAGCAAGACGAGAGGTGAAGGTTCATTTGCTGGATTCAGGGCTTTCACAGAGCAGCCAATTGCAAGTTCCTGATGTGCAGCCGAACACTGCTTCACTATCAGGAGACGCTGGCACTGCTACAAATGTGGCAGCTATTACAGCTGCTGCCATTGCTGCCACAGCTCCACTGATTAAGGTAACGTACATTAGAATACAGATTATATTCTCTATCTACCAACTACAACATGTACTTACAATCTGTTCCTGCATATTTGTCACCTTGAATTCTTTTTTAAACCAACTGCTTCATTATGGCTAAGGTTAAGGGTGCCACCTTAAAACATTGGGCTTAAGGCAGGAACACATCCTGGACAGGATGCTGGTTCATTGCAGAGCAACACAGTAAATCACACATAATACTCTCTCAATTAATCTTAACTTTCTGCACATTCTGCACCTTTAAATCATTTTATGTAACAGACCTTACACACAGCAACCAAAATAGGAAATTAAACCCAGAACAGTATGAACCACATTGTGGGCTCTTGTGCAACCCTACTAAATGATTTTAGATAAGTGAACAAAACAGGATATAATAAATTAAGATAAAACGCAATATGATTTGTGTTTATTTAAAGGGATGAAGGTAATACATTTTACCCAGCCCCACTAAACTTAAAAGCCACCAGGATCTAATATTAGATGAGAAAAGAAGTCAGGAAATGTAAGGTGACAATCCAGATACTTTTTCCCCCTCCTTTTGGCTGCTCCTGTATATATTAGTCACCACAGCAGATCATTTTGGTCCGTATGCCTGATTTGGCTCGGCGTTTACACCTGATGCTCTTTTTTATTCTTGCTTGTGACCTGCACCGAGAGCTCATCCCCAAATTGTAGAGAGTAAAAATTGTGAAGAGAGTGTAGTAATTGTTTCTGTATCTGTTTTATGATTACCAGGCTCAAAGTGAGATAGAGGCTCGAGTGGCTCAGGTGGCATCTGAGTTACGGCGCCTCCAGGAGGCTGAGGGCAGAATGAACAGAGCATCAGAAAGCAGGTTGGGAGGTGCCCCAGACAGAGTGGCACAGCTGGAGGAGCAGCTGACTGTGCTGACCCAGCAGAGACTTCAGCATCTGGAAAGAATCCAAGGCCAGCAACTTGATCTGCAGGTGCAGTCTTGCCCATAATCTCCCACCTAAACTTCTTAGGCTTAACTTGTTTATTTGTGTTTCTATATAGATTGTTATCTCCCAATCGAATCGTATCCAGCCCATCATTTTACCTGCATGAGGCGAGTTCATATGGGGATCTGTTTTGTGCACACAGAGTCACGCACCTATCCTTTTATATCACATCTCATTGCGTTGGTGCCATTGATCAGCCTGCAGAGGCCACAAGTGCAGCAGTTATGAGGAAGCCTATTTGGCCATTGTCCTGCCCCTCACAGACACACAGCCAGTCATGTGTCTGTGTAAACACCTGGCCGGCTGATATCAGATTTGAACTTGAGAGTTTGAGATCCCAGAAATGGTGGGCTGGCGTATATGTGGCAGATTCTTACATATAGGTTTATCATGTACATATAGGACTATGCCATTCTCTATTTCTCTGGTGCTCTTACCAAGCTAGCACAGGTTAGCATATTAGACTGCCACCCTACTCGAGTGGCATGTTAATTATTTTTGCTTTGTGTATTATTTTTTTTTTAATTAGAATCGTCTCCTGGGGTCTGCACTGAATGTTGTGACATCACACAGCAACCCACCGAGACAATCCACACTTCATGGCGACTCCATTCCGACTGAGTCTGTACAGAAACCAGGTGTTAAGCTCACTGTTGTGGACAAAGCTGCTGGAGATGCTGGTTCTACAGGTATAATTGTATGATTGCAAAGACACTTTTCAATCAAAAGAAGTTCAAATCTTAGGGAACACGGTGTGAACCAAGTGATTGTCTCCTATACGTCTTGTGTAAGTTGTGTATGTGTCAGCTATTTAATAACCTAACTGGCCGTTCTGTTTTTTTTTTTTTTTACATTTCCATCAACAAGGTGTTCAAGAACAGAGGAAAGATACACCAAGAGGAAGAGAAAAATGTCCACTGGAGACACCAGCACCCCGTAGAGTCATTCCCAAGCCCACCTGTTGGAATTGTACAGCCCACAGCAGCCAGCAGAGCAGCACCAAGGCACACAAAGCTCCCAAGAAATACCACGGTAATTTGGGTTTTTCAATCTTTGGTTTTGAACGATGAGTAAGTGGCTAATTATTCCAAAGGGAAAGGGTTGTTGTAGTTAACTCAAACTAATGTACTGTTAGTGTAGTGTAGTTCCATATGGAAAGTATTTCTCCACAATATCCTGTCTGGGTCTTCAGGATTCTTTATGGTTATTAATCCATCTTTTGCTGACCATCCTCTTCCTCCTTCACTTTCAACACTTGTGGAAAAATATTTACATTTACATTTTCGGCATTTAACAGACGGCTTTATCCAAAGCTAAAGCTAAGTTAAGGGCCTTGCTCAAGGACCCAACAGCAGCAACCTAGCAGTGGTGAGGCTTGAACCAGTGACCTTTTAATTACTAGTCCAGTACCTTAACCTCTAGGCTACAACTGCCCTGTGTATGATAATGATCATACACATAAATGTCATTAAATTTTCATCAACCAATTTATCCTGGTCAGGGTTGCAGTGGGTTTGGTTTCACAGAGAAACACAGGGCAAATGGCAAGAATAATCTGAACAGGGAACCAGTCCATTGCAAGGCTCCCCACTCAAACATAGCCAATTATGTTTGTGTAGATGCCTGGCTGGCTAATAGCACTGTTGAGTTTCAAACCTGGATTTCAGTGGTGATGGGTCAGAGCAATAGACCATTGCGCCACCCAAAATAAATTGGTAATATACCAAAGAACTATACAAGAACAATCGATAAGATAATGAAACATTTAGTATTTAATGTTTGCTTGTTGAATATAATTTATTGCGATCATCTTAAAAGACAGAAAGACTGAAATTCTTTAATGAAAACAGTATACAAAACCTGCTTAAGACAACAGCACCAGGGAAAATACTACTTTTTTGATGCATTTAAATCTAAAACATCTTCTATAATTAGTTTTAAATGACTACGCAATCTATGTACCGCCGTATAAATAGCCTCAATGTGCTGATACGGCGATAAAATAAAACAAACAAATCATCTTAATAGAAGCCAATTGGCTAAAATAAAGTGTAATTATACAATAGTGTAATGTCGTGAGAAGCCTCATTGTGATCAGATTAACCAGCCAGTGAATCCAAGTGTAACTGAGATTCTAAACCTGGTTTGCTAATTCCAGGTTTGTTAAACCTGACAAATACACCACACAGCTGTTTCTACAGCTAACCTTTCTAAAACTAAAACATATATATGTAATTTAAATGTATATAAATAGTTCAAAATCACTGAAAAAACACAGTAAACCACAATAATTACCCTAATAACGTTCAACTACATTTAAACTGAAATCAAAACGTAAACTATCCAACAACTTAAACACTGAAAATACTGTGTGTAGGATTACAGTATGATCACTGTTACATAATGAAGCCATGCTGGATCACTGTTGCAGCTATTGCGTGTCACTGTGCTGTAACAGAACGGTTAAAATGCAGTGGTTACATTAGCGGGTTATTACCACGTTCTGCCGCAAACTTAAATGTGCTGTAGCGCCACTTGATGGCAGTAGCACCACCTCCAAATTCTAATCCCTGAAAAAACGAGCACAGAACCTGCAGTCTGAGATTTACTATTGCTTTTACTGTAAGCAAAAGTAATAACCATTCATAAGTGATTCATGCATTTCAGTATCTTTATGACTGTCTTGGTTATTGTCTAGAAAATACATTTTTGTTAGGTCTAAAACAGTCATAAACACTCAATTTATTCATTATGTATTAAATATATAAATTGTTTTAGTGCTCTTTTTTACATGTGAGTCATGTTTTAAACAAAACACAAACAATAACATGCCCATTGTGTGAAAAAGCTAGTTTATTATTATTATTATTATTATTATTAATAGTTTCCAATATACTTGTGTTGGAAATATTTCTGCTTGTGTTTGGACAAAAAAGGAAGTCATGCTCTTCAGTTTGTCACAAATTGCTTATTAACCCATAAAATAAGCTACTAAAAATAGCCCCTGGAGCTGATCTGGAACAGCTTTGTTTGATTGAAGGTGTGTGGTTGTCTCCTCTGAAGTAAACCTAATTAAGGGTAAAACATTTGTGTTGAACTAGGGCTGCTTAGCAGCTGTGTAAATACGGACAGTTGGTGCAGCTCATCTCAGCCCCGTTGTTTAGCTTCATGGCAGCTTCCTTTGAAAGCCTTGAGTGTTTACTCAAAACGTCTAAGACATGCTACTGCAGGCTGACCACAGGACACCGCCTGTATGCTTTCAGTTTTAGGCTTTAAACAAGCCCTGTCAAACCTGCACGTCTCAGGTCCACTGGAATGAGACTAGTGAAGGATTCATGGCAGCTTCTCAACCCACAGGCATTCTGTCAGGCTATATTCTTAGCAAATGTCCATTTCTTTTACCACCTCCAGTTCTATTCAATATGGAGGTAACAAGGATGCCAGTTGCATGCTCAGGGAGCACGAGTCATCGGCTGTGTCTCCCACATGCTTGTCTGGTTGAAGGCTGGAACAATTCTCTGTCTGAATCCAATATTCCTGTCTTCACAGCCTCCACACTCTCATTCTAGCACTGGATTGATTTTTAGAAGCAGCGGGTGTTGTTTTTTTCTAGCAGTTGGGATTGTGTGGGTTTGCAGAGAACTAATTGAACAAACGTGATTTGCTTGCTACATTGTAAAAAAAATCTTTAATTACACACTGAATGGTTCAAATACTCGGTTCTGTGACTGTCCGAGATGTCACATATGTGTGTACATTAAACAGAACAAAATAAATGCAGCCAGCAACTGAACACATGTTGGAGGGAACATGTGATGGTCTGATCTCTCTCTGGCCAGTGTGGAGGCCTGGCAAAATTAGATTAGAAAAAATATTAGTCTTCTATTTAACGTTTTTAGATGATGATTTTGTAACTCTTTTGTAACTCTGTTTGATTAACTAATGATTATTTGAGCAGCTGTTGTGGCATCACTTGTAGGTAGGCTTGTGTAATCTCTTTGACTGTAGTCAGTACGCTTACGCGTACGTGTGTGTGTGCATGTTGAGTCAGGAGAGAAATTCAGCATAAGATGTCTGTTGGTAGTGACTCCATTTTGTGACTGGTCTGCATCTGCCTGGTTGTCTTGGCAACCCTGCTATTTCAGCGGCTGGGTCGCTCGCTCATCGGCCCCGGCTGTCAGACTGCTCTCTGTTAGGGGACGGGGCTATTTTTAGTCCCGCTGCCTTTTGTTTCTCATACACCACCAAGAGCCACATTAAATCTGTGCTGCTTGAGTTATTATACGGGAATGATGGGTGAGGCAGGCATATAATAACTGAAGTGCATCTCAAGGATCTTTTAATATCTATATGTTATTAAGCATTGCCACCAACTTGGGAAATCACATGGTGGGAAATTACAACTGTTGCACTGGTTTAATTACTTTTTCACACTTTATTGTGTTGGGGATTTGATTTTGAATGGATATAATTGCTATTTTACCCTTTCATTTACACTCAATCACCCATAATGATGCAGTGAAAACATTGTTTTCCAAAATTTATTAAAAATCAAAACTGAAATCTCTTATTCACAAAAGTATTCAGAACATATACTGTGGCACTCCAGATTGTGGTAAGGTGCATCCTGTTTGCTTTAATTATCCTGCAAATGTGTCAAGAACTCAATTGCAGTCCACCTGTTGCAATCTGAAATGATTGAACATACCTAAGTCTTTAAGGGCCCACAATTTACACTGCATTGTACACCAGAAAACAAGCCCAAGAAACTGTGTGGATCTCAGTGATCAGATTGTGACAAGGAAACTGTTCAACCAACTTCGAGTGTTTCCAGGACTACAAAGACTTCGGTCGTTTTAAAATGAAAGCAGCTTGTCACAACCTATGTAAAGCTGTCTGCCTAGCCAAGCTGGGCATCTGGGCAGGAAGATTCTTGATCAGGGATGTAAGAAAGCAACCAAAGAGACAGCATGGTGGCTCGGTGTGTAGCACAGTTGCCTCACCCACAGAGAAGCAAGAAGGTCCTGGGTTTGATTCCCAGGTGGAGTGTTCCGGGTCCTTTCTGTGTGGAGTTGTCTGCCTGGCTTTCCTCCAGGAGCTCCGGTTTCCTTCCGAAGTCCAAAAACATACAAGTGAGGTGAATTGGAGATACAAAATTGTCCATAACTGTGTTTTACAATAAACTTGTGAACTGATGAATCTTGTGTAATCAGCGATTACCTGTTCTGTCAAGAATGTAAACAGAGTGTGTAAAACATTACGTTAAAATCATAATAAATAAAGCAAACCATAAAAGAACTCCATGAATCACGCCCTTATCCCAGAGTGGCAAGACTGAAGTGGAGTTTGCTAAATAGTATGTCAAGCCTTGCCTTTGGGAGGTGCCTGTGTCAGTGCACTCTTATGCTGGTTCCAGGTCCAGACAAAATAAGGAGGGTTTGCATCAGGATAGGGTAATCAGACCAAAAATGATCCACTGTGGTGACCCTTAAATAAAGAAGCAGCTGAAAGAAAGAGAGAAAGTAGTGACAGCAATAAAATAGCTGTATTTTATTTATTTATTTATTAGGATTTTAATGTCATGTTTTACACACTTTGGTTACATTCATGACAGAAACGGTGGTTACTCGTTACACAAGACTCATCAGTTCACAAGTCATGGACAATTTAGTATCTCAATTCACCTCACTTGAATGTCTTTGGACTGTGGGAGGAAACCAGAGCACCCGGAGGAAACCCACACAGACATGGGGAGAACATGCAAACTCCACACAGAAAGGATCCGGACTGCCCCACCTGGTGATTGAACCCAGGACCTTTTTGCTGTGAGGCGACTGTGCTACCCACTGACCCACTGAGCCACTGTGCCACCTGACAATAGCTGTATTTTAATGAAATAAAGATACATTATCTGGAAAGTATAACGTCATCTTTCATAATCCGTTATTTTTGCTTGTTTATTAATCTCCCACTGTGAATTTACACACCTACAAATACATGTGTCGGGAGCGTAACCATGTAATATTCGATCACACTTATTGTGTGATCAACACTAGGGATGCCCAGATGTGCTGATAATGAAAATGTCTTTAGTTTGATTCACTACTATGCACAGGAGCATCAGAAACAAAGTAATAAACTTTTTATCATACACTGCCTAAAAAAATGAATTATGTTTTAAATAACTCGGCATTACAGGAACTGGTTCAGTGCTGGCATGGTTACTGTGAGGATTTCAGTGTAGCGGCTGGTAGGGCCGGGCAGTGCAGTGACATAAACACTGTATGTAGAAATTTTTCTCCAGGAGGAGATTTATGTCTTTTTATAAACAGAGCTGTACTGGAAGCTGTCACATAACACTTTTGCTGATCCAATTTGCAGGACTGCTTTGTGTTGTTTTCATGTGTATGAAATAAGGAAGCCAGGCAGAAGAGGAAAAAACAAAAGATTTCATTCACTCAGGACTCCAACTAAACATCGCTTTGGTAATAAAAGGCACACCAGACACTGCTAAAAAAAAAAATCTAGCCTGAGCGATATTTGCTACTGTTTGTTTCTCCTGGCAGCAGCAGGCTGAGCAGGTCATCTACTGCCACAAATTCCAGCTCGTTTTGGGGGATCCCTTTGGCATTTCCAGCCCTGATCGGATCCAAATCTGAATGTCTCCTTTTTACACTAAATCCATGCACCTCTTTAACATTGTGAATGAAAAAAAGGGTGGAGGGCCTTTTTTTAAATTCTCAGCTTCCATGTCTCCCGGTAGGTGCCAGAGGGACTTTTTTACTCTCCACTGAGATGCCCTTTGTAAGGTAAATGGCAGGCTTTATTATTAGCATGTTTTCTTACCTGCCAGGACCTCTAGCATTGCCGTTTCGCCCCGGGGGGTGATGCTGTGCCGTGCATTGCACCACACTTGCACAAAAAGGCTTTTCAGCTTCTCGGCACAATCATGCACAGCTGGTTACTTAAGAGCTTTGCAGGAGAAAAATTGTCAATTGGATTGCTTTTGTTTATTGTATTTTGCCTTAAACCTGTAATATGGCTAAACTTTGTGCTAGCTGGTGTTATTCAGCTGTGTTTCCTCTGGGGAGGATCATTTTGCAGGCCTGTTATAGTGTTCCTTTTAACCCTGTGGTCTTGCTATGAGCTTCCACCTCTTGGGGAGGTGCCAGCTTTGTGCTAATCGCTCTCCATTGTTTACCCGTCTGTGTTTGGAATAATTGTAAAGGCAGTATAAAAGACAGCCTCTCGCTGTTGCTATGTGTCTGCCAAATTCCAGCTGATGTTTTGCAGCTGTAAACACTGTTCAAGTTTGTTCTCACCCAGCTGCTGGGAAAAGGGGGCTGAAATCCGTGTGGTAACGGCAGCAGCCATTTCAAAAGCTTAAGCAGCCGATGGAGTCTGTGTTAAACTCAAAAATGACTTTTTTTTTTTCTATTGGTTTTGTTTAAAACCGAAATATTATCGAATAGGGGTCATTTCCCTGCTTCTTTTGACCTGCCTCATCACTCATACAAGGGAAACGCAGTACAGTACAGGACAGAAACGGTCTTTGTGAGAAGAGCATTAGCGTGACATGTTCCACACATTGTTAAACATAGTAATCATTAAGCTTCCAGGCCTCCGGTTTCCTTTCTGGCTTTTCCTCGTCTGGCCTTACTGATTGTCAGACGCTGAGGTGTGGTGCCGAAGCCTGGCATGACGCTGTTGTTTTTGTAGGAGGAGTCTCATTTTTAGCCATCCTTTCGACCTTGAGGAAAGGATTATGGTCAGGATCTCCTTGGGAGCTGGGATAATGTTTTTGGAGCACTGAACAAGCCTTGTCCCATGTATTTATATAGTTTAGTTTTTTTTTCATCTGCATTCCAGAGTGCTGCAGGGGAACATTCTTCTTACAAATCCCTTTGGGCTTTAATGAACTCTGGAAACTGACCGGGGATATATTTTGCGCTGCCTTTAAAAACATCTGGGTTAAGGCTTTTCTCCTTAGACAAAAGCATTTTTTTTTTACCATTTACAGTCATCTACTGGCCGGCAGTAAGAATAATAACAGCTTTCACTGCCCTTTATCTAGCCTGACGTGTATGGCTGCACTAATCCTGTTTTATTTTCCTCCTTTTTTGATATGATGCTGATATCAGAGCTCTATTGTTTAACAACCTCACCACCACCAAACTGACTATAAACACTTTTGTTGCCAAGATTGCAGCAGGCGATGACACAATTTGTCTTTGTTCACAGGCAGGATTTATATTTTATTGCTTAATATTATTACATGTGTACAGCCTAATATAAGGTATAATATGTAATATAATACTAAAACCTGAATTCTTGCCGATCCTGTTTTTAAAGCCGGTACCTGCCCTGATATCTACGTATGTGTAAGATTAGTGCAACCCTACATCAGACGCACAGCAATCTGCATAAAACAAATGATTGACACATGTGGTCTGATTGCTAGAACCGGTGATCAGTGGAAACACATTTTACATTTGGTCAAGTTTGAATCCATGTTCATTCAGTGTGTATGTGTGCTCAGACTGGGTAAAATGCTTAGTGAGATGTGTTTTAGACGCTGTGTTTTTTCTTGCTTGGCAGGAAATGGCAGGCTCTGGGACCAGATCTCTAACAACCAGAAATCTACAAGATGGCCAGCACGGTCCGATGGAGTAAAGAGGGTTGCCATAGCAACAGTCAATGACAGCCAACCAGAGCATTTCAGGTAATGATAAATCTTTAAGGGAAAGAACTATACAGAGCGTTTATATGTTTTCTGCAACCACACTGCACATTTGTGTTATTTCAATAGATATTTTAGATGCAACAGCAAATTTGACCTGGTGATTGTCAAATTAATAATTGCAGGTGATATTTGACATTTGAATTGTTATTTCTATTAGTGTCAAGCAACTCATTTATGCTCACTGACCTGGCTAGGACCCTTGTTTCTTTTTAGAATAGCCTTCATTCTTTGTGGCATGGATTCCACAAGGTGTTGGAATAGTTATTTGAGGTTTTGGTCCCTGGTGACGTAATTTCATCATGTACAGATCTGTCAGGTGCATGTTCATGCTTCAGATCTTGTCGCCATCCCAAAGGTGTTCCATTTAATTTAGAGTTTGTGACCAGGGAGACCACTAAGGTTCACTTAACACAATGTCCTGTCCATGGAACCAATTTTAGATGACTTTTGCTTTGTGACATGGTGCATTACATGCTGAAAATAGACATGATAGGATGGGTCAATTGTGGCCATGCTCAGACAGTGTGTAGCAGCCAAGCAATGTTGGATTGGTATTATTAGCCCCATTGTGTACCAGGAAAACATTCCCCACAGTATAGCACTACCGATATGAACTGTCGATACAAAGCATATTAAGTAGCTTTTAAATATATAAATGCTACAGCTTATACACAAAGAGTATATGTGTGATTAGCACAAAATAATGATAGTGATTATGTAATCGGTTTAACAACATCTTCTCTGAGAGCCGACTTCACCCCACCCCCATTTCCGACACGTGTGCAGTAGCTGACTACCAGTGACGGAGTCTTACAGAGAGCCATATCACATTCTGAGACACACTATGTGCACCGCAAAACATTGTCTAAACCCACCCTCAGACACAGCCAGTTGTTTCTGTTTTGATGCTCGGCCAGGTCTCATAATCATATCATACGATAATTATATTATATTATTATTTTATACCATAATGAGCATAAAAATGGAGTGAAAAGTTACATCTTTTAAAAATTTACATGAATTTCTAAATTTCTTTGATGTAATGACAGCATGCACTCAAGCTGGTATGGACTTTACAACATCTGTTCATCCAAGTATGAGACCAGCATGATTTCACATCAGCATTTTAGGATGTTACTGATGCTAGGCTTACCCTGTTAAGTGCCCCTAAATATAAATGCTTGATGAGGTTTAGGTCAGATTACTGCAGAGTAAAGTCCGAGATAGTCAGTACGCCTTGATCTTTTTTGGTTGTCAAGTAGTTGTTACAAGGCTTTGAGGTCTGAGATTTGCTGTGGCTCTGCCTGATAAGAGGTTTAGAGATACAGCACCATGTCTAGAGTATAAATAACTACAATGCGTGTGCTAGTGTCTAAACTATCACACAGTCAGGGTGACAATCTGCCACCAGACTAAAATATTGATGTTCCTGGCTGATGTTGCAGGGCTGCCTGTGTTACACAGGGGTGAATAATTTCTTGGTGTTATTTAAATGTCTGTTTTTGCTTGGCAATTCCACCAATTCTCCCATGGCTTTATGTGCATCATGGCATGACCTGGGTTCAGACGAGCACGTCGTTAAAAAAAGCAGAAAAAGCTGCGGCCCAACATTTACCAAACATGGACATTCAGCAGAATGTGGTTGTTACTTAACGTAGGTTAGCTTGTTGCATGATTTTTTAAACAGTGTGAAAGGCTATAAACATTAAATAATTAGCAATACTAGATTGTGTTTTTATTTTGGATAGTATGGCATGACATTCAGCGTGCTTTTAAATATAACATGCAAACGGATTGTTGCTTATGCACTTCACGCCAAAGCACCCAACTGCCTCAGCACGATGCTTAGGGTGAAATATTTTCCAATAGCACTACAAATAAAGGCAACGTGATGGAAAGTCATGCATATGCAGTTTACTAAGCAATCTGTGTACTAGATACACACATATAAGGAGCCCAAGGGAGGCAGTAACTCACCGAGCTGCTCCAGCAGCCTCTAGTCCCCATGGCAACGGCAGGCGGTCTCTATCAGCTCCATCTGAGAATAGGTAAAGTAAATCTGTATGCGTTTGGCCGTCCGCCAGCGTCTCAAATGAAAGAGCACTTTGAATGGCTGCCAGGCTCGGAGGAGGAGAGGGGGCCTGTCAGGCCTGCTTAATGTTGGCAGTTTGTACTTGGCAGAGTTCGCCTTTTCCCAGAATCCCTTACTCTGGCAAGCTGCCAGCTGCTTAGCGGAAGCTGAAAGTTAACCCCTGCGACAGGCCTGGGGAAAGCAAAACAGTGAAAACTTTCTGCTGTGTATGTAAGCGAGAGAGAGAGAGGCAGTGAGGCACGGTGTGATCTACATGCTCGAGAGCGCTGCAGGGATACCAGAGAATCTCTCGGGGAAGGCAAGGGAAAGCAAAGTATCTTGTGCTGTCTGCACACAGAATCGCACTGCATGCTACTGCAGTGTTTTTCTTTCTTCCCTGGATGGGAACGAATATTTTTTGACTTGCATAATATATTTATTTAATCGTTCGTTTTCATTATTAGTGTTTTAAATGTGAAGCACCTCATTCACCTGGCCTGTAACCTACTCACACATACGCTCACATAATCACATTTGGCAGGCAATAGCTTCTTATCTAATCTGAGCTCTTGGCACTGTAGTTGTTTATTTTGTTGTAGTTGTTTATTGCTTTGAATCATTGCCACTGTGTCCTTGTTATGTACAACAAATTCGAACTCGCATTTCTTGACCTTAAATGGCAGTGGGTGGCACCATTATTCAATGCCTGCAAGACCCATTTTTCGTGCTGCATTTAACTAATATCTTGTGCGATTCATCATAACGTTCTGCTGCTGTGAATGTGTACAAGCTTCATTGCCTTACTCCTGCTATAGATTTTATTTACATTTATCATCCCTAGTAATGTCCATATATTGTTGATTTTGCTCATGCATCTCTAAGGTCTTGCATTTGGCCCAAAGTGCAGCTGAAGGATATGGCTTCATATGGATGTAAACCAACTCATTGCACATTGTCTGCCGTAGATATATAGTTAGAACATTAGATCTGTGATAAATGAGATAATGAGCTCAGTTCTTTAAAGCACGTTTCTTTAAATTTTTATAAGCTACACCTACCATACAGATTATATTTGTGGGTACACAATTACTGACTAGCCCTTCTGCTGCTCTGTATCAATCAGCACTGCAGTCATGGTTATGACATAGTGGTGAGTGTTGTACTTCTATGACTGTATCAGGTACAACAGTGTTGTTGGAGTTTTTTAAAACCGTTTAAGAACACATACCCTGTTAAGGCTTGTTGTAGGTGCATGGTCCTTTTTTGTCCACAGTGTGGGATAATCTTCCTCTGGTCTGTTATCAGTGACCGTTTATATATTTGGTTGGGGCACTATTATCTGCTTCACCTGATAAGCTCATACCAGAACAACACACACTACCATGCAATTATCCTGTTAGACTAACTGCAGTGCTGAGAATGGTCCCTTTGAAATAATAAATGGGGTACTGAGAGGGGGGGGCAAGTGTTCAGAACACCAGATCAGATACATCAGATACAGTCAGTAACTGTATATCCACAAAATTCAGCTTATCAATGAATGTACATACCAGATGGGTGTACCTAAGTGCTTGGTAAGTGTATATTTAAGTGTCGTCTGCAGTATGTGAACTCCTTTGATTGATAATGTGTGCAATGCTTTATTTTTTTTCCCACAATCGTGCTTTATTGTCACAATTTATTGTCAAACTGTATGTAGAATTGTATTAAATTTTTTCCTGATTTTGATCAAGGACTGCTAAGGCCATGTGTGGTAGCATTTTGCTCAGACTGGGCATCGCATTTGCTGCACTAATAGGTGTGGTTGACTTTGTAAACTCTTCTTTTCTGTCATGTTAAGCACTTTTATTGTCATATTTAGTGCAATGTATCATGTTTTGCGATGTAGAGCCTGATGTGGTTTTAGACGTGGATGTTGTCAGATGAGTGAGTTTAATGAGTTTAATGATATTATTGTTGTTGTCGTTGTTGTTTTGTTATTCGAAGCCAGTTGTTCTTACGTGGCCAGTCACAATATCATAGTAAATGGAAAATAGCATAAACATTAGAGCTAATAGTTTAGATGAAGGGTTTCAGCATTTTTACTTGTAGACTTTTATAACATTTACATTTTTTTCCAAAGCGACTTACAGTATACAGTCCAAGCAATTGAGGGTTAAGGGCCTTGCTCAGGGGCCCAACAGTGGCAACCTGGCATTGGTGGGGTTTGAACCAGTGACTTTCTGCTTACTAGTCCAGTATATTAACCACTAGGCTATAACTGCCCTTATAAATTAGTAGTAATGAGAACTTGAACTTTGACGTGTAAGTTGAAAGATCCCTGCCTTACGAAAAAGTGCTTTATTTATTTATAGATTTATTTTTAACCCCTGTGTAGTATTGACATTGTCCAAAGGGTCAAAAATGACCTGCCTTCACTAACCCCATAAACTAAAGCACTTTGATTAAATGTTATACCTTAAATCTATCTTTGTGTGTATACATTTTAGGTTGGAAAAAAGAGATAATTCAGGGGGTCTGCTGTTAGACCTAGTGTGGGTCATTTTCAGGTGGCCTTATTTATTTATTTATTTATTCCAGGACTTTGGTGCAACACTACACGAGTGCAAACTAAATAAAATAGAACAGTGCAAAAAAGACAAAGATTTATTATTTTAAAGCATTAAGACAGCACAAGGGACTGGTGAGTGAAAATACACGTGTAAACAAGGCGCACTGTAGTGGGAAATCAAAGCTGTAATCTGCTGAGGTCAGCACTTTTGTCTGCTTTCAATATGAAACGAAATGCGTGAATTACGAGCAGGTAACTCGTGCCGGGTGTGCTCGTGTGTACAGTGTGCTCCGGGATAAAAGGACCAGCCTGTTCTTCTCTACAAACGGCGCGTCTCGTATAAGTGAAACTGTGGGTCAGTGTGGCGTGTGTTGCTCGGTCCATTGAGAAGATTTGTGGGGAGTGGTTGGAGCATGCGCCGTCCGACAGCAACAAGTGGCACGTCGATTCGTAACGGAAAGGAACTGCGGAACGTGGTGCTGACGTCACCAGCGCAGCCAGGTGGCATTCCGAGTGAAGAGCGCGCGGACGTGGAGGCACAATCAAAATTCCAACTCCGCACGCGAGGCAGAATGTGAGGCGCGCCCGCAGATCCCGCTATCAAACTAACCCAGCTGCACTAACAAACCAGCCTGACCCAGACACACAGCGAGAGAGAGAGAGAGAGAGAGCTCCGCCGAAACATCCTAGACGGAGCTGCGTAAAGCAACATGTCTACTGCACAAGTCTCCTCGTCGAGGAGGCAGTCGTGTTATCTGTGCGATTTGCCCCGCATGCCCTGGGCTATGATTTGGGATTTTACGGAACCGGTGTGCAGAGGCTGCGTGAACTATGAAGGCGCCGATCGGATCGAGTTTGTCATCGAGACCGCGCGGCACCTTAAGCGAGCGCACGGCTTCCAAGAAGGGAGATCCCCTGGTCCAGCACCGCCGCCCACAGTGAAAGCACAGGCGGCTATGGCAGCTAAAGAGACCGTACAGATGAACCATGTGGACGCCTCGGCTAAACAGCAGCAGCAGCAGCAGCCCGGGCTGGAGCGCTATTCCCTGAGCACGGACAGATCGCGCTACGACTACTCAGCCATCGCCGCGCATTCTGGACGCCTCCCGAACGGCTTTCCGAAATCAGACGATGGGCCTCCCGAGCTGAACAGACAGAGCCCGAATTCTCGGCGCGGCCACGGTCTGGTGACAGTACCCGGACAGATGAACGTCCCACCCAACCTGCTTCCACAGACCATGCTGAACGGCCCTCCATCAGCAGCGGGCATCTCGCAGCACAGCCTGGCCGGTCGAGCCCCTCCAACAGCCAGCATGAGCACGGCTCTGTCGCTAGAGCAAGGTAAGCGACCTGGCTCTGTGTCCAGCACTGATCAAGAACGCGATCTGAAAGAGAAGCAGCGGAACGCCGAAGCTTTGGCGGAACTCAGTGAGAGTTTGCGAAGTAGATCTGAGGACTGGGGGAGCAAGCCCAAAATAGTAAGGGACACTTTAATTACACTTTCGAACTGCACGCCGTTCGATGTCAGGTTCAAGAAAGACCACTCGCTTTCTGGGAGAGTGTTTGCATTCGATGCCATCTCCAAACCTGGCATGGACTACGAGCTAAAAATCTTCGTCGAATACCCGAGCGGATCTGGGAACGTGTTTTCCAGCGCATCCGGGGTGGCCAAACAGATGTACCAAGACTGCATGAAAGATTATGGCAGAGGGCTATCATCTGGGTTTAAGTATCTCGAATATGAGAAAAAGCACGCTTCGGGTGACTGGAGACTCTTGGGTGATTTGCTACCTGAGTCGGTGCGTTTCTTTAAAGAAGGACTGGGATCTGAAATGCTCCCGCATTCCTACATTGACGCTAGCTGCCCGTTATTGCCCTCCTCGGCTCTGGTAAACATGCCACGCTCCATGCCGTCCGCCAGCGCGCTGAGATCGGGCATGCGCAAACGCAAAGCATCGCCGGAGCCCGACTCGGCTGACGGTGCGCTGAAGTTAACCGATGAGCAGCAAAGACAGCAATGGATCGCCAGTCAAAGCGAGACTATGAAACTAACCATGGCATCGGGCTCGTTTGTGGCCTCGCACGGAGGCCCTCCGCCCCTCGGGCCCGTTCACTCCAGCCGAGCCACTCCGCCTGAATCGGCTCCTCAGAACGGACAGTCTCCTATGGCAGCGCTCATGTCTGTAGCGGACACGTTGGGCAACGCGCACTCGCCGAAGGACGGTAACTCCGTGCACTCCACCACATCCACCAGACACAACAGCAGCAGCCCCGTGTCACCCGCGTCCGTGTCAGGACAGCGGCGCCTGGCATCCCGAAACGGGGATCTAAACATGGCCGGAACGCCCTCTCAATCCGCTTCACATCAAAACATGGAGCCTGCGCACCCGCAAAACATTCCCGACTCGCCCATGGCAAACAACGGACCCCTGTGTTGCACCATTTGTCACGAACGATTAGAAGACACGCACTTCGTGCAGTGTCCCTCCGTCACCAATCACAAATTTTGCTTCCCCTGTTCGCGAGAGAGCATCAAAGCGCAGGGAGCCACCGGTGAAGTGTATTGCCCCAGCGGAGAGAAATGCCCCCTGGTAGGTTCTAACGTGCCTTGGGCTTTCATGCAAGGCGAAATCGCGACTATTTTGGCAGGAGACGTCAAAGTGAAAAAGGAAAGAGACCCTTAAAGTGACCGTGCTTCCCAAACTCAAACCGACTCGAGTATATTATATACATGTATACATGTTGTGAATATTCAACTGACAAAGTAGTCCTATGTACAGACACCCCTCTCTTTTCTTCATATATTCAGTGTTTTGAAACATGGGTACAGTGGGCAGTGTGATGTCATAGCTAATGTGAAGGAGGAGGCTGTTTGGGCATGTCAACTGATAGCGTGTTATTTTGATGGCAGTGTTATAAAGGTACAGCTGGGAAGCACTTAGCACTCACAGTTTTATTTGGGCTCATGCACTTCTTTTAGAGTGATTCCCTCACCATCCCCTATCAAGTCAGACCTGTTTCCGAACATCATTTTGTCCTCATTCAAAAACGTTCAGCAGGATTGAGCAGATATGGTTAGATTTACACTGACAGTGGGTCTTTTTGTCTCTTTATATTTTGACAACAATGTCTCACTTTTATCTTGTGTTTTCAAAGTACAATATAGTTTCTTACGTGTTTCTCCAACATTTTGATTTAAAGGTGCACGGATGCTTATGAGTAGAGCAAAATACTGTACATTGACTTTAATGCTCTGTTTGTTTATACGTTTCTGTAGTAACAGAAGACTTGTAACGTGCCTTGGAGCTAAGTAAATTGTAATAAATTCATTGATATTAATATTTTGTCTAGTGTCCGTTTGTTTAGTTTGAGCTTTTACAGCATAAATATGGTTTTTAAAGACAGCAGTAGTAGACAGGAGTGAGTTTGTGCTTTGGTAAATGGTGCAGGTTTTAGCAGAAAAGCCTTTTTTATTTTTTATGTTTGGTGTATGGCTTATGTTCTAGTAAAAGAGGTGATACTGTACCTTACATTATTTTTAAAACCATTTTGACTAAAAGCAGATCATTGTTTGCTGTAGAAGCACAGTTTGAATTTTTAAGCATAACATTTATTTTTTTTGAGTACACACACAAATTAAGGGGTCAGAAATAAGCTGTTTACTTCTCTAACTAAACCCTTTCATTCTCTGTACTTAATTTTTTGGTGGTGCTACAATAAAGTAATTATTTTGCTAAAAATCTCTTTTAAATGTTTATATTAATGAAATGATTCAGCAGTTTTATCTGGCACTATCAAAAACGTACAAGAAAAAAACATTTGGTACAGAACATGGTTTTCTGCTTCAACATATTTCTAGCTCCTATATTTTGCTGTCCTATTTCCTATATTTTGAAAAAGTAATTGCACCCTAACTTGCTGAGCTGTTGATATTATTAATGATTTTTATCTCGCACATTTCACATCTCGAAATTACCAAAAGAAGTGTACACTTAAATGCAGTACACCGAGTTCAGTTTTCACATATCTGACAGTATCCGAAGCTAGTCCGTGTACAGAGCTAACATGACTGTGGTTGTCCTTTGGGGAAAATCAGTCTTTCGTGGCAACGGGCAACCAATCTAGTTTGGTATCTGTAGCATCGTTATAAGTGTGCACGCTTTCTCTGTCATGTGTGCTATTACTGCCTGCTTAATAATCAGTCCGATTCAAATATTAAAATGCAGGATGAATTATTTACATGCGTAATTTGTTTTGTTACAGTATTGCCAGAGCTAAATGCTTTAGTCTGTGAGTGTAGGCTTGTGAGTGAGGGGGGTGTGTGAGAGGGAGAAAAAGAGGGAAAGTGCTTGCACATGCCTGAGATGCCCCTGGGGAAACATTTCTCATTTAGAATTCAGCTGGTAGTCACGTGAGCCGTCAGTGTTCCTCTTGCATTGGCTGCCATTAGCACGGAAACCAGTTGGTGCGTGGCTGTTGCCATGACTCAAGCTAATGCTCTTTTTTTCACTCCCTCCTAACAGTGCCTAGTACAAACTGTAAGTAGCACAGTTTCATCATGGTAACTAGCCATGAACAGGCCTGCAGACTCAATCAGCAGGGACTTTTAAGGTTAGAACAGTACATATGCCATGATATATGATATGTTAACCACAGCGTTTTCTGCTTTAGCTTTACTAGGACTGTAAGCTTATAGTAATGGAGTAAAACAATTTTTTCACTTAATCATCCTTGTGCTAAATTATTCAGTAAATTAAATGTACTCCCCCCTTTCATTAAGTAGCCAAAACATGATTGCTTTTCTGGAGCTGCAAGGTCAGTGTTCCTAACAAGAAAGAAACTACCAGGTTAGTGATGTGCAGATTGCATACATAAATCATCTAGCTTCAAACAGTATTGCAATGCTAGCTTGGACTGGCTTGTTTATCTGGTTTCTGACTATATGTACTATGTATGTGTATGTATGTGAACATTCAGTCATATATATATATATATATGAGTTTTCTGCACAGACAGGGACGGAAAGCAGGACTAGCAGTCAGAACAATGTTCCCTGCATAAAAACAGACTTGTGCAGACATGTTTACACATTAAAGGTGATATATTGAATAGTGGTTGCTAATAATATTCCAATTTAATGTGTGTAATTACAAATGATTTAATATTCTGTGAGTGTACATTTCTAAAAGGCGAAAATGTAGTCCTAGGGTGAGCTGTCATACATTTTGCATGTTAGCAATCTATTATTAGGCATTATACCATCATACCAACGTATTGATGTCTTGACTGAATGTTCATACATAGAGAAAGAAAAAGGGGTGATTTATTAAAGCCAATTTAACTAAAGGCCTGCAGATCGTTCTTTGTTTGGGAAGCACAGTTTGAATTTTTATATCTGAAGCATAAAAAAATCATGTTTTTTTGAGTACACACAAAAATAAAGGGGTCAGAAATAAGCGTTTTGGTTTTCTAACTAAACCCTTTAGTTCTTTGTACCTTATCTTTTTAGGCGGTGCTACAATAAAGTAATTATTTTGCATTAAAAATTCATGTCGTTCACAATTGCATTTGATATATTATTTTCTGGTGTGCCATCTGCTGTTTGGAATGGTTATTCTCCTAGATTAAGGTCATTTTTGAATAAAAAGTTAAAGTGGTTAAAAATGTACATTAGGATTTCTAGACTGTTTTTGCATATTATGCCAATCCAGTCCATTCATGCTCTTACTTCATGTTGCATGTGCATTCATGTTTTCATTCAGCAGAAATTAGTTCAGGTAACTTCAGAATTCGTTTTTTCTAAATTGCAGTCTCAGTACATGATGATTTTTTTCTCCTGCTGTGCTTACAGACGTACAGACTGAAGAGTCATGTGGAGTGGTGCATTGCAGAGAGGGCACCAGCTGCTTTCAGTTGGATCTAAGATATGGTGACTCGGTCAGGAAAGACTGCTTTCTATTGTCATGCTGAAACATACGCGGATTAGAGGGCCACTGTCTGTAGCAACAATATCCTGGGTTTCGGCTTGCACTACGCATAGTCAAGAGAAACACAAACATCCCCAAGCAACCCTGTTAAGGGGGTGGGAGGGGGTCTTGCTTTCAGTTTGCAGTCTGTACAACTCCTTAGAAATTGGAATTTGTGTATGTTTTGTGTTTGAATGTTTTCCGTTTTCAACCGTTTTGCCATTTGTAACAAAGAGTTGTGTATTCCAGTACACGTATGATTAGGCTCTGTTTAGTTCTAGCCAGTGAAACCTGATAGGCACGCTCTCTGTACTCGGTACACGTCCGAACTTGTTGTCACTTTGGGAATGACCAATACATGGCAGGAACAACAGCACTGTGTCACTGATTTTTCTTGGAAAACATGCACCCAGTTCTCAATGGCGAACTGTTTCATACGTTTGAATCATAGTAACCCAATTTGTGATGTCTGTCTTCTTTCGTAATCCGGATCGCTCTCACCCAGCCTGACCCTAGCCGGTCTGTTTGGCTCGTTAGATCTCTGCTTGCGTTGTGAAATCACTGCAGTCTGTTCCTCTTTACTGGCCAGCAAAGCTCCCTGAGTACACATATACTCTCTCACACACACACAGCCCTGTTTTGAATGTTTTTCTCTTATTCGCTCTCCCTCCCCCTCTCCAAGCGAGGCTAAAGTTTGTTCCAGCGGATAAAAATACAGCCACTCCAAAGGTTACTCTGCAGTGCTATCCTGCACGGTTGCCCATGGTAACCAGCCTTGTTCACATCATTTATTCAGGAATGTGCGGACACCAAGAGGGGGGGGGAGATGGTGGCTCATGGTTAACTCTTTGAGTCCTGGACTGTTTCTGCTTCCAGTATATTAGCTTATGCGTGTCGTCGTACCTTTTATTTAGGCCTTGTAACATAAAAATATGGTTAGAAATGTTTAATAGGACATCTAGTCTCTGAGAAAAGCATTTAAAAACCTTTGCAACATTTAGCAATGAACAAGCCTGCAGATTCAATCACCAGGGACTTTTAAGGTTAGAACGGTGCATATGCCATGATATGATATCTTAACCACAACTTTTTTGGCTTTAGCTTTACTAGGACTGTAAGATTATAGTAATAGTGATAAAGAATTCTGTTTTTTTTCACTGTTTGCTTTTTTAAAACATGAAAAATCTACCACTCAACAATGCTTTATTGTTGGTGCCATGTTTATGTTTTTTAAATAATGCTTCTTCTTTTTCCAGTGATGGCACATTTTATTTATTGTGATGGCACATTTATTCATGTTACAATCTGGTTATTAAAAATAATGCACATTCTCTCTGTTCCCTCCCATTTCTTCAGCATTTCCCAGTCTCCTTTTCTCTCCGCAGACATGTTGTTTTGTACAGTCTGAAAAGGGTTCTTCCCATATTCTGTTTTTATTCATTGTGCCTCTGAGCACAGCCATTTATAGACAGTGATGTCAGCACTATCTTTCATGGCCCAGGGCCCCCTTGGCATATAATGTATGCAGTCTCAGATATTCCATTCCATCCCAGCAAATAAGACGGCAGCTGCTGCAGGCGTGTGCTTCCTGCCTCCGTCTGCAGATATTAAACCTGCAGAGACGAATTGATTTACTGTCTCACCCTACCGCCTTCCTTTTTTTTTTTTTTTTTTAAATGGGGGGTGTTCGGCTTTCGGTTGGCGCAGAGAAGATGGATGGTATGCTCCCTTCAGGTCGCTGCAAATCTAAATTTATAGCATTATTGTGAGAGTGTTTGTATTGCACAGCCTCATTGATTACTCTCTGAAAATATTAAATTAGATACTAACCATCAGGGGAGTTCACGATGGGGCTGTTTTTCTTTTTTTTAAAGAACGCTACACTACTGCATTTTAATTAGGTATGATGTGTAAGTCCTTCTTATATAACAAATTGTTGGCTCACGAGATGGTGCTTGGTTTTGTGTTTGACTAATGACAGCGGGTTGTTAGAAAGGGGGGGACGTTTTGGCTGCATTCCAGCCTGATGTTTTTCATTTGCTTGTAAAGGACTGCAGTTTCCACTGGAATCCCTATTTGCATTTCAAGGCCAGTCCCCCCTCAAGGGCCAGCCTGTTAGAGCTTCCTGTAGTTTCCCGCCCAGGTTGGATCGGGGTTGGGGTGGGGGGTTGCTGCTTTTTGAGTTTGGTAAAGGGGGAGTTGTTTTCAAGACATGGAAGCAGACTATAGGGCACCATGGTGACTGTCCTTTCTAAAAAGCAGCCACGCTGGATTGTTCAAGCCTGGTTTCACTGGACTAATCCAAGCTATTGATCCAAGGTCAGACGAAGTACCTGTCAAAGCATAGAATAGGCTTTGTATTAAATATCTGAACAACTGATGTGTCCATTTTCAATGTTTGAATGTAATAATGAATAACATTAGTGGCATTAATGGTTATTTATGTCGATAGTGATATCTGTGGTTGGTTAAACTGGATGCTGTATTTGGAGGACTTTGTTAGGTTGTTGATTTGTGTAAAGTGAGTAAGGAAGGGGTTAACTGTTCAGCTGGGGGCTGTACAGTTCCTGGCATCTAGGCTGGAGAAATGTAGCCTCTTTCATTCCTCTGGGTTGTTTACACTACTCTCTGGCAGCCATTTTAGACTCGAGTTTGGCTACCACTGGACGCAGAAGTGGACTCAAGTTTCAAAAGCTCCCGCAGTGCACCGAGTTCAGTTCAGCAGCTTGTCCTCTCATCAGTTCTTTTTTTTTTTTTGGATGGGTGGGGGGTGGTTGTTTTTTCCTTTACACAGAGCCTCCTTCATTCCACGAGCTGGCCTCGACCCACTATATCTGGCGAGCTTTATATCACCGCATTGTTGATCACGTTTCTCTTGCTCTGCATTTAAATGACTAAACAGCGATGAATCTTTTTGTGTTTTAGATTTACCTCGCCTAAAAAGGCTTCTTGTTCTTCTGCAAAGGTTCCTGCCCCTCTTTTTGTCTGTCTGTTTCAATCGATGAAGCCTGCAAGCCTGTTTAAAATTAGGAGCTGTTCACCACGCTACAAAGATCTCGTGAAAGCTGCTCTAGCTCTGTCGTACACTTTTGCTCAAATAAGAACTGAGGAGCTTACTGAGTTAAATCCATCAGTGTAAACAGGCTTAAAGCTGCCATAAACAGAAAACCTCCATCGACCATGTAAAAACGATCTCTGACAGAAAACAAAGCATCGTTCGTAATTTATGCTTTAGCTGACAAGATTATTATCAGCTGTTTTGGTGTTAATTAGTCAGGCCTTTGAAATGTTATTTTATTAAGCCGCCAGAGGAATCTGCTGGACCTTTTGAATAGCTGTAACTATATAAAACATACGAACCTTTATGCCAGTTCCAGGAATTTTACACTCATTACAAACATTCATTTACTTTTTTTTCCGTATTACTGCGATCATTACTTGCAATGTAGTAAAAAAATACAAATGAACCCTCATCAGTTCAGCAGATCTGATTGACCTTTCCCTAAATCAATAAGCTATTTATGCTTCTGTATTGCTAGCACGTATTTGTTAAAAAAGAATCTGTGAGCCCAAAGACATTATTGACGTTTCTTCTGCTATGATGAAAGCCGCAGGCGATTTATTCACAGCTTTAACTATCACTGCAAATTGTTTCCAACCTTATCAAACTGATTTTATCTCTGCGTTTCAGACCCGAGTTTATCTCTGATCGACCTTTGAAATCAAACCAGCAGTTTATAAGAAATTTATAAGCAATTTTATTTACTGAAATGTGTCAATGGACATAAAGGTAACCTTAGCAGTTGTTAAATAAGGTTGTAAAAAGGTTGTCTTCATTTAGAAAATTGAATGAAAAATATTTTGTCATGATGCGACTGGTTTAACACTTAGTTCTTGAAAAAAACCCTACCTGAACTGGGTGCTTGGGTGGAGCAGTAGTAAATTATGCTAGCAGTAAATTATGTAACTTGGATCCAGGGCCAATTGGGCATCTACATAGATACACGACATTGACTGTCTGAGAGGGAGATAACTGAGACATCCTGTCCACAGTGTGTCCCTGCATTGTGCCTAGTAATCATACTGCTCCGTATACTTGCTTACTGTTTTATTTTGTTGCTGCACCTGTGCAGCACAGACGTCTAGTCAGAGAGGTCTGGGTTCAAATCTCAGTGGTGGTATCAACTGGCCTAACCTTTACATATAGGCATGATTGGCTGTGTCTGAGAGGGGGAGGTGGGCAAAGCTCGTGATAGATTGGCATCCAGTTATTCCTGTCTAGTGCCCAGTGTTTCCGGGTGGAACTGAACCAGCCACGTCACTGACAAGGATAAGTGGTTGATTAAAATGAATAAATGCTGCTGAAAATGATGTCTTTGATTGAGATGTTTAATTGGTGGCTGTTTCAGATGTTTTTGTACCCTGCGAAGAAAGAGAAACGTGTCTTATTGACAGTAAACTGTTATTGTGAGTGGGAACAATATAAGACTTCATCTTATAAATTAAAGGCAATTTCTAAACTTTGATACGTTCCTTATTCTGTTTGCTTGTAAAAATGATCGTGTTGATGCAATATGAACACACACGTCTGCTTGTCTGGTGTCGGTATGAAATTACAGGCTGATTTATACCCAATTTATTCTTTTTTAAGTAATTAAAATTGAATGCAGTTTTAGGGAAAGATTTTGGCACTGCTCAGAGGAGTATTAGACTTCTGTAAACTGTAAAATACTGTATTGCTATCAAGTGTTGTTTGGTTACAGTAATTTATCAAAAAGATGAATATGTGGATGATTGGTGTTTGGGACACTGGATACAGAGCATCACCACAGAGAGAAGGCCTTCAAGCTGTTCTAGTAAGAACTCTACTTCTCTGTTCAAATAACCGTAAAGACTTCTTTTAAAACATGTTTTAAAAGAACAATCATAATTGCAGAGTCACAACCTGGAATCTTAAAAGATGTTAAAATGATTTGCCTTGTATTGCATTAGTGGTGGAACAGAGGTAATTTGGTTAGTCCCTAAATAATATTGTCTTAAACTGAGATATACACACACCTAGGAACTACCGGCGACTGCACACACATTGCCACCTCTGCTGCTGAGTGAGCGATGGCTTCACTGGTAAGATGACGATGGCGTACAAACAGACGTCGTCGCTCGACTTAGTTCAGACAAGATTCAGCAATCAGCAAGGTGCAGTCATACTTGCCTCCCCCCATCACCTGGGCTAAGTGTAAACGCCCTTTCCGACCCCCGGGCCCATCTGTGGCGTGAATGGTTGCTAAGATGGTGCTTCATTAAGAAGTGTTAGATGTGCCTCGGCTGTTACCGGATGTGCCAGACTTCCCCTCACACATCCATCTTTAACTTCAAACATTCAAATAACTTAAAACGGCTGGGAATTGCTTTTGGGATGTTTTTCTGCCGCATCTCAGCTGTGAGCCGTCATTCAGCGTGCTGAATACATTTAAATACCTGGAGCCATTTGATGCATCACTTGAAAACCATTGCTGAAAAAATTTTCTGTGCATCAGTGGTTTCTTCCTGTGTGAGAACTGTCAGTCTTTGTTTTGCGTTCATGCAAACGTGTGAGTTTTCATTAATTTAGCCCATTAAGACTCCTTTTAACTGCTTATGTGTTGTGACTTTTTAACTGGTAGTTACGTCAGTGAATACAAAAGGCAAGTGAAGTGGTTTAATTTCTGTCTAGAGATTTAACACATGGTGTTCTTGTGCTACTGTGAGGTGTCTAAAAATCGGTCATTACCAGTGCTGATGGGTTGAGTTTTTTTTTTTTAAACCTCAAATCTAAGCTGCTTTATCACAGTTTAACAGCAAAAAACTTAAATTCGTATTGGCTTGCCGCCTTCTGCTCTCTGTATCTCGGCATCTGTATGGTAGGTGGAGCAAAATCTACATTTTAATTTTTTCGTAAATCTTTACCTTAAAGAACCTTAGCATTTTCCTATCTTACGGCCAGCCTTGCTGTCCGAACTGTCATTACAATCTTCTAGCCAGCACGGCTGATTTGTGGGTGTGAAAACTCTATATGTTTGAACATTTACATTTTACATTTACATTTACATTTTCAGCATTTAGCAGACGCTTTTATCCAAAGCGACTTACAGTACTGTGACAGTATACAATCTAAGCAATTGAGGGTTTAGGGCCTTGCTCAAGGACCCAACAGTGGCAACCTGGCAGTAGTGGGGCTTGAACTGGCAACCTTCTGATTACTGGACCAGTACCTTAACCACATAGGTATGAGCCAGCAGCAAAGGCCTATCAATAATGATAAATGATGTCTATGGCAGTGTGTCCTCTCTGTAGTCATTTGTAGACTGCCTTTTGCTATTTTATTGGGATTTCTGTGAATAGGCGTAACATTTATACTGAATGGATAAAGGTTAAGTATTAATCTTTTACTATCTTACTGTAGACACCTTAAAACTTGTCATTGCCTGTACAGCAATTTGAAAACTCTACAAGTCTCCAGCCCAGAAAGTCACCCAACTGCTCACAAGATAAAGTACAATATCGGTGTCTTCATCTGTGTCCGGAAAAAACAAGGACGCTCTGGTGGCGTAGTGGCATAGTAAATCATGCTAGCCCACTACCGCTGAGACCCAGGGTTCAAATAAGTCGACTGGGCAAGGACACACACATAATTGGATGTCTTCCTTTCATTGTAGTTTTAAAAGATTGAACATTTTCTTATAAATATCATAGTTTAAGGACATTAATACATTTCAGCTTGCCTTAGCCCTTGGTGGAAAGTTCAGAAGTTACTGGACACCGCGTTATCTTAATGATGAGGGCGGCTCGGTGGGTAGCACTGCTGCCTCACAGCAAGAAGGTCTTGAGTTCAATTCTCAAGTGGAGTGGTCCGGGTCTTTTCAGTGTTGTTTGCATGTTCTCCCCGTGTCTGCGTGGTTTTCCTTGGGAGCTTCAGCTTCCTCCCACAGTCCAAAGACATGTAAATTTGTCCATGACTGTGTTTGACATTAAAGACTTGAACTGATGAATCTTGTGTAACCAGTAACTACCTGTCCTGTCATGAATGTAACCAAATTGTGTAAAATATGACGTTAAAATCCCAATAAATAAATAAAAAATTTAATTATTTTAATTTTTTTAATAATGTTGAAAGGAAAAATGTATAAAACATTACCACATTACCAATATGTAACTCATGGAATTTAAACATGTCTATTATTGAAGCTCAGGAGCACTTCAGTTTCAATCATCGGGGCTTTCCTTGCATGTTTGAGTGAGATGTTTAACGATGTGTGTTGTAATCATAATTACCAGCACCTTTTCTGACATTTCCTGTAAATGTCATGGCAATCTGGCGGAGAGTGCGGCTTGTACCTGGATGTTATCATTCAGCGAGTGTTTGGAGGACCGGTTGGTACTTTAAATAGAACGGCAACGAGAGAGCGCATGGCTTGATTGGCACTAGCAATATATAATTCAGCCTCAGCCCCCAGGATACGGGGCGACTCTGTGATCTGATTACTAATCAGCTGACATGGCAACCTCTCCCACTCCTCCTGCTGCTTTGTCCTCTAGAAGGGAAGAGCAGCTCACAGCTGTAGCACACAACCTGGACTATTCAGAGAGTAAAAAGAAAAGAAAGACTGTGAGTGTGCGAGAGAGTGATGGAGAGAGAGAGACCGGGAGAAGAGCCTGTTGCCATGGAAACGGCAGCATAGGGTTATGCTGATTGGATGCTAGGGTTCTATCGCTCACTCGCTCCTTTCTCAATACTCTAAAGATTTATATTTTTCTATTTCTGTCCGCTTGAATGACTGATTAATTTATACATTCTGTGCTCTGCGGTCCAAGGGAACACGGGGGCGTAGACATTCAATGTCTGATTATTGCAGCATATATGACTGAGGAGAACAGATTGGTAAATTTTTCTGTTTGATGTATGCTGTCAGCAGAAATGTAAAAGATGAGGTGCTCGTGTGCCATACATCAAAAGTTACAGTCGTGGTAGAATCCTGTTTACTGGCGCCACCACCAGCTTTTGTATTTGTATCAGAAATTTTTGGTGACGATCAATATTTTAAACTGCCCCCCTTCTTCCCTCTACAAACACCAAAACACAATATCTTCCAAAATATAAGAACAAAAATTCTAAATTAGCTCTTAAAATGCTTAGTTCATATACTCCGATCAGCCATAACGTTAAAACCACCTCCTTGTTTCTACACACATTGTCCATTTTATCAGCTCCACTTAACATATAGAAGCACTTTGTAGTTCTACAATTACTGACTGTAGTCCATCTGTATATCTCTGCATGCTTTGTTTGCTCTCTTTCATGCTGTTCTTCAATGGTCAGGACTCCTTCAGGACCACTACAGAGCAGGTATTATTTGTGTGGTGGGTCATTCTCAGCACTGCAGTGACACTGACATGGTGGTGGTGTGTTAGTGTGTTAGTGTGTGTTGTGCTGGTATCAGAGTGGATCAGACACAGCAGCGCTGCTGCAGTTTTTAAACACCTCACTGTCACTGCTGGACTGAGAATAGTCCACCAACCAAAAATATCCAGCGTCCTGGGACCACTGATGAAGGTCTAGAAGATGACCAACTCAAACAGCAGCAACAGATGAGCGATCGTCTCTGACTTTGCATCTACAAGGTAGACCAACTAGGTAGGAGTGTTTAATAGAGTGGACAGTGAGTGGACACGGTATTTAAAAACTCCAGCAGCGCTGCTGTGTCTGATCCACTCATATCAGCACAACACACACTAACACACCATCACCATGTCATTGTCACTGCAGTGCTGAGAATGATCCACCATCTAAATAATACCTGCTCTGTGGTGGACTTTTGGAAGTCCTGACCATTGGAGAACAGCATGAAAGGGGGATAACAAAGCATGCAGAGAAACAGATAGGCTTCAGTCAGTAATTGTAGAACTACAAAGTGCTTCTATATGGTAAGTGGAGCTGATAAAATGGACAGTGAGTGTAGAAACAAGGAGGTGGTTTTAATGTTATGGCTGATCGGTGTATATACATGCTATTCTGTATGATCTATAGTTTGGTTACAACATTTTTTAACCATTGGGACTCAGTAATGACTAAATTAGCTTCAGCTAATCAAGTGTTCAAGGTGTGTTGCAGCCATGGTGAAAACTAAGGAGCTGTGACAAAAGCTGAGAATTGTACCAAAAAAAGCAATGGGTATAAGAAGGTTTCCAAGACCTTGAACATTCCTAGAGACACCACTGGGGGTATTGTCTGGAGGTTCCAGCAAGCAGCAAACCTGCCTGGCTGTGAGAGAAAACCCTAAATTTCATCCAGAGGTCTCAGCAACCTCATCAGGGCAGCAAAGAAAAAATACAGTGTTACTGTGAAAGATTTGCAAGAGGACCCGATGAAGCTCAGTGACAAATGTGTCAAATGTGACAAGATTAATTAACATCAAAGGACTTTATGGCCAGACTCCACACCATCCCACTTTTGTCCAAAAAGAACAGCAGGGGTCAACTGGAATACTCCAAAATGAATCTGGTAGACCTGCAGAGTTCTGAGACATATGGATCAGCTGTTTGTCTGGTGCAAGAAAGGCGAGGCTTATGACCAGAAGAATATCCCAACTGTCAAGCATGAAGGTGGGTCAGTGGTGTGGATAATTTTCTGCTGCAGGAACATTCTTGACCATGTCACTGGCATTATGGATTCACATTTTAAGGAGGAATGTTTTGCCTTCTGTGGTGAAATTGAACCTTGGTAGTATTTTCACTTTCCAGTAACACTATGATCCCAAACAAACTCCCAAATCAACCTAAGCCTGGTTAAAAAATCAGTCCTAGAATATTCTGAATAGTCTCCAGATTTAAATCCCATTGAAAATCTTTGGTGAGATAAAGAAAGCAGTCGCAGCAGGAAAGCCTCCATGAGCTGGAAGCGTTTGCTTGACGAGAATTGATGAAGGTTCCACCAGAGAGGTGTCAGAAGATTGTTAGCACTTACTAAAATTGCTTATTAGAGGTTATCAAGGCAAAAGGATGTTCCACTGGTGTGGAGTGATGAGACTGGGGGTTTACCTTTTAAAGTGAGGGGGTTGAATATTTCCAATTGCAATTATATACCTGCCGGCCACTTTATTAGAAAAAATTATTCCATTAGCCATCCATGTAGTGGCAGGACAGTCAATAAAATCCTACAGGGGTCACGAACTTTAGTTAATGTTCACATCTACCGTTAGAAAAGGAGAAAATTCTGAACATACTGAATGCACTATTCTAAATTTACCTTTCTGACTTTATTTCACTTGTAGATATAAATACTAATGAGAATTCTTGTTGAATTAGTGTTATAGGTAGGGCCCTACAGAATCAGCTTTTAACTGCTTTACAGTTACATCTTGGACATTTTGACTAACCGATTGCTAACTGAATTGCCGTAGGATTACTAGGACCGCCTCATAGGGAAAATTAACCAGTAAACATGAGATACTTGAATGCCATCTTTTCCACAGCTGTGTATTAGGTACGGCCTTATTTATAGTATATTATATAGTGTCTTAGATAGTATAGTATATATTTTATCTAACCTACCTATCCCACCAGGCATTCTTGTATGCACCACATTGCCTCTGGACTCACCACATTCAGCAACCTTTAACTCACCTGGTCTTTTTATGCTGCAGCCAAACCGATGCGTTTTATCACTCACCCATGAACATTTGTGGTAATAGGAACCAGAGCTGTTTTGGACCTGAAATGACCCACAAGTCCAGGAAGGAATAGCCCAGGGTTAAGTCTGCTCATTAGAATTTAGATCCCACAGTGTATTTGTTCAAGATCATGTTCAAATTTGAGCCAGACAGTACACTCATACACTGCTTCATTCCTCAAGCTCATTTTCTCTCTCCGGGGCCACAGCACAAACAGCACAGACTCCATCATTTATCAGGTTCAAAATTTCTTCAGTTCAAAACACTGGACTGCAGCCAGTGACTGCATGTATGGGATGTTTACATGTCTAAGGAATTCGTCATTTCAGTAATACACAAGTACATTTATTCATCTTTAGCAACAGCTTTATCCTGAGCGGGGTCATGATTGGTCAACAGCCTATTCCGGAAACTTCCACAACGCAGGAATGCACCCTGAACAGGATGACTGTGTAGAACATCACACACTCACCAACATACTTAATGCATACTTGAAAGCTGCCAAATTTTAGAATAGGCAATCCACCTACTGGTATACTTTTGGGATGTTGGTAGAAACCAAAGTATTCAGCGGTGACTCAAGATAAAATAAAGACTAAGGTAATGTAACAATACACACAGATACTGGTGCTCAGGATCATACAGGGGTCAGTGAAGCTGTGTGGCATCAACGGTACTTCTTGTGTCACTGTTTGGCCATTTTCTTTCTCTGAGTACTTGTGGAGTGGGTCAGCAGGTAGTGACACACAGTGCAGTACAGTTTGTACTTGTTCTTAGCTTGGTTGTAAATCCAATTTAACATCCCACAAATAACTTGGAGGAGTGTAGATACGACTCAGCCTGCGTCATCTGTCCAAATTACTGTTAGTCCCTGTAAGTAATGAAAATCACAAGCATTAAAGACATTTACACATTCTAATCCATCTAATTCAGCCCTCTGACAATGCTGTTAAACGTTTGGCAAATAAATCTGGTTATAGTTTTTTAATTTCATTTAAATTTTTTACCACTGCTTTATCCTGGTCAGGGTCATGGTGGGCCCGGAATCACTGATATGCAGTAATACTCCCAGACAGTACATCAATCCATCACAGCCATGACTCCCCTTCCGAAGACATAGCCAATCATGTCCATATGTAGGCGCCTGGCTGGTCAATAGCACACTTGGGTATCCCATCCTGGTCAGGGTCGCAGTGGGTCCGGCTTATATTTATATATCACTGCGACCCTGACCAGGATGGGATACCCAAGTGTGCTATTGACCAGCCAGGCGCCTACATATGGACATGATTAGCCATATATATATATATATGTAGTGCATACTTGAATTAAAATTCTTACTTTTGAAATATTATTGCAGAGTCCAAAGACATTAGGTCAGGTTATGTGGAAATGGTAAAGTACCCCTAGGTATGAGTGTGTGTGAAGTGTGATTGCCCTGTGATGGACTGGCAAGCTGTCCAGTGTGTTTTCTACCTTTTGCCTAGTGAATTGTACCCACCACAATCCTAAATAGGATAAAACGGTGGCAAAACGGACAATGAATAAATGTTTATTTCGGATGGTGAAAGCTCATCAGTGGGGACAAACACTAAAAACCTGCAGAAGCACCTGGACACCATTTCCACTGAATGGTACTGCACTCTATCCAATAATTCTAAGTCTACCCTTGTGTACCTGACTCTACATCTGGTATTGTTTTTAATAATATGGCTCGTACAGATTAGCTCTTCTGTAGAACATATTTTACCGGACAAGCTAGGGTTGTGACCTGCAACATCAGTGCACAATGAATAAAATGGTGTTTGATGGATAGTCCATCACTAGGAGCACCACAGCAGGAGATGTCTGATCTGAAGCAGTGTAGGAAATCTGCAAAATTTGAACCTTAGCTCTTAATTCATGCTGGCAAAGTCAGCAGTTCATGTTTATGATTTGCTTGTTAAGATTCAAACTTTGAACTACTGTCAGGAGGACTCCTGCTGGTCACTATGCGATAGTACACACAGCCTTTTAGATTTGACATTTTACTGACATCATTTCTTCCAGGTATGGATGAGATTGTAATAGCAGGTTGCTTTTTATAGAAAATGACTTTTGCATAAACGCTTATTAAAGGCATAATCAACCAAGACTCATGTGGAATCTGATGTATACGTCTTCAGTATTTTAAAAGAAGTGTTTTTTATAAGCTGCAACATCATAATAAAAATCATCAGACTGGAAATGAAGTGTATATAATCTGCTATAATTACCTTAATGTATTTATGTTCCATAGCCTCTGAAATAATACATATGAAAATGAAAAATCTCTATAATGTTTAAGGATTAAGGCAGGTGGGATTTTTATTGCTCAGCTCCTGTACTTTTATCAGATTTCTTCATTTGTAGAATTTGGCATCTTCTCCTCATGGCAACACTTGTTACCATTGGATACTTAAGTTTGTCCTCTCATCTTTCAAAAACACGCTATCTGTGATTCTGTTGCTCGGTATTTGCTCCTGTGAGTAAGTGATTGTCAGTGAGAATGTGTTGGATGTCCTTTGATGAACTGGAGCCTGACCTCTGTGACCTTTTCAACTGTAACAACAGCCACTCTTCTGAGAAGGCTTCTCACAAGACTTTGAAGTATGTTTGTAGGAATTTGTGTCCATCTGATCAAAAGAGTATTCGTGTAGCTGGGCACTGATGGTCAAGAAATTGAAAATAAAAATTGATGGTCCAGTTCATTCCAAACTGTTCAGTGGGACTGAGGTCAGGGCTCTGTGCAGGCCACTGGAGTTTCTTTAAATCAAGCTTTTCTTTATGTCTTTATAGACCTTGCTTTGTGCACAGGGGCAAAGTCATGCTGGAACAGTCAGCTTATGGCTTGTGACCATCCATCATCATCATCATCATTTGGAACACATTCCAGGATTTAGGTCTAGAGATTGTGCTGGCATAACATGAGCTGCGTCCGAATGTACAGTGTATCACAAAAGTGAGTACACCCCTCACATTTCTGCAGATATTTAAGTATATCTTTTCATGGGACAACACTGACAAAATGACACTTTGACACAATGAAAAGTAGTCTGTGTGCAGCTTATATAACAGTGTAAATTTATTCTTCCCTCAAAATAACTCAATATCCAGCCATTAATGTCTAAACCACCGGCAACAAAAGTGAGTACACCCCTAAGAGACTACACCCCTAAATGTCCAAATTGAGCACTGCTTGTCATTTTCCCTCCAAAATGTCATGTGACTCGTTAGTGTTACTAGGTCTCAGGTGTGCATAGGGAGCAGGTGTGTTCAATTTAGTAGTACAGCTCTCACACTCTCTCATACTGGTCACTGAAAGTTCCAACATGGCACCTCATGGCAAAGAACTCTCTGAGGATCTTAAAAGACGAATTGTTGCGCTACATGAAGATGGCCAAGGCTACAAGAAGATTGCCAACACCCTGAAACTGAGCTACAGCACAGTGGCCAAGATCATCCAGCATTTTAAAAGAGCAGGGTCCACTCAGAACAGACCTCGCGTTGGTCGTCCAAAGAAGCTGAGTGCACGTGCTCAGCGTCACATCCAACTGCTGTCTTTGAAAGATAGGCGCAGGAGTGCTGTCAGCATTGCTGCAGAGATTGAAAAGGTGGGGGGTCAGCCTGTCAGTGCTCAGACCATACGCCGCACACTACATCAAATTGGTCTGCATGGCTGTCACCCCAGAAGGAAGCCTCTTCTGAAGTCTCTACACAAGAAAGCCCGCAAACAGTTTGCTGAAGACATGTCAACAAAGGACATGGATTACTGGAACCATGTCCTATGGTCTGATGAGACCAAGATTAATTTGTTTGGTTCAGATGGTCTCAAGCATGTGTGGCGGCAATCAGGTGAGGAGTACAAAGATAAGTGTGTCATGCCTACAGTCAAGCATGGTGGTGGGAATGCCATGGTCTGGGGCTGCATGAGTGCAGCAGGTGTTGGGGAGTTACATTTCATTGAGGGACACATGAACTCCAATATGTACTGTGAAATACTGAAGCAGAGCATGATCCCCTCCCTCCGGAAACTGGGTCGCAGGGCAGTGTTCCAGCATGATAATGACCCCAAACACACCTCTAAGACGACCACTGCTTTATTGAAGAGGCTGAGGGTAAAGGTGATGGACTAGCCAAGCATGTCTCCAGACCTAAACCCAATAGAACATCTTTGGGGCATCCTCAAGCGGAAGGTGGAGGAGCGCAAAGTCTCGAATATCCGCCAGCTCCGTGATGTCGTCATGGAGGAGTGGAAAAGCATTCTAGTGGCAACCTGTGAAGCTCTGGTAAACTCCATGCCCAGGAGAGTTAAGGCAGTTCTGGGAAATAATGGTGGCCACACAAAATATTGACACTTCAGGAACTTTCACTAAGGGGTGTACTCACTTTTGTTGCCGGTGGTTTAGACATTAATGGCTGTATATTGAGTTATTTTGAGGGAAGAATAAATTTACACTGGTATATAAGCTGCACACAGACTACTTTTCATTGTGTCAAAGTGTCATTTTGTCAGTGTTGTCCCGTGAAAAGATATACTTAAATATCTGCAGAAATGTGAGGGGTGTACTCACTTTTGTGATACACTGTACTTTCAGTACAGAAGTATGCAGTATGCACACAACACCGCTACGTACTACATGCGCCATCTTGCGAACGACAAGTGATGACGTAAGGACGTGATGACGTAATATCACCATAGTTACAGACTCATTACAAACCCCACTCGCCAAAATTTTGGATATTTATCGTGTTTTTGTTATTTATTCGTCTTTAAAATGTTTTATTTTATTTATCTTACTTACACGTGTGAACAGAGGACTCCGTTTTCCACTATCTTTTTTGTTTCTTATTCCGCTTTGAACTAGAGCTTAGAGTTAAGCCATACATCTATGTCTCGACATGTTCTTGTCACCTGGCCTTGATAATGTCATGGATCATTTTTTCTAGCATAGTTATATGCCCTAACATTGACAGTCACACAGGTTATTAAAGTTATCCGACCCAGTGATCACCAATAGCTAGGTGGCTGGCCTAATGTCCATAATTCCTGGTTGTAAATGTCATTTCCAGTCCTGGCACAGATGCTGCACTGTAGAGGGTGGCTATGCTGCCCCAACTCCCTCCTCCTTCACTGTGATTAATGAAGCTTCAGTGAACCCAGCTCTTCAGTCTGCCTCTGCAGGCTGCCTCCCGTCTTCCAGGCCCCAGCAGTATTTACTTCATCCAGCCAGATTTATATTAAGCTGCAGTGCATATTTATGAAGTGGACTCTACATTTTCACTTACAGGCTGGCTTTTCCATCCATTAAATGTCCGGTGCCTCTATATTAATCAAACGCCACCTTTTCCCAGTAGGAATCGACCCTACCATGCTGCAGTGAGTATTGGAATATGATTAAATGGCAGGGTGCTGGGGTTTTTCAGGACGTAATGACTGTAGTAGGAACCTCGTCTAGTACTGTGAATGAATGAGGCCATTCTAGCTGCTAGGTCTCCACAGTGGCCTGTTTGCTCTCTGAACTCTAACTTATTAGGTATATGGCTATTAGCCATGAGTGCTGGGCAGCATGATGTTCTAATTACAATGGTGCACTGTATTAATAATGTGATGCATGTTTAAAAAAAATGATGGTTCTCATTAAGTATCAGTGCTTTTATCCTTGAATTGGTGTCAACTAAAACAGTAGCTAAACAGTGATGTTAAAAACTCTTCTTGGACATGTTGTTTGATGTTCCTTCATCTTCAGCATCTCTCCAATAATGTGCAATCTTGCATTTGACAAAATCTACCCACCTTCAAGCAATCCTTGCCTGCACTATTTTCTGATGAAACATGTATGTCAGCTAGAAATTATTTGACAGTTATCATGCCGGAAAGCCTTAATAACATAAAGAAAAGATTGCATTAATCAAGAAATGAAACATTCTTTCTTTTCAAGGTTTTTTCACGAACATGGCTGTGGCTTGAACCCCATTTCTCTTGTCCTTATATAGTATGACTATAGTAAGACTTAAAAAATAGCAGTCTGAATATTTAGACAAATAGTCCTGCTATATCTCTAGGCTATGAACAACTGTCCTGGACAAAACCGTGCATCATGTTGAGATGAAAACAAACCCCCTCCTCTTAAAAACATTAACTATGTTTTACCAGTGACGGAAAGCGTCAGTCAGTAAACATTTATGCAAAATGTACAATATTCTTTGGATGCTCTAAACTATATTTCTGTCCAAATGCTGTGTAAGAAGGAAAATAAATACTACTCTAACAGCAAAACATCACTCCACCTATGAAACATGATGGAGGTAGCATGGTGATTTGGATGTGGCTTTACTACTCATAGTCTGGACACTTTTCACGAAAGTGAGTAAATGATTCCCACTGTTCTAGAGTAAAACAAAGCAATGTGTGTAATATCTTAGCCTAAACAAAGTTTTTTAAGACAAAACAGATGATCTTGAGAAGGACAGTGATTTACACGCTCACGCTTTTTTGGAGATTAAACCTCCTCACTTGCAATCCTAACTTGTACAGTTGACATGTATTATTTATGAACTGTGTTGTTGTTTGCACTGTGTTGATTGCTGAAATGTCAAAGAGTCAGATATTGCTAATGGATTAAAAACAATGCAATGGTTTTATTGTATCGTTTCTCCCCAAAAAGAAAAATATGCAAAAGAAAGTAATCGGAAAATCAACTCTTTTTGTCTTAAACCATTCATAGAAGAAGCTGTGTAATTCTGCTGAGACTGTACATTAATTCTGTTTAGTTTTGTACTCATTCATTCAGTCATTCATTCATTTTAGTAACTGTGTTGTTCTGAACAAGGTTGTGGTGTGCACACACTGGACGTGGTCAGTACATTGCATGGCAACCAACTCTCTTATTCACATGCACCTACAGGTATTTAAGAGTAGCCAGTCCAAGTAAGGGCATTTGCAGGGTATATGAAGAAAACCCACAAGGCTTCTCCTAAATAAGGAGTTCAGGACTGTGGGTGTACGGCACCCACACTGTCTGCTAGTTTATATAAAATGGCTTTGCATTCTAGGCACTGGTTTGTTAGCAAAAACCTCAGTAAGCTTAAGTATCTTTATATTTGAAACTTGATATACTGACAGGTTGGAACTGTGGTGCAGCAGGAAGAGCGTCATGGATCCAGGTTTTTTAAAATTTTCTTTATGCATTTTCTCCCCCTTTTCTCCTTTTTTAGTGCGTCCAATTGCGTCATGCTTCCTCGCCACCAATGCTGATCCCTGCTCTGATTGAGGAGAGCGAAGCTAACCCATGCCCCCTTCAACACGTGGGCAGCATGCCGTATGCATTTTATCACCTACACTTTGACGAGTGCAGTGCAGCTCAGCGTTGTGTACGGAGAGACACACCCTGAGAGCACTCTTTTCTCATCAATCAGCCAGCAGAGGTTGTAATTGCACCAGTCATGAGAGAGAGAGAGAGAGACCCCATCCGGCTTAGTCCCGTCCATATCTGAACAACAGGCCAATCGTTGTTTATGTGGCCGCTCAGCCTTTGCCGGCAGGTAGAGCTGAGATTCGATACGATGTATTCGAGATCCCAGCTCTGGTTCCAGCAAGTGTTTTTACCGCTGCGCCACCTGAGCGGCCATGGATCCAGGTTTAATTCTAGCCTCCAGTTACTGTCTGTGTGTCTGTCTGTACTGTTTTTTGTGTGTGTTTTTATGCATTTTCTCCCCACTTTCCTCCCGTGCACAGTGCACAGCCCTCCTCTTCTCGCCTATGCATTCTGCACAGGTGTCTCTTCTGCCAATCAGGGTCCTTAGGTTACACAGCGTATGAAGACCCACCCACCCACCCACCCACCCACACATTGTCCGGTCCCCACCCTGCAGATACTGTGGCCAATTAGTATTTGCTGCAGGCACTGCCAATTATGCCCGCCAGATGGCGCCCAGCTGACCGGTGGCAACATCGAGTTTCAAACCCTGGGTGCCAACATTTGTTTTTGAACTACAAAGTTTGTTACACTACTAAATTGGTGCCTCATCCAGAGTCACAGTCTTCTATTGTCTCCTAAATAGACTCTGGACTCAGTTCAACCCTGAGTTAGGTAAAAATTACCTTTCTCTGCTCTGTGTCCATGGGGATCATGTCAGGACATTGTGGATTCTTCTTATCTTTTAAACACAGTAGATGCAGAATAAGTCAGCTAATGCGTATTGCTTATTATTAGAAATGATCAGGATTATAACTAGAAATGTATATGGATGTCTGGCCATATTTTGGTCTGTTTACCCAGTCCCCACAAACACAGTCTATGTGGGAAACTGTTTATAATATATACAGTGTATCACAAAAGTGAGTACACCCCTCACATTTCTGCAGATATTTAAGTATATCTTTTCATGGGACAACACTGACAAAATGACACTTTGACACAATGAAAAGCAGTCTGTGTGCAGCTTATATAACAGTGTAAATTTATTCTTCCCTCAAAATAACTCAATTTACAGCCATTAATGTCTAAACCACCGGCAACAAAAGTGAGTACACCCCTAAGAGACTACACCCCTAAATGTCCAAATTGAGCACTGCTTGTCATTTTCCCTCAAAAATGTCATGTGACTTGTTAGTGTTACTAGGTCTCAGGTGTGCATAGGGAGCAGGTGTGTTCAATTTAGTAGTACAGCTCTCACACTCTCTTATACTGGTCACTGAAAGTTCCAACATGGCACCTCATGGCAAAGAACTCTCTGAGGATCTTAAAAGACGAATTGTTGCGCTACATGAAGATGGCCAAGGCTACAAGAAGATTGCCAACACCCTGAAACTGAGCTGCAGCACAGTGGCCAAGATCATCCAGCGTTTTAAAAGAGCAGGGTCCACTCAGAAACGACCTCGCGTTGGTCGTCCAAAGAAGCTGAGTGCACGTGCTCAGCGTCACATCCAACTGCTGTCTTTGAAAGATAGGCGCAGGAGCGCTGTCAGCATTGCTGCAGAGATTGAAAAGGTGGGGGGTCAGCCTGTCAGTGCTCAGACCATACGCCGCACACTACATCAAATTGGTCTGCATGGCTGTCACCCCAGAAGGAAGCCTCTTCTGAAGTCTCTACACAAGAAAGCCCGCAAACAGTTTGCTGAAGACATGTCAACAAAGGACATGGATTACTGGAACCATGTCCTATGGTCTGATGAGACCAAGATTAATTTGTTTGGTTCAGATGGTCTCAAGCATGTGTGGCGGCAATCAGGTGAGGAGTACAAAGATAAGTGTGTCATGCCTACAGTCAAGCATGGTGGTGGGAATGCCATGGTCTGGGGCTGCATGAGTGCAGCAGGTGTTGGGGAGTTACATTTCATTGAGGGACACATGAACTCCAATATGTACTGTGAAATACTGAAGCAGAGCATGATCCCCTCCCTCCGGAAACTGGGTCGCAGGGCAGTGTTCCAGCATGATAATGACCCCAAACACACCTCTAAGACGACCACTGCTTTATTGAAGAGGCTGAGGGTAAAGGTGATGGACTGGCCAAGCATGTCTCCAGACCTAAACCCAATAGAACATCTTTGGGGCATCCTCAAGCGAAAGGTGGAGGAGTGCAAAGTCTCGAATATCCGCCAGCTCCGTGATGTCATCATGGAGGAGTGGAAAAGCATTCCAGTGGCAACCTGTGAAGTTCTGGTAAACTCCATGCCCAGGAGAGTTAAGGCAGTTCTGGGAAATAATGGTGGCCACACAAAATATTGACACTTCAGGAACTTTCACTAAGGGGTGTACTCACTTTTGTTGCCGGTGGTTTAGACATTAATGGCTGTATATTGAGTTATTTTGAGGGAAGAATAAATTTACACTGTTATATAAGCTGCACACAGACTACTTTTCATTGTGTCAAAGTGTCATTTTGTCAGTGTTGTCCCATGAAAAGATATACTTAAATATCTGCAGAAATGTGAGGGGTGTACTCACTTTTGTGATACACTGTACATAGCACTTGATATTGGGACCTAGATGTGGCAGAAGCTGAGTACACAGATATAAATACACGTTTCTTTGGCCTAGACTGTTAAGCCTGACAAAGGTGCAACATTGTGCCTATAGATGAGGCTATATAAGGGATTGCTGGTGCTTGCCATGAGGATTATCACCTCTACTGTCAACCTTGTTGACCTGTCGCTTGAACCTCATTTCTTTTGTCCTTATATAGTATGACTGTAGTAAGACTGACCAAGGAAAAATGGCTTGAGGTTAAAAAATTAGCAGTCTGAATACACTGCCTGGCCAAAAAAATTTCACTACCTGGATTTAACTAAGCAAACAGGTAAGATTTAAATTTTCAGCATTTAGCAGATGCCTTTATTCAAAAAAATCTTACATTACAGTCTGAGCAACTGAGGGTTAAGGGCCTTGCTCAAGGGCCCAACAGCAGCAACCTAGCAGTGGTGGGGCTTGAACCAGCAACCTTTGGATTACTAGTCCTGTGCCTTAACCACTAGGCTACGGCTTGCCCTAAGAGCCTACCATTGGATAATTACTGCATGGGTGATTGTTTCAGCCGGCAAAAAGTTATTTAACCCTAACTGATGCAGTGAGTAGCTTCTCATTTGTTAAACAACCATGTTGAAAGACACATCCTGTGGTCATGGAAAAGATGTTAATCTGTTTCAGAAGGATCAAATTATTGGCATGCATCAAGCAAAGAAAACATCTAAGGAGATTGCTGAAAGTACTAAATCGGGTTAAGAACTGTCCAACGCATTATTAAAAAGTGGAAGGACAGTGAAGAAACATCATCTTCGAGGAAGGAATGTGGTCGGAAAAAAATCTTGAATGATCGTGATCGGCGATCACTTAAACGTTTGGTGAAATCAAATCGTAGAAAAACAACAGTAGATATGTAGGATATGTTTAATAGTGAAAGTAAGAGCATTTCCACACGCACAATGTGAAGGGAACTCAAGGGATTGGGACTAAACAGCTGTGTAGCCTTAAGAAAACCACTCGTCAGTGAGGTTAACCGGCAAAAACGGCTTCAATTTGCTAGGGAGCATAAAGATAGGACTCTGGAGCAATGGAAGAAGGTCATGTGGTCTGATGAGTCCAGATTTACCCTGTTCCAGAGTGATGGGCGCATCAGGGTAAGAAGAGAGGCGGCTGAAGTGATGCACCCATCATGCCTAGTGCCTACCTGGGTGCAGTGCTATGATCTGGGGTTGCTGCAGTTGGTCAGGTCTAGGTTCAGCAACGTTATGTGCCCAAAGAATGAGGTCAGCTGACTACCTGAATGTACTGAACGAGCAGGTTATTCCATCAATGGAGAAGAAAACTGAGAAGAAAACAAACCCCCCTAATCCCAAAAACATTACCACATTTTTACCAGTCATGGAAGTCGTCAATCAGTAAACATTTATGCAAAACGTACAATATTTTTGGACGCTCTAAACTATACTTTGGTCCAAAATGCACAATGCTGTGTAAGGAGGACAATAAATAACTGCACCAACAGCAAAACGTGACTACAATTATGAAACATGATGGAGGGAGCATGGTGGTTCGGGCGTGGCTTCACTACTACTACTACTATGGGTCTGGTCAGACACTGTACACTGCAGCATTACCCAAATATTAGCTGTATGGTCTTCTTCTTGTCTTGTAACGTCTTACGTATGGCTGCAGTGGGTTCTCTTACAGCGGAAGGTTCTGGTCTGCTACCCTTTCAGTCAATGGCTAGGCCATGTGGGAGGAGCAAGGCAAAATGTCGTTTCGGTGCGATGAGCTGACAGATGACACGGATAGAAAATAGCCCCTCGTCTGACTCAGTCTTTAAGCCCCTGACCGAACCTACTTTGCTGCTTCAGGAAAGCAGCCAATCACGGAGCACTCTGTTGCTATGTAATGGCTGGCTGCACCCATGCCTGAGTATGCTAATACGGTGTGGTTACGTCTCCTCCGTGAGACGAGCCCTGCTCGTCTCACGGAGGAGACGTAACCACACCGTATTAGCATACTCAGGCATGGGTGTAGCCAACGTGTAGCGAGCTTCCGTCGGACGAGAGAGATAGAAAGAGCAGGCAGGCAGGCTCTGAGGTAAAGCAGAGATGGAGAAGACAAATGAGAAGAGACAGGCAGATGGGAAGAGCAAATCAGAATGGATGGCACACTGACTGTTTCCCCAAGGCGAACGTTTAGCGCCACCGAATAAATCATCTCGGCCAAATAAGCCGGCGTCGATGGGCTTTTCCTCGCTGGCTTGACATACATATACAACCTGTTTGTCATTTAGAGGACAGGCTCTGTCTCCAACCGGCTCTCTTTTCTTGCCCTACTTCTCCGTCTGCTCTCAGCTCTGACCTTCATCTCTAAACAAGCTGTTAAATAAATGCTGTTTTTAGATTAGACCTACTCCTCCCTGATGAAACGCTTTCTACGGCTGTTAGGTCAGTCTGTCTGCATGTTAGGGTTCTCTGAAAAAGAAAGAAAAACAGTAGGTGTCATTTTTGGGTGTCATGTATGCATGGGGGTTGCTAGTGCAAAAGGGAATTGAACATGAAATTGAGTGTCTGTGTGTGTCTAGACTTGTCCGGGGTGTTCGCCTGCTCTGTGTCCAGGGAATCCACCACAATCCCGACCAGGATAAAGTGTTTGGTGCTGCACTGGTGGAAAATATTCCATCAGTTGGTGTTTTGATGATGGTGCTTGGAAAACATTGACGTTCAAACGTTGATTGATGATTTATTTGAGTTTGAGTGACTGCAAAAGCGTATGATTTAAGTACTCATCACAACCATGGGAGTCTTGTCATTCTGGAAAAGACTACTCTCATTAGGATAGAAATAATTCATCATATTGATCAGGTGATCAGTCAAAACAACTTGCATTAACCTGCGTTGACTCCATCTAAGGCACAAGTGTACCTACATACTAGCCATACGTCAGCCCTCCTCCAGCATTTAGGCCTGTGCACTTGTAGCAGAAAAGTACTGTGGTCAGATCATCCTTTGGTCATCCTTTACCCTTCCCTTGACATGTCTGTAGAGCGGTGTCTATTGCTTTTGCTCTACTGGACTTACACATATTGATCCAAAACCATCAATGGCTCCTCATCATTTTTTGCATAGGCCCTAGATCATGGTGTGATCAAGCAAGCTGCTTGTCTGTACCATGCAGTAAACCTCTCTTGAAGCATCTACACTTATGTTTCTTGATTTGGTCGGGTTTTCCTTTTATTTGTAACCCATCTGTATGTATTCTATGTAAGGCCAAAAGTGTGCGGGCATCCGATCATATGTTTGGTGGACATCTCATTACAAAAGCAGGGTGTCTTCACTGGCTAGAATATTTTACTGTCTTGTAGGTTGGGCTTCCACAAGATTATACGTAGAGCACACCTGAGCATTGTATGGCCCCTGGGCCACATGGGGTTCTTTGGCTGTCCCCATCCAGGTGGCACAGTGGGATATTCCGCTAGCACACCAGCGGCGAGTTTATGAAGTCCTCGGTTTGAAACTCGGCGTTGCCACCGGTCAGCTTGGCGCCATCTAGTTGGCATAATTGGCAGTGCCTGCAGCAGACTCTAATTGCCTATTGTGTCTGCTAGGGTGGGATGACCGGACTCTGTGGGTGGGGGCTTCTAAAGCTGTGCAAGGACCTTGATTAGCTGAAAGAGGTGCCTGTGCAGAGTGCATGGGTCAAAAAGAAAGGGTCCGTTAAGGACTGGCCATGGGTCGGAGGAGGCGTGAGCAGGAAATATACCTTCCTCGAATGTGATTAGGGATCCCCAGCAGTGGAAGACAAATTGAATACTTTAAATCGGTTGAAAAATGGCAGACAATGCATTAATAAATTTAGTAAAAAAAGAAATAAAATGTAAATAAATATACATCCTACATTTTTTTATTTTAAACGGACTGTTAATCTCAATTTACGTTTGTGCATGTGTGCGAGTGTATCCAACTTCACCGTAATGTGTTGGTGAACAGAACTGTGAGTGCGATTGATAGAGACGGTAAAGTTTTTAACAAGACATGGACCTCTAAGTATGTGTTTACTGAAGTCAGATGTAAAGCCGTGTGTTTAGGTTATACAGAACAGACTGTTGTGTTTAAGGATTACAATTTAAATCACCGTTACGGTACTAAACACATAGAGAAATACAAAAACTTAAACGATGTGAAGCGGTCAGATCTGAAGCTTAGCTAATTAAGTTATACACATGCAGGACTCCAGCAGTCAAGACCAGCTTTGTGATATTCAAAAAAATATATATCCAACAATAACAAATATAGATATAAAACCACATAGGCGCCCAGGTGGCACAGCGGGATATTCCGCTAGCACACTAGCGCCGATTCTGAACTCCTCGGTTCAAAACTCGGCGTTGCCACCGTTCGGCTGGGCACCATCTAGCGGGCATAATTGGCAGTGCCTGACGCAGACACGTTTCTGCTAGGGCGGGATGACCGGACTATGTGGGTGGGGTCTTCAAATGCTTGGTAAGGACCTTGATTAGCAGATAGAGAGGTGTCTGTGGGGTTCCACTAAGGGCTGCGCGCAGGTCAACTGCAGTCAGGGATCCCCCAGCACCGGAAGACAAATTGACTATGCTAAATTGGGAGAAAATGGGAGAAAATGCATAAATAAAAATAGAAAAAAACTGCACATTTTGTGCACACCTGTTTTCATGAAATTGAATTGAATAATGATGTTTTCTCCGCCTGCTTCTTATTTTCATTGCCTGATTGTAACATCTACTCTTAAAAGTAACAGCCTATCAGAACTGTACAATTTACTGCTTTTTATAAGGAGATACAATTAATATTGAGCAGAATTAAGTTCAGCCTAGGGCCGGCCTTCCACAACAGTCTCAGTTTCTCATGTATCCCTTGGAAAATGTAATCGCCCACCTCTGTTATAGAGTGTGTGTGGATATTTGTGCTCACTTTGTCAAAAGAGCATTGATGAGGACAGCCAGTGATGTTGGATCAGTCAGCGTTGCACTTCATCCCAAAGATGTTTAATAGGGTTGGGGTCAGGGGTTTGTGCTGGATTTCCAAACTTGCCAAACCATGACTTAATGAAGCCTACATGGTACACTGGTGCACAGTCATTCAAGGACAGTTAAGAGCCTTTTTTCGTTTGCCTGCTCCCACATGTGAGGGTCGCCACAGTGGAGCATTCTGGTTTCAGTGCGCTGGCTCTTCTGGAGGCTTGTGGTTTCAGTGCGCTGAGCTGTCATATTTAATGAACTAATGTAATACCATGGTGACTGACAGGAATAGGCAGCATGTTTGAGTAACAGCCTTCACAGAAAGCTCAAAACATGAGCCCACATCAGCATGTGCAGCATATTTGCATGGCCTCAGTCTTTACTGGAGAAGAACCTTTACATTAATGAAAAAAATGCATGAGCTTTGTAATAAGAGGAATAAATATTAATGAGGGTGCATGGTCTGGGACAAGCGGATGTGTTTTAATAAGAAGCGTATGTGGCAGCGTTGGGAGGAGAGGATGCTGCCTGGCCGCCGGGGCACAGGACAGTGAGCAGAATACTAATGCTGCTCCTTAGTTCGGTTCCTCTTCAGTCACTCATGCACATAAAGCCACGCTTGATGGTAAATCAGGATGACAAGCTGATTGATTTTCTTTCTGCGGTTGATGGAGACGGCACAAAGACACAGTTTGTGTCTGCAATTATTTAGTCAACTCTGAAGGATCTGAATAGTGTTTGGGTTGAGGATGGAAGTGTGTGATGGTCTTTTCAGATTGTGCTTGTGTTGTGTAGTTGTTGTTTGCTGTAGCGTGCAGACATACAAGGGCCCTATTCTTTCATTTTCATGCTAATATATTTGCAATGTTAACCTGTAGACCATAAATCCTGCCTATCTGGGCTGTCAGTAAGGTGCCAGCTCCAATAATTGTGCCCCATATCTAATCTGAAACTGTCTAGCACAGGGGTGTCAAACTCATTTTCACCAAGGGCCACATCAGCATTATGGTGGCCCTCAAAGGGCCGATTGTAACGTATCCTGCTGTGATTGCAGTCTGTTGTTTTTCTTGGAGGCTGAATTCTGCATTTATATTGTCCTACTTTACCACAAACACGGCCTCATAACACAAGACACGCACCGGTTTCTCTTCCTGAAGCACAAACTTGTTTTCACTTTCATAAAATTTCCTCCTGCTTAATTTTCTTACTTATCTTCTTGTACATTTTGGGATTATGTGTAAATATTTCTTAACATCATCTACTGGCGGGCTGTGTCACTCTGTAGGTCACAAAATCAGCATGCATTTTGAGAGATGCAGTTTATGTAGGATTTTACAGTTTATTTTAAGACAATTGTTTTGCCCTCGCTAATAGTTTATCCCCCTTTCTCAGCTAGACAGACAGACAGACAGACAGACAGACAGACAGACAGACAGACAGACAGACAGACAGACAGACAGACAGACAGACAGCTCCCTTCAGAATACAGTCGGTTTTATTTGCTTCCCGGCTGTTTGACACTGTGTGCACCAGAATAAGTAAAAATACAAACAATAAAAACAATAAAGAACTTAATACAGTACAAGCACACAGCTGTAGTCAAGTGTTACATCTGGTACAATATGAGATTTAACCAAACGTAAAATAGCGCTAACGAGTTAGCATTTTGTGTAAAGATACTAATTGCTATAGTAACGGTAACAATAGTATTTAATTACGGTAAATTTGTTACTAAAACGCTGTGCTATACTCACTAAACATTTACAAACAACTGAGAATATAAACGCCACTACTTACAGACGATGCTTTGGTATTATACTGCAAGATAATTATTTATATTTATTATTATTGTTTACATTACTACCCCGCGTTCTTTTGCCGTAAAAGTCACATGGCTTCTCAGCGAAGGTCAAAGTTAGTTGCCATGACTACGATGTCACGGTTGTCTCTTAAAGGCGCAGGACTCCCATTAAATTATAAGTGCGTCTCTGTAACGACTCGAACCATCACAACTATCGTACAGTCGTTTAAGCTCTCGCGGGCCACATCAAATGACGTGGCGGGCCGGATCTGGCCCGCGGGCCGTGAGTTTGACACCCCTGGTGTAGCACATGTCTATCCCAAAATAATATCTACTGTCTGTCTGTCTGTCTGTCTGTCTGTCTGTCTGTCTGTCTGTCTGTCTGTGTCTCTGTCTGTCTATCTATCTATATGTCTGTCTCTCTGTGTGTCTGTCTGTGTCTTTGTCTGTCTGTCTATCTATCTATATGTCTGTCTCTCTGTCTTTCTATCTATCTGTCTGTCTGTGTCTCTGTCTGTCTATCTATCTATATGTCTGTCTCTCTGTCTACCTATCTGTCTGTCTATCTGTCTGTCTGTCTGTCTGTGTCTGTCTGTCTATCTATCTATATATCTGTCTATCTATCTGTCTGTCTCTCTGTCTCTCTGTCTCTCTGTCTGTCTGTCTGTCTGTCTGTGTCTGTCTGTCTGTCTATCTATCTATATATCTGTCTATCTATCTGTCTCTGTCTTTCTGTCTGTCTCTATCTGTCTGTCTGTCTGTCTGTCTGTCTGTTGGTCGTTTGGTCTGTCTATCTATATGTTCTTTGATGGGTTGGAAACTGGACTACTATGATACTTATTGTTGCAGTGTTGTTAGGGAAGACTTCAGCTGCTCAACAGTCCGTTGTTGCCGTTGTCTAAATCGCTTCATGATGCGCCATATATTTTCAATAAAAGATAGATCTGGACTGCAGACGGGCCAGTCAAGCACACACACCTTTATGTCTACAAAGCCACTCTGTTGTAACTTTTGCAGAATGAGGCCTGGCATTAAATTGCTGAAGTAACAATAAACTTCCCAACAAAAGACGTCACCTTGATGGCAGACATGTCTTTATATACGCCTTTGCGTCAGTGGTACCTTCACATATGCAAGTCGGGCGGCACGGTGGCTAAGTGGATATCACTGTCGCCTCACAGCAAGAATGTCCTGGGTTCGATCCCCAGGTGGGGCGGTCCGGGTCCTTTCTGTGTGGAGTTTGCATGTTCTCCCCATGTCTGCGTGGGTTTACTCCCGGTACTCCGGTTTCCCCCCACAGTCCAGAGAAATGCATGTGAGGTAAATTGGAGATACTAAATTATCCATGACTGTGTTCGATCTAACCTTGTGAACTGATGAATCTTGTGTAATGAGTAACCACCGTTCCTGTCATGACAAACATATGCAAGTCACCTATGCTGTGGACACTAATGCATTAGTTTTTTCCCTAAATTAAGCTAAATGGGGGCACATCTGACAACAGCACACTGTCTTTCGGGCTATTTGAGATTAGCTTGGGTCAAAGAACTAGTTGGCTTTTATGCATAGAATTAATTATGACTTTCTCTTTCAGGTTTCAGGTTGCATTGCACTTTTTTTGCCTGTTATAGTGGTATGAAGGTTTCTCATACAATGCCTGAAAGCTTGAATCTTCCGAACAGTGAGATTAAAATTTTTTTTTTACAATGTTATTATTTTTAAGACAATTGTCTGTTGTATGTTGGAAAACTCACTAGTCTAATTATTTAATGATTTGGCTCTTAAACTATTTAAAACAAACTGGTCCTTGAAAAAATGAAATGAAAAAATAACCAAAACAATGGAAAAAAACTAAACAAACTCTAAAACTGTTCATTTAAATAGGTTCATGTTGTGAACAGCATATTAAACATGAGTATGTGCAAGTGCTCTCTGTCCTCTGTGAACGATTCAGTGTCTGACTCCTCTGAGGCTCTGATCTCGCCGTTTGGGGTTCAGATTAAATGTCAGCACTGCTCCCAGATTTTGTTGACTCACCGACCTTGACTTGCTGAAATGTCACTCTGTCTACCTCACTTTGACACAGGATTCAGGGAAACGAACAGTATTTACACATGAAGGCAGCCACAAAGCTGGGTGTTGAAATGAATTACTGTGGATTAGTCTGCATTTGCATTCTATTGCCCGTCGGTCGTATAAGTATTTTATTAATACAGTGTCATGTTCATTCAAAACCTCCAGTTATTACAAACATTAATGTTACATATTATATCATGTATATGTGTTTTGCAACGTGAGCATTTGCCATATGGAAGGTATGCAATATGTAAACTGTTCACACAGTATGTTCATGAAACAAAGAGGGAGGAGGCATGGTGGCTCGGTGGGTAGCACTGTCGCCTCATGTACATTACATTCTCATCCCTTAGCAGACGCTTGTATCTAAGGCGACTTACAGAACTGTGTCAGTATATTGTCTAAGCAATTGCTGGTTAAGTTCCGTGCTCACTGGCCCAACAGTGGCAACCTGGCAGTTGTGGGGCTTGAACCAGCGACCTTTCCATCACTAGTCCAGTACCTTAACCACTAGGCTACAACTACCAGACTGTCACAGATTCCCAGGTGGAGCGACCGGGTCCTTTCTGTGTAAGTTTGCATGTTCTCCCCGCGTCTGCGTGGGTTTCCTCCAGGCGCTCCCTGATCCGGGTGATGCTGTACTGAATGAATAGCTTCCCATTTTTATCCACATTATGCAGCCCTTACATCCTATATAGCAAGCTACATGAAGAGTGGCAGTATGAGTACAGGTCACAGAGTGCTCTGTGTATTCTCATTGTGTAATGCTATTGATGTCTTGGTGCGATTTAAGATCTTCAGGGACCGTGAATGCTATGATGGACTGTAGGTTCTATAACTCAGATATTGAAGTCAGTAGTAGTTTTCTCTCCTGTCTGCTGCACACCTGCTCTGTCCTGCTAAATTGCTTTTAAATTACATTTGTAGGATTCTTCCCCTCTCCACCAGTGAGGCCGAAAAAGGAATATCCATTTGGAATATCCACTTACAGCCGGTCTGGAGCTGTGGTGCTTTGCTACGGAGGAGTACAATGTGCTCTTTGCTTTACTTTTGCCCTTTTACTCCCCCGTTCTCTAAAAAACAGCTGCAAATTCTGCAGTGCTGTCTACTATTCATTGTGGTTTAAGACCTCTGTACTTTCATCTTGTCTAGAGACCAATTTGTCTCTGTCTTGTCATGGACTAGACCATATTTTTTAATAATACTGTAGATTTAAATAAATGTTCATTTTTAATATTTGTGTTTTATGAAAATAATTGAAATGAGGTTGGTCCTTGTGCAGTCTACTTGGTGCAAAGAACTGCATCTACAGTACGCATTGGTGAACATAAAAAGATAATCCAGGCTAACCAAGAACAAGTGTGTTGGTCTCTTGCAGGAACACACTCACTGCAACTGTTTAGAATAGAATAGAACAGAATGCCTTTATTTGTCATATATACATATACAGGTGTACAGTACAATTACATTATTTTTTTGCATATCCCAGAGCGCAGGGTCAGCCATTGTACAGCTCCCTTGGAGGGAGGTCAAGGGCCCAAGAGTGGCTGAATGACAGAGCTGGTATTTAAACTCTCAACCTTTCGGTTGATAGCCCAGAGCTCTACCCACTAGGCTACCACTGTCCACTGTTTACAACTGCTTATGCCTTTATTAGTGTTAAGCTGAATTTAAGAGGTCATCTTTACTATTCGTCTCAAGTATTTTAGTTTTTTGTCTTGCTATATTCGCCTTTTTTAGTGTTACGCGTTAATAGTTATGTCAGCTTTTTTATTTAGCAACATTTTAATATGATATTGCCAGCACACATTGTGATGAAGTAAGCTACCCTTACCCATCACCAAAAAGATTAATGTATGTATATATCTTAAATGTATTAACTGTTTTATCTGTGGTTAACAAAAAGTCTAACTAAAGACCAATACTGGGTTTTACTCACCTTGGCTGGTCCATCCTCTGGGAAGGAGAGGGGGAGAAAAGATCTGTTAAAACAAAGAAAGTGTACACTATAAATAATGTGAATGATTAGATTTATTGAATGTGCCATGGCCACGAGTGTGTATAAGTAGACTGTATATTGCTTCTATTACCCATTGGAAGTAGTGAAGTGTGTGTATATTCAGTGCTCTAGACTTACCTGTAATAATATCGGTTCAGCTAGGGGGAGGAGTTACTGATATATAAGCAGAATGCAGGTAAAGATGGGGCAGTCTGTGACGAGAGAGAGAGGGAATGAGGCAGCCTTTATGACTCTGCAGTGGTTGTGTATAGGTTGTCAGAAGTGATCGTTACTTGTTTGTATATTTATCCGTTTTGTCCGTGTGCGTGCGTGTATTTATGTAAATAGCGGGTATATTGGTGTATAAATAAAGAAAGCGGGAAAAACAAGAACATCTGTGTCCTCACTGTCCATTTCAGTCCCTCAGACCGGTCGCCCGACACTACCCACGGGGTTCGCCCCGTCACACACATGGATTGTTTAATATTAAAAGTAGTTTAATGATCTTAAAAACATAGGTGTGACAAATATGTAAAAATAAAAGAAATTGGAAAGGGGGCAAATACTTTTTCCACAGCTTTGCAAAATCATTGAAAATCTGAGCACTCAAATAAAAAGTTCTATGCTAAAATGATAAAGCCTGAGAGGCAATAGCGATACATGTTGGCAAGTCTAGTGTGGCGCCTTTTGTTGAACTGCAGCTCCAGACATCAGGTGGTCAGTTTTAGCGGTAGATCCCGAGGCCTCTTGTGTCACAGCTGGGCTTTTCCAGAATTGCTTACACGTGTGTGTGTGTGTGTGTGTGTTTGTGTGTGTGTTTGTAAGATGGCATTTAGATGACAGAGGGTGTCGTGATGGATGATGGCTCTTCCCACCTAATATAAAAAACAAACAGCAGCTGTGTGACCTAAAGGACAGTTACAGGGGCATTCGGCTTCTTTCCAAGAGCACTGCTTCTGAACCAGTGAGCTTTAATAAACAAGCTATAACATATACTGTACAGAATTTAACAATCAGTACAAAATGGGTAGAGTTGTGGTCTATCAGTTGGAAGGTTGTGGGTTGGAATCCCGGCTCTGCAATGCAGCCAGTGTTGGGAGCTTGAGCAAGGCCCTTACCCTTCTGGTCTTTAGTGGCGCCATACAATGGCTGACCCTGCACTTTGACCCCAGCTTCCAAAGAAGCTCCAAAATACAAATAAGAATGTCATTGTGCTGTACATGTGTATATGTATATATGACAAATAAAGGCGTTCCATCTAGCCTAGATTATGTAGAATATGATACACAAATCTAGTCCTAGTCTTAACTGATCTGTGTTGGGTGGCACGGTGGCTCGGTGGGTAGCACTGTCACCTCACAGCAAGAAGGTCCTGGGTTCGATTTCCAGGTGGAGCGGTCTGGGTCCTTTCTGTGTGGAGTTTGCATGTTCTCCCTGTGTCTGCGTCTCCCACAGTCCAAAGACGTGCAAGTGAGGTGAACTGGAGATCCAAAATTGTCCATGACTGTTTGACATAAAACTTGAAATTATGAATCTTGTGTAACCTGTAATTACCTGTCCTGTCATGAATGTAACCAAAGTGTGACGGTAAAATTCTAATAAAATAAAATAATTATTCAAACGATCCAAGTGCAATAAGTCTTCCTGTATTCTAATGCTTAGAATCTGCCGTCCCTACAATGTTCCTCCTGTATATCAACTTCCACTGACTCAGCCTCAGTAAAACTGTCACTACCATGGCTTTTTATTAAATGGATCGGTTTTATGTCCCTTTTCCAAATTACGGCAGCAGACAGACCCTGCCGTTCTTTTGTTCCTGCTGTCTCCATCACTGTACGTGTGGTACCCGCGAATGTCAATGACTTCCCTCGCTGACATTTACACCCCGGCACATGAATGGAATGTGAACTGGCAGCATCTCCGCACACACATGAACCGTTAAAGCTCTGTCTGTGTGCCATGGTAACCGAATCCATTTTGCACCTCGTGTGGGGATGCGGCAGCTCAGAGAATAGACTGGTGGGATGCCCTGCCCTTCCATCTCTCCTTTCTGCCCGTCTCCTTTCACAGAGCGATTCGCTTCTCTTTTCTGCTCCACGTACGCCGCGGAGTACAAAAGGAGGTGAGGAGAATTGGTAAACAGGGGAGGGGAATTGTGTTTCTCTGTCCTGGTTTTGCTTTGGGATTTGGGATTGCACAGTGTTGTTTGTGCTGTGCTCGGAGGAACTGCAAGTTTCAGCAAAGCAATCGCTCATGCCCTTGTGTGTCTTTTCAAGGTCGTTTGTGCTTTATGGTTAAACCTTAGGTGGCATCCTGATTATTATCTTAAGGGGGAACTGAACACTGTGCAGCACACTGATAAGGTTCGGCGTCCTGCTAAGGAGAAAAAATCAATAGAGAAATGTAAAATGAGGACAATCTGGCCCATAAATACAATCATTCAAGTCACAGTTATGCTATTTGCGCGAGCAGCTCAACTATAATTGCTATAAAAGTCCACAGAGTCTGTGCCACACCATTAAAGGCCACCTGTACTCCCATTATTTTTAGTGACCCCGACTTGCCGGCAGGAGCACAGACACTCATTAATGACAGTCTCTGTGAGAGATGAGCTTGGAAATGCTGTCTGTCCCTGTTGAAGGAGACATTAGCATAGCCTGACCTCTGCGAGGGCAGTTAGCTCTCCTGCCAGCCTGTATCTACACCCTAATCAGTTTTGTTTGAGATCAAAAAGCTTGGCTGCTCCTCTGTCGCTCGCCCTCTTCAAACGGATTAGCTGCTTTTGTGGCATCTTAAAGCCGACCGAAGGCTGCACGCGGTGTGGAATACAACGTGATGTACAGGAATGCCTCTCTGGGCTTCATGTTTATTTATCGCAGAGCTCCTAGAAGCAGAAACAGCTGCTTCCTTTTAGTGCTTCCAGTCAGCGGAGGAAACCTGAGGACATAATGGAGATCCGACGAGACGATTGCCTAATGTGTAAAGCTCTAGAACTGTCTGGCTGAAAAACACCGATCACACACAAGCCGGGCTTGGTTCATTCTGTTTATCAGACACTTAACCTTGGGAGAATTCTTGTGTATTCTCTCTAATTCATATCTTTCACATGCAGACAGTTGGGAAGATCAGATTCGATTATAGCAGCGGGATGAAAAAACTACTCCTTGTCCTTCGAGAGCTTAAGGGCTTTAATAGTTCAACTCATGTCACGCCATTCTGTCATTAAAATGATTTACCAGCCATGTTCAGCCACCAGGGACAAAAGTAATACTGTGTAGCATTGACTTGTTCAACACAGGCGAGAATTTCCGATTAATTTGCTCGAGTAATTCACAGATTTCCAGGGTGTCAACCGAATTCCGTATTCATGTCTTGTCCGAAGCTTCCAGAAATACAAGGCACGGAAATTCAATACACTCCTGCAGGGCTTTGATGTTTTTCTCCTTCTGCTCGTCTTACGAAGGACAGGACTATTCCCTTTGCTCTCCACACCTTCTCATCTTCTGTTCACCTTCAGTCTTTTCTGCTTGATTTCACTGAGATTGTTCTGACTGCTCTCAGACTGAAAGCAGGGCTCTGTGTGGAGCTTTGCGGGATGAATAGACACAGGCCTGTGTGTGTGGAGGCAGGATTAAAGTGCGGTGCTGCACTGAACATCAGAAGCAGCTGACATGGTGAATGGTGTGTCATCATGCTCAGTAGAAGCTGGGGGGATGAAGCCCTGAGGATAGGCTCTTTGTTTGGTGCACACTTTTGACCTTTAGAAGTAGAGGAAGAGCACTAGGGAGGAAATTCAGGTTAGCTGCACTCGTACTTTATATACCCGTGTTCCATTTGATACATTTTTTACACTTTTGAATCCGTGCTTGTTCTACTTCAACTTTGAGAATTCGATACAGTAGCTTTTAATGTTTGGTTAAATAGAGGATTTTGGTTTTTTTAAAATAAATTTATTTATGAAATACAATGAAGTTGATTTTATTATTCTAATTTTAATGATTAACATTTACATTTTACATTTCCAGCATTTAGCAGACACTTTTATCCAAAGCGACTTACATTACAGTTACAGTATACAGTCTGAGTAATTGAGGGTTAAGGACCTTGCTCAAGTGCCCAAAAGCAGCAACCTAGTAGTGGTGGGGCTTGAACCAGCAACCTTCTGATTACTAGTTCAGTAGCTTAACCACTAGGCTACAGCTTGCCCTAGCTTAAGGTTCAAGGGTGGCACCGTGGCTCGGTGGGTAGCACTGTCGCCTCACAGCAAGAAGGTCCCGGGTTTGATTCCCAGGTGGAGTGGTCTGGGTTCTTTCTGTGTGGAGTTTGCATGTTCTCCCTGTGTCTGCATGGGTTTCCTCCTACAGTCTGAAGACATGCAAGTAAGGTTAATTGTAGATACAAAATTGTCCATGACTGTTTGACATTAAAGCCTTGAAGTGATGAATCTTGTGTAACCAGTAACTATCTGTCCTGTCATGAATGTAACCAAAGTGTGTAAACATGACGTTAAAATCCTAATAAATAAATACATTTTTAAGGTTCACAAAAATGAACAAATCCCAGATTTTTTTTTTGCATTTGACTAAACGTCCCAGCGTTTTGTGTGCTGAGTAAGCTGGACTTGCAATAACTTGTTTTGCAAGGGCCTGTAAATTAGGGAGACAGGCGGTTTAGCATACAAATGAAGGGCTGTTCAAAAGAAGTTCCATGTCAAGGGTTGCTAAACCACCCTTAAAACCCTATTCACTGACACCAGCAGTTGTTATGGTATGATAGTAAGACTTAAATCTAATTTTGTGTGCGAAAATTTTTTCTAGGTCAGTTAAATCAGTCACCAAAAAGGGCCACTGGGTGGAGGACACAGAAAGCGCATGCCAAACTTTCCAGTAGTTGGTGGTTTTAAACCGAGGTTCACAGGTCCTAAACAGCTATTCTAATTCTGACCTGAATGTAGAAACTCTCAAAGCCTTGTAGTCCAATTTTGGGCCTAATTTTACACTCATGTCACTTTAATATAGTCACCTGTACATAAAATGTCAATCCAAAATATTTTATTTTGAGTGCACTGCCTTAAGTTGTGGAGAGTGTGGATGTATTGGTAAGTTTGAGATGCTCTGTGATGGACTGTTACCCTGTTCCATGCATTCTTGCCTGGTATGTCCTGTTTTTGGGATCCAGACCCACCAAAACCCTACTTAGACTGAAGCTTTTACTAAAGATGAATGAGTGACTAAATAAAAGAAGATACAAGTATATTTGTTTGATAATATAGTTAAATAACACTGTATGTGTACGCAGATACCGCTTGCTATAAGCTAAATGCGTGTTTTTTTTTTTCCTTTTAATCCAAGCATTGTCCAATTCTCCAGTTGTTACAACCTCTGCCACTTGCATCACCCCCACCCTGACCTGGAAGAGTCTCAGATTATCATGTGCCTCCTCCAACACAGATGGAGTTGACAGCTACTTCATTTCCACCTGATGGCACCTTAACTAGCTGGCAGAAGTCGCATTTGCGTCAGCAATAAAAAAACCCTGTTAACCTCCCTCTATCAGACACTGCCAATTGTTTCTGTTGGGTGCCCAGCCCGGTTGATAGCACAGTTAAGATTTGAACTCAAGAACCTGAGATCTCTAAACCCCTGTGCTACTAGAAATCCACCTAAGCTGAAAGCTGTCTTAGTATATTTAGTGTAGTGACCCTGCTGCACCAACTATATGTAATTACTCCATCACTTTTGCCCTATGAGTGACATATTTGGAAATCATTTCTAAATGTTGGCTTTTTCAGCATTTCCTGTGAGGCTGAATTAGCCATCTGCCTTGAAAGTGTCTTTGTATCGTTTTGAAACGGTTAGCAGGATGTCGATGAACGGAAAGGGTCTTGTGATTAATTGGCACAGTGAAAGACAACCATGGCAGTGTTATACAGTCAGAGTTCACAGTCATGTTTGATGAATTGGCAAACCTACACTATAAAAACAGTTTTCACTGAAGGCCTTTAGTCAGGACCTGTCAAACACTCTCACTATGGGCTCTGAACAGTGCACTGCCAAGCTGGAATCAATGCATAATGTAACTGTAATAGTAGCTGATTTGAGTTTTGCACCTTATACTGTACTGCAATGAGCTATTTAGCTAGATTTTGGAGGGTGCTTGCAGAAACCGGTTCCAGTTGCTGCACTGTTTAAGGGAGTAGAATGTACATTAGAATTTCTTACTTCTGCATAGCCATGTTGTCCTTCAGCTGACCTTATATATTCATTTGCAACTCCCCCACCATGAACAAGATCGGTGTAGACTTGGCAATCTGCATTTTTACTGCTTGAGTGCGTTTTAAGGTGCTGATGATTAGATAACTGGTAATGACTAATCACTGGTTCCTTTCCAGCCAAAGGTAATGAGAAGCTTCACTGGTCTTTGTAGATCTGAAAATCTATGTATTAGTAACCATGTAGCTTTTAGCCATTGTAATACAACCCGCTTTTCCTGAGAAAAGCTAGGACAATTTGTAAAATGCAGTAAAAACAAGAATCTGTGATCTTTTAATTTTCTTTAAACCTTTACTTACCTAACAAAAGTGCAAAGAAATGCCTTTTAATGTATTGGCTTACATTAAAGTAACTTCACTGTACTTGTAAACAACAACAAAAAAGTTGGGACCAAGGGAATGGGAGCAAAAGTATAGATAGTATAAGATCAAGGTGTACTGTTTTGAAACATTCTGTCTCGGGATTGGGTAAAAAAGGAGGATCCACCAAAAGCTCAGTATTTGCAGGCGTAGGTGAGTCAAGGTCAACCATTTTGAGCCAACTTTCATGAGAGAACTGTCAATAAGTTTAAGAAAAACATTTCTAATTTAGGTCTTGTACCATCTACCATATATAATATTGTGAAAATGTTAAGGGAATTCAGAGAAACCTTAGTCAGGGTAAGGCCAGAACTACTGTTAAATGTGTGTGACCTTCGAGCCCTGAGATTACATTCTAGGGGTCTGCATGGTACTTTGGAGCACTGTTGACACTTAACCCAGTCTGACATTGTATCAAAAAATGCAATCTGAACCTCTGTTACACAAAGAGAAGGCCAAACATTAATTTTATGCCAAAACACTCATCTCAGATGGACTGAAAGACAGTGGAAACAAACTGTGGCCTTTTATTTATTTTTTTTAAAAAGCAAATGTTCTCTGTGCCAGAGATGAAAATACCATCAGACTATGATCAGTGAAAGGTGCAAAAGAACAACATCTGTCATGATTTAGAGGTTCATCATTGCTCAGGGCATTGGTGACTTGCATAGGTGTGAAGGTATCATTAATGCAGAGTTGGGGTTTTAGAGACATTTGCTGCCATCAAGGCGATGACATTTCTAGGATGTCTGTGGTTATTTCAGCAAGATGATGACAGGCCTCATGTTGAACTTCATCAAGACCGTGGTCATTTCTTTGTACTTTTCTCAATTAAATAAAAGTTAAATAAAAATAAAAATAATTAAATCAATTATTCTTTTTTTATTGCATTTAACAAAATGCCCCAACCTTTTCAGAAACTGGGTTTGTATATCATGTTAAACATCAGGTACAGAACCTCTAGATGCAAAGTCTGGAGATGATCCATCTTTGTGCTAAGTGTCTCAGGATATTTCCAGAACCTGCATATGTTGCGTATGTTGCGCTCAGGCATGACTCAGCTTAATTGTTCTTCTTTCAGAGAAAACCCTGAAGAAATCTCCAGCGTTCCCACTGGAAGGGGTAAAGCAGAGAGCCCAGCTGGATTGTCTACTGAACTCGCCAGCAAGCAGCATAGCCAAGGAAGCCTAAAGGATGGACCAACGTCTCTGACCAATGGGTCTCCAGACAGCTTGAGCTCAGCTGTGCATCAGGCTAATGCAATGCTGCAGGATCTGAGCAGACTTAAAGATGAAATGAAAACCTTGATCCAGGTAAGTAGAAAGTACAAGCCTAGAGAAGTTGTGTTACCAAGAGATCTGTTATGATTGATAGGTTTGGATAGGATAGGAGATATAAATGATGTGTAACGTGTAGTATGTATCTCTACAACCTTACTCGGCAATAAAAGGTAATAGCGCAAGTCAACATTTTGGCATTTTTGAGATTCTTTTGAAATTGCTGTTAATAGAATCATATATTTTTTTTAATATTCTTTTAAACACTTTTTTATGGACTATGTTTAGACCACAGTGAGTGTGGTGTCAAGCTCCAGCCAATGATAGCGCATATACTGTATATTATATAGATATATACCTAGCATGTATATACACTGATCAGCCATAACAATAAAACCACCTCCATGTTTCTACACTCACTGTCCATTTTATCAGCTCCACTTACCATATAGAAGCACTTTTCAGTTCTACAATTACTGACTGTAGTCCATCTGTTTCTCTGCATGCTTTGTTAGCCTGCTTTTACTCTGTTCTTCAATGGTCAGAACTCTCCCAGGACCACCACAGAGTAGGTATTATTTAGATGGTGGATCATTCTCAGCACTGCAGTGACACTGACATGGTGGTGGTGTGTTAGTGTGTGTTGTGCTGGTATGAGTGGATCAGACACAGCAGCGCTGCTGGAGTTTTTAAATACCGTGTCCACTCTATTAGACACTCCTACCTAGTTGGTCCACCTTGTAGATGTAAAGTCAGAGACGATCGCTCATCTATTGCTGCTGTTTGAGTTGGTCATCTTTGAGACCACATCAGTGGTCACAGGACGCTGCCTACAGGGTGCTGTTGGCTGGATATATTTTTGGTTAGTGGACTATTCTCAGTCCAGCAGTGACAGTGAAGTGTTTAAAAACTCCAGCAGCGCTACTGTGTCTGATCCACTTATACCAGCACAACACACACTAACACACCACCACCATGTCAGTGTCACTGCAGTGCTGAGAATGATCCACCACCCAAATAATACCTGCTATGTGGTGGTCCTGGGCCATTAAAAAACAGCATGAAAAGGGGCTAACAAAGCATGCAGAGAAACAGATGGACTACAGTCAGTAATTGTAGAACTACAAAGTGCTCCTATATGGTAAGTGGAGCTGATAAAATGGACAGTGTGTGTAGGTATGTATGTATGTATGGATACAGGAATTATATAAAGTGGTTATTTGGTAGTATGTAAAATGCTTGCTCATTTTTAGGCTTTGAAATCATAAATCATACAAATGGAAAAAGTGACATGGTGAATTTGTACAGCACTAGAATCACACAGACACTTTGGGAATCGTTACATTCCCCAGGTTAGTTTTTACGTAAAACTAACGTGGTCATAATATCAGAATAAGGCTGGAATCTTTGTATGAATGTATTTTATTGCTTATGTTCTCGTGATAATGTGTTGTCCTTATTCTGAAGTCTTGAAAGACATTAGAAAGATCATTTTTATAGATCATTCATTGTTTGATTTGGCCAGGTCACTCAGCACAATCTATCCAAAGTCTGTCCTCTCATTAGCACGTTCAATGCTATGTTGATTCGTCTCCTCACATTGATCAGCAGGTTGCTTGTCTCCTAAAGCAGGCCAATGTCATTTGCAGCGCCGGGCATCAGGAAGTGCTAATCTAATTGGAGCAGAGCCCTGATGAAATCCAGCCGAGACTTCAACCCCGCATCTTGTGTCTCGATGACTGTGACTCGACAGCAATTTTCCAATCGTTTTTTTTTTCCTCTTCCACCCTTACTAATAAATTACAGCACTTCTTAGGTCTCCTGCCTGTTTCCATCTATTACAGTCTGACACCCCCCCACCCCTCCACCCCACCTCCTCACTGAAGCATTGGGTTTCGAGGCACGCCTCGGCTGCGGCTGAAAAATTCCATCAGCCAAGAATAATGTAACACAAGGCAAATGACACATTAGCATGTAATTGAGGATGCAAGATTCGAACGCCGCGATAGAAAGACCCAGGAGTGAGTGTGTATCTGTCTCTGCCGCTCGAGTGGAAAGAGCCTAGTCACTCCGAGCTGTCAGTGTGGCCTGTTTTTATGGAACGTCACTCGTATGTATGCGCTGCACAGATAACTGACATTTACTTTGTTTAATTCTCTTTGAAAACCAAATAGTATTTACAGTATAGATTAATTCTGACTTCCACCTGAGATTGGATCTAAATTTCTTTTTTTTTGGTTGTTCCTTATTATAGCAAGCCTAGGGCAGGAATGATTTATTGGATAATTGCGTCAAGCAAATAACAAGTGAATAAATAACGTAAATCTGGTCTAGCGCTGTTCTGACAGATCAAGTGGAAACTGGTTCCATTTATTGCTGATTGACTGCGCTATTTTATAAATCTGTGTAATTTTATTCATTTGATATGGTTAATTTAATAAAGAAGCTTTGAGCACATCAAATTTCTTGTTTGTGACAAGAAACCTGGATTATTCAGTAAACAACATTTTACATAAGAAAAATGTATTTATCATTTTAACATAAGTATTATTGAGGTACCTGAGTATGGGGGGGGGGGGGATTATTCAACACTACAAAATTCCTATAACACAAACAAATTCCACAGTAGTATTAAAAAATGTTCTCTGACATTCATGTTTTCATTCCCATTTTCTACCACCACTTATTTATTTGCTGGGTACGAGGCAGGGATACACTCCTAACAAGGTGTCCGGCGGTTGGTAGCATCTGCTGAGATTTTAACCCACATCTCAGCAGTGGTGGGCTGTTGTAATAGACCGCTGTGCCACACCAACACAGCAGCACTAGAAAAACTGGCATTGAAATTAGGGATGACAGATTTGAGCCCCGAGCATCTGTACAGTGCCGCTGTTAACAGACTTCATAATTAAAATGCTTTTATTTAAACAACAATGTAGGTGTTTAGTCTTTACAGTCAGTAATCATTACTGTTAATGTGAGCTGATGTGAAAACAGATTAAAGCAGCTCCAACATGTTTAACCCTGCTCTTCTAGACTAGATTCAAGAACGGGAAGGTTTTTGATGGTCCTTCGACCAGATGTTTATGTCTGAGTATTAGTTACAACCTATATTGATCCGACACAGTGTTGGGTTGGAAGTTACATTTTATGCCGTGACAAATTCTGTGTAAAATCTGTGACTGAATTATTTAAATTCTTACTTGCATTAAATATTGAACTGATATTGGTTCTGTGTTTTAATGAAATGATAATTCACCGATCAGCTCAACATTATTTCGGAAGTGAGCCTATTTAAATTACCATACAACTTTAACTAGGAAAAATAGTTGCAAATGGTAGTGACTCACAGTAGAGTCTAAAGGTCTAAAGGAGTTTAAAGGTAGTAACCCATAGTTTAAAGTTTGGTATTTTCTCCCTGTGCCTGTGTGGGTTTTCTCATCCTTCGAAAACAAGCCACTATTTGTAGATTCTTTGTGTAGATGAGTGAGTGAGTTTATGATGAATGTGTGTGTGTTATTTATTTATATGGATTTTAACGTCATGTTTTACACACTTTGGTTACATTCATGACAGAGCAGGTAGTTACTGGTTACACAAGATTCATTTGACGAGTTTGGCGCCACCTAGAGTTGCGTGCGGAGAGACACACCCTAAGAGCACTTCTTCCTCATCTCTGTGTAGGCGCCTCTAATCAGCCAGCAGAGGTCGTAACCACATCATTCTGACAAAGAGATACCGACTTCCGACCTTAGTCCCGCCCATCTGAACAACAGGCCAATCGTTGTCCATATAGCCGGTCGGTGAGGCAGAGCTGGATTCGATACGAGGTACTCGAGATCCAGCTCCGGTTGCAGCGTGTGTTTTTACCACTGCACCACCTAAGTGGCTAAGGTTTTTGTTTTTTTATGCATTTTCTCCCTTTTTTTCCTCTGATGTTTTAGCGCATCCAATTTTTTACTTAACTGCATTATGGCTCCTCTCTATTGGTGCTGACCCCCCGCCCCGATTGAGGAGAGTGAACTGACACACGCCCCCTCCGACACGTATGCGGTAGCTGACTGCATCTTTTCACCCTCATGAGGCAAGTTCATATGCGAATCAGCCTTGTGTACGGAGAGCCACACCCTGATCGCATTATTCCTCAACTCTTTGCAGACGCCATCAATCAGCCACCAGAGGTCGCAATTGCATCAGTTATGAGGTACCTATTCGGCTCTCTCCCTGTATGAACAACAGCCAAACGTTGTTTATATAGCCACCCAGCCCAGCCGGATGGCAGAGCTGAGATAATATGCATTCGAAATGTCAGCTCTGGTGTGCTAGCGTATTTTACCACTGTGCCACCTGAGCACCGTTCATCAGTTGATGTTTAATGTCAAACACAGTCACAGACAATTTTGTATCTCCAGTTTATCTCACTTGCATGTCTTTGAACTGTGGGAGGAAAGCCATGCAGACACGGGGAGAACATGCAAACTCCACACAGAAAGTACTCGGACCACTCAACCTGGGCATCGAACCCAGGACCTTCTTGCTGTGAGGTGACAGTGCTACCCACCGAGCCACCGTGGTGCCCATGTGTGTGTTTATTCATTACAGTGTGTGATTCCATGTGATGGACTGGCCCCTGTCCAGTGTGTATTTCTTGTATTGCTTTGCAGTGAGTGTTTTCGGGAATAGCTTCAGTTCCTCTATAAGCCTGATGAGAGTAACGTGGTTACTGAAGATAAATGAAGGGATGTATGATCACTGCACCCAGTGGATGGATGGATTAAATAATAACATTTAATGTGCTGTACTATAAAACTGTAATGCAATAAGAACTGCTCTGATATGCAGGCGCCTTTAATACATCGGCGCTATTGTTTCTGTGTTCTCAGTCGAACCCAGACGTTACGTTGCTCAGTAATGACTGTCGTTGGCTCTCTCCTAATCCGACCTCTCTGTGCTCTGTGGCAGACTGCTGATGCGTTTCCTGTAAGGCGTGCCGAGCCGAGCCACTTCACACCCCCCGAACCTGTCTCTGCTCCATCGCCACCCCCGGTCTCCATGGTAGGTTTCCATAGCAACTTCAGCCTCTGCAGTGCTCACATTACCAGCCGCTTTCTTTACGCTGGTCAGAACTTGCTTCAGACACAATGTACGCTGCAGTTTCAGCCGCACTGCTATTCACAGACTTTACTGATAAATCAGTGCTGTTATCTAGGTTTTACACCTGGACTGAGAGAATGAACAAACCCATGCTGTGTCACAGCACTCCGAACACAGTAGAAGCCATTTTGTCGACTGTGTACTGAGGTCTATAATTATCTTGCATTAATTGTACTAGACTTTTTATGAATGCAGATATAAAATGAGCAAATTCTAATACGACACTTATCAAAAACAGTGATGTACGTATAGAAGTAGCAGAACATTCACCGCTTCGAAATGTGACCGTGTAAATGACAGAATTCTCCATTCTGAGTGTGGAATTGCATCAGAAATTCAGAGATGACTATTTGCATGCTTAATTCTCGATCGGAAGGATTGAGGTTGGAGAGATTTGTGTCAAGGTGAGAAGGACGTGCCCGTCTCCTTAATGGATTTAGGAAAGTCAGATTTATATTCAGGAGAGAATGAGTAAGAGAGACAGCCAAGGTCCCGCAGCTCCACACACGTACTTACTGAAAAGGAACGTGACAGTTTTAATGGGGAGGGGGGACAAGCGTGGCACACGACTAACAGGGGACTTTTTTCAATGTAGTGCTACATTTACAATGTAGCTATTTGATTCTATACTTTTTTAATCTTGCTGCTCGCTGCTTGATTATATACTAAACCTAATCTCCATTTGCCTTATCTTGATTATTACCGTGACCAGTCATTTTCCCCATTTATCTGTATTGAGAGGAGAATTTCTGCAAGACTCAGCTATATTGAAAAATGGTATTTTAAGGGTTAGAACAGAAGCCCCTATGTCTACCTCTCATTTTGCATAACACATTACAAATGAATCAGCCTAAATTTTCTCCATTTCAGATTGCAGAGTTTGCATTATAATACCATCCATTTCTGTTTGCTTGCAAATAATAATTTAAAACAACATGAGAAGTGTGAGTAATTCAATACAGACATTCTTAGTAAGCATTACCCTGCATTCACACAATGTAACACAATGTCAAAAAGATTCCCAGATGTAGAAACCGTGTCCAACATCCAAAAAACTTCTGCTGGCGCCCAGGTAGCTTAGCGGGATATTCCACTAGCACACCAGCACCGAGTTTCTGAACTCCTCGGTTTGAAACTCTGTGTTGCCACCGGTTGGCTGAGTGCCATCTGGCGGGCATAATTGGCAGTGCCTGCAGCAGATACTAATTGGCCACCGTATCTGCAGGGTTGGGACCGGACTATGTGTGGGTGGGATCTTTATACGCTGTGTAGGGACCCTGATTTGCGAAAGAGACGCCTGTGCAAGAATGCAGGAGAGGAGAGGAGGGCTGTACACGTGTCGGAAGAGGCGTGTACAGCGACGTGCTCTTCTTGGATGCAATCTGGTATCTCTCAGCAGCAGAAGACAAAAATTGAGTGTGCTAAATTGGGAGGAAAATGGGAAGAAAATGCATAAAAAAAAGCCTTCTGCTAAGCTGGAGACATCTAGAGTGATGGTTTAAATCTATACCTGAATGCTCCCAGAATGAAACAGATGAAACCAAACTAGCGCTACGTCAATACATTCCAATGTTTTGTTTATAGACAACAAAATGAAGCCTATCAAATATAAGGCATCCTTCCTACAGTGAAACATGGTGGAGGATCCATGATGTTATAGTGCTGATAAAGAAATCAGAGCATTTTAGAATGGAATGTGCTCAAAAATGTAAGAATACTAGGTTTAAAGCCAGGTATTTGATGTGTTTTAACTTGTTAGGTTTATTGCGAACAGGTGAAATTTTGTATATATTGCTAATAAACCTAATTTGCAATGGCAGTTGAATGATTTTGATTATTAAATATAATGTGTACTATATATTAAAAAAGCAATTACGGCGTGTCTGAGGGGAAGTGTGACAACCACGGCCCTCCTCAAACGAGTGCGGGGGTGGTGGCATCGACGAGAGAGAGAATGAATTGTGTGAAAAAGAGAATAAATAAATAGAAGGTTTTACAAAAGACAATAGCAAGTGATTCTTTCTTCCTTAATAACACAAAATAATATCTCATTTATACTCCTGCTTTATGTTCATTGTTGCAGTGTTTTTATTTCTTATTCAGCTGTCGGTTTCCTGTCAGATTATAGCCGTCTCTGTGACAGATTCATTTGAATTTCTTGGATGGATTCATTTGAGTTCTATTGTTTATTTGTCAAATTCAAAATAAATAGTCTAGTCACAAAAACTGTCATCTTCCTTTTTTAAGCTACATATAAAATCTATTCTAAAATCATGGCAATAAAAAGCTTATTTTTTATTCCTAATTTTCTCTCCTAGCCATCAAAGCAGGGTGATGAGGCTGTTTCCAAGGCTATTCCTCAGTCCACACATAACACTCTTCAGAAGACACATCCACCTGCCTCCATGTTTGAGGATGCAGAGCACGTCCTGAGGCAGGTCCGACATAACCGGCAGGTTCTGGAGGAAAACCTGCAGACCATTTTGAGAGCCAAGGATGGAGAGGTGCTTCATATACAATTAGAAGCACTGGCTAACAACAGGTAAGCTGTCTGACTGGGCGTTAATATGTAATGAGAACGACATTCATCTGACTAAACACGCTTTTGGGAGTTTAGTTTAGGAACTAGTAACTATACTAAGAGAATGAGACACCAAACCAGCTTAAAATTTGCTGGATCCTGATAATAAAGTGTCCATGCATTTCAGTAGAACTCAGTGGGCAGTTTTGCTGAAATGGACATGCACTTCTAAAGCTCACCAATGCAAATCACTTGCTGAACCTTGGTGCTGAGTCCTGAATGTGATGGACTGCTTGCCTTAGCGCACACCCCAGGCTGGAAAGGCTCAAGCCAAACAAAACCATCAGTGTGATTGGGGGCTGTCACTGTAGTACCTTCCAGCTCAGGACAATCCTGAAGTGTTCCTCCAGAGACATAAACCTATACATGTAGGGCCCTGTCAGGGTCACCTGAGGTCAAGGACATTTTAACATAGCTCTACGTGTTCATCACAAAAGGCTGTTTTAATTATATATATTGTAAAGTGGTACCTTGAAACTCGATTGGTTCTGGGAGGGGCATTATGTCTTAAAGGCATTGAGGTATTTTTCCTGTAAGGATGTATGGGAAATTTGACTAAATTGCTGTTTGTGGTGATTACACACATACACCCTTTCCGGGGTGTGTCAGTGCATTGTGCCCAATCATTCTAGGGAAATCAGACCTGCCATGACCCTGACCAGGATGAAGCAGTGGTAAAACATGAAAATGAAATGAAATCAACAGGTAGTACAATTATTTCTGTGCATTTATTAGTTCATAATAACCATTAACTGATAAAGAATGCATTGCCTGTGTCAATGTCTCTTGTACAAGTCCAAGTCTTAAGTCAGCATTTATGTACATTTACACAAATTAACTTTCAATACTTAATAGCTGACTTGTGTTACTATAATGGGAAAAAAATGCACTTCTGTTTTTTAATGACCCTGAGGGTACAGAAACTCCTGTTCCTGTGCCACATGCACTATGTAATTATGTAATTTTATTATGTAAGGGAAAAAACTATTACTTGGAAAGACTGGAAACAGTACAATTATATAACACGGTTAAAATGCATCCCAGACCACCTCCTGAAATGGTTTGAGCAGGTTTAGATCTAGAGTGAAGTCAGAACATGTTTTCTGAGGGCCAGGGTATATGTATTACCTATGATCATTGTTTGTGAGTAGTTTAACATGTTCTTTACATTTTGCTTAGGTACTTAGGTGATTTGTTCTTGTCTGTTGAAACGTGGAGATGCACCTGCAGCAATTGGCGAGTGAATGAGTGTGTGAGTTATTAAAATGAATGAATAAATGATGAATACAATCATGGGAAATGTGCAAAAAACTGGTACCTTGCTTTCAAGCTGCTTGACTTGATTTTTTAAGGCTCTAACACTGGCCTTTGTGGACCACAATGTTTTGGCAGGGGGTTTGGGTGTCTTATACTTATTGGAGAAAAAAGTACACTTACATTCATTTATTCATTCTCACTTCAGTGTTTACTACAGTTTAGAAATAACCCTAGGTAGTGGACCAGGATGGTTGTGGGGTTGCTGGTTCTAGTGATACCTGGAGGGTGTGAGATTTAGTACATTTTATATATACATACCAATCACATTATTAGGTACACCTATCTGGCACATACATTGATTATAAAAGCTATACATAACCATACATTGTGGGTATGCAATTACGGACTGTAGGCAGTTGTAGCCTAGTGGTTAAGGTACTGGACTAGTAATTGAAAGGTTGCTGGTTCAAGCCCCACCACTGCCAGGTTGCCACCGTTGGGCCCTTAAGCAAGGCCCTTTAACCCTCAATTGCTTAGACAATATAATGTCAAAGCATCTGCTAAATGCCAAAAATGTAAATGTGATTGGCTGAAGCCATGCGATGGATTGGTACTTTGTCCAGGGTGTGTTCATGCCTTGAGAGAGAGACTGTACCATGTCTGTAGTATACTATGCAAAGGTAGATGATGAGAGAGTAGCTTTAGTAGCTCTCTTACAGCAGGAAGTCAGACACACTCTCAGCACTCTGCCCGCTCTCAATATGACATGCCCCCCTGAGCACGTAGCCTCCAACAGTTTGCAAAGCAGCGAGAGGTGGATGGAATGTGTGAACGGGATGAGTTGCTGATGAAGAGATGGGGCAGGTGGAGGAGTGCTAAAGCAGCAGTTTAAAAGTGCTCTGAAGAAGGCAGCCCCGGGACTGCTGTCTGCTCGAAGAGGAGGGGCAGCAGTAATAGCATCCACCGGCTTTCCTCCAGCTTACAGATTTATCAGTGTGTAGCTCGGGGAAGATCACAGCAAAGCAGGATTTTAATCTACTACAGTAAATCTTTACTTACTAGGTGCCAGCTCATCAAAGAGCATTTTCTATGCAAATGATGAAATATTTGATGCTGAGCTATAAGATTTATAGACTGTTAATATTTTAGTCGGTTGGTGTGCTCAGAGCAGAAACCAGAGCGTTTCAGCATGACTGATCATTTGCAGGGTCTCATTTTGGCTCAGTGACACCTCTCTGACACTTCTCAAGCCAATCCCGGTATCTGAACCCTCAGTTAAAAATGTCAGCCCCTCTGGTAATTGTCTTCCAAATGGCATCTGCAATCAGCTCCGCTTCTATTGTGTAGGAAGGAAAACACAAACACGTCAGTTGATGCGGCTGCTTCTCCCTGCTGTAATGGCTTTGATCTTTTTCTCCACCGAAAGGTCGAAAGGATGGAAGTGCCAGCTGCTGCCCCTTTGTCCCCGCTCCTCTCCTCATGACTTCCACCTGCCGTCATCCTCGCTGTAGGGAAGGTGCCGCTCGACAAGCCATCCTTGATGGATTCGCTCGTTCGAGTTTCTGACATTGCAAAACGAGGCTGAAGTAGGATTTTATCCTCGCCATCCATTCCTCTGAATTATTAATGAAGCCATTTGCGAATGCGAAACTCGCTCTTCATTAATGCACCCTTCCTAAAAAGTTCTTGCCTGCCATCCTCCGAGGTAGAAATGAACCCTGTCCAAGTTTGAATTACTTTGCAATAATTGTCGTCGCCTGCGCTGAAAATCGCACGAAGCATTCTGCATAATTCAGCAGATGGTTGAGACCACCTTTCACCTACGTTACTATGTTTTAAACCATCGTCTCTGAGACTCTCGGTTCTCGGCATTATTTAGTTTTACGCTGAATGACATCTAATGATATTTAATTTGTATTTAACCTGGTTCTTTTTGAAGATAAAAGAAGCCTTTGATTATTCTGCTATGAGTCAACTCTTCTCTTTAGTTCTTTGTTGTCCAGGCCAGACCTGCTGTTGACTTCACAGCTTATGTACTAATGCTAAATACTTAACTGCTTTATAAAACACTGACTCTATAGTAAATACACACAATGATGCTGCAAACACATGTGGGACCAGATTCACATCCATATATTCATCATGTACTTGAAAGTTTGTGAACCCTTTGGAATTTTCTCTAGTTCTGCATAAATATGAGCTTAAATATCATCAGATATCATCACACAAGGGCTAAAAGTAGACAAAGGAAAGCCAATTAAACACAAAACAAAAAATTGTTTTTATTGATCATTTCTTTGAGGAAATCAATCCAGTATTACATAATCTGTAAATGGAAAAAGTATTCAACCCTCTTGAAGTTAAAAGTTCAGTGTTGTCAATCAGTGGGATAGCATCAGTTGTGAGTGGATGATGTATTAAAAAAACTAAAGATAAATAAGTCTGATTTTACAACATGTTTGCAGAATTTTTACATGACACGAACAAAGAATATTTTACAGGGTCTCAATATTTTATAAGAGTTGCCGACTGATAGATTATCAGTCTAGAAGGGCTTACAGAACCAGCTCTAAGCATCTCTGAACTTCACCAACGAACATTCAGACTAACTGTGTACAAATAGAGGAAATTCAAAACCATTGTTACCCTTCTCAGGAGTGTTCAACCACCCAAGATCCCTCCCAGAGCAAAGTGTATCATAGTCTGCGAGGTCACAGTGAAACATCTGAAGTAACTAAAGGCCCCGCTCGCATTGGCTAATGTTAGTGTTCAGGAGTCCATTATGGAGAACACTGAACCACAGTGGTGTGTGTGGAAGGGGTTGCAAGGGGACAACTACTTTTCTCCCAAAAGAACATTGCTGCCTGTCCACAGTTTTAGAAACGGTTGCTTTGACAAGCCATAGCTTTTTGATTTAGTTTTTTGGTTTAAATGAGAAGCATTAAGTCTGGAGAAATTAAAACACTGTGTTCCAGCATAAGTATCCTTATGCTGTCTGTAATATATGGTGGTGGTAGTATCATGGTTTGGGCTTGTTTTGCTGCATCTGGACCAAAACGACCTACCATCATTAATGGAGAAATGAACTGCACTTTCCTGCAATTGACTATACATTACATACTACACACATATGTGCATTTATAGTACAAACAGTGTTTTCCTGTATAGTTGTAATTTGTCATACTGCTGTATAATAATAATTTGCATTACATAGTCAATATTTATTTTATTCTATTGACTCCAACTGTATTTACTCTGTGCTGGAGCTGCTGTCATACTCGAATTTTCCCCATGGGGATCAAGAAAGGAATCTTGTCTTATGTCCAGCAAAGCATTGTCCATAGACTTCATCTGTGCACAAGGTTATACTGAAGGAAAGGAGAGAAAATGATCTACCCCATACTGTTGTCAAAAACATTGAACGTTCACAATGCTTAAAACTGTCATTGTTCCTCCTCCACCATACTTTACAGTTGGCAGTATGCATATAGCCATGGTGCTCTGTGAATAATCACTCCAAAATACATTTAATTGCTCTCAAGCCCAATTGTGATTTGCTTTATACCATTCCAGAGGACACTTGACACTGCATATCAGTGGACGAACAGTACACTTGAACCTGACAAACAGTACTTGTGCTAATAATGCATGCAGGTAGTAGCGAGTATTGCAGCCAGAGGCAGATTTAGTTTTTTGTATAATTTCTTTCTGCTTCAATCCTTAGCCTAGCCATTCTGTGAGCCAATTACTTTATGGCAGTGGTGTTGTTGCCTCAGTCCACTTAGTAGCAACACTTAAAGCTGACCAGTGCAGAGAATTGATGAGCTGACTGATTCTGTTCTACTGCCAGTACTTTTCATTTAAATTGTATGCATATTTTGATTTTAGCAGAGGGCGGCACAGTGGCTCAGTGGGTAGCACTGTCACCTCACAGCAAGAAGGTCCTGGGTTCGATCCCCAGGTGGGGCGGTCAGGGTCCTTTCTGTGTGATGTTTGCATGTTCTCATCGTGTCTGCATGGGTTTCCTCCGGGAGCCCCGGTTTCCTCCCACAGTCCAAAGACGTTCAAGTGAGGGGAATTGGAGATACTAAATTGTCCATGACTGTGTTTGACATTTAACTTGTGATCTGATGAATCTTGTGTAATGAGTAACTACCGTTCCTGTCATGAATGTAGCCAAAGTGTAAAACATGACGTTAAAGTAGGTAAGAGCTGCTGCAACAGGCTGCCAAGGTGTGAATTCCTAATAAATAAATTAATTTATAATTATTTTAGCAGTTGCTAGTCTGAAATAGCCAAACCCTTGAATTAGCATCTTGTTTATTAAAACAGACTACTTCTGTTTTTAAATGAAACTTACTAAAGAGCAGAGAGCAAACCAATACGGAGTTCTACTATTAATAATTTATTGCAATTCATAATAGATTGACGCATTCTAACAAATCTTGATGTCTCCTTTATTTCCTCTAACTTTGGACATATTTGGTCAATAATTCTAAAACGTCTGTCTTTTCTGGAAAATGCTTCTCTGTTGGATCACATTGTTTTTCCTTATTTGTGCAGTTATTTTGCATTTCATCGTTGTGAATAAAAAGTGAAGATGGTGTTGTGCTGAATACACTTGATAGCTCATTTTTCTTCTCTTATTTCTCCCATCTCGGTCTAAGTAGCTCAAACGTTCAGCATAATAAAAACTTTAAAAGGCCTCAGGTGGAAAGCGCTGGTGTAAATGTCGAGCAGCCTGTGGGAGGTTAATTGAAGGTCATTCCGAGCGCTTGGATCAATTGTGCTCCATTTGAAATCACGAGTGTCTCCAAGCATCATCTGATTAGGCAAATCCATCACGCTGCAGACGCTTGACAAGAACAGAAGAAGCATGCAATAAATAAAAAAAAAGACATGCCGTTAACGGGGAGTCGGGATTGTTTCAGGAATATGTATGCATATGTTTATAGGTGTGGAGGGCTTAACCTTGCATTGAGGAGCAAACGTATTCATAGAATGGAAAATGTAAAACGCTCAGCAGGCAGTGTGTGTTTCACACTGCAGGAGGATCCTGAAGAACAGGTTTCAATCACTGTCTTTGAGGAGTTGCACATGTTCACCCTATGTCCATGCTGGAGTCCTTTATGTGCTCCAGTTTCTTTCTATTTTCCCAGTACATGCTAATGGTTAATTGACTGTGTAAATTGAGTGTGTAAATACTGAATTCATTTCTGATACTGGTGACATAATGAACATAAATGGGGCGATGTTTTTTAAACAAATAAGTAGATGTGATGGAACACATCAGGCTTCCATTTCATAAAAATTTATCTCAGGTAGTGTGGCTGACACATAGTAACGTGGTTCGATCAGAATTTTTTTCTGTGGGTACATCAACATGCAGAACATAAATCACCTCTAGATATGCTAATTATGTGTTTAAATGAGTGATATTCATTTGCTCAAATGGTGTGTACACGCCTGACCACCCCGACCTGAAAAAAGGATGATAGTTACTAAAAATAAATAAATGAATGAATATAAGTCCATCTTCAAAATCATCACTGACTTCAAAAGACGATTAAAAACCCACCTCTTTATAGGCACTTAAGCTGAGAACTAACATGCTTACTAACGCTCTTAATCATTTCTTTGTTCTAATTTTTTGTTCTATCAGGATTTCAGTAGATTTGTGTTCTTGGACTGCTGTCTACTTAAACTAGAGTAGGGAAATGTTCACTGTAGAAGTTCTTCTGTATGTCACTCTGGATAAGAGCGTCTGCTAACTCTTGACTCTGTGCAGGTGCCATCAATCAGCCAGCAGAGGTCGTAATTGCATCAGTTATGAGGTCCTTATCCGACTTCCCACCCTGTATGAACAACAAGCCATTCGTTGTTCATGTAGCCGCCCAGTCGGATGGCAGGGCTGAGTTTCGAACTGATGAGTTGAAAATGTCAGCTATGGCTAGGGTAGGATAGGGTGGATCCATGCCAGGCTGTTTTCCAGTGCATGCTTTTTGGCTACTAGAACAGATGTTTGTTTTCCCTATTCTGCCGTATAGGGGCTGAAGTTGTCTGCTGTGCCCAGAAACAGCTGTGCTCTCCTGGTACCCGAATGAGCCACTGCCACTCTGGTCCAAAGTTCTTAGTGGTGCTCGTGTGCATTTGTATGACATGCATGTCTTGTCTAATAGATCCTACATGTATGTAAAATTGCACACACAATCCAGTTTTCTGTCCTATTTCTTCTTGTTTGATTTCTAAAACAGCACAGAAACAGAAGAAGAAATTATTAAAAAGAAAGGAAACATAATGCCTGCTGACTGGCGTAGTCTCCTCCACATGCAGAGTAAGTGGGAGTGCGGCATTTGGATTGAGCGGATTGAGCATGTCACTCTTCCCCCCATCTCTCTGATTTATACACTGCAATAAGTGATGCAGAGCCAGGCTAACAGGCCAAGAGACAGCAGGGCATTAGCATAATTTGTGCTGTAAAGGGGTGCTAGAGCATTCGAAGTGTCTCTGAAAGAAATATGGCACATTTAGATCGGCTCTGCCCGAAGATATCACTGCTCATTGTGATTGATACAGTCGTCATTTTATCCTCCTGCGAACTGATTATTTAAAGAACCCAAAGCTGGGAAGCTAATTGGCTGTAGTATATGTTGTGATTATGCACAAAAAAGTGCTTGGTCCTTGGGTTTGTGGGTTTTTTTAAGAACTTGTTTTTGGCCTCAAACAGAAAAGTAAATACGCAGTAAAAGAGTGCCTGGAGTAACGCATCGCTGGTTTGATAAATGTTTTACTAACCAAGGCAATTGTTCTGCTGAGGATGGTTTTTACCTGAATGCACAGTGTAGTGAAATATGAAGCCTTGTGAACTGGGATATGTGAGAGCTGCCAATGAATATTAAGAGCCTGGCTTGTGTCTTTCTTTGCAGGGACATCAGTAAGGAGCTGAGAATAAAGAAGACCGTTGATGCTTGGATAAACACACTGAGCAAGGAGATTCAGGTGACGCTCCCCACACACAATGTCTTTAGTATCACCACAGTTTTACACTGGGGCTGAGTTACACTAGCGTCATGATACAGTGTTTGGAGTACTGTCAGTTGTCCGTCCTTTTTCCCACTGCATCAAGAAGCTATATGCTCAAATCTCAAATGGGTAAGAGAGATGCCATTCCTATCTGCCCATCCAGAGCAAATCTAGACAATTACAGGCACAGTGATTCAATGTTCTCATTTCATTTCAACTTGTCTTCCATGAAATTACAGACCAAAGATAAGAAAGGTGTTAAAATGTGGTTAATTATATCAAGGGACAACAAATGCAGAGCATTTATACATAACATTTGCACATTTTTATTTGTACTGGTACTAAAGACTGCACACCAATAATCCACAGAGCTGTACTCTGTAGGTTGTTTTCACTTATTCATGGTATGTAAAGACAAAACAATAACCATGACTTCAGCCTGGCACAAACACAGTAATAGATTATTTTGGTAGGGTTGCCAGATTTCATTTAGGGCAAAATTTGACATTGGCTTATTTATACTTTGCTTAGCTTTTCATCAAAAACACATAATAGTGTTTCATAATTAGGCATTTGCACATGTGTGGCCTATCTGGAATAAAACCACATAAATAGACTGATTGCTGGACTGAACCACTTGCCAGTCCTGTTTTTTGAGTGATTCTTCCATTTATATGGTGTGTAGTAATAATAAGTTTAATTCATAGAGCACCTTTCACATACCCAAGGACACTTTACAATGTGAATATTAAGGGGAAAGGGCATATAACATCATTATAACACACACAAAAAAGGAAAAATGGCAAAACTAACATGTAGAGAAAGAAGAATAAAGTGCAGTAAATAGGAAGGTTTTAGGTTGACCTTCGAAGAAGGAAGGAACAGTCACGAAGCGATTGTGTGAGTTCTTGAGTTTGGGGGCTGAGGAACTAAACGACCCTAGTAGCATCATGGATAACTGCATTTTTTCCTCAAAGTTTTATATCTTAAAAATAATAATAATAAACATTCATTAAAATAGTTAATAATTGTGGTTAAGTGCATCCCGATTGCTTTAATTTTTCTCAATTTGAGTTCACCAGTTGCAATCTGAATTGATTGGACATTAAAACACATGGGTCTATAACTATAACTATTTACACTGGATCGTTAGGACAAATACCAAGCAATGAAGTCAACTAGACTGTTTTTTTGTGATTAGATAATATGCACTGGGTTTATCATTGCAAGAATATAAAACAGAATCTATGGTTTAGAGTTTCCAGTACCACAGTGGTCCCAATAATTTTTAAATAAAAGAAGCTTGCACAAGAACCATAGTTGGCTATCCAGCCAAACTGGGCATCCGGGCCAGAAGAGCTTTGCTCAGGTAGGTAAAAAAAACCAATAATTAGTGTAAAAGAGCTCCAAAAGTCCAGAAAACAGACAACCATCTGTGCAGCACTCAATAAATCAGACCTTTATGGAAGTGGCAAGACAGAACCACGGCTGAGTTAAAGGGTGTGTGACAACCGGCTTGAAGTATAATATGAAGGTATGATAAGGAAGCTGCAAAAGGAAGAAAGTTCTCTTGTCAGATGAGATGAAAAGGTGCAGGAGTGGCTTTGGGGCAAATTTCTAAATGTCCTTGAGTGGACAAAACTACTCAAGGACAAAACCACTGGATGCTATAATTGCTGCCAAAGGGGCTCCACAACATAAGAAATTGTGCAAAAAGTCATGGGGTCTGAGTACTTTCTGTAATACTTTCTGTCTCTAATCAGTTTTTTGTGTGTGTGCCAGGCTGAGCTGGCTGAACAGGCCTCCACTGTTCAGACAAAGACTGTGGAGAGAGATAGCGTAGTAGCAGGCAGCTCAGCGCAGCAGGACCTGAGCAGCAGGAACCGGAGCACAGCTGGGAAAGAGCAAAAAGGAGCCAGTGCAGCAGCAAAAAGAAAGCCTTCTCAAAAAGACTCCAGTAGACGTCAGACACTGAGCACACAGGCAGCCAGCCAGAAGCTTGTGCCATCTTTCAGAAGCAGCACTGAGCAGAACCCACAGGCGGTGAGTGTGATGGCACCATCGCTCACAAGGTGATGGCCGCATAGTGCTTCAAATGTGTTCAACAACATGAATCATTACTGTTTTCAACTAAAAAGGAAAAGATAATAGTCACGTCAGGGTTTCTCGGGCATGCTTTATAACTGATATGCAGCCCAAACTGTGCCATGAAGTATTTAGTTGGCACTCCATTCTTAAACTCAAGTAGAAGTTTTTAAATATTTTACTCCTTTTAAAGATGTTATTCTGATTTAAACATGAAAATGACTGTGATGTGAGGGGCGTGTGATGTTTTAACTTAAGTTTAATACCACTCTGATTTCTTTATATTCAAAACCTGGAAGGTACTTTATTGGTTGTTTGAATTCTTGATACACTCATGATTGTCTGTAGATAACAGTCACAAACTTGAGTAAGTGTATGAGCAGTTAGCTTTCCAGACTATCTGCTACCTGTTAGTTGACTAATTTGGCTACTATTGAACTTAGTAGCAAGAATACACAGTCAAGTCACATTATTGTGACCACTTTGGATGGCGGCAGTGTGTAGCTCATGAAGAAAGTTTTGTGAGCTGGCTTGATGGTGTAGTATAGGAGTATATAAGGAGTAGTATAATGAGTGCGATAGGCTGTCTGCACATATATCCCTTGTTGCTGTCATGGGTAAAAGTACCATGGGTAAAATTGTCTTCCCCCGGGGCGGATGGGATCTTTCAGCAAGACAATGCGACATGTCACACAGCTAGAAATGTCCGACATTGGTTGGAAGAGCATGACCAATACTTCCAAGTACTACCTTGGCCCTCTAATTCCCCAGACTTGAACTCAATTGAGCATCTGTGGAAACACCTTGATTGTTGTGTTCGCTTTATGGATCCTCCCCCACGCAGCCTCCAGCAGCTGTGGGATGCACTACAGTCAGCATGGCTCCAGATACCTGTGACAACCTACGAGGACCTTTTTGAGTCACTCCCAGCTCGTCTAACTGCTGTCCGTGCTGCACACGGCGGTGCTCTGGATATTAGCTGGTGGTCATAATAATGTGACTCGACTGTGTATAATGTCATTTGAGATTTCAATCAAGTTAATGTACTAGCAACTTGCAGCCTGGCAGTCATCAAAAAAAGTATGTGTTTTACATGTCATACTGTAGACTACAGTGTTGGAATAAGAAGTCTACCACAAAAGCATGCTGTCTGGAATGAAGCCAAAATTGTGGCTGTTCTTTTTTTTCTTTTTTGTTGCTGCTGTTCTTTTTTTTCTTTTTTGTTGCTGCTTTGGAAAAGTCTATCAAAATTGAAAGTATATTTTAACATTAACATAGCAGATCATTCTTGTTCACATACCTGATTTGGCACAATTTTTCATGCTGAATGCCGAGAGAGCCCTTACTGATGCCCTTCTTATTTTATATAATCTTGGCTTGGGACCAGCACTGACAAGTACACCTTCCAGTTGCTAGGCTAATTGGTCACCCCCACCTCTCCTCTCAGACATAGCCAGTCATGTCTGTGTAGATGCCTGACCAACCAATAGATAGTGGGCTAACATGATTTACAACTGTGCCAACCGAGCGCCCTGTTTAACACGAATGAGTGCCGGTTAATAAATCATGGGCATGTGGATATGACTGTGCAAATTAGGACTGAAATGCTTCTCTCTCTCTGTTTCTACATATGACAAGTAGAAGCTAGTGTAGTATATTAGCAGTTAGCTTGTCAGCCTGATATGATGGTATCAACAAAGGACATAGAGGGTGTTTTTATATTTCTAGATTATGGTATTTAATGAAGTTAATGTCATGTTCTTTATCTGTTAGGCATTATAAATGCTAAATTTTTTATCAAAGCAAATTACAATTAAGACAGAATACAGTTCGCGCAGTTGAGAGTTAGGGGCCTTTTGGCAATTTGGCAGTGATGGGGCTTGAACCAGCAGCTTTCTGATTACTAGTCCCAGTACCTTAACCACTGAGATTTACATTTGTACATTTTCAGCATTTAGCAGACACCTTTATCCGAAGTGACTTACAACTGAGACAGTATACATTGCAAGCAATTGAAGGTTAAGGGACTTGCTCAAGGACCCAACAGTGACAAGCTGACAGATGTGGGGCTTGAACCAGTGACCTTTTGATTACTAGTCCTGTACCTTATCCGCTTTGCTGCCCCTGCGCTATTGATATACCACTGAATTAAAAACGTTTACATTTATTAGACTAAACAGAGTAATTTTACTGGTGAACAATTTGACTGATTTTCAGTACCTGTGGTTGTATCATTTCTCTCCCAATGTTTTAATCAGTAAGCTGCTGATTCATACGTCTCTGTACATATGCTTTAGTTATCGACACATCCAGACATCAAGCTCACAACACTCTGTAATCTGGCCATCTGGATGCAAACACAATAGCTCAGGACCCTGCTCTGTTTCTGTTGTGCCTTAAATAAATGAGGTGTTCTCAGTGTCCATATGCTTTCCTGCACATTGATTTGCTGTAAATAAGAGCGAGCACACAAGGGCACTGCTGTTTATCTGTGGTTGGCTTGGGTCTGCTCTGCGGTAACGCCTGCTGGACACGTCTCCTAGTTTCAGTTAAAACACAGCAGCCTAGCAACAGCTCCATGGCTGACTGCGTGGTTACTGCGAAAAACGCTGGGCTGCTTTTTATTGCCTTCTATCACAGAGACTGACAACAAGTCAAAACAGCTGATTATTCTAACAAAGAGAATTAGAGAGTAATTTGAGTGTCGACACTAGGAGCTTGATATAAAAGGACATATTTTACATCTGTAAAATTTTACCAAATGGAAGACCTGTTATTATTATGTAGTCTTCCACATTGGTGTGCAAAATTGGCTTTTTTACTAAGATTTTCAACAATCCAAATGAATATAGATGTGGATGATAGGCAGCTTAAGACGTACACTGAGCAGACAGTGAGAGACATTTAACCATTAAAGAAAGGCATTTAACCATTAATTTAAATAAATGTATGTATAGAAAACACAGTCTTATCATGTTTTTAACAAAACCCCACCACATATAGTGGCACTTTATAAATGACTACTTTGTAGGACTTTGTCAGTATAGCAGCATTAAGTCTTGTCCTATAATGCTAGAAAATATTGGAGAGAATACAGAGCTCCAGGCTTCTAGGCTTTTTCATGATTTCCTCTTCAGCTCACTCAACAGCTTTTTAAATGTGGTTTAGGTCATAGGACTAAACCAGCCACAGCAAAAGCTTTATTCTGTAATTATCTATCAATTTGTGTGTCTTTTTAGACATGTGTTATTAAATACTGTAATAGTGGAAGGTCCAACCACAGCTCAGTCGCAAATTCTTATTTAAAAACTATTGGTTACATGGTCCCCAAGGCTGCTGGAATATAAACAACATTAAAGCATTACAGATCCACTTAACAATCATAAATGATTCCTCTCAGCTGCTCATGTTAGGGCCACCACAGTGGATCCTTTGGCTGCATGTTTGGTTTGACACACCGGATGCCCTTCCTGACTCAACCTTACTATTTATCTGGACTTGGGCTTGGTCAGTGTAGCAGGAGTGTAGCCCCTCATGGTGCCATAGATGCAAAATGTACTTCAAATGTCATTGCTGACCACAAGGTAGAAACAAACATTTATATTCTTGCTTCAATTCTGGGTGGATTTACTTTTGACCCCATCCAACCTTGACAGTATTATGAGATCTTTTAAAATGTCCAACATAAACTTGGTTACCGGTCGCTGAACCGGTATTTTCAGCATGATATGAGACGAATACATATCTACAGAATGAATGCACAGATTGTGATTGGAGAGGTAGTAAAATTTGAATCTTTGCATGGTGATTATTCTTTGATTATTTGTAGGTTTGTGTCTTTCCTTGTGTGTGTATACAATTAGTTGTTTTGAACAGATCATTAAGCTGCATCTTTTTTGTCATGCTTTTTTCCATCCTAGTCGGTAGTTTTGAAGTCTGAGGATGATGAGGCTTACCTGGCGAAGGTTTACGGGAAGGCTCTGTATGAGGGCCAACGACGTACAATGAAGAAAGGCCCTTACCTCAGATTCGGCTCTCCCACACCAAAGTCCAAAGTTCAGCGTCCTAAAGTGATTGAGAGTGTTAAAGGTAATAGAAATATAGCCTTTCTACTGATTCCACATTGCCATGCACTAGAATTTCATTTCCACTACACAGCCTTGTCTCATGAATCTTGATTGTGCCCAAGTTAGCTGCACCATTTATTTTATGATAGTTGCGGGATGCCTTAAGGGCGCATTCATGTGAGAAGCAGCAAAACTTCGAACCTCGATGCAAATTGCCGCTTTTCTCAGCGTCTGGCTGGAGCGGTGCCGTAAAACGTCATCAAAGTGCGCCATGAGATGAATCTGCATTTGTGTGAAATAACCATCAAATCCACTCTGAAAGCATCCACATACATCTATGTTTAGCTGGATTTTCCTTAGTTTCACTTTTAAACTTGTGTTATAGCTCGGGGTGCTGAGAAATTGTGAGAATCAGCTTTTCAGAGAGTCTAAAACGCTTATTGTAAGAAAACCTTAATGTGATTTAATGTACTAAAAGAATGACACAGTAATACTAAACTTTTCTTAGTTATTTATTACTGGTCATAGGTTCTCTCAACTAATTGAATAAGTCATGTTAAGTTTTGTTCATGTTAAGCATTGTTCGTACTGCCTGTGTTGCTTTTACCATGTCATATGAAACAGTTCGTCTCATTGGAGGTGCTTTGAAAAGGTCAGCGGCAAACTGGGCAAAAGTTCAATCATGTGAACCTTGAGCACCACGGCAAAAAACACAAGCCCAATGCAGCAAAAGGTCACAGCAAAAATGCCCCACTCCATAGAAAACAGCGGCACAGCCGGCGCAAAAATCGGTTTTGCCGCTTCTCATGTGAATGCACCCTAATAATCTGATCTTGAGAAATATGTTGCTCATTTTCACTTTCACAAATATCTGCTTGATCCAAATAGTCTATTTATAACTTCTTTATTGCATATTGCTACAGGTAGTGTTTAAGCTAATTAGATGAGTAACAAAACATGAAGGGGGCATGCAACAGGGGGTGCTAGTACATGTTTCTGACAGGACTCAAATATATATACTTATTTAAAAATCTGTTTTATAAATGACAATATGCTTAATTTACACAAAAAATGTTTGTCAAGGGAAAAATGAGGTATAAATCATTCAGTGGCAATAGCTACGACTTTGACAATAATCTGTTCTGATGAATTAGATCTTAACTGCTATTGGATATAAAAAAAATGCTATAACATCTCCCTAAAATATATACATGCCACCTTCCATTATGTGTGATATCGTGCAAAAATATTGCTGAAATCTAAATTATGCAGTGACAGTCAGAACTCAGAAGCAACAACTAGAAAGAATGCTGAAAAAAGCCACACGATTTAATCTGATTCAAGGTTGCTAGCTTTTCTTTTTAGACTTCATGTAGCATTCCTTTCTGCCTGCTGTGTGGCATTTAAAACACTGGAGAGAATTTAGCTGAATAAACAGGACACTCACTAGAAGTTAAGGGTTATTCGCTTCCTGTAGAACATTCCGCTAAAAGTAATCAAACATTTGCTCAGTAAAGGTCTAAAATCAGTGTTCCTTAAACACAGAGATCACAGGACCAATGTTCTTACTCATTCCAGCTGTTTACCCACCATACCCAGGTGCCACTTCCTTGATGAACCCACTCTTCTCTAGTATGAAAGTGGTGCATTATTGTTTCCATTGCTTTACTCATTAATGTTCATTCTTTTTTGTGCTCTAGGTGTAAAGGTTAAGTCCTGCAAGACCCAGACCTATGATTCTGCTGGATGTGCTGCGACCTCACTGCAGCAGCCTTCAGTTTCTAAACCTCAGTATCTGTTCAGTCCTAGTGACCCTGTCCTGCAGCAGCAGCAGCAGCAGCCAGGTCTCCCATTACAGGGTTACCTCATCCCCATGGCTATACCTCTGGGTAAGTTACAACTTCTCTACTAACATCACAACCCAGTTACATTCTGACTTCTTATCAAATGCATGCTATACAACAAAGTGAAACATCTGAGAGCATTTGTACTGAGTTCAGTCTATAAATGTAGCCACTTTTCTGATAACGTAGCTGTTTTTTCAAAATACTTTTCGGTGAATACATTTAGAACTGCAATGCAGTGTTTATTTAACTAAGTGCACTTCAGAGGGTTAAAATGGTGTTTTAGCCAAAAGCAGAGGTCCAGTAACCTTTCAACTAAAACATTTAGATACTTACATTTCTTTTTGATTGGGTATTTGATTACCCTATTGTTGTAGACTCATCAAATTAGAGTTTTTTTTTCATTATTAAGGCCATAATTGAGAATTGGATGTCGTGGTGTGACAGGTTCTATCCCAGCTGTTCGGGTCAAACCAAACTCTTGGAAAAAAGACAATTAGGGATGTTTCTGTACCTCTTGGTTCCAACCCACAGGCGAATCCGACTCAGGAACAGGGATGTCACAGCGCCTCTGGGGCAGTCCGCTCTGCCAGAGCGGTTCCCATGTGAGGCCCTACAAACCGTGGCACCGAGGCGAGTTCCAAGAAGTAAACAAAATGCTGATGAATCAAGTGGTCCGGCATCACGGTTTCAGAGAAATGCAAGTATGACAACCAAGGAGCTGGCAAAGAGGACAGTGAATAGCTGTGATATATATAGGAAACCTTCCATGTGAAGCAAATGAACTCTTATGAGGTGCAGGTGTCTATCAATCAGGAGAGATTGACATAAAAAAACGCAACTGAGCCTCTGTACCTCATCATCCGGCCAGACTAGGCAGTGCAGAGGGATAAAAAGCGCACGTCAAGAGCATGCTACTACGCCTCTTTGTCACCAGCTGCGTTTCGAACTAGACCATACAGATGGACACGAATCCAAAGTTGGTGCTGCTCTTAACAGCTTCCACCATGTTACAATTGTGCATGCTGAAGATTACAGAAGAATACAGTAATTGGCTGTATATTTCTTCAAATTAATGATTGCATATGCTTGATAGCTCCTTTAAATGTTAAACATACATTGGGCCAGTGCTCAATATGCCTTTTGCCTTAATGATGCTGACATAACTGTGTAGGCGCATGTATCACTGTGTCCTAATGACCTCACGTCCCCCACTACCCTAGCAGCACTGTCGTCTGCTGTCTACTCTGCAGTAAAGCATTGAGCTTATGCCCAGACTGTCTGCACACATCGCTGCTGTAAAGCTTCACTTCTAATAGCCAACACTGAGCACGTAGCAGCATTAATATATGTGTGCAACTGTACATTGTGCTGTGTGAGCTCTTCATTAGGATGCCCCTTTGCTCCTTCCCTGCTATTTTAATTTGAAACACCCTTGATTGCACTCTTTTCCCCCAGTTTACATCAGCCTAAGCTACGGTCTCCTGACCAACCTTGTCGCCTAATCAACCACAAGGAAAAGAATGTAAGCATTTAAACACATTCATGTGGTTTGATAGTGATCTTTTCTTTTTTTCACTTCAAGCATTGTTACCTGTGGCATTACAAAGGAGCACTAGTTTAAATCTGACGGAATTGAAGCCATTAATCACTCCTCTAATGGTCTGAACATGTGATTAGATGTGGCCACATCACCACACACTCTTTGTTAAACCTCAGGAATTCGGTGGCGTTTGTAACGACGTGTTGATGCAGCGTTCCTAATGAACTAGAGCATAAATGGAATCAGATTGCAGGGACTGAAGTAATGACGTTTAAACAGTCGGAGGCCATTTTTGATACCGCCTGCTTGCTTAGCTGACCTCTGCTCTGGGCTGCGGCAAGGCGAACAAAGCCTCCTCTAATCACATCTGCAATGCAGTGGCTGTCACCAGCATGAGAGAGACACAACTTCCTCCTCCCTTGAATAAAGGAGCGCTTGTTTTTTTATATTTAAAATAGCTGTGCACTTATTCAAATGCATTATTGGATTTGTACGAGCAAGAGCTGAAGCTTTTAGAACTATTTTGCAGTTAGGAAAAAGGAATTAGAGCACAGCCATACACAAATCAGTCGGTTATTGGCCCTGCTGTAGTTGCATGTATGGATAATATATTATTGGGCCTTGTTTATTTTACAGAAATGTATAAATTTGCTAAAAGATTTTAATTTTATGTATTTATATTAATCTATTTAAACAGGGGTTCAAATCTGTCCAAGTCATCAGGTTGCTGTACAGTTCACACTACACAACTGGATCTCTTGTAATCGGGAGTCTTTCAAGTCGGTGTGGCTTTCACACTACACGACTGATCAGCGATAGGGGGTATCACACTACACCATCTATCACCAACTGGAATCGCAGGCGAGCTTTTTTGGTCTCCCAAACTACGTTTTGTCATGCAAGAAGTGACGAGGGGTTAAATGGACACCATGTCCAAAAATGCACGTCAACAAGTAGCGAGAATCAAGGAGAAAAAGTAAATGAATCTGAGTGGATTTGGCTATGCGAGCAGCATGGATTGTTTGTTCTATAGTGAGTCGTAGGTTAATAAATATTTTTGGCAATGCACCGTTGGCGTTATGTTTTGTAGAGAACGATAAGGTCAGAAATACTGTAAAACTTGTGTGTGTCAATGTGTTCTGATATAAACTATATTAATCACCTGTCCCACCTTTTTACACTCCTACCCTGCGTTTTCCCTCACACCGTATCTTGCGTTCTCATTGGCTGGTCGACATAGCACTCATTGCCAGTTGGGCAACTCGAATCCAGATTTTTGACAAGCTAGATATCTCTCTTCACTCGACGAGCCACTCGGATCGTGTTGTTGAGTAGTTCACACATAGCGATTGAGAACCGAGTTTCGATCGCCGAGCAAACACCGAGTTTCTCCCGACCAGTCGGCGAACGAAAATCAGGGCGAAAATCGAGTAGTGTGAACTAGGCATAATCTGTGATATTGGCCACTTGTCTGTATACAGACATGATTGGCTACACTACATTGACAAAAGTATTAAGAGACCCCTTCTATTGAATTCACGTGTTTCAGCCACACCGGGTGTAATAAATCAGTTATATTTTGGAAATGATATGATTTCACCTTTGTTTCAACAGTTTATGGAAGGGCCCATGAGTGTGCCCCTGTACACTAAGCAAGGTCAGTAAAGACATGAAGAAGCTTGGTTTAAAGAAACTCCAGTAGCCTGCACAGAGCCCTGACTTCAGCCCCACTTAACAGCTTTGGAATGACATGGAACATCAATTGCCCAGCCATACAAATGCTATTTTGACTGAATGAGCACAAATTCCTACAGACATACATCATACTGGTAAGAAGCCTTCTCAAAAGAGTGGCTGTTGTTATAGATGAAAAGATCACAGATCTAAAAGGTCCCTCTATTTTAATACCATTTGTTTTTGAAACGATGTCCAACAAGCCCAAGGTCAGGTGTCCAAACACTTGGAGACTTGGAATATCTGAGCTTAGAAGTCCAATGCGCTACAATGTGCACAGCGCCACACAGCCTATGTAAAGATTATGTACATGTGAAAAGCTTAGTCATTGCATTAACCTGCACAGGAAATATTCATATTAAGGAAAAAATTGTGTAAATGTAATTAAAGGAACGCTTTATGTTGCAGTTTAAATCAAATAATTGCTAAACCTTTAGAAGCAAAGAAGGCCTTCTTTGTCTTTAAGTCGTATACAGAATCTTTTTCTTTTGGCTGCTCCCATATTTAGGTTTCACCAGAGCAGATCATGTTGGTCTGCATGTCAGCACAGTTTTTATGTTGGATGCCCTTTCTGACGCAACCCTCCTTTTTCATCCGCCTCAGTACTGGTGGCTATTGAATTTTACATCACTGTTTGTAGGCCTGCTGTGAGTGCGAGTTTGTGTGTGTGTGTGTGTGTGTGTGTGTGTGTGTGTGTGTGTGTGTGTGTGTGTGTGTGTGTGTGTGTGTGTGTGTGTGTGTGTGTGTGTGTGTGTGTGTGTGCGCGTGGAAAGTTCCAGACTTGTTAATAACTTCCCAGACTGCTGTGGTGCTGTGAAGAGTGTCTGTAAGAGGGCTGGAGGGAGGGAGGGAGGAGGGGGGGGGGTTTGGTCAGATCCCTCTTTCCTTCAGTGACACTCTGCAGGACTGGAGCTTTGAGCTGCCCTATTTTCCCGTCTCCATGGTTCCCCGGAGAGGACAGTGGGATTGGCAGAAGGCCCCAGGGAAGCACAGGGAGTCTTTCATCTGCAGCAGCTGTTCAGGCAGACACATCCGTGAACTGCCTCTGAGTTTCAGATGCTGGCTAAGTATGGCAGGCTGCTCCCCACAAATCAGCTTATAAAGTTCTGCATGCCAGACTGTAGATCGTGCCTATCAGCCCAGTCAGCCCTGGTGTACAGGATCTGGCTGATGGTTGGGATACTGTGTGCATATTTGGTTTCATGTTTGAATGTTTGATTCTCAGTCAAGCTATAAAAACTAACTTGCCAGGTCTTTTTTTCGTGCTGGGTTAAATTTGATACTTCTCTCTAATTTGAACATACTTATTGGTCTGGTCAAATGTTATGCTTTTCATTTAATGTTTTTTTAATCCACTGAATGTTCACAAAGGAAAGACAAGTACACATGCTTAAAACCACAAAAGAAATTGTTAGACAAGAACCATCCCCCCCCCCCCCCCCCCCCTTTTTTATGCATTTTCTCCGTTTTCTCCCAACTTAGCATAGCCAATTAGTCTTCCGCTGCAAATTGTGTTCGAGCAGGGTATATTTGCCTGTTCCATGCCCCTTCTGACACGTGCACAGTCCTCAATCCCTTCTTTTTCACCTGTGCTTCGGTGGATTTGTATGAGGCTCATCCACTTCTGCACAGGTCTGCTAACCAGGGTCCTTACACAGCGTTTGAACATCCGGCCTTTTTCCACCCAGCAGACTCGGTGGCCAATTTTGTCTGCTGCAGTCACTGCCAGTTGTGCCTAACTGTGCCAACTGCACACAGCCGACCGGTAGCAGAGCCGAGATTCGTACCGGGGTGTTCAGAATCTCAGCACTGGTGTGCTAGCAGAATATACTTTTGCGCCACCTGGGTACTCACAAGAACAGTTTAAACCTATCGTAGCCGTTAAATAAAAAAATAAGATGGACCCACAATATACAACAACAACATACAATAAGCAGACTTAAACAAAATATCGATCATGCCATAAAATGACACAAATTTATGAAACATTGTGTTAAAATCCAAACAAACAATCCACTAAATGTTCCAGTTGAATCAGGACTAATTCCCAGTGTAATGTAGGAGGCTTGTTACATATTAAACTAACAAATTGGGATGCATAAATGCTTCACTCTTCCTTACTGCAGTATTGCCAAGCATCTCTGCATGAGAGCACACTAACCACTCGACACATGACCCACAATTGCCTGGTTTGTCTCTACTGGGAGGCAGAAAGACTAAAATGTCTGTCCAAGTTAATCCAGATTTTTTTTTGTGGTGAGAGCACATGGCACAAATTAGTTTTGTATTTCATATACTGTTACCAGGGATGGGTGAGACAGAGAGAGAGTCAGAGAGACAGACAGACAAAGAAACATATAAAATACATTTTAGAAAAAAATACACTCCTAAAAATACACACTTTAAAACAAATACACCCAGTGTAAACATTTAGATCTAGGTCTTAGGTCTTTTAAATTCACTGTGGCTCCAAAATATGGTTTTAAAACTAGCCAACAAACTTCATGTTGAAAAATGGTTCTGTAACTGCTGCTTTCTGAACATCCTTACTTTTAAGAGTGAAAGTCACACAGTCCTGTTGATCAGTATGGGCAGTTCTGGGGTTCTTAACTGGGACAATGCCACTGTGTCAAAGAAGAAGGCTGATTTTTTTACACTTCAAGTGACATAATTGTAATAGAAAAGATTGTCGATTTTTAGAGGCAGCGTTTTAAAGTTCTGTGTGAAACAATCAGCCCTGTGTTCATTTGAAACAAGTGCAATGAAAAAACATTTTTAAATGATGCAGTTCTTTAAAATCCATCTCTCATCAAGGCTTACAATGGTTGTGCATTATTACAGATACTGTTATGAATATTGAATAGCTATTGGAATGCACCGACTGGTTTATTAGAGCACAACATTATGCATTCATATTGTTTATACCTAAAGAAAGAGTAAACAAATCACCAGCCCAGGCACCCAACCAGGACAAACTAATTATATGCTCAGACATTTTCAGTCCTAGTAGTATGAATAAAACTTGCTGCTAATTTCTGACTCCTTACTTGCTTTAATTATTTGTTAATATATTTGGGTTCAATTACATTTAAAAGTATCTTATAGCCAGCTTACTTATCAATCTGTGCAACCGAAGTATGGGACTAGCCATGCACATTGATGCATTTATCTACAGTGGGCAAGCTATTGGGTGGTCTATCAATAGTCCATCTCAGTGAGGTTAAGATAATTGTAAATGCTTAATGACAAAGGTACCAACATTGTTTTTATAACACATTTATTGGTAATAGAACAATGCATCGGTGCTGAAGGGTTTATTAAGGGTTCCTGTCAAACATTGTGGGTGTCAGGAATGTACACTATGTATAGCATCAAATACATTCCAAAATACCTTTACAGAATTTGTCACTTTAAAACTCTATAAAATCATTTATTTTATAACCAATACATATTGATAGCATTTCATATAGTTTTATCAATAAAAGAACCTGAACCTCACTTTAATTTAAATGCTTTAATAGGATTAAATCAGCTAGTGCACTGGCTTTACCAACATGTAAAGCTATCATAAATTACCACTTGGGTTTGAGGACAATCGTGGACTTCCTCCAGGTGCTCTGGTCCCTTCCACAGTCCAAAAACATGCATTTTTACTGGAGATATAATAAGTCCTTTTAGGTGTGAAGGTGTGTGTGAATGTGTGTAGGTGTGTTTGCCTTGTGATGGACTGGTGATCTGTCCAGGGTGTTTCCTATCTTTCGCCAAGTGAATTGTACCCACCTCAAAAACAGACAATGAATAAATGAAGTATTTATTCATTGTCAGTATTCTACAAGTGTTCTCCCAAAATGATGGGCATTGTGTTGAATGCTCTTTTTAGTTATGTTGAATTAAACGTAGTTCCTTTTTTATTTTGAATAGTTGTTTCTTGATTGGCTCATTGTTTAATTGCATCTACTGTCATTAGTATACAATTACGATTATTTATTGCTCGTTCCGTTTTTTAAAGTACGAGTGTCTGTGTGCTCAGGTTTATTTCATTTTAAGAAACCACTAACATTTTTCTTTTTATTATTTCTGCACTTTTATTGCTCTCTCTTATGATTATCTGTCTGTTCCAGGTTTACTTTTCTCTTACCTTCCACTCTGGAGTCGAAGGAGTGCAAATGAGTCTCTTCCTTTCTAACATTTTACTGGCAGTTATACAACTCAGCCCACATGTTTCCTATCACATTTTTTTGCATTTCACATGAGTCAGACCCTTTTGCTTCTGCACCACTGTTTGGATGCCCTTCAGGCAAATTATGGAAATCATAAAACTACTCTGCATTTGCCCTGCTCTCTACAGAGGTCTGGAAAAAATAGATTTCGGTGCCTGCAGCAGATTTACACAAATGTGTAACTATATTGGCCGTTAATGTGGCATTGGCGAGCTCACATCCCTCCGCGATGGAGCGGATACACGACCATTATGAGAGCCAGCTTCTTGGCACTCTGGCTGAACTTCTTTGTCTCCCGGGCCACCTCTACAATGGATGCCAGTCGTGACACTGTGCTGCCCACCCAGCCTGGCAAATATATGTGCGGGGGCTGAAACTGAAAGAGTGTCTGAGTCTTGTCGGTGTCTTTTATGACCTCTCTGGAGTAAAAGAATTGATAGGTGTGCTTCAGCTCCGGCTGCTGCAGGGAAGGACTGTCTTTAATATCCCGTTCACGTGAGAGCACGGCTTGCTGCGTGCCCTGGCGTGTAAATAGCGTTACGATGCTATCTCCCTCGTGTTAGGAGGAACAGATACGAGCAGAGCTTTAGGGGTTCTCTACAGGAACACATTTATAGTGCCAGATTGCATCGATAGTGCACTCACGTATTAGAGCTCTCATTCCGGAACAATGCGTCTGACTGCTGAGGTGAGAGACGGAGGATGTGAGGTAGAGATTGATTGCTTTCGATAAGTCAAGCTTTGCCTCCTCTTTGCGGCTTTGTTTAGAGCCGATGACTGCAAGCACACTGTGTTCTTATACTGATGTGCTCTGTTGTGTGCTCTCCTCCAGGTAAGCCCAGAGTTGACAGCCAGGCTCCTTTGCCCTCCCGGGTCATCATTAGTGACAAGCCTGCGATCGTGACAACTTCATACCCTTCAGCCCCATATTCTGCCACAAAAATTACTCCTGGCATCCGTAAACCCAACACTGTTCTGCTGGAAGTGCACTGTGAGCAGGAGCGACCGGCCCCAAACCTCCAAATACAGGTAAATTATGTATGTAAAGACAACATTGTGCCCTAATTGCAGATGAACGCAAGAGTTTGGTATTTAAAAACACAATTGTCATACAACATCCACATATTCTTCTAGTTTATATCATAAAAAGCTGAAAGTAACCCTTTGCCACAAAATAAGTTGGCGCAATAATGGTGTTTTAAAAAAAAAAAAATATTAATTATGCTTATGTTTTAGAGGTACACCTGGTAGCATTTTGGCTCCAGTGGTTACAAGGTCACCTACAACAACAAGCAAATATAGGGTCTGTTGGAAAAACCTAGTGAGATGCCTTGCTGTCTACTGCCTATCTAGGCAGCTGCCTAAGTAAAGAGGATTCTAATAAGACATCGACTTATAAGACAGGTTATTTAGAGAGTGATTACCATCATTACGTCACCACAGTTTTGCTTACTAAGCTGACACAGTTAGCCTCATGCCATTCAAACCAATGGGTTGAGGCGGCACAACCTGCTAGCATGCCAGCTAACATCTCCCTCTGTGTACCGAAAACGGTTAAACTGTCACTGACAAGTCCAAATTTGCAAATAAATTACACTTGTACACCTTTATACAAATTATAAATCAATGAGAATTTATTTACATTTAAAAAGAACTCCATTCGTTGCTCCGCATCGTCAACCATATTTGTCGTTTTTTGTGAGAAAAGTGCCGCACTGAATGCTGGGATTGCCTTCACCAGTAAGGAAGCGTTGGATGCTCCCTTTTTATTCAGTCAGATTATCACTTCGAAATAAGGCCCCTCATAAGGCAGAATTTTAAGGTATCTAAGAATTCGAATTGAGACTTCTTCTCAAATGCTGTCTATGTAGAGAGCTCACTTGGTTTTCGAACAGACCCATTGTTTTCCTCTTGCATCTGTAGTTTCTTGAGATGCTAGCTATTTAACCTGAAAACCTTCACTCCATGACAAATTTCATTATCTGTCATGGTGACGTTTTATTATCATGCGGTTTATTAACATGGCATTATCAACACAGTTGCTTACAGCAATATCAGTGATAAAGCAACATTTATCTATTCTTAAATAATATTACTGTCATCTTTAGTTTTCATCATCTAACTCAGAGCTACATAGTTAGTGGGTAGAGCCTTGGGTTGCCAAGTAGTAGGTTCGAATCCCGGCCCTTTAACCTTGGTCCAGGCATTCTGTTCTTTCCCCAGCTATATGTATGACAAATAAAGGCATTCTATCTAGCCTAGGTTATCATTATCCTTAATATTGGCTATATTAACAACATGTGGTGTGCAAATATAGTTTATGACCTGTTGGTGCTAGGACAGACCAAACTTTAGTGGAGGCATTTTTGTTTTCTCACCTTGTAGCTTATATATGTGAAGGCCATAACTGAGGTAAGTCAAACTGTTCAGTGACAAGTGAAATGAGGCATAATGAGACTGGCAGGATGAATATAAACAAGCCAGTCCAGCTCTGTGTTTTCAGATGCTGTTTTTCAAGCTTATTATGCGCTTGTTTTGTTCATGCCGCTTCACCAATTTTGTTTGGTGAAAAGTAAGGTAAATGAAATTCTGAACAGTGCACCTTTATAGAAAACAAACGGGACCTCATACTGTGCTTGTTTTACACCTCATTACTGTTTTATTTCACTCACAGGAGTGACAGGAGAGGTAAACTCTAATGAATTTTGATTTCCATGCACATGCATTTACTCAAAACATTCTGAAATATTGAAATATTTCTTTACTAGTGGATACAGAAATTCTCCAAGGTTATCTAATGATTTACCTGGGAGAGCTTCAAATATCACCAGTAATACTAGTACCACAGTTTGGGAATCACTACCCTAATGCATGCTGGGTGTTGTAGTGACAGTACATAATTGCACATAATTTATGTATTCATTAATTTAGTCATAGGATTGCAGATCATGTTTTCACTTAGTCAGACAATAACAAACTCATTGACTATCTATTGCATTGCAGCTAAGGAGACATTCTGACTCCACCCACTGATGGCCACTTTTGGTGATGAGCCTTCAAAATACCAAGCAGATTAAGTTGTAGAGGGCAGAGCGAATGCCAAAGTTGTATTTCAATCCTGAGATATAGTAAAACTTGGGCATGTACAAGTAGCATGCAGTTTTTCAGATCTGTGTTTATGATACTAAAGATGAATTCAATTCTGGCCAATAAGAGTAGTCTGTGCTACAAAAAGTACATTCCAGTAGGTGTGCTGCTCTAATTATATATAAGTTTTGTAAAATATAAGTCAAATAATAAATATATATAGAGGTATAAATACTTTCATAAAGGCATAGTCTGTACTTCCCATGGTTTCAGGCTTTAGTAAGCTAATTGTCTTGATTGCCTGAGCTGGTCCTGTGACTGCCTTGCCACACCAGGAGGGGCAAAATAAACATGGCACTGTATCTAGTCTGTTAGTATTTTATTTTTTTATTTATTTTTGCTTGTCACTTTTGTTAAAGAGCAGCCAGCTGTACCTGTTTCTGACTGCTTTTCCGGATAGCTTACTTTATTATTGTGTGTGTATATATAGTTTTTTATTTAATGTTTGTGCTGTTTATTAATCTGTTATTTATGTTAACATGCTGCTTTATGTTCTGTGGTTGCACTGTGTCTCTGAGTATTTTGAAAAGCGCTTATAAATAAATTATTATTATTGTTTTATTAGTGGTATTAGGGGTCGACACAGTGGATCTGGTTCGCGTACCAGATTTGGCACAGTTTTTATGCCAGATGTCCTTCCTGATCCAACCCTCCTATGTCAGTATATTGTATATTGTCAGTATATATTACAAAAATAGTGTATCATGGGAAAACATTGCTAAGTGCCGCATTAACTTAACGAACAAAAGCAGATGACCCAAATCATAACTCGATAATTACAATTCACTAATAATATGTAGTTTAAAATTGTTTAATAGCTTTGAAATAATATGTAAATTATACGGGGGGAAAAGTTTTCAGTCTTTTTCAGCAGCACCAGCAAGCAATCCATGCTTGACTGAAAATACTATGTTGTTTATTTAGGTTTTACTGACAGCTATTTTTCTTTTTTGGCTGCTATCATATACACCGATCAGCCATAACATTAAAACCACCTCCTTGTTTCTGCACTCACTGTCCATTTTATCAGCTATACTCACCATATAGAAGCACTTTGTAGTCCTACAATTACTGACTGTAGTCCATCTATTTCTCTACATACTTTTTAACCTGCTTTCACTCTGTTCTTCAATGGTCAGGACCCCCACAGGACCACCACAGAGTAAGTATCATGTAGGTGGTGGATCATTTTCAGCACTGCAGTTACACTGACATGGTGGTGGTGTGTTAGTGTGTGTTGCGCTGGTATGAGTGGATGAGACACAGCAGCACTGCTGGAGTTTTTAAATACTGTGTCCACTCACTGTCCACTCTATTAGACACTCCTACCTAATTGGTTCACCTTGTAGATGTAAAGTCAGAGATGATCGCTCAACTATTGCTGCTGTTTGAGTTGGTCATCTTCTAGACCTTCATCAGTGGTCACAAGACGCTTCCCACAGGACACTGTTGGCTGGATATTTTTGGTTGGTGGACTATTCTCAGTCCAGCAGTGATAGTGAGGTGTTTAAAAAAAAAACATCAGCATTGCTGTGTCTTATCCACTCATACCAGCACAACACACACTAACACACCACCACCATGTCAGTGTCACTGCAGTGTTGAGAATCATCCACCTCCCAAATAATACCTACTCTGTAGTGGTCCTGTGGGGGTCCTGACCATTGAAGAACAGGGTGAAAGCAGGTTAAAAACTATGTGGAGAAACAGATGGACTACAGTCAGTAATTGTAGAACTACAAAGTGCTTCTATATGGTGAGTATAGCTGATAAAATGGACAGTGAGTGTAGAAACAAGGAGGTGGTCATAATGTTATCCCTGATCGGTGTATATTAGTGGTTGCCACAGCACATCATTTTAGTCTGCATAGTTGAATTGGCACTGTTCTCATGCCTGACGCAACCTTCAGTATTTTATCCCCCCCCCCATCAAATCCCCACCCCGGCAAGCACCTCTGAGATTCACCCCAGATCTCAAAGGTAGTGGGTTAATATGATTTACCGCTGTGCCAGACGAGCTTTACATAAGAAATGAATGTTGGACATTTGTACTATTTTAGCTTAATACATTAAGCTATGTGTGTAATATTAAATTTGACACTGAGCCTTTCATCACACTTCTGTCTTAATTCTGTCAAAGGACTGTGTTTGTTTCTGTGCGTATATCTTAAAGATTCTCTCTGTAAACAGGTTCAGCCCAGCGTGAACATTGACAGTATAACAGCCCCGGGCTCGTCTCCTCCTCCATCTCCATCCACATCTCCCGTCCTTCCTCCTGCATCCTTTCAGGTAATCAGCTTCCACCAGACATAAACACACTTCTCATGTGTTTTCCATGTGTGCCAGCTGCCAAACAGTCCTGCACCACACATGACTCTCATCACACTCAGCTATGTGATGACGTCATGTACTCCACATTCAGGTTCATCCACCTGCAGTCATTATGCTGCACCGCTGTGTGCCAGGATTTTAACACGAGCTATTTTTGTTCACCTTTCCTCTCCTGTAAAAAGAGTAGAAGGATGGTTCTCTTTCAGATCTACTGTGCCCCCTGATATTCACCCAAATTCTAGTTCCAGCCACAAATCAACTGAAACTCTAATGCTTTCTTTTTGCTTGATGTGCTCAATACATAGGGTTAAATATAGCATTCATTTAGCTTTTGTTTACTGTGTATTGAAGATCATTTCATATAAACAATTGCTGTGCAGCTTTAATTTTCCCAGGTTTGATCCTGGTTCCTATCTGTGTGTGTGTGTGTGTGTTTGTGTGTGTGTGTGTGTGTGTGTTTGTGTGTGTGTGTTTGTGTGTGTGTGTGTGTGTGTTTGTGTGTGTGTGTTTGTGTGTGTGTGTTTGTGTGTGTGTGTGTTTGTGTGTGTGTGTGTGTTTGTGTGTGTGTGTGTGTGTGTGTGTTTGTGTGTGTGTGTGTGTGTGTGTGTATATGTGTGTGTGTGTGTGTGTGTGTGCACAAGCTTACATTCAGCGTCTACTGTATCAGGTTTATAAACTTACATACACTCACTGTCCATTTTATCAGCTCCACTTACCATATAGAAGCACTTTGTAGTTCTACAATTACTGACTGTAGTCCATCTGTTTCTCTACATGCTTTGTAATCCCCCTTTCATGCTGTTCTTCAATGGTCAGGACTCTCCCAGGACCACTACAGAGCAGGTATTATTTGGGTGGTGGATCATTTTCAGCACTGCAGTGACACTGACATGGTGGTGGTGTGTTAGTGTGTGTTGTGCTGGTATGAGTAGAGTAGAGCTTTTAAACACCTCACTGTCACTGCTGGACTGAGAATAGTCCACCAACCTAAAATATCCAGTGCCTCGTGGGCAGCGTCCTGTGACCATTGATGAAGGTCTAGAAGATGACCGACTCAAACAGCAGCAATATATGAGCGATCGTCTCTGACTTTACATCTACAAGGTGAACCAACTAGGTAGGAGTGTTTAATACAGTGGACAGTGAGTGGACACGGTATTTTAAAACTCCAGCAGCACTGATGTGTCTGATCCACTTGTACCAGCACAACACACACTAACACACCACCACCATGTCAGTGTCACTGCAATGCTAAGAATGATCCACCACCCAAATAATACCTGCTCTGAGGTGGTCCTGTGGGGGTCCTGACCATTGAAGAACAGGGTGATGGCAACTAAAAAAGCATGCAGAGAAACAGATGGACTACAGTCAGTAATTGTAGAACTACAAAGTGCTTCTATATGGTAAGTGGAGCTGATAAAATGGACAGTGAGTGTAAAAACAAGGAGGTGATTTTAATGTTATGGCTGAAGGATGGATATATATACGTATATATACAGTATATATACACATGAATACATATATACATACATACATATATACACACACTGTGTGTGAGAGAGCGAGCGAGCAAAAAGTGTATTAGGGCAGAATGGCTTTAGTGCTCTCCCAATTACGCTTCAGGCTTCAGTAATCTCAACCCCTGTCGTGCACATCCGGTTGCTAGGCAACTCATGCGGAATGGCAGGGGTGTTGGTTCGACGAGCTGAAGCACGAGTGCCAAGAGGACGAAGCAGCAGTGTAGCTGGCTAGCAAATCAGCTCTGTTCTGGAAGCACTAATATCCCTAGATCATCTATACACCACTGCTCATGCACTGTAAGAGCTTTGGAAATGAGTTCTGGGTACTGAACCGTTTCAGAGCTCTCAGCTTGTGTTGAGCCACTTATAAGGCCCTTTAACACATTTTAATATGTATCAACAGTCGGTTAGCTACAAACTCTCACACGCCAATTCTGGGATGTATGAGCTTATCTTTAATAGTAATGTGTGTAAAGTAATTTACTCCTTTATTTCTAAATGTCTTAAAATTTCTCCTATCTATCTTTAGATTTATTCTTTTTAGCTGACGCTCTTTTCCAAAGTGACTTACGGCTCTGACTGAATTCAATGCAAGCAATTACGGGTTAAGGGTCTCTCTCAGGGCATTTTGGTGCTAATGGGGCTTGAACCAGTGACCTTCTGATCATTAGCCCAGTACATTAACCGCTGAGCTACCGCTGCCGAGCTCCTACTGCTGTCCCTTCACGGTGCTGATGTTTTAAATCGCTGCCTTAAACAGTACTGTTTCATAATCAACAAGTATTGACATGTTTACACATTTGAACCAGTAATTACCCAATAATTGTAATAAATTGCTATTAAATGTCCATGTAAAACTGGATTGTAGGAGGTGGGTACAGAGTTCACAGTCATCTAAAGTTAGCTTAATGACTTTTTTCTGGTGAAATAGTAAATAGGGATGTGCTAAATAATTACATTAGACGTTTCATTATCCGTGAGATGGATTTTTGGTTAACAAGAACAGTAAAAGATCTGAAGTGTATTGTTATATTGAAATACTGTTTTTTTTTTAATTAATTGCATTTAACTTGGCTGCTCCATATGACACAGACACTCGCCAAGCACTTTATTAGGTACACTTGTGTGGTACGTACATTCATTCATTATTTTAGCCTCAATATCTTTTATGCAGATGAACTTTGTTAGTGTAGTATTGCTCTGTCACTCCCTTGTACCCCATTTATTAATGAAAATGGCCCCCATAGGACCTCCACTAAGCAGATCATTTTGGCTGGTGGGCCATTCTCTGCACTGTAATGACACTAACATGGTAATGACATGTAACTGTGTGTCGTTCATGATTTGACATGGTAAAGTATCAGGTGTTGTTGGGATTTCTAAATTCCATTCAAACTTACTTGATTCTTTATTCGGAACACATGGTATGAAAGTTAATCGCTGTACCACCACTGCCTTGGGAATACTTTTTGAGAAATAAAACGTTATGTTTCATGCCATCAGTGGAAGCTCAGTGGTAGAGTTGGACTAGTAATCAGCAGGTTGCCGTTTCAATTCCCACCTTTGCCACTGTTACCACTGTTGACCCCCTGAGCAATGTCCTTAACACTTAGTTGGGTTACCCTGCAATCCATTTTCTTGAACCAGGGACTTTCTGATTCCCACCATTGCCATTGTTACCACTGTTGGCCCCCTGAACAATGTCATTAACCCTCAGTTGCTTGAACTGTATTTATCAGAGTTTCATCAGATTTGTATCCTTGGACTGTTGTCTACATAAACTAAAGTAGTGGGATGTTTACTGTGTTAGCACTTCCGTAAGTCGCTCTGGATAAAAGCGTCTGCTAAATGCTGAAAATGTAAATGTAAATAGATTTACAGAAATACTGAGGCATTTTGAGGAGGAATGTTATGGTAGTGGTAGCTCAGTGGTTAAGGTACTGGACTAGTAATCAGAAGGCTGTATTCAGTCATGATTATAAGTCGCTTTGAATAAAAGCGTCTGCTAAATGGCACAAATGTAAATGTAAATGCACCTTATTCAAGTGCACATTTGTCCAAAACTGTCTGCTGCTGCATTTGTGCATAAAGAACTGTTTATTAACATATTATAACATTCTTACAAACATGACTGCTGTTTTTTCATCATATTGTTGTCACTGATTTATTGACATTAAAACTGCTTTAATTCTGATAGATTTTTTATTAAACAATAAATCATTATATTTGCCAAAATAGAACAACCTTTAAGCAACTTACTCATGATGTACTTTTTCTTTTTTCTGTCTGTTTTCTTGTGGATAACCTAGAAAAAATCAGTAAAAAAATAAGACCTGCATTAAAATAAGGAAGAAATTAGCATATGCGTGGGTGTGTTTGATTCAGATGCATCGCTTGCAAGCTTGGCTAGTAAAGATAATGGAGCTTGTAACAGTCTGATCCACAGCCCAGCCTTGAGAAAGTGTTTCGGCTTACTGAAAGTACGCTCACAGAAAGGCTGCCCTAATTTCTCTCCAGTTTCTCTCTTTCTGTCTCTTTGCATCAAGCTTCCAAGCTGCTTCTCATGTTCCATCAGCCTGGCAGCCATCAACTTCACAAATACACACCCACTCACACATCTTCCATTTACACACAGAAAGAAGCTTTGATTTGTGTACATGCTTTCAGGCCAATGGCTTCTTTGCTTTCTCTTCTCTCTGGCTTCTGCTCTGTCTAACAGAGGGAATTAAATATGACCACACCTCACTCTCACTAAGCATGCTGCGATGACACCCGAAAAATAGACGAGCTCATCTGCCTGGCTCGTCTGTGAGCACATTTCTTGGTCTCCCAGTGTCTAGTGCAACTGACCTGGAATTTATTCTGAAGGCTTTTTCACAGCAGTGTGTGTTTGTATCAGATACAGATTTGATACATAAATCAGTGTAATGGCGTGTGTGTACAGTGTTTATGGCGTGTGTACATTTGCATGTGTGTGTGTTGTGCAGGGTGGAGGAGTTCATATGTTACCGTTTTTTCAATAACACTGAATGAAGTGCTTATTGACCTGCTCGTCTCCCTCAGCTTATTTCAATGCTGAACGTGTGTTGGGTGTTTGTGTTTGTGTGAGTGGAATAGTAATGAAGAGTGTAACTCCTGGGTTCCCTGCAGGAGGATGCTGCTCTGCAGTGGATCTGTTTCTGCAGCACAGCTTCACTGTCGACACATGCATTTATGCAGTAGTCTTCTATATTGTATCTATATGTAGGAGAAAATAGGCTCGCTACTGATTGCAACTGCACATACTGAACACAAAATTAATGTTTCATTAATGAAAATAACAGAGCATCCGTCCATCCATAAAAGTATATACATCCATCGCATATCATCCATCTAATCCATCCATCTAATCCATCCATCTAATCCATCCATCCTTCCATCTAATCCATCCATCCATCCATCCTACCATCCTTCCATCCATCCATCCATCCTACCATCCATCCATCCATCCATCCATCCAATCCATCCATCCAGGTTGTTTTTCCATTCATTCCTATAGTTTTTTATTCATCCATCCATCCATCCATCCATCCATCTCTATCGATCTCTGTATCCATCTCTATCCATCCATCCATCTCTATCTATCCGTCTATTCATCTCTATCTATCCATCCAATCCATCCAATCCATCCAATCCATCCAATCCATCCATCCATCCATCCATCCATCCAATCCATCCATCCATCCATCCATCCATCCATCCAATCCATCCATCCATCCAATCCATCCATCCATCCATCCATCCATCTCTATCTATCCATCTATCCATTTCTATCTATCCATCTTTGTCTATCCATCTATCCATCCATCCATTTCTATCTATCCATCTTTGTCTATCCATCTATCCATCCATCTCTATCTATCCATCTATCCATTTCTATCTATCCATCTTTGTCTATCCATCTATCCATCCATACATACATATCAATCTATTTATCTCTGTCTATCCATCTCTATCTATCCATCTATCTATCCATCTATCTATCCATCCATTTACCTACGTTGTTTTTTCCATCCGTCTATCCATCCATCCATCCATCCATCCAATCCACCATCCATCCATCCTACCATCCATCCTACCATCCATCCATCCTTCCATCCATCCATCCATCCAATCCATCCATCCATCCATCCATCCAATCCATCCATCCATCCTTCCATCCATCCATCCATCCATCCTTCCATCCATTCATCTATCCATCTATCTATCCATCCACATACTTTTTTCCCATCCATCCATTTACCCACATTGTTTTTTCTATCCATCTATCTACTCATCTAGGTTGTTTTTCTCCTTTACTCTAATACTGAGTTAAACCATGTATTTGTTTAATCTAAAGTCATTCAGACATACAAAACAGACACAACAAATAATAAAAGAAAACATGACACTTGTGTTTTAGAGTTTGGTATGTTCCCCCATGGCTGCATGGATTTTTCTTGATATATCGTTGTTGCTCTCACAACTCTCCCTACTTTAAATAGCTGTTAGAGAATAAACAGATTAGTTTGTAATGCACTGCAATGAACTGCTCTCATATCCAGGGTGCTCTTCTGCATTGTGTCCAGTGCTCCTGGGATAGTATCTGAACACCCACTGCAGCTCTTATCAAGATAAAGCAGTTATTAATTAACAGAAAGTGCCGTCAACACTATTCTGACTCCTGGCGACTATATGGATAGTGCTGCTTTAGTACATCTTATGTTTGGGTCTTCAGGCTTTTTAATGGCTGGTTCATTATTCCTCTAATACCATATACACTTAGTGAAGTATTTTGTTACAGTATATAAATGTAGCATATTCAGATTACATTAAGAAGGCATTTTGAAATGTTAAAAAATATATCTTTGTATAAACTTTGTAATGTGATCTCATGCTAAACTAGCATGAGATTTTTTTCTGGAGCACTGTACAAAAACAACCGCATTGTGTGATTTTAGGCTCTCATTATTCACCACATCAGCCCGTTATAATGCTCAGTTCAATGAAGACAGACATAAGCTCCAAAAATGCAACCAAAGGAATAGTTTTTAAAAGCATCCAAAACTAAAACAGTGCGCAGTCATGTCTGTATGGCAAAGGATGCATTTCTTTATTAAATATCTGTATTTTATATACTGCATATTCATATAGTCATAGACATGGCCCATATATCTTGGACTAAAACATATGTGTTTGTATTTTATATTGTTTTTTTTCCATTTAATTTTTATCAAACGTTTTATCCTGGTCAGGGACATGTCGGGATCGGGTGAAAGACAGGATTATCTTGGTCATCACACCCCCTTTCTCCACCCTTTCAGACATAGCCAGTTTTGTAGCACTTCTGAGAATCACACCTGGATCTCAGCTGTGTTGGGTTAGTATAATTGAACAGTGCACCAATCAAACGCTTTTATGTATTATGTAATTAAAGTACTTACATATTATAATATGTATTCTGTTACATGGTGCTACACCCTGTGTTACCATGCGAGTATGTTTCCAATTTAGTTTTTTTAATTCTTTTTGTTCCCCCTCCTCTATCCTGATTTCTTTCTCTGTAAAATCCATGACAATTGTTCTGTTGGTTATCCAATAATACCTCTCATGATTTGTACTCTTCAGTCAAATTACATGCTTTATATACTGTTTTTTTTCATATAGTAAAGCATTTGAATAAACAGATTCTGCTCATTCCAGTGATATGATGGTGATGAAATGGGCAAACAGATTAAAAACCAGGATTCAGGGCCTACTTTAGAGGAGCCTTGATATAAAAAATGTATGCAACCTTGCCAGTCTTCCATGACCGTAGTTTCAAATCATTAAAACATGCAACACTCTCAAAATAGCATGTTGTGATGTCATTTGGGGCAATATTAATATTGTATCATCTTGTTTTGATCTATCTGCAGTGTGTGTTTCTCTCTGCCTCTCTATGTGATGCTCTGTCAGGGTTTGCTTGACTTTGGCTTCGTCTCATGCGCAGCACACACTGAGCGAACGTGAGTGGAGGAGCTCTTTCGGTTACCATAGAGATGAAGGCGAGCAGTCTGAGACAGCGGAGACAGCGTTTGTAATCCCTCGGGGAAAGACTTGTGATTCTCTCACATATAAAGCTGAAGAGCTGGACAGAGCATGACCTTTGCAATCAGGGAGAAATCGAGTCCTCTCCAAATGAGTGTGTGTGTATTCCCAGTGGATACACTCTCCCTTTTAATGTAATGTAACATGCTTAAAATGAATGAGTGAGGCTGAGGGAAGCGTAATCGTTGGTCAGAATTGTGGTTCTGACCAGATACAGTACAGGTTTGTGGAAGGAGCTTCAGGAGGAAGCTGCTACATCGTTTTTTCAAGCGACCCACATTATGTCCATAATTTATTACATGACCCAGGCAACACAAACAATTCAACTTACTCTCTCTGTTTTGCTCTGTACAATCTGGTCCCACTGTGGATTACAAGAGGTAACATAAAGCCTCCACAAGGGGTGATCGCCTACAAATTCATTTTGTGTTTTTGTGCTGTTAAAATTCGTTTATTTAGTTTTGGGGTTTTTTGGCTCACGAGTCGTCCCAGGGTTTGAAAAATGCTGTGCTACATGATAAGTGAATTTTTCTTACCATCATGCTATGATGATTTAAACTATAATCACATAGTTTAATCATACACTTAATAATACACACTAAATTGTTTTGGCTGGGGAAGATTTTACTTGTTACTGACTGTTTTGTTGACATTTTTCCTTTCTACCATATAGACTGGAGCAGATGCCCACACACTCAATGAAGTGGTTGAGGACAATGCCCTTCCTGGAACCAGTTTCTTGGAGGCGACAGACACTAACCAGGTAACCAGAAGTGCAAAGAGATTATTTAAATATATTACAATTAAAGTGCAGGATTGATAAATAACATTAAGGATAAATTTGTACAGAAGTAGTAAACAAAAATAGCTGATTGTGCAGTGTATAGGATTTATACCACCAACCAAAAATATCCAGCCAACAGCGTCCTGTGACCACTGATAAAGGTCTAGAAGATGACCAACTCAAACAGCAGCAATAGATGAGTGATCGTCTCTGACTTTACATCTACAAGATGGACCAACTAGGTAGGAGTGTTTAATAGAGTGGACAGTGAGTGGACACCGTATTTAAAAACTCCATCAGCATTGCTGTGTCTGATCCACTCATACCAGCACAACACACACTAACACACCATCACCATGTCATTGTCACTGCAGTGCTGAGAATGATCCACTACCTAAATAATACCTGCTCTGAGGTGGTCCTGTGGGGGTCCTGACCATTGAAGAACAGGGTGAAAGCAGGCTAAAAAGATATGTAGAGAAATAGATGGACTACAGTCAGTAATTGTAGAACTACAAAGTGCTTCTATATGGTAAGTGGAGCTGATAAAATGCAAATATTAATGTGCAAATTTGCAAATATAGTTGGTATATACAGATGAAATGGTACACTTGTAAAAAGTAGAGTATCATATCAACATATCACTGACTTTATATTCCAGACTTCATTACACTGCAGTGTTTATCCTTACCAATAAGAAAATATATACCTCCTGACCCTATACAACTAAAATATTGTAGATGTACGTCACTAGTTAACCAGTGAGTTTAGTTAGAAATGGAATGTGTGACATGTGACATGTTTAACACGAGACAATCAACACTATATTCTGTGATTGATAATTGATTATCCCTCATAGTGGCTGGGTGCAGCGAGGTCATAAAAATTTACTGCACTGTCAGGCTGTTCATCTGTAACATGTGGAAAACAGGCTAACACACCTGCTAAGGCATAGGCTGGGAGGCTGTTTACCACATTGCATGCTAGGAAAGTGGCTTGGGTGTAAACATTACCTCATCAGCTCACGTTTCACCAACTGGCTTTGGTGGTAATAAACTGGCATTATATAAAAATTCTACAACTAAATACTGCTAGATGTAATGGTTCACCTGTAAGATTTCTGTTCACAGAAAAACCTCTCCAGACCGTTATTTCTTCCCCACCAAACTCACAGTGTGCATTATTTATTTGGATAGGCAGCATTCTACTGGCGTACTTTAAACCCAGACTACCAGAATATAAAGTGATTTACAGAGGTGCAGGCAATGGCCAGTCAGGTGTAGCCAACTAGCTGTAATTGGAGAAAGGCAGGAAATTAAGAAACACTTCTTTTCAAATAGAATTTCTTTGGTGGACGTCTGTGAAGGCATTATGTTTAAAGTTACTGAGCTCCTTAGTACTCCTGAGTAGTTCCACTGCCAGTCCTTCTCTAGACGTTATTTTCTGCTCCAGTCAGTGTTTGCAACTTAATGAACCAAAGTTTAGTAACATAGCATTTGTTGTGTTTGACATGCGCTTATAAAGATAATGCATTAAGCATGAATGAGATTTTCAGATAAATAAAAGCCTTTCGATATTGACCGAACCAACAAAACCAAGCAGATTAAATAAAAAACTATTATTCTGTGGAGGTCGTCGAAATAGACGATTGGTATTGGCAGGGCGTGGTGCGTGTGCACGGCCCGTAACCCTCTTTTGTTCAGTGCCATCCTGACGCTGGCTGTTCAGGAATTCGTCTCACATCACAGTCCACTCAACCATACACCCAAAGCCATAAGCCCCCCGTATTTATGGCTCACAGACAATGCAAGCTGCTTTGGCATATCAGACTGTAGCCTGATTGCAGCTCGGTCAAGGGCAAGCTGTCAGTTCACACAGAAATAGCACAGCCGTCATTAGACTGAGAGGAGGGCAGATCTGTGTTGTTCTCACGTACTTTTGTATCAACTGGAGGGGAACGAATAGTGAAGATGATGAAAAAACACAGGGCTGAGGGTTTCATGCTGGAAATAACATGGGCTATTCCACATTGCCCCCTTTTGGTTCTTCAAGCAAACTTCATGCAAAGTCAACTCATCCTCTTTTTTTCTCTCCATGGTAGCAGAAGATTATTTATTAGTGCTGGATTTGTCTTAGACCAGTACGTGTGTTATACTAGCTGTAGTTTAATTGTTTCCACTAAAAACCAAACCTATTTAAAATAATGCATTGTTCATTTTATTTACAGTGCTGGAAAAGTCATTAGTCACATTAGAGTTGTTGATGTGGTTTGATGCTTTTGGCAACAATGATATTAATATTAAATGTTTATTAAAAGTGGCGTCACACACAAAATTAAACTCCCTCTGTAATTGTTTTCATGGCAATTAAGGTCCTAATTATTGCTTCAGCAATGTAAACATACCAGACTAAACAGACCATAAAAGAATTTAAGTGCTACACACAAAATTGCCTTTAATTAAGCTAAAAATCCAATTACGACTGGCACTATTTTTGGCCACTTAATCTTTAGCTCCCCCAGCCGCCAAATAAAAGGTGCACGCTTTTCAGTCCAAACCCCATCAAACAAGCCCTGTCTCTAAGAGCAACCAGGGCCAGATTCCCACTCCTAAAATGTCATTGCTCTAAGCTTTCCGTGTCTCCACTTTGGCAGGCTGGACTGCTATGGAGCCCAAAACTTCAAACCAACACAGCTACTGGCGCAAACAGCCAATTTTCTCTCTCTTTTTACCCTGCGTGTTATTTTCTTTCTCTCCCCATTGTTTACACTCACGTTTCATCTTTCTCTGGAGCCTGACTACTGGGAATGTGGTGATTGGTCCAGTCTTACCTAGAGATTTTTCAGTCGAAACCTCTCACTTCTGCTCATGTAATCAGGGCTAATCTGAAGGTGCACACTGTCTTAACAGTATTTTTTATTAAATGCATACTTTATTCTTTATTTGTCTTGTATTAAAACAGGAGCCTGAATTAGAAGAAGAATTTCCTGCTGCTCTTATAGAGCTGAATGGGGTGCCGTCACCTCCAGCCACTCTTTATCATGGCCCTGCATTTCCAACACAGCCAAAACACCCTGAACCCCTGACCCAGCCTGTCCTTAATACCATCCAGCAGAGAGAGACCCTGGAGAACAGGCTCGTTGACTGGTGAGAACGCACTTCAGTCATAATTCAATCTATTTGTTTAGCTTCAGTATCAATTAATCTTGTTCCAATCCCTGAATCAGCCCCTGTGCTTCACTGTCAGTAGAATGCCAAGTGCTCAGGATTTTTTTTATCCATTTAGGATTGTGATTGGAAAGTGAGCTTTTAACAGGAGTCTTACTACATACAGAAAAACCATGTTATACCCTGCGTGTACCTCCACTCTTTATTCCAGCACCTTCAACAGACAGTAGGGGCCGCTCTTGCAGTGGCAATGAGATAAAATCCTATTCAACTTTTTCTCTCAAACAAATCCAATAGTAGGGTGACCATATTTTGGCAGGATGGGAGCATGGGCCAGATGGACACCTGCACTGGGTTAAAAATTTGGTTTGCAGGGCGTGGGTGGGGTGGGTTGGCAAAGTAATATCATGTAATTGGTGGCACCATGGCAATGTGTAAAAAGTAGGGTTTAAATATTTGACAAATGCATAAATAACCAAAAGGAGATCGGGCCTTTACAATTGCGGCCCCAAGATTGTGGAACAGTTTGCCGCTAGATATTAGTGCTATATAAATAAAATGAACTTGAACTTGAAAATGAACTTGAGCCATGCAACTATGTTATTAAACTTAAATATATAAACAGCTACCTTTTAACAAGACAACTAACAAATGCATTTATGGTCAGATAATCTATAATCTTATTTCTTTCAATTCAGCGTTTGGCCCTAAACAACATCATCATTATTATTCATCAAATTCATCAGTAGAGCTATTTCGACAGAATGTGGCACTATCATGGCTATCACATCAGCTTTGCAGGTCATGTGTTCTGCTTCCCAAAGATCCAGGTCGAGATAAAAACACAGATTTTTTTTCCCTTTTTCTCCCACTTTAGCGCATCCAATTTCTGCCCGTCAATCATCCTCTCACTAATGCTGGTCCCTGCTCCTGATTGGGGAGGACGAGGCTGTTCCACGCCCCCTCCGACACGTTCACAGCAATCGATCATCTTATCATCAGGTCGTAATCGCACTAGTCTGAGAGAGAGTCCCCATACGGCTTAATCCCGCCCCTATGTGAACAACAGGCCAATTGTTGTTCATGTGGCTGCTCAGCCTCAGCTGGCAGGCAGAGCCAAGATTCGATACGATGTATTCGAGATCTCAGCTCTGGTGAACAGCGTGTGTTTTTACCGCTGCGCCACCTGAGCGGTGCTAAACGCAGATTTTTTATTGTAATTCATCTGTGAATTTTCATTTGCACTTGGGCAGAAGGCGGGACCTAAAGAGAAAGGTGAACTAAGTGCAAAAACCCGTAAAGAACAGCACACACAGACTACCAAATCCTGGAAATTTTTTGTGATTTAGAAATGCCAGCTGGACGCATTTTTTACGTCCAAAAAAGAGGACATGTCCGGGAAAAAGAGGATGTATGGTCACCCTATCCAATAGTTTCTGTTGTGGATCAGGTGTTTTCTTTTTTTATTTTGGAACTCATTGCTTACAATTGCACCCCTTATTATTACTTACTGTTCTGATTTTATAACAGACTAAGTGTTATCACATTTCTTGGGTGAATGTGTTTTGCTTTTATGCAGGGTGGAGCAGCAGCTCATGGCACGAGTGATCAACGGGATGTTGCCTCAGCCACTCCAGACTGATCCAGCAAACGAATCAGAACCAGAGAACAGTGTGACCTCAGATATAGGTAAACCTTGTCAATCAGATAATATGATATAATAATAACAATGCAGGTGAAAAAAGCACTCAGGATGAATTAAATAACCACTGTGCTATCAGACAGCCGGACGTCTACACAGACATGATTGGCTATGCCTTGTGATAAATTGTTATTCCTTTCTGGGGTATTCCTGCTTTACAGTCAAAGTTGTAGCCCAATGTAGCCTAAGCCTCCTGTGCAGCAACAGTTCGGTCAGTTCAGTCATTTCTAGATTTACAGATCAATCACCTCTTTTAATTGATTCTCTGTAATGCAGCAAAGTGTACTCAGAATAATAAGTGATTTAAAGCAACCAGCACAAGCGATCAGAAAAGTGGCATGTCACATAACACGGCTTATTCCTCTTTGCACTCGTAATTTCATTTCATCGTCATACGAAACCAGGCAGTGCGTTTGTCACAGCTGCTGTAGTGACGCGGTGCTTCCTCATTGCAGTAAGATTGCTCTTCCTCATCCCATCCACTCCTCCTCTCCTTCATTTTACTTAGCTCACTTTAATTCAGCCCACGCGCTCTTTCCTTGCCTCATTAATCCCCACTTTGGTTTAATAGAAAGATCAATGATGTATCAAATTTGCAGAGGAGGCTACAAGTCTGTGAATAGCAAACCATAGTCAGCACATTTACAGACTGAGTGAAGTCTGCTCTGATAAAAAGACCACTCTACAGACCCAGCATTGGGCTGGGGTGTATTCCTGTGTTTCAAGGTGGCACCAGACTCACCGTAACCCAGACCAGGATAATGGTTAGTAAAAATGATGATGATAAATTAAGAAATGATGACAGGACACAAATGTCTTTCCAGTGTTCATAAAAATAGTATAACTAGTAATCCTGCAATACGACATTACAAACAGGAATGTGTGTGTGTGTGATCAGGATGTCTGTTGTGTGTTGAACAGTGGAGGCGGCAGGAGGTGGAGGCCTGCAGCTGTTTGTGGACGCTGGGACGCCAGTGGACTCTGAGCTCATCAGGCAGTGTGTGAATGAGGTGCTGGCTGACATCATCGCTGTAACGCTGGGTCAGAGAGAGGCGCCAAGAGAGAATTCTGCTCCAGTCCCAAAACAGATTACACATACTCAGGAGGTTAATGAGCCCACACATGACGTAGAGTGCACAAACACACCCCGTTTCAATTTATTAGACCATTTCTTTCTGTTCTCATTAGTGCTAATAGACCAAAGTTGATGAGATGATGAGGTGTTAATGGCAATTTATAATGCACAGACACCTGTGTGATTTTATGCTTTGTTAACATCGTGGCAGGAGAGTCCAGTGCCGACGCCAGTGCCCACTCCCGAGCCCAGTGAGAAAGGGAGTCCTCTAGCACAGAGAGAGGCGCCGTCTCCGGTCAGCACTCCTGATATCTCAGAGCATCCGTCTCCCGCTCAGTCACCCAGAGACGCTCAGCCTGCACAACCTCAGCTGCCAACTCTTCCAGGTCTTACATTATTTTCTCAAAGCACATGCTATATAAAATAGAATAGAATTTGTCATATACATGTACAGTACAGTGAAATTCTTTTTCTGCATAACCCAGCTTGTCTGAAAGCTGGGGTCAGAGTGCAGGGTCAGCCATTGTACGGTGCCACTGGAGCTGAGAGGGTTAAGGGCCTTGCTCAAGGATCCAACAGTGGCTGCATGGCAGAGCTGGGATTCTAACTCTTCAAACCTTTCAGTCGATAGGCTACCACTGTCCCTAAATACACCGATCAGCCAAAACATTAGGGTCACCCACCAAATATGCAACCAAGACATGGACTCCTCAAGCCTGAGTGAGGGAGTCAACAAGACTGAAGAGGTATCAGATCTGAGGTATCCTGGTACCAGGACATTACCTGCACGTTCGTCTGTTTCTGTATGTTGCCAGGAGGATTGTCATAAAGTGCAACCTGGTGCTTAGTCTCTTTTACATGGAAACAATGCACACACACCCAGCTGCCCACATGTTTTGTAGAAAACTGGATTTGTCACGACCAGTCAACCTTCTTTTTTCTGCTCTGATGTCCACTTCCTATGCCTACATGCCCATTGTAGGTGCTGTCAATGGTGGACAACAATTATCATGGGCACTTTAACTGGCCTGTGACTATGTACCTCCTTACACAGAAGGGTTGGTGGCCCAGCTGCCACCAAGTTGCCACTGTCGGACTGCTGATCAAGACCCTTAACCCTCAATTGCTCGAATTGTATTTAGTGATAACTGTAAGTCTCTTTGAATAAAAGTTCCTGCTAAATACTGCCAAAGTAAATGTGTTGTACACACATCCCCCTCATCACCTGTATTAAAGCTATGAGCCACAGTAGCCCTTCTGTTCTCTGCCATCAATGAGTCCTGGATACCCAACAACCTATTGCTGGTTTGTGGCTTGTCCCTCCTCGGACCACTGTCAGTGGGTACTCACCATGACTGACTGTGAGCACCCCTTTTGCCAATACTTTAACCCTTTTGTCTGGCCTTTATGATTTGGCTGTTATCCATGTCTTGATGTCTGCCTATATCTACTGCATTTAGCTTGTGTACTATGAGTAACTGCTATCAGCCTAACATTTAACATGTAACTGACCATGACAAAACATTTTTGAGTGGTGGTCCTAATGTTTTGGCTCATCAGTGTACATGGTGCGCAGTTAGCTTTCTATCATAAAGCAATTTTTCTTCAAATTAGCTAAATATTGTTTCCCTTTAGCCTGTTTGCCTAAATAGTCTTGTACTGTAGGGCTGCTTTCACATATTAAGTGTTTTGTGCTATGTTCACAATGAGACTGGGTGTATAGTACAGCTTACTGCGGTGTTTACACCTTTTATATAATATACAGCAAAACCGCTGCCGCTGTGTGTGCCATTGACCAGCAAGCTTAAAAACAATACACAATATTGACAGATAATACTGACGGTTTATTCAGATGCACTTTAGTATGACATGTATTTTACTTTAAAACAGGAAAGCTCTGCAAACATGAAGTGGATGCTTCAATCTAAGGGTGCATTAAATCTTATTAAAGAGCTAATAAGATTGCCACACCAGGCAATTCCAGGATTAGTAAACATGGGATTGCAATCTGTAACTCAAACCCAGTCTTCCCATTTCACAGCTCACTAGTCACCGTGCTGTAGTTTTCTCACAGTGCCTTGATTGTAATTTAAGGTGGAATAAAACAGTTCAGCGTTTTATGAGATGGTGAGAATCAGTTTCTCTCTGCCGTGTCTGTGCTTCACTTATTATTACGTAATATAAACAATCTGTCTTATTGGCGGTGCTTATGAAAGTTGCAAAGTGGATCAAAGTTCAATCGGATGGAATGGTGAAAGCAGTAAATCTGCACAGTGTGCAACACTTAAGGTAGCACAGTGGAAAGGGAAAGTGGCACCTCCTCACCCCATAGGCACAGTAACATTGGCACAGTTAATACAAAAGTGGTTCAAAACTACATAGTTTTTATTAATCTTACAAAACAATAGACTTCAATCATTTGCTTGGTTGCCTAGCACCCAGTGTTTTCACTTGGTCCTGGATCCACCATGACTCTGGCAGTGGCACTGTCATCTCACAGCAAGAAGGTCCTGGGTTTGATTCCCAGCTGGAGCAGTCCGGGTCCTTTCTGTGTGGAGTTTGCATGTTCTTCCCATGTCTGCGTGGGTTTCCTCTGGGAGATTGCAAGTGAGGTGAATTGAAGATACAAAATTGTCCATGACTGTGTCTGACATTAAACTTGAACTGATGAATCTTGTGTAACCAGTAACTATCTGTCCTGTCGTGAATATAACCAAAGTGCTGTAACATGATAACATGATGTTAAAATCATAATAAATAACCAACCAATAAATAAAAATCCACCATGACCCTGACCTAAAAGAACTTCCTCTCCCATACTCAACTACATACATACCTACATACAGTATTTCAAGTACTGCTTAAATAGGGTAACTTTCTTCCAAACCAACCAAATTCATATGTTTATTGGGGCAATGGTGGACCCCTCAACCCTTATTTGCTTGCACTGTGATTAGCTACAATTGTCACATCTGCTAAATGCCATAAATGTAAACTTTTGATACTTTGGACCATTTTGATTTAGAGGCAAGGAGTTAATACCTTGTTGAACATGCTGTCATTGTGTGGATGTTTAAGGAGCCATTGTAAAAATGTCAGTCATTATGTGGACAGGATTTCCTCTGCCAACAACTCTCTTTTTGTGTCAGAACCAGAGAAAGATCCAGTGGAAACACCTATATCCACCCCTCTTTCATCCCCCGTTCGGATAGTGACACCAGAGCCGACAAGCCTGCACAACAACCCGTGGGGAGATGCTGAACTTCCTCTTAATGAGGAGAAACCACACAGTGAGGAAGAGGTGCAGCAACCACTACCAGTGTAAGTCATTTTTTAATCAAACTCTGATCAGGGTTGCGGCAGGTTCGGCTCTACTGAAAAACACAGGGGGGAAATACAATATTAAGCAGGTTGACCAGTCGTGCATATAACAGTATGTGCACTTGATCTTGAGACATGAAGTCATTTCAGTTAATTCAAACAAGTGTTCAGTTGGGTTGAGGTCAGGGGAATGTGCAGGCCACTGAGGTTTCTTCACACCAAACTTATCAGACCATGTTTTTATTGACCACGCTTTGTGCACAGGGACACAGTCATGATGAAACAGGAAAAGGCCTTCCCCAAACTGTTTTTTTTTCTGGTGTTGACTTTCTGGCTTTCAAATTTTGTTGACAAACTAAAGTAGCTATAAGAGCTGAGCATAGACAAAACAGCTGGGTATTTATGCAGTTTTACATTATTTTTATCCTGGAGGTCTTGATGGTCTTACAGTTTGTCTTGGAATAACTGGGCATAAGTTGGCCAGTTTATTACAGACCTTACATAGTTGCACATGATGTTTACAACAAAAAGAAAAAAAACTATAAGGAATAAAAACACATTTAATTACCTTCTAAGAAAACATTTAAGAGCTGGATTTAACCCTTGGGTTGTTAATTATTGATAATTGATTGATAATTCTGCTTTTCAGAAATAAAATAAAAAAATAGAATTTTTTTACACAGTTCATGCAAACAAAATGCTGGAAATATCGGGCATCTATTTGCATGTGTTTAGTTGGCAGCAGGTATAATCATAGCCTAAAGAGCATGTTTCATTTTTACCTTTTACCTATGCTTTATCCTGGTCACGATCGTGGCAGGTCCTGTTTTCTCAGAATCAGTTGGCACAGTGCAGTCACAGGGTAACCCTGCACCCCAGTGGTGGTAGGCCAATTTACTACTGTGCCAGCTGAGAGCCATCTAGAGGGTATCTTGTTTAAATAAATTTTTTTAAAGGTGGGGGTCAGAAATTCCTTATGAATAATTCCGCAAAATTCATATTTCTTATGTCAGTCAATTTATGCTCAGAATAATAATAACCAATTTTTTTGGATTAGCCAAAAAAAAAATGAAAAAGTGTACCACCAACATGGTCCTATTCAAGCAAGCAGAAGAAGTGTCTACTATTGGTGGTGTTGTGTTTTTGAAATATGATTTACAAAACAACTAGTTTTAATATCTTAAAAAAAAAAAAAACAGACATACAAAGGACTCTTTATAAACCTTTTTGGATCAAGCAGTGCAGTGTTGCTTTTTTGGTGTATATTATACTGGATACTGTACTCATATAAGCTATATTTAAACCCTAATCTGCTGAACAGAATGTGCAAATAATGCGATAAAAAATCTCCCTCAGTGTATTCTCAGTAGCCTGTGTGGAGGAGGAGGAGGAAGAGGAAGTGGCAGCCATCTCTCCAGTTCCATCCAAAACACAGAACCCACCAACTGGTGCGGAAGAGTCTAAACCTCTTCCTCCTGAGTCTCCGTCTGGGAGGGAAAGCAGCACTCAGTCCAGCTCCACCATCACAGAGACGGAGACAGCAGCCAGACACATCTCTGAGGGAGAACTGCTTCTCAGCTGCGGCCAGATGGCTGCAGTCAGAGGTACTCGCCAGCTTCTCAGCCATTTCCATTCATAACACACACACACACACACACACACACACACACACACACACACACACACGAGTCCATCCAGGTGGTCAATTCAGATTCTGGTCATGTCACTATACAGACACACTCTTGTATGAACCACTTGCTCTTTATGTCTAAATTCATAAGTAACACATCATTTATGTTTTTTTCTGCAGCTTTGGAAGAAGAGGGCTTCACTCTGCCCAACATGATGATGAGTTTTAACAGTTCACTTCATGGAGTCCAAGATATGGTGAATATCATACACTCAAATCAAATCAAATCAAATCTTTACAACACATGTCAAGTATACTCTGTCGCATGTTGCCTTGCATGTAATGAAGTGCTGTTAAATAAGAATTACGATGTAAGAATTATGATGGGTTCCAACAGGGCTGAAAATTCTTTACTCGATTTATTCTTTATGGATTTGTTTTACTGTGTCAATAAAAGGAAGTGTTACCAAAATGCTTTATACTGCCAAACCAATGACTTGCTTTTTATTTTATTGTATTGTAGTACAGTGCAGCCAATATCTGTGTAATGCCAGAAAATACATGTTTACAAAATATATGTACAATGAGAGGGAAAAAGAAAACATATTAAACAACATACTAAAACAATGCTTGACAAGGACTATAGACTTAAAAATGACCTACGCTTTCCTGCCGTGAATATAACCATTGTGTAAACACAGATGTTGACACCAATAGAATGGATCTTCTGTGACCTGTAGCAGTTCTGGTGAGCGTGAATAAAAAATCCAATTCTTGATGTTTTAACAAGACAACAACCCCAAACATAAGGACAAATAATTATTTGTAATAAAGATGGTGCAGTGCCTGCATAGCCTAGCCAATCTACTGACCTGTGTCCTATAAAAAATTTTGCAAGGTTTTTCGAAATTGCTCACTCACTGGGTTTCTTAACAATTCAGGTTTATGGAGGTGCTTAAAAACCACTATCACAGAAGAGAGAAGGACTTTTTTTTACACAAGCAGTGATTAAAAATGTCTGCATTCTTATACTTGTATACATTTTCTGTGGTAATGATGATAATGATTACATTGTCATCCCAACCTAAAACACAAAGACATGAAGTGAGTGAATATTGCCCTTCAGAACCTACAGAACTTGCGGCTACAATATCTGTGCCTTGTTATCCAACTACTGTCCGGACCTGAGACAGGCATGGAACCTCAATATCAACTAATATTACTGGGCTGCTAATATATTGTACACTAAGCTGTCACTCATGAGTGTTATTTGCATGATTTCATTACAGGTAGCAAAAAAAGATCTGCAATTCTTATTAATAACGATGATGTAATTTGGGTTATCAGTGCTTTACATGCCTAAACAGATTTAATGTGATTATCAGGACTATGACCCACCTAGTGAGGGTGAGGTGATTAGAAGAGGTCTTGTCCCTGCCCATCGTGACCCAATCCTCTCCCTGCTGGCCAGGATGGAACAGAGTCCAGTCAGCCAAATACAGCAACCAGAGGTATAGCCTTTACATGACTCTTTATTTGAGATCTATGTTCTTGGTACTTAGATGTGTTTTAATACCAATTATAAAATGATTTAGTAATTTACATTTAAGAGGGAATTCTTTTTCACATTCTGTATAGCTGTTTTTTGCAGTATCGTCACATGACAGTAGGGGTCACTGGAACAACACGGTTGAATCCAAGGACACGCACTAAGCTGCTTGTAACGCTGAGGTGTGATGTACTGTGCAGTAACTGGGGTTATTGTGTTTGGACAGAGATGGTGGGATGAGGACAGCAGTGGCGAGCTAAGCGAGGGACAGCGGCCAGTTCTGACTGAAGCACAGGAGAGAGTGGTGGTTGGACATTCTCGCATCCTGCAGCATCTGTCCAACCAGCCCACTGTAGAACCATCATCTTACACTGATTTGAGTTCGCCTGGGCAAATACCCACTAAACACACAGGTACATGCTAGTATATAAAGCAGCTGCACTCATCAGGCTTCAAATTCAGCATTGTTTATTACGCCTCAGACCCATCAACTGTATCTGTAGTGCATAAGCTACAGCCAACATTTTGATTATTTCTTTTTACATGGTAATTCAAAATTTACTCATTTGGCATCATATAATCTATAAGATTTTTATTCATTTTGTTTTTTAATTATTTACTCAAACAGCTGTTTTTTGAACTTTCATTACTGAAAATTGTAAGTGCAGTGAGTGCCAAAACTGTCCATAGTAATCAAACATGCATTGTACTGTAGATCAAATTAATCAACAAGAGGTTTTTTTAATACTGGGTTTCTCAACCCCTTGGCTATGTACCAATGGTTCCCTGTGTAGCACCCTCTAGGGGGCCTATACAGGAAAAGCCAGGGGCTCAGGTTTAATGTTCATATCTTATATCATGAAATCTAACAGAAATAGGGAGAAGATATTATTATTGTGTTTAAACTGAAGTTTAAAATCATAACACATTTTAGGATGCTTGGGTTGCACAGTGGTCTATTATGCTAGCACACCACCGGGTTCAAATCTCAGCCCTGCTATCAACCGGCTCGTTGTTTACAAAGACATGATTGGCTATTTCTTAGGGGTGGAGGTGGCTAAAGCCCTGGATTGGCACCCTGTACAGGGTGTTTCTGCTTTGACCAGACCTGCCGCAGCCAGGATAAAGTGGTTGGTGAAAAAACACTTTTTTTTTGTTAAAGTTTCATAATCTATTCTTTGTTCACACCATATTTCTCAAGTAGGCAAGTAGAGCCAAAGTGGAAAAATGGGGGCAGTGAGATGGAAAAAGTTAAGAATCCCTGCTTTGATGCACACTATTGAAAGAAACAATACGCCACTCGTAGTAGATGCTCATGATGATGATTCAAATGGAAAGTATAAACGGTACATTTGGCTGACCGCACACGGGCCTGTTAAAGTTTTCCTCGTTTTCATGATGTTATTACTGTGGCCAAAAGCGGTGTTTGTACAGTTTGTGGCCAGTGCGGGGTGGTCTTCACTTTCTTTCGGTTATGTATTTGTGGCCCTCGTTGGTTCCAGATCTAATGGGGCATGCCTCACACTTATGGTGTTATATGAACAGAGGGAGTAGTGATGTTTAAACTGCAGTGTATGAGTTTATTCAGGGAGCTAGGAGAGAGCCAGGCCTGGCCCAGGGGAAGCCAAGCTTTCTGGATAGCTCATCAGGATGCGGACTGGGGGAGCACAGAGGAAGCGATTTCTGTTTTTGCTCCCAGCATCCTTTTGTTGGCTGTGTGAATGTCGGTTAGCTTCCCTCCAGCTGCTAACATTCTTTGTTTAACCCTTCGTCAGCGTTTTCGACAAGGAGAAATAAAGGAGTCTAATAAATTAGCTCACTAAGCTTTCCATGTGATATTCTAGTTCAGTTTTAAACAGCACAGTACACAGAGAACAGTAGGTTCATGTCTTTCTACAGGTTTTTATGCTATTATGCGGGCAGCACAGTGGCTCAGTGGGTAGCACTGTCACCTGACAGCAATAAGGTCCTGGGTTTGATTCCCAGGTGCAGCGGTCTGGGTCCCTTCTGTGTGGAGTTTGCATGTTCTTTCCGTGTCTGCGTGGGTTTCCTCCAGGAGCTCCAGTTTCTGAACTGATGAATCTTGTGTAACCAGTAACTACCTGTTCACTCATGAATGTTTGTTTGTTTATTAGGATTTTAATGTCATGTTTTACACTTTGGTTACATTCATGACAGGAACGGTGGTTACTCATTACACAAGATTTGTTAGTTCATAAGGTTATATTGAACACAGTCATGGACAATTAAGTCTCCAATTCACCTCACTTGCATGTCTTTGGACTGTGGGAGGAAACTGGAGCACCCGGAGGAAACCCACGTGGACACGGGGAGAACATGCAAGCACCACACAGAAAGGACTCGGACTGCCCCACCTGGGAATTGAACCCAGGACCTTCTTGCTGTGAGGCGACAGTGCTACCAACTTAGCCACCGTGCCGCCCCACTCATGAATGTAACCAAAGAATAAATAAATGAATAAATATGCTATTATGTGAAGTATATTTCTAAGCTCAGTTAATAAGTCCTTGGACTGTATGTGTGAGATATGACTGCACACAGACAGAACTCATGCCGGATTTCTAGCGTCTTCCTGTGTTCACCTAAACCAATATTTACCTAACAGTGAGGCTGCTCTACTTAAAAAGAACCTCAGTGTTGCTTAGAGACCGGTGGTGCCGATGCAGAAAAAAAACATGCTTCAACACAGACAAGAGTGTGTTATTGCCTGGGGAAGAATTTAAAGCTATTTTCATTTTTGTCTTGACTGGCTACTAGGGTCACACAATGTACAGCTTGTTAATGATTTTCATAGTAGTGACGTCTGCATACCAAAAATGATGAATTTATTACATTTATTTTTAGTAACTCCTTTATTCTGAATACTGTTATGGTGGGTCTGGTGCCAACCAGGTAGAATGAGCATGTAGTTAGTGGGCATGTTTCTTACACTTTTTTTATTTCAATAAATTGCACATGAACTCCAAGAACTCAGAAACAGTATTGAAATGAGGTTGTCATAACGATGAATTCTGATATTAAAGAAAAATATGAAAAAAGGAAATGTTGACAAATGCAGCAAACATAAAACCGAATAATGAATAAATTGCAATAATGACAGCAATATAGTTCCAACCTTACAATCTGATTGTAAGCGTTGAGAAGCGTTCTTTTCACACCACAATGGTATTACTCAGCTGACGCGTTGCCAGTAACGACAAGCTTCATGCACACACGCGCATGCAGGCGACACAGACTTTTTTCCCGATCACGTTTTAAATCCGTTATCTGATATACAATCTAGCGCACTGTGTAGGGAACATAAATCAACTGTCTTATATATTGTCTAGTGCACTATGTAGTGAACATAAATCCGTTATCTGATATACAATCTAGCGCACTGTGTAGGGAACATAAATCAACTGTCTAATATATTGTCTAGTGCACTATGTAGTGAACATGAATGCGTTATCTGATACACAATCTAGTGCACTATGTAGGGAACATTAATGTGTTTGTAACGCGAACAGTTAGCTTAATAGCCCAGTTAGCAGCTCCTAAGAGTTCTGTTCTCACCAATATCCTTTGGTGTGTGCAAGATGTTTTTTGTTTCTTTTTTTCTCTTCGGAGGTTCTTGACTTTTTCTTCTTGTTGTTCTTACCTCCCTAAAATGAGTTTTTGCAACTGAGTTTTTCTGCTTTGTATATAAACGAATATTAAGTGTTAAACTTTATATTCGTTGTATAAAGTATGTATACATATGTATATATTATATATTTATATTTATACATATGGAAAATATTCATTTTTTTCCCTTTTTGTTAACCACTTTATCCTGGTCACCAGGTAACACTGGACTCAAGGCAGGTATACTCCTCACAGGGCACAATCCATCACAAATCTGGTGCATAACAGTCTGCCGCTCTCCTAGATCAGGGTGCAGCAGTGAAGAATTTTTTTACATCAACACTGGGGTGAAAAGGCGACACACCTTGATGGCGTGTTGTTGTATTTTTTTCTACTTTCTCACTTGGTATTTACTAGGCTGTTGTGTTTCTATGGTAACCAGGTGTGAGCAGTGCAGTGGTTAATGAGGCTGGGCTGTCAATAAAATCCCGACTGCCGGAGGAACGAACAGAGACTTCACGTGTTCTTCACTCATTTACTGCATCTCCCTCTCAGCCGGGAGAGTCTGCACCACAACAGGCATGTAACGCTTCCTCTGTTTATGGCCAGGTGCCAGTTTTCCATTACAAGATTCCATCTGTATGTGGTTGGATCAGAGTGCGATATAAGTCTCATATGACTGGTCAGTGTGAGGTGCTTGGTGTGTTACTGTTAGGAAAGAAAGCCTTTATGTATGGTGTGTGTGTATATATATATGTGTCTCAATCACATGGTTCCAGTCTATTTTGCTGTGCATTGACACATATGGACTGTCAACCAGTAAGCTGTTTTTTCTTGTTATTCACATTTCGGTATTTACCCCTGACCAAGGTTAAACTTAAATGTTTGCTGTTCCATTCCTTATTCCTATGTCTCATGTAAAGCCTTTTGAACACAAAGTCTCTTCTCTCTTCATCATTGTTTTCTCTCATGTTGTGTTTTACAGGCTGAGGAGACTCCACAGTTAATAGACAGAGCAGCTCCAATACTGGTGAAGCAATATCAAGACATAAAGCCAGGTATACACATCACACCTATCGTAAACACATGTCATGTACAGATGTCACCACAGATCTTATCTTGTTCCATTGTTTCAGCTAAACATGGTGTAGTATTTAGGTCACCACAATTATGACCTATTACGGTATATTATGCATAAATAATTGAGATTCTTTATATGAACTGGGGAGGCACGGTGGCTCGGTGGGTAGCACTGTCGCATCACAGCAAGAAGGTCCTGGGTTTGATCCCCAGGTGAAGCGGTCCGGATTCTTTCTGTGTGGAGTTTGCATGTTCTCGCCGTGTCTGCGTGGGTTTCCCCCGGGAGCTCCGATTTCCTCCAACAGCCCAAAGACATGCAAGTGAGGAGAATAGGAGATACAAAATAGTCCATGACTGTGTTTGGCATTAAACTTGAACTGACGAATCTTGTGTGACCAGTAACTACCTGTCCTGTCATGAATGTAAGCAAAGTGTGTAAAGCATGACATTAAAATCATAATAAAATGAACACATTATATGAACTGTGGAGGCACAGAATGACTGGTGGTAATACAATCAAATTTAAACTAAAGTATAAGATAATTTAAGATTCATATACAGTATACAGTAGATTCTACAGTATGTAGATTTATAGCATATACAGTAGATTTAGAAAGAATTCTGACCTCTTGACTCCTGCACACTTGAATATGTTGTAAATTTGAAATTGAGGGTATATAATCGCCATTTTACACATATATCTACAGACACTTTCTCAATTTCTTGCACTTCATGGCTTGGTTTTTGTCCTGACAATGCAGTGTAAATCATGGGAAATAATAGACCCGACTGTGCTCTGATTCAAATTATGTCGAACAGGGGGCACATAAAGACAAATACAGCAATACAGAGTGTCACAGCAAAGGGTCTAAATACTGTTGTGATTTTTTTAAAATGCATTTTCTCCCCTTTTTCTCCCTTTTTTAACACGTCCAATTGCCCGATTGCGTCATGCTTCCTCTCCACCAATGCCGATCCCTGCTCTGATTGAGGAGAATGAAGCTAACCCACGCCCCCTTCGACATGTGGGCAGCATGCCGTATGCATCTTATCGCCTTCACTTTTGATGAGTGCAGTGCAGCTCAGCATTGTGTACAGAGAGACACCCTGAGAGCACTCTTTTCTCATCTCTGATGCAGGCGCCATCAATCAGCCAGCAGAGGTCGTAATTGCACCAGTCATGGGAGAGAGACCCCATCCGGCTTAGTCCCGCCCATATCTGAACAATAGGCCAATCATTGTTCATGTGGTCGCTCAGTCTTAGCCGGCAGACAGAGCTGATATTCAATACGATGTATTCGAGATCCCAGCTCTGGTTCCAGCGTGTGTTTTTACCGCTGCACCACCTGAGCAGCAATACTTTTGTGATTGAGATGTCAGATTTTGTTTTTGAATTACAGTGGGGTCAAAAAGTATTTAGTCAGCCACTGATTGTGCAAGTTCTCCTACTTAGAAAGATGAGAGAGGTCTGAAATTTACATCATAGGTACACTTCAACTATGAGAGACAAAATGAGAAAAAAAAAAATCCAGGAAATCACATTGTAGGATTTTTAAAGAATTTATTTGTAAATTATGGTAGAAAATAAGTATTTGGTCAATAACAAAAGTTCAACTCAATAACATCTGTAACATAACCTTTGTTGGCAATGACAGAGGTGAAACGTTTCCTGTAAGTCTTCACCAGGTTTGCACACACTGTAGCTGGTATTTTGGTCCATTCCTCCATGCAGATCTCCTCTAGAGCAGTGATGTTTTGGGGCTGTCGCTGGGCAACACGGACTCCACAAATTTTCTATGGGGTTGAGGTCTGGAGACTGGCTAGGCCACTCCAGGACCTTGAGCGGTGTGTTTGGGATCATTGTCATGCTGGAAGACACAGCCACATTCCATCTTCAATGCTCTCACTGATGGAAGGAGGTTTTGGCTTAAAATCTCACGATACATGGCCCCGTTCATTCTTCCCTTAACACGGATCAGTCGTCCTGTCCCCTTTGCAGAAAAACAGCCCCCAAGCATGATGTTTCCACCCCCATGCTTCACAGTAGGTATGGTGTAACTCAGCATTCTTCTTCCTCTTCTTTACCAAAAAGTTCCATTTTGGTTTCATCTGACCACATGATATTCTCCCAATCCTCTTCTGGATCGTCCATATGCTCTCTGGCAAACTTCAGACGGGCCTGGACATGTACTGGCTTAAGCAGGGGGACACGCCTGGCACTGCAGGATTTGAGTCCCTCTCGGCGTAGTGTGTTACTGATGGTAGCCTTTGTTACTTTGGTCCCAGCTCTCTGCAGGTCATTCATCAGGTCCCTCCGAGTAGTTCTGGAATTTTTGCTCTGGAATGAGATCTTGACCCCAAGGGAGATTATCAATGGTCTTGTATGTCTTCCATTTTCTTACAATTGCTCCCACAGTTGATTTATTCACACCAACCTGCTTGCCTATTGTAGATTCACTCTTCCCAGCCTGGTGCAAGTCTACAATTTTCTTCCTGGTGTCCTTCGACAGCTCTTTGGTCTTGTCCATGGTTGAGTTTGGAGTCTGACTGTTTGAGACTGTGGACAGGTGTCTTTTATACAGATAACGAGGTCAAACAGGTGCCATTAATACAGGTAACGAGTGGAGGACAGAAGAGCTTCTTAAAGAAGAAGTTACAGGTCTGTGAGAGCCAGAAATCTTGCTTGTTTGTTATTGACCAAATACTTATTTTCCACCGTAATTTACAAATAAATTCTTTAAAAATCCTACAATGTGATTTCCTGGATTTTTTTTCCTCATTTTGTCTCTCATAGTTGAAGTGTACCTATGATGAAAATTACAGACCTCTCTCATCTTTCTAAGTAGGAGAACCTGCACAATCAGTGGCTGACTAAATACTTTTTGACCCCACTGTACGTTGGAAAAACTCTAAAACTTTATGGTTGTAGATTTATGGGAAAAATGACAATTATGTCTAATTAGAACAAATCCCTGTGTACAAAAAGTCAAGTGGTCTAAATACATCTACTACTGAATTAGGTGTAAATGTGTGACTAAAGTTGTGGTCAATGATTTTAGGTTTAGGTCAGTTTTGTGTTGGGTGCAGTACTTCTTTTCTTCACAATAGCTTTTCATAAATTATCTTATTAAATGACAATGAAAGGCCTCTGTGATTGCACCATGGATCATAAATATTTTGGATCACCACCATCCCATCAATCGGGACTTCCATATCATTAACTCTCTGTTGTTTGTCAATTTAGAAAGCCCCCATCTTGCACTAGCATGTAGATCTTATAGCCTAAGCACTGGTTTGTACCTGTGTTTCGAGGTGTGACTTCAGAGGAAACATTGAAATAATTTTGAATATCAAAACCGCCAGTTTTAGAACATTTGCACCAAAATATTTTACTCAGCCTTTCAGAAAGTCTACTTCAAACCTCATTAATTAAAGCATGACTGTTTAAAGCACAATTCTTGCTGGTGACAAGTAGATGGCAGTGTGTTTGTGTGGCAGTAGACCAGACGTCTCTGTTGTTTTGACTGTCAGTACAATCACTGGAGGTCAGTACAGTCCCCTGTTGGACATTTGTGATTCAGAAGAGCTTAGATCAGCTTCAAAAAATCAATCGGGTGTGAAGGCAATCTGCACCTCGGTGTCAGCGAGGCAGAGGCTGTCAGTGTAGGGTGATAGAGAGTCCAGGGCTTTCAATGTGCATAAATATCTTCATTTTGTATTGACATGTTGATATTTTTGGTAAGTAAGAAATATTGCTGCTGTGTTACTAAATCTGTCAAGGAGAGGCAGGTGGTTATTAGTACACTAGATGAAGAATGTGAGTGAGGTGGCACCTCTCAAGGTTCTTCTCAAGGTTCCTTCCTGAGTTTTTATTTGCCACTGTCACCCTTGGCTTGCTTAACGGGGTTTTTTGCTTTGAGACAATGTCTATTGTAAAAAAAAAAAAGCGCTATATATAAATAAACTTGACTTTACATTTGCAGCATTTAGCAGACGCTTTTATCCACAACGACTTACATTTACAGTTGAAGAAAATGGTGATGGTGGGGCCTTAACAACTGAGCTATCACTGCCCTTGGAGATACAAAATTGGTGATTGGTGATGACTTGGCACAGCAGTTTGATTGCAAGTTTGAATCTCTGCAGATCCACCGACACTATCAATGCCTGTCAGAGGCCCGACAAGGTTAATAGCACAGCTGAGATTCAAACTTGAGATCTCAGCAGTGGTGGGCTACCGCTTTCTGATTGGCCCTTATTATGGTAATAATGATGTCATTACCATACCAACGCTGCTTTGCAAATGTAGACCAACATAATAATGGCAACTTTGTCCTGGTTATAATTTGAAACTATAGGTTCACAATGTATAGACAGAGAGGAGCTTATGCTTTACAGAAGTAAAATAAAAATAACATTTTATAGAGTTATCGTGGGATGTTAAAAATGAAAGCAGATATATTCTTTCAAATGAATGACTAAAAAGCTTTGAAAAACGTAACCATCATACCCCACCTCCAAGCTTATAGAGCCTATACTTACACCCACAATTCATTATTATTTTCTCAGTGCTGCTTTTCCCTGCAAACCCATAACCCCCCTGTCATGAGTGACATTTTACAGCCAAAATGTACAATCATTTACAAGTATTTATTTTTACTGGGGTTAGTGCTAATGGTAAGCGTGTGCTGGTGGCACACTGGGCTCGGCTTAGTTTCTATACGGTGGCTTTGTGAATGTCAAAGCTTTCAGTGTGTAGCAGAATTTGCTCTTAGTCGTTTTTTTCCTTCCCTTTCTCTCTTTCTGTGTAATTTAATGCACCAGTGAAAAGGGCAGGAAGACCAGACTTCCACCTGCATTTCAATACCGCCGTTTATTTATTAATTAACCCAGGCTACTGGGCTGCTCTCTTTCTCTCTCAGTGTCGTGTGAGTGTGGGGAGCACTTGCTTGCACTTAAGCGAATGTAAAGCAGGACACACTGTGCTTTTGTATGGCTCATTATTAGGTTTCTACTTAATTAGCTTGATGTCCTGGATAGCCAACAGAGATAACCATGATAAATGCTATATTTAGCATTCTATGGAGCTTTGCTATTTAAAGTGGATCATTTGCATCATGTTTTGCATAGCTGTGATCAAATAGGACTGAGCATCTGGTTTTATTTACTGTGTATTGGCACACTGGCTTTAGCTCAATTTCACGGTCATATCCCATACTGTAAATACACCGGTTTGAATCTGTTTAGTCACGCACCCAGTTTATACAAAAGCCTCCTGGACAATCTGACTTTGTCTCTCGGCGGTCGTCTGCTTATTCTTCAGATGGGTCGATTGTGCTGTGTAAGAAAGGGTACAGTGTGCTACCGTGCGTTTAAATCAATGCACACATGATTTAGCCAGTGTGTGCCAGTCACCCAGCTGTGCTCTCAGATAGATATTTGTCTGTTTACTACTCAGAGAGCAGGAACGCATAGAATGGCCCCACTGTTCAGCCGGCCCAGTTTGGCTTGAAGCCGTGACATTGGGGTGGAAAAGTAAATCAAAGGTACTTAAATAATGGCGGGTGGTTCTCACATATAGATCAGGGCTGGGCACATTTAGATAGCATAAGCATGGTTAGTATCAGTAAGTTACTCGAGGTACATGAGGTACAGCTGTTTAAAATATGTATTTAGAATACATGAGTGGTTATTATTGATGATTTAGAATACTGTAAATGTTCATATTTTGAGGTGCTGAGGTGGTAAAATACACTAGCCCACTACTGCTGGGATCCAGGGTTTGAATCTCCAGTGTTGCTATCAGCCCATTGGTTGTTTGCACAAAAATATGATTGGCTATGTCTGATAGGTGTGGGGCTGTGACTGCCCCACACAGAGGTTTTGAGTTTGATGTGCTGAGTGACTCATTGACCTCATTACCAGTATTAAAATGATCTGCAATTTTAGCCACCGTGGCCAGAAATGCTTTCTTGAAGAATTTTGCCCAATCCTACTTAAAAACTTGTTGATTTGTGGCTATGTGCATACAATGAAACATAAAAATGTACTTTTACAGTCTAAAAATTTTGGGGCTTGGCTGCCCAGTGAAACACAAGGCTGCTCTGTATAGAAGAGTGAAATATGGGCCTTCATGTGGGGAACAGGAAACGGGGGAATATGGGGTGGGCATAGTACAAACACGCATGTATGTACAGACTCAGACAGATACACAAATCCACATTTACTGCCGTAGGACCACATGAACAGAAACGCTTTCCAGGCAGTTGACTTTTACTAGCATGCTCAGTTGAACCAGCTGTTTTGATGGGCTTGGCATTCAATTCAATTTAATTCACTTCTACTGTGTATCTTTATTAAGATTTGCTGTCACACCAGCACTGCTGTGACTGCAGTTGATTCCATGGGCATCAACACATAGGGTAACTTCTTCACTGCTCTTGACAATTACAGCTTGCCTGTTATTTTTAGCTAGATTTACCTATACAAAATGCAGTCTGTCTAGATTTTGATAGATTACGTATATTACAGCTAAAATTATGTCATTTCATTTATGTGTTACTCGTTATAAAGTCAGACATTATTTTGCATTAGCTAGAAATTGCAGCAAAAGCCAGGCTAGGTTTGTCTGGAAATTCTGGAAAGCTCTTCTCTAAGCATTTGGACAATCTTATGGGTGGCACCTTGGGTGGGAGATGATTGGTTAGAAAAGATATGTTATTGCAGGCAAAACTTAGACTGTCCTGTTGAACCAAAATAACAGTAACAAATGTCCTACCGGACTGAGTATGTCAAATAAATACATCAGTTTTTATTCAAATGTGGAGCCTCCCAGACAAAAATCAGGACCTGAAAGTGAAAATGATGTTCACTTTAAGAAATATAGCATAAAAATACTACTTGTAGGTTAGACTGAGGAGTTTTGTCACAGAGTGGCAAAGATTTGTCAAGCACATTGCTGTATTTGTGTTACAAATGACTGTTATGCAGATCTATAAACAAAAGTCAACAGCCAAATGAACATGATTTGTGGAAGTAAGTGTGGCTGGAAGCCACTGCTTAATGTAACACGTCAGGAATGACTGCTAGCAGTTGATTAAGGTCAGCAGAGACTGATTTCTACACGGCTGGTGATGTCTGCTGCTGCCCAAACAAGCCTTTTGTTAGCACCTTTACACAAAACAACTTAGCTACTCTGGGTTACTAGATCCATTTCTGCTTTTAGATAAAAGAAAAACATGGAAAACAATGACATGGTTAAGTGATTTTATTGTACTTTTTGCATTTCTTAGATTACAGCAAGCTAAACTCAGATATTCTACAGTTGAAATTACAATTATTTAACCCTCATTGCAAATAGGTTTACAAATGTACAAACAGCAATGACCATATCAAACACGGAACAATTTAAATAGCTTAACACAAGTAATATAAAAAGTAGTTTCTCCAAATTGCCAAAATATGCCATTTTTAATGACTACTACAGTTTCAGAATTATTCAACCCCTTCATGACAAGCGTCCTTAGTACTTAGTAGAGCATCTTTATGCTGTTATGATCAGCTGCAAACATGACACAGCTTCTGTCAGCATTCCTGAGGAATCTTAGCCCATTCCTCTTGAGCAATAGCATCCAGTTCACTAATATTCCTGGGTTTACATGCTGCAAGCACCTTCCTCAAATCCCACCAAAGATTTTCTAAGAGGTTCAAGTCAGGTGACTGGGACATCCACTCCAGACTTCTATGAAACCCTTGCCTTGGTTGACTTTGAAGTATACTCGGGATCATTGTCCTGTTGGAAGGTCCAATAATGCCCAATTTGACGCTTCATCCTAGGCTTTCTTGATATCTGATTGAATGCATCCTGCCCTCCTCATGCTGCAGGTTTCCAGTACCAAAAGAAGCAAAACAACCCCAGAGCATCAACAAGCCCCTGCCATGCTTCACCGTAGCCAGGATGTTTTTTTTCAGCGTATGCTTCATTCTTCATCCTCCAAACATACTGCTGATCCATAGCCCGAAAAGTTCCAGTTTTGTTTCATCACTCCACAGAACAGAATTCCATGTCTTCCTTCTGAATTAGTGTTTTTTGTAGTAATTTCAGTCATCTACTTAAGAGTGAGAGATCATCCTCAATACATGTGCTTTAAACCCAGTACTACTGCCTGTATAATACCTACCATGTTAGCTCAATTACAGCTTTTAGCTTTCTGAATTTGTCTTATGCGCCTCTCCACTTCTGATTTCACATTTCACGGGCGTAATGCCTTTCAACATTGAAATGACACAATAGCATAAATCTAAAGGATTTTATTTAGCTGGCCCTGGCTGTGGAAAGTGCTCTGTGGTTTTTTCATCAGCAGCAGTGGTGCTTTACAAATGAGGGGGCCTGCAGCCCAAGCTGGGACAGTGTCTCCTAGCACTCGACTTCTTTCAGGGAGGTCCTTTTAAACAAAGATGAAAGAATATTATTTGCACAGTCCAAACTGGATGCCAGCTCACCAGCTTATGGTGAAAGATGATTAACTCTTTCTAAAGCTGAGGGTTAATGTGATTTGTGATTTTTATACATGGTTTTAAAAACAACAACCCTCACTGCTGCCTATTTGTACTGTTAACACACAAATGTTCACTGAGGAAAACACAAAGCACTTAAGACACTCCAGATAAAAGCGTCTGCTTAGTGCTGTAAATGTACAATGTACAATTTAACATAACATAAATCTACAGTGGTTAAATTAGTATTAGATGTAGAATTGTTGATCAACATTGCAAGGACTTGGTTACTATGATTAAACGTATAGTGACTCTCATGATTGGATCCATATTTAAAGTACTGGAGTACAAACAGGATCTGTTGCATTGTGGTTCAGTCTGGACAGAGCTGTTGACAGCATTGGCACATGTTTGTCAGCACTGGTTGGTAATCCTGTGCTCCGTAGACAGAACGAGACAAAGCCTGACATTTAAGCCTGGATTTTACTGTTTTCTCCAATAAAGTCAGGAAGTAAAGAAACAATAATCAAACCTACTGAAACAACAAACGGAGCTAAAGCAAAGTAAAGCTGGACTCTTGCTTTGCTAGCCAACACTGACTAATTTCCCAACCAGCATCAGTGTTTGGGTCGGAATTCATGGTTCTGATAGTCTGAGAGTATAAACCAGCCCAGAGATGATCCAGTCTCGGCCCACCAGCACCTCTTTTTTGCATTTGGCCCAGAATAATATGTTTAGAAAGAGTTATTGATCAGAGGAAGGAACATGCTTGTATTACCACTATGGCATGAAATGTCTCCTTCTTTAGTAGTTATGGCCTCACTTAAAACAACAGAGAAAACGATGGGCTGGGTCTTCTCACTCTAAACACTACAGTCAACAAATCCAGGCTTATCTGCAATTACTTCTGACCATGGCTATTAAAAAATATTTTCTTTAGTCCAGTTTGGAAAAAAATACATGGAAGGCAAAATTGGCGGGAACAAACAACTCTTAATTTCCAGTTGTGCCTGTGGATTTTCCCAGTACCATGACCAGGATCATCCCCATTTAAGGTGTTTTAATAGATGATACTCTACTGCCAGATATTTTTTACCTCCTGTTGTATTAATGTGCACAGTGGTTCTACACTCTATAGCTTCCAATAATTCATCAGTAGTCTCCTGCAGCCAGACATCATCTTGCAGCAAGTAAACACATCTGTTGGGTGAAAATGTAAACTCTTAGCTTGCACATAGTTTTCTTTATAAGCCAGTGCATACCAACATGAATGTGAGCATATGCTGGCCAAGAATGTAGCTGTACATACAGTAAAGCACTGTTTCATTCAATTAGACTGCACTGTAGCCTTAGAATGAAGCTCTGAACAGGTGGTGCGTTGTCTACACCATTCTATATTCATTTATTTTTAGTATCTGCCCTACCCTGATCAGGGGCTTGGTGGGGGTGGAACCTATTTTACAGACACAATGTTCTAGAAAACATCCTGTACAGATGTCTGTCATGTTTTGAAAGTAAAGACGTGCCAGTAATTGAAAACTTGCACCGGCTTGTTTTATAATTCTGATACTGCAGCAGTCATTAAAAGTGGCATTTTGTATTGATTTTGGAGAAACTACCTGTTATATTAGTTGTGTTGAACTATTTAAAGTGTTTTTTGTTTGATTGGTTTATTGTGAACAGCTGAGAGTTTGCTAATAAACCTAATTTGCAATGGGGGGTTGAATCCTTTGGATTGCACCTTTATGAGAAAGGCTACTATAGACCCCAATGTATTAAACACATCTGAGAGAGCTAAATTTGAATGACCGATTTAGGCCTATTTTTGAAAAGTTTGCTTTTGAACATTGGCTTGAATTAATTTATAAGGGGTTCTCAGGTGGTGCAGCAGTCTAATGGGCTAGCACACTTCAGCTGATTATTTGAACTAGCTTGTTCAACCTCAGCAGATTGACCTGGCATCCACACACACACACACACACACACACAATTGAACATATTACATCAAAACACAGACAAGTATTTTCGTCTTTCAACTATTAAGTTAGGCTGTGCTGTGTATTGTTGCTTCCATTGATTCTATCATGCCATTAATGAGTGTAATTTAATGACTGCCGTGAAATGTGGCACTTTTCTGTAAAAATCTGTGAAATATGTGATTTTTGATAAACGAGGTGTGTAATTTTAAGCTAACTTTCTTGTGAATTTAGTAGGGCCCTAGTTATGGCATTATTATATAACCATAATGCATTATTAAAAACTAATGGATTTTTTGTGGACATTATGTGGGTAGTTAATGTTCAGAGCCTGGTACATAGTCAAAAACAGACATGCAAAAGTGTTTGTATTCTCTAAATTGTGATTTGGCAAAATCCTTCATCCCAAGATTAGGGACGTCATGTGGTAAAAGTATGTTCCACTTTGTTCAGTTCTTTAGTTTCTTTAGTTCTTTAGTTTTATTCCTGTACACATTCACTCACAGAAAAAAGCTTGTTTATAATTCTGTCTTTGTCCTGAACCTCAAATGATTGCTATCTTGTTAAATGCTTGTTTTGACAGGATGTTAGAAGGATCACTTAATTTTAAAGTCTCTGTCCGTGAGTGAGTAATCATTTGTGTGTAATATGTGTGGAATGAAGTTCTTTGTTTATTGTTAGGCTCAGTTAAGTTTTCCGTCTCTAATCTTTGATTTGATTGCATGCCTAATTTTTGGTTTTCAGGTGAACCGCAGTGCACTGACCATAGCACAACCCTGAGATTCAAGGGGTTTAAATATTTTCCTTTCAAACTCCTCACAAAATCAGAAATGCTTGGTAGCAGCAGCTGTTGCTTAGAGTGATCAGCAAATAAATGAAATTGGACACAAATGTTTTTCCAAAAGTTCATTCCAAGTGGCTTTCTGAATTGTTTATAATAATAAGCGTACAGTCAGATGAAGTGAGGTCATTGTTTAACAATGGAGTGTCACGTGGAGCAGGGGAGATGTTGTCTCAGTCCCCTACTGATGTACGTGGATTAGGTTTTAGTGTTTAAATGTAACAGCAATGCTCTGCTCACTTGTTTTGGTTTTAATAATCCCATTGCGGTCATATGTTGTGTGCTGAAGATCCGTGAGAAGCTGATGTCAGCCTACCCAGCTGTACTACCCTGTCCATTTTTGAACAGCTGCAGAGGGGTGAGCAAACAAAAATCCGAGCATTAAGCATTCCACATCGCTCTTCCAGACCATGTATATCATTTTGTTGTGTCTGTTTGGAACGTTTGAAGATTATAAGCGCGGTCCTCTGAGAGGCAAATTGCATGTGCGCCAACAAACCAGAAGGAACCATGTAGTGTAATGGATTTAGCACAACCATGGAAAAGGTGGAATTATAGAATAAATTAGAATAGAATAAAATAGAATAAAATAAAATAAAATAGAATGGCTTTATTTGTCATATATACATATACAGGTGTACAGTACAATGAAATTCTGTTTTCCGCATAGCCTAGCTTGTTTGGAAGTTGGAATCAGAGCGCAGGGTCAGCCATTGTATGGTGCACCTGGAGCCGAGAGGGTTAAGGGCCCAAAAGTGGCTGCATGGCAGAGCTGGGATTCAAACTCTCAGCATTTTCATTAGAAAGCCTAAAGCTCTACCCACTAGGCTACCACTGTTCCCCAGGTAGGATAATGCTTCTAAAATGGGGATATTAAACCCTTTAAAAAGAATCTATGTTGAGTAATAACTAGCATAGCTTGCTAAAAATGATGTAGGAACATAATTATGGAGGGCAGTTGTAGCATAGTGGTTAAGGTACTGGACTAGTAATCAAAAGGTTGCTGGTTCATGCCCCACCACTGCCAGGTTGTCATTGGTTGGCCCCTTGAGCAAGGCCCTTAACCTTCAATTGCTTAGACAGCAAAGTGTCACAGTACTGTAAGTCACTTTGAATAGAAGTGTCTGCTAAATGCAGAAAATGTAAATGTAAATATATTTATCCTTATTACAAATATCAGGATCTGTGAACATTCATGAATATGCACATTATAAAAAGCTTTGAAATCCCTCTAATAACCCATAAGAGAAAGCTGTGTGACATGTCCAGTCTCCTCAAATACATTTAAGATAATGGACACTTGGAATATTGTTCTGTTTTAAATTGTTGCTTTACTTCTATATGTATGCCTCTGAGGGAAGCACTGTTTCTAGTGGATCTGTGTGTCATTCAGCCAGGCCTGAGATTAGTTGTACAGATATGCGTCTCCACACATATGACATATGGATGGAGGGGGGGTAGAAGGATGTCCTCTGAAACTGCTCTATGATTGTTCATGGAGGCTTTAATTGATTCACCTCTTCACCCAGAAAGATGGAAAAGAGAGAATCATCCGGAAAGCAAGATGCTTTGATCTGCAGATCCAGGCTGGCGTGCTAAGCCACACACCAGAAGGGCCTGGCTTTGCTTTCCCAGGTGGAGAAGCACAGCTTTAATGGAAGATCTCCAGTTACAGTCAGGCCACGGTTGGTGAAGCTGCACCCTGATCCGTGTTTGAAGATGAGCCGCTCTGAGACTAGACTCCTTCTGCCTACATATGCTGACAGATGTGCGTTATGGTTTTTGACAGTGGGGGCTTTTTAAAACTTAGGGCTTTGATGGTGAGGAGCAACTTCACTGTTTTCTTCTGCTACTGTTATTGACCATGTGCCTCTTCAGTTTGATGTAAAGCAAGTTTCACAACTAGCAAAAAACATGATTTCTTTTAGGGTTAAAGTATTTCATTAAAACTTTTAACACACAAACATTTTGGTAAAGTAAACTAAACTAATATTGCTTAAATGTCTAACTTTATTATTTAATGATTAAACTTCATAATTTACTTGTAATTAACCTTATTAGATGGATGGATGGATGGATGGATGGATGGATGGATGGATAGATAGATAGATAGATAGGTACTTTATTGATCCCGAAGGAAATGTAAGCCCCAGTAGCATTATACATCAAAGAATTAACAGTACAGTACAAAACAAAAGCAAACAGAAAAACTAGAACTAAGTATAATTGGATAACTGACTATGCAGGAGGTATAGTTTCAGTATAAAGTTAGACCTACTAGTAATTAAATTATTAAATAGTAAAGTGACGTGACAATATTGGGACGAGTTGGGCCAATATAGCCATATATATATATATGGCACAATTTGGACATGTTCACTGTGGGGTGTACTCACTTATGTTGCCAGCCATTTAGACATTAATGGCTGTGTGTTGAGTTATTTTCAGAAGACAGTAAATCTACACTGCTATACAAGTTGTACACTGACTCTAAGTTATATCCAAGTTTTAGTTCTATAGTGTTGTCCCATGAAAAGATATAATAAAATATTTGCAGAAATGTGAGGGGTGTACTCACTTTTGTGATACACTATATATATATATATAGTGTATCACAAAAGTGAGTACACCCCTCACATTTCTGCAAATATTTTATTATATCTTTTCATGGGACAACACTATAGAACTAAAACTTGGATATAACTTAGAGTCAGTGTACAACTTGTATAGCAGTGTAGATTTACTGTCTTCTGAAAATAACTCAACACACAGCCATTAATGTCTAAATGGCTGGCAACATAAGTGAGTACACCCCACAGTGAACATGTCCAAATTGTGCCCAAAGTGTAAATATTTTGTGTGATCACCATTATTATCCAGCACTGCCTTAACCCTCCTGGGCATGGAGTTCACCAGAGCTGCACAGGCTGCTACTGGAATCCTCTTCCACTCCTCCATGATGACATCACGGAGCTGGTGGATGTTAGACACCTTGAACTCCTCCACCTTCCACTTGAGGCTGCGCCACAGGTGCTCAATTGGGTTTAGTCCATCACCTTTACCTTCAGCTTCCTCAGCAAGGCAGTTGTCATCTTGGAGGTTGTGTTTGGGGTCGTTATCCTGTTGGAAAACTGCCATGAGGCCCAGTTTTCGAAGGGAGGGGATCATGCTCTGTTTCAGAATGTCACAGTACATGTTGAAATTCATGTTTCCCTCAATGAACTGCAGCTCCCCAGTGCCAGCAACACTCATGCAGCCCAAGACCATGATGCTACCACCACCATGCTTGACTGTAGGCAAGATACAGTTGTCTTGGTACTTCTCACCAGGGTGCCGCCACACATGCTGGACACCATCTGAGCCAAACAAGTTTATCTTGGTCTCGTCAGACCACAGGGCATTCCAGTAATCCATGTTCTTGGACTGCTTGTCTTCAGCAAACTGTTTGTGGGCTTTCTTGTGAGTCAGCTTCCTTCTGGGATGACGACCATGCAGATCGAGTTGATGCAGTGTGCGGCGTATGGTCTGAGCACTGACAGGCTGACCTCCCACGTCTTCAACCTCTGCAGCAATGCTGGCAGCACTCATGTGTCTATTTTTTAAAGCCAACCTCTGGATATGACGCCGAACACGTGGACTCAACTTCTTTGGTCGACCCTAGCGAAGCCTGTTCCGAGTGGAACCTGTCCTGGAAAACCGCTGTATGACCTTGGCCACCATGCTGTAGCTCAGTTTCAGGGTGTTAGCAATCTTCTTATAGCCCAGGCCATCTTTGTGGAGAGCAACAATTCTATTTCTCACATCCTCAGAGGGTTCTTTGCCATGAGGTGCCATGTTGAATATTTAGTGGCCAGTATGAGAGAATTGTACCCAAAACACCAAATTTAACAGCCCTGCTCCCCATTCACACCTGGGACCTTGACACATGACACCAGGGAGGGATAACGACACATTTGGGCACAATTTGGACATGTTCACTGTGGGGTGTACTCACTTATGTTGCCAGCTATTTAGACATTAATGGCTGTGTGTTGTTATTTTCAGAAGACAGTAAATCTACACTGCTATACAAGCTGTACACTGACTACTCTAAGTTATATCCAAGTTTCATTTCTATAGTGTTGTCCCATGAAAAGATATAATGAAATATTTGCAGAAATGTGAGGGGTGTACTCACTTTTGTGATACACTGTATATAAACAAGGAGGTGATTTTAATGTTATGGCAGTGTATATGGCTGATCAGTATACACTGATCAGCCATATACACTGCCATAACATTAAAACCACCTCCTTGTTTCTACACTCACTGTCCATTTTATCAGCTCACTTACCATATAGAAGCACTTTGTAGTTTTACAATTACTGACTGTAGTCCATCTGTTTCTCTACATACTTTTTTAGCCTGCTTTCACCCTGTTCTTCAATGGTCAGGACCCCCAGAGGACCACCACAGAGCAGGTATTATTTAGGTGGTGGATCATTCTCAGCACTGCAGTGACAATGACATGGTGGTGGTGTGTTAGTGTGTGTTGTGCTGGTATGAGTGGATCAGACACAGCAGCGCTGCTGGAGTTTTTAAATACTGTGTCCACTTACTGTCAAGTCAAGTCAACTTTATTTATATAGCGCTTTTTACAATATACATTGTCTCAAAGCAACTTTACAAAATCCAGGACCAACAGATACAAAAACCCCTGTTGAGCAAGCCGAGGGCTACTGTCCACTCTATTAGACACTCCTACCTAGTTGGTCCACCTTGTAGATGTAAAGTCAGAGACGATCGCTCATCTTTTGCTGCTGTTTGAGTTGGTCATCTTCTAGACCTTCATCAGTGGTCACAGGACGCTGCCCACGGGGCGCTGTTGGCTGGATATATTTGGTTGGTGGACTATTTTCAGTCCAGCTGTGACAGGGAAGTGTTTAAAAACTCCATCAGTGCTGCTGTGTCTGATCCACTCATACCAGCACAACACACACTAACACACCACCACCACGTTATTGTCACTGCAGTGCTGAGAATCATCCACCATCCAAATAATACCTGCTCTGTAGTGGTCCTGGGAGAGTCCTGACCATTGAAGAACAGCATGAAAGGAGGCTAACAAAGCATGTACAGAAACAGATGGACTACAGTAGAACTACAACTACGTGCTTCTACAGTATATGGTAAGTGGAGCTGATTAAATGGACAGTTAGTGTAGAAACAAGGAGGTGGTTTTAATGTTATGGCTGATCAGTGTATAGGACCCTCATTTTAGACAATTCTTAAATTTCTCAACTGCCTTTTCCAGGTCATCACACAGAAACTCATTTTGTCGTTGTTTTACCCTTTTCTTGTTGCATCATCTTACTTTTATTAAGCTTTAGGATAGGAAGCTGCCCTGACAATGTTATTTTATACAATATATTTACGATTTGTTGTTTCCTCAAGCCTTGATGCTTTCTCCACCATGCTTTATAGTTAAAATGAGGCTTTGTTGTTACATTAATTTCATTCTTAAATTAAAATATTACACACCTGCCATCAGGTGAGGGACAGTGGGTGACCCTGTCACACACACACAACCACACACACACACACCAAGTTTTATTCATTACATTACCTACATAAAATATTAGTCACTGTTACCATTTTTATTGTCAGTACTATTTGCAGTTTTTTTATTAGTTTGTTTTATATATACCTGTCTATAACTAATTTGTATATATTGCACTATTTTATTGTTTTTTTTTTTTCTTTTTAATCTCTTTCCTAAAACTGTAATTAAGGCAATACAAATGTCCTTTGTCATGCCAGTACAGCTACCTTTGAGTTTGAGTTTTAAAAAGACTATAAAACTGCCATAAGTGCTATCAGGTATTTAAAGTTACATACAGAGCATCATTTAAAACCTAACCCTGCTTTTTATAACAACACTAATATGATTGTTAAACATGCTTGACTTGGCTAATCCAACCTAAAGCATCTTTCAACACATTGTGAGCTTTTCCATTACACATAAAGCAGTGTGTGTTCACAATATCTATATTTAGTCAGTGTTGGGTTTAAGATGTAGGCTAGATGAGGTACTTTCTCATTATTTCAGTTTAAAGCATTGATTGAGCATAAGCAGCTTACTGCTCCCTCTCTACCCCCACCCTCCTTAACCTCCTATTATTATGCATGATAAACGTAGGTCACTGCCATATGCTGCTCTAATTGGTTTGTTCCTCTGTTCTGTCATGTCTTGGTAGACTTGTGCTAAGCTTTAAGGACAGTAGCACGAGTTAGATGTGTGTTTACCAGTAGAGGAACGAAAGCCTCCTTTAGTTAAACCTGTGCTGTGTTTGTCTTTTGTCCCAAACAGCTCTGTTTCTCTCATTTCTCTCCCCGCTCATCTGGTTTCTATCAGACCTGCTCTCACTGCCAACCAACCTTCCCGATCACTCTCATGCTTTCTCTAACACACACACATTCTCTCTTTCATACACACATATATTCTCACTAACCCCCATTCTCACAGAAACAGGCTCCAGCCCCCCTGTCAGAGTCCTGGCTCTGCTTTAATTCCCCACATTTCATACCAGCATCTTGTATCCATCAGGGTTGTCACTTGTACCCAGCTCTCCAGCATGACCTGAGGAGCACCCCCCATCCCCCGTCTCCAACCAGAAAGATTCTCTACTGTCTCTGACCTACTGACATCACTCTTTCAACATGGCTCACTTTTTAAAAATTTGACATGGATTTTGGCGGGGTTTCCATCAGATGGAAATGTTAGAAAACACGTTCTAGAGAGATTATGTCCATTCTGCTTTCTTTATATTTGAATGTATTTGGCTGACACAGCCGTGGTCACATAAGCATTTTTGTTCCTTCTTTAGCATTTAGCAATGTGCTATCCAGTGTTACTTACAATTGTGTTTTAAACCAGCGCAAGCAATTAAGGGTGAACTGTGGCAACTTGTCTGTGGTGGAGTTCTAACCAGCAATCATTTATTTACTTGTCCAATACCTTAACCGCTGAGCTACCACTGACCAAAATGATCATGATTATAAATTACATTTTTACATTTACTGTGTTTTGCAGACACTTTTATTCAAAGCAACTTACAATTGTGACCATAAACAGTCCAAGCAATTGAGTTTAGGTTAGGGACCTTGCTTAATACACCAACAGTGGCGGTCTGCCAGCGGTGTGGCTTAAACCAGAGACCTTGCAAATTACTAGTTTAGTACTTTAACTGCTGAGCTGCTATTGCCCACACGTAAACAGCATACTATAATGCTACTCTAATATTAATGAATTCAGTCAATAAACCACCTAGATTTTAGCCAAGTAATCAGGTTGTTTAGTCTGTTAGCCGTTACTCTGAACTTTCACTACAGGAAAATCCTAGATGTGTTTCAGATAGCATACTACTTGCCACACTTGGTGTAAAAATAGAATTTAATTATGGGTTTTGTACTAAAAAAAGGTCTCACATTTATACAAAATCAGAATCTTTATTATTCGCCAAGTACCAGATGTACAAGGAATTTCTTTTGGTGCAGGTGTCAACATACATACATCAAGTTAAATAAAAAAAAGAAAACAACATCTAAACGTATAATAAACAATATAGCAGCAGCATGAACAGTACAACATCAGGCAAGTGTGCAATGAGGATGTACAGTACGGTACACCGACAGACAGTAAAAAATAGAAAGGTATATTATATATTAACATAGAATAAAATGGACAATATAGCAGCGATAAAATTGTGTGCAATAGAGATTATTTACAAGTAGGTAATGTGCATTAACTGTATAAGGGAAAAATGCAGGAAGCTCGTGTAAAAACCATGTGCATTTATTAAAACGGAGGGATGTATAGAATTGCTTATTATTTATCTCAGTGCAGAAAGAAAGTTTTAGTGTCGGGGTAACATCACCTAATAGGTGCAACAGTTAGGATCAGTGTGATTTAATCACAGACACAGAGACTATAATGTGTTACTGACCTGACTTTATAAAGTCAAACATCTGGCTCAAAATTTAATTAAGCTCCTCACAAGGGATAACAATATATTAGTTTACTTTATATATAAAACAGTTGTCAGCTAATAAAGTGATTTAAATGCATCTAGTGCAGCAAGTGACTTTCTGTATTAATAATATTGCTGTTAATAACAACAGTTATTGTTGTCATTATTATTATTTCAAAAATAATGAAATACTTAAACCCAGGTTAAAAATGAACTTGTTCAGTCTGGCCTATTACTGTCATTCACTGCACCAGCAAATGTTTGTAGTAAAAGCCTGCATTCCTAAAATCCTCTGGGACTTTATGTTAGCAGATAAACATATTCCTCCACCTGAGCTACAAATTGTTCAAAGGATTAACAGAAGTTTTGCATAGACTAAGCTAAATGCTCAGGATGGGCTATTTTGCTTTAAGAGATTAGCAAAACATGATGAGCTAAACCATGTAGGGCTTTAAAGATAATAAGCAGGACTTTGTAGTTAATGCTGAATATAACAGCCAACCTGTATAAGCTTATTTAGAGAAACTGCAGCAGCCAGACAGCAACCTGTTGCAATACTCAAATCTAGAGGTTATAAAATAATGTACCAGTTTTCCAGCATAGTGTAGGGATACCACAGATCCTTGTTTTGCTGTATTTATCAAATCGATGTATTTATCAAAGGCAGCATCAAGCTTCTGATGGTTTATCTACTCCATGTATCCATGAAAAGTGCTTCACTTATGTTTCTATGTTTCTTGTTTAGTATTATCTTATTATCTTTATTAAAAAGCCATGCATCTCTACATATGTAGATGGCTGACCTGTGTGTATTGTGTGTGGGATTTTGCTGGCAACTGCTGTTACTTTTTAAACAGAAGCTTCCATTCAGAATGTTTTCTGCAGTACGTCTTATCTTACCGGGTGTCTCATTTTGACCCTAATAACTCTGAAAGAAATATTCTGTAACCAACATCAAAACCATATATCTTGTGTAATGCTTGGTGATTATTTCTGGATCTTCCTCCTACTTCTTATTTTCGCTGATAATTAGAGCCCCACTGACAGATATATGTCTTGTCACAGATGGTTGAGAGGCTGGGCAGCTTGCCCACAGGGTCCTCCCTGCCCCTTTTCTCCTCCACTTATTACTTATTACAGCTTACTTACCCAGCAGGACATCATTCCCTCCTCATATCTGAGCTGCAATTATCACTGAACAACTGTTGAATGCTACAGAGAGAATCTAAAGAAGCTATTATATACTATTATATATAGTGAAGAGAAACACGTATTCATTTATATTTTGCTTCCGGGCAATTGACAGACATTTTTATTCAAAGCAACTTACAACATTGACAGGTTAGCAGTAACTGGGCTTGAACCCCTAATGAATACTTCAAAACATTGACCACTGACCCACCCATGCCCAATTATGATTTCATTTTTAGAATTTTAAATTATGTCTACTTCAAATGAACACAATGTCTTTGTTGTTTTTATATGTATTTTTATTGTGTTATATTAGCTTATGGTATGTAGAATCATAAACAAACACATTGTTTTATTTTGGCTTATTTTTCCTGGCAAACCAGAATTATGAGGGTCCTTCTGATGGCCTTCAATTTCAAAACTCACCATACATTTTTAATGGTATTCTAGTCAGAGGATTCCAGTCTTACCAGTCATACCAGCATCTTTACCTTCTTTTAGTTAAACTACTTATTTTGACTTTGGCTGGTGTTGTTCCTGAAATGTGAAATGTCTATCCTCTCTCCAGATTTAGTTTCATTATCGTCTGGGGACAAATTGTGGTTCCATGTACTTAATACTTGCAGATTATCAAATCATATTATTTATTACTTTTAGCACATTTAATATTAAATGCATATATCACATGCCATGTTAAATTGTACATTAAATCTGCAGAAGTCTGTAACCTGTAGATGATGTGGTAATTTGTTTTGCAAAACTCTTGTCTGTCTGGTAAAAAATTTTTCCAAAACCACCTGCAACTGCCGACATCGCAGGGGAGTGGTTGCTAGCTCCTCTCGTCCAGCATAAGGTCACGTAATCGCCAGAGAAAGTGCAATAGGGAAATGTAATTTCCAACAGCCTCAAATGGTCAACTGGTAAACACATATTACGCTTGTAGCAACACTACAGTGAAAAGATGCACCTTGTTAATTATGACTGTGGGGACACAACGTTAAAAGCCGGTGAGACATGTTTAATTACATATCTGTATTAAATGTTGGCACCATCCACCATTCCAAGATTTCTGTCTCAAATCCTCCTGTTTAAAAGCTTTTCTCTTTTTTTTAATATCATCTTTCAATGTCTGGTTAACTTGTTCATTGAAGGCTCCTAGTTGGACACCAGCCAAGCATGCAGTGAATAAGATTTGTGTGTAATGCCGTTTAAGTGGAACTCATTAAAACAGATCAACTCGGCTTGTGTGTGGTCCGCTCATATGGTGAGTTATTTTTTATTCCCCTCAGTTGTTCGCTTAAATTATTCACAAATCAGATGATTTCAGGCAGTTTTTCCACTTTCCATCTCCAAATGTAGTCAACCATAATGCAAAATGAAGAACCTGCCAAGTCTTTTTAGCCTGACATTTAAAAAATACAGTACAGTTGTGGAGGCTTTGTCCTCAGCTAAGGATTGTGCGTTTAAAGATTGGAGGTGATCCCCCAAACAGACTTTGACCTCTAGTTTAAAGCGTTTCTTTAAGAGATTTTCTTTTAAGTCGCTTTGTGCCTCATTTCTGGAGCTGAGTCAGTTTCACAATCGTTTCACCTCTGAGGTTGACCTCACTGAAACTGGTCCATGTGAAGTCTTTTTTTCTCTCCATCCATTTTTGAAGCATAGTCTCTGAAGGTCCCTCATGTTCTCTTGGGACAAATAACCCACTTCTCTAAAAATAACCATTAGTCCTTGGCAGTGGGTCACATTAGCACACGGTGAGTGCACCTATTTTGGCAGGCTTCTCTAAGCTGTGATCGATTTCACCTCTGCTAAATGCATCGGACTGCCTATAAAACAAAAACATGCTGAGTATTAATGCTGGGGGATTTTAGATTTAAATATCCAGTTTCACTCCATAGCCAGATCTATAACTCAAAAGAGCAGAGCTAGGATCTTTGTTTCTGTGCCAGGTAGGTGTATGAGTGTTAGAACTGATTTCTGTAGCCTCTTTTTAAATCTCACTGTTAAGGCTGACATTACTGACTGCTGCAACATTAGCATCATTAATAAGTTTGTATTGTGAATTGTATAGTGAATGTTTTTAAACCTATGCAGGGATGTGTGACCTAACTTTTCAGAACTAGTATGGCTGGCAGACCTGACATAAGGAGATTGAGCCTACCTGTGTGATGACTTTAAAGAGAGCCCTGTTTAAGAGCCTTTGGCATATTTCCCCCTAAAGAAGATGGATAAGATATCTGCCTTAACTGTCTCTGACCCTAAGCAGTGGCCTTGCTGACCCTCTCCCCCTCCACTCCTTGACCTCGATTTATGAGGGCACGGCCTCAGCCACTCTGCTCTTTACGTACTAGACCTGCGCCTTCACGCACTGCTTACAATCTCTCTAAGGCTAACTCTACCAGTACCCCCCCTTCACCAGCACCAGATAAAAGGAGCATTGAGGGACAGTATCCCATCTTCCCCAGCCCACCCCTCCTTAGCCCTCCCTGGATGTGAAGGAGCTGGATTTATGAGAAGGGAAGGGGTGGATGAAAGATCTCTTTGGCTAAATGCAAATCCCCTTTCCTCCTGATGCTGGGCTTTTCCACTCACACAGCTGCCCCCATTCCCTCGATCAGTGGGAGCTCTGCTGGACAGAAGGGACTTTCCACGAGATTCGGGCTCTAAGCCGAACCCCAAGCCCCTCACCCTGAGCCTGGATGTAGCCTCTTTCCTCTCCGGGGTGCTGGGTGGGGTCGTGTGGCCTTACACATAAAGGTCATAACCCCTGACTTTCAATTAGCACTCTTGGTATTGTGCCCCCTCTGGTTTTCGAGGTTGGGTCTGGTTAAAAAGCAAAGAGGGTGGTTACTTTGCAACACAATGCCTCAATAAGCATGCCATACACTTTTGCCCATCAGTGGTGTAAACAAGTAAGGAGAAAAGGATTAGTTAAGAGAGCCATTGATGTCTTTGATTGACTTAATCTGTCTTTAGGGAAGGGGAAGTTTGATGGGTTTTCAATACTCCAGGGATGACCTCTTCTTTCTGTGTTCCAACCACATGTTTCCTTCGCATGTGTTGGCTGTAGAAGCACGAGAGATACTGTATGTATGTAGGTAATACTAATACAGTCCACTTATTTTTTGGCAGTTATTTAGTTGAGAATTAAGAATAAATTTTTTTTCTTGATGTGTAACTATTCTCCACAATGACATAAACGTTATTAAGCTTTTACCAAAAAAAGCTAATAAAAACCTAATCATCTAAACGAATAATTTCCCAGCTTTCATTTCTCTCACTCGCAGTCTTCACTACATTAGCGTAAGTGAAGTAAATGAGAATCCCATTCTTTGAATAAATCATGGCTGATTTGCTTGTAAATTACTCCTCATACCCAGACTATGCCATTTGTTTAGGCTGCAGTTTAAACTATAATAAGGAAAAGCGTTTACCCTAAAGGGTCATTCAAAACAGTCATTCATTCATCAACTGTTGTATACTCCAGACCTAGTCTCCCAAGACTTTATGCCGTGCTTTTTACTTAAACAGTGGAATTACTTCCAAATGCAATTTATGTATCAAATGTTGCATTTTAAATATTATCCCAGGAATAATAATAAAAAATAATGCCTTAAAAATAAGTTGAAAGTGGGTTCAAATAATCTTTCAGTTAAATGTACAGCTGTTGGAGGGATTAGGGCATAGTGATAATTTTGCATAGTGAAAAATTGCAGACAGCTTTTTGCTGTTTGAATCTGTCCTGATCTGGTTAGTTCAACATACAGTGTATCACAAAAGTGAGTACACCCCTCACATTTCTGCAAATATTTCATTATATCTTTTCATGGGACAACACTATAGACATGAAACTTGGATATAACTTAGAGTAGTCAGTGTACAACTTGTATAGCAGTGTAGATTTACTGTCTTCTGAAAATAACTCAACACACAGCCATTAATGTCTAAATAGCTGGCAACATAAGTGAGTACACCCCACAGTGAAGATGTCCAAATTGTGCCCAAATGTGTCGTTGTCCCTCCCTGGTGTCATGTGTCAAGGTCCCAGGTGTAAATGGGGAGCAGGGCTGTTAAATTTGGTGTTTTGGGTACAATTCTCTCATACTGGCCACTGGATATTCAACATGGCACCTCATGGCAAAGAACCCTCTGAGGATGTGAGAAATAGAATTGTTGCTCTCCACAAAGATGGCCTGGGCTATAAGAAGATTGCTAACACCCTGAAACTGAGCTACAGCGTGGTGGCCAAGGTCATACAGCGGTTTTCCAGGACAGGTTCCACTCGGAACAGGCTTCGCTAGGGTCGACCAAAGAAGTTGAGTCCACGTGTTCGGCATCATATCCAGAGGTTGGCTTTAAAAAATAGACACATGAGTGCTGCCAGCATTGCTGCAGAGGTTGAAGACGTGGGAGGTCAGCCTGTCAGTGCTCAGACCATACGCCGCACACTGCATCAACTCGGTCTGCATGGTCGTCATCCCAGAAGGAAGCTGACGCACAAGAAAGCCCGCAAACAGTTTGCTGAAAACAAGCAGTCCAAGAACATGGATTACTGGAATGCCCTGTGGTCTGACGAGACCAAGATAAACTTGTTTGGCTCAGATGGTGTCCAGCATGTGTGGCGGCGCCCTGGTGAGAAGTACCAAGACAACTGTATCTTGCCTACAGTCAAGCATTGTGGTGGTAGCATCATGGTCTTGGGCTGCATGAGTGTTGCTGGCACTGGGGAGCTGCAGTTCATTGAGGGAAACATGAATTCCAACATGTACTGTGACATTCTGAAACAGAGCATGATCCCCTCCCTTCGAAAACTGGGCCTCATGGCAGTTTTCCAACAGGATAACGACCCCAAACACAACCTCCAAGATGACAACTGCCTTGCTGAGGAAGCTGAAGGTAAAGGTGATGGACTAAACCCAATTGAGCACCTGTGGCGCATCCTCAAGTGGAAGGTGGAGGAGTTTAAGGTGTCTAACATCCACCAGCTCCGTGATGTCATCATGGAGGAGTGGAAGAGGATTCCAGTAGCAACCTGTGCAGCTCTGGTGAATTCCATGCCCAGGAGGGTTAAGGCAGTGCTGGATAATAATGGCAGTCACACAAAATATTGACACTTTGGGCACAATTTGGACATGTTCACTGTGGGGTGTACTCACTTATATTGCCAGCTATTTAGACATTAATGGCTGTGTGTTGAGTTATTTTCAGAAGACAGTAAATCTACACTGCTATACAAGTTGTACACTGACTACTCTAAGTTATATCCAAGTTTCATGTCTATAGTGTTGTCCCATGAAAAGATATAATGAAATATTTGCAGAAATGTGAGGGGTGTACTCACTTTTGTGATACACTGTATATGGTTGTGGCAATGTTATTAATTGCCTGTGTATTTTAAATACAATTATTTTAAATTGTATTTTAAAGTTACATCTTTTTTTTACCCACTAAATTATGCTTCACTTTTAAATGTTAAATGTCAAATGTCAAATTTAAATGTTGATAGAGATTGGAACATGTCCAATTGTAGGCGGTTTTGTCAGGTAAAGAAACTATCTGTCAAATGCTATTTGTACTGTCTTCCAGCCATCCTGATCAAAAATAAATATACACAGTTTTAAATGCTGAATAAAATACAGATAAAATTAAAAAAGAACTGTCATGTTAACTGTATTGTTTCTACATCGATTTGTTCTAGTCATGGGATAGAGTGGTGCCCTGGCATATTGTTCATATCTCGCACTAATGATTCTGAGTGATGCCATACTCTCCGTGATCCTAATACATTTACATTTTCAGCATTTACCAGACACTTTTATCCAAAGTGACTTACAGTATTTATTGTCTAAGCAATTGAGGGTTAAGGGCCTTGCTCAAGGGCCCAACAGTGGCACCCTGGCAGTGGTGGGGCTTGAACCAGCAACCTTTTGATTACTAGTTCAGTACCTTAACCACTAGGCTACAACTGCCCTGACATTCATGGCATTCAACACACACTTTTATACAAAGCGACTTGCAATTGGTACCAGATACAATTCAACAAACTGCAGGTTAAGAGCCTTGATCAAGTGTTCAACATTGGCCACCTGGTGAACCAGTGACCTTCCAAATATCCAGTAAAGTCCAGTAAATATAAGTAGCAGTACCAGCTACCACCTCCTCCCAGTAAGAAAGATGTGTTTACTGAAGATAAATAAATAAATGAATGAACTTATTATCACAGATGTACTAACAGTGACAGAGTTTCAAGAAAATTCATCCCATCTGAATGGATGTTGACTTTCAGCTTTTTTATTGTTTACTCTGCTCAACTAATTAGCCATTAGTGCATCTTTGCTGGCAATAAATCAGCTTTCATTCATATTTGAACCAGCCCAGTAATCAGAAATTAAACTAGCAGTTTACCAGAATTTAAACTATTGGGTGCCCTCACATTTAATCACTACCCAGTCTTTTTGGAGGGAAAATTTTTGAGTATAATATGGGAACAGGGTTTAACAGGGTTTAACAGGGTTCAATCTGACATGTTGACTTCTATTATATTTAAACTCTGATACTGTCTGTGTGTTCTAATCTACACTGCACCTTTTGTGAATGTACAAAAAAGGGAAATGCATTGAACCAAAGAACTAAAGGCTTTTGAAGCAGCTCAGATTTGTTTAGACAGCTAAGCAGTGGTCACTTCCTGTAGAATATTCCAATCCTTTATTTGTAATGCTGCCAGCTGGTCAAGCTCTGGCTCCTTTGTTGGACTCTGAATCAATAAGCACTCTGGTACCTTTCTTTCACTGGATGCAATCTACCATTTTTCATAACAGCACATCCTTTCATTTTTGTATTTTTTATGGGATTGTAAATATTAATGCATTACACACCACTTTGGTCGCAGAATAAGGCCAAAACAGAATGTTGCCGTTGTCCCTGATAGTGGTGTGTTTCATTGTTGTAGAAATTTAGAAAACCATATAAACAAATTCACTATTTACTTTGTATAGTGTACTTTGTAGGCGTTTTGAGTGTTTGTATTGTTTAATACACCTTAATACCTTTAGGGGAGATGAAATCAGCTGTGTGTGTGTGTGTGTGTGTGTGCAGCTGTATAAATGCCAAGTTGTGCTTATCTACAGGCTTTGTTTTTCACCCCATGCTGTAAGAAACTGGTGCACGAAACAATCTTTCCAGAGGTACCTTTTCCTCAGATTATTATTTGATAAACCTTAGAAGAACTTGACATTTTGCTGAAGGACTTGTACTTTGGTGTCAGTATCCTGGAGATCTGTTTAGTAATTCAGGGAGTGTTGAGTTCAGTTCAGGTCAGACCTGTTTTTCTTTTCATGAAAGATGGAACTTGGCACTGCTTTACTCCAAATATTTGAAAGTTCTTTTTTAACTGAAAGGTGCTGGTGCTGGTACTGCATTTTATAGAAGTCAGCCTTTTATGAGCTAGTGTTTTCATTTGTGCAGGTTTTGGCCAATGTATTATTTAATCACACATGGAAGTTTGAAAATGAAGTGTAAAAATAGTAATCATCCTGGATTTTGTGGTCCATTATTAAAATAATAAATAGTGTTTGTACAAAAATATTTTAACAGTTGAGGCAGAGGGTAAAATACAAATCAACAGAAAGTAGTAAATTGTTTAGAGGTACAGTGCCTTGCAAAAGTATTCAGCCCCCTTGAACTTTTCAACCTTTTGCCATATTTCAGGCTTCAAACATAACGATATGAAATTGTAATTTTTTGTGAAGAATCAACAACAAGTGGGACACAATCGTGAAGTGGAACGAAATGTATTGGATATTTAAAACTTTTTTTAGAAATAAAAAACTAAAAAGTGGGGCGTGCAATATTATTCAGCCCCTTTACTTTCAGTGCAGCAAACTCACTCCAGAAGTTCAGTGAGGATCTCTGAATGATCCAATGTTGACCTAAATGACTGATGGTGATAAATAGAATCCACCTGTGTGTAATCAAGTCTCCGTATAAATGCACCTGCTCTGTGACAGTCTCAGAGTTCGGTTTAAAGCGCAGAGAGCATCATGAAGACCAAGGAACACACCAGGCAGGTCCGAGATACTGTTGTGGAGAAGTTTAAAGCCGGATTTGGATACAAAAAGATTTCCCAAGCTTTAAACATCTCAAGGAGCACTGTGCAAGCGATCATATTGAAATGGAAGGAGTATCAGACCACTGCAAATCTACCAAGACCCGGCCGTCCCTCTAAACTTTCAGCTCAAACAAGGAGAAGACTGATCAGAGATGCAGCCAAGAGGCCCATGATCACTCTGAATGAACTGCAGAGATCTACAGCTGAGGTGGGAGATTCTGTCCATAGGACACAATCAGTCGTACACTGCACAAATCTGGCCTTTATGGAAGAGTGGCAAGAAGAAAGCCATTTCTCAAAGATATCTATAAAAAGTCACCTGGGAGACACACCAAACATGTGGAAGAAGGTGCTCTGGTCAGATGAAACCAAAATCGAACTTTTTGGCCACGATGCAAAACGTTATGTTTGGCGTAAAAGCAACACAGCTCATCACCCTGAACACACCATCCCCACTGTCAAACATGGTGGTGGCAGCATCATGGTTTGGGCCTGCTTTTCTTCAGCAGGGACAGGGAAGATGGTTAAAATTGATGGGAAGATGGATGGAGCCAAATACAGGACCATTCTGGAAGAAAACCTGTTGCAGTCTGCAAAAGACCTGAGACTGGGACGGAGATTTATCTTCCAACAAGACAATGATCCAAAACATAAAGCAAAATCTACAGTGGAATGGTTCACAAATAAAGGTATCCAGGTGTTAGAATGGCCAAGTCAAAGTCCAGACCTGAATCCCATCGAGAATCTGTGGAAAGAGCTGAAAACTGCTGTTCACAAACGCTCTCCATCCAACCTCACTGAGCTCGAGCTGTTTTGCAAGGAAGAATGGGCATAAATTTCTGTCTCTCGATGTGCAAAACTGATAGAGACATACCCCAAGCGACTTGCAGCTGTAATCGCAGCAAAAGGTGGCGCTACAAAGTATTAACGCAAGGGGGCTGAATAATATTGCACGCCCCACTTTTCAGTTTTTTATTTCTAAAAAAAGTTTAAAATATCCAATAAATTTCGTTCCACTTCACGATTGTGTCCCACTTGTTGTTGATTCTTCACAAAAAATTACAATTTCATATCGTTATGTTTGAAGCCTGAAATGTGGCAAAAGGTTGAAAAGTTCAAGGGGGCTGAATACTTTTGCAAGGCACTGTATTTAATGAAAAACAGCAGAAAAGAGATTTCCTGATTTTCGTAAATATGTACTTTATTCCATTCTGTTTTGATAGCTGCGAATTATTTCATTTAGGACAGTGGCGATGCAAGACTGGGAAGTTAGTAGAACTATCAGAAACACCTTGTACTACTTTCCATATGTAAATAGCTAACAGGTAATGCTATTATAATTGGTTGTAAAAAAAAAGTGTTAAAAAAGACTGAGACATGGAATCTAGTGATTTTACCATCTACAGTTTACCTCAGTACACCAAAAAAAACATTTAAAACACCATATAAGTTATGAAAAAACAATTTAACTCTACACCCTCAAAGTCACACAAACACTGTAACCACTATACACACAAGTAAAGAAAGCAAATTGACCTCCTACTTTCATGTTTGAAGACTGCATCTATTATTCAGCCATGATAATAGCCATATCAGCTGACATGGCATTAAGAATTAAACAAACAAACCACCTACAGTTCATAACAATATTAAAAGATTCAGAGAATTTAGAGAAACAATATTGAATGCCAGTGCACCTTTAATTCCCTAAGATGATAATCATGATGGTAATCATGTGATTGGGAAAACACTTGTCAATAAATACAATTCATTGGTGCATGTAAACAAACATTCTTAGGAACAAAGAGATGAGAAATATTCATGTTGTGCTGTACTTTCCTTTTAGCAAACAGTTCGGTTCGCTATTTTTTGAAAAGAGAGTTTCAAGCTGTTCTTAATAAAAAAAATAAAAATAAAAACATCTGGATATCAATATTTTTCACGAACCAGTTGTCTAACAATTGTCTAGACTTTGTATGATAGAAATTACACTGAATTCTAGTAATGGTAAGTTTATGTATAAAGTGTCTGGAATAAACCAGCACAGAGACTCTAAAACCACCATGTGGTTGTTTTTTATAAGGTATAAAATGTATTTAATGAGTTGGACAGTTATGAATATTTAAGTCCCCTTTAACTCTGGCCTTTCTTTAGGGTTAAAAAATAATAATAAAATTATGCACGATTCTGCATGTGAATATGGTTAACACATTTTAGCATTGTAGCTCATGGTTTGTTCATGTAACTGCCACTAACATATTTCTTTGCTGTATATTTATATTTATATATAGTTGCAATAATAATGTCAGTATTTCTCATAACCGATCACATTTTGCTGCTGTAACAAAGGCCCATCCAGCGCTTTGTGATGGAAAAATCGTGAACAGTATGAGATTACATGTGCTGTACATATGTAAGAAGGAAGAAAATCCACTTGTTTTACTGGTGTCAGCAGGTCGTCAAGTTTATTTGTTCTCTGTTTATCTTCCTCAGCATTCCTCCACCAGAGAAGGTCCTCAGATGACACAGATGCATTCTTTGACATGGATAAAGGTATTTTCTAAATACTTTGGTATGTCTTGATTGTTTTCATATGTTTTTTTCTAGCCGAAGTCGTTCTGTTAGTGACTTCATGCTCATTTTATTGTTCAGTGCAGCTTGCGCCTGCCGTTATTTAGGCTTCTCTCAGCTCTGGTAAAAATAGTCTATAAAATGCCACCTAAAGATGAACTTTCCTGAAGCAGTCACATGCCTGAGTCTCACCCACATACTCCCTCCAATCTCACAATCTAGAGAACAGAGAGAAAAAACAGAAGACCAAGTAGATAGGGGGAAAGTGAGGGGGGGGCTGAGGTCAGCTCATCTGTCAGCTCTTAAAGGTTGGATCAGAGTGGAGAACGTGCTTAACTGTTTGCAGGTGTCATTGGTGAGAAGATGTGAGAACACTTTGTTATGTGTGGGTGGATCAGATATGAAATACTTTTGAACACTGGACTCAGACCTTCCTCTGCTCTACCACTTCAGAACATCTCCAGCTGTTTCTGATTTTTATTAATCTGTTTTTATCATTTTCTTAGCCACTGCTGCACCTGGTCCCTTTCACATCAAGGTCATCCAGTAGTTAGACTCTTTGACCCAGATTATCTTTGTCTGAAGTGTGACATTTGAAAGTTATGCCCAAAGACAAAAACATCCCTCACCACCTGAGGCTCTGTGTAAAATCCCAGTGCCCTCTGACCCAGCCAGCTTAGCATATTTCATCTTGGTTGTTTGTGCAGTCTTGGTGAAAACATGTGTCTTCAGGTGTGTCAGGGGCCTGTCGTGAGTAAAAAAAGCCCTGAAAAAAATCATTCGTGTCTATCCAGGAAAATATTGTTCTTTATAATCTGTTGCACACATGGTCTGTTTATTCATCTCAAATGATTTCAAAATCCATGTTGGCCAAGATTTAGTACAACAAGTAGAAAAGCTTTTAGTTGAACTATTTGCTCAGTAAAGCAGCATTAAAGTAGTAAATTTTTTAAACATGAATGTTCAAATTAGCTTGAAGTCAACAACTACATTAAGCTAGATACATTATCTTAGAGCTCTGTTATTCTGGTGAGTCTTTTATATCCACAATGTACATGTATTTTGGGTGTCTGCTTTATCCACAGTTGTCAATATAAGCCCTGAATGGATTGGTGTCCCATGAAGAAAGATTTTTTTTTCTTCATGCCCAGTGTTTCAAGCTAGGTTCAGAATTGGTGTTGACTCACGTCTAGTTTGAATTCCATTAGTTTGTCACATCGTTGTTCATCTTAATTTGTAGGAATGTACTGTACTAATACCTTGCTTAATAAATATAAAACAGGATGCTCGGTAGTGCGGCAGCCTATTGTGCTAGCCCACCACCTCTGAGATCTGGGTTTGAATCTGAGCTGTGCTACTTGCAGGCTGGGAGGCTGTACAGACGACCCTGACCTGGATAAAGCTGTTGCTGAAATGAAATTATTTGAATAAATCAGTGACTGCTATTTTTGCAGAAAACATCAAGGGTTCAAACATTGTGTTGAAATTTGAATACACTGTGTTTAATGTAAAATCAAGTATTTTAATAATGGTTACAAGAATCACTGTAATATTAATTACTTACCTGTTTACTAAAAGACATCAGTTAAATACTAAATATATGATCAAAAGAAATACAGTGCCTTGCAAAAGTATTCAGCCCCCTTGAACTTTTCAACCTTTTGCCACATTTCAGGCTTCAAACATAACGATATGAAATTGTAATTTTTTGTGAAGAATCAACAACAAGTGGGACACAATCGTGAAGTGGAACGAAATTTATTGGATATTTTAAACTTTTTTTAGAAATAAAAAACTGAAAAGTGGGGCGTGCAATATTATTCAGCCCCCTTGCGTTAATACTTTGTAGCGCCACCTTTTGCTGCGATTACAGCTGCAAGTCGCTTGGGGTATGTCTCTATCAGTTTTGCACATCGAGAGAGAGAACTTTTTGCCCATTCTTCCTTGCAAAACAGCTCGAGCTCAGTGAGGTTGGATGGAGAGCGTTTGTGAACAGCAGTTTTCAGCTCTTTCCACAGATTCTCGATGGGATTCAGGTCTGGACTTTGACTTGGCCATTCTAACACCTGGATACGTTTATTTGTGAACCATTCCATTGTAGATTTTGCTTTATGTTTTGGATCATTGTCTTGTTGGAAGATAAATCTCCGTCCCAGTCTCAGGTCTTTTGCAGACTGCAACAGGTTTTCTTCCAGAATGGTCCTGTATTTGGCTCCATCCATCTTCCCATCAATTTTAACCATCTTCCCTGTCCCTGCTGAAGAAAAGCAGGCCCAAACCATGATGCTGCCACCACCATGTTTGACAGTGGGGATGGTGTGTTCAGGGTGATGAGCTGTGTTGCTTTTACGCCAAACATAACGTTTTGCATTGTGGCCAAAAAGTTCGATTTTGGTTTCATCTGACCAGAGCACCTTCTTCCACATGTTTGGTGTGTCTCCCAGGTGACTTTTTATAGATATCTTTGAGAAATGGCTTTCTTCTTGCCACTCTTCCATAAAGGCCAGATTTGTGCAGTGTACGACTGATTGTGTCCTATGGACAGAGTCTCCCACCTCAGCTGTAGATCTCTGCAGTTCATTCAGAGTGATCATGGGCCTCTTGGCTGCATCTCTGATCAGTCTTCTCCTTGTTTGAGCTGAAAGTTTAGAGGGACGGCCGGGTCTTGGTAGATTTGCAGTGGTCTGATACTCCTTCCATTTCAATATGATCGCTTGCACAGTGCTCCTTGAGATGTTTAAAGCTTGGGAAATCTTTTTGTATCCAAATCCGGCTTTAAACTTCTCCACAACAGTATCTCGGACCTGCCTGGTGTGTTCCTTGGTCTTCATGATGCTCTCTGCGCTTTAAACAGAACTCTGAGACTGTCACAGAGCAGGTGCATTTATACGGAGACTTGATTACACACAGGTGGATTCTATTTATCACCATCAGTCATTTAGGTCAACATTGGATCATTCAGAGATCCTCACTGAACTTCTGGAGTGAGTTTGCTGCACTGAAAGTAAAGGGGCTGAATAATATTGCACGCCCCACTTTTTAGTTTTTTATTTCTAAAAAAAGTTTAAAATATCCAATAAATTTCGTTCCACTTCACGATTGTGTCCCACTTGTTGTTGATTCTTCACAAAAAATTACAATTTCATATCGTTATGTTTGAAGCCTGAAATGTGGCAAAAGGTTGAAAAGTTCAAGGGGGCTGAATACTTTTGCAAGGCACTGTATATAATGATCCGACCCCTGAAATCGTTTCTGTTGGAACCTCAGATAGATTTTCAATAATAATTGTTTTTTTTTTTTTATATGTTTAACATAACATCTAATCTGACGAGAAGCACAACTCTTTTGATTGTAATCCTTTTCTGGTTGGGCAGTGTAATGTGAGACTGCATTACAGATTCTGAGTACTTTTAATAAATCATTTTTAATTTGTTGATTAAAGATCTGTCATATCACTTTTTTTTGTTCTGGCTGTTACCAGATTTAAAATGAAGTGCCATTGATATGAGTCTGAATTTGCCCAGCCACTTCAAAGTGACCCTTGAGTTTCCTAGTATGTGTAAGGGCACAGGAACATGTTTAACACTAAGCCTATCATGTACAGTGTATCACAAAAGTGAGTACACCCCTCACATTTCTGCAGATATTTAAGTATATCTTTTCATGGGACAACACTGACAAAATGACACTGACACAATGAAAAGTAGTCTGTGTGCAGCTTATATAACAGTGTAAATTTATTCTTCCCTCAAAATAACTCAATATACAGCCATTAATGTCTGAACCACCGGCAACAAAAGTGAGTACACCCCTTAGTGAAAGTTCCTGAAGTGTCAATATTTTGTGTGGCCACCATTATTTCCCAGAACTGCCTTAACTCTCCTGGGCATGGAGTTTACCAGAGCTTCACAGGTTGCCACTGGAATGCTTTTCCACTCCTCCATGACGACATCACGGAGCTGGCGGATATTCGAGACTTTGCGCTCCTCCACCTTCCGCTTGAGGATGCCCCAAAGATGTTCTATTGGGTTTAGGTCTGGAGACATGCTTGGCCAGTCCATCACCTTTACCCTCAGCCTCTTCAATAAAGCAGTGGTCGTCTTAGAGGTGTGTTTGGGGTCATTATCATGCTGGAACACTGCCCTGCGACCCAGTTTCCGGAGGGAGGGGATCATGCTCTGCTTCAGTATTTCACAGTACATATTGGAGTTCATGTGTCCCTCAATTAAATGTAACTTCCCAACACCTGCTGCACTCATGCAGCCCCAGACCATGGCATTCCCACCACCATGCTTGACGGTAGGCATGACACACTTATCTTTGTACTCCTCACCTGATTGCCGCCACACATGCTTGAGACCATTTGAACCAAACAAATTAATCTTGGTCTCATCAGACCATAGGACATGGTTCCAGTAATCCATGTCCTTTGTTGACATGTCTTCAGCAAACTGTTTGCAGGCTTTCTTGTGTAGAGACTTCAGAAGAGGCTTCCTTCTGGGGTGACAGCCATGCAGACCAATTTGATGTAGTGTGCGGCGTATGGTCTGAGCACTGACAGGCTGACCCCCCACCTTTTCAATCTCTGCAGCAATGCTGACAGCACTCCTGCGCCTATCTTTCAAAGACAGCAGTTGGATGTGACGCTGAGCACGTGCACTCAGCTTCTCTGGACGACCAACGCGAGGTCTGTTCTGAGTGGACCCTGCTCTTTTAAAATGCTGGATGATCTTGGCCACTGTGCTGCAGCTCAGTTTCAGGGTGTTGGCAATCTTCTTGTAGCCTTGGCCATCTTCATGTAGCGCAACAATTCGTCTTTTAAGATCCTCAGAGAGTTCTTTGCCATGAGGTGCCATGTTGGAACTTTCAGTGACCAGTATGAGAGAGTGTGAGAGCTGTATTACTAAATTGAACACACCTGCTCCCTATGCACACCTGAGACCTAGTAACACTAACAAATCACATGACATTTTGGAGGGAAAATGACAAGCAGTGCTCAATTTGGACATTTAGGGGTGTAGTCTCTTAGGGGTGTACTCACTTTTGTTGCTGGTGGTTTAGACATTAATGGCTGTATATTGAGTTATTTTGAGGAAAGAATAAATTTACACTGTTATATAAGCTGCACACAGACTACTTTTCATTGTGTCAAAGTGTCATTTTGTCAGTGTTGTCCCATGAAAAGATATACTTAAATATCTGCAGAAATGTAAGGGGTGTACTCACTTTTGTGATACACTGTATTTCCTGTAACGAGACTATTTCTCATCTCCAGACACAAGCTTATCTTGAAAAGTAAATCTCATATCTTATCCACATTATTTCTTCTATGCCTAAACCAATCTCTATGCTATACATATACAGCAGTATTTAGGTAAGTTTTGTTTAGTTTTATTTGTTTAATTTTTCATAGACATTAATTTTATAGATCCATTTAGACATCTGGCCCAAGTGTTAACTGACTGCAGGTCCAGTCTTTTAATTAAACTGAGAGACCTAACTTATTATTCTAAATTAAAGAAGCATATTTTAACATACAAAAGTTATTGATAACACTTGCAAAAATATTGACCAACATGTTTATATCATAATAAAAAAAAGTATTTAGCATTAGCTTCTTTTTATTTTCTCAGTGGGTTTATCTCAGTGGGTCAGTAAAGCACAGGGAGTATGGCTCACATTCTAGTTCCGAGACACACATTTCCCTTTCAAATTAATTCAAGCTAAATGACCAAAGTTGTAAATGTTACTCATGACTCACGCTCCAAATGCTGACAGGAAGATTTCACCATATGACTTTTTGATGTTTTCCCAAAAACCATCACTGGAAATGTTATTACTGTAATAAATGAAGCATAGCTGACTGAAAGTCAGTAATAAAAAGCATATTTTTCAGAGGTCACTTACAGTTTGGCCACTAGGGCTGACCATGCTTTAGACTGACAAGGTGCTGGAGCTGGTTCATGTTTCCAGAATTAATTAAATTTGAGTGTTTAGTAATGCATGTTTGTATGCTGTTTTGGAAGCATTACTTTGGGCTTTAGCCATGCAGATGTAAAGCCTTCAGAACCTGTGATTAGCACAAAGATAACGTCATAGTTTATCGTAACCAACAATCCATACTGGAAGAGGTGAAAGAGTGTGTGAACTCTTGTATTGACATTTATGCACAGAAAATAGTTAAAGGAGTGTTGTGGAGTTTAAGCCAAATGTAGACTTTTCACTGTTAAGAGGAACCAACTCTTTAGGAGTTACGGCTGCCCTAACAGGACTGGACACAATGTGTTGGTGTATTATTATGTCTTAAATAAAAATCAGGACATGTTTTAGAGTAGTAATGCAGAAACCTAGGTAACTCCAAATGGTTTCCAAACCACCTCTTGCCATGTAAAGGCTCATGGTTTATTTCTTTTTCTATTTTTATGTCACATTTTTAATGGCTTCTAAAGCCACTGAACTTGTTGCTTTTAACATAAAAACATTGATCAGAGCCCCTGATATCATGGGTTTTATATTCCAGAACATGATCCTTTTGTTGCTGAAATTAAACAAATTTGCTGTCTAATAACTACAGTGATAAACTACTGGCCCAAAAATAACATTGTTTACTTTTTCATTGTCAGCTATGGCTTCAAACCACACATAAGGTGTTTTTTAACTGTAGATGCCCTTTTCATAGCAGCAGTGTATACAAGCTTTTGAAGGGGTTTGGCCATTCAGTTTGGAGCCTTTTACACAGCAGTGAATTTTCCTGAATCCCATATAAAAAATAAAATCATTGCTTGTGCACACATACTTCAAAGACTTGGCAGGCCATTGAGCAAATGGCATTCTCAAGACGCAGCAGAAAGTCCAGCTAGCACGAGAGGCGAGCAGCTGTCTGGGGAGAGGCGCCTTTTTGAAGCAGTTATACTCAGAAATCTTTTTAACTGTCTCTTACCACCCTTTTTATTTTAAGCATATCAGTCTCCTCCAGAGCCTTTATTACTTTGTTACTTTAGAAACACATTTATAGCAGTTTTACTGAATGCTGCTTAGTGTTGCTCACCACCGTTACCAAGCATTGGTTTGGCTCTGTATAGCCGAGGGCTGTTTACATCCAGTCCAGACTTAAAAGAAATTTGTTTTTCAAAAGTCCCACTCCTGCTCACTCCATCACTCTTACACACAAACACCCCCTAACCTTAGTTTTATCTCACTGCATTCGCCTTGTTCTATGGTTCTGTAGTCAGATCAGATTGTAGGCCTTGGGGTGCTTACATGGCAGGCAGGCAGCCGTGAACTTTGTCTATTTTCTTGTAAGAAACAGCCCCCAGTTTGCAGCTTACGGATGTTAAGCGGCAAAAGCATGCAGAGAAGTGGGCCAGCAGGTTCTGCTGGTCCTGCTCTTCAGTAAAACTCCTGTCAGAACCTCTGCACACATTCTCTTCTCGTTTATCTGTATAAAAGATAAACTCTGTGATGAATCAGGAATTGTATGCATTAGTATTTCTGAACTTGCCTTACCATAGCATTTGGATACAGTTAGAGTTTGTAATTTAGATTTTATTATGCACTACAAAGCCTTTTATATTAATTTCTTCGATCATAATTTATGATTTATTCATATTATAGACAAATTATGTTTCAGTTGTTTTAAAAGCATAAGAGAACCCCTGTGGTGCAGCAGTCTAATGCACTAACCCACCATCCCCACTGAGTGTCTTGAGTGTTAGCAGTGCCGCCAGCCTGGTCACTCGCTCCATAGACACAATCTCAAGTAAACATCATGTAATGTCACCCATTGTCAGAAAAGTCAACAAGTGTTATCAGTTAGAATGTGCAATTCTAATTCTAAAACAATGCATCTTACACCAGTGTCTAGAGTGCTGTAGGGAAAACAGTTCCTCTATGAGGACAAAGTGTGACTGTGCATTAATATACTACACTGATAGATAATATTTTAACTTCATTTACTTTGTTTATAACATTTAGGCATAAAGTATTCTCCTAAAATAAAAAATGAAGTACCTAAAACAGTCGTTTAAACATGTTGTCATGTTTCAAAAATGACAAAGCGTCTTTTATGAGTTTACTGTAACTCTTCTACTCCTAAATATATTTTCATACAGCCTGTTAAGAAATTGTTAGGCCTCATGCTTGGTGCCCGAAATGTCGTGCTTCATTTTGGACTAGAACCTTATTTTACAGTGGGAAGTCTATGAGGGTATTTCATCCATATCTTATATAAGAATTTTACAAATGTACCTAAGATGAATTGAAATTCCAGATAAATAATTTAGTCATACAAATTTATCATAAATGCAATGCACAAAATAATGAAGAAAACATGATTTTAATAAAGTATGAAAGTATGAGATAGAGTAAGCTATTATGAATTCAGTTCATTAATTCTGAACACATGACTGCTGATGAAAAATAGAAATACGTGTACTATCATGGTCAGCGTGTACTATATGTGACACGCTTGCTTTACACACCACATGATTGTTTTGCCTCCACCACAACATGTAATACAATGTACCATAACTTATTTTTCAGCTTGGCACACAGCATGTATACGATTCTAAACTGTTTTTGCTTTGATTTACCCAATATCATACTCATCACATTACTGTAATTTTTTACTGGTAATTGTTACTGCATCCGCAGTTTTTATGTGACCGCATTTAATGGAAACAGATTCATTTGCATTGAACCATTAAGCCATCTAAGAAGTTTGCTTAAAATGAACTGAAACGTTTAACATGGAGCCCCAAACTATGTCACTCAAACTATTTATTTCTTATTTCTTGTCATGCTGTGGTGATAGTGATATAAAGAAGATGTTTCTGCCTAGTATTTATCACAGTGTGTTTCCACCTCACGCTGAGCTGCCAGAGCTGATATCAGTCAGACAGTTTCTCGCTGGACTTTCCCTCCCAACCCTGTACGCTCCATTGATCAGGCTAAGTGCCTGCGTGGCCTCTGGGTTCGGCCTCCTCCCACTACCAGACACTTACTCATGTCTGTTTGTTTAGCCACTTGAATGAGTCGTTGTACGGCTTACATTGCAGTGGTGTAAAGATGTTAGAGGAGGTGCCATAAACTGCCACAAATGCTTGTTTGGGCAAAACAAACATGATAAACTGCATTGAAAATGTTATAGTACATTATAATTCAGATATTCCATAAAATGTCAAGAATTTTATGGTCATTTTAAACCTTTCTAATATGTCATTGTCGTGTTAACAATTCACATTAAACAGATTAATTAACTTTGCCATGGCAGTGATGTAACTGATCTTCAAAAAGTCACTATATTTAAAGCATATATTAAAAAACTACTTAAAAACAAATACATATTTTAATATAATGACATGCAACACAATACCTGATGACCTGAAAACAGCAGGAACAACAGCTACAAAATAAAATAAAAACAATAAAGTGAACCACAATTATCTGTTTATACACTTTAAACCCCTTTTTTTAGTTTAGTCCTATTAAATTAATTTGCCAAAAAACTGTAAACCTGCCAAAAGCTAGTTATTAAGCTATAAACCAATCATAACATGGTTAAATAATTCTCCATCCCCACTGTTTACATTCCAGTGTAATGTGGCAGATTATAAATAAATACTAAACATTGTACATAGTTTAATACAATAATGTAAATTATTTTGTCCCCAGTTGTTTATTTTAATGGTCCTTATCACACGTATTTATGTAATGAAATGTAATTAAATCCTGGTTAAAGTAAACAAAGTAAAAGAATAGTAAGATGCATATTGATATTGTAATTAATATCTATTCCTGTTTCTATCTTAATATAAGTCTGATACACTTATGAACTGGAGCTTAACCCTTATTTATCAACTTTTTGGTGTTAATCCCACAGGATCTGAAGTTCCCACCCACGCTGGAGGAAACTTGAGTCAGATGTCAGTCCAATTGCTTCCTGTCCAAAACGATGGTCAGTCTCTCTCTCTCAGCACTATAGAAGGAGATTCAGACTCAGTCAGTGATGTGTTCTAGTGTCTGTGGAGCTGTGCTTCATCTTTGCAGATTTTAGTGGACAAGACCCAGGTAAATCTTGGTCTACCTGGCGGATGAGGTGAATTATTTATAAAGGAATCAGATTGTCTTGTGGTTAGAATGAGTGATTTTATTGTTAATTGTAGTGCCTTATCAGCTTAAATTAGTGAAATCAACATTGTCTACCTGAATGTAGGGTTTTATACATTTAGACAGGTTTAACTGTGTGCTAATAGACTATTCATGAATTGTAAACACTGAATTCAGGGAGTATATGTGTTGTTTTGCCTGATTTTGCACTTTTATACAAATAAATATTTTATCACAAAACAATCATCCTGGGGTCTTTTAAAGCTTTATATTTAGCCTCATATTTAGTTTGATGTCACAGTAAATAAATAGTAGCTGTTTGGGTTGGCTGTTAGAATCGTGCCTGCATGGCATTGTACCCTGTCATGGTAATGGCAGTGCAGATCATTACCTCATTTGGTTTAGTTTCACCTCATTAATGCCAGACCACTATTCCTCAGGAAAAGCAGTGCAATCAGATGTTGCGTTGCAGTGATGATGTCTGTCTAATGAGCATCCTGTTTACTTTCCATCAGCTTAGCCAAGATAAAGAAATCCTAAAGTCAGCACCATCACTCCCAACAACAGTCCTGACACTGATGCAATAAAACTACAAGTTAAACTTTGTTTTATTACGATGTGGAGAGCACTTCCATACAGATAAAAAAAATACCTTAAAACTGCAGTCGTTTACTAAACTATGAGTGTTTTTATCTAAAGGTAGAGGGTCATAAATCACCACCTTCTATTTGGAGAAACCTGTGGGAACAACTCACAACTTGCAGCTTCACAAAAGCCTCTAGCCTAATAAAGGATCTGATATGGTGAGACAGAACAGGCCTGGATGTGGAAAGATAAACTGGACAAAGTAAGACTGACCACCCACCCATAGTGTTTAGTGTCAGCCTGTCTGATATTTAAAATACATCGTAAATCTGAAAAAGTTGGGACAGTATGAGACAGAAGAATGGGACAAGATAACACTTGAAACATTTCATTGCTCTGTGCCAAAACACATTTTAAGTGTTGTGAAACAGAATGGAAACATTACAAAGTGGTAAATGCTTTACTGTCCCAACCTTTTTTGCAAGGTGTGCCTGTATGAAATGCAGGTATTGATCTATATTAACAAATAAATTAAAGATAAATATCTTGCATTCATACTGTCTGCAATAAAATAAAAGTAGGTGTGTTTAAAGCAGTAACTAAAGATGAGTTTTTTTCTAATAAAACACCACAAAAATTAAAGCTCATGCAGAACCGAGACACCAGAAGCACAGCATGGGAAATGATTGATAAATTAATGCCTCATGAGTGTGACTATAAGTATACAAAAGCATCAGCCTTCTAATAAAAAGTCAGCCCAGCCCTGTTCAATTACATTATAATATACGAGTGGTGGTAAAAGGGGGTGAACCAGACGGGTCTACAGAAAAGTGGGGAGCCTCTTTGGAAGAACCCGAACGCTGGCCTGATATCACACACACTTTCTTAAGTGTTTTATAAAGACTAGGTTGTGAGCCAAGAGTGCAGTTAATTCATATCCAACTCCTTCCTTTAGCTTCCCCTAAGAAAGCCCTTTCACTTCCAGTTAGCTAGCTGTTTATCAAAGCCAGATGTTTCAGGCAGGAAGCTGGTGGAAATCAAGCGAGACATTGACCACTTTTATCCTGTTAGGCATGATGGAACAGTCGGAAGACACCAAAAAATGACACCCCCCTCCCCCCCTTGTTCTTTACCTGTATTACTACAGACAGCTTGGTTGGCCAAAGTAAGCGTATACAGTCGTTGTAGAAGCCTGTCCCAATGTTAAATGTAAAGGTCTATGTCCTTTAACTGAATCATGAGCTTTCCTTGCCAAAGAGATGAGCAGAATTTGCATTTAATCAAGAAAAAGGTCGGAGGGATTATGCATGTTGGAAGGCTGTGCAAATCTTTTCCTTTATTTAATCAAAGCTGGAGGAAAAGTGCAAAATAAATGAGTCTGTCAGCCATCTCCTGAATACATTATAGATTCATCTGTGCAGAGAAATGTTGTGCCAGATTAAATATTGCAAATTAATGAAGGTTTTTCTTTTTAAATACCTGCTATGTGTGTTTCAGTTCTGCATGAATAGTCAATACTTAATTTATGCTGAAGCACCTGTTATTTATTTATTTAACCAGAGCATGTGGTTTCATGAATAAATACACACTTGTACAGATGCGCCAAGCAGCATTGGTATCAACAGCCAGAGCATCATGAAGCTGAGAGTGTAATGATACATGATTGAGAGATGAAAAGCATCGTGTCACACCATCGTGTCACACCAGTTTGGTTTTCTTAAAGGATTTTCAGGGACGTTTGGAAATGTGTTGTTGCTTTGACTAGGTTTAAGCCTTCTTTTAGAAAGAAAAAAACTAAAGCACTGATAAATGACTTGGCACAGGGCAGTTACTGTTTCAAATACAGTTTTAACAGTTCTTTTGCAACAGTAGTGCATGTGACATTAATAGTAATAATAGTAATTTGGTGTAAAACATTCTGTGTGCCATGTTCAAACACCTTTACTGTTTAGGTGTAATAGTTTTAGTTTAAGAATTAAAACTGTAATGTGGCATGTTTTAAATGATTATTATAAGAATCTAGAAATCGCTGGAGTTTTGTTTTGCATTAGAAATGCTAGAGAGTTCATAGTATAATGCTGATGTAGAAGAACAGATTTTTTATAGTCAAAACTAAATGTGCTGGAGCTGATATCATTTAACTGGTGTATTTATATATTTTTTAACCCACATCAATCTAAAATTGCAGCGTCATACTGCCAAGCAAGACCCCCTCTCTTTATGTAAACGCAATTCCACAATCATAATTTTTTGACCATAAATACAGGCTTAAAAGTCTTTTCATTCTGTATTGTTTGGTTAAAATAAATAGGCCACTACAGCAAAAAGCGATAGGCATAAAAGGCATAAAAAAGCGATTGGACTTGCATAAAAATATCTCTATGATTAATTTGTGTAACTAATTATTCTTTAATCTTTTAAATTTGTTTTGGTTATTGGAAATCAGTGCATACAAATGTACTGATTACCCATCCTGCTCTGTGTAAGTAAAATAAAAATACAAACCCATTCAAACCACACACTCCCAACTTCTCTAATTAATCTGTGTATATTGATTAAGCGTTGGGATTTCTGTAGCAACCTGCCATTAATATCTTACATTATTTGTCTGCATTTTAACAATGATTGGGGTTTTAGGTCTGTTTTTTATTGTGTACATGACACTACTGCTAATATGAATGAATAAAACCGTACAGCTGATCTCGTGCTTTCTGTGGTTTTGTGCCCATTCTGGGATTGAAACCCTCATGCACTGCTTTTGACAGCAGAGTGACTCTTACCATTACACCACACACTACCACTTATATACTGGTTCTAGTGATAGAAAAGACAGTTAAACAAATAAGTTATATTTCAAACCCCTTTGACAACTGTGCTATTTTGTACCACTCTTGTTATTTTTATGTTTGAGTTATAATAATGGAAAAGTGCTTTTATAAAGAATGTTTTAAGGAAACTTATATATTATAGTAAAATATTTGCCTTTGAAATATTTGCATTTTATGAAAGTAATTCCCTGTCACTACATCCCTTCTCTGCAAGGCTCATCTCCAAATTCTTCAATCCAAAAAAACATGGGGCAGCAATATTGAATTCCCAGAGCCCATTAGAAATGTAAATAAAATGCATCTAATGCATCTTTTAATGAAGAAGCAGTTGGTGTTTTTCTGGTACCAGCACAGAGAAGTCAGAGCACAGTGGGGGAGAATAGGAACTTATCTCTTTTAATGAGACTGTTAAAGTTTCAGTGTTGGATGTAAGTTTGTTTGTACACATGCAGCAGATTTGATTGCCATGCTTGGACGATGAGGTTTTGGGCTGAGCGCTTGTTAATTGGTGCTTGGGAGGCGTCTGATTATCTGGCTCAGTGTTTTAATGAAGGCCTACTGGGGATGTGAGCAGCAGGAAAGAAGAATACTGGCCATGAGCCAGTCACACTCAGTGCTTTGTTTTAAACCATAACGCCAGCATGTGGAGCATGTCGAGTGTCTCTTCTCGGCAGACAGACATCATTGTTTGTGTAGTCGTAGCCACAAACACCCAAACAAGGAGAAGCATTTATCTTCCTGCATGTAGCATGATGTTAATAATGATGAGCAGGGCTTGGCGGCAGACGTGGAGGCTGTCTGGGTGTTTTTAGAGCTCTGAGTTTTCTCTCCAAGCTACTCTGATGGATGGGTGCTGATAAAGATCATGGGTACATAACTAAATCGTACTGCCTGAGAGTGAAATGGAATGGAGCAGAGAGATTATACTGTACAGTAGACATTTGTTTAACCTTAAGGTAAGACCAAGACCTAGTTAAGAAGAATGAACAAGACAGAGTGGGGCTGTGTATGCTTTGAAGCAGATTACTTTAGTCATCCTTTCTTTTGCGTTGGTCATTCTCTGTCTGGTTTGTCTGGTTGGGGTGCTTATAACACCCCCCCCCCCCCCCCCCCCCCCCTTTCCCTGGTACCTCTGGGGGTATTTCCTTGGTGCTTTTTTCTAGCTTGCTTGGGTTCTTCCTTTTAGAAGATGCAAGTTGGGTTGCTAGCCCACACTCTCTCCAGTTGTCACTGTCCTATTCATGGTCATGTCTATTCCTGGTTGTCGCTGGCTTACCCGAGCAAACATTTGATATATATAAATCTTTTGATGTTCTTAGAAACATCATTACTGATGTACCCTGGATGTCTTTGGGTGTTTCAGGCTTTTTAACATCAGACACCCTCACTCAGGTGACCCAGGCCGCTACTTGTGTCCAAGTGGCACTTGGTTTGCCTCTCCTGATCCACAACCATCTAGGCCTTTTCAGCTGGCTTTCCCTTTTGTTGTGTTACAAATACAGAGCAATGTAAAGACCTTGTAGAGGGATTGTGTTGCATTGTGTGCTTCATTTTCCCTACAGCTTTACACTGCGATTTGAAATATGACCTTGGGAATTCACTTCCATTCAGCCATTAATGAGGTTGTACAATAATGTTGGCTTGCGGTTGGCGTTTTAATTTAGCTGGAATCTGTATGATGGGCTTAGGTCACGGCCCTATGCAGGCCAGCCAAGTTTTTCCAACCTTGCTTTGTGCATTAAGACGTTGTCTACCTGACAGGGCTTCCACAAAAGGTTGCCACATAGTTGGAAGTAAACAATTCTTAAAATGTCATCATATGCTGTAGCATTGACGTTTCTCCTAGAACTGAAGAGACCAGTCTAAGCCACCAAAAACAATTGGGCAGATTAAATTCCTCTAGAAACCAGATGTGCCAGGCAGACAATGGCTGGCATAATGAATTGCTTCAGAGAACACATTTCTACTGCTTCACTTGAGTTAAATTTAATCAGTGCTTGGAATTGAACATGATGACCCTAGGATTGTGTGTGGCTACTCAGTCATGGAAAATTAAACCTGAAGCTTCTGACAGATTGAGCAGAGAAATAAACACAGGGTCAACATGAAGGCAAACTTTAAAAATAGATTACTGTTTTCTGAGGCCGCATGATAGCACATAAGATAGTGTTGATGTAGCATGGGACAGGGACCTAGTGCCGTTTTCCCTGTGTCTGGATGAGTTTTTCCTCGTACTCCAGTCCTCTTCCCTGATCCCAGCAACATGGCACTAGGTAAACTGAGGACTGAATATTGCTTCTAAGGGAAAGTGTATGTCAATGAGTAAGTATGTGACGGACTAGCACCCTACCAGAGTCGATTTTTTGATTTACAGCATGGTTTGTTAATAATTATAACTATCCTATCCTAAATGAATGAACAAATACATAAATAAAGATATACTTCAAGTGTGGGCATTTGTGGCCTTTGATCCTTTATGTTTTCCATGTAAAATAAAGACATGAAAAGATCAAGAAAGTGCATATTTGTATATAGACACCCAGAGACAGTTTTTACTGTATGAAATGATTTGCCCCCCACAGACAGATTATTTTTCTGATTTCCATGATATTGTAGCTTGTGTTTGCAAACCACAGCTTTAAGCAATCCATGTTTTTCTCCACTCCTTTATCCCTTGCAACAACACTTCAGTATCCGGGTTTTCCCATATGTACTGTAGATAAAAGCAAGGGAACGAAGTGGAGAGGGTGCAGCTGTCTCCAGATGTCTATTTTAAGTGTAGTCAGTGACCCTTAACAAACTTCTCTGAGTAGAATTCAGAAAGGCAGGCATGCTGAGAGGAAAGGAAGTAAGACAGTTTTTATTTTTCCCTTCTTCAAACCAACACACAGCTGTTTCAGCAGCTGGATGCAGAGAGAGAGAGTGCTGGACACCACCTCCTCTAACACAATGACCCTTTGTCATAGTCATAGACTTTTACTATCGCTTTAAGCTTGGTGCTGATGAAGAGGCCTACACAAGGAAAGAAAAGAGATCTTTGAAAGAGGCCCTTTATACTGAAGCAACTTTGGTCTTGTTCAGCCTGTTTTATAGATAATTCAAAAGCATAAAATTTAAATAATTCCTAACCAAAATGGAAATTAAATGCATTTTGTAGCTGCAATAACCTGTTTAACTTTCAAGCAATGCAATCTAACAAATATGTAAAACATATATACATATGTACAGTGAGGAAAATAAGTATTTGATCCCCTGCTGATTTTGTAAGTTTACCCCCTTACAAAGACTTGAACAGTCTATAATTTTTATGGAAGGTTTATTTTAACAGAGAGAGACAGAATATCAACAAAAAATCCAGAAAAAAAACATTAAATAAAAGTTATAAATTAATTTGTATTTAATTAAGGGAAATAAGTATTTGATCCCCTACCAACCAGCAAGAATTCTGACCCCCACAGACCGGTTATGTGCCCATGAGGCACACAAATTAGTCCTGTCCCTGTATAAAAGACTCCTGTCACAGAATCAGTTTCTTCCGTTCAAATCTCTCGACCACCATGGGCAAGACCAAAGAGCTATCAAAGGACGTCAGGGACAAGATTGTAGACCTGCACAAGGCTGGAATGGGCTACAAGACCATCAGCAAGAAGCTTGTTGACAAAAAGACCACTGTTGGTGCGATAATTCGAAAATGGAAGAAATACAAGATCACAGTCAATCGCCCTCACTCTGGAGCTCCATGCAAGATCTCACCTCGTGGGGTAAGAAAGATTCTGAGAAAGGTGAGGTCAGCCCAGAATTACACGGGAGGAGCTTGTCAATGATCTCAGGGGAGCTGGGAGCAGAGAAATGCTGGATATGACCCCAAGAACACCATCCCCACTGGGCATTTCTCTGCCTCCAAACACGGTGAGTGGAGTTGATGCCAAAGAGCTCAATTTTGGTCTCATCTGACCATATCACATTCTCCCAAGCTTTCTCTGAATCATTCAGGTGTTCATTGGCAAACTTCAGACGGGCCTGTACATGAGCCTTCTTGAGCAAAGGGACTTTGCGGGCACTGCAGGATCTCAATCCATTACGGCGAAGTGTGTTACTAATGGTTTTCTTGGTGACTGTGCTCCCAGCTCCCTTGAGATCATTGACAAGCTCCTCCAGTGTAATTCTGGACTGACCTCACCTTTCTCAGAATCATTCTTACCCCACCAGGTGAGATCTTGCATGGAGCTCCAGAGCGAGGGTGATTGACTGTGATCACTTTTATTTAATGGTTTTTTTCTGGATTTTTTGTTGATAATCTGTCTCTCTCTGTTAAAATAAACCTTCCATAAAAATTATAGACTGTTCAAGTCTTTGTAAGGGGGTAAACTTACGAAATCAGCAGGGGGTCAAATACTTATTTTCCCCACTGTATATATGTGTGTGTTTGTGTACACACTGTGTATACTGTAATGTGGCTCAGCTGCTAAATGAATTCGGCACTGCGTCACGTTGATATGTTTTCTTCTGCGTTGCCATTTTGGCTGACAGAGAGGGCACAGATGCGCAGATGATTGATGTGTCAGTTTCTCTTGATTGACAATCACCTGCCCCTCGTACGCTAATTCACTTCAGGTGGGAGTTTTTCTCAGATTTACAAGCTCCTTTGTCTGGCAAACCTGCTTTTGTCTGAAATCTAGGTGCTGGGCTGCTTATTCTGGTCCGATTTTCTGCCTCCGTCCAATACCAGCATTCTGTGTCTTTCTAGAACTCACGCTGGCCCCCAGACCATCCAGACTCTTATCAAAGAAAGGTCAAAAAAACTCTGTCATGGTATGTGGGTACATCAGAGCCCACCTCATATGTTTGAATACACAATTAATGCATAGACGTATATTGGTATTTTAGAGAGACATATTTGGTCATTAAGACAATGACTTTTCCATAGTTACTTTAGCAAGATACACACACTACAACTACAGTGTTTCGTTGTTGACACTGATTGTGTGTGCTTAACTGGTCTGTCTGAAATCCATATACGAATACCTTTATTGTCATTGTACAACGAGATTTAGTGTGCTCTACTTAGGAAATAGAATATATATACAAAGTAGTCCAATAAATAGAGTAGATATACAGTGGGGCCAAAAAGTATTTAGTCAGCCACTTATTGTGCAAGTTCTCCTACTTAGAAAGATGAGAGAGGTCTGTAATTTTCATCATAGGTACACTTCAACTATGAGAGACAAAATGAGAAACAAAAATCCAGGAAATCACATTGTAGGATTTTTAAAGAATTTATTTGTAAATTATGGTGGAAAATAAGTATTTGGTCAATAACAAAAGTTCAACTCAATAACATCTGTAACATAACCTTTGTTGTCAATGACAGAGGTGAAACGTTTCCTGTAAGTCTTTACCAGGTTTGCACACACTGTAGCTGGTATTTTGGCCCATTCCTCCATGCAGATCTCCTCTAGAGCAGTGATGTTTTGGGGCTGTCGCTGGGCAACACGGACTCCACAAATTTTCTATGGGGTTGAGGTCTGGAGACTGGCTAGGCCACTCCAGGACCTTAAAATGCTTTTTATGGAGCCACTCCTTCGTTGCCCGAGCGGTGTGTTTGGGATCATTGTCATGCTGGAAGACCCAGCCACGTTCCATCTTCAATGCTCTCACTGATGGAAGGAGGTTTTGGCTTAAAATCTCACGATACATGGCCCCGTTCATTCTTCCCTTAACACGGATCAGTCGTCCTGTCCCCTTTGCAGAAAAACAGCCCCAAAGCATGATGTTTCCACCCCCATGCTTCACAGTAGGTATGGTGTTCTTGGGTTTTTCTTCTTCCTCCACGACGAGTTGAGTTTTTACCAAAAAGTTCCATTTTGGTTTCATCTGACCACATGATATTCTCCCAATCCTCTTCTGGATCATCCATATGCTCTCTGGCAAACGGGCCTGGACATGTACTGGCTTAAGCAGGGGGACACGCCTGGCACTGCAGGATTTGAGTCCCTCTCGGCATAGTGTGTTACTGATGGTAGCCTTTGTTACTTTGGTCCCAGCTCTCTGCAGGTCATTCATCAGGTCCCTCCGTGTAGTTCTGGGATTTTTGCTCACCGTTCTCATGATCATTTTGACCCCACGGGATGAGATCTTGACCCCAAGGGAGATTTTCAATGGTCTTGTATGTCTTCCATTTTCTTACAATTGTTCCCACAGTTGATTTATTCACACCAACCTGCTTGCCTATTGTAGATTCACTCTTCCCAGCCTGGTGCAGGTCTAAAATTTTCTTCCTGGTGTCCTTCGACAGCTCTTTGGTCTTGGTCATGGTTGAGTTTGTAGTCTGACTGTTTGAGGCTGTGGACAGGTGTCTTTTATACAGATAACGAGGTCAAACAGGTGCCATTAATACAGGTAACGAGTGGAGGACAGAAGAGCTTCTTAAAGAAGAAGTTACAGGTCTGTGAGAGCCAGAAATCTTGCTTGTTTGTTATTGACCAAATACTTATTTTCCACCATAATTTACGAATAAATTCTTTAAAAATCCTACAATGTGATTTCCTGGATTTTTTTTTCTCATTTTGTCTCTCATAGTTGAAGTGTACCTATGATGAAAATTACAGACCTCTCTCATCTTTCTAAGTAGGAGAACCTGCACAATCAGTGGGTGACTAAATATTTTTTGACCCCACTGTATACAAAGTAGTCCAGTGGAGAAAGTGTGCAAAGTGCAATGCTTCATTTGTACATATGGACAGGCACGAAATATGTGTGAATGTGCAATTGAGAATATGAAGTAGCACTAAAAGGATCCCAGTAGTATAGGGCTCCCAGTTTCCATATAAGAGAAAATGTGCATTTGTAGCAAGGCAATATAGCAATTGCAGTAGCAATGCCATCGACCGTGTAGCAGCTCTGAATACTGTTAAAGTGAACAATGTGCAAAAGCAATTGATATATCACACATAATACTATACTTCGCATAATATACCAACTATATCTGTTATTGTTCAAAATATATGGCATATCATGAAGAGGAGAATCAGATAATTGTAACCAGCTGTTGAACAGCTGAAGTCTTGTATTAAGCAAAAATTGACAAAAATCATTTAGGTTTGATTTAAAATATACACAGTGATTTCACTGATAGTACCTGTCCATCTGTCATGTCAATTTACATATGCAATTGCTATGCTGGAAATTAGTTCCAGACGCAGTATATCACACTCCAGGTGCTAATCAAATGAATTAGCATTTACACTACTCTTTATTTTAAACCAATAGGGTAACAATTCCTTAATTACACACTCATTAAGGAGAACCTCTAAAACAAACAAGTGATGTAATTTCATTTATTTAAAAGGTGCCATGTTAAATAGACACTTAATAAAGCAGCTGGAGGTCTTACCGTCTTTGGATGTTTTATACGTAAAATGTGCTTCAATGTAGTCAGTGGTAGACAGTAATAGCATTATCTACAAACAAATAAACATAAATGTATAAATGACAGCAGTGTATAAGTCAGAGCGTGTGCTTGGGGGTGGGGGGTGAAAGAGTGTATGTGTTGCTGTAGCATAAAGACTGAAAACAAAGCCTTATCCATTCACTTTAAGTGCGCTATGTTGTGCTTTTCTTTCCTCACTGTCCAAAATAGCATAAAAGTCTTTTGTATTCTCTAGGTACACTTGAAATGTTTTACTCTGCCCCCTTCTTCCCACCTCTCTTGAGAACAAGCCTAGTGCTATTTCAGTTTGGTTTGTATATGATTAATGGCTGGAAAACCATTACTAAGAGCGGAGTCTTAAACCTTTCATGGTAAATGTAATGGCTCTGTCATGCACTCTAAACAACAGAAATATAAATAGTACAGAATTAATCACACTATACAGAAATAGACTTTGTTCATGAGTGGGTTTATATAAACCCCAGTAAGATATGTATTACCCTAAGGTAAATGCAGCATTATAAAACGGATAGTTCCAGTCCTCAAATCTGATTGGCTGAGCAGCGTTCGAAGCTGTTGTACAATCCCCGATATATGCACACCTATGACCACCTCACATCATTCCATATTAATACGCCACTGAAAAGAAAAAGTACAAACTTGGTTGAACACTATTTTAAGTCATGTACTATACATGGAAATGTCCAGATTAATATAAACAGTAATCCTAATCATTAAGCGGGTGTTTCGTCCAAGAAATAATGTAATAGTGTTTGTGGAGGAATGTTTATTGCGAATGTTATGTTCGCCCTCATGTTGCCTAGCTACAGTGTTAGCGGACTACCTGATTTCGCAGAGGAATGCTATTTGTAAGTGTTTTTGTAAATAAAAACATTTATAAATTGAACATTGTTGTATTTATTATATTTTATGTTGACCACCGTTTTATAAAAGCAATAAGCCATTCAAGACTGTGCGTTACTGCTATGATTTGATTACGGGGAAAGAAGTTTTAGGCACTCCGCTTCGCGTCGTGCCAAAAACGTCTTTTCCTTTAAACCTGCTGAAAAGAAATACAAATGTTTTTATGCTTTAATTCGGCCCTCTGTAGTTTTAAAAGACATTTACACTGTTTTGTTTACATTCCAAATCTGCCTTAGAGTGCTTTACAACCTGCTTTGTTTACCTGGCTTGTTACACAGAAAACAATTGACCCTCATTTCCTTAACATGCAGCACAACCTCCCTTTATTGTAAAAATGTGTTCTGCATTACCCCATATACTATATTCCCTTAAAAACAACGTAAATATAAACTATATTGCCCTTAGTGGCACCAGTAATGAGTAATGCAGAGTAAATTACTCTATATGTATAATAAATTTACTAGAATATATGGGTTTTTCCTAATTATTAGGGAAAGAACTATGATTCTGAATAGATGTATTTCTGTCTTCCTGCCAACATAATTTCAAGTGTTTGACCTCTAGATCTGTTCAGCCAAAGCCTGCTTCTCGAGAGCTATATGTCCCAAACATACCTAATAATGCACTTTTTATTTTAAATGGCATTAAAACTACTCAACTCGCAAGCAAGTGGGAGTACTGATGGAAAAAGTGGGTTGGGTCTTAATAACAGGCCAGCACCACAATACAGTCATCCAACATCGATTAGTGCTTCACCATACCTAATTCATGTTGAATGTACAGTACTTGCAAGTACATTATTAAAATGTCACTCTTAAAACAACTGTCAGAAATGTATGTCAACTGATACACTGCAGACATGTGAAGAGCAAAATATAAGCACAAATACTATATACTAATCTTCAGCTTTAGCAAAGCCTAATGTGAGCACGTTGAGAGAGGAAGCAAGGTGAAAGAGGCAGAAATACCACACAGTTTGTTTACTTAAAACATTTAGCCCTAACAGAGCAAGTCTTTTACTCTCAGTTACTTTTAGAGACCTGACCATAGGCTTATGCTGGTGCCCAGCCATCCTCACACAGATGTTTGTTTGATCTGGCTCACAGATTGAGGAGCACTGGAATTATCTTTGGAGCTGCTTTGGCATTTAATTAGAGGATTAAGACGTACTGCCAAACTGAGAGAAAGTGGAATGATTCACACATTGGAGAGGATGAGTGATGAAATGGTGAGTTAAGCATTACTGACAGAGTGCTAAAACTGCACCAGTATCATTTCATTTCTGCCTGCCTGTGTACATCAAATTAATCATGTAAAACAAAAAGAAATTGTGAGTTCACCTGACCATAAAACAGATGCTGTGTAAAGTTTCTTTATCTCTATGCCAGTAGCAAAAAAGTATTGACCATTTTTATATCAAACAATTCACAATCTCATTTGTACTAGCCATTTTGCTTCTAAAATTGAGCATAAAAAATGCCAAAAGTTTAATGATAATGCTGTTTTCATTGCAAAAAAAGTGTGCAGTAAATTGTGGCACCGAAATACAAGGACAAAAGTTTAGCCTTAGAAATGGACCCAGCGCATCACCACACAAGTTTTGTTTCACTCCAACCAGAGCTCCAAATGAATGACAGTCACGCCCACACAGTACAGTACTCTAAAAGTACAAAGAAAACATTTGTACTTGCGTAGAGTATTTATATTTTGTACAATTGATAATATCATGAAAAGATTCAGGAAGTCAGTAGGAATCTTGGTGTGTTAAGACCAATAGTGTATTATGCAAAGAGGAAGCAATAGTTTTATTTTGTGCAAAAATGCCAGAAAGTTCTCTGGGCCTGAAGTCATCTAAGATGGACCAAAAGACCGTGGAAGCATGCGCAGCTTGTTTTTGGGGGGAAACGAACATTGGATTCTACTTGTAAAAGAAAAAAAAGATCAGCATATGTGATGGCATGGGTGAACTACATACAGTATGTCTAAAGTCCAGTCCAGATCTGACTCCTACTGAAAATGCACAGCGCATTGTGAAGAGGGGAATCAGATACTACAGACTGTTAAGCAGCCTTGCAAACAGGCAAAAATTTCACTTGCAAAACAACTAGCATCTTCATTTCCCAAACCATTCAAAAGGGTAATTTAAAAAAAATATTGTGACCCAGTGGTAAACATGCCTCTGTCCCAGCTTTTTTTTATTGTGCTGCAGGCATTAATTTCTAAATTTGCTTATGTTTAATAAATAGAATTACATTTTTTGTCCTTTTGTTTGTTAAATAAACATTCAAGTCAATTAACAAATTACAGATTTCAGTTTTATTGCATTTTTAGAAAGTGTTCAAACCTTTCTAGACATGGGGTTTGTAATTAAGAATAGCTTTTAACTGTGCTGTGTAAGATGAGTAATATAAATCATTAAGCAGTTTGCTAGTGTGTATACATTGTGCTATAATAATAAAGGCATATGTGAACTATCAGGTTTTTAACGCAAAATGATGAATTACTGTTTACACATAACTTATCAGATATGTGTATAAAATGACACCGTTATTCTGATATTCTACAGTAATCATAAAAATCACAGAATAATGGGTTTGGTTTACAGCTGCAGAAGATATTAACCAGACTACATAGTGTTTCTTTGTTACAGCTCTTAAATAAATCCTACAGCCTTTGTAAATAAAATATACAGCAAGATATACAGTCGGCCCTTCAATGTGAATCTTGTGTTGCACAATTAGTTAAAATAACCTCCAGAGGTTAAATCAGACTTTAGGGTCCAGTTAAAAGAAAGAGGTATTTTAATTATGCACAAATCACTGAGCTGAATAACTCAGAGTGGATGAAGCTTAGAGACAATTAAGGCGTTGCTGTGACAACAGCATCGGTGTAACCTGCCAGGATTGAATAGTGGCTGCATCTCAAATGGTGCCATATTGGATTTATGGTATTAATCTAGGGTGTCATTGTTATTTTGTTCTGCCTTATGCATTGTGTAGTGAGAATAGATCAATTGAAATTTTACCAGAATAAAAATAGTGCTAGATGGTGGATAGTGATTGAGAATGGTAAATGCTGTTTTTTTGTGTATTTCTCCTTCTTCTTCCAAACTAGTTGCATCCAATTCCCTGATTGTTACCTGCCAATAGCACAGCTGAGGTTTGAGCTTGAGATCTCAGCGGTGGTTGATCAGCGCATTAGACTGCTGCCCAGCTTTTTACTCTGCTCCTTCAAAGCCTTGTTTTTTTGATTGCTCCTGTTTAAGACTATAAATATGTTTTATTTACTAATCTGATAAATGGGGACCCTGTGGACCCTAATATAATACAGGGCTCTGGGCCTCATTAACATTAACCACAGTTGTCTATATGATTAATATTACATTTAATATTAATCATAACTGTAGAGAGAACAGAAGGCAAGGCTGATCCCATCGAATCAAATAGGGCATCCAGGGAGACCATAGACATGAAAAATACCTACCTAACATTTTTATGGCTGGAGGTCAAGTGCATTAACCTATAATGAGGCTTTAATTAGCATACTGTTGAGTATGATTTTAGCCAACTTTATCTTTTTTTTTCTAAGTCTGAGATAATATTTCTTTCTTTGGGATAAAAAATTAATTGCTCTTAAAAACTGTGGCAGAGAACCAAAATTTCTAGTCTGAAATTGACCAGAGACTGGTAAAATTAGCTGAAAACTAGTTTCATGGCTCTGCAGTGTCGGGAAATGTATTAATCCAGATTTTATATTCGACTTAATAAAAATGATTGAGGTGGGGTTTTAGTCATTGCGCTTTTATGGATGTACTAGGTTTCTTCGAGCTGCTTAATCATCAGATGTGGGAGGAAGTATTTGGCCAAGAGAGATCTGCAGGCTGTGGAAATATGTTTATACACAAAGGGGTTGTTTTCCGTTGACGACGAAAACAAAACCTGTGCTTGTTGTCTTAAAAACACTGACACATATCACTACGTTTTCCAGTTATTCATCCCATGGGCTCAGTGATGAGTAGAGACTCCACCTTTCAAAACCTGGCGATTACGTGCTGGTTGCCTGGAAACAGCCTGGGTAATAGACAGGGGATTGGTCAGCGTGGAGAGGGATGCCCAGGTTTCACACGTTTACAGAGGTGGAGTACTGAAACTGCTAATGATGTGCAAAGTGTGACAGAGAGTAAAGCTTGTTTCTAGTGTAAATTACACCTGAGACACATGAGGATGGAAGACTCCTGCTGTGCAAAACCAAATTAAAAGCTTAACATAACACACAATGAGTCCGCATATTCATTACGTATCATGTAAAAGCAGTTTGAATCTTTCCTTGCATGACACACTCAATTTTCCATGAATTTTAAATTAAAGCTACATTGTTATTGCATATGCATTGGCTTGGCTGTGCAAACCCGTGTCTGGTCTTTGTCAGTATATTTATGAACTCTAAGTTTACAGTAGTGGGAATAGTTCAACAGTCTATTGTCTGTCTTGTTAAAGGTGTCCTTATGTCTAATACACTACAGGAAATGTATAGCTGTATACCTGTATAGCTCACTTGTAATAAAACTTCTCTTATTATCATAGGCAATTGCACTTTATACAACTGATCGACCTCTACTGGTCATACACAATCTTTTAGTTGCTGCAATAGAGCATGTATTCATTTATTTACAGTAAAATCATCCTTTTGGTGAGGGTCACAGTTTCAGCTGGCACAAGGCAAGAATACACCTTGGACACATTGCCAGTTTATCGCAGGGCACCACATACTCACTCAATCACTCACTTATTTACATCTTGAGGTCATTTAGAATATCCAAACCTCCCTCTGAATGGGTAGCACATGTAACATTTTAAACATATATTGACCGGAGATGAGGAATGAACCTATATAACCTACATTTAACCATGTTGCTGTACACAACCATGTTGTTGTTGGCATTCTACCAACTGTGCAACTAAAATACACCAAAGTCTCAGGAAATTACACTGTAATTGTGAACGATATTAGTTGGTGAAACATGAAAACACCCATTAGATGAAAATATATGACAGACATTGTATTAACTCATGGCAGTGCAGGGCATATCATACTCACCAGTCTACTCACTACTCCCAGGAGCAATATAGATTTGCCAATTCATCTTTGGGTATGGTTTTTGGGGCAGGGAGGAAACACAAACAAACAGAGAGAACATACCAAACTCCCAACAAAAAGTGACTGGGATCTTCTGTGAACTTACAATTACAAAGTAAAGGATTGCTCTCAGTCTAGACCAGACATTAACAAATATCAGCTAGGACATAATAGTAGCTTAAAGGAAGCCTTATAGGCAGTATAGTAGCATTCATCTATTAATTCCTTTATTTTTCGCTAACCGCTTCTTTCTTGTCAGTGTCACGGTGGGTCTGGCCACCCAGAATCACGGGGTGTTATAGTTACAGACAGTTTTTATGAAAATGGCTTATGGGCTGCTAAATCAAAGTCATTGATCTGACTGAGTTCACCTTGATTATTGTGTGTTCAACCTGAAATATAAGAGCTAAATGTAATTTTATACAAAACTCTGAAACCAGATTTGAAATATAAGGATGTGAGTATACTACTGAGTACGCTGCTAATTTACTATTAAAAGTATAAGTTTGGGCAATTTTCATAAAGTGAGCAAATTGTTACATAATTGCCATAGTGATTTATGTTGGGTTCTGCTAGCTGGAACTTTTAAAGCATCTTGGTTCAGTTGATGCATGTTTGTTGTGTTTGGCCTTTAAATTAGAATGAAGGTGTGTACATTTGTATGCTTGTATGGGTGTCTCTTCTCCTGCTTGCATACTATAGGCTGAATGTGTATGAAAGGGCTTTTGAGAAGGGGTTATGAGGCAGGGGCTAACTAGTATTGTGCAGGCTCACATTTCCCAACCATTATTACTCTTAATGACCAAGTCTCTGACAGTAAGGAGTATTCACAAGCGCTGTCTGGCAAACCCACTCAGTCCTGTGTAAAATTTAGAGGGCCCCACTGCACCTCAGTTTTTAGCTAAAACATTGCCACACAATTTGCTGAAATTTTGATTGGATTAAAGGCTCTGTACTCGTTTGATCTTGTGTAATTTGTAGAGGCATTTCAATCTAATCCATGACAGAAAATGGCAAGACTCTGCTTATTGGCTTTGTGAGTTTGTTTTATAAATTTAGGTGGTATCGGGCAGAGTTAGTCTAGGCTGTAACCACAAACAGCTTAGCTCCTCTGTATTTTCCCCTAGAATTTTGTATACAGATGATTGTGTGCAGTGCTACTCATTATGTGAGTTTACAAACTCATTGTCCTTATTCCATTCACATCTTTGTTCTGTTTGACATATTGTAAATATTTTACTCACATAATGCTTAACATCAGTGGTACTGGTTTGACATTGTTTGATTTTGTTATTAAAGCTAACCCTGCGTTTTTTATGAGATGGGATCTATAAAATGGAAACCCATTTGACTTCATATCTGCATGACTGCAACAGATATGCAATTATGGTGTAATCTTGCATACAGTGGTTAGGACAAACTAACAGTGACCACGAAAGTAAATTCAGGAACACCCAGTGGGCATCATTTTGGCCTGATTTTCCAAAGTAATCCATGAGAGATTTGTTAATTAGCAGGGAGATTTGTTTCTTAAGGCATTTGTTATGGAGTTATTGCACACAATTACTATTGCCTGTGTGGTAACACAGAAAATATGATGAAAACAAAATGAGTATTTAGGAAATTTTAAGGGCTTTACAGGTATATTATAATCTTCATGTTTGAGTGTCTTACTAAAGCTTTACAACTTGGGATTCTGCTAAACATTTCTGAACAATTTCTTGGTCCAATCCCAAATAATCCAAATAATGATCGTTTACAAATGTGCAACACACTATGATGCAAAGGTTTGGACACTGCTGGTCAATTTCCAAGTTTTATTTAATTTTTAAAGTAAAAATGAGTTAACAAGTCATCTACAGGTAACATATTTTAAACTTGTTAAAGCATGAACTCGACATCATGAAGCAAAACAAAACCACAAAGGACTTTTAGTTTGGTATTCTTTTATAGACACATGGACAGGGTATTGCTTCATATAGAACAAGCCTTAAATTTGTCTTATTCTAACTTCTTTTTAGTTGTGACCAATTAAAAAACTCTTAAGCAACTTTGTTTCATTTTTTCTTTCTTATTGACCCTAACACCGTTTTCTTGTTGAAGTCAAGAGCACAGTACTAGGCTGTACTGCATGCCGTCCTGCGGCTGCTGCTGAGAGCACACAGAGTTGCTTTTCTCACAGTTTACTGAAAAGAATCACCATGCCTTTCACATTACAATCACAAAGCTGAGATTGATTCGGCCTTCACACCCACTGTGCGAATCGCTGGATTGAACGCACAATGTGGGATTGAGTTCAGGTCCAACACAAAGACCTATTCTCAAAATGTGATGTAAAATTCTTCCTTAATTAATAGGAATTATGAGCATAACACCCAAACATTTTCTTTTTCCACTCCAGGAATTATTAACAAATAGTAAGCACCAGATGTTCTCTTGCATTAAAGCCAGCGCATACACTCATGAACACAAAGCTTTCATGTTACACAGGACAAAATATTCATCAATTCTGTTCAGTCCAGAGTTTGCAATTGTATTTACACAAACTTTATGCATTCAAGCATTACTTAATCATTTGTTTGTGAGCACCTCCTAATGGGGCTCTTTTCTTGTTTAATTATCCTTACTAAATGTATCTGATAATTACTGTAAATGATAGGACAGCCTTCTTCCTATGATGTGGGTCTTTATTTTTCTATTAAAAAATGGCCAAATATGGAGAGACTGGAAAAATGTCACAGCAATGTACATAAGTTGTTAAATAAGTTGTTTACATAAAGTATTTGCTTCTAACACAAGGCTTCCTGGTGCAGAAGTAATGAGCTGTGCCTAACAGATAAGGCTCTTCCAGAAACAGTTGTAAACCATCAGCCTAACAGTTGGGGTGAACATTTTTATGGCCATCTACTATAGAATACTATAAAAACTAAAAGCTGATGTGATTGTTTGTATTTTAGTCTTAAAACCTTGATAAGTTTGGCCACAAGTTTGACAATACCCTTAAATCAAGATGATAACTCTTGTTAGCAACTGAAAAAAATACACTTCTGATTGTTGTGATAGCTAGATTTAAATATACATTTGTACTGCTCTCTCGCGCGCTCTCTCTCTATATAAAAGAGAAATTACTGAGAAATTACTACGTTATGTTTTACAGTGTTGCTGTCACGCCAAGATCTATGATCTTATACTTGGAGGTCTTGATAGTGTTTACAAAAACTGAGAAGTTGGAATTAATAAATCCCTAGCGTTGTAAGTAGGATTGCACTACTCAACTATGCTATTCACTAACACTTGGTTATTTTAGGCCTGGTGATATGAAAACACCTTGTGCTACTGTGGTCAGTTAGAAACTTGATACTAGCTCTCTGATGTCAATGTGGAACTTGCAGTTCCTGTTTGTTTCAGGGATTTGATTAAGATGCCACAAAATTGCCCCGCTTTGATCCAATTATAGAGCATATTTACTTTGGGTCACTTCCTGTTCCGAGTGTCAAAGACCCTGCCTGAGGGCACACAGCTATCGTGACTCAAAATATCGTTTCTGTCAGAGCGTGTGCCTTTGTGTGTGTGTGTGTGTGTGTGTGTGTGTGTATGTGTGTTTTTTTTTACCATCAGGTCCAGTCCAGGCTAATGTTTCATTTAAGGATGTTTGTGAAGGGTCAGCTGCTGTTTTGCCAACATCTGTTACTCATAGAAATGCCCATAGATCCAATTTCCTAAATCCTCATCATGTGTAGAGAGCAAAATTAGCTCTGTGCTAGCGTCATGATGTTCAACTTTCTCAGATATATTTTTGCTACATGCTTAGTTGCAAATCGAATAGAGCTGACAGTGCTGTTTTCTGGATTTGATAGACAGCTGTGCAGTTGATTTTAATTTGTTACCAAGCTAGAAGGTGCTTTCCCTAGTGATTATGTGCAGCTAAATTATTTAAATTCAGAGACACATAACCACAGAAACCTGAGGCTTTTTCCCACATGCCTTGTTTCACCAGACCAAGATGAGATCACTATTCAGGGTGAAACTGCAGTTACTTTAAAAATAGCTGTTGAACATTTTTGGTGTATTAACCGCTTTATCCTTGAGAGGGTCACAGTGGGATTGCGGACTATCACAGAAAAACTGGGAGCTTTGTCTAAAAGTAAGATTTGAATAAATCTCAGTATATTAATATGAAGCACAAAGCAACACTGCTTTTGTCAGATTATGAGCTTTAACAGCAAGACTTTATATTAAGTACACTCATTTATTTACCATCCACTCACCTTCACCATGATGATTTATTGATATTTTTTTCATCAGTTTTATGGCCCATAATTCCACAAAGATTTTTACTTATTTTAGCCATTTTATTCCACCTTATTTTTTTCATGACATATTTAATTAATTGTTTGAAATAATAAAGAAAAATGTATATTGTTAGTTTGCATTGCTAGTCTAATAAAATATAAGGTAAGGAACATAAAAGTAGATATTACACTGTATTTAAGCCCAATGGTTTTATGTACAAAATGCATTAAAGTAAAAAATACATTTATTGTCTCAAACAGTCTACAGGTGAAGGTGCTTTCAGTGGCGCTGCTGTCTGTTTTCAGTATTCAGTTGGTCTCATTATCTGGTTGAGATACTGGATGTGTCTCCAGGCTCTCAGTCCACCATGTGGTAGTAGTATTAAAGACAGCTGTGTGATCAACAGGCATTCATATGTTTTTTAAATCCAGATTCTACATGGTAAACATGCTCTGCTCTTTTTTAACCCATAAATAGTGTTTGTTAATAAAGACTACAGTTAAACTAGAAATATATATATATTGTTTATGTAAAAGTTTGTACACCCTTTGTTAACTTTCCTGTTTTCTTCTTTTTCTAAGTGAAAGTAAGTTAGCACATCCTTTACAGGAAACAAACTTTAACATAGCATTTTCTGCATAGTTGTCTGCACAGTTTCTATTAGCTGAATTTAACAATAAATTAAAATTGCAAAAAGATTGAATGTGCCTTAACTTTTAAACAGTCCACATTTTGTTTTTTGTTTTTCTCCAATATGTTACATTCAGCAAATAAACAGGAGCTGTGCATTAAAATATGATCTTTTTTCAATTAAAGAATGGGTTAACATGTAATTTGATCACAGGTACCAAATGTTTGCATATGCTGTTATAAATATAAAAAATGATTCCGTTGTTCAAGCCTAATCTGCAGGACGTTCTTTCAATTGTTACTAAAAATGTTATGCAGTAATAAATGCACTTCAAATTGTTTATTTTCACAAACCAATAGATCATGGTCAGGGTAAAGCTGGGTCCAGTCCCTCTTGGAAACACTGAGTGCAAGGCAAGAATACACCCAATCCACAGCAGGTCAGCATACACACATTTACTTACATATACACTAACTTTTACCAAGTGACAATTTAGTCCAGCCAGACTACGTTCTGTATGTTTTTGAGAGGTTGGAGCAAACAAAAGTACTTAATAGACTGTGAAATGTGTGTATCTATTAATTATGATGCATGAATAATAAACTACAATTTGTGAAGCTCTGATTTCGGCTATATTATAATTTCTTTTTATCATGCAGTTATATTGGATGCTGTGCCTAATATTTATGCAGTAGGCTATGTCTTAGATTCATGCCAACTCCAGTTGCTCCTTGCACTATTTAAAGAACAGTAGAGGGCAGACATTCCCCTTCTTAATTTACACCCTGCCGTTTTGCATGTGTATAAAACTGAATTATTTGGGTTACTATTACTTACTAATTAACAGTAATACACCGCCCTTATCATATTGTTCAGTGTGAAATGTAATCATTATATAACAAGACATGACCAAGACTAAAAAATATATTTTTAATTTTACGTGTATTTTTTTTATGTTATTACAATAGCACACAATTAATGTGTGATATGTGTACAAACTGTTTTGAGTGATTCTTTGCATTTTATTTATTTTATTCTTGCTAGATTAGATTCATGTGTATTAGAAGAGTGGGGTGTATAGAATGTAGTGGTTTGAGAATAGGCGGACACTAGGACCTCCCCGCACTGGGAGTCCGCAGGGTGCCGCTCCTCCACTAGAAGCCTGAATGCGAGCAGCTTCACTACAATAATCTCCACACTCACATCCACTCCAAGCGTCTCTCTCTCTCTACAGGACTCTACTCTTCCACTTTGGATATTGACTTTTTTGCATTTAGAAAAGCTTTTTGCATACCATATACCAAGGTCTCTGTGGACCTTTTTTTTCTGGCCAGTTTTCTTTCTATATTATAATTGAATTTACCTTGAACTGTAAATTGTATGGCCATGTGAGTGTGAATAAGATCTATATATGTATGCTGATAGGTTGAGCTCCTAAGCTGCAGGTTTCTCAATGTTGTAGCTACGGTGTTTGTGATGATGCAGACCACAGCTGCTCTGGCAGAGCTGTTTTTTGGCCGGGACTGCTCCGGGATGCGGGACAGAAAAGATTACGAGAGTCGCTCCAGGGAGCGGGGGGAAGCTGAACTGGAGCGTCTCAGAACCCGGGAGAGACTGGAGGCCACACTGGCGGGACTGGCAGAACTGGACTATCTGAAACAGAGACAGGAGCTACTGGTCAGAAACGCTCTGATCTATCGGGAGACTGTCGGCGCAGGAGAGGAGGATAATCAAGTTTGTTCTGCAGGGGAGGAAAGCTATCTGAACCATGAGGAAAAACTTTTGGAGGAGAACATTTTGCTGCTGAGGAAACAGCTGGTAAGTCATTTTGCTTAGAACTTCATATGCATCAAGTTATTTTTCTATTATTTGTTCTTCGACAGTTAAACGTAAATTCAGAAAAAAAAACCCAATCACGTTCGGTTCATTAACAGCAGAATAAGCGGTGTTATTCCAGGTCCTAATACAATGCACACTGACAACTGGTGGTGTTTTCTCTATTATTGCTTACATTTATTTTAAAGGGAGGAAAAGTTTCTGCTCTGAATTACGCTGATCCTTTTATAATAATACATTTTATAATAGTCAAACGTGACTTATTTCTTTAATACAATTTTGCCCACTGCAGTGTAATTAACATGAGCAGTAAAAACGTCTAATTGGTGAGATATGGACTCCTGTAAAATACACTAGTGTTTCTACAGAGAGCCGAACAGTAAATTATTGGTAAATACAAATTATTAAAGTGCAATTAAGACATTATCACAGATGCTGGGACAATTAGGTCTCTTTTTTGCGTCGGCATACTGACATGTAAAAGTAAAAAATGCGCAAACCGTGACCTTATGTTACACATACATGTGTGTGTGTGTGAGAGAGAGAGAGAGAGAGAGAGAGAGAGAGAGATAGAATGAATGTGCTGAACTAGATTATTCACATTTACACTGAATTTTGTGATTTGATACATGACCCAGCGGTATACGGTTAATCATTCAGTTTTAAATGCTGTAGTATTACTAACATGGCATTCATTCATGGCACTGAGTTATTGATTGCGCTTGTGGCGAGAGCTGCGAGTCTAGAACAAAGAGAATAATTCCACTTTCCTAATATCTACACATGCTATGCCTAATGTATTAAACACAACTTTAATGACATTACAATATATGAGGAAATGGTACTTCGCATACGCGACATTGTCTTTAATCCTGCAAAAGGAACCTAAACTCATTCCCGCAAGCCATCATTAGAATGACAGGATGGCGATTTAACTGGATGCTATGTTATTTAAATTGAACTTCCTGAATGAGATAAGTCCACTGCTCCGTTCTTCCAGGGGGTCCAGCAGTTTCAATGAGGTCAACTGATGAGTGACAATAGGCTACACCAAATGAAGTTTAGTAGCTCAGTAGCCACCAGCACCATAATGAGCTTAACCCAAGCCAAGCTGCTGTCCATTAAAGTTTACTGTCTGACTTTACACATAATATTGCCATTAAATATGCCACATGTGTAGCACACAACATTATAAAAACAAGTATTAAAACATATCTAATTTATTATCAGAGTTTTTGTATAGATTCAGAAATATTCCATATTATTTTCATATTTCTATCTGTGCATGCATCACATTTTAAAAGGTCAAGTTGTGTACTACCCGGTGTCCTTTGTATACCACCAGTGATACTCATCACAGTTTAAGAACCACAGACCTATGCAGTCCTTGGCCCCATGCTTTCAACATTGGCTGGGGTTACTTTAGTGCCATTTTAAAATAACTGTTGTCCCACAGTGCAAATGGTGTTCTGGGTAAAAATGGTCTCCACAGCCCGACATTTAACTCATAAATCAAAGAGCCCGTCTGTCAGGAGCACAGGTTTTTACTGCCTCTCTCTCCACAGCAGAGGCAGCACCATTCCTCTGCTCTATATAGCACTGGAGTATTCTCCTGTCAGCACACAGCAGTTTAAATGTGCAGTAGATAACACAGCACTGATTATGGGCCATTTCAAGTAATGTATGTCTGCTTTAATGGATCTTTTCCTTGGTCTGCTGTTTCACCACACTTAATTTGGAATGCAGCACATGATCTTGGTGTTGTCAGATGCAACCAATTCCACATATGTGACATTCCTAAGACCAGTGATTCTCCCACACTAGGCATGATTCTAATTTAGTCTGTTACACTTGTCTGATCCATACCTCCAGGCCATCAGCATTAAGATAACTATAGGAAACAGACCTTAATTCCAATTCACTGAGAGAAAACCTACTTCAACAACATTTTACATACCAGAGCACTAAAAATATTTTAGACTTTCTGCTTCTCTTGACTGCTTTATGCACTACTTAATGCCCTGTTATCAGCCCTGTTGATTTTACGCTATGTAACAGCATGGATGGTTCCTTGACCTTACTGCATTGTTCTTTTTCTGTAGAATTGCCTGAGGAGGCGAGATGCTGGTTTGATCAGTCAACTCCAGGAGTTGGACCGACAGATCAGTGACCTGCGACTTGACACAGAGTCCTCCCTAGAGCACCTGGAAAGTGACAGCCGACCCAGTTCAGGTTTGTGCTGGCTATAGGGCTTAAGGCTTTAAATGTTTTCGAAACTGTTTAGGATAATGGGATAAAAAATCATTGCACATCGTTACCTAAATCCACAAAGTTGAATCAGTTCATCTGGACACAAGTTTGTTGTAGAGATACGTTTCGTCACTCAATCCGAATGACTTCTTCAGACTGAAGAAGTCATTCGGATTGAGTGACGAAACGTATCTCTACAAAAAACTTGTGTCCAGATGAACTGATTCAACTTTGTGGATTTGTGTACCTGGATTATTGAGCATGCATCAACAGATCGTTACCTAAACATTAAAACCTGGACAATTTCATATGCTGCATTATGCATTTTAATATTAAGTTTCTCATTGTTCCCAACATTTGGCCCACAGGGTTGTGAATATCTTAATCAAGTTATATAATTAAGTATAAACCTGCCTTGGGAACATAAAAATGCCAGTAGAAACATGCGTGCCTGCCAGGCCTAATCTCAGCTGGAGACTGCATAGCCACTGTTTAAGCACTAATTTGGTAATACGAACACTATGCGCTGTGTGTTAGCTGCCTTCCCAGCTGAGTTGGTTTACATTCCAAATACGAGAGGTTGTTTTAGTACTGACGCTGACTTCACTTTTGTTTTGCGAAGTGTATAGAAGGCAGAAATTGATTACATATGTACATGCTTTTTTCTGAATGTCACTATTGTTTAAAATATGTTGTTTTTTAGCTAGGAAGATTACTTTTGTCCTTAATTCGTTATTAGCTGATTTATATAACAAAGAAGATTTAAGATTTAAGCATTTATGCAAGCTACCTTTGGGACTGCCAGGAATTAAATGTTTAGATGTTTTAAATGTGTAAATTAAGCATAATGTTTAAATGGTTTAGTTTTTAGAAAAGCAATTGATTAAAATCTCTTACTATCTCTCTCTTCTAGGTTTTTATGAGTTAAGTGATGGCACTTCAGGCTCTCTTTCAAATTCCTCCAACTCTGTCTTCAGTGAGTGTTTGTCCAGCTGTCGTTCCACCTCCTGCCTGTGTGCCCCCCTAGACACCTCTCTCTGCACATCTGAGGGAAGGCTCAAGTCTGCAGGTGAGACCCCACTTTAATGAGGTTTTTTTAGCAGATACTCTCTATGTCAACTAAATGACAGTGTCTAACTAAAACGTTGTGTTTTTCACTGGCCTAAACATGCAGCATATTTTGTATTTGTTGGTACCCCAGAATGTGTTTTTTTAAGGGGGTCTTAATTCTAGCTTTAGGTTTTAATCTCTTGCCTTGTGTTAGCATTATCAGAAAAATCTACTAAAACAATTCCGTCTGGTACAATACAAATAGAGGTGGATTAGGTGATAGAAAGCCCAAATACAGGAGATATAAACAGTTTCACAGCTTTGCAATTGCCACACCTCTGATAAGACAAAAGACAAAAGGTTAATTTGCATGTCAAAGCTAATCAACCACCCAGTTAGCTCAACAGTTTACACAGGGTTCAGACCATAGAAACAATCATAGAAACACACATTTAGGGTGGAGGAATTATCAGACCGTTGCTAAATTCCCTGTTGTTTTTTTTGTGAGACTTTTTATTTGTTTAGCGAAACCTCTGTGTGTATTCCTGTTCTGCATGACTGATTGGTTCTTATCCTCTTTACAGATGAACTGGGTGTGTGTACAGAATGTGAAGAACAGTGTGAGGACTCAACTTCTGGAACAGTCCGTCGGTCATTGTCTGCTCCCTACTCTCCTTCTTTAGATGGAGCATATGACAGCCTGTCAAAGTACCAATGTGACCTGATAGCTAGGAATGGAAATGATGTGTACCATTATCCTAGCCCTCTCCATGCTGTGGCTGTCCAGAGCCCCATCTTCCTCCAGTCTACGGCTAGTAATTTTAGGGAGGATATGGGTCCATCCAAGTCTGGAGAAGCATTTGGAGAAAGTCAAAAGACTGAGCAGCATCTTGCATATGAAAATACCTCATGGCCTGCTCAAACTTCTCTCAACAAAAAGTTGGACAGTTATATCTTTGGATTGCTTCAGAGGAGAGCACAGCCAATGAGGACCAATAAACCTAGAACAAGTATAAACACAGACCCCTCCAAGAGTGTCTTACGACAAGGTAGCCTCTGTGTGAGGCCTTCCATTGCTGTACAAAATCAGCAATGGACTCATGAACTCACATCCAATTGGCAAACCTGTGTACATACAGCATCAGCTTCGAGCACTGACACCAGTAAAGTTTCACCTCGAAGAGCAACTGAGACCAAGGGGGAACCCTTGGAAAATGAAGCACCCTGTTCTCAAAATCAACCCCAGAGTGGATATCTAATAAAGAATGAAATTGACTCTAATAGCTTGTTAAAGAAAAAAATGTCTGGGACCAGTAAAGGACTGCCATTACCTGTTGCTACTAAGGAGTGCCAGGACCTGGGCAGTGCCAATGCAGTCTCATCCCCAAAGCTTAACAAGCATTCCTGTTATCCTTCAATTCAGGATAGTAAATCATCCCAGGTGGTGAAAGCAGGGACTTCTAAGAAAAGCTCTAAGATCCAGAATTCAGTGGTCTGCTCTGCTAGACAGGAGCAGTCTGCTGCAGAGCTACTTAGCTTAGGCTCTTCCTCTCAAAGCCAGGACGAGGGGGGTCTAATGGTTAGTGCACAATATAATTCCAACCAAAAGCAGAGTTTCAAACTTTGCAAAGGTGGCAACAAGAATGCCAAGAATGTCAAGGTGAAAAATGTCTGCAGCACAAAACATAGGACCCATTCCAATGAACTTGTTTCAGAAGCAAGCCGTGACAGGCATCGAACGGCATCCAGGCGTTCCAGACCAGTGGAAGACATGGTTCACTCTTACAAACCCTCGAAGAGGACATCTTGTAAAGCCAAAAGGATCCCAGCATCAATTCCTGAAGAACGGATACTAGAGAAACACACCACATCCACGGGAAGATCATCTACACATAAACACCATGGTCATCACAGGCATCCTGAAGCAGTGCTTGCCAAACCTAAGTACAAGCGCAATGACTACCATCGTAGGCTGCGTGGAATACCAGAGGTGCCTTATGAGGAGTCATTAAAAAGGGTGCATCGCAGACATAAGAGAGAAATGATGGGCCATGTACCAGCCATGTATCTTCCTTCCAATGCACACATGACCAGCCCTTATGCATATGTGGGTAGTGACTCAGAATACTCTGCTGAGTGTGCATCTGTCTTCCACTCTACCATCTTGGACACAAGTGAAGATGAGCGTAGTAATTACACAACCAACTGTTTTGGGGACAGTGAGTCAAGTGCTAGCGAGGCAGACTTTGTAGCAGAAAGCAGTTCTAGCAGTGACTCTGAAGGCAGCAGTGGTGTCAACTGGCCCCAGTACAGACAGACATCCAGAGATGCGACTTCAGCTCAGGCCAAGGCTTTCGTCAAAATCAGAGCTTCACATAACTTGAAAAAGAAGATCCTACGCTTCAGATCAGGCTCTTTAAAGCTTATGACAACAGTGTGAGAGACTCTAGGAACTGGGGTTCGAATTGGGATGTGGACAATCAAATTGGCTGCTCTCAGTACTCACCCGATCAAGTGCCTAAGCTGTGTTCAGCCACACTGCATAAAATGTATGAGTCTTGTTAAAGAGATCTTTCACTAGGAGTGGATTTATTCAGTGAACTTACCCCCTGCACTTTTATAGTCCATTAATACAAATGTTGTAATATTCAGAAGTATCTGAGTAGCCCAACTGTGTCACAATGTGTAGCCATATTTATTATAAACTTAATTTTGCTGTGATACATTTGCATTGCAAGGGCTGTGATTTTTTTTAAATAAAATATTTAATGTTTAATATATTTGATTAGTCATTTGATAAATAGAACAGGAAGTATGAATGAACAGATGCATTGTACAAGAATTGAGATTAAGGGATTGTAAAGCCTATTTGCCAATTTTTAGGTCACCTGCTATAAGGGCTTTTCTTATGTTCACAACAAATATGCATGAACAGCTACATGACTTATTATCTGTTAATGCCTTATGTGTAAATTGTGATTTTTGTAAATATAACAACAATGTTCATTTCTGATGTCTTATCTTTTTATGCTTTATTAAATGTTGAGTTTGACGACAACCCTATTTCTTTGCAACCATCACTTTTCTATCTAATAACTGAACTGAGTATGTGATTGTTGAAAATAAAAGTGAACAAAAAATCCATGTGTATTAAAAATTATTAAAGCTAAATCGTTGGTCTCATCAAGATGTAGTGACAAATTCTAAAGATTAAACACAGTTGTAGTCTTTAGGTCTTTGGAGATAATGTACTATGTGTTTATTAAAAAATATAGTATTTGTATAAATGACCATTAGCCATTAAACTGACCATGCCAGTAGAGTAAAGTTACACAATGAATTTGACTTTTTGTAAGGAAATAAGGCCAAGAATTCTCTTTGAATTGCTATACTTAAATACATAAATAAACTTAAAATGAATGTGGGCATCTGTTTGTTTCAGAAAACTTAAATTAAGCATAGGTTGTTAAACCGAATACAGAGTTTTTGTTCATACACAGTTAACTACAGGCCACGCAGCAGGCACGAACAAGAAAATGTAATGCACACATGAGATTCTGACCTTTTCCTCATTGGCTTATTTCCCTAACAGACGTGATAGATAAGGAATTTTCCTACTTTGTTCAGACTGGAGCAGAGCTGCTCTGGAAAGTGTCTGTTTTTTTTGAGAGGAGATGGTCTGTTTGGATAACTACAGCTGAGCAGGCATCATCTCTCAAACACATTTTATGTTTACAACTTGGCATGTTCCCACCCAGTTCAAGCATTTCATCCAGTCGAATGTTTTCTGTGCAGACAAATCAGAACATGACTTATAATTATTTAAAGCAGCACACAACAACCAGCATGTCACAGAGAACTTCCAAAACATGTAATAAATTTAGTTTGCTTTAGACAAAATCTGTTTTAAAAATCTTCTGACCAAATGTGGATAAAACTTCATAAATTGCAGTATAATCACAGTAAAAATAGTAACAATTTGAGTAAAATATTGAACAATATTATTATATTTCAATGGCCTGGAAGAAGTCAGTTATGTATTATAACTGATTTATTATTATTATTTTATTCTTTTTGTTGTTGGTAGTAGAAGTAGCAGGACCAGAGAGAACATGCCAAACACCTCACTTACCGGATGAGAGGCTTGAACCCATATCCCTCAGCCTCTAATGCACAGTACTGGCTAAACCACCATTCAGCCGACTGTTATTAGTAATGTTGTGGTTGCTGAAATGAGTGAAAGAGAACGGCATGGCATGGTGGCACAGCTGCTAGAAAGGCTGCTGCACAACAACATGGTCTCTAATGTCATGGGTTTGATTCACTTTACTATCTGGACGCCCTGTCCAATGTCTATCACTGCCCAGCGCCTAGTGTTTCTGGTTGATACAGGACCGCAAACCTGACCTGGGATAAAGAGGTTACTGAAAAAACATGGACGACTGGTTCGGTTCATTTTGCATGTGTACCGAATAGTAGGCTTGAGAGTCGATTCTTCTGTTTATAGTAAAAATTGTGAGTCGACTCTGAGGCTTTGGAGTCTTTTCCATACAATTAAATGTACTCATTTTAACATACCGGCAACTTTAGGTCAGAAAGTACAATTATCCCACCCTCGCTGTTTGAAAAATACATGTCTTCACACCACAAACGTTAGTAACGCTTAGTACTGGCTTATTTTTAGTTATAATTACTTACAATTTACAAAAAAAAAAAAAAAAAACTAACCAACTAAAATGTGATGTAAACATTGCGACTACAAAAATTAGCTTACTGTAACGGAATACTGTATTAACCCAACCACTGCTAAATCATGCTAACGCTATAAACAGGAGTTGCACTTCAGGTAACGAGAAAGGTTTAGACAAATTTAACCAGTTAAAAGAAAGAAAGAAAGCTAACTAAACGTTCAGTTGTTTATAGTGAATTTCAATATACATTTAGGACACCGGAAAGTTGTAATAAGTCGAGCTGTTACGTTAGTGCTGGTGTATTCAGATCTATATGTATTACACTTAAAAGATTCAACGGCTGCTGAATTGGAAGATCCGTTTGTGACCAGGACACCTAACTGTACCGTCGAGTCACTGGTGAATACACAGTATCGTCAAATCAGGATAGAACCTATTATATCGTTGTTTATGGAAATATATTTACTTTGTTGTGATTAAAAGAGTTTATTTACTGTAGTTAATTGTTTAGGAACAACATATCAGAACAAAAATGAACAATGTCTCAACTAATCCAGTACGTTATAGCAAGCAATACAGACACTTGTTATAAAATAAAGATAGTCCTAACAAATGTACTGAAAACATGGAAAACGTGATGTAGCTGATGTTACTACCATCACATTATTAACAGTACCTCACACTGTGTACTTTGCTCTTTGTCTTAGCCCGAAGAGAGTTACAATTAAATCATTTAAAATTTTAAACAAAGAACCTAATCATATTACATTCATATATTTTGTATATTAAGTGCAAGTTAAAAATATTAGTTTTTTACTTTAAAATCACCATATGAAACTGAAGCTGTAACTTCAAAACTGATACTAAAACAAACTGAAGTTTGTGTCATTCGACCCTTATTGGCTTTTGACATTGCATTAATTTGATTATTTTGTTAAATAACATCTTAACAACAACCTGGATATACAGAGCTTAAAACATAAGAGAAAACATGAAGGAAAGATAAATTACACAATTAGCCAGAAGCATCTGATAATTGTGCATGTTTACTTCTTCCCAGGCAAGCAGCCACAAGTAGATCTGTATAGGCCCATACCTACTCAGATTGTTTACTGGTCTACCAAATCAATGGGGGATGTTTTCTGTGCGTGCGTGCACGCATGCACTGTCATGACTTTGTGGTGGATCAAAATTACAACACTATTATAATGCTTTTTTATTCAATTTGTTTAAATGAAGCAATTGTATATAGATATGGATTAACAAGGGGCCACTGACAAAAATAAATAATAAAAAAAAAACACATTTGTCTCCTGACCTTTAACAGGCCTGCCCAAACATTTATTTCTGCCTACGCCACTCTATTTTGGTTTGCAAGAATGTTTTGAGCTGTTGCAATAGGGACATGGTATGAACATAGTTTTAAAACCTTGCCCCTCAAAAACTGTGTGCATTAGACTAAATTGTTACATTAGCACCTTTCTGCAGTTAAGGCTTCTATTTGGTTATAGCCCAGTATTGCACAATGGTTTTAAACATTTGGTACTTGCAGAATAGGGACCCCTGAAAAATGCATGTGGTGAGGGTAAATGTAGCACTGGCATACCGTTGTGATCTTGCTGTCTGTATAGATTTGTGTCTTACACTTGTGTTGAGTACACTAGTGGATGGTATGGCGTCCAAGGTCAGTGCACCCTGACAACAGGAGTGGGTGGATGGCCATAGACAGAGCATGTAGTATGCATGATTTAGCCCGGCATCAGTACTGCTCTCAAGGGCACAATAAGTACAAAAATTAATTGCATGCTTTTTTTTTTTTGAACCAGTTTTCCAAGAGAGCTTACTTTTTGGCATTTTATAATGTGTACTATACAACAACCATCCTTGTCCATAATATTGTTTGTTTCTTTGTATTGTTCTCATTCTCCAGGCAGATTGATTAGATCTGAGTTTACAATCGTTGTTGATAAGATATTATCTAGGGACCTTTGGCATTAACCTCTGTAACATGCACAAAACATGCAATATTTCACAAAACTGGAAAAGTTTACCCGCTTTCATTCAGTTTCTACCCTTGTTTTAAAATATTTTGTCTGTATTGTACGGTGGCCGAGAAGTGCAAAACAAATTTACATTTCAGAAAACAAAATTACATATGCCGAAAACAAATTTACAAGTGCTGAAACACTTTTACATATGCCAAAACAAATTTACAAACACTGGGTACCCAAGCACTTGTAAATTTGTTTTTGCTTTTGTTGTAAATGTTGTTTTTGTTTTTTTGTAATTTTGTTTTCTGAAATGTAAATTTGTTTTGCACTTCTCGGCCACCGTAGTATTGATTAGAAAAAGGCTTTGTCTTTATAGGTAGCTGATTTAACGGCCTGCCACTAGTAAGGGTGCATTAAGAGAAACCAGCTCTGAGACACGCAACACAAGTTGTGGAGGTAAATTTACTATTTGGCTTTCACTGTGTTTGACCAAGAAAAATATTTGACTTTCTTTGTCAAATATTTGTGTCATGCGACTTACCACAAAAAGAAATAAAATGCATGTTTTGATACATATGTTAATCATAGCAAATATGTAATCATAAATTTAAAAGTGTCATTTCTGTGGCACATAAATACACAAATAAAAACTTTCTATTTTCTATTTATATGTCTGGAATAGATGTATTAATTTATTATTAGATCATTTTATTATTAACCACCGCTTTATCCTGGTCAGGGTGGGTACAGCTTACATGGAATCACACCTCGCGGGGCCTAAGACACCCCCTTCCACCAAACATAGCCAATAATGATTGTACGTAGAAATCTGACCGGCTGAGAGCACTGCTGGGGATTCAAATCCTGGATCCCAATGGTTGTGGACTAACATAATTTCCCACTGTGCTACTCCAGTGCCTGGAATAGATTTATTAATCACAATAAAAAGGAGGTTACTGAAGCCGCCTGTGTGTGATCACCACAGATAATAATTGTCTTATTCCAGCGTAATGCCAGACATTTTTGTTAGAGATGAATAGAAATGATAATTTGTCTATTCAGAAATAAGGACTTTTTCCACAAAAAGGTGCATAGCATGTAAGCAGCTGCTATTTATTGTAAATGCACATATTGGTGATTAATGCTAAAATTGTATTATTGTTAGCGTTATGATAAATTTATAAAGCAAATAAATAAAGATTCAAGAGACTCATGACTTTGTAAATGTTCACCTAAGTGTTTTATTCATTCACCATGCACGGTGGCTAAGTGGGTAGCACTGTCGCCTCACAGCAAGAAGGTCCTGGGTTCGATCCCCAGGTGGGGCGGTCCGGGTCCTTTCTTTGTGGAGTTTGCATGTTCTCCCCATGTCTGCGTGGGTTTCCTCCGGGTGCTCCGGTTTCCTCCAACAGTCCAAAGACATGCATTCGGGTTAATTGGAGACACTAAATCGTCCATGACTGTGTTTGATATAACCTTGTGAACTGGTGAACCTTATGTAATGAGTAACTACCGTTTCCTGTCATGAGTGTAACCAAAGTGTAAAACACGACATTAAAATCCTAATAAACAAACAAAAAATATTCATTCACCAAAATAAAACAGAATATACTGCATGTATTTTTTAAAGTGGATTTTGTAAATTATTTTTACAGTTTTATACTCCACTCTGATTAACAGGTACAACAACACGCTTCCATCCTTACCCAGGAAATTTATGCCTTAAACCCTGAAAATTACAGAGGATTTCCTTACTGAGGTTAGTCATCTTCAATATATCAGATCAAGAGATACTGATGCTCTAGTATGTCCACATTTAGATGAATAATGGTCTAGGAGTAATGCTAGGTTTACCTCCCAACTTCATTTTCCTACCACAATGAGAAGCATGGGTGCTGAATGGCTTTCTGATTGCTAGTGTGTAGCACTAGCCAGTGGAAGTTATCTTAAGAGGGCATGAGATATGACCTAATGCTGGTTGATTTTGCCTCAACACTGCTCTCCTGTTGGGGCTGCATTTTAATTACGTGCTTTTTGCCTTTTTGTCTAATTACGGCTGTCTGTTTCCCTAGCATTGCTTTAAAGCTGAATTTAGTAACACAACAGTCCTTTGAAGAAATGACTTAAAACCTGTAGGCACATCCTTGTTTGTGGGTGTGTATTTGTGTGTATATGCATGTTTGTTTACATATTAGCCAAACAAATAGAGAGAGAAGGTGGGAACACATTTGTGGGGTTTTGACTCCCCTCTCCCTCCAGCAGTCTGTGTGCCTTCATTGATCTTCAAACAAGACAGTGTGAGTCATAAACTTAATGAGTGGAAATGGAGAAAAGATATGGAGAAATTGGGTGTGTAAATCAAAAGGAAGCAGACACAGACGTCTGTCTGGCTTGATTTTTAAAGGGTCTCCACTTCTTTACTTCGAGAATCAGATCTAGATATAGATAGCCTGTGTTATGGCTGGTGACACAAATTCAGAAAAACTTAGTAAATACAAAGCTTACATATTCATGAAAACACACAAAACCCAAAGACAGTAAAGCTGATGTTGGTGGTGGGTAGGATGCAGTATCATCATTATTCAGTTTCCTCAGGCACATGTCAGCTCTCCTCCTTTGAGATCACTAAAACAGTAATTACCAACTATCAAAAATATTGGTAACCGGTAGAAAGTGCCAACAGCAGTGCCCCAATCTGACAGGCCATAACTCTACCAAATGGATAAATGCATCTATATTTAAATGAGCTCTTGGTCTGACCTCTGCGAGAGAGTGGTAGGACGGCAGGCCAAGACGAGCTTGTTTGTGGTGTGGGGGAAGGCAGCTAGATCAGGTGATTATTGTGAAATGCATTGTCTCTTTAATAGACTTTTTTCTCCCTTAGCTTCTCCCTAGTGTGTCATCAGAACCGTTGTCCTGCTGCGGCCAGCCAGGGAGGGATCGTCTACACCCTGGGGGTGGGGGAGAAGGCCTCTCAGAGGTCACTGAAGCCTGTGGGGATTGAGGGGGAGGATAGAGGCTAGTGGTCTCAACAGGACCCTTCAATTCATTTACATGTAATCAGAGCTATAGAAAACAAGCTTGAGCGGGTCAGTGGATGTTCTTGAGCTGAACTGTATTTGATGCTGGCTGTAAGTGGAGACTGGGCAGACTGGGGGCTGGACATTGCACTTAATTAGGCTGTTATAATGAACATTGCCAAACAAATCTAAGACTACGTAAAGCAGAAACTATAAGTAATAGGCCATTACTATTACTGTAAGAAACACCAACAACTAGATGCATTATGTGGAAAACAAATTGGTCTGCTATATAAAAATAAAGAATATGTTCTTGCTCTGTTATTTTCTTATAACACAATACATTAGCACCTGTAAATTGCTTATACCTTGGTCTCTATTTGGCATTTAAAAGCAGAGGTTATGCATACGTTTTGCTAACTAAAAACTGAATTATATTAAATTACATACATGATGTTTTAAATGGGTATTATTTAGGTAATGTTCTACTTCTGTGCCGTCACAGACTACAGTAACAGCAGTTGCTCTTGTTGCTGTTTTTGGCCAGAATTCTGTAGAACAGACTCATTATTGCTGGTTTTATTAATGTTAAAATGCTATTTATAATGCAAATGCTATTTATAATGCAATTTCAAACTGTAAATAAAGCCTCAGCGAAATTCTTTTGATTCTTTTTTTTGTACAAGAGCACTGAGTTAGAACTTTAAATGAATGACCTAACATGATTATTAGGGATTCATACATTCCACTTATTGTTAAGTCTGTACAAAAATATGTAGTTCTCTTGCTTATGCGATTTTCCATGGTTATGTTTATAATTTGTAATTTTTGGTGTTTTGATCGTAAATCTTCTCATGCAGTTATTGTGGTACTATTCTTTTAGGAACCATCTTTAACATATCATGTAATTATGAGCTTTTGTTTAAATAGTCACATCTTCATAGTTTATTTGTTGCCAGTTCTGACCTAGCAGCTGAATCCTCCCCATTGCACTATTAATCTGTGAGAGTGAAAGCGACATGCTTCCTTTTTGAGTTCATCTAACCATGGGTTCGGCTATACTCTTGCACTGCCAGCCACAGACAGCCATGGCATTACCATGCACTGCATTGGTACACCTACAAATTCAGGCTAGTTAGTTTTGCAAGATTGTTTGATTGTTTATGGCTTTCATCACATTTTTGCTCATTATATCAGTGTGTGTATTGGCATTTAATTATAATTGAAAAACTGAATCAACCAGCAACTTGTCTTTTGGATGACAACTTAACAACATAATCTTAGATGGCATCTAGCCCTGAGGAGAGGCTTTTTAAGAACACAGCAGAACCTTGAGCATTGATGCCTTTTTTGATAAGACTAGGGAGTAATTACGCTCCTAGCCTGATCTTTAGACATGTCTTAGTGTGGGAAAGCCCTTTTTAAGACTCATTGACCTTAAGATAAGGTATCATTATGACTCATTAACAATCTAGTCAATTGATTCTGGAAACAACTAGTTAGTAAGCTGTAGTTGAAGTAACCCTCAGTGGTCTTACATTAAAATGCCAGTGTATATTATCAAATGAAAATGCAGTTCAAAAAAGTCCTCATAACCTTTTGCCATCTCTTATAGCATTCAGGCTAGTCAATGCTAAAAAGCTATGTTAGCTTGCATTGTAGTTTCAGTGGTAGACACCAGCAAATTAAAAATTTGACTCTTCTGACTCTTCTTGCTTCTGACTCATTTTTTTTTATTAGATTCAAAACATCAAATCAATCAGTTCTATGTAGGTGTTAATTAGATGTCAACTGGTAAACTAGTTGAAAACAATTGGTTAAATCACATTAGTCACACATAGAAAAAAGGGAAATCTAAGTAGCAGAGTCTTGATTGTTTCTTTTGGACATCAGCACACAATCAGCACGATTTTGTATGTTATGTACATCTAATAGGTCACATAACATACAGTCCATGTAGGAAAGTCACGTTTTGCAAAAACTTCAGCATTTTGTAATATCACAAATATTGGATGTAATTGGCTAAACGTAAAGGTAAAGTTGAAAGTGTGTGTATGTATATATGATTTTGTGGCTGTAAGATTCTTCAAGGTCCACATCTGTTGTCCAGCTGAAACAGCATTCCTCAAAACATTACAGCAGCAGTTAAACATGGTTTGATTATGGTTAGCTATCTAAATTAAAATCTACATGTAAAAAAATTGAAACTATATTTGTACAAGAAAATGCATATGTTTATATATACTGGTGCTGGTCATAAAATTAGAATATCATGAGAAAGTTGATTTATTTCAGTAATTCCATTCAAAAAGTGAAACTTTTATATTATATTCATTCATTACACAAAGACTGATATATTTCAAATGTTTATTTATTTTAATGTTGATGATTATAACTGACAACTAATGAAAACCCCAAATTCAGTATCTCAGAAAATTAGAATATATCTTAAGACCAATACAAAAAAAGGATTTTTAGAAATGTTGGCCAACTGAAAAGTATGAACATGAAAAGTATGAGCATGTACAGCACTCAATACTTAGTTGGGGCTCCTTTTGCCTGGATTACTGCAGCAATGCGGCGTGGCATGGAGTCGATCAGTCTGTGGCACTGCTCAGGTGTTATGAGAGCCCAGGTTGCTCTGATAGTGGCCTTCAGCTCTTCTGAATTGTTGGGTCTGGCGTATCGCATCTTCCTCTTCACAATACCCCATAGATTTTCTATGGGGTTAAGGTCAGGCGAGTTTGCTGGCCAATTAAGATCAGGGATACCATGGTCCTTAAACCAGGTACTGGTAGCTTTGGCACTGTGTGCAGGTGCCAAGTCCTGTTAGAAAATGAAATCTGCATTTCCATAAAGTTGGTCAGCAGCAGGAAGCATGAAGTGCTCTAAAACTTCCTGGTAGACGGCTGCGTTGACCTTGGACCTCAGAAAACACAGTGGACCAACACCAGCAGATGACATGGCACTCCAAACCATCACTGACTGTGGAAACTTTACACTGGACCTCAAGCAACGTGGATTCTGTGCCTCTCCTCTCTTCCTCCAGACTCTGGGACCTTGATTTCCAAAGGTAATGCAAAATTTACTTTCATCAGAGAACATAACTTTGGACCACTCAGCAGTCCTTTTTGTCTTTAGCCCAGGCGAGACGCTTCTGACGCTGTCTCTTGTTCAAGAGTGGCTTGACACAAGGAATGCGACAGCTGAAACCCATGTCTTGCATACGTCTGTGCGTGGTGGTTCTTGAAGCACTGACTCCAGCTGCAGTCCACTCTTTGTGAATCTCCCCCACATTTTTGAATGGGTTTTGTTTCACAATCCTCTCCAGGGTGCGGTTATCCCTATTGCTTGTACACTTTTTTCTACCACATCTTTTCCTTCCCTTCGCCTCTCTATTAATGTGCTTGGACACAGAGCTCTGTGAACAGCCAGCCTCTTTAGCAATGACCTTTTGTGTCTTGCCCTCCTTGTGCAAGGTGTCAATGGTCGTCTTTTGGACAACTGTCAAGTCAGCAGTCTTCCCCATGATTGTGTAGCCTACAGAACTAGACTGAGAGACCATTTAAAGGCCTTTGCTTAGAGTGTGGCACCAGGTGTGTTCAATATTGTACCTTGTCACAATATTCTAATTTTCTGAGATACTGAATTTGGCGTTTTCATTAGTTGTCAGTTATAATCATCAACATTAAAAGAAATAAACATTTGAAATATATCAGTCTGTGTGTAATGAATGAATATAATATACAAGTTTCACTTTTTGAATGGAATTACTGAAATAAATCAACTTTCTCATGATATTCTAATTTTATGACCAGCACCAGTATACTCATATATTTATACAGGATTTCAAGAAATTCAATTTACAACATATTAATTTCGAATACATCTATTTTTATTCATAGGCAAGATTTAGGGATGATGTTCATGGGCCATGAAACAAGATGTGTTTATAACATAATGGCCCAATCCAGCAGTTTTTGTTGGATAGAAATGAGTAGTTTTTCACTGAGCTGGCTGCTCTTCCTAGCACACCTAGTGAAGACCAGACAGAGGGCACATCATCTGGCCATAAAGCCCCAACTGTAAGTATTTGAGTCTTTTAGTCAGGACTTTTGACTAGACAGTTAAATATTACGAATGCTGTCATGAGTTACTTACAGTAAGTTTACCTAGCAGTTAACAGCTAGAGAGCTGGCGTCTGGGTGTACGAGTATGTAAAGTATGTTTGCTTTAGGGACCACACATGCAAGCATGCAAGTTCACCCTCATTCTTTTTCACCATATTTCTCTCTTTCTCTATCTCTCTCTTTTGGGCCGTGAAAGCCCAAAGTCTTAGCCCCAGGGGCCTTCTCAGAGCAGAAAAATAAAAAAAAAGACTTAGAAGACATTGGTCCTGTTACATCTGCTGTCCAGCTAAAACAGTATTCCTCAGAACATTATAGCAGCAGTCAAACTGGTGGTTGATTTGCTGCATCACAGCCAGTACAACTTGCCATGGTTAATGGAACTATGAAATATGCAAGTCAAGTCAACGTAAATGGTTTAAAAACATGATTCTGGTTTTAGAGGTTTTATTCTTGTAAGCTCTCCAATGTGGCTCACTTTTGTTTTGGTTGCAGTTGTTGCTGTTAGAGGACAATTTTCGAGGTAATATAAATGTTGCTTAGCAGTTTACTTTTGATACATAATCATTTAAAAGCTTGCTTTCTCATGACAGTCTCTGTTAATATCTAAAGATCAATGATTTTTTTTAATGTTATTTTTATCAACTGCTTTATCGTGAGCAGGGTTGCAGTGGTCTGGTTCCACTAGGAAACCCTGGGCACAAAAATTCTTTGAACAGGGTGACTACGTTTGCAGAGCTTTATTAATTTTATTAAATACATTTAGTGATATATAAATAAGTATCAGAAGGTAGATGTTAATTTTTATATGCTAAATGGCTGTAGACGTTCCACATTTTGTAGTGGGGGGTGGGTTTTGGAAGTCTTGGGGTCTTTGTGGTAACGTTTGAAGTACAGGGACAATGGGAATGTTAAGGGTGCATGTAATTCCATGTAGAAATATGAAACAGATGTACATCTGCCTACATTGGCTTTATTCCAAGATCCAATAAAATAAACATAAGCAGGTATGTCAAATTGTAAATCCTGCATACCTAAATAACCAGATCAAATGTGTTTAATCATTTACCTAGATATGCAGTCTTATTTGACTTAAAATGTGAGTAACTCTGTGGCATGGCATCAGATGCCGGTGTCTAAGTCCCTTCCAGGAGTTGGCTCACTAACGTAGACAGCAGCGGTCACATATGGAAAATTCTATCTGTCTCGATTTATTAGTAGAGTCTGCAATAATCACTTTTTGAAGGTTAAAAAGAGCCTGATGAAAGTATTACTTTTGCTGTGTTTGCATTCTGCATTAGCACTTGTAAAAAATTACAGCACCCGTTAAAACATGCTGAAAGGAATAAAGCCATCAAGTTCTGTTGATTTATGAGTGTAAGGCAAAGTTGGACTCAAATTTTGTCTGCTGCCCTTGTCAATTCAACACAAGCTGGAAAGAACAGGGTGTTCCATAAATCATAAATCACTGCTTCATAATTAGTATGATTATAATGCTAAGCATTTCCAGAAGCCGTTTTTGCCATCAGCGGTCCTTGTAACATTTTTCCCTCTTGCATTCTAAAAAAAGACTCATCCTGTGTTATTTTGCTTACTTCTACCAGAGTACCTGGAGGGCTGAGGAGTAAAATAGGCCAGCCGGTTTAGTTCAGCGTTTTGGAAGTTCCCCAGCACGGTCATGTAGAGGGTTAAGTTAAGGCTTTATAGCTCTTGTCTCCTGCAGTTTAAATCTTTCCCAATTTATGCTTTTACGTTGCATTACCAAGCATGGAAGCAATCAATATGCAAACTGTTAAAAAGACAAATGGCTGTAACATTTCCAGTGTTCAGGCCAGGAAAGTCATTATGAATGTTCTTGTTCTATGTTACTCAGTGACTCCCTGGGGCAAATCATCTGAAATGGATTTAAATTTAACTTGGAGCTAAAATGTTTAGGCAAACTAAATTTCTGTTTTTATTTTCTCCAGCTATGTAACTGTTTACATACGTGAATATGTGTCATTGCACACATTATGGGGTATTTAAAAATTATGAAAAGGTATTTTAGGTATTTTACAAAAGGTATTTTGATACATTTTAGACCAGTGGATTTGAGAAATCAAGGGTAAAGTGAAAAACAAGTTTGTCACCTCTGTAGCATGTGCAGAATACGGCATTGTCTTGCTAAAGTAACTATGGACCTCCTGGGAAAAGATGCCTTGATGGCAGCATATTTCTTTCCAGTATACACCTCTGTGTTAATGGTACCTTCACTCATGTGAAAGTCATCCATGCTGTGGGCACTGATGTACCCTCATATCATGACAAATGCTGGCATTTGCATCTTTCACTGATAACAGTCTGGATATGAAAAACATACATTTTTCCCCAGAAAACAAGCTGAACACTGGTGCATGTGCAGTGAGGGTGTCGGCACTAACTGCTTCACTCTTACTTCATATACAGCGTGTAGTCTTTGCGGGTTTATCTTTAAAACAAAAATCAGACATTGGACACATATTTAAACATTTGTCGCTGATTGGTAGATTAGTTAACTAGTAACAACTATTAAAATGAATAAATAAATAGATAAATGATACTGTAACAGCTCAGAAAGTTGCAAAAGTTAGTGCAGGCATAGCTGTTAACTGTGTTGTTGAAACCCACTGCATCCTTTACTAGAATGTGGTAGTGGTAAGTAGGTGGTGGAAGTGTCACAACAAGTACTGTGGGTGCCAAACAGCACCAGGGACCTGGATACAAACTTTGTGTCCAGGTACTGTGTGTGAAGCATTTGACACATAATCTGTGTGTCCGTGTGTGTTATCTTCAGGTACTCCAGTTTCCTTCCTCCTTTCCGAATTTGTAGAAGGTGAGTTCTCCTGGTAGATTGGTAATTTGTCCCTGTTTGCAAATGAGCCACTGAATCAATGTGTGTGGAGCGCAGCGATGGATTTGTTCCCTATACAGGGTTTATCTCTGCTATTGCACCGTATGTTTTCAGGTGATAAAGCTGGTAATGAAGATAATAAATTAAGATGATAAATAAATTATCCTACTCAGTTAATCTAGTTTGGCTTTAGGATAACTGAAAGTGAAGTACTTTACAACCCCCTGTAACTGCACTAAACACAAAGTATTAGTGTGCAGCATTGATTTATTTAAACAGGAGGACATTTTAGTATTCTCGAGGTCAAGACATTTAAAAGGTTATAAGTACTAAGTTTAGTGTCCTTTCAAAAATAACTATCTGCATCAAGGTCAAATGAATATTGATTGAAAAACACCAGTGTTTACAGTAATAGCAGTCTGCATACTGCCTTTTATTATGAGTATATACCTAACCAACAACAGAAAGAATATAATCCAGTTATATTTCACTGATAATTTAAGATCACATTAATTCTTCAATAACAACAGATTTTGGCGTTTAACTGATTGTCTGATTCAAGTAGTCATGCAAATTCCATCCTCCTCTTTTGAAAAGCAGGGTAAGGATGTGATTTCAATGACTGATAAAGCCAGATGAATTTATTCTGGTAATAGGGTTGTTCAGTGCACTTATATTCCATTATCAGATTTCTATAAAACCTACAGCTATACATATGCTGAATAAACAGTGATTGTAATAGGCTGTGCTCTAAACAATATTCAGGTCACAAAATATTGTTTAAAATTAGAAGGTGTAAAGATTTTGTGCTGGCATATTCAGTACACTTATAAGCCAGTTATAAGTATATTCTGTCTCCGTCTTAGTCTTCTTGAAGCAAAGTGGCATTATACCCCTTTTACAATAAAGACTGATATATGTATTTATCAAGAGAGAGAATAGAATGAACTAGTTATTAAGTTATTAATCTTTAAAAATTACATTTAAAACAAAAAACAATAAAAACTGTCTTGTATTTGTCAGTGACTTTTTTTTTTAAATTTATTTAACATGGGGGGAAGTATTTCAAATTTTTATTTCTAATTTTTTTGTCTTTATGGGTATAGACTGTTGGCCAGTTATATCTGTTCAAAATCAAATCCACAACACAAAGCGTTTAAAATACTTAAAACCGCAACCCAGGGAGAACCTACAAGCACCCACATATTAACCTAATGCACACGCTTGATGTGCTGCATGATGCTAATTTTTTATTGGCATGACTGTATGGATGGGAAAAAGATTAAACTGTCTAGTTATGAATGAATGGTTGCTGTGGGACCTTTAAAAGTTATAGCTGAACTGGGGCTTGGTTATAATAAGAAGCCTACATTGTGGGCTAAAGTGAATATGAATACAGAGTCAGAAAGCAGTGATAGGCTGACTTTGAAGTGGTCTTTAAAGGGTTTGGCCACTCTTAAAAGATTTGGCTGCTGAAATCCTTGCACCCCACACATTCAATAAAGATTTTGGCCACTCTTAAAATGTGATCGCTAAAATTCGAGGCACCCCACACTTTAATCATACTCTAACTTTTACTACATTTGGAACACTCTAACAGGGAAATAAAGCAGGGAAATAAAAGTCTGGAATTATAATTCAATCTTGGCTCCAACAACTTTACACTGTTCATCATGGAAAACCCATTTTAGTGTAAAGGTGTCAGTAACAATGGGCTACTACAGTTTATAATTATAGTAAGACTGGTATGAATTGATTATTAAAACTGGCAACCAGTTCTGCATTACCAGTCTGAAGTAGCTTTGATTGTGTTTATTTTAAGCTTAATTTATCTGAACAAGTTATACTTTGTCCTTGTGACAAAGAGCTTTATTAACTGAAATGTTGTAGTGGTGTTGAATTACATTCTCACTGTGTAGTGCACATAAACAAACACTGTTGAATCAGCTGAAATGCCGCATTAACAACTGATGTAGTTTATCGTTCAAGTCAGAAACACTAAGAACAGATACATTTTATAAGATCCATATTTTTATTAGTCTTTTTTACCACTGTATATATTTTAAGATTAGTGCTCAGAAATGAAATCTTACTGAAAACTTATATCCATGTATATCCATCTTATATCCATATCCACTCTCATACAACATTACCAAGTAGATTTGGTTATGCTCATATTGCCCCAGGGATCAGGCTTAAGTTCAGGCTCATGATTAAAAAGAGATTTTCACATTGACGGAATTCCATTTTTCAACACGCCACAGAGCGGTCACAACAAATCCCTTTTTACTGTTATGAAGCCTGGCTAGCTCAGTGCCTCTGGGATGAGGAGATAAAGACTCATTAGTGTGGTCAGGAGAGCTTACTGACGGAGACGTTGCAGTTTCTCTATTCTAATCCCAGAGGTTATCAATTCACATAGGCTGAAATCTGAACCATCTGAGACTGGCTAACTCTATCTCTCTGGTCAGCAGGTGGTGACTCAGATATTTCTCCTGCCTAAACTTCAAGTAGATTATGTAACATCTTGACCCTGATTAGTTAGTGATTATGAACAGCTATTGATATTGTACAGATATGTTGCAGATACAGTATAAAACCTATACCTACATGACTTCTGACAAAGGCTGATAATATAATATTATCAGGGCAGACAAAGAGAAGAGCACACACCCGTTCTTTTCAAAATGATCTCCTAGGGGGTGAATCAGGGGTCACAGAGAGAGCACAGACAATTGACATTCTCAAGTATTTTGTTCTCCTTACTGACAACATGCATTTTGAAGTATCATTAAATTACATTTATGGCACTAACCTAGATATTTCATACTGGACTGAAATTACATCAATTTTAACAGACTTTGCAGTGATATGCATTGTTTATTGACAAATTCTACATTGTAATTCTAAAAAAAAAAACAGGTAATGCTTTGTTGGACCTTGTTTAGTGAATTGTCGACTGTGACCAATAGCTGATTTTCTTAGTTGGCCTGTGCTGGGACATTGCTTTATTAATCATTATAGTGTTGCAAGTGGCTGAGATTTAATATTGTGTTACTCAGTCTAATTACAAATTATTTAATAATATGTTGTGATCTGGTTCACAGTTAAGTAGTTTTAAACGGAAAACTTAACTGAGGGGATTAAAACTGTTTTTATTGTTTGTGCTTAGAGATCACATGTTAGAAAATAGTCCAAATAGTTAGAGCTGTCCAAATAGTCACGAGTCTTTAGGCTAGAGTCCGAGTCAAATTATGAGTGTTTAGGCTAGAGTTCCAGTCAAATCATGAGTCTTTAGGCTAGAGTCTAAGTGAAGTTATAAGTTTGGAGGCTATATAGTTCAAGTCAGGTCTCAAGTCAATAGAACATACACAAAGCATATATGATAACTTATATATACTTAATATATGATACTTTAAATTCAGATTGAAAAACACATCAGATTAACTTTGTTATACGTTTACCACAAATATTCTTTTTGTATTAAACTGAAAGGATGGCACTGTTAAGACTTAGTCCCTACAGACCTTCCTAACTGCAGCAGACCAGATGGCAAAGCAGACCTACCTGTCTGCACAAGCTCCCTCACAGGAGTAGGGGATAGTGCCAGGCCCAGGCCAATTTACTCCCATCTCATTGGGATGTCAGCTCTGTCAGTTCTGCCAGCATAATACACCCTCAAACTTTGCTTGCCTGGATGTTAATTAGGGAATCATGCTTTGCTGTGCTGCTGGGGGCAAGCTGTGGCAAGCCCCTGATGCACAGTAGGAATATTTGTTGCATTTTGAACTTAAAGGGATGAAAAATATGAGATGGTCTTAACAAGATGGACAGAATGTAGCATGAATTGAAATGATTTAGCAGTTTTAACCACTAATACTCAGTGTGACAGTCCCTAGTTTTAACCAAGCATTCAACATTTCAACAGATATATTTCAAGAATGCCTGACTTTAGGTTTTTTTATTAAGTAGGAGGGATTAAGATGGTATATAATTATTTAGTACGTACCTCCTAAAAAACATGCAGTGCATCGACTGACTACTCTTAAATCAACCCTAGTTAGTGAGTTAGTGTAACACAGCTCTAAAATCAAACACAAAATCACAGTTGTTTATAGAAATACACAAAGAAGTTTGTGCATGAAAGTTATAAAAAGTAAAATGATTTACATAAAGATTTAACCTTGACAATACACACAAGCTTATTAAGAGTTGCCACATTCAGCAGCCCCGTCCCTTCACATGGATGCTTTCTCTTTAAAAATCCTGCTTTCTTAAAGCAAGAAGGAACCGGTCATACCTTTTTGCTCTTGCAGTACTTTCTGTTAGAAACGAATTCTGATTATATTAATTAGATGGTTGAGATAGGGTGGCAGACTCTGCATTTCATTTTCAGATTTGCTATTATCATATTGGCTCTCCGGTCATTTTATAAACAGGCTAAACAGATATAGTACTAATACTACTAGTAATAATAATAATTAGTTTTATTATTTACATATTCATTTTACACTTTACCACAACTGACTTCATGCCAGATTATGGCAACTTCCTTATGCAAATGCCACTGAATGGTTCTTACCCTGTCCAATATGTACTTCTGCTATGCTTTCATTGTCCTCAAGATACCTTACCAATCACAACTTGGTTCAAAATGAATCAGTAACTAAGCAAGGCTGTTGGTTAATGCTTTTAATGCAGTATTGGGTATGCTGTTTTTTTCCAGTCACTCTTAGAACTGGGTGGAGTCCGGTTGAAAAATGTTTGGGTTAGTCAGCGGGTTGGCTGGGTTTGAATCCGGTTCTTAATATTCAATTCCCAATGTAAAAAGCAAACTATTTCCATGGATCACTGCAATTCAAACCTGCTTTTTCCTTTGCCTGGACAGACTAAACAGTCTTCAATTAAGTCTGGTAGAGTGATTCAAGTGATCTACCGTGCTAACCCACACCTCTGAGAGATGTAAAAAGCTTTAAGCGGTTTACAAGCATGGTGTGTTATTTAGCAGATAATCCCTGAAACCTTGAACCCAGTGTTCAACTCTGAGTTTCTTTTTCTTGGCACATATATTTTTAAAATTGAGAAGGTCTGTGTGTAATAAGAAGCCACAATTAATCACAGATTCAGTGGCTATCATCAAACAAAGTCAGCATGTCTTTGCTCTGACTTCATTTTCATGTCTGTGGTGGACGGTCCAGACCAGTGCCTTATGCATCGCTGAGTGCTAATGGTAATATCAAATGTACACAGTAGTCTTAAAATACATTCCAAGATATGAAACCCAGACTGTGAGAACACTTTGTAGAGAGCAGAGAGTGCAGCCTCTAAGACGACATACTGTAAGGGAGGTGTTGGGGACATAAGCAAGGCCGTGCCTTTTCAAAATCTTATTTTCCATTCTCTTTCTCTGTTTGATTTAATTCATTTGTTGTGTCTGTCTACAAGGCAATAAGCAGCTCTGGTGTTTCCAGGGAACAGAACTTTATGCACACTGCTTTGCTTTTTTCAGTGGCACGTATTATACTGACAGACTCTTAATGAATTTTCCTCAGGTTTAAATGACAGGTTTAATCCTGTAAAGCCTAATGGTGCCCAAGGGAAAGAAAGAAGGCAAGAAAGATTGGACAGAATTAATGTGGAGTTATTAAGATACCTCTGGTCCAATTTCCTGACCATGGTGGTGTGAAAATTAAGTGCCCTGTAGTGTTGATAGCAGATTAAGCAATGTGAGCCTTTGCTTGTAATTAGTTCAGGCATAATTTTAGCCCATATGTGCTTATAAAAAAACTGAACACATTGTGGTAAATTTAATAGCATAAATTATTTGCATAAATTACATGTGTAACATAAGATAAGTTATGCTCATTTATTTTAGTTGGATCTTCTAGGATTAATTGTTGTGTTCATAATCTTGTAGTCAGAGAAACCGTCAGAGGTGCTGTCTGCTGGACAGATGGTGTCCTGCATGTTCCATCACCTCAGTGCTCCTCTGCTCCTGCTCAGATAAAAAAAAAAATGAGCCTTCAGCTTGAGACACCTTAAACAAATGAAGTTGCTTTGCTATAATATTTGTCTTAACACCCATGGCTTCCTGAACTCTTTGTGGGTGAGAAGGCAGGAGGTGCTGAATGCAGAGTGGAAGAGAAGGTGCATAAAAGGCCTCTGGTTGTTTATTTGTTGTCTGATGTGACTGTGGGGTGAGAAAAGCTGTGTCTCGCCTGCTGTTCAGCACCACACAGCCAACGGGAAGTGGGGTTTATTGGTCAACCCCAACCCCATTCGCTAAAAGAAGCCTTCACATGTTGGGGTACTCTAGTGTTTTTAACGGCAGAGGAAAAGGGCTGGATGTGAGACATAAGAGCTGCCAAAAAGGTGTGAAATAAGTGAAGGCATAATCATGTTACAGAATGATTTGTGATTTGCGGCAACCAATCTTGCATATGGTACAATTTGCAAGTTATGCTAAGTAAACTTAGCATACTTTTTGCCAAATCAATCAGTGTGGCAAAATGTTTGATTTAAAGCGAAGGTTATTAATCAGTGTTAATAACATATTTATGCTAATTTCTAATATGTTTACATTGTTAAAAGAAACATAATTTCATACACATGATTTGTGGCTTTAGATTTTTGTTAATATGGTCATTTGAACCAACCACAAAGGTACAGTATATATACATCCTCTTTTTATCCTCTTTTTATACCAGCATATTTCATGCTAGCATAAGTCCTGTGTTGTTAGATGTACCTTACAGCAGTGTAGAAAATCAGATGTATTTGCAGTTAAAATACTGTTCAATTGTATATAATACAATAATGTGGTTGAACAGTATTTTAACTGCAAACTGCATTCAACATTTTTGTATAAAAGTGATATTATACATACCATGCAGTTGCCACATTTTACAATATAAACAAATTTAAAATAAAGTACATAATAATAATAATTATTATTATTATTAAAATTATTGATTATTATAGTCATTATTATTATTTGTAGCGTCACATTTTGCTTTTAATGCAGAAAATGCCAAATAAGAGTTTGAAACAGTATAGAGAGGAGCCCCCTTGTTAAGAGTCCTCTTGTTTTGTAAATCATATAGAACTACTTTTAAATTCATTAAATTACAAATGAAGTAAAAGCTATTTGTAGCTCTGAGAGTGATTTATTCAACCATCTCTGCTCTTATTTAAATCCACAGCACAATTTAGCATGTAACCATGGTTTCCTAAGGCATTATTATCTCCTGGTGCCATAGTGACAGTGGGTTTGTGGACTAAGATCAACACGGGCTTTGTGCAGGGGAAGGTGTGAAGATCATCTGTAGAAAAAAAAAACCTGTCACTCATGTTGGTACAGTGCTGCCCCCACTCCGAGTTGGCAGTCTTTTCACCCATCATGTTTCCTATTATCACCAGCTACAGGACCAGGTACAGTTTTCATTATGTTTGGCTTGAAAAAGGATAACATTCCTCCACCAGCACAAATAACACTGGGCAAAAAAGGAGGGATGAAGTAGACTGTTAGTGTAAAAATAAAATAATTATTTGGTTATACTAACTTTCTGGTTTATAAAATGTTTCCCAGCAAAGATATACATACAACAGCTAGATGAAGGACAAGCTAGAATATTGGACCAGCTGGATTAGTGGAGACTTAATATTGCAGGTCTCTATTGATTTGCCATATATTGAACAAACCATCCACAATCAATAGGACTTCATTAGGTGCAAATACCCTGCTTTGTTTTATTTGCTTGTGTTTGTTTATTGAAATTATGCAGAAGCCCTGTGTATGTGTATCTAAAGCATGGATATAATAGTGTGCAGTGTGTTTCAAGAATCAAACAATAAATAAGACATTCTTCGGTAATATTATAAATGTATCCCAGGATTCTGGTTTCAATACTCACCTCTGCTTATAGTAACATTGATTTATATGTCAATGTGCTTTGATAAATTACTCTAAACATTTGTTGCCACAACGCAACAATGTTGCAACAACGAATCTTTAGATCAGGGGTCATCAAACTACGACACGCGGGCCGTATACGGCCCGATGCTTTAATTTGACCGGCCCCTTTAACCACAGCAGCAATACATGTTGTCTGGCCCCTGTTCATCTTCGAATTCACAGTATTATAACGGGGAAAAAAATAACAGAGGAAACAAAAATTGGCCACCCGGAGTCTCAGTAGATTATACGGCAGCGATCCAACAGGTGGCGTTCCAAGCATGAGGGGAGTGATTGGCGCATCAATAGAGAGATGAGTGACCGCAGCCACTGAACTGTGTTGCAAAGCAGTTAAGTGGGATTTCGTTATGAAAATCCTCGTGTTAATTTCATTAAAGCTAATGCTCTTAACTACAGGCAGTTTCAGGAATTCTTGTCTGAGCTGAAGATGTGCTTTACTTATCCGCTGGCTGAGTCGGGGCGAGTTTTGAAATGTTTTAACGTCCTGCTCCCGGAGATCAACGCATTTATGCATCCAAAATCAAAACTCAAGCACATTGTTTAATTTTTATGCTTCTCTTTCCATTGCTCCCCGATCTCAATAAAACATGCACTTAAAGTAACTACCGTTTTCGGGAGCATCTACTTCTGTGTGCAGACTTTTTCGAAGTTGAAACACCTTAAATCTCCAACCAGATCCAGACTCACTGATCAACATTTATTAGCTATTATGACTGGCAGTAACAAATATGGAACCTGACGCTTACTCTCGTCAGGCAAAAGCAGGCTCACAGTTCACACTGATTTTTTAAGGAAACACTGTATGAGGTAGGATAATGGAAATTATTAAAATAAATAAAATTTCTGCATTATCATTATGAACTACTATTATACAAAGCACAGACACATCCAGTATACATAGCAAATAATTTTTTTGGGTGTGTTTACTATTTCACCCACGGTCCTGCCCCCCGAAACACTGAAGAACAGTAATCTGGCCCTTCGATTAAAAAGTTTGAGGACCCCTGCTTTAGATGTTCCAGGCTACATTGAGCTTGCCAATAATAGAGACTTACTACTTGCTTTTCTTGACATAGATGTGTAGCTGTAAATATTACATCAAGTTGCTGTTCTACTAATAAATATATTTTTCATAAATATATCGATTAAGGTGGTGTTAATTCCTTAGAGCTTTAGACTTGCAGGTTCAATCCTCACCTCTGGTGAAGTCCGGCATGTTTTCTCTGTGTTAATGTGGGTCTCCTTTTGGTGCTTTAGTGTTCTTTGGCCACCTGTGTGTGTGCGTGTGGTTAGTCTTAATCTGCTTCTAAGGCTTAGTTAAAGGTCCCCTTAAGCATCCTTTCGACAAGACAGTTTACTGCGCCAGGCTTTGATTGTCCGGTGCACGCCTCAAGAAACAAACGTTTTAATTAGCACTTTATTGACTAATTCCTTTCTGCAGGCCTTGTCTCACTTTCTATAGTGGCCACTAGTCCATTCTTTGTGGATTAACCTCTCTTTCTGTGCAGTTAACTGCACATTGTCTGACGGTAATGTGAACAGTTCTTGCAAGAGTCTCTGGCACAATGGCTCCTTTCAGTGGACCAGCAGCACTTAAAGAGCTGTTATTCCTCTATCTCCTGGTCTTCAAAGCCCCCATGCATCATTTTGTATCACTTTGTGCCCTCCTTGATGCTAATTTAAGAGCGGGACCTCACTAGGCTTCACCTTTTCCCCCACTAGTCATCCTCACCCCCTGTGTCCCAAGGGAGAAAGGAGCCCATATGTAAAACCTGGTCAACTGATATTGACTTTGCAGCTTTGGGGGAGGCATAAATAAATGCAGAATTCAGACTTCAGCTTTTTTTTCTTTTGTCTGTTTGTTCCTGAGATTGTATATGTGTTGGGATGTTGGTTACACCTCCCCTGTATGCTTTAAAATCAGTACTATTCTTAAAAAATATACACCTTATGACATGGACTAAGGTCTTCTTTTTATCTGAGAGTAGCTCTAATGATGCACTGTAATGAGCAGACCTTTGCTATGCTAATGACTGCTCAATTGTCCTTCTCACACCAGTGCTCCATTAAGCTGGGGGCTTCACTCTGTCCCTCTGATTGATCACTGTAATGAACAGATCTTTTCATTCTTATAGCTAATATTCCTACTAAGATGTCAGAGTTTTATGAACAAATCATGGCTGCCAGTGTATGCTGAATAATGAAAAAAAATCAGATATACATGTTAGCTCATGGGTGCAGGTTAACATTGTTGCCAATGCAAAGAAATATGTTCTTGATTTTTTTTTCAAGGGTAGATGGTATAGAGAAAGGCATTTTAATTAGATTTTTCTTTCTCATCTAACACTCCTAGATGTTAAAACTACCTTACTACTTTGATGACTTTGTTGCCTTTACAAGCCTATATTTAGCAGGCTAAGAGCAAATGTCTCTGGTAAACAGGGATTTGAATGACCCCCTCTCCACAGTTACATCCCCTAAAGAGCATTCTTAAGTTGCCAGAATACCAGTGCATCTAAAAATGCACTAAGTCAATAGTCTCTCTGAAGAGGACCTGCAAAGGACAGTGAGAGATTTACACAGCTGGCCTGTGGGCACAAACTCACCCCCCCCCCCCCCCCCCCCCCCCCCATCTTAACTCTGCATCATGGTAATTAAGCATGTTTAGTTCCTGAGCTTCTAGCCTGTTCCCTTGGCTGTATTCCCCATCACCTGTGAATCATTTAATATAGACTGAGAAATAGTCTAATTAAATTTACTACTAATTTGATTAAATTGGCACCCATGAAAACACATAAATTTTTAAAGTTTATACAGGAATTACTCAGAATATTTAAAATTAGAGGTTGTCATGTTTTTTCTTGGGTTAGATCACATGGTTAACTGAACCTGCATAATGCATGTTTAGTTATAGTAGGAAAAGGATGTTTTAAATTTTTCATTTCATTTTGATGTTTTACTGCTGCTTTATTCTCTATTGACTATTATTTACTTAAGTCATTGTTCATGTCAGCCCCGGTTCTGGACTGCTTTGCTTGGGGGGGCAGTAAAACCTAATGAGGGGGCATGTTGATAGTCATGTTTTTGAAGCCAGAAATATATTCAAGGCTTGATTTGTGCATGAATGATGACAGCCAAGCTATTGATACTGGCTTAAAGTGATGTATGAGGTAAAGAAATAAAAATGCATGTTTTCGAACTTAAACTTAAAACCCAATGATTAAAAAATACATGTTGATTATGTAAATGGAGAAAAAAGATTATCTAATTGTATTTCATTTTAATACGCCCCCTTAATTAAATTGCCATTACTAATAGAACAACTCTATTTCTTGAAAGGCTTTAATACAAATTTAAGTCAAAGCTGACAAATGTACCTACACACAGACTGAGAATATTCAAACGTGGAAATAGGAATGAGTGAGAATATTTATATTATTGGGAAATTAAAATATAAAGAAAACAAAAGAATACTAATTCTGTAAAAAAAAAGTGTATTATATAGTATGCAGTATATAATGCATTTTTGTGATTGGTTCAGAGATAATTTTAAAAATAGCCGTTGCTTGCATTGTGCTTGGGGGGGCAAAGACACAATTTGGGGGGGCAATGCCCCCCTCAGCCCCCCCCCCCCTAGCGCCGGCCCTGGTTCATGTTATTAATTGGATATTCTAAATAATGTGTTTGGGTTATTATTGCACCACTTTATGATATAGAAAAAAGATTGGCAAAAGCAAAGAGAATTTCATTGCTTGGACAAAGAAAATGGGAACCAGTTTCAATTGTGAGTTGCTTTAAATAAAACCAAATGTTATATTTAATCTCCAACATGGTTTCATAATTGCTAAATCACTTTAAATAGTGCAGTTTATATAAAAAGTTGTGTGTTATCTATAAAAAATCACATCCTTGTGCTGTTGATTAAATCTTATTTAATGTTTGATTTTTATTTATTTACATTAGTGCATTTTTTTTTATTGTTATTGTTTCTGTAGAAGGGGTAACTGCTGATTTGAACAGTTATGTATAAATTACTGAGGGAATCTGGCTTCGTATGAGCAGCTGTGTGTTCCCTGTTTGGTAGAGAAGGAAACACACCCAGCCCCCGGCAGTCCTACAGTCAGTTTAGGTCACAGGCCAGCACCTGAGCTAATCATGTAGATTATCAAAACAGCACGCTCTGCAGGGGCTGTTTGTTGCTCCTCAGGGTGGCCTGTCACTCCACCATGCTTTAACTCTATAGTACAAACCTTTTCTGGGGCTGATAAACAGATCATCAGTGCTAAACACATGAGATAGTGTAGGCTTCATTAGACTAACCTGAAAGAAAACCCGAACTCATCTCATGCTAAACAGGACAAAAATTGGTGCAGTGCTAATACACCAGTGAATTTATGAGTTGGTGTCTCAGCAGAGTCATTGACCTGGCTGGTCATCCACACAAATGACCTGTGTTTGAGAGAGGCAAGGTCGGACAGGGTCTCTTCCCACTGCCACTACGTCATGCAATCTCTGAGACTGGTCTGGGTGCCTGCGTGGGGTGTGAGTTTGTGTGTGTATGTGTGTGTGTGTGGGAGGGGGGTGTCATAGCATTGGTCTCCATACATGATATGGCTCTATGTGGGAACCCAACACTGGCAGATGAAAAAAAGTGTCTGGTGACTGGGCGCATGTGATGGTTTACAGCTCTGTTTGGTACTTGGAAATGACTAGATTGGGAGAAAAAAACTAATAAAGAGGATTTTTAAAATGTTTACATTGCTTTAGAATGTTTTATTTAGACAAAAAATAATTCATTTTTATTTATTATTATGTAAATCACTTTTATTTGTAGCAATCTGAAAACTCAGAAACACACCAAGTGCCTTGTTTATATATTGTTAGAGCTGTCCTAGACCACTAAGGGTCAACATTTAGGTTTTATGAAGTTAATTACTACACAAAAATATTCAGATTAAGGCATGTGTTCCCCATTTCTGTGTGTTTTTTTAATGATGTTTGGTTTTCTTTCTCCACCTTTTAATAACATGAGTGGCGCAAGACGCACCACAACCCATATTTGGATAAACTGATTGAAGATAAACGAATGAATTAAATAGACATGATGTACTAAACAAGTCACATGAAGACACCGATTGACGTGTTTAGTGTGAAGGAACTCCAGTGACCTGCATGAAGCCTTGACCTTAACCCCATAAAAATATTGGGATAAATTGGAACATTAATTGTAAATCAAACCTTTTTTTCCGACATTGATGCCAGATCCACAGAGACACTTCAAAATGTTATAACACAGGAGGCCAACTATTAATGCCCATAGTTAAAATGTGATGTGTAACAAGCTCATGGTCAGATGTACAGTGACTGGTGATGATTGATGATTAATGATGACCATGATGCATCATAGCACCGACTCTAACTCGCTTCTGAAGATAAATCAATCAATGAAAATTGTGATCATACTTACACAATTACAAAAACATGTGTGGCCCTGTATTAATATTGTAGCCTCTACTTCTACTTTGTGTAACACTGTATGTATAACTCATTACTAAATCTTTGCATTATATTTATGCCTTTTCTTTGTTTTCTAGATACCAGATGCATCAGTGCAATCTGAGGTTCACATGGAGTTGTTGATACGGCTGGCTCCAGGTAACATTACAGACATTCTACTTATCGGAGCTGGGTGCTTATGGTCTCTTGGCCATGAATTCAGCAGAGCCTTCTTGAGTATCTGATAAGAATTTCCTTTCTCACTCATTATGTCTTGTTTGTACTGATACTGTATTTTTACTTTTGCACCACCCTCCTTTCATAATTTATGCAAGCCTTTGCATGCATTGCTGATAGCTCAGAAATCTTCAGAATTGTCCTAGTAGTGAGTCATTCATCACAAAAAAAATTGTGAATTGCATTGAGATGATGTCACTCATTTCTGTTGGGTGGTCCTGCTATTTGATTTGCAATAAAGCCAAGCGAGGGTACGTTGAAGGTCATGCGATGCGTAGATGGTGGAAGAAATGTAGTCCAGGTTAGAAAGCTGTGCAGAGCAAGGTTACCTGTTATTTTCATAGAAAGGAATAGTGATTGCCTCGTGACCTAGATGTTATTTAGAGGAGAGACACCTCGTAAATCAAGCAAAACCCCTTTTTGTTTACCTCTTTTTAAAGCTTCTCTTTCATAGAGGCAGAAATAAGGGTACTTTTAATTAAATCTATTGAGGAAATTGACAGAGTAGTATATCAGTCAAAACACCTGGTAAAATATCCTCTGGTAATGCAATTATCACAATATACTTAGAACTATTTAATTAATGTGTTCTTTTTTACCAAATTTAGAAGAGAAGAGAATGCACTTTGAACAGGATGCCAGTAATCATTCCTGTATGAATTTTAGACTAGTCAATCCACATAGGATCATGTTTTTTACAGGGGAGTGAAAAGAAGACTTTCTAAAGGAAACCACTTAAGGACAATATGCCAAAATCCACACAGAATTTAGAAACCTGGAGCTTAAAAGCATTACTGCAGCGTCACTGTGTCATCCCAAATTTCACATTCATGTAATTTGCTTATTTATTGATCTTCGATAAGTAATAAGAAATAAATACCCATCTGTGGTTAGTGGTTAGTTAGGTTTTCACGGAATTGGCATATTCTCCCCATATTTCTCCAGGTGCTCTTGTTTCCTGTTTCTAAATATTAGTAAGTGTGAACATGTGTGTGAAGCCCTGCTTAGGACGGATGTTCTATCTAGCATGCATTCTCACCCAGGACCAAAATAGGCTCTAGATTGACAAAGCCCTGAATCAGGATAAAAGAATTACTGATCATGAATAAATGCATGAATAAATGAGGGTTTAATATTACTTTACAAAATTGAGAAAAGCCAGAAGTGTATTACATATTTATGAAGTTAACAACAGAAATAACTATTCCAATTAAATTTGAAGTACAGCTTATAGTAGCTCACTTTAAGGAAGATAAATGCTTCCCCAGGATCATTAATCCTATACTGGTGCCCGGTCAGCTGCTGCTGGTCAGTGCATAAATCTAGTCTGAGTCCTGGGAGACAGTGCCTGGAAGACAAACGAGTTTAGTTTGAAGAAACAGTGTCACAGTGGAATATACTAATATTGATAACCGCCCCTAAAATACACAATGAAGATCACTCAGCCAATTCACCTTTTCCAGAGGCTGTCTGTAGATAATCTAGCTCCACAGCACACATGAAACTTGCTCATGTATGTATAACTAAATATTTAAAAGCCTAGTGGAGCTTTATCCCTTCACCTCACCCAAAACAACAATATGAATGATTTATTTACAGTCAGTACAATCTACCCTCCATGTGGGAATCATGATAATGTAGTCTTCTCACCACTGAGAATCAAAAAGAATCTCATAAATAATTTAGTTTTTTTGTTTTACTAGACAGCCTAGGTGCATATTTCAATTCATGTACACCTATCATATTCATTCTCTTTGAATGTGTCTAATTACTTCATTATGTGTAATTCTTTAAAAAAATTCTTAAAAAACACATGTTTTTTATATTTTATTTTAATTATTCATTCCTTTTTACTAAGCACACACTGGACAGGCAGGAGTGCACTTTGGCTGCCTCCAGTATTTGCAAATACACACTGAAATGTAAATTCATTATCATCACCACTCACTTTAAGTCAGATTCCCTTACTCACTTTACTTGAGACCAGTTTAAATCAACCAATCCACCCTTTGCATGCTTAGGAGTTGAAAGGAAATGCATTATGTAAAAGAAACCCAATCTCACTCATGCAAAACATGCAAAACTCGTCACAGGTAAGTAGAAGTAGTAGAAGTAAGTAAGTAGTAAAAGAAATGCAGACAGCAGTAAAAAGATGAACCCAGAACCCATGCTGCTTTGCAGTACCACTTTACCAGTGTGCCAGTGTACTCAATATTATATTATAGTTTGAATTGCATTTTATACTTGAAAATTGCAAATATGTACATTTAAATTTTCAATTTATATTTCAGCCATTGCTAAAAATGAAGCATGCAGCCACGCACAGCTCCATAGCTAAACACTGGCAATAGAATAAGTGGCTACTGAGAAGCTCAGCTTAAATGTAACACTGTCATTATTGCCACATTCCACTTGTCTCTAACTGTATGTGTATGTGTTATTATATAGTGAATATGACTATGTTAAACAACAATTCAGACGTACAGCAATAGGCAACATAAGCTCATAGAACAGGACTGTTAAGCGCTAAAACAGTCTGCTAAAAATGGGCTTGGTGTTACCTAGCTTAATGCATACCGCCTACATTTTAAAACACGTTCTGGAGCTGTTTAGTTGGTTTGGGTTGGGCACCCTCAGTTGCAATAAAAAGAATTCCTAAAGCTTGTATGGTATAACTAGCATACAATAATATTCAAGAAAATTATGTGATTCCAAATGTGTGCCTACTGTTAGTGGAAGCTTTTTAACTGTTTCACCATGACAAAAAAGCACAAAGTAAAATAGTTTGTCACAGATCACTGACTTTAAACACATTGAACATTTTTAGGATGAACTAGAATGCTGTAAATCTATAATGGCACTAAATCTGTAATGTGTAATTTTAATATGCATTTTATTTCAGATGTGTTGGTGTAACTTTAATTGCCCTTATACAGAGTCTAGTTAAGAGGTTTGATGTTTGTAACAATCAGGTCTGATCATCAAGCAATGAGCTGATGAAATCTGGGGTTACTTTACGTGACATTATAATGAGGGTACAGTTCATATTTATTAGCTGGATTTAGTTTGGATTAAATTTGGGAGGTAACCCAGACATGCTGATGGATGAGAGCTTTTTGTGGTTTAGAGGTTTTTGGGAGTCACATCATTTGGTTTTACAATTTCCAATGCTCTCACGTTCTGTCTTTCTACTTTCACTCTCTTTATGCATGTGGACATGTCCAAATCCAGAGCTGATCTTTATCATAAAGTATAATTGCAGTCTTGCAATGTACTCATGTGTTCTTCCCATGCACACCTATTCAAGTAGTCAGGGCATATTTCTCTTGTTTTCTGGGTTATTTTTACGTTTGAACCATTTTCACAAACAGACTGTAAATGGGTTCACTGGAAAAGAAGCAGCTATCAGGAACTTCTTTTAGAGAATTCAGATGATCTGGTAATCATTTTGGCACTGTTGGATTGAAAAGGCTTCTAGAACTTAATTGGAAAGATTTCAGCTCTGATTGGAGTCTTGTTTTGACATTGATATGAATCATTGTGAAAGCTGTTGACATAATTTTATGCATCTGCTTTTGAGAATTTAAAAATGCCCCTATCACACCCTTGTGTTTTCAGAGATTGCTTTTCACCACCCAAAATGCCTCCTCCTTTCTGTTTTTTACCCTGGCAATAACATACTGCAAAATTCCTGCCATTCCAGTCTCTTGTCTCTCGATCACCCAAACCATATAGTGACACACTAATGTGATCCACATAAGCTATCAGCTTATCTGGCACAACTTTGAGGCTTTGCAGATTGTTTTCACTGTGTTGTTGGTTGTCATGGCAACTGTGCCATCTGTCGTATCAAAAGGTTGGTGGATGTAGATATAAAATTTCTTAGGGAAACGCGTGCATGACTGTAATGAGTCAAAAAAGCTTCGGCTCGGTTTGTTAAGAGCCTTAAGCATCGTAATGCCCTTAAATGGCTTTTAAGATGATATCACCCAGCTGGATACTAAGTACTGTTGTCTCTTATTCAGCAACCTTTAAATCTCTGCTGTCTGGACTGTTATTGTTTTCAAAACCTATATATCATTTATTTAGTTTTCAGTCACCCCTCTGAATTAATCATATTTGTGAATTGATCATGTATGTGATTTGTGATAATAGTTCAAATAGTTTCAAGGGCTGTATGCAATGTGTTGAATGTGCACTTGTTTCTTTAAGGTAATCATGGGTGTAGGTCGTTGGCTTTGTCTTTCTTTAAGAACCAGGTAATCATAGAAAGCAGACCGGCTGGCACCAGACTGCTGGTTAACCTTGAAAACATATAGAAGCAGACAAGTGCAGTCTGCAACCAAATGAGGTGGAACCTTAGTACTTCATTGTCTGACCACTCCAGTCTCATTCTCCTGCCCAGTGCTCTGTCTGCAATCTTAAATGAATCCTGAATTTACTTTTTTACAGACTATATCCTGTATGCAACAGCTTTTGAACATTTAACTTGGTTTTAGAAGAATTTCAGAAGAATTTTAATCATGTAAGTGTGCTTTGCTGGGGGTTTCATTTTTCGTCTTACTTTGTCACGGTTTTACCATGGTGCTTAAAATCTTTTATGTTAAATGCCCAGCTGTCCATGTTCAAGCTATTGCCATCTTGTGTGGATTGAAGGAAATAGCAGAAAAGACATGTTTGTGCCAAGATTCCATTGTGCATTCCAAGTTTTTCAGTCTGTCCAATAAGGATGGGATGATGTTATCAATAGAGCTGTTTATTTTAGCATTCCTTGCAGCTGCAAGAATTTGCCCTAACCAGAGTATGCATCAAAGCAGCCTACGTTGTCCAAATATGCTGCAAATTCTTTTAAAACCGGGAGTATATATATGTTACTTTAGCAAATCTTTTTTTGAGTTGATATGCATTAAATGTGCTATAAGATTGGCAAGCATAAGTGTTTTTTTTAATAAAAGCACAAGTATAATGTGTATTAATGCCATAATAAATGTTGTGTATTACCCATGTCAAAAAAAAAAAAATAGATATTAGACAAAATGTAGTCATTACTGGTTCCATTACAGATCAATTTAAGCTGTAGCATTTTATGTGAATATTGAAAGGTTGTACCAACATGGGTTTTTGCTCATAGCCACTGTTTACCCCCAGCTGATTGTGACTTTTTCATCTTGCCCTAAATTGATTAGATTCCTTTTTATTTTGCATTTTGTCCTGCTGTGACTGTTATAATAAGTGACACCACAAGTTTTGTGTGAACGGCGTAGACATGTTTGACAGGAGTGACATTTACTTTGTCACTGCAGAGTCAAATGATTTTCTATAAGAAATGCAGACAGCAAGAGACTGCACACCATGTCACCCAGAACAAGGCAGCAGTAGGAGTTTGCTGCTGGCATTGAACTTTGAACAAATGACTTATTGTATCTGGGTAAATGCTATTGTTTAAATAGAAGGGTGGCAAATTCAATAAGCTTGTCAATCACTTGACTTTTAACCAGTTTTTATCCGTGGGCATTTGAGGACATGACAACCAGGTTGTTAATACTAAAGTTAAATTAAAGTCACCAAAATGAACTCTAGCTTGAAGAAATGTCTTTAATTTGCAGTTTTAATTATTTAGCAGGGCTCCCAAGTCTTCACTTAAGAATTGACTCTGGGGGAACAAATCATTGGTTTGTATATTCCACAGCACATGCAAATTGCTCCAGGAGGGATTTTTGAGCTTGTCTGAGACTTAATGCACTGTAAACACTGGCTATCAAGCAGCTGATATTTAAATGGACTCAAAAAAGACCTTGAAAGAAATAAAGAAAGGCTGAGATCATTGCCATTCCACAATGTAAACAAAGAGAAAGAGAGCAAATATTTGCGTTAACACATTTTAAATGAAAGAAATTATGTCTGAGTTGCATGTTTGTCTGAATAAAACTTAAGTGGAAGTTGTCTGGAAGCACATTTCCATTTGGTAAAACAATGACTTAGGAACTAAATCCATGTTGTAAATGTGGGGCCAGTGTAGACTAATTTGAGGTAATTCACACATGGTTGCTAATTACCTAATTGGCTCAGAATGGCTATCCATTATGTCTAGTGTTGACTGGGTCTTGAATAAACTTTACTATGGCTATGTTTTTAACAGATTTTAATTTATCAATGTCAAACCACCTTGTTTTTTACACTAGACCATTTGCCCTGGAGAGATTAGAGTGGCTGCTTTTGAGAATTGCTGACATAATTGTTAAATTTGATTTGTCTGAAGTTAGCGTCTGGATGTGTCATCAACAGCTGCTCAGCACTTAAGCAGGACAACACAGGAAAGGACAAGATAACAGAAGCAAAAGATACTTAGCCTAGTTTACAGATTGAACGTGTCTGGTTTGACCTGTGTGAGTGTGTGTGTGTGTGTGTGTGTGTGTGTGTGTGTGTGTGTGTGTGTGTGTGTGTGTGTGTGTGTGTGTGTGGCTAAAATATTTTACATAAAAAAAATATTGACAATTTGGCACATTTTAAGGTTCCTAATAAATTGGACCAAATTGTCCTAGAGGGGCACATACACCATATATACAGTCTTGATGCATAAGGATACTGTTAAAATTATAGTATTATTTGTTTCAGTTTTTTATTGCATATTCTAAAATTTGCCCTAACCCCAGCAAAGTTCCACCAGCATAAGTTTAAAAAGTCATTTTGTCTGGAGGAACCATGTGCTAGCCCTAATTGTATTTGTTTGGTGTCTGTTGAAAACTGAGGTGTAATAGGGAGACTTAATCAGTAATTAAAAATTAGCAATATTTAAACTGACAGAAAAAGGTAAATATCCAGAAGAAAATAGTTTTAATATTTTTGAGTAGGTGAATGGAAGGGAGATCTCAATGTCCAGAAACAGATCTCTACTGTAGGTGAATGCCTGGCATCTGTAAATATAATTTTATTATAAGCTTTTCTCAGTGGTAACTACTACTAGTAACTATTGTAATGCACCATTAAAGTGTATCTCATTCATTTTGTATCGACCACACTTGTTTGTAGTACTAAACTTCTGCAGACTTTAGCTGACAATGCTGAATGAATAAAACATGAAAGAAAAAAGTTAGGACTAGAACTTATCCATGGATTTCCTTCTCTGACTGCTTTCTGCTGTGCTTGGTGTTTTGTTATGATCCATTACAAAGGCATCCTTTGGCCACTCAGTCACTTTGATTCTACAGATGGTATCTTGCTCTTGCTAAACCACAGTAGAATTAACACTGTGTTATGGTAGTGAATTCACCAGTCATGTTTAATCAACAGTAACCATTTATACCATCTATATGCAACATATTTATACATTTTTACACATGTATACAATATTTATACATTAATACAGTAACATACCATTATTGACATTGTTACAACTGTTTTTTCATCATTATATAATAAGATTATCATTTAATATGCCCCACAGCATTGCACTGAAAATGTAAGGGTACTCTCAAAAGATCAATAACCTTAGTGGACTTTATCTTACAGACTGTCATCACTGAAGTAAACACAATATTCTTTCCTTCTAACAGCAGTGATAACACATATGGTTTGCTGTCTTGTGCAGTCATGTAATATGTATGTGTGTACATGTGCCATCTCCCTGATTTGTTGCAAATATTCACCTACAGGTAGGGTTGCTATGGCAATGCAACAGCCCCTTTCTGAGGGCACTGAATAAGGTTTGTGGAGTGACACATTTTATGTTCCATAAATCAAAGAAACAGTGAGCATGGATGAATTAAGTTCTGTAAGTGTTCTCCGAATGAGCTGCATGCTGGGTGAGCTTGGATTGCATTCATGCATTCACAGCTTAAAGGAGAAATGACCTTAAATTGGACATGTGCTTAAAACAATCTGGTTATTAAATTGCTAAAATAGCAGTGTGCATATGATAATATATGCAAATGCACCCTTCACATTTAATTCCATGTAGGTTTAGTTACGGTTCTTGCACTTCTTACAAAAAAACTAGATTTTAATCAAACAAATTGGGTGCTACAGCAGGATAATGACATAGAGCACACATCCAAAGGTAAACAATGGTTAAAAAGGAAAAATAGACTGTTTCAAACTGTAGCAATAAATCCTGATCTTAATTAAGAAAATCTTTGGAGAGTGAAATCTGATATTAGGGAAAAAGAATTCTGCAAACATTCCAGAATTAGAGAGGAAGAAACTACTAGCAGACGAGTACAAGAGGCTCACAAATGGTTAGAAAAATGTTTAGAAGTTGTCAGTGTTGCCAGAGTTTGTGCAGCCAACAATTAAGAAAGGGTGCCTTTAACCTATTCTATGTCATATTATTTTTTTTTCTTTTTATTTTTTTTTTAATGACTGCTTATATGTTATATGTAACTTTTTGTTGAATGTATTTGACACTTTATTAAGTTGGTTCAGGTCCACTTATGTGGACAGTGCAAATAATGTTGACTACAACAGCTACAACTGTGACAGTGGTAGCCTAGTGGATAAAGATGTGGGTTACCACCTAGAATCTTGTGAGTTTGAATCCCAGCTCTGCCTTGCAGCCACTGTTAGGCCCTTGAGCAAGGCCCTTAATCCCCTCAGCTCAGTCATCGTACAATGGCTGCCCCTGCACTCTGACCCTAGTTATCAAAGAAGCTGGAACATATGAATAAAGAAATTCATTGTACTGCACACATGTATCTGTATATATGACAAATATAGGAATTCCATCTGCCCTAGATTATCCCTATATTAGATTATATGCCTCTTTACCCTTCAGGGATGAGGTTTTGAGGGTGGCATTAATAACTATAATTGAATTATCAGTGTTCCATGTGGTTCCTGCCTGAGGGAGAAAATGGATGACATGTCCTCTTTTTTCTACCTTGTGGTCGCAGCTCAGAAAGTCCCCCACTTCTGTCTTATTCTAAATGATCAGAGCATTCAGGTATGCTATGCATTAGGAAGATTTTTGAGTCTGGAATAAGGTTTATTTAGGATAACCGGGGGTTTAGCAGGAGCCATCTTCATATTCCTTGTTTCAGCTAGTATTATTGTACGTGCATTATTTTCATTACATTTACAAGTTTACAAGTAAATAATATGTAAAAAAAAAAATAATTCTTCCCCTTATTTGAAAATTATTGTTTTGTATTCACCGTGTGTTTTTTTCACCTTGGCCTGTTAGTTATGCAGCTTTTGTAATGAAGCTGTTCTGTTGTGGTGCTTTTACTCTGTTCATGCTGGTTGTTGCTTCAGTTTTCTGTTGTATGAGACATATTATGGACTCCCAATTGAGGTGGTTGCTGATTGGCTAGGGGGAAAAAATCTGCTTACAAAGGTAGTTTGCATTAGCCATGGTTAGAAAAATAAAGTTCAGAAAAAAGAGTACCAGTCCCTTAATGTCTTAATGAATATGTATTATATTTTTAATGTCTTTTTAATAATAGGCATCCATGTGAAAACATATCATAATAACTTTGGTCAACTAGCAAGCATGTTTGATATGAAAAAGTCTGTTGTGCTGTGTTTTCACAGGAGAAGATGTATTAAGTAGGTGGGCTGACAACTGAGAACTGAATCTAGAAGTCTGAAGCAGCACAACTCAAAAATGTACACACATATTTGGGGGGCCTGAAACAGCTAGCCTAAACAAACACGAACTCCATGGCAGAAGCATCCAAAATACAATTCGTGCAGAATGTTTATGGTGCACTTGCATTACAGTTGCAATTACAATCTACAATTTCAACATCTTTTGGGTCACAGTTCTTATTTATTTATTTATTAGGATTTTAACGTCATGTTTTACACACTTTGGTTACATTCATGACAGGAACGGTAGTTACTCATTACACAAGATTCATCAGGTCTTTAATGTCAAGCACAGTAATGGACAATTTAGTATCTTCAATTCACCTCACTTTCATGTCTTTGGACTGTGAGAGGAAACTCCACACAGAAAGGACCCGAACTGCTCCAACTGAGAACCAAACCCAGGACCTTCTTGCTGTGAGGCGACAGTGCTACCCACTGAGCCACCGTGCCGCCCCGGTCATAGTGCTTATGAATTGCTGTTTGAACGCCTAAACAGCTCAACAAAATCTGTAAACAAACTGTCATCAAAGTAATCAAAATCAAATCCTTAAATAAGGAGGACTGTGCTACCTAGCGAATACAATATTAAATATTTTTGTTTAATATTCAAAACAAAACACAAAATCCTATACAGTACCCTCAAAATAGTAGCCTCGACATTGGTCAAAATCTAATGTAGCGCACTTTTTAGTATGTGGGTTGTTAGTCTTTTCTACAAGGGAAGCCTGCGACAGCGAGTTTCCTGCTGAGATGTTATTATGTGAATGTGATGCTTCTTATTTATTTTATTTGTTTTGTGTTTCCGTTTTCAAAGTTTTGGGTGACATGACATTTTAAAACAAAGATGGTCTGTTTTCTGTGGTAAATAGAACTGGAGTGGGTGAGACATGAAGTGGAGACATGGCCTTGTCCCTTTGATGTTAAAACCAAATAGTGACCTGTCTGAGAGCCTTGCTATTCAGCATCACACAAGTCCGTCTGTCTGTTTTATCTATAAAGGTCAGTGTGCTGGCCATGCAGTCTAACGTGTGTGTGTGTGCGTGTGTGTGCGTGTGTGTGACTGAAAGAAAAATGGCCCTTCATTGACCAACACTGGGCTTGATTCACTCGACTCAGCTAATGTTTCGGTTGGCTTAGAATCACTGGTGAGGCCTGAGATGCAGAGAAAGCAAAAACATGACATCATAATTATAGTCCTGTCTGTCTAGCTCATTCATTATATGAAGCAATTATTAAAATGTCTGGCAGAAAGGGGGTGGTTTTATGTTCTTGAAACTAGAGGTAAATTATTTACAATCATATTAATCTTCCCTTTTAAAAACTGTGTATTTTTCTTTTAAAATGAAAAATACAATACTTAATGTAAACCTTTTTAGTACATGATTGTGCATTGTGCTGCACTTGTGTAACAAGTTCAGTTGCTCTCTCACAAACTTTAAACAAAACTTTCATATTTGAGACATTGTTAGGCTAGTTTGCAAACCCTATTTCCAGAACTGTTGGGACAAATGTCTTGAATCTGTATTTAACTGACAGATGCCTGCAACACACTCAACACACTCAGGTAAGCTAAGTGCCCCAGATCATTCATTACTAGTTCAGGCGTCTTGTTAAGACAGCAGAGGGTGCAAATGTACAGCGGCTAAGAATTCAGTTTATTCGCTTCCTCAGTCACAACATCAGGTGAAACTTTTTTTTCCCTCCACTTCTGTTGTAAGGTACAATTATTGTGTTTAATATAACTATTTACCACCCATATTACATCTCATAAAAATTTGTCATATTTAAATTTTTTTCTCTTTCCCTGCCATTGTTTTTTTCATATGTATAGCAATAAATAGTGACTTTTCATAAAAATTGAGATCATTATTGATAGCTCTTTTTTTTTCAAATCAGCCCTGTGCACAGAGAGCCACACCCTGAACAGCATTATTCCTCTACTCTGTGTAGACTCCATCAATCAGCCAGCAGAGGTCGTAATTGCATCAGTTAGGAGGTCCCAATCCGACTCCCAACCCTGTATGAACAACAGCCAAATGTTGTTTATACTGTATAGCCGCCCAGCCCAGCCGGATGGCAGAGCTGAGATTCGATACAATGTATTCGAAATCCCAGATCTGGTGTGCTAGCGTTTTTTTTTTTTCAGATCAGCATGCTTCCTACATGGAACTTTAGACCCTTAAAAAAACCACTCAGTGCTTAAAACAATTAAGCAATGATTAATATCTGATTAAATTATTAAAATATCTATACGTTTAGGGAGAAATATGTATTAACATATGATTCTGTTCACGCTGCTTTTGAGGTTCCGAATGACTCTCTTGACATAAAAGCAATTTGTCACAGGAACACCAGTGCTGTCAAAACAGAGGCCTCTCCCATTCATACTAATGTAACTCATCATTAATACTCACTCTCTATTGCCCTCTTTTTTTGACCCAATCATGTTGAAGCTATAGTCCTACTCATTGTTCTGCTCACCCCATCTCTAATTGTCTTAAAAACTAAACTTGCACTATTTGCCAATTATTAGCTGACTGTTCAGTTTTTTGGAAGATTGAATGACTATTGAGTATGGTCAGAATGTTTTCCATAACAGCATGTTTCAAAGGTTATTGCTGACCATGCATTGGGGTGAATATTTGTGCGTCAGAGTGGTTTAGGTGACTACTGACTAATCTAATAATGTCTTGTGGGTTTCAGCCCACAAAAGTCCTAATTGCTATTGATGATTAATGTACCATATGAGCTTGGTATTGGTCAGCCTTTGGTTTTTCACTTGCAATGATCATTTGACTTTATCATGTGGGTTCTTACTCCTGGTTCAGAGCAAGAGGAGCTGCTTTTGTCATTAGGTTTTGCTTTGCCAATAGGAACAGCCACTAGCCAAGCAACAGATTGAAATCTGTGTTCAGTTAACCCCTCACCCAGTCTTTGCCAGAAAATGATATCATTTCATCTTGAAAAAGCAAAAATGCTGCAGCTGATTCGAAATCCCTTCTAAAGTTCATCGTGTTGATAGATTAATGTTGGACTGCAGTGTTCAAAAAACAGTCAGATATATTTTAAATGTCCTGTTACTTCAGATTAACTAAAAACTATTCCATATTATGCACAATGTGCAATGAAACACAAGTTTGCTAGCCATTCCTTTAAAGGGAAAAAAGTTTTCTATCATCTAGGTGTTCTGGATCGTTCCTCTAAACCTCAAAACACAATTTATAAAAAAATCTTTTATTAATTTCAGGGGTTTTCCTCATTTTTACCCAATCCAGTCATGTCATCTCTCTGCTGCCACCACCCCCACCAGGGCCGGCGCTAGGGGGGGGGGGGGGCTGAGGGGGGCATTGCCCCCCCAAATTGTGTCTTTGCCCCCCCAAGCACAATGCAAGCAACGGCTATTTTTAAAATTATCTCTGAACCAATCACAAAAATGCATTTTGTTTTACAGTGTGAAGATATTTCCTTGCTTATTCCTGATTGGCTCTTTGAGTCATATAAAAATCGGCAGACTGCCCCAAACAGTTCAGTTCGGCAGTATGTTCTGTTAGTGTGAGCGAGAGGCAGGTATACTGGTAAACACTCTTCTGAGTTTAAACTGACTTCCACATGGTAATATTTGCTTAACTGTGGTTTTTCGTTGCTTTAATGTTACTTACCTCTTACATAGGTGTTGCTTAAATTATTTTATTAGCCGTTAGCGGTTAGGCTAATGAACTAATGGCAATTTAATTAAGGGGGCGTATTAAAATGAAATACAATTAGATAATCTTTTTTCTCCATTTACATAATCAACATGTATTTTTTAATCATTGGGTTTTAAGTTTAAGTTCGAAAACATGCATTTTTATTTCTTTACCTCATACATCACTTTAAGCCAGTATCAATAGCTTGGCTGTCATCATTCATGCACAAATCAAGCCTTGAATATATTTCTGGCTTCAAAAACATGACTATCAACATGCCCCCTCATTAGGTTTTACTGCCCCCCCAAGCAAAGCAGTCCAGAACCGGGGCTGACCCCCACCCACAATCAAAGATGGGATCATTCCCTACCAGGGGCAGGGTCTCACAGAGCACAGTATTGATTGTGGAGAGCCACGCACTGCCACCCGTGATCAGCCGCCCCTTGTACAGGCGCCTCAGCCGGTCAGCACTGGTCATAATAGCCCTAGAGTGCCCAAGACAGTATTTAAAGTTATCTAGCACCTGTATGGATGGATTATTGTAATGATTAAGTTAGTCACAACAATTTAGTCTAGCTGTTTTGTTTCTAGAGCAGATTAGAGAGAGAACTGGCATAGCTGGGAGGTTAATATCTGAGAGGGAATTTTGGATTTGCAGGGGTCATGTATATGTATATGAGAAGCTTTCTGTGCAGCTCAGCTTTGAAAGCCCAGTGGAGGCGGTACAGAAGATCTGATCCCCCTCTAAGGAGGTCAGATGATTGTCTCGGCTTTAAATATGAGCAAAAATTTAGGGATTGTTTTTTGTTTTTTTTATTTCTACAAGACAGCAAGTTCAGCCCCAAGAAAATTAGAATATTTTGTGCATTTCATATGGTTAAAAACCCACACAGACAGTCAATGCTCAATAAACAGGCCTCCAGGCTCACATGTAGTGAGTAAAGCAGTAGAACGTCAATATTTTTTGTGTCTAGGTGTATTATTCTTTAAAATATTTTTATATATATATATATTTTTTTTTTTTAAATCTTTACTGTATCACTTTATAGTCTTAAAGTAATTTTATTAAACAATTGGCAGGTGGTACAACTGCCTGATCATCTATACTAATAATGTATAAACATTACAAGTATTCACAAATTGTATAAAAATAGTAGAACATATAACATATATTTTATAATGCAAAGAGTATGCTGTTTTTCTCTTTTGACAAATTACACAGAATGATACAAATAATATTTAATGTAATATGTTTAAACCATATATGTACTATCAGTACTCATTCATTTTGGTGTGGGGGAAGTGAAATGGGGGGTGTGAATTGTGTCCAGTCCTGTCAAAATATGAATTGAATTTCTTTGGATGAATAGACAAAACGGGCAAGACAGAGTTCAGAAAAAGGTCAGGATTCTGTCTGAAGGACTTAGTGTTTCTTATTCCTTTGATCCTTTCTGGTTCACACCAGCATATTAAATGACTTAACAATGTATCTCTGTTAATTAGTGTTGGATTAGCTGTTCAGCAAGCGTGGCCATTTGGCTTACTTGCTGGTAAAGCTGATGTGGCAGTTACTTGCCTGTTACCAGCATGGATCATGCATTTACCAAGACTGATGTGGGGCATTTCATGAGCCTTTTCAATAAGCTGTTTTGTCTTATTGATTATTTCTGTAAATGTTTCTGAAGATGCTACATTTTACATTCATTCTCCTAAACACAACGGTAATGTCATGCATTAAATTTGACCTCTGAGCCATCTCCTTTATCAAGCAGTGTGAAAGGAGACATTACACTGCTGGGTCGGAGTGTGTTTGACCTTAGCGATCAGACTCAGTTAGATTAAAGCTCTGTTTGGTCTCTGTGACCTCATTGATATCTGTGTGCAGCTGATAGTGAGACGTACGTAGGTCGAGGCTTAACAAGACAAATAACCAGTGAAATGCAATATACTCTTCTAGGATCAAGCTTTGGTGGTTGTATGTTGCTGTATCCTTTTGTTTTAATCCCCAGTCATGATTAACTACAATGTATTGTTTAATAGACTCTTTACAGTAAAGTTTTGTAGATTAGGCCCAATGTAAGATTGGTTATAATAACTAATAAAGTGTCTTCTAATAAAAAAAAGGCCAAAATTTCAGTAAAAGCAGCCAAATGCTTGAGGAGATATGTTTACATATTTATAAATTCTGTATCATTTTAGCTCTAAACGCTCTAAAGTACATTAAATATACACCTATTTGGTGTGTACATTTTTATAAGCAACACCTACCATACAGATACACTTTGTGCTTATAAAAATACAGTCTGTAGTTTATCTGTTGCCTTGTACACTTTGTCACCCCCTGTAACCCATTTATCAGTCTAAAGGGACCTCCATAGGACCCCTACTGATTAGATGGTGTTTGGGTGATGGACCATTCTTAGCACTGCTGTGACACTAGTAAAGTAATGGCATGTTAGTGTGTGTTCTTCTGGTATGAGTGAATAAGGTGCAGCAGGGTTGTTAGGATTTTTAATACTGTCTGCACATGTTGTAGGTGCACAGTTAGAGACTGAAGCTATTTTTTCATGCACAATGTGTGTTTATTTTTTTTTTAATCGTTTTATCAGTAAGGATGCTGTACAGAGCAACAAATGGGCTACAGTCAGAAATTGTATACCCACATATTATGTATAGCTTATAAAATAATGTACATGTACTGCTCAGTGCAGCAAGTGTAATATATATATATACTCTACAAACCACTATAAATTTCAATATTGTAAGCTTTCCAGGACGACTGAATTATTGTTTTACAGTCACAGTTACTCAATTTAAATTTCACGTCACATATGGCAGTTTTAATTAAGACCTTCTCAAGCTGACAAACGGATGAAAAATTAAAGGCCCATCCAACACCTAAATGCTACGAAGCTGCAATGCCATCTAATGGTTTAGGAAAAAACACCCAGTCCCAATTGTTTTGTTGAACCCAGTGTCTTCAAGCCTGCACGAAGTGTGATCACATTTACAGTACCTATTTTCTGTAACTGCATCCTGATCAGGATTGTGGTGGGTCCAAAGCAAATGCAAGTATTATTGCATGCAGGCAGAAACACACACTGAAAGGGCTGCATCATATGACATTTTGGTTTTAGTCATCAAAAGATAGAGAAGCACATTTTCTTACATGCATAATTTTGGGAGTTAGGAGGAAGATAGAGTACCTAAAGGAAAACTCATACCGACACAGTGAGAACATGTCACATTCTGCACAGACATTAACTGAAGAGAATGATTATATATTGGCCTCTGGAAATGTGTAGCATCAAACATATCTGTTATGCTACTGTCCTGCTTATCAATATTTCAACCTCTCCAGAACTGGCCTTAGATTTAAATAAGGTCGTTAAAATCTGACATAATGCATTAGAAATGGGGACAGAACAAAGACTTGTGGAATGTTATATTTCAAGGCGCGCCCAACGTTTTGTTAATGTAGAGCAACAATGCCATCTAACGGCTATACAGTGAACAGCTCGTTCATATACACTATTACTGCACATTGCTGCCATTGAATCAATTGTGTATTGTCATTACAGTTATCCCTAAAGGTAAGCACATCATTATAGTTTATTTAACTATCGCTTATTTATCTCTAATTAATGTAAATGCAGGTGTCTCAGTGGTGTAACTGAAGTGGGTATTTAGGCAGAAAATTCATTTTACCTAGCTTCCAGTTCCTGTGGTGTTGACATACACTGACCAACCATAAAATTAAAACCACCACCTTGTTTCTGCACACACTGTCCATTTTATCAGCTCCACTTACCATATAGGAGCACTTTGTAGTTCTACAATTACTGACTGTAGTGAGGGATTTCTCTACATGCTTTATTAGCACTTTTTCACTCTGTTCCACAGGACCACCTCAGAGCAGGTATTATTTAGGTGGTGGATCATTCTCAGCACTGCAGTGACACTGACACGGTGGTGGTGTGTTAGTGTGTGTTGTGCTGGTATGAGTGGATAAGACACAGCAATGCTGATGGAGTTTTTAAATACTGTGTCCATTCATTGTCCACTCTATTAGACACTCCTACCTAGTTGGTCTACCTTGTACATGTAAACTCCATCAGTATTGCTGTGTCTGATCCACTCATACCAGCACAACACACACTAACACACCACCACCATGTCAGTGTCACTGCAGTGCTGAGAATGATCCACCACCCAAATAATACCTGCTCTGTAGTGGTCATGGGAGGGTCCTGATTCCTGAACATTGAAGAACAGCATGAAAGGGGGCAAACAAAGCATGTAGGGAAATAGATGGACTACAGTCAGTAATTGTAGAACTACAAAGTGCTTCTATATGGTGGAGTTGGAAGTGGAGCTGATAAAATGGACAGTGAGTGTGGAAACAAGAAGGTGGTTTTAATGTTATGGCTGATCGGAGTATTTTTCCCATGTCATGACTGGTTTACTCCGGAAAAGGGGGCTGAGGGTGGTACACTGTGAAGGCTTGGTGCATATTTAAATATGTACTGTCTTGAACATACAGAGCCATAGAATAAAGTATGTAAAGAAATAGTGGTAATGCAGAATAATGCAGGTTTCCCATTCGGTGAAGAGAAAGTACAGTATTTTTCAATCATTTATTCAATCATTATATTGTTTAGGATGCACGGGGTAGGCAGTATAAAATACCTTTATTATATTCTATTCAAAACATTAAATGTAGCCAGACCATGTTTTGTGCTTTTTTTATTCTGGGGTTGTCTGCTTTGCAGAGGAGCTGTTAATGTTTATAATAATAGTAGAGTAGGGCACTTGAAGTGAACAGGAATTTGACCAGCTGACTTGCTGTAAAGGTGGCATTTAACCAACATATGACAGTGCCACAGTCACTGAGCTCTTCAGTGTAAGTGCTTCTACTGCTTGTGTTTGTCTATAGAGACAGCATGACTAAGTGATATGGCGTTCTTAGCAATGGGTGTGGCTGAAATATCTAAACCACTTATTAAAATGGGTACCAGTATGCATTCGGCCATGTGGTAATATTTTGTATTATAGATGTTTTGTATAAATGTTGAAGAATACAGTGAATTTAGATGTGGCCCACATAAAAAACGACTTAACTTTCCTAAGAGACAAAATAAAGTTTGTTTTATGTTTCTGTTCTAAAAAAGCTCAGTGTGCTTATATATACAGGTATTGATGGTGTAAATAATAAAAGCTTAATGTGATTCATTTGAAAATTAGTCATTTAACATGTCATTATGGGCTTTGCCTATGTGTTTGTATAGTTTGAATTCATGTGACTGTGTATATAGCAGGTCACATGTTGAAGGAGTGGGTTGGTGAGTATTGACATGTATTTTGGCACTTTTGACTCATACTCATGTTAGTATTGTGCCTTAACTTGAATATTTTACACTTGAGCCTAATTCTTAGCTATATCTTCAACAGTTTAGCTTATTGTAAGTTACATGTCAAAAGTATCTGGACACCCTCCTTTTACCTGAGTTGAAATGTTTCAGACTAGCTAAGACTTATTATTGCTCCTTTTATACCCAATCATGATAGCATTATATGGTACCTGTCTACTTGTGGAAAGTTTAAAAACAGATGTTTTAAATTATTTCATACTCCCCATACTACCCACTCTTACACCTGTCCCAACCGTGTTGGAATATGTTGCAGGCATTAAATGAGAAATTAGCATAACATAAAATATCTCTATTTTGAGCATTTTTTGTTTCTAATATTACAAACCACTGCTGTTTTTATTTCCACACCAGTCCATTATGCTAGCCCACCACAGCTGAGATTCGAACCCAGTGCTGTTCAGGGTATTCCTGCCTTGCGCCCGGTGTTGCCCAGTAAAACTGAACCTGCCAGTTAATGAAAATAAAATGAAATGAAAAATTAATTTGCAGCAAACTTAGATGGTGTAACAGTCTTGTACATTTGTTTATGTTTTTAACTATTACATTATGTTACTGTAAAAAAATTTGGTTACCTAAGAAAGGAAAACATGCCAAAACTTCATAAACAGTGGTTTGAAGCCTGGTCTCCAAGATCTATGTATGCTCTCATTTTTAACATGACTAGCCTGTCTCATAGTATAACAAGATGTTTAGTTTCAGTGGAACTCTCAAGGATTTTACAACACTACCTTATAGGTGTGGTATAACCGAAATAACTGAGTGTGTTTGTTTGTTGTACACACAGAGAGTCTTGGCAGCCTGTGGGTGGAGAACTAGGAGAACACTAAGACACTGAGAAAACAGGGTGGGGCAGAGTGGGTTTAAGAAAGTGTATAAATATACCTGTATACCATTTCTTCAGTTTGCTATATCTACTACTTGAACTTAGTCTCAGTGTCAGACCTCATCAGCTAACAGGTAACGTTATAAAGTTCTGCTACTCTTCCTTTTTTGTTTAACATTGACTCATTGGTTCTTGAAATGTGTTGGGCTACAGCCAACTATTTTATTGCAGATATTTTATTGGTTATACAGTACTGTTACTGGGTAAACTTGGTTCCTTCCTGAACATCTTTATAGTTATGTATGATACTGAGCTAGTTTAAATCAAAATAACATGCATGAATAACAGTGTCTGTAAAAACATATATTTTAAATACAACCTTCTTCACTGACTGAGCCTGTAAACATGGTGAATAGGACAGGTTGTAACTTGCTGCTAAACACTGTTATTAACATAGTAATACTAATGGGTGTACATATTGGTAGTAAGGTGGTGTTTTTATATCTTTGTACACATAAATAATGTAATGGTTAAACGTGAGTTATGTTATAGCAACATAAAGTACTCACATTCATAGTTTGCAGGCTGTTTCATTAGGGTAGTGTAACTAAAACTGAGTATACAGTATTAATGTCTTGCATCTTTGTTGCATTAAATACCATAAAACATTATGAAATAACAGTGTCACATTTAGTCATATTTCCTTTCACCTTCCAAGACAGCAGGGTCAGATTTCTTAATCCGTTTATACTGTTATTATGTAATATTGCCCTCTATATAAGGACACTACTGTATTTATACATGTGTGTCTTCACTAATGACACTGGGTGTGGTTGAGGTAGATTTTTTTGTGAGTCATTTAAACAGGTGCAGTACAAAAACTCCATGGTTTTAATCTTTTGGTGTTGTACAGCCTAAATCCAAAGAAACCAGTAGTGCTAGCTTTCCTGTACTGATTTTAGTACAGGAAATGTATCTAACCCCGAAGTAAGAAACAGTGACAAAGGGAAAATATTACTACACATTTACATACTTGCAAGATTGGCACAACTAATATGACAGATTATTTTAGATCTGTGATAAGTTTACTGCATTTATACATAATGCTACATTTATCATTAAAACACAGAGATTCTGACAACTACATTTGTTTTGTTTTGTATGTTTTTCAGATAACAATGGATGTAAGTGCACAGACGAGCTTACCTATTGCTACAATTCTATCTTACCTGTTCAACTCACAATTCAGATGATCAAACCTCTTTTTATTTCTTTTTGTTTACAGTGGTTATAGAGTTTAGTGGTTATGGATAACTATTCTATTTAGCAACTGGGTAGTTTAATCTTTCAAAAATTCTATGCAGTTTGAACAAACACAGATTTGATTTATTTGTATATTCCATCCAAAAACCTTATATGTTTTCTAAAGACACTCAAGTGTTTTTAATGCTGTTTATTTAAATTGTAATGAGGCAAAAATCACTGTCACATTTAGCCCAGTGGGTGTAATGATGCAGCATAGCTCCTGGGTCCTTGGAACCTGAATTTAACCTTCGCCTCCAGTCAGTGTAAAAAAGAATTGTGTCATGTTGTCCTACCCACATGTTTTCTCCAAATACGTCAACTTTCTCAACTTTAAAAGTGACTGAATGAGTAAGCGTGTCATGCCCTGCGATAGACTGACTCCTTGTCAGGGTGTACGCCTTCTTGCCTTGCGGCCAGTATCTCTGGGTTAAGCTCTGGACCCCTGTGACCCTGATTAGCATTAAATGGTTACTAAAAATAACTTATCATTAAGTCCATGTTTTTGCTTTGTTACGATATGTCTGTTGTGTAAGAGCTCCATGGTTTCATGTTGTTGAAGATGTTTTTTAACGTGTATTTTATAGTTTCTTGTAAAATGGACATTAGTGTAGGAGAAATGCCTCAGCCCCTACTATTAAAAATATGTAGATTGTTAAATAATCAGTCACATATATTTGGAATTTTAATTAGAATAGTAAAAATAAAAATACTACCTCATTTTTCAGTTGATGGTGATCATTACTAAATTATTTATAAATAACTGAGTTTTGAATTCTTAATAGTTTAGTTTAATACATACTGTAGTAATAAAACAGACCACATGATTTACCAAATTAATAATTATTAACCACAACAGTTACTTAAAACATTACCAACAAAAGATCATAAATTCCATTAATATTTCTATTATTTGTAATGCTCTTTGATACATTGTATTAGCATTATAATTGTTTTAGAGTGGCTGTTAGATATCCAACTTAACATTAACAACTGTGTGTGTGTGTGTGTGTGCGTGCATGCATGCATGCATGTGTGTGTTTGGGGGTGTGAGGGGGAGAACAGAGGCAAGATTTGGAGGGTAATTTCAAATATATGCCTCTTGGTGTGGATATCTAACAGCCACCCTAAAACAATTATAATGCTAATACAATATATCAAAGAGCATTCAAATTAATAGAAATATTAATGGAATTTCTGATCTTTTGTTGGTAATGTTGACAGACTTAGAAGATCTGAGTTTGGCTGTCAGAAGTTTACAACATCAACTATTATGTTTCAAAAAAATAAATGCAGTGTAGTTGAGCTTATCATGTTGCATTAATTGTGGTTACAGTAAAAAGACTGGCCTCAACATTAGCCACACATGTTGTTGTGTACAGCAATTCAAACAGCTCTACAAAGAGTTTGTCTTAGCTTTTTACCAGATTGTAGAAGCAGTTATAGCCATTTTCTTCTATTTCCATTTCCATTGCCATTTCCCTGTTAGGTTCAGGAAGTGTCCAACACTTCTTAGTGAATGCATGAGGTACCTACATTAACATGATTTCTCCTTTACTATATCTTAGCTATCAGATGCCCTTGATGCAGGTCAGTCCGGCCAATCCAACAACCCCGCCTGGACTGGACAGCCTCAAAACCCGAGTTGGCCTGGGCAACCATTCGCACCCATGTGGCCTGGGCAACAGCCTGGGCCACAGCCTGGACCAGGCATGCCAGTCTGGCCTGGACAACCCGGCCAGCCCACTACGCCAGGGTGGCCAGGACCAGCTCCACCGACTGCCCCTCAAAATGTGCCACTGGTAAGAAATTTATATTCCACTTTATTATTAATAAAAATTGGCTTTTTGTCACTATACAATTGTGTTCACAGTATCACTGGTGTTTAGCAAGGTTGTCAGCGATTCCTTCCTTTTTACTGTTGAAGTGTTTGTCATTATAGGCTTGGAGGTTAACATGAAGGAAATGAGCCCCTGCTCTAAATTCAGCATCTTAGAGCTTAAATTAAGTTTCTTGCTGATCACATGAACAAGGAAATGCAGGAGAAGGGACATTTGTAGCACAGTAGCCTCTAAGCCCATGCTGATGGTAGTCAAAGCCCAAACCATATTTACCAATAAGAAATAACAGCAAAGTTATATGACATTACAGAACTTTCTACACCACAAAATTAATCATGTTGCTGTATGCATATTTTAACTCACCATATTAAGAAAGAAAACCCACAATACACTAATTAAAAAACTAATATTTGTAAAAATCATCTGGTTAAAAATAATCTGCCATGACCCACACTTCTCTTACAAGTGTATGTGAACTTTTGAGCTTATCCTTTACGTCTGACTGTGGACTATGTACAACAGTTTAAAACATCATATTTATGTATATCTTTACTAGACTGTCCCATACGAGCAGTCTCTACCCAGCGGAGTTTATGACAGGATGCTTATTACAATCCAGGGGGAGGTTAAGCCAAATGCAAAAGGGTAAGAACAAACTCAACTATTTTCTGTTTATCCATCAGCTATTCTGTGTCTGGCAAGAAATAATCTTCTAATCATAAATGAACATCATATGTTTAATATATTATTTATTGTATTTAAAATGTATATATATATATATATATATATATATATATATATATATATATATATATATATATAATATGTATATTATATGCCCTAATATATATATATATATATTAGGGCTGGGCGATATATCGAGATTTAATAAAATATCGATATATTTTCATACGCGATATAAGATAAGACAATATCGCATATATCGATATAGATTCACCTGCCCCGCCCCTCTCCCTCACTGAACACAACTCGCCCCTCTCCCTCACTGCCCCGCCCCTCTCCCTCACTGAACACAACTCGCCCCTCCCCTCTCCCTCACTGCCCCGCCCCTCTCCCTCACTGAACACAACTCACCCCTCCCCTCTCCCTCACTGAACACAACTCGCCCCTCTCCCTCACTGCCCCGCCCCTCTCCCTCACTGAACACAACTCGCCCCTCCCCTCTCCCTCACTGCCCCGCCCCTCTCCCTCACTGAACACAACTCACCCCTCCCCTCTCCCTCACTGAACACAACTCGCCCCTCCCCACCGCTTCACCAGTAAGTCCTGCAGGCAGCGATAGCATGGAGACGGATAAAGACATGACAGAAGCTATCGAAGAGGAGCTGCTTACTAAAAAGAAAAATAATGACTAATTTTGGAATTATTTGGAGATGGTTCGAATTCAAAGTGTCAGATGAGCAGCAGAATAATGTATGCTGTAGAGAATGTCGAAAACAAGTCCAGATAAAAGGTTCCAGCTCCGTGTACCTTTGGTCATTCGTTTTCACTTCAAATCCCAAAGTTAAAAAACAAGAAAACGAGTCGTTATTCGTTTTAAAAACCAACACAAGCGCATGCACGCGCTGACATGCACGTATTTACTTCACATTAAGTGTTGAGAAAGTAATAATAACGTAGCGGTGCGTCTCCTGTTGTTCTAACTTGTGTTTGTATATGTGATGTGCATATACTTGCTCTATCTGTAAATACAAACATTATGGGAGTGATTTCTGTACTGGATGTTGTACGTGGTCGTGTTAGTTTATACTGGACGATCGCCCGACGTCCGACACGTCATTTATTTATTTATCTTCTATTATAGTATTTCTTGTTGTCGGCCAATAAACAACCAAACATTATTAAATTGCATGAACTAACTCTGCAGTAAACAAGGAGCAAACAGCAATTAAACAACAAATAAAGCTGTTAAATAATAATAAAGTGCATGAAGCAGAACGCTGATTAAAACGCATTAAATGTTGTAATAGTTACACAGTAACATGAACGATTAGTTCTGCCTGGATTACAGAACTGAGTTCTATACGTAAAAAAAAATTTATGTAAATGTTATGGTGACATATACATAAAATAATGTATAAAGTCCAAACATGTGGGGGTGGGGTGGGGGGGGTTAACGAGGGGTTTACTTTAACGGGGTTTTACTTTTAATGTCACACAAGCTCAGCCGGAAACCGTGTCATTCCGACATCTTCCCTACACACTCGCTCCCTGCGCCCTATAGTACACTTAACATTCTTAAAGGGCCAGACAATATATTTGTAATTCACATTACACAACAGGAGATACCTTAGAAACAACTTTCTTTTTCTTAGAATAGCTCTTTTTTTTTTTTTTAAGGAAAAATAGTTCTTGTGTGAAGCTTCCCCAGCATGAATATTAATAAAAGTGCCTGTAAAAAAATTTGAACATGTAGCTTTGTCTCAGAAGTGTCTTTTTGTTATTACCTTATGGGATAAAAAAATATCGAGATATATATCGTATATCGCCGTTCAGCAAAAAATATCGAGATATTATTTTTGATCCATATCGCCCAGCCCTAATATATATATATATATATATATATATATATATATATATATATATATATATACAGTATATATATATATATTATATACTCATAGGCAGTTTACACGTCTATAGACAGTCAAGAAAGTTCCATCAAAGATATTATGACAGAGAACCTGTTTTAACATTAATCTACAATTTCCTTCGGGATCAATAAAGTGTTATCTTATCTTAGCTTATCTTGTCATCTTATCTTATCTGACATTCTGCAAAGCCTTAGTTGAAAACATATTTGAGCAGAATAAAAATATACATTGTTTAAGAAGAGTGATAAGGTGCACAACAGGTGGTGCTGCAGTCAGTCACTTGGTTCAAACCCACCGCAACCCTAACCAGGGTAAAGTGGTGGTAAAACATGAAGAATTTGAGAACAAAGAAGGAAAGTGAGATTGGCAGACTTATTTTTTAATTGAGTAATATGCTTATAGTATTTAAATTATATTTATAATAAATATTGCACCATTTCCTTTTATTAGGTTTACTGTAAATCTGAGCAAAAATAAAGACATAGCATTTCACTTCAACCCTCGCTTCAATGAAGATGGGAAGCAAGTGATCGTAAGAAATACCTTCATAAACAACATATGGGGAAAAGAAGAAAGAGAAGCTTCCTCATTCCCTTTTGTTCCTGGGAAACCTTTTGAGGTGGGTGTGTTCTTTTATTATGCGAGATGTGTCAGGACTTTTCATAAAGTTTCTTTTTAGTGATCAAATTATGTCTAAGGATATGATGTTTTATATAACCCATATAACTCTTATTAGTATATTAGGATTGACTAACTCATGTTTATTTCTACAGCTGAAGATCTTGGCCACTCAAACTGAATTCAAAGTGGCTGTGAACAAGTCCCACCTGTTGGAGTTCAAACATCGGTTTTCTCAGCTCAACCAGATCAATAGAATCAATGTCTTCAGTGATGTCACACTTACGTCTGTACTAGCAGAGACACTTAAGTGAGGCTTTCTAAGAACATATAACCATAAACCATGTAAGATTAGGTAAAATTGTCTTTTTCAGTGAGGTCATGCAAATATGGTGGTTCTTTTTTTTGTTGGAAGGGTTTAAAATTTTCAGTCATTTTTACTAGCTGCACTGCAATGTTGTGGTACATATAGGTCTCTAGATGTCCTTGTTTAACCCTCTTTAATGGTCCTATGTGTTTTAAAGACAGCTTGAAACAGTTGTCTAAATATGTATATTTTACAAATACCAGCTCCAGAAAATTTGGGACATCTGTGTTGGGAATTTGGGAAATCTATGATTTCAGCAAGACAATGCCAGGCCTCATTCTGTACATGCTACAACAGCATGGCAATAATGAAGAAAAGTTCCACTTGCAAAACTGCAACAATTAGTGTCTTCAGTTTCCAAACCATTAAAAAATCTCATTAATAGGAAAGCTGGTGGAACACAGTGCTAAACATGTCTCTGGTCCAACTTTTTTAAGTTGGTTGCAGACATCAAATTTTACTTGTGTTTGCAAAATACAATGATGCTGATTAGTGAAAATGTTTGTTTGTTTTTTGTTAAATAAAGATTCAAAGTTTGCGAGGATGGATGAGTACTTTGTGATTTTACTGTCTTTGGTGTACCAACTCTCTTAAAAACAACAGGGACCATGTCTTACTAGTCACACAACAGACACATAAGGACAATCTAGCATATAATGTTTATGTCAGACTTTTAATAAAATGTTTTTCCAAGGGGCTATTCCCACTCACCTCATAAAAAATGTAAATAAAATGTTTATAACAAATGGCTTTTCCCACTCGCCTCATAAAAATGTTAATAAAAATGTTTATTACAAGAGGCTATTCTCACTCACCTCCGAAAGTAAAAATAACGACAACAGAATTTTTAGTTTTTATTAGTTTATGTAAGTAATGGTTTTTGGAAGTTTTTAAATGAGTTGTCAAAATAGCAAGAGCTCAAAGATTAACCCATTTTGTACCAACAGCAATTACAATGTGAATATTGGCTTATAATAATCTTAAAAGTAAAGGAATAAAAAAAATTAAAGCTTACACATAAAAAAACAAAGAATAGAGAATACAGTTCTGTCAATGGAGAGTTAATTTTATATTTATAAAATGTGTATTATATAGGACTGTCTAATGAAAAACCACTGTTTTAGGTGTATAGAAAAACATAACTTAATGAATTTTACACTGTTAGAGTTGCTAGGGCTACACCCCACCAGCCAAAGCCTGTCAATTTAAATTATATTCCTTACATTCCTATACATTAATTTTTCTAACTCACTTTGAAGCAAATTTATTGGATAAAATGAGCTTGTTGTCAGCTTTAAGAAACATAATCATGTATGTGTTAAATGTTGCTGTTTACACCTTAGTGAGCGGCTGCACAATTCTGAAGGTACCTCCCTAAAATAGATAGTGCAAACAACTGGATCCACCCTACCACTACTCCATGTGCCAACTTCTGAGCAAGACAGCAAAACTTGTAATAACAGGTCAAACATTTTTACTGTATGACTTGGAAGTCCCCATCAGACCTGTCTTACTTTCATTTGATTACTAAAATGTTAATATTCTGAATCATTTGAAAACATGATTTAAAATTTACCTTTAATTATTTTAAATAAAACATTCAAAAGTTCTTACTTTGTCAGAGCTAAAACAAAAGTGTACATCCACAATGCATATAAAAAAGTAATTTGTAAACTTTCTTTTTCACATATAATATATATATATATATATACAGGGGTTGGACAAAATAACTGAAACACCTGTCATTTTAGTGTGGGAGGTTTTATGGCTAAATTGGACCAGTCTGGTGGCCAATCTTCATTAATTGCACATTGCACCAGTAAGAGCAGAGTGTGAAGGTTCAATTAGCAGGGTAAGAGCATAGTTTTGCTCAAAATATTGCAATGCACACAACATTATGGGTGACATACCAGAGTTCAAAAGAGGACAAATTGTTGGTGCACGTCTTGCTGGCGCATCTGTGACCAAGACAGCAAGTCTTTGTGATGTATCAAGAGCCACGGTATCCAGGGTAATGTCAGCATACCACCAAGAAGGACAAACCACATCCAACAGGATTAACTGTGGACGCAAGAGGAAGCTGTCTGAAAGGGATGTTCGCGTGCTAACTCGGATTGTATCCAAAAAACATAAAACCACGGCTGCCCAAATCACGGCAGAATTAAATGTGCACCTCAACTCTCCTGTTTCCACCAGAACTGTCCGTCGGGAGCTCCACAGGGTCAATATACACGGCCGGGCTGCTATAGCCAAACCTTTGGTCACTCGTGCCAATGCCAAACGTCGGTTTCAATGGTGCAAGGAGCGCAAATCTTGGGCTGTGGACAATGTGAAACATGTATTGTTCTCTGATGAGTCCACCTTTACTGTTTTCCACACATCCGGGAGAGTTACGGTGTGGAGAAGCCCCAAAGAAGCGTACCACCCAGACTGTTGCATGCCCAAAGTGAAGCATGGGGGTGGATCAGTGATGGTTTGGGCTGCCATATCATGGCATTCCCTTGGCCCAATACTTGTGCTAGATGGGCGCGTCACTGCCAAGGACTACCGAACCATTCTGGAGGACCATGTGCATCCAATGGCGGTGCCGTGTATCAGGATGACAATGCACCAATACACACAGCAAGACTGGTGAAAGATTGGTTTGATGAACATGAAAGTGAAGTTGAACATCTCCCATGGCCTGCACAGTCACCAGATCTAAATATTATTGAGCCACTTTGGGGTGTTTTGGAGAAGCGAGTCAGGAAACGTTTTCCTCCACCAGCATCACGTAGTGACCTGGCCACTATCCTGCAAGAAGAATGGCTTAAAATCCCTCTGACCACTGTGCAGGACTTGTATATGTCATTTCCAAGACGAATTGATGCTGTATTGGCCGCAAAAGAAGGCCCTACACCATACTAATAAATTATTGTGGTCTAAAACCAGGTGTTTCAGTTATTTTGTCCAACCCCTGTATATATATATATATATATATATATATATATATATATATATATATATTAATTCCTGATTTGATGCCTATAAAACATTCTAAAAAAGTTCTGTGAGCTGTCAAAAAATACAGCGTAAGCTCAGAAAAAAAGACTCAATTGTCTGAGGCTGCTCTTGGTTCTGCAAAGAGGAATAAAATAAAATACACCACAGATATAAACAATTAGGACAGAACAGGGAGCTCCTCTGTTGGCATGTGATTTATGTTGCCTGTAATTTTAAAAATCTCCCCTGTTGTACTAGCTCTCAGGCACTTAAGTCTATGCAGTATGTCTAAGTATGTGACAGTAACATTTGCAACACTTATGGAAGGGTCTGTATTTGTTTGGATTGAAAATTTTAAAACTGAGAGCTTTATAGGTTATAGGTCCAAAAAACAGTGGTTCATGTTTTGCATTCTTGAATCATCTGTGTGGTACATATTTGAAGTTCCACAGAGGCGCTCTAAAGTGTTGTGTAGACTATGTGTGAGAAGTAGAAAATCACTGTCCACACTGTTGTTGTTTTTTTTATTTAGCCTGCTCAAGTATCTGACAGTAAGAACCATTAACCAGGACTAGCCTTTTGGTTTATGATTTAATCCTCCAGTGTAGAAGTTATGCATGTTTCTCCACCTTGATGTAGTAAGACTGCTGGCCTTTGCAGATATATGTTTGAGCTTCTGCAAAAAGGAATTTTATAAAAGTATGTTTAACAGATACTTGTGTCAAGAGCGTTTGGTCCCTGAGGTCTGATCAAACACGCCCTAATGCCAACATTTGATTCTCATAAAGCCCAAGCTGCCATGTAGTGCTGTATTTTTAATGATGGAAACATTTGCTTTAAAGAGCCTAGGAGTAATATAATACACCTTAGTTTAATTATTCACAGGTAATTGTTTTACCCTCTGAAGACTAATAATGTTTAAGGGATTTATGTGCTTCTAAAGTCATTTTCACATGCAGTTTTTTGTATTTTCAAGTAATGTATGTACCCTAGTAAGTAATTTCTAATAAATTAAGGTATCTATATGTAAAATATAGAATCTAGTCTGGATATACGTATTTAAATGCTTAAACTATTTGTTTCGTTTTTCATTTTTACCATATCCACATCAGATGAATATAAATAATAAAATGATAAAAATAAAAAATAAAATAATATCAAAAATAATACATGTTCTCAACAAACACTATGTTTTTTAGATCACCTGCAGTGACCCCAATAAAATGCATTCCACCAACACTGGGTGGCACAAATATCCTGGACAGGGCACCAATCCATTTGCAGGGCTTTGGTTGCCCCCTTAGAAATAGCCAGTCATGTCTGTGTAGATGCTGGCTGACCAAAAGCACCGCTGAGATTCAAACCCAGATATCAGTGGTGGTGGGCTAGCATAATAGACTGCAGTGCCACTGTAGCACCCCTACTAAACTGAATTTTTTTTAAATCTTCACAAACTTTGTCATAATGGATGACTAGCATCTGTAAATTGCCATCTTCAGGTCCTTCCACAGATGTTTAATGGCCATAAGTCTACACTTTAGGTGGGTCACTTAATGACGTTTAGAGACTTACTCTAAAGCCACTCCAGTATTGTTTTAGCTGTATGCTCAGGTCATTGTTTTGTTAAAAGGTGAACTGAAGTATGCTTGCCAGAAGAGCTCTTTTTTGAGGATGTTTTGTATTTGTATTGAATTGCAATTAAATACAAATATATATTTGCATTAATTCCTCTTTCAGTCCTTACCAGTTTTCTTAGCTTTACCACTGAGAATCATGATAGCATTATGCTGCCACCATAATGTTTTACAGAGGGGATGGGATTATTTTTTTTATTCTGTTAAATATTTTTTATATTGCAAGAGTTTATCAAACACCAAGTGGGCTCTTGTGTTCCTTTTACTCAACAGTGGCTTCTGTCTTGCTTCTTCCATTTTGAAATTATTGAGGCCGATGTGGTCCTAAAAAAGTGAAAAAGCTTTAAATAATTTACTACACCTTTCGCATGTTTTTGAGAGGTGGGGGAACCAGGGTACCAAGAGGAAGTGATGGGTATGAGGTCCCCAGGAGTCTGGTACTGTGGGACACTTGAATTACCTGCTCTGTCACCTTGCTGGCCATATGCATACATGAATAAAGTATGTGTAAATATGCAAACATTTTAAAATCATACTTACGTGTAAGTATTAGTATTACATGGAACCATTTGGGGTTTAGTTAGCACATTTAAAAAAAAGGCTCCTTCATGATGTTAAATTTTATAAAAGTATCCTAATAAATCTGATGACACTGTGATGATGGTAAACTGTGACTTTTAAATATATTTATATTTAACGTAAATACAGAAATGCACTATATATAAAATAAATAAACAAAATATAATTAATTTTTATTGTTAGTAAAACAAGAATCAAAGCACATTTAAAACCATGCACACATGTGCGTGCGCGCTCCCGCGGTGTGTACGTCACGACGGCGCGCATTATATCAGGCTTGGACTGTTTGCAGAGCAAGTTGCAGTTCTGGATGTCGGGAAGCCTCGAGATACTAACGCAGTAGGAATTATTTGATTTAACCGCAAAGGCTCACCTATTTAATTCTAGTTTGAAACATGGGAACAATGTTGTCATGAATTCGCCTGAATGGTGAAGATAAAGGAGTCCGGTGTGGAATTTATCCAGCGACAGAATAATAACGTCTTTTTCCCGACTTTTACTCAGGTCAGTTTGATTATTCTGTGACTGTTTCTGCTTAAAATTACACATATGTGTTTTGGACTGGTATATTATGAAGCACTAAGTGTTGTATTTAGCATTGGTTTGAATCTGTCTGCATTCGCCTCTCTGTAGTTACGTGTTATAGTTGAATAAGTTGTCGAGCAACTAGCAGTGCTAGCTAGCTTTGCTTCCTGGTTGTGACCCAAACAGTATAGTACATTACTAAACAGTATGCCAATTTAGTTCGACAGCAATTGTTATAATAGTATTTTGACCCCCTGTTAGTTTGTTGTATCGGTTAAGGAATTTAGCTTTCCGTTCTAGATAGCTAAGTTAGCTCAACACACAGTTTCTTGCTAGTCTAGCTAGCCACTCACAATTTCAGGATGTTCTTGGACAGCCATGGCTTATAGCAGGGTGAAGTGTTTTAAACTATTTTAACACAATTATTGTGTTTTTAAAACCTTACCGAGTTTCTACAAGTTTAGTCATTTTCAAAGCACGGATCAACATCTTCAAACTGTGTGGACATTTAATTATGTAAGATATTACGCACATCAATATGCTAGACAATCTTTGGCTTTACTTACTGGTGGTTTTGCAGTTGTTAATTTCCTAAAAAAATTATACAGTTATCTAGAAACTAGAATTCTTATTTTCTTCAAAATTAAAAGCACAAATACCTATTACTAGGGTAGTTGTAGCCTAGCGGTTACTGTTCTGGACTAGTAATCCAAAGGTCGCTGGTTCAAGCCCCATCACTGCCAGGTTGCCACTGTTGGGCCCTTGAGCAAGGTCCTTAACCCTCAGCTGCTTAGACAATATATACTGTCACAGTTCTGTAAGTCGCTTTGAATAAAAGCGTCTGCTAAATGCCAAAAATGTAAATGTACTAGGGCCTTCCCGAAAACCATGCATTTACATTATTCGTACGGTTCTAATATGCAGATATATCTCTGAATATTGACTGGTTCCGAAACCAATCCCGCACTGAAATTCACAGAATCAGCTACTTAAATACTTGAAGCAAATTATGCAAAATATCAAAGGAGTTGTATTTTACTGTAGCTTGGGTCATTTGTGTATATGGATAGTTACAAATACACTGTTCATAGTATTTTTCTCACGTTTTGATCAAGTGCAGGCTGCTTAAATACAGTACTTTCTATTATGTTCTATTAGCGTCGTCACATGTTGATTCCTAAATTAAAGTGATGTGCAAAATTACAAAGTATGTTTTAAAGAGCTTGTTAATAAACAAGCTGCACTTTTTAACTGACTGACCAAGTCTGAAAATTAGTTTGTAGTGTGTAAACACATGACCCAAACAACCATTACACCTAGCCTTTTATTTAAGTATTTATTTATCAACACCCCCCAATTGTCTCCTCGATGTAGTTGTATCCAATTTCTTCTGACCTTTTTCCTGCTACAGCCCCCACCCCTGATTGAGGAGGTCCGCACTGTCGTGCACCCCGTCCGACATGCATGCAGCCACTAACAGATTCTTTTCACCTGCCTTAGGTGGGGTCTCAAAGAACGCAGTATTGCTTATTAAGTTCCAGGTGCTGCCATCCACATTAGAGTAGAGTAGTGGCTGAGATTGCAGCAATGAGGAACCTCTGCATGACCATTTCCCTCCTTTTTACAGACACTCTGCCATTCGTGTATAGGTGCCCAGTTGGTTGATTCAGGTTTTTGATCTCAGTCGTGGTTGGCTAATGCACTACTAAATATCCTATACTGTGCTTTATATAGTGCAACTGGCTATTTTTTTATGTAATCATAATTTAATTGTAAGGCAGCCTTACTGAACTTAAATTAATTCATTGTCATTTTAATTTTTTGCCACTGCTTTATCCTGATCAGGGTCATGGTGGGTCCAGTTTCCCTGAAATCATTGGGTGCATTGCAGTAATACACTTCTCAGACTGTCTGTATGTGGAAGGCTGATAGCACTGCTGGGGATTTAAACCCTAAATCCCAGCGGTAGTGGGCTGGTGCAATTTACTGCTGTGCCACGTGAGTGCCCTAAAATATTTCAGCCAGTCTTAATTATAGATGTTTAGCCAAATGTAAGTCATGCATAGTTTGTGATTAACAGACTCCTCCAGAGGACTTTTTGAGGTAAAAGGGGAAATGGGACAAATGTTTGTCATTTTGTTTGTGGGAATTGTAGACCAGTAGTGAGAATAGTGTCTGGCAATTTCAACCTTTTCTTTTGGACTATGAAAATGTGTAGGTTTTTGGTTGACAACTGTGGGAGTCATGCATAATATGGGTAACTGACAATAAACAGACAGTGGGTAATCTTTGGACAGTATGCCATGCAATTGGAACTTGACCTGTTTATTAAAGCCTCTGGTCGACTAGCCTACTTGATTGTCATGTACAATGTTGTTACTTTAGAAATAAAAATTTAAACAGATAAAATCAGACAGCAAAATCCACTTTTAATCAAACACGTCTTTAAAAATCTTTCTGTACTGTTTTAATGTTTCAACTAAACATTTTTTAGTTTACTTGTTTATATATATTCGATACTTTTTAAAAATGAGACAGAGGCCTTTTTACCAATACTACATTGCCTTTCATTTTATTAACATCCTCTAATCATTTGGGAATTTACGACACCAGTTGTCATAACTGTAAAAAAGACATTCAGTTCTTATTCATGCTTGATATAGCCCTTTGTCTGTTTTGGGCTCTTTAACTAGGTTATTTATTTTAAAGGTCCGAACACACTGCATCATGTTGTTGGCCAGCTGTCATTTTCTGCAAGCAAATGTTTTAAATGGCAATGGATTTACAGAATTTTTTTTTTCTAAAATAAAAATAAGTATCTGCGATTTTCTAATTATCCTAACTTTATTTAACTGACATGTACAAAGAAAACATTTGCAGTGGTTTCACTGATCTACTTCATTGTGTTTTGTTATATTTAAAAGTGTGTATTTAACAGCTGTTGGTTTATTTAAAAGTGGTGTTGCAGAGATTGCACACAATGTAGAGTGTTTTTTTCTAATTTTGTTAAAGGCAAGCAGAGATTTGGACATTTAAACAGAATTGGTTCTCAGCTGTAGAGAACCTGTCTGCCTACTTTTTGCTGGGGTCAGGTAGCAGCTAGAGAACTGTGCTCAAAGGTGGATCTAAAATTGTTGACCAAACCCCCAGCTGCTTAAAAGATGTTTGTTGAATGAGGCAAGTCTCATGAAGCAGGTCATGACAAGTGTTTTCTTGCAGAAAAAAAATGTTACCTTGTTTATATTGTCATTTAGAATTTGCCATTCCTTTTTTGTAAATTGAAATAGCTAGGTATGATAAGTGTTACTAAAATATTCCTAAATGCGTAACAGACTTGGCACCAAGTTGTTCTGGATGGACTATAAAATCTTTCCATTGTGAGTCTTTTTCAATGCATGAGCACACATCCTCATGCTTTATTTTCTCTGGGTGTGTTCTGTACTGTTACAATACATAGCATTCCAGTGTGTGTATGATCTTTTTGTTCAGACACTCTAGTTTCTATTGAAACTACATTGTCTGTGCAGGTTAGCAAATCTTAAAAACTGGGTTTAAAGTTCTACATTTGGGTTTAGACTTCACATGGATCAACAGTACCTCCTAAATTTTCAAGCAACCTCTATGCTATATTATTTTCATTGTATAGTCCCTGAATTTGAAAAGTCATTGAGACTTGTTGTCCTAATGTATGTGGAGGCGGACACTACATTTTATGTGATCAGAACTCCTTGTAAATGACATTTAAATGTATTGATTATAATTGGCTTATATAGGCATAAAAGCATAATGTGCAAATTAAGTCAAGATCAATGTGTCACAGTTTATACTATGTGGTGTGTTGAGATTAATAATGTGCGCATATTACATGGTGTTGTCTACTCTGTATCCTGCAGTTTTCCAATTCAACAATGTGAAAAGCAGAATAAATAATACTGGAGGAATGATAATATACCCAGGGAAGTAATTAAATATATGTTCTGTAATACTGAATTGGCCTAAAGTATAATGCGTATTGTTGGTATGTAATACCAATTAGAGATTTTTGTGTTGTGACAATTTACTTTATCATGTTATTAAAATAGCCCTTTGTTGGTCTGTGCCAGACATGAAAGCCTTCATGTTCTTTGACATGAATAAGTCTTGGCTGCCCAACATCCTGTTGGTGTTTTCTGGCTTGTCCCTTTTTGGACCACCGCCAGTGGGTGTGACCAGCCCTTGATTTTTATGACATTTGACGAGCATGAGTTGCGCAAAAGCAGGTAAAGAGTTCATGTCATAAAGTCACAAATGTCATAAAGAGAGAGTGACCTTTTTGAAGGGAAGAATATCGCCAGACTTTGTCCAATCAGACGTGAATGTGACTGGTGCTTTCACATGCATGATTGAGCTCAGTGTAGCACAGCATGCTGCAGCCATATAACATATATATATCCTGAAATTAATTCATAAACACAGCAAAAAAATTTTTTATAGCCCACAATAAACCTTAAATATGCCAAAACAATCGAAAGACATTTTTGTTTACAAAACAACTATTCAGTACAAAAATGTATATCACACTAAAGCTAAGTACACAGGGGAACTTTTATGCATGTGTTATGTACATAATGAATGATTTTGAAGTATAAAATTGGAATTCTGCTTAAAATCGTAAAGCCCTGACTGCATCTTTATTTGGTTAGCATATTTAGGTAGCCCATTTAATGAACTGTTTGCCACTGATGATGTAAAATCTGTATTCTGAATTCTGAACTGGCTCTGCTCATATTGTTCGTTCATCATTACTGCCACATTCTCCAACATATTTTTAAAAACAATGAGGTGTAAAGTCTCAATGATGACACATTGATGCTATGCTCATTTTTAGCAAAAACTTGGATGTCAATAGATGCCTATAGCTCCCTTATGTTAACTTGTGTAACCTGACTGCAAAACAAGGCTAAGCATGTACTTTGCTCTGCACATCCAAACCTGCCTACAATGCCCCCTAAGCAATAAGCTGCTGCTGTGTGAATCTGCTTTTGGGCTTGGTTTACAAGGTTAAAGAACAATTAAGCTACTCCTAAATGCATCAAAGCTTTGGAATCATAGCAAGAACCTGAAAACATCTCTCTTTTAATATTTCTCAAGCAGCATATATTTAATAATTGTGGTGTATTATGCAGAATTTAGACTAATGATTAGGAAGGCAAGAGTTACACCGGACTCAGACCTCTTGATGTTTTAGCAAATATTGTGTTGTGGATTCAGTTTTGAATGGATATAATTTTTATCCATTAATGTACTCCAATTTTTATACATTAATGAACCAACAGTCCCTGATGACATTATTTTAAACAATAAAATATGCATATAAATACACTGTTATTTAATCATTTGAATTTTTACAAAACGAACAACCAAATGTAAGCATTCAGATGAACAAATCAGAACATACAGAACAAGCAATTTGAATTTCTAACTTAACTTTAAAATTTCAGAAACGCTGTAAAACAAAAGCTTAACGTGGCTTTATGTACTAAAAGAACACAGGAACTCTGAGTTTCTCTAAATTATTACTGGGCATAAGTGCTCTCCACCACTCAAATTCTCAGGTCGTTGTTTTAGTACAATACGTCATGTTAAATTTTGTTCCTGTTAATCGTTGTTTCTACAACCTTTGTCGTTTTTATCACGTCATATCAATGAGTAGGTCTCATTAACTTTTTTGTCGCTTCTCATGAATGTGTACTTGCAGTGTTGCTGCCACCAATTGGTAAACAGGGGAATTGCATCTCGAATTAGTATAATTAATTTATTTCTGTTTGACTGTGCTGAGGGGCCACAAGTAATGCAATTTAAGACCGAAGACGCAGGCCATATAAAATCCGACTTCGGGCTGTGATTGGCCCGCAGGCCGGACTTTGGACATGCCTGTATTAAGCTGTGACAATCTCAAATTGTCTAGGTTGCGAGATATGTCTACAACTTAATTGGAGTCTGTGCTTTGCAATTTAAATGGATAAGAAAGAGTCATTAGTAAGTGCACTTTGGTAAGGCACACAGGTGGGCTAAGTGCAGCAGGTTTAGTGTTACACTGTATGGACAAAGGTATCATTGTCTCATTGCCACAAGTGTTTAAAATCAAGCACCTAGCTATGAAGTCTGAGTATGTATCAACTGTAAAGTTTGGTTAGGAAGGAGTAATGTTTTTTAGGGGTTGGCCTAGGTCCCTTTTTTTACCTTGGTCTCTTGGAAATTTTACCAAGAGACCAAGAAATTGTGGACAATTGTTTGTCTTCAACTTAAGAGGGTCATGTGACACATCAAACTTATTGAGAATTTCACAAGAAAAACAATGGTGTGCTTGGTTTTAACGTAACTTTATTCTTTCATGAGTTATTTACAAGTTTCTGACCACTTATAAAATGTGTTCAAAGTGCTGCCCATTGTGTTGGATTGTCAATGCAACCCTCTTCTCCCACTCTTCACACACTGATAGCAACACAGCAGAAGAAATGCTAGCACAGGCTTCACAGCATAGACAATTGCCTTCAGATGACCCCAAAGATAAAAGTCTAAGGGGGTCAGATCGGGAGACCTTGGGGGCCATTCAACTGGCCCACGACGACCAATCCACTTTCCAGGAAACTGTTCATCTAGGAATGCTCGGACCTGACACCCATAATGTGGTGGTGCACCATCTTGCTGGAAAAACTCAGGGAACGTGCCAGCTTCAGTGCATAAAGAGGGAAACACATCATCACGTAGCAATTTCAAATATCCAGTGGCCTTGAGGTTTCCATTGATGAAGAATGGCCCCACTATCTTTGTACCCCATATACCACACCATACCATCAATTTTTGTGTTCCAACAGTCTTGGAGGGATCTATCCAATGTGGGTTAGTGTCAGACCAATAGTGGTGGTTTTGTTTGTTAACTTCACCATTCACATAAAAGTTTGCCTCATCACTGAACAAAATGTTCTGTGTAAACTGAGGGTCCTGTTCCAATTTTTGTTTTGCCCATTCTGCAAATTCAGTGTGCCGATCTGGGTCATCCTCGTTGAGATGCTGCAGCAGCTGGAGTTTGTAAGGGTGCCATTTGTGAGTAGCTAATATCCGCCACTCTCCAGTGACATGCGGCGAGTGCTACGCTGTGGGCTCTTGCTGAATGAAGCTAGGACAGCCACTGATGTTTCTTCATTAGTGACAGTTTTCATGCGTCCACATTTTGGCAAATCCAACACTGAACCAGTTTCACGAAACTTGGCAAGCAGTTTGCTAACTGTAGCATGGGAGATGGGTGGTCTCGTAGGGTGTCTTGCATTGAAATCTGCTGCAATGACCCGGGTACTGCGTTCACCAGACATCAACACAATTTCTATCCGCTCCTCACGTGTTAACCTCTGCGACATGTCAATGGCTGTAAACAAAGAGAAGCTTGTAAATAACTCATGATAGAATAAAGTTACGTTAAAACCAAGCACACCATTGTTTTTCTTGTGAAATTCTCAATAAGTTTGATGTGTCACATGACCCTCTTCCCATTGAAAAACCTAAAGTTGGATCCAAAATGGCCGACTTCAAAATGGCCGCCATGGTCACCACCCATCTTGAAAAGTTTCCCTCCTCCCATATACTAATGTGCCACAAACAGGAAGTTAATATCACCAACCATTCCCATTTTATTTAGGTGTATCCATATAAATGGCCCACCCTGTAGAATGAAGATTACAAGCCAGGCCTTTTCATCCAACATCAGTGTCTGACCTTAACAAAATCTCAAAAGGGTGGAAGCTGTTATAGCTGCAAAGGGGACCCAACTTCATATTTATGCTTATGGATTTAGAATGGGATGTCATAAAAGCTTCTGTAGGTATAATGTGTAGGTGTCCCAATACTTTTGTCCATACAGTGTACTCTGTTGGTTGCCATTCAAAATTTAATTATAAAGGCCAATACACAGTAAAGTTTTTAAGTGTCTGTGCTGTAACAGCCACATATGACTGAAATGAACATGATACAGTGGTGGTGATGTTTCCTTCATGTTTTTCAATTTATTTTCTTTTTGTGTTAATGTTGCAGTGTGGCCTAAGATTGGGAGCGAAATACCTCTCTGCACTGGAGGAAGAAGCCTAGATGCCTCAGAAATGTGAAACCATAAGTTACTGTAGTCCGACCCCTTATAGGGACCCACGGAAACGAGCCTCCAATTTGCAGCACATCTGGAGGTAAAAGGTTTTTTTTGTATTTTAAAATGGTACTTTTAGTAGAGCTAAGTCCTGTTTACTGTAACTTACATTCATAATTATTAGGAAGAAATAGTGTGTACTGTAGATGTACTTTTAGTAGATAATTTTGGTAGGTAAAATCAAACACTGACAGTTTAGGCGTCTTGTATTGTTAGTTTGTTAGATCAGACAATTTTGACAAATTTTTACAAAGAGCCAGGGGGCAATGTGTGACAGTATTTTGACATTTTGGTTATACAGTAATATTTATATTGTGGTTATAGCCAGTAAGAGAGCTCTTAGACTTTTAATCACAGTCTTTTAAATGAAAGATTATACTCCTTTAAGATGAAGTGAAAGTTATAAAAATTTGGCCTTTTTAATGCCTTGTAGCTTAGGGGTTGTGAATGATGTAACTTTACAATTTTGAGGAAAGTCAAATGTTTTTGTTGATTTTTAAATGCAAATGAATGTTTTTAGTGAGGATGTGGGCAGCTGAGCAAAACTTAAATGTATTGACTGAATAGTGACAATTGTGAACCAGTTAAAAGTACTACATACTAGCCCCTGGTGTCTTCAATGTTTGCCATACTTGTGAAATGAACACTGAATTGCTTGGGGTCAAAACAGATGAAACCTGTGTAGGCATGTAAAACCTTAAAGGCTCAGCCTCTGCCTCTAAATACTTACTCTGTATTTGTCATAAAACAACTTTACAGTTGATTTCTGGCAGGACTGCAAATGCAAAGATCTAAGAGCTCACCTAATGGTTCAAAAGACTCATTCCTTACAGTAGGTTTTACTGATATGCCTGTTTAAACACAATGCCCTTTGTATTTTATTAAATTGTATATGTAACGTGCAAGTTTTGTCACTGGGTAATACAGAATGTTTTGAGTGTTTGAGATGGTAGATTTTTTTGGTTCAGCTCGGGTCTGATTACACAACCTGCCAAAAATTTCTGACTTCTCCACATTGTGATAGAACTCTTACTCAACAACATTACTTTTATGTCATCTGTGTATGTTGGCAGTGGTAAGTGAAGCAGTGCTAGCAGATATAAGTAAGGAATTTATTAATTATTTGTTGATTAAAAAAGCATGTGAATTGCCAATATAAAATTTAATAATTAATATTTAAATATTTAGACTCTGTGTTGTGACAACCACCCTAAAATGGTTGCAGTGATTTTAATCTATCAAAAAATAAGATGCCATGGCAGACCTGTTTTTTTTTTTTTTTTTTCTCTTCTCAAACTAGTAAGAGAGAACTACGACTTAAAATTCCTTCCACCGAAAAAGACTCATGCAGTGGTTTTTCCTTTGTTTTCAGGTTTACTACAATGCACCTTAAGCCATACCCCAAGCCACAGGATAAGGAGCTTCACAAGGATGGAGGGCAAACAGGCAGAAGAAATCTTCTCATGGGCCAGCGAGTACTTGGAACCGAGTGGGGTGTTCGCCAAGCATGCAGCCCTTTGCACTTGCCTGGCAACGGCACAGTTAACCGGTGCCCCCTCAGTGTCATCACCAATACTTTCTGCTGTCCCACTAATATTAACAGCACCCCACCCACTAAAGCAAATGGGGATTGCTCCAGCTCATGGAACCACAATAGCAAGACACCCTCATCTGTCACTACATTTACTAGTTCTCTAGTTCTGCTTTCACCCTCAACTGATTTGGAAAACGAGGACTCGCTAAAAATTATTCAGGGAGAGGATGAAGAGGGATCTTTAGACATATGGGCTGTCATTAAACCTGGAAACACCAAGGAGAAGATTGCATTATTTACTGCGCAGAGATCTAGCCATGCTGGTGCAGGTAGCAGTGATGAGGATTCAGAGAGAGGGGGGATTACATTAGATTTGCGAATGGCCTCGATGAAAAGCAAAGGTTGCTGGGATGGTGACTGGTCTGTGGAAAAGCGCAGAAAAAGGTCTGGAAACCCAGACAAATCAAAATGCATTACACCTACTGTACAAAAACTTGAATTTAGTCCAGCAACTTTGAACCCAAACAAAAGAATCTCTGCTGCAGTGGGAGAAATAATGAAAACAAATGAAGAGGATGAAAAGATGCCTTCTGTGGTTGAAATGGTAGCATATTTAGAGCAGAGGTCTAGCGATCAGCAGGTAGATTTAAAACGGTCTTCACTTCGAAGCTCCAGCACAGTCAGTTTGTCTAAAGGAGTTTCCCTGCTTCAGCCAGCTGAGCAGCCAGACCTGCCAGAGGGTCAAGAGGAGGAGGAAGAGGAATCGGTGCGGGTGCTGGACATGGTTGCCAAGTTGGAATCACAGTGCTTAAGCAGACAAAGCATCAAAGAAGGAGGAGTCCTCTCGCGCAGCAACAGTCTACGAAGAAGGGTGGGACGTGTTTTGCTAGCAGGATCTGAACCATACTCTGTGCTCTTGCCTCCAGCATTGCCTAGCCTTTTTAAGGTCAAGCGAATAAATAGTGATCCAGAGAAACAGGCTGGTAATGAAGATGAAACTAAAGCCCTATCAGAAGCCTGTAAGCCTGTGCAATCTGGGCAACCAGAGTGTTTTGTCAACAGTGGTAATCATCAGGAAGATAGGAATGTCACTATACAGGACACACATCCAGAAGTGGATGCATTAAAAGGCCCATGCACTACAACTAATCGGACCTGTGAAGACGTCCAGAAGTGCAGTGAACCTCCTCCAGGCATGTTGTTTTTTGCCCAGCCCTCCCCACAGGCTCTCCAAGAGCAAACAAATTTCTTCAAGCATAGCTTTACATCTGAGGCTACAGAGGCCTATTTGAATAGCCAGAAGAATGAACATACAGGATCACTGCCTCTTGATCAAACCCTGGGCAGTTCTTCTGCTGTAGAATCCTTCAGCAACAAGAACATGGATAAGCTGAGGGTTAATCATGATGATGAAAAAACAGCAGACAAAGACATGAGTGTAGTCTGCAGAGGTCCTGTGCCTTTACGTCGCCTAGTGTCTCTTGAGTTTTTGGAGACCCGCTTTAAGATTCAGCTCCTCTTGGAGCCCCAGCAGTACATGGCCTTTCTGCCACATCACATCATTGTCAAGATATTTAGTTTGCTGCCTACTGAAAGCCTGGCTGCACTTAAATGCACTTGCCAGTACTTCAAATTTATCATCGAAAGTTATGGTGTGCGACCAGCTGATTCTCGTTGGGTCAGTGATCCACGCTACAAAGATGATCCCTGCAAGCAATGTAAAAGGCGCTATGACCGAGGTGATGTGTCACTTTGTCGTTGGCATCATAAGCCCTACTGCCAGGCATTGCCCTATGGCCCTGGCTATTGGATGTGCTGCAGGGGGGCTCACAAAGACACACCTGGCTGCAATGTGGGACTCCATGACAACCGGTGGGTTCCTGCCTTTCATAGTATCAGTATGCCAATTTATAGAAAAAGCAGAGACCGTGAAGATTCTGTGTAATATATGAGGTTTTTCTTTTTTTTTTTTGTAAGGGCTGTGTCTTCGTGTGGCTTTGACATGTGGACAAAGTGATAATTGTGCCTCTGTGCTGCCATATGAGCATGTGCTTTTGTACATTGAATCTGCTTGCATCCAGACTGCTGAAACTAACCTAAATAGATTGCTGTACTTTTGCCTTTTAGCTTCTTTGGACAACCACCAATTTATTTATAGATCCTCAGGTCCTAAAGTTGATCTGCACTTTAACCTGGCTGACTTCTTGCAACTGTCAGGGTACTTTCCAGTTATTTTACTCTACAACCTGCATTAATCCTCCTTTTACTAACTTATTTTTCTGAAGACAGTTCCTGATTTAATTTTGTCATTTAGAATACTGCACACAACACCACTTGACTTTAGTGTAAGCATAACTTGCTTTATAATTAATCCATTGCTTTGTTCACAATAGGGATGTTTGCTTAAATGGCTTAAAATACAATTTTAATGTTTGTTCCAGTGCACATCTTGTATTGTATATATTGTGTCTGGCTGGTCTGAAAATTTAGTCCAGTTGTTTACATTGTACATAAGAGTCATATATAACAGTCAAGAGTAAATTTAACTGCAAAGAAACACCTTTTTATGTCTCTGTATTTCACATTGCTTGCTCTAGTTTTACAGTGAGTTTTTATGTTTAACCACTGTAAATACCAGCAGACCCCTGAGACAATGCAGTGTTTCTTTCAGGGAAGCATTTGATTGTAGGGTGCTGCATAATCTTTTTTAGCAACTAAATAAATACAATTTGGAAAATGAAAAAAAGACAGCATTCATGACTATGGAAAGAGAATTCTTCTCTAAAGTGCATTTCAGAGTTTTAAAGAGCTTTATTGTGTAATATCTGTGCTGTTTTTTTTTTGCCTTTTAAGGCATTTTACGTCAATAAAGTGTATTCTTTGAAAATTTGTAAGCTGCTTTTCTGTTCTGCTCTTATTCTAAAGACACATGATTTGCGAACATGTAATTTTACTTACGTATGCTTGGAATAAATTTGGGAGAATTCAGTAATCGTTTTTTTCTTTACCCTTATAAAGAGAAATGTGGGAAACCCATTTTGTGCCAGAATATTTTAAGGATATGATTTCTGTCAGGTATAGTGAATCGACTTCCTTTAAAAAAAAGTCTTACTTTACAAACTTTTTTTAGGGATTTACAAATCTATGGGATCTAGGAATTAAAACTATATGCAAAATGTTGAGATTGGTGCAAAGCCTATACAGCCTACTAACAAAATTAAACCAATTTTTAGGTACTTTATTCATCTGAATAACTGCACAATAAAAAGTAAAAAAAATAATTGGTTGCCATCTTTCTAAAGTCAAACTGATCTTTTTTTTAATCTCACAGGCTGTAACAATACATATTAATACATATTGTGGCGTTAAATCAGCTTAGCAAGCCGATAAGATTCGCCGGCAAGTCCTGAACCTAGCTTTGAAAGTGCTTGACTCACATTTCTACCCAATACAAGTACCCAATGTATTCAGTAGTGATGTTTTATTTCCACTCTTTTATAACAAAAATAATCAATACCTCAGTGGTCTTTTTGAAGTAAAGCAATTAGCATATACTATTTTAAACTGCACTTTACAATATTCAGCCAATCACAAGACAACTGGATGTGTCTAAAGGAAGGAAGGCTGAATGGGTAGTTCTTACTGTTGCAATGCTGGGTATAGTGAAATCCTCGTGTTAGGCCTCTCCTGCTGGTATGGGTAAAGTGGCTTGCAGCTTAACATGTCTGAGAAAGCCTGTGATAGTCTGCATCCCTCCTCGGCTTGTGATGGTTTTGCCACTTAAATACTTATGTCAAATACCGTATGTGCTTACTTTAGGAAAATAAGGACACAAACAGGGTTTAATGGCTGGTGAAAAGGTGCATTTTATGCCAGACAAAACCAGACTACATTCAATCTCTAAGGCCAGTTATGTGTCCGATATATTCTTACACTTAAACTATTTGCACTCTTTAATAACTGAACACACTGAGCTATTTAGAATATAAGGGTAGCCATACAAGGATGGCAAAGTACAGACACAGTACTGGCAAGCCCATAACTTACAATTTATTATGCTCAGTTTCTGTGGTGCATCATGCTCTTAGGAGAATACATATTAAAATTGTTATTGGTTTTATCTGTATTAACTTTAAAGGGAAAAGAAAGAAATTCTATTTCCTGACAGGTAATCATACATTTTTAGTGTTTCTGAGCCACTAAAAGACATTTCTGAAAGGAAACTGTCACCTGATACCATTTTTACTTTAAAATGTCCCCAATCTGCCATCCTTACCCTTGTTTTAAAAAAACAGAAACTTGCTTACTGACTTTTATAACACATTCTCTTTTTTCATGTAGTCTGGTGAGGAAAAAAAACTCTTGCCAAAAAGGGGCTAAATATAGTCTATTTGCATAGCTATTGAACCCTCTAGCCCGGTCTCAGCGCTGGCCAGTGTAGGCACGGAACCAGGAGGTGACAGAGGCAGCAGCAGAGGAGATCATGCCGCCGGCATTGCCTGCTGGCTGCGAGACCTGCATGGCCGTGCTCTGAGAAAGGTCCATGGGCTGAGAGGGGATATCACAGAAACGTGGGCTGGGTACAGTTTCCCAGTCTGTGCCCAAATCTGTCTCTTCATCTGTTACCGCCTCGTCTCCGCTCTCCTCCGCAGTCCCTGAAGCCTCTGGCTCAAGAAACTCCATTGAGTCTTCCAGATCTGCACTGACCTCAAACGGTCCAGTCCTACACCGTGGTGAGTAAAGCAGGAGATTACTCATGGAAACATTTTTCTTTTATGTCTTTAAAACAAACAGTTTAACATAATCATTTCCAAATGTTCTTTTGGGTTTATTAGTGCAGTACCTAAACTGTAGCACTCTTACAATGCACCCTATGCATGCAGTACATGTGTAGTAAATAGGAAGCTATTTGGGGAATCTAGTGTTAATTAAAAGTACATTCCTGTTTAGGAAAGGGAAAAACAGCAGGTTAAATGTAAATAAAATGTGAAATGTTCAGTATTATGTAAAATAAAGACTTTTTTGTGATTTGGCTACAAAATTATTTTTTTCTGTTCCCAAAAACAGTTAGTTTGCACCTACACCTAATGCAGTGTGTGTATCTACTATATATAAGTGCACTTGGTGGGTATACCTTTACTACAGATTTCAGCAAGGGACAGGATCAGAGACATTATTGATATTAGGTACTAAATATACTAGTGCCACTAAAATCCTCAGCTTGGTGTAGCTGCACATAAACTGCCTGCTATGAGAGTTTTATTTCTCATACCTGCCAAGATTTTTATTTTCTGGAGAGACCAGGAACATGATGTTCCGTAGTGTGTGGTGGGGATGCAGCAGCTCACTATCCACGTGCTAAGATTAAAGCAGAAATGCAAATTAAGTATTACGTTTATAAACTGTATGTTTAGATATAATAAAAACAAGTGTTACCTGGGAAAAACAAAGATGCAGGATGTTGGTGTTGAGTTTGTTAACTGCACGAGTAAATCTATAACGGCTTAGGTTATCACCACAAAATTCACTGCAAAAACCACAGGGAACTAGATTAACTGGTTTGAAAAGGGGAACAGGGTTGTGCTGTAGACAAGCGAAAAACCTTGATTAAAAGAATAAAAGGACAATCTCGATAGTGGGGTATTACCTGTTGCACAGCTTCTTTGGCAGATTGACATCCAGAATGTGGGAGAGTGTGTTGACTAATTGAGTAGCATAGCAGAGGGCTGCACTTATGGTGTGTGCTGGAGTGATGTGATCCAGCTCTACAAGAAAGCAATAAACAGAACATTTTCAAATGGTTTACAAGTCACTACACAACACTGACAAAGAAGATAGATTCCACAAATCCAGTACAAAGTATATCACTCACATACTGTTGCTTTACATAAAATGAACTGACATTTCCTGCTAATTTTATCTGCACTAGTTTTAACTGAATACTAAAGTAACCTACCATGGAGCAGCGTGGAGAGTAAACTGCCATAGTTACTGAGCTGGTTGGATGAACCACAGTAACAATACCATTTAGATACAGTGCCTTGCAAAAGTATTCAGCCCCCTTGAACTTTTCAACCTTTTGCCACATTTCAGGCTTCAAACATAACGATATGAAATTGTAATTTTTTTGTGAAGAATCAACAACAAGTGGGACACAATCGTGAAGTAGAACGAAATTTATTGGATATTTTAAACTTTTTTTAGAAATAAAAAACTAAAAAGTGGGGCGTGCAATATTATTCAGCCCCTTTACTTTCAGTGCAGCAAACTCACTCCAGAAGTTCAGTGAGGATCTCTGAATGATCCAATGTTGACCTAAATGACTGATGGTGATAAATAGAATCCACCTGTGTGTAATCAAGTCTCCGTATAAATGCACCTGCTCTGTGATAGTCTCAGAGTTCTGTTTAAAGCGCAGAGAGCATCATGAAGACCAAGGAACACACCAGGCAGATACTGTTGTGGAGAAGTTTAAAGCCGGATTTGGATACAAAAAGATTTCCCAAGCTTTAAACATCTCAAGGAGCACTGTGCAAGCGATCATATTGAAATGGAAGGAGTATCAGACCACTGCAAATCTACCAAGACCCGGCCGTCCCTCTAAACTTTCAGCTCAAACAAGGAGAAGACTGATCAGAGATGCAGCCAAGAGGCCCATGATCACTCTGAATGAACTGCAGAGATCTACAGCTGAGGTGGGAGACTCTGTCCATAGGACACAATCAGTCGTACACTGCACAAATCTGGCCTTTATGGAAGAGTGGCAAGAAGAAAGCCATTTCTCAAAGATATCTATAAAAGTCACCTGGGAGACACACCAAACATGTGGAAGAAGGTGCTCTGGTCAGATGAAACCAAAATCGAACTTTTTGGCCACAATGCAAAACGTTATGTTTGGCGTAAAAGCAACACAGCTCATCACCCTGAACACACCATCCCCACTGTCAAACATGGTGGTGGCAGCATCATGGTTTGGGCCTGCTTTTCTTCAGCAGGGACAGGGAAGATGGTTAAAATTGATGGGAAGATGGATGGAGCCAAATACAGGACCATTCTGGAAGAAAACCTGTTGCAGTCTGCAAAAGACCTGAGACTGGGACGGAGATTTATCTTCCAACAAGACAATGATCCAAAACATAAAGCAAAATCTACAATGGAATGGTTCACAAATAAACGTATCCAGGTGTTAGAATGGCCAAGTCAAAGTCCAGACCTGAATCCCATCGAGAATCTGTGGAAAGAGCTGAAAACTGCTGTTCACAAACGCTCTCCATCCAACCTCACTGAGCTCGAGCTGTTTTGCAAGGAAGAATGGGCAAAAATTTCTGTCTCTCGATGTGCAAAACTGATAGAGACATACCCCAAGCGACTTGCAGCTGTAATCGCAGCAAAAGGTGGCGCTAGAAAGTATTAACGCAAGGGGGCTGAATAATATTGCACGCCCCACTTTTCAGTTTTTTATTTCTAAAAAAAGTTTAAAATATCCAATAAATTTCGTTCCACTTCACGATTGTGTCCCACTTGTTGTTGATTCTTCACAAAAAATTACAATTTCATATCGTTATGTTTGAAGCCTGAAATGTGGCAAAAGGTTGAAAATCAAGGGGGCTGAATACTTTTGCAAGGCACTGTAGCAGTTCTAAACCTTAAGGTATGGACTCCACTGAGCTCACCATATATATATATAAAGTGGGTCACAGGATGTTTTAACAGGAAGTTTAGATCTTTTGCAGTAACATGGGGGGTTTTCTTTAGTGTCTTAGTGAGATTGCAAAACTTTGGGTTTTCTCCCAAGGTCAGGCAGGTTTGCTGCTACACCACAAGTTTGAAACTTCTGGACAATACTCCCAATGGTGTCATTGTTGAGTCCTAATGCTTTCATCATTTTGTCATACAGACTAGCAGTAGGTTCTAAGATTAGCAATATTATGTAAGGATTGAATAATTGTGACATGGCAGCATTAACAAAACATCTTTGTTAATCTGCTACATAATTCTAGCTCTGAAGAAACCTTTAGAAATATAAATCTTTATTTATATTATAAATAAATATATAAATCACTTATTTAATAATGAACTCAGTTAAGGTTGTAAAAAAGAAGCCAGAAACTTTAACAAACTCTGCAAATTCAAATACTACAGTAATGAATTTTGAGCTGTTTAGATTTGAGAGCAATGAGTAAAAACTGATAAGCAGCAGATCTGTACCTGGGCCTTGATTGGTGTTTTTCTCCTCTACCCAAGTGTAGTAAGCCGAGCAGTCACCATTGCTGGGGAGTGTCACATGGGGCCCAGTGATGCTAATGCTTGTCTCTCCATTCTGGTCATCCCAGATCCAGCGTCCAGACATGTAAGTGGTTCTCCTGGCTTCAGCTAACTCACTCACAGTGCTGGATGTAAGGGCAAAGTCCTGCTCTGCTGCAGCAGTTTCTGCTGGGTCCCTGGGAACAGAAATTCTATTATTTTAAGTCAGGATCACACCAGAGAACTTCAAGAGCAAAATTATGTTAATTTCAAAAATTCTATTACAATTTGTTTTGCATTAAAGACTTTTTGTACAAATTCATTGTTCACAGACAACTTTAGTGAGCTTATTCCATACATTTGGGTAACTGACATGCTGCAGAACTGTATTGTAGCTGTCCTTGGTGCAGCACAGAATATCTTAAATAGAGAATGTGCTAGGGTGCTATATTTTTTTATTTAGCTTCCAAAAAGTGCTGGAAAGTGATGAATTGCAGTAAGTCCGAAAGATGAATTGGTGGTAATGGTGTCATTTGATCTTATGCTATTTTGAACGGTGAAGAAAGTAATCTGATTTTAATCTCCCATACTTTGTCAACTGTATGATAAGCTCATACAGTGCAAAACTTTTAAGCATGTGTGACTAGATTTAGTACTTCAAACTCATTTTGGAAAAGTTGCTTACAAGGAAACTGGCAAAACAAATCATGTTGTTTGCCACCGCACCAGAATTAAAAAGTTTACCACAGCCATGAAGTTTAGTCATACTAACTGTTAACTGTACACAATGGAATGATGTTTTCATTCATGCCTATTTCCCAAAAACGAGAACGTTTTGGTCTAAATGCAGTTTTAACAAATAACAAACAATAAAGCTTATATGTGCATCTCTCTAAACTAAGATGACCCACTTTAGGAGTATCAAACTTGGGTGTACAAATATCACATTACACTAATCTTAGCCAAGAAAAACTAATGTCCTAAACATTCAAAATATAAAAATCACAGAATCTATGGGGATCCGTGGAATCTATGGGGATCCAAAGAATTGTATTTGCATATGACTTGTTCCTTGGCTGTAAATGTTTTGAGAACTTCTGGTCTGAGCAGTAGAATAACCACATTGTTCTAACCTGCTACCCTGCTTCTCCTCTTGTGTAGGGAAGATAAAGGTAGTGAGTTCCAGGATGTGCCCCCTCCGGACCTCAGCCAGAGTCTCCAGTCTGCTCTGCAACTCTTTATTCCTTTTATCCAAAAGCTCACTCAGGCGTCGGTTGTGCCGTTCTATCTTATCTCTCTTCTCTTGGTGGCGGCTTGCCCGCCGCTGCAGCCTCTGGCCCTCTTCCTGAGAGCGGAGCAGCACATCTTTTCCTTAACAATGGGCAATGGGAAAAAAGGATTACAAAATATCTAAAGGTTTTAAAGAACTAAAAGGTTAAAACAACATAAAAGCCTGACAGAGCTAATTGCTTTGGTCCTGTTGACAAAAACTCACCACTCTTTACATCTTCATTGCCACTGCATATTGCTTCTTTTAACTGCTCAATTTTCATCTTGCATGACATGATCTTCCACTTCTGCCATGGAAATGATTTAAACTAGTTGTTAGCAACCCATGGTTAACACATTGTCTAGAGTTAGAATGATAAAAAACGACTTTACAAACTTACAAGCTGGTCAGTCTGGACCTTTTTGTCCATGGCTTTGATAACTCTAAAATGAAAAAGGAAAACATATGTAATTAAATTTCATACATATATTATTTAATAACTTTTGTGTTAAATAATACATAACCTACATAGTGGTTAAATGATTGTAAGAAATACCTTTGCTGAAGGCTTTCCTTCTCATTCCTGATTTTCTGAAGTCTTTCTAATTTTTCACTGTACCTGCAAGCATAAATATTTATGTAATGAAGTGTATTGTTTTTGTCCTTTTAAAATGTGCACTTTATAATTTGCTGACAATTTATTAGGCTAATATTTTTTGTATCTGCGCTTTTACGTAAAATTTTATCGCGTACAGCTACTATATAAAAATAATGAAGCCTATCTGCTATTTACAATGTGTCCACTTTCCATGACCACTGCTGACCAGCTATTACTTGGGTGACAGACTGTGTTGACAACAGCCATACAATGACATGATCAAAGCTGAACTAGTGTTTTAATATTTGTGAACACAAGTATTTGTGTACATTAGAAACATCCCCATTGCTGGTATACATTGTATATGTTCATTTGGAGATTATGGATTTTTTTCAACATGTATTTCTGTGTGGTTAAGCCCTTTATCAATGATCAATTTTGAACCAAAAGACTGCTGTTGGTTGGATCTTTTTAACAGTTTATTAATGGATATTATTAGTGCACACTATAAAACTGAAAAAAAAAAAATAATAAAAAAAAAATAAATAATAATAATAATTTACACATTGCCCTAAAATGGGTTGGCATCAATTAAATACTGCATTTTCTTTTCTTGTGCCCAGTGTTTACAGGTCGATCCAGATTCACCATGACCCAGTTGAACCAGTTAGAAAATATAAACAATTTAAGAACTGCCATACACACTACATAACTCATTGCAAGTTACTCATCACTGTACCACCACTTGTTATGTGCCCAAAGGTCCACCTTCCTAAAAATCTGGTCTGGTCTTACATTTCCATCAATGTGCAGGGTAAAAAGGGGCCGAAAAATTGTGCATATCAACAAGCATACAAAGCCCACTGATGGCGTAATGTAAAAACACAGCACTGACACCGTCTTTTCCTCTATGTTTGAAATTCTTTGTTCAAAACTGTAACAACACAGCAGTTAGTAATAATCCCAACCACAGGGGTTGAACTTGGTCAAGTTGAAATTCAGCAAATACTTACTTTCTCTCTGTACATACCATAATTCTACTGTACCACAAATTATCAAACATCAAATATCTAACACACCAACCTTGTATATACTGCGAAAAAGGACAAAACCACACAGAAATAGAAATAACTTACGTTAAGCTTTGCTCTGTCTATAAAAACCTGTTATACATGTACTTCTTTTACTTTATTTATGTACAAGGTGTACGTGTGTAAAAGACTGTGATGCTTGTCTATCGTTTTGGTATTTAAAGGCGCGTTAACCGTTTTTATGTATATTATATAAACCAACTCCACACCAAGGAACTCGATGAATTGTACAGAATTATGTGGCCTTGCCTCAGTTTTAATAGCGTTTGTTTTAAGCAACCAGAGTAGTAGAGACAGAATGTAAACCTAATAGGTGTTTACGGGTAATTTATGTGCTAGGACAAACTGGTTGCTCAGCGTTAACCTAATAGTGACTTTATGACTCAGCTAACCTAGCTGTTAGCTAGCTGCTACTCAGCTAAAGCTAAAGACGTTTTTGCTACATTTATAGAGTTTAAACTGTGGAATCGGTTTATCACGGTGTGTGAGCTGGTCATTACGATGTTTGGCTTTAACAATGACATAAATGTTACTGTTGTGTAGCACAGTCGTAGTCATGAGCTAACAACGATTTGTTTACATAAAGACATTTCTAACTTTAACGTTAACCAGGTCAGAAAAGTCGCCTTTGTTTGTAAGGCGATCATTTTATACACTACAACATTTTCGTAATTTACAGAACGCACCTTTCAGGATTTCTACCATCGAAGTAAACAAAATCTCCAGCTTTAATGCACCGAGCACAGGTGAGCCTGCGCCTAGCAGTGTTACACAGAGGACATCTCTCCACCGCTACAATAAGTCCTTCTGCATCATCCACAGACTCCACCATTAACGTTACAGGAGAGGCAGTCATGACGGGCACAGAAGCCTGGTAGTGTCGGTCGACGGCTCGGGCATCTGCTCTGGCTCCCTCTGTTCCCGTTTCTCCAGGGCCCACAACGGCCCGCACCTCGCCTTCAGAAGAACATGCCATGGCGCCGGCGAGTTCCAACACCAATCAAGTTCTACTGGGATTTGATAGCTCCATTAAGATGGTGCAATATTCTCCCCCCTGGACAGAATCTGTACTGTCTAACTCCGCTCTGAACTCAAACAGCAAAACAACACTCCAACACCACAGTTTGTTTCCCTGCGCCGTCGCATATAGCCAACCACGTGACTCTTTTTTGTTTATGTGCAAAAGTCACGTGTGTACAGGCTGTACTTCAGCTAGCAGAACGTGAGTTCAGTATGTTAGTCAGACAGTGGCTGCGTCCGGAATCGCATACTTCCATATGAGTACGCGAGAGCGGTTAGTATGTCCGAATACATATTATACACAAAGAGGTACGCGAGAAGTACCCGGATGACCTACTTATTGGGCAGCCATGTTTGAGTATGCAAGCGATGCACACTTGCGGTCCGTTCATGTATCCCATAATGCAACTGGAGCTGCGTAGGCGTCCGAAGCGTAATAAGAAACAAGAAAGATAGCGGTCCTCTGTTTACAAGTGTAAGTAAGATAAATAAAATAAAACATTTTAAAGACGAATTAATAACAAAAACACGATAAATATCCAAAAGTTTGGCGAGTGGGGTTTGTAATGAGTCTGTAACCATGGTGATATTACGTCATCACGTCATCACTTGACGTTGGAAAGATGGCGGATGTAGTGCTTAGCAGTGTTGTGTGCATACTGCATACTTCTGTACTGGAAGTATGTACTTTTTTACCTGCAGAGTAGTGCATACTTCCTCCAATCTAGTACATACTCTCTAAGTATGCGATTCCGGACGCAGCCACTGTTTATTATCATGCTAGGCAGAAGTAGCCATTATAAATATATACACTGATGAGTCAGAATAGTAGGAACACGCTAACGAAAGCACAATAGGCAGGTGGTGATGGTGTTAAGATGTTAAGAAAGGTGTAAGTAATGCTTTTAAAGTAGCACATTATCAGGTAGATAAAGTTCATTTATTTATTGTGTGTTTATCTGCCGCTGTATCCTGGTCCGGGTCGCGGTAGTTCCTATTCATTGTTGCAGCAGTGCGAAGTATCGACAATAAATACAACAAAACATACAACAAGAAGTATATAGAGAAATAATACTTATTTATACACATAAGCCATTCTAATAAGCGGACAATTCAGAGTTTAAATAAATGAAGAAAAAAAACATTTAGTTCTCTTGACATATTTAATATTTTCAATTGCAGCTGTGTATGAAATATTTTTCATTCAAATTCAAAATTGTTGACTTATCAAAATTGCTTGTATGTATTCTGTTTACTAAGACTCCTTGTTGTATATTTTCATTCAGTTCTATACACATCACCATAAACATTTTAAGGGGAGGTGGGTTGAACATTTCTAACTGCACCTGTATGATGGGCCACATCAAGACCCTAATGTGCTGTCAAAACATCTTTGACTCACAGAGACATAAACTCCATAAGACAGCACACCACAAGACTTCTGAAGGAGTTTCGTTATTTCTGATCTCAGGTAATTACCAACAGGTCCTTCCATTTCTGTTTGTTTGAGGTGAATCATCTTACGGTGCATCCTGGTGCCATCTCTTTCACTGGTAAATGATGCACACATGCCTGGCCATCCATATGATCTTAAAGAGAATAGGATTCAGGCCAACTGACCTTCTTCTATTCCTCCTATGTCTAATCCCAATGTCTGCAGGTAGCATAGGCGCTCTTACTGGCCTGTGATAACACAGCCCATTAGACTGAAGGATTTAATTAACTGTGTTGTGACAGTCACCTTACCACCAACATTAAAATAACCTGCATCTTAGACCACAACAGCTCTTCTGTTAACATAGCCTGCATGTCCTCTGGGTTCAGTGATTCTTGGCCACACAACAACTTGTCAGTGATTCATGGCTTGTCCCTCCTTGAACCACTGTCACTGGGTACTCACACTTATTGGCCCTTATTTAAGTCATTCAGCCTTCATGCTACCCATATCTGCTGCATTAACACATGTACTAAGAGTACCTACCATGACAGAGGCTTTGACACAGCACCACAGATTGATTCTTTTATTTTAAGCACAAAAACAGAAACTAATAATATTAACTTTATGGTTCCACAGCAATCACATGTGATAAAAGAAAAACAGGTAAGGACAAAACACACCCAAACATTTAGAATAGCTACAAACAGAAAACAAAATGTGTCTTACCAACACAAGGTTTTAATAAAGCATTGTCAGTGTAAATCACTTTAAAACAAGTGCTTATCCAACATAGACCCTTGACAAGTCATATACCTTCACAGTACTTAATATCAAATGAAAACACAAAAGTGCACTTTCTTTTTTTACTGCTTCCTGAATCCTTTCAGAATTGGGTAGATGTTCTCAAAAGCTTCATAGATTTCAGAGCGATCCTTAGCACCTGGATTTGCAAATAAAAAAAACAGTTCAACAAACACATCCTTAAACACCAGGATCTATAATTATTACTGAATATGTAATTCATACATCTCCATCCCCATGTTATCTTGCTATTGCACAAACATGCTATTTGCTAATTTGCTATTACTATTTGTCTACAAAGACATGAGGGTAATTTCAACATCTTGATTTATTCATTTTATCACATTCTCAGCTGATAAATAGTAAACAAGCCTTATCAAAAACACATGTACATTATTCTGCTTTTAATGTCCAAAAGGGTGGCACTGTGGGTAGCACTGTCGCCTCACAGCAAGAAGGTCCTGGGTTCAATCCCTAGGTGGGGTGGTCCGGGTCCTTTCTGTGTGGAGTTTAGAAAAGGCATGATCTCCCGTGTCTGCATGTGTTTCCTCCGGGAGCTCCGGTTTCCTCCCACAGTCCAAAGACATGCAAGTGAGGTGAATTGGAGATACAAAATTGTCCATGACTGTGTTTAACATTTAATTTGTGAAGTGATAAATCTTGTGTAATGAGTAACTACCTGTCCTGTCATAAATGTAACCAAAGTGTGTAAAACATGATGTTAAAATCCTAATAAATAAATAAATTAATGTCCTAAAAGTTTGGCTCAGAAGGCAAAGTATACATGCCCTGTAGGAAACCACAGCCAACCTTACTGGGTGACATTTTTGAACACAGATTGGCTAAGCAACATAGACTGTTATATGAGCTGTTAACACTATTTAAACAGGGTTAAAGTTGCTGCTAAATGTGCAACCCAGCAGATGTAAATGACGGGCAGCACATTTTTCCCAAGTTTTCCCAAAATTGCTTGCCCTTTACAGAGATGATTTTTTACATGCATGTTTTTACATGCATGTATCTTAGAGAAAAAAAATCTTCAGGATATAAAAATTAGTAGTTGTAAATAAATGATTGTAGATGACAGTATCATACCTGTAAGGACAACTTTCCCAGACACAAAAATTAGTAAGACAATACGTGGCTTCACCATGCGGTAGATCAAACCAGGAAACAACTCAGGTTCGTAGCTTGAGAAACAAAAGATAATAGTTAATATACACAGCTAAGGTCATACTTAACCAGTACTTAAAATCAAAGAACAATTGCATGGGCAAACCTGCTAAACTGCTGGTGAGTCAAAACCAAGCCCTCTAACCGTATTGGGAAACACACATCACAACTGCCAACCATGTTCTGAATCTTGAAGTCAAGAAATTTTGCTGGAAAGCCAAGCTTCTGCACTACTCGGGCATACTTCCGCGCAGCAAGTCGTGACTGCTCTTCGCTGGGTAAAAAAGAAATCCATGTTTAGTAACAGAGAAAAACACTTTAGAAATGTGACAATTCAATAAAATGTCAAAAAAAGTCAAAAATAACTGACAATACTACATTATCAGGCAATATATAGCAAATTCATACACTTGCTATATTAGATATTTTAGACCCAAACCTCTTTGCCCCAGTGCAGACCATTTTTCCAGAGCTGAAGATAAGGGCTGTGGTCCTGGGCTCACGGATACGCATAATAACAGCAGCAAAACGCTAGAAAAAAGCATGACTAGTGGTGCTTGCAGTGTTAAAAACAATGTTTCAAATGTTTTATTCATGCTGTTCTAATTATTTATTCATACAGAAAATCATTTTATATCTAAATATTTTGCAAGGTTACCTAAGTGCACTATGGAAAAAAATCACAAACAGTCCATACATTAATTATAGTCTTACCTTTGGATTGTACTCAGCATTTCGAGCTTGAAGAGCGATGGCTTTCAAGTCTAGAGGACAGGCCAGGTTAACTGTGGACACAATATTCCTGTAACAGCCACACGTGTTGACATTAAACTAAAACATGTTGACTTAACAAATAACATTTATTCTAATTAAGATATTTATTCCAGTGACCAATCAGTCCCATTAAATCCACACAATAACCAACCATTATTATAAGCATACTCACAAATTACAAGCTTTGGAAGCAACATCTAAGCAATGGTAAACAATTGCACTGGCAATTTACATGTGTTTTGTCAAGTATAAATGGTCTACAAAGTCCAGATCTGTTAAGGATACATGATAAACTTTTTTATCAGTGACAGATGAGTTTTGTAACCTTGGCCTAACACACTTTTCTGTTTTCTTCTGTTTATCTAACGCCCCTATCTCCCATAGTCATCCGGCCCTATTTAAGCACATTATGAAAACTAATTTTATGTTCAATGTGAATTGTTGACACTTTTGTCGCAAAATGTATACTCTTTATGTATAGCACATCTGTGCATTTTTGTCAGTGCAATTTTTTCTTCAATATCAATTGTACCTTCATACCACTTGTGTTTTTGATAACTGGCATAACATATGACAATGAATGTAAGCATGGCTCATTGCACAACATTTGCTGTTTTGGCTAAGTGAAAACAAACCTTGCAGTCATGTTTCAAAATCCAATGCAAATCCTTCCCAAAAAAGTGAAAAATACCATTTTCATATTAATACCTATGTAAACAATAATAGCATCTGCAACATCTAGACCATTTCATGCTTAGGATTGTTGCATAACATATATACTCACTGTAACTGTGGTATTATGCCGGAGCTTTCTGAGACCGGGGCGATGGGGGTCATGGGCGTCATTGGTGTCATAGGGAGGGAGCAGAATGGGGAGGCTGCAGGCATATTCTTGCTGGTGTCTGTGTCTGCTTCGCCTAACTCTGAAGGTGTACCATCCATGTACACACCACTATCCTCGTTGATCGAACTGACCACCACATTTTCCACTGCTTCATCCTGATTACTAAGCTCATCAGGCAGAAAACTCAGGTCCAGATCCTCAGTCAGATCTTTCTGCTGGTTAGAAATAGAGGAGGACAAGAAGGAGGGATACTGAAGCTGTGGTGGGTCCTGCAGGCCCAAGTCACCTTCGAAAATGTAGTCAGATGAACCCTAAAGAGCAGCATGAAGTTACAAACGTGCATACCATTGGGTGCATAAAAAAACAGTTCTTCAGGTATGCTACTAATACAGATACACAGTAATGAGTTTCTTATCTCAACTTACAGCAATTGAATTGTCAAAGTAATTCTCAAGCGAAGTCTCTTCATCCATGTTTTATAGAATCCAGAAAGACTAGACTTAAAAAAAAGAGAGATGAGAAGCGTTAAAGAGTTCTCCCATTTAAAGTTTGCTTGGACCAAACTAGTTATGTGTTACCATCAACTGCGCAAACTCACCACTTGGCTTTAAGTGGGGAAACTGCGGGGCGCTACTAAACGTGCAAGGGCATTTAGCATAAAAAGTTTAGTATTTTAAATTAATACATCTGTTTATCTATTTAACATTCACCGGCCGATGGTCACATGTAAAACTCAGTATGGTTAACAACAACGACATTTTAGTTTTCACCCAGAAGAGGGAGACACAATCTTTGTTTGCAATAGCATTGCATCGAACCGTTAGGAGTCAATGAAACAAGAGTCGATTCTCAGGTTTTGGACAATAGGAAAATTGTTGATTTGATATAGCATAGTATTGGAAATCAATAGGCTTTGGATAAATAAAATGCAATTATGATTGTTTTAGTATTAATTCATAAACATAAATACCACAGTGCATTATTTACTAAATAACTGCCTTTGAATTGCCCTTTCGTTTGTTTTTGTATCGAATCTCTATGAACTGGAATCGACTCAATCGATTTAAAGATCTGGAATCGAGATTTGAATCGACTCAGAATTTTCTTCAGTTTACTTCAAACCATAGGACTGGCTATTAGTTCATAGTCTTTGTCCAATAATGACACTGTTTAGTTGACTGATTAGCCAATCCTGAAGCAGGAGGCGGAACCTTTCTGCAATACGGATAGGAAGAGCTCAAGTAAACACGTTCGCGTCGAGTTGAAGCGATATTTCACATTTTGCACTACATTAAAATGATTCGCAACGGTTTGCTCTTTACCGTTATTATCTCCTGTACACAGATTTAGAGCTGAGAAGTCATTTTACGCAAATATATTTGACTTTTGCTGGAGCTGAACGTCATAGGTTAACTCCTTTAAAACCTCGTGTAATGGTATGCCATGTCTCAGTAAACTGGGCCACATGGTAAATGTTAACATTGTAATAAGCGGATATTTTTCAGTGTGTGTGAATTGTAAAGTAACAACTCATTTACAGTACTATGAGAGAGTAATGTATCGTGCTTTGCATGCTATAGCTTCATTCACAATCCCTGTAACAGCTAGATCTTAAACATGTGCTTGTTTTATGTCTGTGTATGGGTCTGTAACAAAGTGCTTAACTTTAAATGAGATGTCTAAATTAATTTTTTTTTTAAAACGTCAGATTTGTTTCCCATAGTCAGCATATATAACAGAATGGACGTCATAAGGACGTGTTTGAGAGATTTCCCTAAAGAAGCCCGTGGTGAGTTATCAAGACAATGACTGAATTGATTTCACTGAATAATCATATGTATTCACAGACTTTGCCTCAACATATGCTTAGTGTAGCTGGTGGCAATATGAACACTACATTTCCAACAGTTTATGGGCTTGGTAATGTAAATATTTAGAAGAAAGTCCTGGGTTTGATCCCCAGGTAGGGCGGTCCAGGTCCTGCATGTTGTCTCCGTGTCCGTGTGGGTTTCCTCCGGGAGCTCCGGTTTCCTCCCACAGTCCAAAGACATGCAAGTGAGGTGAATTGGAGATACTAAATTGTCCATGACTCTGTTCGATATGACCTTGTGAACTGATGAATCTTGTGTAATAAGTGACTACCATTCCTGTCATGAATGTAACCAAAGTGTAAAACACGACGTTAAAATCCTAATAAACAAACAAACATTACAGTGTGTGTGGTACTGAAGAAAGTGATTAATGAAAAGATTCCACCATTCCATTAGACCGATTTTTAAATAACAGCTTTGGTCAAATGTAAGTGAATTACATTGAAACACCCACGAGCCCTAACAGCATAGCTGCAAAGTGGTTGTCTACATAAACTTATAGAACGAATTCTATTTTTCATCAGCATAAGTACACTTAAACATTTGATGTAAAAGGAATAGACTTTGGTTAGTCATGTAGTGCGATTTAACCACATTTGGGAATAACTGGAGTGCTGACAAATAACCAGTATTAATACTTTAACAAATTGCACCACATGAGTGCCCAGCATCACTAATGCATTATTGGTAAAAAAATTTAGTGGGAAACCTTCCCAAAGAGTGAAGGTGGTTATAGCAAAGGCAACATATGACTGGCAATGGTGTTGTTTGGGTGTTTGGTCATGTAGTGTATTTGTGAAGTGTCCTTTCTAGTCTGAAATGACTAATAAGGTATCTAATATATTTTGCATTGCTTAGAACTTTATTTAAATGAGTCAGTGCCATACCTGGATGGGCCACTGTCCCCACTTGAGTTCTATCGTGACTGGATTGGGCCCAATAAGCCCTGCATTATTCGCAATGGCTTCAGTGACTGGCCAGCTTTGTCTAAATGGAACCCTGCCTATCTGAGGTGTGACATTGCAAGTCATTACAATATTATTTTTTGTTTTGCCCCTGTTGCCTACAGTAATGATTTTTTTTTTTTTTTTTTTTTTTTTTTTTATGTTTATCAGAGAAGTAGTTGGCTCCAAGCAAACCAGTGTGGCCGTCACACCAAACGGCTATGCAGATGCTGTGAATGGAGATCGCTTTGTGATGCCTGAAGAGCGTCAGATGACATTTTCCTCACTGCTGGACATTATAGAGGGCAAGGTAAAAAGCAATGGTGTGTTTTACGTACAGAAACAGTGCTCCAATCTGACCGAGGAACTGCCAGAGCTCGTAGGAGATGTACAGGCTCACATTCCCTGGATGAGTGAAGCATTGGGTATGTCATATGTCAAACACTGCGGATTATAGTTTCTAGAAAAAGTACTTACCCCTAGGGATTTCTAATACTTTTTACAAGTATTCAGATTATCATGCAAAATGACAAGGAGATCATAAGTGCACAGTTTGAAATGCTTATTTCATTTTTTTTAAATAAATGCAACATTGCAAAAATGCAACACCTACATTTACTGAACCCTTTAATAGGAATATATATATCTAGTATGTACATTGTTACATTGTTATGTTATGAACTACACCATGGTAATGACATGTTGTTGCTGGTATGAGTGTATCAGGTGAAGCATTGTTACTGGCCTCTTTATTTGGAACACATGTCCAGTTAGTATTTGTTGTTAGTGTACAATAAGTTGTTTTCTTTTTTAATGCACACGTGTGAATGGGTATATAAAGTAGCAGTTGTTTTTTTTATTAGAAATTCTAATGAAATCTATTTGAATTATGCAGAATTTGCAATTGGGTCCCTATGCTACGTCATAAAACATTTAAAGGTTTGTTTTGTGTTTAGGAAAAATGCCTGATGCTGTAAATTTCTGGTTAGGGGATAAAAAAGCAATAACATCAAGTAAGTATATACTTTGTCCAATAAATAAAGCTAAGGTTTCATTGTTCAAATGCAGTTAAACAAATTATTTCCTAAATAATTATGTGCTAAGAATTTCACTTTGTTTTTACCTTGCAGTGCACAAGGACCACTATGAGAACCTGTACTGTGTCATCTCTGGAGAGAAGACATTTATTTTGCTCCCCCCCACTGATAGACCCTTTATACCATATGGCAAGGAGAAGCTTTTATTTTCTTTTTATTTTAACTGTTTTTTTTAGATTATACCTTTATATTATATTATATTATATTATTATTATAATATATTATATTATTGTTTATTAGTTACCCACCTGAAACTTTGGGATTTAATGTAATGAGCTTTTGTGAAAAACATTGTGGAAAGTAGAGAAATGGGGGTCTCTTGGATCACTAGTATTGTACATTTTTTGTCTGTTGCTGAGTAAATCACACATACAATTCCCATTTCCATAAAAGCTGGAACCATTTGTACAATGCATTTAAAACAAAAATCTTATGATTTGTTCATTTGTTCTTTTAATCAACAGTTTCTTTAACTGCCAAAAGAACAGAGAAATGACTTGACTACAAACTGTATTTTGTAATTATAAATTATTTTTAAATTTGATGACAAAAACACAATAAGCTGGAATAAGACAAAATAAGAGTAAAAAGTTTTTAGAATAGTCAAGTTACACAGTTTTGAAACGTTAGCAGGTGTTTTGGTAACAAGCGTGATTGGGTATAAAAGGAGAAAGGCTCAGTTAGTTGAACAAAAAATATTTGATTTTTTGTTGTTGTTTTTAGTAATTTAAAGGTTGAGAGAATTAACAATATTATTGTTTAAAATGTCCCAACTTTATTGAAAATGGGGTTTGCACATGGTCATTATTTCTTTAAAAAGACCTTATTTTCAGTTTGTTCTGGCAATATTACCTTACAATCTACAGTGTTAGTCACATTATGCAAGGAGATTGTGTAATCATATGCTTTATGTTTGATATTTTGTAGAGCTGTATCAGCCAGCTACATACAAACAGAAAGAGGATGGCAGCTTTGAAATAGTGGATGAAGAGGATTCAGAAAAAGGAAGTTTTTTACTATATTTACATTTTAGGCACTTGCATCCAACATGTAGTTCAGTGCAGTCTATAACTGAGCAATAAACAAAGTTATGATTTAACTCCATATTTAGCTGTGAGTCGGAACAGGAAAATCCCAGGGCCTTGAGGAGTTGGTCAGCTAATTTAACAAGATAAGTATGTCATACCTGAAAGAATTTTGAAATATTTGAATTATTGTTTTAGGTGCCTTGGATTCCTCTGGACCCTCTGAATCCTGATGTTGAGCGCTTTCCTTCCTACAGACTTGCCCGGCCAGTTTACTGCACAATCAAAAAAGGAGAGATGCTTTACCTACCGTCTCTCTGGTTCCACCATGTCCGCCAATCTCATGGGTGTATAGCAGGTACTGTGGAAAAATGAAGCATTTTAGTAGTATTGGTTTAATATCTAATATCTGGGTTCTCTTTACTCAGTTAAAACATTTCTCAGTGCAAGACTGCAAAACTGTAACAGTTAGTGTCCTCAGTTCCCAAACAGTCAAAAGTTTATTTAATAGGGTAGGTGATGGAACACAGTGGTAAACAAGGCTTCTGTCCCAACTTTTTTGAGTGTTGCAGGCATCAAATGTATTTACAAATTAAACAAAATAATTACAGTGAAAACACTGGATAACAAATTTTTGTTTGTTAGTCAGTTCAGTAGTATTAGAATTGTAGTACAAGAATATTAACGAATCACAAATTGTTGGTTTTTATTGCATTTTACAAAATTTTCCAACTTTTCCAGAAATTGTGTTTATAAAGCAGCATTATGAAAGGAGTTTAAGCTTAAAATGCATTTGCAATCAGAGCTCTGCTTGGTTAAAAAAAAAAAAAAAAAAAAAGACAATGCAAAATGATTTTTTGGTTTATCTTACCTAATAAAATCAATATTTATTTAATATTAAATATACTGTCAAACAGAATGTGGAATCCTAAAACATGCTTGGTAAAAACAGTAGTCCACCTGGTGGTTACAGTTACTTTAGCACCCAGGAAACAGGCACCCATTTTAATGTTCTTGTTTTCCTTTACTGCTTTGTTGAGGGTTGTTACTTTTCTAATTTGATAAAATTTGTATATATTTAGAGCTAATTCATCCATAATAGTAAATAATGTTTATTTATTGTATCAACATTTTTAGTGAATTTCTGGTATGACATGGATTATGATATTAAGTACAACTACTTTCAACTGGTGGAATCTCTGTCTGGAGCTGTGGGCACACTGTAATGCTTCAACCAAAGAAACAAATCTGTAGATCTCAACATTCAGGTATTTCCATTTTATTCAGGCATTTTTCTGTGCACTTTATTGTAAAACATTAAAAATAACTTTTGGATAAAATAACAAAGAGCAAAATCTAAAGATTGTGTAATAAATAGGTTTTATTCAGTTATGTCTTAGGTTTTAGACAATGAAGATAAAAAGACATCATTTAGAAGTGTAAAGCGATCCATACTTTTTAAATGGAGGAAACAGCTTTACATTTAATGCTAGCTTATGCGATTTCTTGTAACAGTAGAAGAAAACAGGCAAAATAGTAAAGCATTCGATGATTGAAGTGTGCATTCTAAATAAGGGGTTTAATTAGTTCTAAAGTTCTTTCTGTTCATGCATCCACTGTGTAGTCATGCAGCAGTACTTACCAGGGCCATCATATGTATCCTTAAACTAAACTGAAATGTTGTATATGATGCACTTAAGTTTATTTATACATAAGATCTTTGCATTTATTTGCTATTTTTGGCCCTTTAGAAGTCTAGTGGTAAAATCAGCACCATTTGTTTTAAGTCTCTCTACCCTGAGGGGATATTGTTGATGCTGTTGGTTTGGGATTGAAGAGTCACATCACTGCTTTTTAATATACTAAACTACTTTGCAATTCTGAGTACAAGCACCATAGTCTGTAACAGTATAGGAAATACTATACGGGTGACCCAATACAAAACATTATTTTCTGTTTAAAATTAAATGTTTAAATGTTATGTAAATGTTTGAGGCTGAAATGTTTTGTCTGTTAACTCAAATATCTCTTTAAAAGATGCAACTAGTGAGTGACCAGTATAAGTTTTCATTTTAAATATTTACTCTACACTTTACTAGAACTAATACCAATCTGTATATTCATGTCATTGATTTGGACTTGTTCGATAATGTCAGCGGCTGATTTAAATCTTAGATCTCACCATTTTACAGATATAAAAAAGGTTTTTTGATTTGTTAATTTAGCCTGTGTTTATCATATTTGAAATTAGAATTGAAACTCATGCATTCTGTAAACATTGTCACACATATGCGCTGAATGGTTTGAGGCAGTAATTATGATAAAAAATAGTTTGTTTTTACTTACTGTTGAAACAACTACTAATCGGCTAAGATTCTAACTGTGATAGCTGCAGTGACTCGAAAAATAAAATTTTATCTTTGACTAGCAGAATTATTCATACCTAAGTACAAAAGTAGTGTAGTTTAAATAGTGCAGATTTTTTACTTGCAAATTGTAACATTACATTAATTTTGTAATCAAAAAAGCAATTTAGCAAAAGAGAAAAGTCTTTTTCATACAAGTTAATGATTGAGCACAGCATTACTATTGAGTATTTGCAGTTAAAAGTATGTTGTTAGAATGTCTGTTTGCAGAAATATTTTGGTATTTTATCTTGAATGACATGACATATTTGCTAAAATTGTTTGATAAACTGGTTGGCCAATTTGCCCTATTCTGTTTTTTGATTTTTGACTTAAACAGCATCCAACCAGCATTGAATACATATTTACAACATTTTAAATGGCTAGGTAAATCCTTGCTGAATACTAAATAAGGCACCTGCAATTGAGTTTTATTTTTGTGGAATAAAACAGGTATGTAAATTGTAATTGTAAATTGTAATTTAAAAGTTGTGTATAAGATTAGAATGATGTAATTTTAGATACCCTAGTATAGTTTTCTTTTTTGTGGCACTAAGCCCACAACTGTCATCCAGCATAAAAACAATCACTGCGCAAGTCCTGTGACCTCAGTTTTAAGATTAAATACAGTTACATATCTACAAGAATTTACATCATAAAAACACTTTTTAATGCAAGACATATCAGGTAATGTATTTCCTAATTATTAAGACAGGAATTACAAAAATCTGGTTTGGGCCTATAAAAAGGACCATTACATAAAATTCTGTGACTAAACACATTGCTGAGTTGATCCCAAAAATTTTTTAAAGCAAAAAAGTTCATCTCTGTTGTAATGGTCAAAATGTACAGTCACATTAGTCCACATTTTATTTACAAGACAGTAAAGCCCAGCTTTTATTTCTAATATACATAAATAGCTACTAAATAAAAGGGTCCAATATTTGTATGTAAGGTGAAGAAGGAAAGAGTGCAAGGGTGCTGCTGGAGTACAGTAAAAGGAAAGTACTGGTGAGGTAGGATGGTGAGGTTAATGACTGTAGTGCAGTGCAGCCATGCTAATTTTGATGTGGTCCTGTTAGTCTGGGCTCATTCATCTGTGCTGGTGGTGTGTACAGTAAGGTTCAAATCACAAAAGGATCTATAGACAAAAGTGTTTGGGGGGGGGGACCCCACAAAACTGACTGCAGTATCATGGCTTGAGTCCCATCCTGAGCCTCAGTTCTGTAAATAAAATAAGCCGTTTTATACTTTGCTGTCCATCCTCTTCTCCACAGCTCTAAGCAGCAGCTGGGAGTACTGTTCCAGCAGTGCCAGTGTTCGTTCCTCTCCCACCACCCCTGCACCGCTGCCCAGAACACACACAGAATTGGAGGCTGTCTGGTAACACGGCAGAGTGTTTAATTCAGCTTGCATTGCTGAGAACGTCTCTGCCAGAACTTGAGCCATTTGCTGCTGATCCTCGCTGGAGTCTGAGGAAGTGTTTAGCTGCCAACACATACGCAATGTCAGTTTTACTTCAAGCTGTTTTTTAACAATAGACCAGTTAAAGGTGCAAAAAGATGAAGAAATAAACTTCCATTTCAACCTTTCTGAACACTTATTTCAGCACAACACAGCATATTAACACGTTTGCCTGCACTCCTTTATGTTACATCTCTTCTAAAGCTACACGTTTGGTTCTAAACACTACGAAAATACATTAAAGGTTACCATTAAAGGTTACCATGGATTTTTTTTTAATAAAAATCAATATATGAATAAAACTATTAAGTTAGAATTAAATATTTTTGTAAAAAAATTAATAAATAACAGGACAGTCTAACATTCTAGACATCAGTTAGCTTAAACCCAGTTAGATAAACAAAACTCCTCCCTTTCCCTAAAACCAAAATACAGTACTCGATATTGTCAAAAATAACCAAAATGTCCATCCCTAGTAAAAACTAGTCCAGTGATAACTTACCATTCTGTAGAGGTGACATGCTCTTTTGAAATTGCTCTGAAGTTCACTAGCCACAAGTCTGCATGTATCTATACTAAGAGATGTATCTAAAGTGGAATAAAAAAAAAAAAACATTATTAACTCATGGAGTTATTTACATAGTTTTTGCTTACAGAAAACAATGATTATGAACAGATTATTTTCTATAAAAGAGTAAGAAGTCAGACAGGAAGAAGCAGATGCCAGGTTAATATAAAAAACACAGAAAGAGAAAACATGCCTCACCCTTCAGCTGGTAATGGTTAATAGATGGACAAGGTGAAGATGAGAAAATGGCAGAAGAAATGGAAGGATAAAGAGGCCAGAGCCTCCAGGTAAAGAAGTGATTAGGCAGACCCAGACGCACAGACGAGAGAACAAGGGAGGAGTGAAGTCCCCGCAAACCTGTATGTTGGGCTCGGTTGTCTTTCTGAAGGTACATGGGGTTGTCCTCTCTCTGAGTGGTGTGCTTGGTCTGAACCTCTTCAAACAATCCTTGGTTCTCAGCTGGGCCTGCAGACTGGTCTGTATGGAGTTCCAGAGGGGTGCTTTGAGTAGCCATAGAACATGTGATTGACTGCACTGGGACTGTGCTGGTGGATGGCTGAGACGGTCCTGGCAGTGGACACACACACACTGGAGTCCTGTTACCGCACTCATCTTTAGGCTTTGTCATCCTGCTATTAGGAGAAAAGGAAGCCATGGAGGGTTTATCTGGAAGAGGTCTGGAGAGGTCCAAATGAAGTTGTGGGCGGGTACTGGCAGTTAAATTGGTCTGAAGGTTTTTAGAAGAGGGGTTTGCATTGGAGGCACCACTGAGAGTGGGGGTAACAGCACTGTGGGATGGAGAGCCAATAACTGTTGAGGGCAGTGGCACTACTGGAGATGAAGGTTTGCTCCGAGAGCCATTACGGAGGTTGGAAGTGTCCGTTCCAGAGGCTCGGCGGAGGTCCGAGCATGCGTTCATCTCTCCGAGTTCACTTACATTTAAACTGTCCCCCATGGACATAGAACGTGACACCTTGGCCATGAAACTGGTGGTAGGGCTCATGTAGGAACGTGTAGACTGCTTGGATTTGGTGGGAGTTGGGCAGTCCTTAGGTTGAGTAGACGATGGGTTGGAGAGAATAACACCAGTAGGGGTACGGCGTGGTGTAGACAATGTAGTGCGCTCGGTGTGCTGGGGTTGAGAGGAAGCCTCCTTAATAGATCGTGTAGGTGACTGGAGCACATCAGCTAAACATTGATAGAGGAAACAGAATAACAGGACAAGGTCACTGTCAGAGAAACAGTTAAAAAAATTACTTAATTATGCTTTAAATCTCTTTCCTGCCTAAATCAAGTATACCAAAGTATCAGATCTGAACAGCCTGTCTGCCTTTTTTAATTAAATTGAACAAGTTTTTTTTATTGGCTGGATGTCTCACCCTCTGATGAGATGCTGTGTATTGACTGGGCTTTTCTCATGCCAGCTGAGATAGCCAGAGAATTAGCATCAACAGAAGGGCTGGATACTTTGTTAAAGTCCTCCACAGGAGCACACCTATTGTCTAGTGTTACATTCCTCTCAAGGTTCTGGAGTTCCTGCTGCCCACTCTTCATAAGGGGGTGTACCTCCAGGACCAGCGGGTGCACCACTCTGCAAGCAGTCTTACTCTCAGTAGTTTTGGATAGAGCGAAGTGCAATATCTGTTTGCTGAGTGATAAGAAAATATCAAAATGTTTAAAAATGTTTGTTGCATAATTTATTGAATGTTTATATCGACTAATATGTTGTGGAATATGTTGTGTTATTCTGCGTTACTGTCTTACCTGCTGCTGGAACTTTGAGAGAAGAACTTGGATGAGATGCTAACATTTGGTGGATGAGGACCAGTAGAGCTTGCTGCATCTTGGTAAACATGTAAAGAGGAGAACAGTTATAACAACATGTTCACAAAGGAAAAAATCACCTTTAACACTCACTCACTTATTCACTCTACCTGAGCTGCCACGGTCGGTTAGGTTTCCAAAATGTGTTTTAAGAAAGGCCTCATGGTCTGGAGTCTGAGGTACAAAGGTCTCACTCTTCCTCTCCTCCTCATCCTCATCTAGGTCTTCCATTTCCAGCTCTGATGAGTTCCCATCTACACTCAGTGGTTCAGTGGGTTCAGAGTCTGATGCATAAATACACACTCATTTACAGAAATATCTTTTAAACAGTCTACTTCATATAAATTAGGTGTATTAATTTGCAAATTTAGATGTAATCAAGGGAATTAAACAAGCCAGCATTGACCTTTGTCAGGTGTGTATATCATGTTTTCCAGATTTCTTCCACCTTGTTTGTAATAGTAACAACAGTTACTGATGAATTTAAAAGTCATTTATAGAGGGGTTTTTTGGCGGTAGGCAAAAAGTTATAAATTGTCCTTGAAAAGCTTTATTGGTTGGTAAGCAACTAAACACATAAATAAAGAAGAAAGGACCTAACAAAACAATACACACAGAATATCAGAGTTTGCATGTAAGCACCAATTATCCAATATTTATTTATTTATTAGGATTTTAACATCATGTTTTACACACTTTGGTTACATTCATGACAGAAACAGTAGTTACTCATTACGCAAGATTCATCAGTTCACAAGTTTAATGTTACACACAGTTATGGAGACTTTTGTATCTCCAATTTACCTAACTTGCATGTCTTTGGACTCTGGGAGGAAACCAGAGCTCCTGGAAGAAACCCACACAGTCACAAGGAGAACATGCAAACTCCACACAGAAAGGACCCGGACTGCTCCACCTGGGAATCGAACCCAGGACTTTCTTGCTGTGAGGCGACAGTGCTACCCACTTAGCCACCGTGCCAACCCAATGATCCAATAATTACCTAAATGTATTTTTTGAATTATAAAATGTACATGTAAACATGTGTGTTTGTCAGTTTGTGTGCCTCACCTTCTCCAGGATGCTCAGGACTGGAGAGATGGCTGTTGGAATAATCCATTGAGCATGCACTGTCAGGGCTGTGCTTGTCAGGGCAGGAGTTTCCTTTAAGCACCTTCATAGCAAGTGCTAACTCCTTCACCTGGTACTCACTACACACAGAGAACAAGCAAAACAGGAGTTTAAGTTACAGGTTGAAAGTTTGTGGACCTTTTGATCATGCACCTGTTGTACATTCTAAATGGAGTTACACCCCTGCCCCCTTTTGTAGCTATGTAAGTTTACACTCATCTGGGAAGGCTTTCCACAAGATTTTGAGGTGTGTCAGTGATTTGTGTCTATTTAGTCTAAGAAAATTGATGCTGGATGAGACAGCTGGCATACAATACATGTTCCAAGCCATCACAAAGGTGTTCGTTGAGGTCAGGGCTCTGTTCGGGTCACTTGGGTTTCACCTCACTAAACTATTTATCCATGCCTTATGAACATTTATTTGTGGCACAGTAATGCTGGAATAGGAAAGGTCTTCACCAAATTGTTCCACAAAATTTATTTTCTATAACTGAATTTAAACACCTACTGTGTATGACCTGCTATGTGGCAAAAACATATGGACTTAAATTCCAGGTAGACGTAATATAATTTTGGCCATGTAGTGTATTAAAAAAAATATCAGCATTACGTTTGCTGATGTTTATTGAGTTTGCTATAATCACAAAAATACTAGAACATCATGAAGTGTAACATACAATTATTGTAACATATTGTACACTGATGGGTAAAGGGAATGTTTTGAGGACTTGTGCACTGACCTGCCTGCCAGGCTTATTCTATCCTCAAAGTTCTCAGGGTAAAGCACAACAGCATCTGTATCAGGGGTCTGTGGGGACAGCGAGATATACTGAGGACGTGCTTGTCCACTTGGGATAGACGAGTCTTCTTTCTCCATCTGCATAGAGACATGCATAGTGCATTTTTATGATATGTGCTTGATTCAGAAAACTGAACTGGAAATTAAGTGTACATGATGAATGACAGTTTTGCTTCTGCTGTCAAGGGTGGCAACGTATCAAAGTGAGAATAAAAAAGTGTATTCAGCTCAGACTTTGTGAAGCTCAGAACTAAAATGCTAAAAATATACAAGGTTGCACAAATTTCTAAGTTCCAGCTAAGACATTAATCCACGACAGCCTGGTGATGATGAAAGAGAGAAGTTGGTTCTCGAATAAAACTTTATTTACCATACTGAATACATTTATCATACTGAAGTTTATTGCAAGTATTAATCTGAAAATCACTTACCCATCCAGAAATGGTCTGTAGGCTGACAGTACTGCCTAACTCCAGATCTGAGCGCAGCGGAGGTTCTCGGGTCACAGCAGGGCACGTGCCGGGTGAAGTCGACGTAGCAAAGGACTCCAGCTGCCTCAGATCTAGCATGGACTTTACCATTAGATCCATGCTGCCCATTCTCCTAGACCAGCGTCGCCTCGGCCTCCGAGCGGAACTCTCACATGCAGCAGTGTTCTCAGAACACTAAGAGAGGAAACAGAGAGGAGTTAACCATCGTACTGCAAATACTGTTGAACAATAAATGACACATTCTTTAATGCCTGTAATTCACACAAGAGGAAACATCAGTGTTTTCCTTCAGTGGGTGGGGTAGAAAAATATAAAATGCCTTATTTGCACATTTACATTTAACATTAATTAAATAAATTTAAAATAATAACTTTAAGAATAAGCTTTTTAAGAGGAGGGTAATTAGTGAAGGCATATTGCTTTTGTTATGTTTGCACTACAGGATAAAACAGCTTATTTGCTGTTTACTTTTGGGATTATAAAGCAAAATACAACAATTTGTAGTTTTTCTACAAGAAAACTGCTGTCTGATGTGTGAATCTGTGCATATGGGCAGTGCAGTAGTTTACAATGAAGTGTACTGCATGTCTGCTGTAAAATGGAGTTTTGTGTCAGAAGTCTCTTACCTTTTTTAGTTCTATGATGTTGGAACTGACTGAGTCGTGCTTTTCTGATAATCATTTTAAACAAAAAGATAAATATTTTATAAATATTCAATAAAAAAAATTCATAATAAAAAAGTAGTAACATTAAGAGTGAATCAGTTACCATTCTCTTCTCCTGTACTGCTGCCGGAAGATGGGTGAGGAAACTCATCTTCCTCTTCTATACCCTCCTCTTCCTCTACCTCTTTATCACTGTCTGAGAAGATGGTGCCTACAGCTGGGGCACTGTGTACCTCCTTTCTGGGACTAAGCACAAAAAGAATACACCTTTGTTAAATAATCAGATATGTGAAGCCACATTTTAAAAAGTAAGTTCAAAAAGTAATCGGACCGTTGACTTCGCTTGACTTGAGTTTGCTTGAATTAGTCTGGAGATGCGTCTAGAACTCAATTAAAGTGGCAACTTCACCGGTGGCTATTTGTTTTAAATAGACAATGGCATACACCCATGTCTATAAAATAAAAATTAAGCCATGAATTCTAAGAAGCTGTCTCTGGATCTCTGATCAAATTCAGCAAGTCACACATCAGGGAAAAAATATAAAATGGTATCCAAGGATTTGAGTGTTTCCATGACCACAGTGGCCTCAATCATTTTAAAAGAAAAAAGTTTAGCACAACCTTCTAAACTTGGCTGTCCAACAAAATTGGGGAAGAACCCAATGGTCACTTTCAAAAACTAATTGTGAAATCATTATAAACTTAAATACAATTATTTTCAATACTAATTGGCAAACGTGTTTATGAAAGACTCATAAATGCAGCATCTTTAGACATCAAAGACCAGCTATAATTAAGACGATGTGAGAAGTTGAAGACTTACATAGTTTATCCAATACAGACATAAATGCAGTTAAATTACTTGAATGTATGTGTGTGGTACCTGGCTGTTTGGGGTTTGTTAGATGGGCTTTTCTGTACAGGGAGATTCTTCTTTTTCAGATCAGCCAGCCTCTGCCTCATACTGATGGTCAGCTCTGGACTTAGTCTCCATACAAAAATGCAGCTGATAAATCACATAGACATTATTGTTAATACTATAATGCCAACATTTTTTAATTGCTCTGTGTAGCATTTTGGAACACTTTTGGAATGTACCTGTCTCCTGACACTGATATTAGATGCCTGCAGTCATTGGTAAACTTGATTCCTGTTACAATCTCTGTAAATGGAAATACAGTAATAGAGCTTAAAACATACAGTGTAATTATTAGAGGTGGATAGCGTGTTACTTCAGCAGTTTTTCTATTGTGGACAGTTTTTACTTCACAGAATAGGCTAAAAGTGGGCTTTTCAACAAACTAATGTTGGTGTGTCTACACGATTGGCTATATAGTGTGTATCCTCTTATTATGTCATAATTTAGTAACTTAGCCCACCTGAGTGTCCAAACATGGTGGCCATACACTCTCCAGTGTAGAAGTCAAAGATGTTGATGTTTTTGTCTGAGCAGCTGGTAGCCACGTACAGCCCAGAGGGATCAATCTGGACCTAAGACACATTCCCATTAAACACAGAACTCAGATTATTCAATTCAATAAATACCACAGAACTTCTACCAGCTACTACCGTAGCAAATATACAGTTATATTCATACTATAATATTCTTACTATAATACTATTTAGCTGTGGTGTGTCTACCTAAAATTCCTAATCATGTTTTTTTTCCTGGGTGCTTCTTACCTTAATGATGGTACCATCCTCCCCCTGAGATCCCTTGTAGATTTTTTTCTGTTTGCCATTACTGATGTTAAAGATCCTGTAATAGAAAGAGAGAGAAAAGACAGAGAAAAGTTAGATCATGTCAGAAGCTAGGCTGGTCCATTCTGTTTTTGTATCCACTGGTCATTAGGTGGCAGTGTAGCATAAGTGTGCTATGATTTATGCTATGCTAAGTGAACGAGCATGTCTTCACGTTGAGTAACCTGGGTGTCTGATCACCACTTGTCTTAAATGACAACAATCTATTGCTTAAGCTGTTCACTACCCACACGTACAAGCTGCACAACTTGTAGACTTTTTTATGATAAACATAAGATGTGGGGGCCTGAACCACCCACAAACCAGTCTGAAAACAGCCCACATGGGCCAATTCTTTTGACCAGCAGAACCCTTTTAATTAACTTGTATTACAATGTAAATGGAATACAATCTGTAGTTCCTCGTATGTCCATTCGTTTGCAGCAGCTGTTTATCACCAAATGCTAACTATTCCCCAGCTAGTTACTCATGCCTGAAAGACACTAGGAAAAATAAACACAACAAAGACATTCAGCCTTAGCACACACATCGACTCCAGGATGTTTTTATATGCTTTTTCTGTGAGTACTGTTTTGATAATGATGGCAGGGCTGAAAGGTCTAATGTTAAAATGAATGCAGTGCTTTATTTATTAGTGCTGTCATAATTATTAAGTAGACTCTTTGGGCGCACTGTGGTGTTCAAGGAAATTCTAACAGAGGTGACATCTTATTTAGGGATCTCTTTTTATTATCTTTTATCATCTTTTTTATTTGGTGCCCAGTCCAGCAACAAACTGTAGGTTTAATGATATGGCCAATCAGAAGAAAAAAGTTTGACACCACTGAAGTGGAGGAACAAAGGAATTACAGTTCATAGTCATGTGCTTTATTTACTGTTTCCTTCCTGACACATTGCTTCCCAATTTAACTTAAAGTCTGGAAAACAGGCGGCTTAAAAGACTCGGCTTAAAAGACACAGCAGATTAAAAGACTCGTCTGGTCTTATTTATAGACCTGTATAAAATTACTGAAAATATGTATGGAACTATTTTTCGAACATTTCACCCACTATCACATGTTAATTATTTCACAGAACATGCTTTTATGTCCACAAGCAATAATACAGGCAGGTTATGTATTTTCTGTAAAAATGTCCCATAGGTTTGGCTTATGCTTAAATGTTAGGAATAACAATTATTCATCCAATAAAAAAATTTCATCCAGCCACAGAAATTTCAATAAATTACTTAAAGGCAGTCTATAAATAGCTAAAGGAAGGCACACTTCTATAAACAACATTTGTGTTATTGATCGATATCATCCAGCAGCAATGACCCATGGACAAATATGTAGGGAGTTCCCTGTGCTGGCCAAAATATTGCAACATTTTGGCCTGGCCAGTAAGATAGGAGAAGGTCAAGTGTCTTATAAAACACTTTCACATTTGTTGCAAGCTACATAAACCTCAACTTCTTTGTCTATTTTTACAGAACAAGCACAATACATGTAAAATATTTTTGTGGAACGAACATCGGAGTAATCGAGTAAATCAGAGTACCTAATATTAGGTGCACAGTCAGCCACATATGCCACTCTTACCTGATGCTGCGGTCCTGGCAGCCAATAGTTGCATACTTGCATGTTGGGTCAATATCCATATCACAGAGAGTAGTCTTCCTCACTATATGATGATTGCGTGTAAACTTAATTCCTTCATCTGTCTGTTAAATGATATGCAATGATATTATAATATAAACAAATTGTACAATAAACGTTAACAGACAGAAATATTCACTAAAAAATATGATTCAAGATTCTTACAGGGCACGACACTCAACTGCTTACACTCAACTTTTGTCGTGGATTTGTTATGGGCCTTGACCAGACCACACATCACTGATAGTTTCTCAGATTAATTACTAAACACCTCTATTAAAAAGTCGAAGAATTGGTTTAATAATCTACCCAACCTAGGCCAGTGGCAATGCTGAGGCTAAAACTTGAGTCTTTGGGGTAGTAAGCTGTACCTCTTAAGTGCCCTGGATAAATTATTTAATTACTGTAGATGTATGGAAGATGTAATAGCCATTAATACTTTTTAATATATATATATATATATATATATATCAATTTTGTGTAAAATATTAAATAAAAAACAAATAGCCAGCAAAGCCACCTACGCAAGGGAAAGACAGATTTGCCAGTGCTATATTACACTAATTGTATTACCATATCAAAAAAGAGCTGTATGTTGTATAAAGTAAAACTATCAGTTACAGCTGGTGCTTAACAAAGACTGTTGGCTTATGAGACAATTGTTGTCCATGCTTTGCTACATACAGTCATTTCGGAGACCCTCCCCACACAACCTTAAGTAAGTACCTTGTTTTTCTTGTTCTCTAGCCAATATTTACAATAAATACATTAGTTTGCCAAAAAGAAACTCAGATTATTTTGCCTTGTTGTTGGAGAAAACAAGGTGACAAATGGGTCTTACTAAATTGCATACAAATTTTAATAATTTGTATAGAGATACTGTTTCATGAATTTCTTGTACTCATTCTTAAATTTCCAGTATAATCGTAGTTATACATTGTGTCTGTATAAAACCAGTTCATCTTTAAAAAAAAAAAAAAAAAAAAAAAAAGACAACAAAATTTCACTTTTCATTTTGAACATTCGTTTACTTAAGTGCACAGTTAACTGTAATATATTTTCCCTTTCCTTTAAAAAGATCAAAAGAAAGCTTCTTCGGCTAGCTAGTTTACCTTATGTGCAGTCCGAAAGTAAATACTTTTGTCAGCCCCACAGCTGATCATTCTGATTTTACCATCGTTTGCTAAGGGCAGAGAAAATGCAAACAGGAAGGGTTACACTTTACAGTGTGCCAATATGTTTTTTGTTTTTTTTCATTGAAGCAATACACTTGCATTGGTGAAAGTAGCTGGGTCAGGCCTTACCAGCAAAGTGCACTGCATTGATGGAGGAGGAGTGTTCGTCCAGTGTCTGCAGCAGCTCATACTCATGCTCTGCGTCCAGAACATGTATCAACCTGTCTCTGCTTGCTGAGGCCAGCATCCCCAAGCCTGCAAAAATCACACACACATACATACACACACACACACACACACACACAGTACAACCATTTACATTTGTTTATTAAATATAGATTGTGTAAGAGTTGTGTAAAAGGCTAAAAACACTAAGTGCACATTACTAAAGCCACATGCTGATTCAGTATCATAAGGTGTGAATTAGCACAAGCTTTAGGGTGTAAGTGTAGAATGAGGAAGCAAATAAACAGTAAAACATGCTAATGAAAGAATATTTCATTCTATATTTTGGAAAATATTTTATGTTTGATTTAAGGTAGATTTGCTCATTGGTCTATATTATTTTCATCTCCACCATATTTGAAGCGGCTGGTAAATAAATGACATACAATTAAAATGTGAAATACATTTGCAATTTATTAAAATGTCATTTTAACAGTGTTAATTCTGTTAACACAAACTACAATAAAAGCTAAGTGAAACACTGTTACATTACTCTAAATAAAGCTTCTGAAATGTACTGCAATTAACAGCTGACGAAATTTAGTAGCTGAAATGCAATCATACCATCATTATGCTCAGTGAAATCAAATTTCCCACCACAGATCACAAATATCATTTTCCCTAGAGCAATAATCTAACATCCTTATCCAATACACAAAAACGAGATATACGCTACTAAAAAGGAAGGATGATACAAGCAGACTGAAAAAGTAACTATTTTAAATATATTTATTGGATAAATCTAGTGTTTCATAAAATTGCATCACTATTAGAATGCTAATATACAGGCTAAGAGGAAACTGGATTTGATGCTTAACTCTTTAGTTCCTGTGATGGTGGTAAGGAATAAAAGCATAAGTAACTAAAAATCTGTTAATACCCCTAAAGTCAAGCATGTATTTTTGTGATAAAGGGTGAGGAGTAGAGCAAGGGAGGAAGTATAAAAATGTGAGTGTGTTTGTGTGTAAAAGCACAGATGTGCAGATGTCTCCCAGTAGGTCTGCATAGATCCAGAATTCCAACCAGCACAACATATGTTACAGCCTACTTACATAATAAAGACCGGAAAAAAACTGAACATTTTTATGTCCAAAAAACCCAAAATAAACTGCATTTGAAAAATGCTGTTAACCAACAATTAAAATGGAAAAGTGCTTTGTCTTCTAGAACTTTCCCTAAAAGCTAGCTTCTAGAAGCTTTAAAAATGCTTTTAGCTTTTTGTCCTCTGGGATGTGCCCCAAGTAGCTAGATTTTTGAAGCATTGAAAGTCCATCAAAGAATCTCTCAAATTATTATTTTTAATTTTCCCCAGATTTTCCTCCCAATCTAGTCATATCCAATTACCGATTGCATTATGCTTCGTCTCTACTGCTGCAGACCTCCACTCCTGACTGGGGAGAGCCGTGACTAACACACACCCAGTAGCAGCAGCCACCTGCATCATTTCACTTGCACAAGCCAAGTTTACCCCATTTACTTTTTTTATTAATTCTGTACTGACTTTGATTAACAAACCTGTAAGCTATATCTAATTGTTCTATATTTATGACTTTTCTTTCAAACAGTGGTAGTGTTTTGTTTGAACTTCTTCATTTACCTGTCTCAGGCTTTGAATACTCCAAACACAGGATCTCTGAATCATGGGCCTGCACATTCAGAATCTCCTCCATGCTTTGCAGCTCATGGATCCTTAAACAATACAAAAATATGAAACAGTTAAGATGCTGACTTATAAATGTAGATGTATCATTATCTGCTTTAAACTTCATGAATATATTCATTTAACTGTAGTCATGATTTCTGAGTACTTTCTCTTTTTTCCTCTCACATCCCAGTAGGTAGGCTGGCTACTTGTGTGTGGCCCTATGTGTCTTAATTGCATGAGTGATTGTGCAAAGCCGTCTATGAATTGCCATCTTGTTTAGTGTGTGGTCTCACCTTGCTCCCAGGACCCACCTTAACCCAGATTAGAACAAAACAGGTACTGAAGATCAACAAATGATTAACAGGTCACAGTCACAGTAAATTAGAGCCTAGCCAATTAACAAACATCCTTAGTTCTAGTGTAAAATGTTATAAAGAAGCCCTTTATCATGAAGATGCTTTAACCACGTCAGTGTGTTTGTACTGTGTTTTAACAGTGCCCCATTCAAATGACTGGCACAAGACTGCTTACAAGTCTACATGTCTGTGTGATCAATGGTCACTCAGTAATAAACCATAAGCACACGTTGCTTTTTCCATTCCACCCCCAGGGACCAATTATCCTGAATCAATTAAAACAGAGGTGCCAAGTAATGAAGTAAAAAGTCTCTCAGGGCCAAACCTCAGTACTCCATTGCGATCGCCTGATGCCAGATGCTGCCCATCTGGACTCACGCACATGGTCCTAATGCCAATCCTGTTCTCAGAGGTTTGTACGTCAGCTTTTTCAGAGTTGCTAGATACTGTGCAGTCTGTGTCTAGCAAAGCTGTGACGTTATTATCTATGTAAATGATCTTCTGGAGATCCTGCATTAAGAAGATAGAGAGAAAAATACCAGCTTTAGATTTCAAATAGAAACTGATTTGATAATAACTATTTGGTTTGCTCTACAGCTTTGATAACATAACACTGACATTACTGATGACGTTGTGGTTGAGTCTGGCATTGTATGTGTCTGTGTTCCACAAGCGGATGGTGTTGTCTGAGGAACAGCTAAGGAATGATCCAGGAGTGAGGCAGGAAGTCTCTTTTTTCTTGCTCTCTGGGTATACCTGTAAAACAGAAGCCAGAGCTTTTACCACAGACTGACACAAAAAAATTAATGTCACTTGTCCATTGTGACACATCCATTCAAGGATAAGAATACTGCTGCTTCTTGTGTAAATTAAATGAACAAAAAATAGTCTTTCGATTTGTTCTGTAACTGTGTAAACTTTGTTCACAGTTTGTGCAGCTCAAAACAAGGGTTTAGAAAGAGAGGTTAATTCCATAATTAATTCCAAAAGCATAATACAATAGATTCTGTACTATAAATGATTATTTTAAAAATAATCCACTATCACAGCCACTTACCTCCACACTCCACACACACGAGGAGTGATAAAGGGCAGAGTAGACCTTTCCCACTTTTCGGAGGTCACGGACATCCCAGACGTACAGACTGTGGTCATTGTAAACGCAAGACAGCCAGCGGTTGGTAGAGTCATACGATACGGCTACTGTGTCAGGGTACCGAGCATCCAACTTGTATGCAAACAGGTGGCTGATGAGAAACAATAATGGATTATTCATGAGGAGAGTGTGGGAACTGCAGCTAGTGTCAAAAACTAAATTTTCCTCATATCTCTGTAATGAAGGTTGAAATGTTTCTCAGTGAAACTTAAATATGATATGTTTAAATGTATTACTTAGTGGGCACTAGATTTAAATGCAGGCCTAAAAAGTTGTTTAGGTCTGTTGTTCAGGGGTGCCTACATTTGCATTAAAACATGTTCAATAAAACAATTTTTACTTAATAATTAAATGACATCTAAGAATCATCCTACTAAAATTAAGGTAGATACACTACCACCCTATGAAATGAATACTAAAATATTATTGTCTAATAATTACACAGCTAAAGTGCAAGCAAAAAAGTTTTCAGGTTATTTTTCACATGTAAATGTGCTCATTGGCTACACAACTTAAGTTCCTAAAATCTAATTCAAGACCATTGAACATAAAAGCATATGTTAAGCACAATGTAAAGATGTGCTAGACTGCTGAAACTGCCCACACAACCCAGATGGATTTTAGAATAGTAGGAAATGATTACTGCTTTGTTTGAACAAGTTTGCCCAAGTATGATGGTGGCTGAGAAAGAAATACCAGAAATCCCACACTGACCCAAATTACAGTAAACAATGAAAGCATTAATCCCTTTCTGCTGACCTATAAAAATTAAAGTCAACAGTAACAAAGCTTTGATTATTATACATAGTCTGCCCAATAAGCAACTAGAACACAGTGATTTTTCTGTATTAGTCCCCCACTTATACTTATTTAAATTCTGTGTAATCTTATTAATTTCTGCCTTCATTTAATAGTGGTAGCTCTAAAAAAAGTGTAAAAGAGTGTACAACTGTTAATTATTTGTTTATGATAAATAATTATGTTAAGATTTTGTGGCTGATTTTTTGCATTTCCCTATTTTTTTCTAATCTAATCATTCAATTTTCTTAACGCTGGTACTATCCCCACACAGGCTAGGGAGAGCTATATGCGGTCACCGGCCACATCTTTTCACCTGCCCTGTGGACTTTGCTTGCCTATTCGGACACCTGGCCAGGCTGATAGCACATCCTAAGATTTTAAGTGTGGCTGCTTTTGATTCTGCTGCTCACCTTGCCTCAGTGACAGTGGCAACGTCAGTGCCTAGGCTGTGTGGGCGAGGCATAGTGCAGATAAAGTGCAGGTTGATTGGACTGAAAGCTCGAACTGTTCCATCAGCACATCCACAGAATATCAGTTCCTCTGTTACAGACAGCGCCGTGGCTAATCCAGTCTTGAGATGCCACCATGAGGAAAAAAAAACCCAAAACAAAACAAAAATGAGCAAAGCATAATGATTTTTTTTTTTTAACTGGATAAATGAAAATGAGTGTGGTCATTAGTCAGTGGGTGATAAGGGGATAGGCATGTTGACATGTTTGTGCTTAGAATATTCATAAAACTAACCACATTTGTCAGTAAGTTCATTGATTTGTAATGTAAATAAAATGAGTGGTGATTAGCAAAGTGTAATTATATTAAATAATGTTATGACTATGATGATGACTATGATATGATTACACATGGCATTAAAACAACAACAACGAACAGAAGATGATCTGATGGTGTAGGTGTACATGATTTAGTGCACTTATGACCATGAATGCAGGACAACACACTCATGTTCTAGGCATATAGGCATATACACATCCCTTGATTTTTTGCACATGTTATTGTGTTGTGGATTTGATTTTGAATAGATATAATTACAGTTTTATCCATCAGTATAATTTAAACAGAGGCAGGTCACAGACCAGGGAAAGAATAGAAAGCATTATTTTTGCCTTTGACTGCCTTAAGGACCACAGTGGCCTCAATAATTTTGAACTAGAAGAAGCTTGGCACAGCTATGAACCTTTAAAGTTGCTGCCCAGCCTAACTGGGCATCCAGAGGCAGGAATGGCCTTGGTTAACGGGGCACCAGTGGTCACTATAAAGAAGGTCTAAAAATCCTGTGCAAAAGAGGGAGAGTGTTGGACAGACAAAGTAACAACTGGGTATATTGGACACAACTAAGTTGGGAGGAAAAGAAAAAAACATACTAAAATGCTCAAAAACTATTTCATTATGACGAGTAAGTACAGATTTATGGCAAAAATGCCTACTATATCCATTCAAAAGAAAATTGACAACACAATAAAGTGTGCAAAAAGTAAAAGTGAATAACTTTTGAATCCACTGTAAATGGTAATACTACTTTGCTTAGACCATGATCTATGATTGGATATACAAATCACAGCATGTACTGTGTCCCCCAAAGCGGATATTTCAATAGACATTCTCTCTCTCTCTCTCTCTCTCTCACACACACACACACACACACACACACAGTTACAGGGCAGGCTTAACCAATATGAGAAGCAAACGTGTTAGTGAATATACAAACAAGAGATTCAGTACAAGCAGTGAGCCAGGCACACACAGTGATAGTGATACATTGCAATGTTATTTAAACACAGTGATGAACTACTACTGAGTGACTGCAGCAGTCAGAGTGAGAAATGGAAAACATTGTGTAAATCAGTAGGCATAACCAACAAAGGACATGAAGTAAGCAGCTGATGTGGCCAAGATAAGCTACTTACTGTAATATTGTCATTTTTCTGGACAGTGTAAGAGGAAGGGAAGCAAAACATTCATTATGCAGAATTAATTAACATGCAATTCTAAAGCAAGTCACAGCCTAGAGCTGCTCATTGTCATTGATCATTTTCAGTCATGAATAAAACGCATGTAGAGAAAGGCACAAAACACAGGAAACACAAAGGCAGACTAAAGAAGCGTTTTGTATAGAAAATGTTTGTATAGTGCAACCAGGAGCTTATAGCTTTTCATTTAATTGTACTGGCAAGCTAGCAATGTTAAATAGAATTGTTTATAATAGTTATAATTAATATGCATATTTATTCCTTAATATTTAGCCTAATGCTGCAAATAATTGTTTACATCAAAAACCACATTGTGTTTGTATTTTTTAAGTGAATGGTTGTGAAAACAGATTATTTTAAGATTTAAATGTAAATCTCAAATTGCATACTACACTGATGTGCTAGTAGTATTATATATAAATATGATGTATGTCTACAGTGGTGTGTATTCATTTGTCATTTATAGATTGTGGGTCCAGAGCTTTAGTGAAAACACTGGGTGCAAAGCAGACCCTGGACAGGGCACCAATCCATTGCAGGACAACACACACTTGACTTTTCAGTCACACTTACAGGCAATTTAGAAGACAAATGCATCTTTTTTAGAAAAGATAGGGGGCTTTGCAGCACTTATACTGCCAGCTACACCACATGCTGCTGAACATGCTTACAAATGGTTTCAAATAAAAATGCTGGTTTATCCTCAAAAGACACTCTGAAGACAGTCTTTAATGTTGAAATAGATTTTCAGTGCTAGGTCAGGCCGTTTTGAATGACAGCTGATAGCTCTTAACTTCACTGACGAGAAAGTGATATTTTAAATTATTTTTATGCATTAATGCTTACGGTCCATCAACACATTGTTTCTTAAAAAAACATCCTTGAAAACCTGCAAAAATATGGCTTTGTACTTAAATCAAACGTAAATGGTTTATGCTAGACTAATACAAACCCAGCAATATGCAGGCCATAATGGTTGTCTGCACTTGTCACTAGGCTAAAAATGTGCACTTAAACTTTTAGTGCACTTTTATTAATTAAAAAATGCCCACCTTTCAGTTGATTATTTTTAACATTATAGTACGGTTTGCACTTGTGGTTGTGAGTAAAAGCTCAATTTAAATAGCTACAAAACCTTATTTCAGGCAGACATTAAAATATATCAATCAGATGCACTTACCCTGAGCTCCACCCACTTATCCAGCAACCTCTTGTCATTGAACTCACACAGCAGGCCTGAGGAGGTGATGCAGAAAGTGCTGTTGGCCTTCCGGCCCTTGCCACACGCTACGTCACTGAAGAAGTTATTTCTGAGCTCGCCCAGCAGCCCAGAACGGCCCAGAAGGGGCACTGTGGCATTGACCTAAAAGTAAAATGAATCTGGCTTCACATATGCAACGGTAATTATGTATTTTTAAATGTTATTAAGGCTTTTTTGTATATAAGTTACTGAAAGCTAAAGTAAAGCAATGCATACCTTGGAGGACTTGGTGTGGTCCAGGTACCAAAACTTGACGTGTCTGTTTCCTGCTGTGACAAAGTAAGAGCTGTCATCAGAGAATGACACAGCCGTCACTTTACTTGACACTTTGTTGGCAGCAACCAGTACATTTTTCTGAAAGGACAGCAAAACAATAAACATGCTATTAAATGAAGGGTCATTCTAGGTTAGATTACCAATAATAAGCCTGAACTGGACACAAACATGTATGTAGGTTCTTTAGATGATTATTTTGGTCAAATGTGCACACTTATGTAAGCTGAGAGTGAAGAGCACCTTCCAGGCCCAGACGTTGACGATCATGTCATGCTGGTATCCCACACTGACAATGTACTTGCTGTTGGGGGAGAATGCCACGCAGGCCACACCGTACTTATGCTCCTGCAATTCTGCGACCTGAGTCCTCTCTGCCACATCCCACACACGCACTGCTGGCATATGACCACTCTATTCAAAGAGACAGTAAGAAAGAAAAATAAAGGCAATTTTACTCAACCCATTTTTTTGACAAAAGTGTGTATATTGCTATTTCTAACAAAACCTTTTTAGATTTAATGTTTTAATAAAATACCAAAAGCAAAGTTCAAAATTTGATACTGATATAATGTGTAAGAAACTTGGAAATATCTTGAAACATCAAAGAAACGAAGTTCCAAATAATGACTAGTACCACATTCTAACTGAATATGGACTTTTTTTGGGCATGATTAGTGTCATGTCACAGAATAAACAGTGTTGGTGGATTGGTTAAATTGGTTAGTGTTGGTGATTTACTAAACCTTTATCTTTATTTTAAAATCTTTATTTTATTTTCATTCATTTTATTTTTCTAATACAATTCATCTGCTGCTTGCACAATACTGGTTGAGAACAAACACAGACTGGCACCCACCTCCTTCATCATGCCCCAGCTTGTGGTGACGTATCATGTGTGGAGGACCATGCTATGCCCTACATGTATCTCACCTACTTGCGCCTGCACCTCGACCACTGCTGGTGCAGTGTCAATAAGGAAAAACACTAGTTGACCTTCTCAGCATCACTCACTGCCAATTGTGTTCGGTGAATGCCCAGCCAGACCAGTAACATTTTGGGGACTAGAACTAAAATGTTTCAACTCTCTGTTGTGGTTGGCTAGCATATTAGATTGATGCACCAGTTCAATCCACTTATTCTCAATTCACTTAATCACAGCAACCAAAATGTCTGACAACTGCTATTATCAAGCATATCATGCAAGTGTAGCTTGCTTAGGTCAGCTTTGTTCCTGCGAGTATATCATTACTCTCTGAGCTTCTGCATCAAAATCAATTTCAAAATGAAAAAAATTATACCATCCATACTAATTTGTTCTTTCACTACTCCATGCACTGAAAGGCAAAGAGGCAGCTGAATTGCGATTATCCAGGTTACACAGACCAGTCAGGAATACATCAAGAACTGTAAACACATGGCCACGAGAGGATTTAAAACAGTAGTTGGCCTATTTACAGTAGAACATCCTACTTCAAAACAGACCTTTTAGTCCAACTGAATTTAGTGTTAAGTATAACCACACGGACGCTACAGTCAGAAAAAAAGCGGTTTATACAAGGGTCAACAACATGAGACCCCTCTGCTCCAGTCTGTCTGTTTTCTCACCCCTTGAATAGCAATGCTTCACACTTTTCACAGACTCTGCTTCTCTCTGTTTTTACACACATCTGCATCTCACCTTCTTTTTCTTTGTTCTCCTTTTACTTCTTCCCAAGAGCAGAGGCAGTGCCTAGGCTGGCATCTGGCCACCCGTTACCACAGCAACCAGTAAGCACACACTCACTGCGATTTCACACGTGTTTAATAGGAGGCTCCTCCTGAACGGAAAGGATTAGTCGAGCACAACAGTGAAGTCTTGCGCTGAGTAGGTTGGATCAGTGGATTAAAGAAGCACAAAACCTTTCTTGAGCTCAGTCTAGCTAGCTGAGGTCAAAAAGCCCAAAGCAACATAGACATGTCAGAGCGTTTTGAAAATAAACAAACCCTCCAGTTACAACATACAGTCTAAAGTGGGGAAAACAAGAATTTGACTGAAGTTCTTATTTTATTTCACAAACTTTCAGTCAATATATCCATTTTATCAGCACAAAGTAAGAAGTCATTGTGTATACATTTAAAATTATGCAGGTCTCGTGCAATTTTTTTTATTATTATTATTATTTTTTTTTATTATTTCTTATTTTTTCATTATTAAAAAAGATGTTGCCTTTGGTTGGAAAGATTTAAAAAGTACCAATTGGTGAGCAGCCCTCTGCTGGACTGATGCCCTGTACAGAGTGTTCCTGCCCAACGACCAGTGTTTTTCTGAGAAGAGGAACCTGCAGCAACCCTGACCAGGATAAAACGGTTGTTTATATAAAATAATAAAATATTATGTTGAACTTTTATGACTGCACAATGTCACACACTTCAGAAGCCCAAGGGTGCAGACAGAAATCTATCTGTATCGTGTTTTACTGTTTTTTTTCCTACACATATACAGTGGCAGCAGGTCTACCCAACAGATCAAAGGTACAGTGCTGCTTTAATGCATTTTATTTTTTCTGGGTCTACATGCACCTGGATTTTGATGTGTAACCAAAGAACACAAAACATCAGAGAACATCAAAACTCACCTCTCCTGTAACTACATATTTGCCATCTGGTGAAAAAGCTAGAGTGGTGATTGTTTTCCTGAAATGAAAGAAAGGAAGGAGAAGTATTTCAGTTATCATGCTGAAGTGAAAGCTTCCTGTCTACTTAATAGGCATCCTGTCTGGTTAGCTGGTGCTCATTCCAACAATGACCGTGACTCACAGTATGAACAATGGCATGGGTCAAAATGAACTAAAGTGCAAAAAAAGGCTAATAAAGCAACTTTCTTAATACAGAAATGAATTAAAAATCATTTTCAGTCATTTTTCAATCAATTTAGAACTATAATGTACATGGATATAAGAGACTAGCCCCCTTTAACAACACAAAAAGGTGGAAGTTAATTTAATAACAGGCAGTGTCCTGTATTAGTATATTAAGATTTATCTAAGCACAAATAATTCATTAGTTGTGGTTAATTCTAACAAAATCACTTCACAATCTTCAAATTTATTAATTGTTTTTTTAAGTTCTTATCATTTAGTCAGGGAACTCAGGTGGCACAGCTGTTAATTATGCCAGCCCACTACCGCTGGGATCCAGGGTTTGAGTTACCAGTGGTGCTATCGGCCGGTGGGGTGTCTACAGACAGACAAGACTGGCTTTGTCTAAAGGGAATTGGGGGTTGGGGTTTGATGGACAATAAAACACTGGTAAATCAAAATGATATGAATCATTTACTCATGGAACAAAAATGAAATCAAATCATGCAATCACCCAAATCATGCACCACTAACCATGTCTGAAATCTAGTATAGGCTGTTTAACACAATAACACAGTTTATCTAAAATCTTGGTAAAATCATAATACAGTTGTTTAAAAGCATGCACACAAGTCAAGAGATTCATTTGTGACAATGATAAGGAATGAAAGGTCACATTCCTTATGGGTTGCCTATTGCTTAACACTCTGCAGACACCGGCATTCCTGATTTTTTGTAACGTCTTCTTGTCAAGGCTATAATTTATTTTGCGATGTTTTCTTGTCAAGGCTATAATTTATTACTTACTAATTTTACTTACAAATGCTGTACTTTTTTATTGCACCCTATAAATTATAGTTTATGACATCCCTATAGATGTCTGAGCTACAGATATTATGATTAGTTCTTGGTCTTTAGCCTAGCCTAAGGTATTTCTTGTTATGGCTTAACCTGTAATAACCAGTAAGAATAAAACAGTACAAAAGTACAGTGTCACTGCTGTGTTCAGTCAGCGCTAAAACTTCAGGTTGTTCATGTTTTTCAGTCAGTATTAGTCAAATTTTTGCAGCACTTATATAAAATAGATTTCAAGAAAAATGCTAACTATCAGCTATGTGTAATTAAACGGTTTTGTGCACACTGAATCTCACCTGGAGTTGTTGAGAATATGACACTGTTTGCTCTTTTTGGGATTCAGCAGCACCACCACACACCTACAACAGAAAGAAAAGAAGAATGATCACTAATTAATCTTTGCTAGTTGTTATATTTTAGCAGGTACAATTTATTACAGTCTGTATGGTGTTTTGTATTTCCTCAGAAACTGAGCTGTTTCTCATATTTGTGTGTGGAGAAAATGAGTCAATATACATTGTACACTTTGTTCCTTATTTAAACTCCCAACATACAGGAAAAAGATCTAGAATGTAAATTCAAAGGGGTACAAATAAACACTGCCTATTGTCTGTGTGCATGTCAGCATAGTTAAAAGGTTTTGTTAAACTGTGAGTAACAATAAAGAAGAGTACAAAATACTCTGTCAGCAAAGCAATGGGGTTGAGATAGTTGTAGCGTGTTAATCTGACACCAGTATCAGTATTGGGTTGATACTGACTGGTATTAAATTCAATAAAAAATTGGGTTTGACTGGTATTAAAATGAAATGTTTACATTTTCTGACTGATTAGCTTTTTGTCATTAAAAAAAGTGTATAATGTTGATACAGCCCATTCACAGAACATTACAAAAGCAACCAACACACTGTCAACATTTTAGGTTAATTGCATGTATAAAATGCCAAGGTATGGTAAATAGAGGTTTGTATTGTTATTTTACTAGCCTTAAGTTAGATGTCCCCTGTTAAAAATGTCAAATAAGTGAAGTAAATTTCAGTTACATAACTTAACCTAGAATTCCAACAAACTTTGTTAGTAATACAATTTACCCAATTTCGGTTGTTTTTTATAAACTGACAACCTAAAAAACTTTTACATAACTCTTCCACTACATCACTTAAAAAGTAGTAAACAGTAGGCTTGTGTTTAAATATACTGTATATTTTTAAAATGATGTCTCTTTAGTATGCAGCCATTCATTACAAAAATTAATCAATGTACTGGTCGAATCAGAAGTATAACTGGTTGAAAGGATGCATTAAAGACCCCCGGTATAATAAACTTTAGCAGCATGTAGAGGCTACATGAGCAGGACTTTTTTGTAAATCACTGCAAGCATGTGAAAACAACAATATCATAGCACTCTTTGTTTAGTGAGTTAATTGCATAATGGTCAAAATAAACAGCAGTCCACAGAAATGGCTGTGTTTGTGGGAAAGGTTGGACAGGGTCTCTTCCAGCTGCTGCTAAGATGTACGATCATGGCGCCTGCATGAGTGGGGTTTTGGGTGTGTTTCCAGGCCCTCAATCCTTGATTGCTTGTACTGTTTTTGGTCATAATTGTAAGTCATTTGGACAAATGTATATGCTAAATACCATAAACATAATATGTACACAGGTAAAGTGGGAAAAAAGAAAGCAAAAATTAAAGAAGACCCCTTTGTCAAAGAACTTGAAACTGTTTTTATATAAACCACTCAGTTTGACTCGTGCGCAGACAGCGCTTCCATAACTGTTGTAACAGCTTGATTTAAACTTCAGGTCTTCTCCGCTGGCTGACTGCCAACAGTATGAGTCCGTATGCACACAGCACAGCAACACACAGTCAGACACGAGGCTAAATCAAAGGGTATCTGATAGCTACTTGACACTGGTGCCACTTAGAAAGATGTGTAAAAGGCAATTTTACTGCACCACTGCTTTACCAGACCACAACAGGAAAATGGCTTTTTATCCACCATCATTCCTTCCTGTATAGTTTCCGGTTTTCTAACAGACACAGCTGTGTGTCAGCAATGAAAGAGTCCTCAGTCATATAACTCTGAATTTAATCAGTGCTGAGCAACAAAAAAAAAAAAAAAATACAAATCAGAATGATTAATTTCCTCACAACCAAGCAGTTGGTAACTCCACATAGCCCTGCAGTTATTAGAGAGGATGAAGAGTTAAAGGAAAAGTGACTTCATTGACCACTAATACTATTAATGGATTTCAAGGGCTATTTATGCAGAGCTCCTGATAGGATTTCCATAGCTCAGACAGACTACCACAAAAACACAAGCGCATGCACACACAAAACACAGGTTTAGCTTATCCCTATATTAAAAACGTTAAATTAGCTTTTTAAAAACTATTTAATTACACTGCTAGATGAAACTTCTTTCATTTGTAGACTTAACATAGAATCCCCTTATTGAAAGCCAGTGTGTTCTACTGTATTAACACAGTGTGTAATTACTTTGTCTCAGAACACAGAAGGTTTAAATCTCTTGCACATGTCACTACAGCCAGCTAGCTATGAACAGCTAAAATGGTTCTAAATATAAAGAATCTAAGTGCTTTGTGGCACACAGAAGGTTGAAGTGTACTGAACATTTAATAACAAAGATTGGACAGACCCAACACTGTGGTCAATATGCAGTAGCTCAAGGGATTTTTTTGGCATTACCAAAGAAGTTTCTATTTAGTTTATTATTATTATCATTATTTGTTAGTTTATTATTAAATGCCAGTAAACAGTAATAATATTTACTAATTTCGCAAACCCTTCTATCCAAAGTAATTTACAATTAAGCTGAGTCACTAAGGTTTAAGGGCAAAGTTTAAGGGTCAAACAGTAGCAGTTCTGCAAAGTCACAAGTTGATCTAACAAACATTCTAAAAACAGGTTATAGGAATAATAATAATATACTTAAAACACAATTGCACATTTGTGTAAAAAAAGAGCCAAAGATTCAAGCATAGCATGAATGACCAATAGATCTGCAATGATTAAGACCTGCATTAATTTTTTATTATTATTATTATTTAGAACACTCTCCTTTTATTTGGTTCTTACCTTTTTAATATAATGTTGTGTTATGTATGCTTATTCGATGTACAGCACTTTGGTCAACGTAAGTTGTTTTAAGAGTGCTTTATAAATAAAATTTACTTACTTACTTACTTACTTCACAGTGCCAAACCGATTAATCCCTTCAATGCCCACATTGGTCCACCTAAAAAGTCAAGGGCAGCTGAACTGCCACATTATTAAAAAGATAAGGAACCTTTGACCTCTTGTATCTGTTAAGAGCAATTTGTTGGTTATAGAATTTGAGTTTAAACTTTAATCCCTAATAACATGTCTTCATAAAATGACAGCTTATTGTTAACTCCGGCTATAAATTTACCCTGGTTTAACCAGTCCTAGAGCTGTAAATGCTAAGTCACTATTGTCCCATCACTGTTCATAAATTTGGAATGACAGTCGTGTACATAGCTTTGCTGCTTGGATTGTTGTCATGGAGGCAAATTTACACCACCACAAAGCCACTGGCATTACTGCCTCTTTGTTCCAAACCAGCAGCATTTTTGGAGGTGAAACTGAATGGATTCTGATGGCTTATTTGTAATGCAAAAGTGCACAACGGTTTAACACAGCACTGGTACCAGGATCACCAGCATGTTAGTAGAAAAGTAACTCTAACTTAAGAACAGACAATAGAAGCACCATGGAATGTTATGGTTTTACACAGAATTCATTAATTCATTGTCTGTTTTACCACCACTTTGTCCTATTCAGGGTCACAGTGGGTCAGATTCACTGGGCAAAAGTAGGAAACACTCCCTACAGGTTGCAAGCCTGTAAATATTGAACATGTGGGTAGACTGGATGGGTTAAGAACTGCAGTTTACAAACCCCACCACAGGAGTTAATGAAGACAAACTATTAAATGAGTGCCTACACACTTCCCCTGAATCTTCCACCAGAAGTATATGTGTACTCAAGTCTCCTCAGCAAGGCCTGGGATAAAAATGCCAGCAGGGTTGGATTTAGATAGATTAAGTAATGCTGGAATTTTTTAGAGCTCTACACTTAAGGCTGATTACACTGTGCATAAAGTACACCCTGTAACTAAACAACACACTGTGTGTTGTTTATTAATCTAAAAAAATTACACAAAGCCTAGTGATGAATTGGTGCCTTAAACAGGTTATTCCAAACTTGCAGCAACTTTTTATATAACTTATTTAAATACCAAAGAATGTAAATCAATACAAAAATTATTTAAATTGTCAAAATTATTAGCCATGACCATTCCTGGCTGGGATCTATTCATATTTTACCATGTGCTGAACTCTGCAGGGCCATATGTTACACGTCTGTTGCAACTGCCAAACCCAAGCTAATCCAGCTCATTATCTCACCCAGTAAGAGGCCAAGTCAGCTAAGTCAAGCTTGCATTGACTAACAAACACACAGATCATGTCAGTATATCTTAAACATTTACAATAACAGCACTGCTTATGTACAGATGCACAGAGAACAGAGACAAAATCACTGGGTTTAGTTCTGTGGATTGTATAGCTGTGCACTGTATAAAACTAGGTGTGTTAACAACATGGTAAGAATGGGTCTGTGGTTGCAAGATAATTACCAGGTTAAGAAAATGCAGGTGATAAGACTGCACTGGGTTCCACAGTAAACCAATGCTTTTCATAAAAAGAGTAAACAATAACTTAAATACACATTTAACCTGAGAATTTACAGTATTTTTATTGGTAAGGGGTTGAAATCCCAGGTAGACTGGCATGTCAGTTTTTTATCCTAAATATGCCATTTATGTGAAGCAGCCACATAGAGTTTGAGATACATGCCATTTGAAAGCATTCTTCCCTGTCAAAATACTGTCAGCTCTGCTAATCTGAAAAACACAAAACCAGGAATATATTGATAAAGATGTCCCTTTTCTGTATACAGATTAAAAGTGTGTTTTGGTTAGTTGGGGTTTATTTGCAGCCCACGCAATGAATGCAGAAGAGCACACATTATAATCCAGAAATTTGGTGAGGAAATTTAGGAAGTAAAAACTGGTTGTTCCATCTGGTAAGTGGGATTAACAGGTGGACAGGTGGTGAAGCCCAACACACATAGTGATCTAGGGTTGCCACCAGATAAGCAATTGGGTAACGATTTCTTACTCTGGGCCCAACCCCCAACGTGGCTGTGCCATTAGGGATCTCACACAAATCCTGGACACCCACAGCCAAAGCAGTTTGGATCCAACTCTTCAATCCTGCAGCATTAGCGCCCAGCTGCCTGGATAAAACACTTCAACACAAGGCTCCCAAGTCCCAGCACTGAATTCCTTCTTTAATACTCTGTAACATGAAAAGTCTTTTATGTATTGTGTGTTTTTGTGTGCTTTAACTGCTAATTTAATATGAGTGGTCTTGAATCCTGAAGCAGGAAAAAGCCAGGAGTGCTGAATGCTGCAATGCAGCAATTATACTGACCACACAATGAAAAAAATACCACTATGTGAATTGGTTCGTTCAAGATCTCAATGCTTTACTCCTTTTTTCTTTTGAATACCGTCCCTCTCTCTTTATTCTATCATCAATTGCTCTTTGCTCAGCTCTACTGACCCATTTTGCCTCAGTGGCTGACACAGTTTTGTAGGTTAGATTAACAGAGGACTGTCTGTTGTGCAGACCTGTCTACCAGTAACATATCACAAAGCATGTTCATAATAGGAGCAAAACCTCTTACAAATAAAAACATCAATTAATTTAAAGATTTACAACAAAAGCATCCAACAAAGGTCGTCAATAGTGCATGGGTTATACTTGTTATAATAACTAACACAACATTTACTTCTAAATAAGTTACTACAATGTATGCACAAATACGCTCGTCATCCAATCTGAAATAAACTCCTGGTCCTGTTTTTTTCTTAAAAAATGTGATCAGCAACAAACTTTAGTGAGGCTTTAAGGTGCCATTGTTGGAGGGGTTTTTGTTTGCATGGCAGCCTTGGAAAGTATGAAGATGTAATGTTTGCTTTACTGTGGACAATGTCACCCATATTCTAGATGTTTATAATTCATTTTGGGGGGTTTTCTGGCCTTGGCAAGAGTTTATGGTTGCAGTTAAACTAAGCAAAGAGAAACTTTAGTCTAGCATAATCACTAACAAGAAATGAGAAGGCCATGTCAAAGTTAATTGACATCATAGCACTTACACCACCACTAATTAATTTAAATTGATTTATATATTAGCCTAGTAAATTTTGAAAACATATAATGAACTTAGGTAAGAACTTAGATGTGTTTAAGTTTTTTAAGACTGATTTCCCAAACAATTAGTCACAAAAAAATGTACAGTTGCACAAATTATTGAAATCTTAAGACTTTCTAAGTTCATGTAAACTTTTAAATTTAATTGTAGAAAGTTGTGAGAACTTTCACTGGAAAAATATAACTGTAGATGCACTGCTAAACACAGGCAGTTCTCATAGCACCTCAGTGAAACCTAGCCATAAATTTAAGCACAACTTTAAATTAGCCCTTACACAACAGCACAAAAATTGGCTAATAGCCTTTTACCCACAAAATCATACCCAAGTTTTACCAAATTCAAACCTTCTCATAGATAACAGCTAAAAATGTTGAAGAAATGGTATTTTAAACATGCAGAAATGAAATGACTGGAATAATAGTTTCATTATAGTATTCATCCTGGAATAATAGTGTACTTCATGTGCAAATATGTACAGCTTGAAAAACAGGAATGGCAACAGCAGCACATAACTTTAAGAAAACAATAGCACATTATGCAAACAAAGCAAATGTTTACTTAACTTAAAGAGCAAGTCAGACTAAATAAAACGTATTTTAATTAAGCACACTATATTCATTTAGGTACACTTTAAGAAAAAGACCAGCTACTTACTGAGTGCTTAAAGTACAATCAAGGAAAAGGTTTCAAATGGAATTAGCTGCTCTTTCTGAAATGTATTAACATTTATTTTACCATTAATCACTACAACCATTTAAGCAAATTAACAGTCAGTTGAGTGTGAATCATTTAACTGCACTTATAAAAAAACTATAACTATAAAACATGGTTAATGTGTAAGATGTAACAGACGTTGGTTAGGATGTAGACAGACCTTCACATGTTACCAATTATTTAATTATATAAGGAGTATTATATATGTCCTTGGCTGACACTTCTCCTGCAATATACTGTATACGGCCATAAGTATGTAGACACCTAACCACGGGGCTTGTTGAACATTCCATTGCAAATCCATGCACAGAGCCTCTATACTTTTGGAAACACCTTCCACATGACTTCGGAGTGACCGTGAAAAATTTGCACACATCTAGTCAAAAGAGTATTTGTGATGTTAGCTAAAAAAGTGGCTCGCAGTTATTGTTCCAATTCATCCCAGGTCACATGTGGTAAAAGCATAACATCACAATTGGCCAAAATTGTTTTTTATTTTTATTTTGATGCTTTACCATCGTTTTATCCATGGTCGCAGTGGGTCTGGTTTTCCTGAAATCACTGGGCACAATGCAGCAACACAACACGGACAGGACGGCAATCTTCTCTAACACAGCAAATCATGTCTGTATGTAAACGCCCAATTGGCTAACATTACTGGGGATTCGACCCCTGGATCCCAGTGGTAGTGGGCTAGCATAAATAGCAAGTATTCTTGTAAACTATATAATATCACCCACTGGTATTTAGCACCAACCAATATTCTAAGCTTTTGTATCAGACTTTCTGTTTTATTTAAAAATTGATCAAGACAATCCCTAAATTCTTTAAATCTTAAACATAAATTCACAGCAGGCTAAGGGACTAAGAGACTTTTTAAAAGACTTTGTTTAAATGACAGCTGCAGGGCCTCATCAGACTGCCCCCAGTGCACGATTTCTTGTGCTTCAAACTATATTCAGAACAGACCAGGGTCAGATGTCTCCAACAACTGGTAGATTGGTTGCATCTGAAAACTGACGGATGAGTTTCGTTTTTAATCCTTGTGTTTACCAGAAGAACAAGACTGCTACCTGTTCAGTTAACATATTTCACATAACTCTATAATTTTTAGATGTTTACGTTAACTATATTAATTAATGGTGAAGAATGCCCACAGGACAAGTGATTACTTTATTATCAGTTTTTTCTCGCATCGGCTGAATAAAAGAAGCAGCCCTACATTTGTTTGTTTATCCATTCAATGTTAGAATACATTAAATTATCAAAAAAATTTAGCAAGTGTCTTTGTCAGTTAGTTGTTACTACAAAAGAATTACCAAAGCAAGTGAATTAATATATACCTTTGATTTACCTCACAGTCAGGGCCTTTTGTTGTTGTTGAAAATAATGTGAAACTCTCTAACCAATTAGGACAGGACTAAGATGGAGAAATCTTTTTTTAATCTTACTTAAATATGTTAGCCATTAAGCAAGGATGTCCACCATATTTTCATTGGTGAGCAATAAATAATATTCTAGAGTAAAGCACTCTGTTAGTACATTGTCTAACAGAAATAATGTAAACAAGCGAGCAGGGCCCTTCGTTTTTTTGTCCTTTTTTGTTTCATCCTACTGTTCAATAATTCTGCCTCATCACATTTTACAGATATTTCCACACTATTAGCAATATTAATACAAGTTTACCCAGTGCTTTTATTTATACTATCTGCCTTACTTGCTGTAATGGCTAAAGTCTCTCCATTTCCATTATACACAAACCTAAATAACTTACAGCAATTCGTCATAAAGGTATTATTTAACACTGAACAATCACTCTATAAATCTTTTGTTATTTTAACTAAACATAAAATATAAATAAAAAATAAATTGACATGATACATCTTTTGTGAATACCATCTAATTCCTGTGAAGGGCAATTTTACACAGTGTGATGTCCAATAGGCACACAGACATACACTAGCTAGATTACTACAATAAAATCCTTGTTTTTCAGACAAGGGTTCTCTTTCCTAAGACAGCATTTCCTGTTTGTACCCCACCTAGTTTTTAAGTATGCTTACACAGCTGTTATCAGATTGCTGGGAGATGACTTTCTCGCCCCTTTCACCCTAATCTATTTATCAGGTTCCCTTTTTCCAAATGACCCACAGGATATATGGATATATGCAGGTCTTTAAACATGACACAATATCTTCACAAAAATTTGAATTCCATATAGCATTATATAAGTTTCAGAAAAACAAAAATATGTAGATGTAGATAAGATTTCAGATGCATTAAATATAGCAAATAACATGTATATTTGTTTCTTTTCTGGGTAAATTAAGCTCTAATCAAAGGAAACGACAATTGTTTCCAAAGACAAACAAATTTCTGTCTCTGATAGCAAAATGTTTGTAAGCATTCAACACAAAAAAAATTAATCTACGTTTTCTTGCATTACTCACCCTGCAGGGTAGGCTACCAAACCGGAGTGAGGGTCACACGCCAAAGCTCGGTTTCCTGCAGCTGTAATTCCCAAAACCTTTTCAAGAGTCACCTGCCAAATGTAAAGTAAAAGCTTCTAAACAAATGTAACAAGAGGCAAAAATGATTCAATCAAAGTTTAACATGTACTCTGCTAAGTCAGATAAAACACCATTACAGAAAGGAAAGATTGTAATCTATCTTTGTGTCAGCTTTAAAATGCCTGATGAAAGGAAATATGGTTTACATTTACTGGACTAGAGTTCATTAAAAAAACTTCAAAGAATATCAAGCACCGTAAGTGCATTACAAAACAGTTTAAAAGCTGAGCACAATTTTAAGATGAGAACAGTTTCAGCGATAAGTAATGCGCCAAAAGTCATTTTAAATGATTTAAAGATTTCCAATATGTTAAGTGGTGAGATCCAGTACAAAATCTTACAAGTAACCTTGTTTCACAAGTTTTTTTGACTTCTCCCAAATGTAAAAGTATAAAGAGGTCATTTATCAGCATCATGCTGATTCTAACAATGTCCACTAGTAAAAACAATTTTAAAAGGCTCAAAATATACTTACATCATGTTCTTTAGCTCTTAAAAGTCTGTTTGCAGAAAGCATTTTCAATGTAATCCCATGTTACGATACTTTGAACTACTACTTTGAGCCAGTATAAAAGCTCTGTTTAAATCAGTCATCGCTTAACTAAAGATCCAACAAACCCATTCACATAAATACTGAGGAAAATGGGCACCTTCTGTGTGTGTTGTTATAATAACCCCACCTCCCATCAGTCAGTCCTTCTTTCTTCTGCAGCTGTCAGTTAGGTTTCATCGCATGACAGACTGAAGAAATGAACTTTTATACAAATACTTGAATACCCCTGGTTTATCCATGCCTTGTTAACTTTCCAAATGTAAAATAACTAACACATTGAACATTGTGTAATATAACACACACACACACACACACACACACACACACACACACACACACGGTAGATGATTGTAGAACTCACAGAGATCCTAAGCCAGAGGGTCAAAAAAACCTGCAACTGGGAGGAGCACCTCTGCCTTTGAAGCTGTACAACACAAGAGCCTCAGGAAACAAAACCCTGTGCAGAACTATTGAATAAACCAACCCCTAAATGTGCACATCCATAAACACCAATTCCTTTTATCACGTCTTGGTCAGGCAGGCAAGAAAATCACTTCTTCCCACCTGAAACATGGAATTAGACCAAGTGTCTATACTTTCGCATAAGGCTATATATTTAAATATGGTCACTTGCTTTTTTAATGCAATTTGCAAAAACCTGTGCTGCCCAACTGATGCAGTGTGGACATAAGTACTGCAGTGCTGAAGTACTGCCATGGATGAGTTGCTAAATATGTGTATGAGTTTTAAAATGCAACTTATATAATAAAAGTTATAATAGCCTATAGACTTACCAACAAAGTCTAACAGAAATTGTGCAGCGGATATGCTAACAGTATGCTAAAAGGTTATGAGTTATTACAGTTTGCACAAAGTATATTGTGGGAAGGGCATAGGTCAACGTTTGAATAAAGGTTTCTGCATGGTTTAACAACATGAACAGTCCTTAAGTCCCAGGCTTAAAAAAGTAGTCATCATTTGTCTGCAGCAATAAACAGACAATCAGAATGGAATGCAGCCCACGGTTAGGTGCTAACACATAAAACAAACTAGCTAAAACAGTATCTAAAAATAAATGTAAAATACATATACACGATGAACCAATCAACTACATGTTGTATACGTTTTTTTTTTTCTTTGATTAGTCATGAATAAGTGTGTCTGACATTGGCAGGGGTGGGAGGATTTGTCAAACTTTTTGGCTATTTATTTGGAAATTTTATTCCACCTTCACTCACGTTTACACCACCGCACAGGGCAGCAGCAGGTCTGACCCCCTCTGAAGCACTGGGTGTAATAAAATAGTTCATGTGGTGTAATTGGTGGGAGGGAGCACAGTTGGTGACTTCTGTGTACCCATATACATGGGGCTTGTTTAACTGCACCCATACAGAATTAAGTGCCAGTTTTCAAGAAGGGGTTTCTTTCTTCCAAAGCAGGGTCCTAATATAAAACTTGTTCAACTGTGGAATTTCTGCACCACCTGTTTTGGTTGTTTGTAAATATGACTCTTTGGACAAATTTCCTCTTAGCATTAGGTGACAGTTTTGGTTTCCTTACAGGTCTTGACAATGAAAAAACCCACTGCTGCTCCATGTCTGTTTGTTTGTTTATTAGGATTTTAACGTCATGTTTTACACTTTGGTTACATTCATGACAGGAACGATAGTCACTCATTACACAAGGTTCATCAGTTCACAAGGTTATATCAAACACAGTCTTGGACAATTTAGTGTCTCCAATTCACCTCACTGGGAGGAAACCGGAGCATCCAGAGGAAACCCACGCGGACACGGGGAGAACATGCAAACTCCACACAGAAAGGTCCCGGACCGCCCCACCTGGGGATCGAACCCAGGACCTTCTTGCTGTGAGGCGACAGTGCTACCCACTTAGCCACCGTGTACTTGTATTGGGTTCAGTCAAACAAGCCCCTTTTAGCTGAGCACAGAGAATCACCAGCTATAGTCAATAATAATCGAAAATAGAAAATATTTATAGAAAATAGGGAATAAGATTAAAACCACTAATTTGGCTATGTAATTGATACATGTGTATTTTGGACTTAAATATGTCTACGTGTGTTCCAATTATTTAGCCTCAGACAAAGAACAGTTATTTTATTTATTTTATATATAAGTTATTGCAATGAAGTATTTAACAGTTATATGTCAACATTTTACTTCTATTATGATTTCTACACTGAGCACTAATAAAGCAGCACATAGCTGTTTGGTTTGGCGTAACTGAAAGCTGTTTTGTGTCCTTGGCAGCAAGTTGTAAATAAACACAAGAAAAAACTGAAGTTACTGTAAACTGTCATCACCACAGATCAGTGTTGTGAAACCAGCAGTGAACAAAATATAGGTTTATCGGTCAGTCGTGCAGCATGTTTAGCTTTCAAACAGTCAAGTTTAACTAACAGCATCAGTACGAGTTAGATCTGAACCGTTACTAAACTGTACACGTTCATGTTCCATTCTCCTCTATTCAAATAATTAGGCTTGCGGTGAAACATGAGGGCACCATATGTCACGCTTGCCTTCATACAGCCTTACATACCTTCTTTCCTAGGTTTTCCTTAAGGTTTCCAGATCTGTGTTTCCTCAGTTTGATGGAAGGTGTTCGGAGCAGGTTTTTAATCCGGGTTTTAATTGTCGAATTTTCCACCGTCATTTTGATCTCTTTTTAGAAGAATGCAACCCAACTGTACAGCTACTGTAACATCAACCTAGTGCAATATCCAGCCTTTGTGATTTACCGTTTAAAAAAGGACACATTGTCATTTAAATGATGCACGGAAATAAGCCATTGTTTGGTCGTACAGATTAATTAAAAGAATGAATTCGCTTGCTGGGTGCTCGTCCTGTGAATGAGCTGCAGTGCTGTTCCTCTGCAGTCCAGTTGCTCTGAGCTCTTAATAAGGTTTCCGCTCGCTGCAGTGGATGATGTGGTGAAATGGGCCATGTTTCATTCTCGTACTGTCAGCAGTTCGTCACTGAGCGCCACCGAGTCCTCTCCTTCCTCATGTCCTCAGAAATCCTCATGTCAAATCGTCTGCAGCACAGCTAGCAATAATACTCAGCCCGAACTAGCTATCGGCTGTGGTAGGAGGCACCGAGGTGTCGTGCTGAATCATGAACTCCGAGTCGATTCGCCGGGATATACCGACTCTTACTTGCACGCAGGCGCGTTACACACTATTACTAATAATCCATGTGCTTATTTGTAATCCTTGCTTTTTATCAGGGCTGCACGATATGGACCAAAAATGTCATGCAATACCATTGTTTGAAACCCCAGTGTCAATGTGAAATAAAATAGAACGTGGTTCAGTAAGAGAATTTCCGTGCATATCTGAAAAACAGTACACTCAGAGTATTTAGGTCCTTTTTTTTTAGCTTTATTCAAAAGTAGACAACATGTTAAATAAAACAATTTAACAAGTTATTATAGTGTAAACATTTTGTGCACTGTTAACAAACGTAATTATTTTAATTTAACGGTCAGTTGTCGAACTCAAGTGGGGCTCTGTTCTGTTCTAAAAGACCTTGTGAAAGCAAAGAAATCCACTTCTTTTAGTTCTTATTGTTCGGCACTAATTATACATCTCTTGTAAGGATGAAAACGGCGTCATTTGTTCTTATTTAATGCAAAAAAAAAATCGTATTTGGTTGGTTATTTCTTTGTCCAAAATCGAACGGTGACACGCTTACAAAGCTACAGTCCTCATAGTACCTACCAAACCAGTTAGCTCCCTATAGATAAAAGTAATAATTAATAAACGTACGCCGGTGGCGTGTCAAATCCGACTGCCTGGAGGGAGTCGACTCCTCGTTGTTTTACAGGCGGAGAGATGCATCGTGCTTTCAGAGATTCGGATCATACTTCATCAACTGTTTGTGGTCGTACATGAAATGTGCAAAGGTTTATCGAGACGGTAGCCACGTTAGTACAAAACTTTAAACTGAGCATGATCACCTTGTCTAAAACCAAAGTATTCCCAAGCTACACATGTGCCTAATTTTTGTACCAATTCCTCATCACCTGAATCCTCTCCTGAAAGCCCTTTTTTCCTCAAGCTTACAGCTAGCGTGTTCGACCTGAATTCCTTGTTGTGTGGACTGTGGACTTCTCAGCGCGTTATCGCGATAACAATAAAATCGATTAATCATGCAGCGTTTGAGCAATGTGTTCATTTTTACTTAACAAATAAATACAATTTGCCACACAGAATTAAACGTGTATATAGTAATGCGTACGAGGAGTCGACTCCAGGGAGTCGGATTTGACACACCACCGGCATATGTTCCTTAATTATTACTTGCAATGGTGAACTAGGTGGTTTGGTTAGGTACTTGGAGGACTGTAGAATGGCAATAAAATTATCTATTAGCAAACTGGTTCATTTTGCTATATTATTACACCTATATTATTATTATTATTATATTATTACTATATTATTATTACTATTATTATTATCATTATATTATTATTATTATATTACTATTACTATATTATATATATATATATATATATATATATATATATATATATATATATATACACACACACAGTACCAGTCAAAAGTTTGGACACACCATCTCATTCCATGGTTTTTCTTGATTATTAAACCAGAATATGTTTTATATTTTATATTCTTCAAAGTAGCCATCTTTTGCTTTGATGACAGCTTTGCACACTCTTGGCATTCTCTCAATCAGCTTCATGAGGTAGCCACCTGGAATGGTTTTCAATTAACGGGTGTGCCTTGTTAAGAGTAAATTTCTGGAATTTCTTGCCTTCTTAATGTGTTTGAGACCATCAGTTGTGTTGTGTAGAGGTAGGGTTGGTACAAAGGTCTGTACAGTGAATAGTCCTATTTGACTACTGTTCTAATCCATATTATAGCAAAAATCATTCAACTACATTTACATTTACATTTTCTGCATTTAGCAGACGCTTTTATCCAGAGCGACTTACAGAAGTGCTTCCATAGTAAACATTTCATTTCTCAAGTTTTAGTAAACAACAGTCGAAGAACACAAATCTGCTGAAACCTGTTAGAACCAAAGTGTGTTTTTTTTGTTGTTTTTTTTCTTTGGAAATGGAAGAAAAATGTTAGTAAATAAGTACAAGTCAGCTTAAGTGCTTAGTAAAAAGGTGGATTTTTAATCATTTTTTAAAGACAGCAAGAGACTTGGGTGCTAGACCAGAGAAGAGCCTTGATGCTTGTCTTCCTTTAGTCCTGGGTGGAGGCTCAAGTCAAGCGAGACTAGTGGCTCGGAGGTTGCATTGTACAGAGCAGGGTTTGAGTAGACCACGAAGGTAGCTTGGGGCTGGTCCATTTTTGGCTTTGTAGGCGAGCATCAGTGTTTTAAACTGAATGCGTGCAGCTACAGGAAGCCAGTGAAGAGAACGCAGCAGTGGGGTGATGTGGCAGTGTTTGGGCTGGTTAAAAACCAGACGGGCAGCTGCATTTTGAATGAGCTGCAAGGGTTTTATAGTGGATATAGGAGCTCCTGCCAGGAGGGAGTTGCAGTAGTCCAACCGTGAGATTGCAAGTGACTGGACCAGAATCTGGGTAGCTTCCCTAGAGAGAAATTGACGAATCTTCCTGATGTTGTACAGGAGGAACCGGCACGATCTTGTCATGTTGGCTATATAAGGAGAGAAGGTCAGCTGGTTATCCAGGACAACACCAAGGCTTCTTACCTTATCAGATGGTCTGATCTGGGAGTCATCAAGAGAAATGACTAGGTCCTGGGTTAGAGATTGATCTCCGAGAATGAGCAACATCTCTGTCTTGCTGGGATTAAGTTTTAGATGATGAGCTGACATCCATTGTGAGATATCTCGCAGACATGCTGAGATGCGAGCTGAGACTTGTGTGTCTGAAGGAGGAAATGACAGAACGAGCTGAGTGTCATCTGCATAGGAGTGGTAGGAGAAGCCATGGGAGGCTATGACCTTACTCAGAGAGCGGGTGTACATAGAGAAAAGAAGTGGGTCAAGTACAGAGCCCTGAGGAACACCAGTTGAGAGAGTGCATGGAGGAGATATGGATCCTCTCCATGACACTTGGTAAGAGCGCCCTTCGAGGTAGGAGGCCATCCATTGCCATTGCCTCCTTTGTGTTTCGGAGGGCTGTGGTTAAAGGGGAGGTCGAAAGATGAAACTAAAGTAAAGAGAAATGACAATCCATCATTACTTTAAGACATGAAGGTCAGTCAATCCGGAAAATTTCAAGAACTAAAGACTTTTTAGCTAAAGATTTTGAACGTCTCCTCAAGTGCAGTCGCAAAGACCATCAAACGCTATGATGAAAGCTATGGTGATAGCTCGGTGGTTAAGGTACTGGACTAGTAAACAGAAGGTTGCCGGTTCAAGCCCCGCCACCACCAAGTTGCCACTGTTGGGTCCCTGAGCAAGGCCCTTAACCCTCAATTGCTCATTGTGTTCAGCTCATTGTGTAAGTTGCTTTTTGCTAAATGCTGAAAATGTAAATGTAAATGTAAATGAAACTGGCTCTCATGAGGGCCGCCCCAGGAAAGAAAGACCAAGAGTTACGTCTGCTGCAGAGGATAGGTTCATCAGAGTTACCAGCCTCAGAAACCGCCAATTAACAGCACCTCAGATTGGAGCCCACATAAATGCTTCACAGAGTTCAAGTAGCAAACACATCTCAACATCAACTGTTCAGAGGAGACTGCATGAATCAGGCCTTCATGGTCGAATTACTGTAAAGAAGCAACTTCTGAGAAAGAACAAGAAGAAGAGAATTACTTGGGCCAAGAAACACAAGGAATGGACATTAGACCAGTGGAAATCTGTCCTTTGGTCTGATGAGTCCAAATTTGAGATTTTTGGTTCCACCCACCGTTTCTATGTAAGACACAGAAAAGGTGAGCGGATGGTTTGTACATGTGTGGTGCCCACCGTGAATCACGGAGGAGGAGGTGTGATGGTGTGGGGGTGCTTTGCTGGTGACACTGTTGGTGATTTATTCAAAATCCAAGGCACACTTAACCAGCATGGCTACCACAGCATTCTGCAGCGACATGCCATCCCATCTGGTTTGCGCTTAGTGGGACCATCATTTGTTTTTCAACAGGACAATGACCCCAAACACACCTCCAGGCTATGTAAGGGCTATTTGACCAACAAAAAAAGTGGAGTGCTGCGTCAGATGACCTGGCCTCCACAATCACCTGACCTAAACCCAACTGAGATGGTTTGGGATGAGTTGGACCGCAGAGTGAAGGCAAAGCAGCCAACAAGTGCTCAGCACCCCTGGGAACTCCTTCAAGACTGTTGGAAAACCATTCCAGGTGGCTACCTCATGAAGCTGATTGCGAGAATGCCAAGAGTGTGCAAAGCTGTCATCAAAGCAAATGGTGGCTACTTTGAAGAATATAAAATATAAAACTTATTCTGGTTTGTTTAACACTTTTTTGTTTACTACATAATTCCATATGTGTTCCTTCATAGTTTGGATGTCTTTAGTATTATTCTACAATGTAGAAAATAAAAATAATCAAGAAAAACCATGGAATGAGAAGGTGTGTCCAAACTTTTGACTGGTACTGTATATTTTTATTGAGTCAGTGCTTATTGAAGGTCAAAAGAATCTGACAAGATCTCATCGACGGCTAAACTGTTGTCGTCAACTTAAAGTGAGAAATGAAAAAAAGACATTCGTCATGCCCTGCTAAGCAACTGAAGTTCGATGGTAAGTCATAAACTTAAACAGTTTATAATAATAAACATGAAAAACTATATTATCTCTGAAATGTTATTAAAAATAAGTGGTTATTGTAGAAAGTTGAAAACAACCCAGGTATCAGCATGAAATTTTTTCAAATTAGTAACTTGGGACGTTAGCTAAACATTAACATTAGCCTTCTCACTGTGCATTTTAAATACTTAGTAATGCTTGTTAAGACTGGTGCAATTGCTTAGTTTATAGTGCTGTTATTGTGCTGAACTGCACTATAATAAACTTATGCTATTTAATGATTTTAGGTTTACAGATAATATTACTTAGAAATGAACATAGAGAAGTTTGTAAATGCTTTTAACATCTCTTACGAGACAATTCAACTTTGACTACATATCTCTACACATATCTGTACACATTAATTAAATGTGGATGTTAACCTGCATGTTACACTTAAAATACTGAAGGTCCAAAATTTTCTTTCAAATAATAGGTTATATGTGTGCTTTAAACCACCTAAGCCCACCAACAACCCATGTAAAACCCTGCATTTGTATCATTGTGTTTAGTTATTGTAGCATTCTGTTAACTACAGATTTAAAATATGAAATTAAAAACAGGTTTTTTTATTCCAGGAAAATGGCCACATGTCAAGGAGGGCTGCTGAGGTAGAGAGAGTCTCAGTGTATTTGCCTTCTTTCACATCAGCACAAAAGGATGGGTTGCCCATATTCAAGTTTATAATAGTGGCAACAAGTTTGACATTTAGTACACTGCTCCACAACCAGATTCACAGAATGTCAATGTTTTTGTAGCCCATATCCTAAATCAATTGAGGTAAGTGCTAGTTGACTTTTTTATTAAAATACATTGTGTTGAAAATATATTTGTGTAAAAATATATTGTGGAACAACTCGCTTTTTTCAGTTCTGGTGCTGACAATATCTATTAATTCATCCACCTTTGTGCCCACTCGCCCATCTCTTTATGCTTAAAGCCCTGACTGTTATCAAATTTTGTTGGGTGTGTTCACCTGAGCTACTTTGCAAAATAGATGTACTGCAGCATAAAATAAAGAAGTTGAAGAGAGAGAACATCTGTCTGAGGCAGTGCATTAGTGCAGGTGAAGGTAAGTCATGTTTTTCAGCAATAAATATTTTGTGCACCATAAAAATTTAACTTTAACTCCTGCTTAGGCTCAATAAATGTTGTGGCCATAAAAGTATTTCTTTTTTTAAAAAGATCTTTTTTCAGTTGCTGCTGCTATTAAAAAAACATTATTAGAGTTTAATACCATATTGCAGCCAAGGGAGGTGTACCAAGAGACTGTAAGAAAAGTGCTCTTCCCAATTAAAAGATTTAATCTGACCAGTCAAACCAGCTGCTGACTCACAATCAAAGCCATTACAGGTAAGTTTATAGTGCCTCACATTAGAATGTTTACTAATATGGCACAAATGAGAGTGGTGATACATTCTTATTAATATGGGTGAGCAAGAACAACATCTGGTTATATGGACTGTACTCTGCTAGATGTGAACATTTAAATGGAACAGTACTTGGGCTGCGAATGATGACGTTTAAGAATCGTACAGAGAAGAGCACAGATTGAGGAAGCAACCAATAGCTGATCTGTTGCTGCACAGTTTGTGTTAGTCATCCTCTAGTCCTTCATCAGTGCAAAAACAGATTTTTATTCATAACTTCAATAGCATTTAAAGTATTCAGCATATTAATAACTTCAATAGCTTTTAAAATATTCATCAAATTGCTCCAAAACAAGTTGTATTTTATCAAGTGTAAACCACATTACATACTACAACTCTTATACTGACACTTTTACCGTCATACATAATAAAAACAGATTTTTATTCATAACTTCAATAGCATTTAAAGTATTCAGCATATTAATAACTTCAACAACTTGTATTTTATCAAGTGTAACCCACATTACATACTACAACTCTTATACTGACACTTTTACCCTGTATTACATAATAAAAAACTGATTTTTATTCATAACTTCAATAGCTTTTAAAATATTTAGCATATTAAGAACTTCAATAGCTTTTAAAATATTCATCAAATTGCTCCAAACAAGTTGTATTTTATGAAGTGTATCCCACATTACATGCTACAACTCTTATACTGACACTTTTATTCTGTATTACATAATGAAAAAAAAAATTCTATTCATAGCTTCAATAACATTTAAAGTATTCAGCATATTAAGAACTTCAATAGCTTTTAAAATATTCATCAAATTGCTCCAAAACAAGTTGTATTTTATCAAGTGTAAACCACATTACATACTACAACTCTTATACTGACACTTTTACGTGTATTACATAAAAAACAGATTTCTATTCATAACTTCAATAGCATTTAAAGTATTCCGCATATTAATAACTTCAATAGCTTTAAAAATATTCATCAAATTGCTCCGAAACAAGTTGTATTTCATGAAGTGTATCCAACATTACATGCTACATCTCTTATTCTGACACTTTTACCCTGTATTACATAATAAAAAACAGATTTCTATTCATAACTTCAATAGCATTTAAAGTATTCCGCATATTAATAACTTCAATAGCTTTAAAAATATTCATCAAATTGCTCCAAACAAGTTGTATTTTATCAAGTGTAAACCACATTACATACTACAACTCTTATACTGACACTTTTACGTGTATTACATAAAAAACAGATTTCTATTCATAACTTCAATAGCATTTAAAGTATTCCGCATATTAATAACTTCAATAGCTTTAAAAATATTCATCAAATTGCTCCAAAACAAGTTGTATTTTATCAAGTGTAACCCACATTACATACTACAACTCTTATACTGACACTTTTACCCTGTATTACATAATAAAAAACAGATTTTTTTCATAACCTGTTGCAATTACAAGTGACAAAGTTCTATTCTATAACTTCAATAGCATTTATACAACAGTTAGTTCCGACCTTACAATCTGATTGGTTGAGAAGCATTCTAACTGTGCTGATATTCGTGATAACAGCACAGCCTTTTCACACAACTGTATTACTCCGCTGACGCGTTGCCAGTAACGACAAGCTTCATGCACACAAACGCGCATGCAGGCGACACAGACTTTATTCCCGATCTCGTTTTAAATCCGTTATCTGATATACAATCTAGCGCACTGTGTAGGGAACATAAATCCGCGATCTGATACACAATCTAGTGCACTATGTAGGGAACATAAATCCATTATCTGATACACAATCTAGTGCACTATGTAGGGAACATTAATGTGTTTGTGACGCGAACAGTTAGCTTAATAGCCCAGTTAGCAGCTCCTAAGAGTTCTGTTATCATCCATAATCCTTTGTTGTGTGTGAGAGGTTTTTTATTTCTTTTTTTCTCTTCGGAGGTTCTTGCCTTTTTCTTCTTGTTGTTCTTACCTCCCCGAAATGAGTTTTTGCAACTTGGGATGTCTGCTTTGTAGTGTTAAACTTTATATTCGTTGTGGAACTACTTTTTGGCGGAAGGTATTGTCAATATTAAAGCATATTTATTATGAAATTCAGGGCTTCTTTGATTTATTTTCTTTCTTTATTTTGTAAAAACTGTTGTATAAAAGCAATAGAACACTTGAGGTCGTGTGTTATCGCGAATAACATCACGGCTGTGATTCGGTCGCAGGCACGAGCCGAAGGCAGGTGTTCTATTGCTTTTATACAACAACCTCCGAAGAACCTCCGAAGAGAAAAAAAAAAGAAACAAAAAACATCTTGCACACACCAAAGGATATACTGTAGGTGAGAACAGAACTCATAGGAGCTGCTAACTGGGCTATTAAGCTAACTGTTCGCGTTACAAACACATTAATGTTCCCTACATAGTGCACTAGATTGTGTATCAGATAACGCATTCATGTTCACCACATAGTGCACTACACAATATATTAGACAATTGATTTATGTTCCCTACACAGTGCGCTAGATTGTACAGTGTATCACAAAAGTGAGTACACCCCTCACATTTCTGCAAATATTTCATTATCTTTTCATGGGACAACACTATAGACATGAAACTTGGATATAACTTAGAGTAGTCAGTGTACAGCTTGTATAGCAGTGTAGATTTACTGTCTTCTGAAAATAACTCAACACACAGCCATTAATGTCTAAATAGCTGGCAACATAAGTGAGTACACCCCACAGTGAACATGTCCAAATTGTGCCCAAATGTGTCGTTGTCCCTCCCTGGTGTCATGTGTCAAGGTCCCAGGTGTAAATGGGGAGCAGGGCTGTTAAATTTGGTGTTTTGGGTACAATTCTCTCATACTGGCCACTGGATATTCAACATGGCACCTCATGGCAAAGAACTCTCTGAGGATGTGAGAAATAGAATTGTTGCTCTCCACAAAGATGGCCTGGGCTATAAGAAGATTGATAACACCCTGAAACTGAGCTACAGCATGGTGGCCAAGGTCATACAGCGGTTTTCCAGGACAGGTTCCACTCGGAACAGGCTTCGCCAGGGTCGACCAAAGAAGTTGAGTCCACGTGTTCGGCGTCATATCCAGAGGTTGGCTTTATAAAATAGACACATGAGTGCTGCCAGCATTGCTGCAGAGGTTGAAGACGTGGGAGGTCAGCCTGTCAGTGCTCAGACCATACGCCGCACACTGCATCAACTCGGTCTGCATGGTCGTCATGCCAGAAGGAAGCTGACGCACAAGAAAGCCCGCAAACAGTTTGCTGAAGACAAGCAGTCCAAGAACATGGATTACTGGAATGCCCTGTGGTCTGACGAGACCAAGATAAACTTGTTTGGCTCAGATGGTGTCCAGCATGTGTGGCGGCGCCCTGGTGAGAAGTACCAAGACAACTGTATCTTGCCTACAGTCAAGCATGGTGGTGGTAGCATCATGGTCTTGGGCTGCATGAGTGTTGCTGGCACTGGGGAGCTGCAGTTCATTGAGGGAAACATGAATTCCAACATGTACTGTGACATTCTGAAACAGAGCATGATCCCCTCCCTTCGAAAACTGGGCCTCATGGCAGTTTTCCAACAGGATAACGACCCCAAACACAACCTCCAAGATGACAACTGCCTTGCTGAGGAAGCTGAAGGTAAAGGTGATGGACTAAACCCAATTGAGCACCTGTGTGTGGCGCATCCTTAAGTGGAAGGTGGAGGAGTTCAAGGTGTCTAACATCCACCAGCTCCGTGATGTCATCATGGAGGAGTGGAAGAGGATTCCAGTAGCAACCTGTGCAGCTCTGGTGAATTCCATGCCCAGGAGGGTTAAGGCAGTGCTGGATAATAATGGTGGTCACACAAAATATTGACACTTTGGGCACAATTTGGACATGTTCACTGTGGGGTGTACTCACTTATGTTGCCAGACATTTAGACATTAATGGCTGTGTGTTGAGTTATTTTCAGAAGACAGTAAATCTACACTGCTATACAAGCTGTACACTGACTACTCTAAGTTATATCCAAGTTTTATTTCTATAGTGTTGTCCCATGAAAAGATATAATAAAATATTTGCAGAAATGTGAGGGGTGTACTCACTTTTGTGATACACTGTATATCAGATAACATATTTAAAACGCGATCAGGAAAAAAAGGCTGTGTCGCCTGCGTGCGCGTTTGTGTGCATGAAGCTTGTCATTACTGGCAACGCGTCAGCGGAGTAATACAGTTGTGGTGTGAAAAGGCTGTGCCGTTATCACGAATATCAGCACAGTTAGAACGCTTCTCAACCAATCAGATTGTAAGGTCGGAACTACCTGTTGTATAATTAAGCAATAGAACACGAGAGGGAGTGTGTTATCGTGAATAACATCACGGCTGTGATTCGGTCGCAGTAAATCATCACAGCCATGATGTTATTCGCGATAACACACAACCTCAAGTGTTCTATTGCTTTTATACAACAGTTTTTACAAAATAAAGAAAGAAAATAAATCAAAGAAGCCCTGAATTTCATATTAAATATGCTTTAATATTGACAATACCTTCCGCCAAAAAGTAGTTCCACAACGAATATAAAGTTTAACACTACAAAGCAGACATCCCAAGTTGCAAAAACTCATTTTAGGGAGGTAAGAACAACAAGAAGAAAAAGGCAAGAACCTCCGAAGGGAAAAAAGGAAATAAAAAACCTCTTACACACACCAAAGGATTATGGATGATAACAGAACTCTTAGGAGCTGCTAACTGGGCTATTAAGCTAACTGTTCGCATTACAAACACATTAATGTTCCCTACATCGTGCACTAGATTGTGTATCAGATGGCGGATTTATGTTCCCTACATAGTGCACTAGATTGTGTATCAGATGGCGGATTTATGTTCCTAACATAGTGCACTAGATTGTGTATCAGATGGCGGATTTATGTTCCCTACATCGTGCACTAGATTGTGTATCAGATGGCGGATTTATGTTCCTTACATAGTGCACTAGGTTGTGTATCAGATGGCGGATTTATGTTCCCTACACAGTGCGCTAGATTGTATATCAGATAACGGATTTAAAACGAGATCGGGAATAAAATCTGTGTCGCCTGCGTGCGCGTTAGTGTGCATGAAGCTTGTCGTTACTGGAAACGTGTCAGCGGAGTAATACAGTTGTGGTGTGAAAAGGCTGTGCTGTTATCACGAATATCAGCACAGTTAGAACGCTTCTCAACCAATCAGATTGTAAGGTCGGAACTACTGTAACTGTTGTATAAAAGATAATGAGGGTAAAATTACTAAGTGAATGCACATGTAACGGGTTGGAAGCATGAATGTGTGTGTGTGTGTTGAGAATAAATGTGCAGAGTTAAACAGATTCTCTCTCTGCCTGCAATCTCCTTCATCCAATATATCACAGAGACAGTGGGATTAACATTGTCTTGGATTAACATGATCTGTAGTTATGTTAAAAGTATGTTAAAGTAACATTTAAAACATTTAAACATGTTTATGGGTATGTTCTTTAACTTGTATTAAATGTCTTGAGAATATTAAGAAAACTGACAAAATGACAAAATAACGTTGAAGGAACGTTATAATAAAACATTAATACAACCAAAATGGAATGTTAAGGGAACGTTCAGAGGACCTTATTTAAAATGTTTTTAGAACATCCCAAGACAACGTTCCCAGAACGTTAAATTATGGTTGCAAATGAGGTTTAGGTAACGTTCTGTGAACGTTTTCATAACTTTAAAAAAACGTTCTGAGAACATCAAGAAAACTGGACAAAATAACGTTGAGGGAACGTTCCAATGCAACGTTCCCACAACCAAAATGGAACCTTTGGGGAACGTTCTCAGAACGTAAATTTGTTAGCTGGGACATAACTAAACCGCCTGCTAGCTTTCTGCCAAGTATATATTTGTTAAATCTGTGTCTACCTGCTGTCTGTGCATAATTAGCTGGTCTTTGGTTTTTTAACCAAATACCCGCCACTACAAATCTTTAACTGACATTAGAAAGTGCATACATTTTATAAAGCAAACTAGTGGTCAGATCCAGCTTAGGTCGGTTTAATGCTAGGCTAACTTGCTGGTTACAATCACTTCACTAGTGTAGAGCAATGGATTCAGCATGTGGCTAATTCTACCACCAAGAGGCAAGCAGCATAAGTACAGCACATCAACAAAGCATGTAACACTATAGAAAATTTAGCAGCACAAGATCATTATTACTAAGAAATGGAAAAACATTTTATTGTGCACCGTTGCAACATTTAATGAAATGCAAAAATAAAGCAACATTCAGAATGTTTGTCTCCCATGGCAAAGTAAATAGACGTATAAGATATACATACATACACACATAATAATTGTGGTCAGAAAAAAACACTTTTTAAAAATTGGAGTTGTTTTATAAGTCTATTTTAAACTGTGAAAATCATTTATGCATTGCTCCAGGTGATGTGACTTAAAAAGATGGTGCTGCAGTTAAACTGAAATCTGGTACAACCAAAAATTAGTTGCCTGCTGACATTGCAAAGTCAAGTAGGTGATATACGTAGACTGATGTAAGTTGGAAAAAAATGTGATTGACCTTCTACAGGCACCAAAAATGTGAAACTATTAAAATTCTTACAATTTTTTTAAACATTAATCTTGTCTTACCTGGCATTTTGGGGGTTCTGCTGTGTCACAAATGAAACCTCCAAAAATGTATGTTAAATTACGCATAAAACAAAAACTGCAAACTATCTATGGAAAGGGTTCAACAATCACATGATAATGTTCTGCAGTTACCTTTAATTATTACTGATGATTATGTTATTATTGTAATATTATTACTGTTGTCAGCCACAGTGCTCTCTCAGGTAGCTGTTATTTGTTAGTCAAATTACTAGTGTGGTAAGCATTGCATGAATTTTGTGGTTTGGAGATAAAACATACTATTGTAAAAATAGAGTAGCATGCACTGTATTTTTGCTGTTTTTATTTACATACAGTGGGTTAAATGTCATGGTCCTATATCAGTGTTAGACATTTACAATTGAAACTCAATCATTTTTTCCAAATTATTTGTATCAACAGATAACAAACTTTACATTATTATATACAAAACTATGCGCAGATTGGTAATTTCATTAAACTATTGACACCTTTAAAAAATAAAGAACAGAACATTTTAAAGACACCCATCTAACCAAAGCACACCTCCTTATTCTGCTCCTACAAAATACGAGATAAAAGCTTTGGATTTAATAAAGGCACATTATGTAGTTCTTGATGAAGAAGGAATATGAAATGTATTAAAAACAAATAAATAGCAGTCCTATGTTACAAAACTATATACTAATATACAATGATGACACAGCAAACTTCCCTGATCATGTGGTCACTATACATGAAGACTATGAAGACTAGTTAATATTTCAATGAGTTTTATGGACATGAAGACTGGTAGCTTTAGGTTTCCCTGCTTCCAGAGTCTTTAGCCCCAAAGGAGCAAGCTTAGGCATGGGCCGCCATGATACATTTGCCTGGTTTTTCATAGAGTCCATGCTGGTAGTCCCTCCAACTTTCATCTGAAGCAGAGGGGGTGGAGATGGATTTGGTTTAACATTACATGCTGGGACTTGAAAATTACTGCTACTTTCTGCTGGTTCTGATTGTATTAAATTACAAGGGAAGTCATGTTCATTAACTTTAGATGGGATATTACTTGTTTCCTCATCCTTTGAGATAGATGTAAGATCCTCATCTAGTTTGAGGAACAGAGGGCTGAGAGAGCATTCATCTAAGTTCACATCTTTTTCAGTAAGCTGGCTTGTCATTGGATCTTTCGCCTCAGTAGATCTCTGAGGTTCTTCCTCCGGCTTTAATGTCTCATTGTTCATCTGCTGGTTAAGAAAAACAAGCTCATCAAGCAGCGACATCAGACTTTCATTTTCTTGCTCACTGTTAGGAGTGCTACTTCCTTCTTTTGGTTTAGTTAAAGCATCAACTGTACTTTGCTCAAGTTTTTTAGGTACAACATTTGAAGGCAGTTGGTCCAGGTGTGCTTCAATAAAAGGGGCATTCTGCTGTGCCTGTATAGGTGCTGGATTACTTGTTGTCTGTGTCTGGTCTCCAACTGGAATTTCTGTGTTTTGCAAAACAGCGGAAGATGGGTTGACCGGATCTTTCGGTGCTACCAAAGAAACCACTCTGGCAATCTTAGGGAGGTTTAAGTTTTTAACTGCAAATAAGAGAACATTGGTTAAAATAATTGTTACCATAACACTTAGAACATAAAATTTGTTACTTATAAGTATACTTGTTAACAGTTATAGTCAGTCATTGCAACAAAATGATTTTTTTCTCTATTTTTATTACTCAATCAAATATATTCCAATTCTTGATTGTGCCTCTGCTGCTTGCACAACCACCGATCTGATCAAGGTGAGCTGGATCACCACACATGCCCTCCAACATGTGCCAAATCTGCAGCCACGTCCTACCACCTGCAAGTGTTGGGTTCCCACACAGAGCTGTGTTAAATACCAGCTGTGTGTGTGCAACCCCCTTCCCACACACCCACAAAAAATGGTCACTAAGCATCTGTAAATTTATAACATTTTCAATATTATACAATTATTAGTTGCTATTACCTGATGCTATGATAAATTTTATTGTCCTGGATGAAAATCTTAATAAACAAATAAAACATTTCTAGTCAAATGCTTTAGGCTACCTGGTGTGGTGCTGTTAAGAGGGCTGTCGGTGGGCTTAACTTGTGGCTGAAAAACGTGTGGATTCTCCACACGTATCGGATGAGCAAAATAAGGAACGGATATTGAGACAGCTGCAACCCCTTGGGTAAAGAAAAAAAACATTTTGTTAAACATGAGATCATCACTCATTGTATGCATTTAAATTAGTTAATGAACACGTTTGAGGACTAACCTGGTGTGGTTGGTTGGTTGTTAATAGGCTGAATAGGGTTGTTTATAAGAATTATCTGACTGGATGGAATAATGGGATTGGAAGTAATCCCCAGTGGAATCACTTGAGGAACAATTACTGAAAAAACAAAATAACAGTGTGAACAACAGACTGACTTTTAGAGAGAAAAGCACTGCATTCATATGATCCTAAAACTAAAGACTAGGAAATGTTATTCCAAGCTTGAATGAATCACCATAAGGTACCCCAAAACTATTTCCAACTTCTTTTAGATGATTCTTGATTATATAGAATGCTACCAACATAGCATTTAAAATACTTTCTAAGCACATAAACCAAAAAATATTGAAGGACTCTTTTTTTGCACTCAGATCAGATTTGAGCTGTCTATCTAAACCATAAATGTTCAGAGCTTAAGCATCCTGAGCAAACTCATTAAAACCTTAAATGATTAAGTAAAACTTATCATGTTTAACATGTAACGCATCACTATCTATCGCTCACAAGACTAACCTTGCTCTGAAACCTTGGTCTCAGGTATTCTGCGAGACAGAATGTTGGGCCTTGTTCTTTCACGTTGTGCTTCAACTGGTTTAGCTAATGGAAGATTGTTTTGTAGCTGTGTTGTTGGATTAAAAGTTGATGAATTCATAACACTTAAGGTACTGGCTGACTGAGTGGGTCCAAGTGAATCATCTTTTCTTATTTGCTGGGATTGCACACTTTTCTGTGTGCTGATACTAAGATCTGCTTGTGTGAAGTTCTGATCCCTCGGTGTAGATTTTGGAAGACTGACATAATTTGATTTGTCTTCGATTCCCAGAGATTTCCCTTTAGCAATGAGTTCATTCAACTTCTTATGGATGGACTCCTCAGACTTTCCTGGGAAATAGAACACAGCAGCACTAGTTAATGAGAGAAACATGGTAGCATACAGCAACGAATGTAAAAGAAAATGAATAACATATCCCACTGTTTGGCTAATAACTTACTGGCCATGTGATATAACCTAAAAGCTGGTTTATGCTTTCTGTGTTTTATCAAAACAACGTGTAATACACAAAAATGATGCTGATTGTAAAAGTAAGTGCTTTTACACTCTGGCACTCATTTTAAACTTGAGTCTGTTGACTTGAAAAATACATGTGTGAAACCAGTTTTCAGCTGTGATCTCTGTTCTGCCTAAAAACAAATGCTAGATTTATGTAAACACAGACTCACCATTTTATTAGGTTAACCTCTCTTGTATGTGCATTCATTTGCCTTCATACGTTTTTTTATTTGTACAATCACTCCTGTAACCCACCTGTTGCTGTCACATCCCTCTACCTCATATATCAATAAAAAGGGACCCAATTCTTAGCACAGCAATGACACTATTAAAATAATAACACAGAACTGAGAGCTGTCCTGGTACAGGTATAAGTGATTTAGGTGCAGAATTATTATTGAGCTCTTTAAACACCTCACTGTTAGTGCTCCAACCAATGTTATAAAGTCAATAGCATCCTGTGATTACAGGTCAACCACTGATAGAAGTTTAGTTAACATACACTGTGCATTAAAAATAGCTAGGGTCTGTATTTGTACACCTACACAGTGTGCTTTTAGGGTATGTGGGCTTAACCAGCAGCCAGTATGACACATACTTCCAGGTCACCAACATGTTAATGTCATTGCAGTGCTGAGCAGTGTACCCTCCCAAATTATACCTGATTAGTGGCGATATGTATATGCAAAAATTTTGAAGTCCTTTTCAAATTGTTTTCTTAATTTTCTTACTTTAATTGTACATTAATTATGGGAAATCAACTTAAATCGCATTTTTTGCAAATTATATGGCTTTTTTAAAGCCTGCCAATCTAGAAAAAAACATAATGGAGGCAGGTTACCTGATAAGCGGGATGCTTTATCAAGAAAGTGTGATCTTTTCTCTTGCATCTTGTTCTGCATTTTCTGCAGGTCATCTCTTTGTTGATTAAGAGACCTAATCTCTTTAAGTGCCTAAAAATAAAGACCAATTCTGACATATAATAAAAGCATTTCAGTATTATTTATGAAATTTTTTTGTCAAATGCATGTTTAACCTACCAGTTTTAGCAACTTTATGTTGGGAATTTTAGGATCTTCAACATAGAGAGTTTGCATCAGCTTGTCAAAGCTATTTTTCAAAGCACTTCGTCGCTTTCTTTCTTTCTTCACCTTCTGCCTTCTAAATTTCATAATGTCCTAAAAAACAGTTTATAGTCATGCAAACGCACTGTAGAGAGTGTGCTAGAGTTAAATATGCCAAACAATAGGAACATAAGACAGATGACAAAACAAAGACATACTGATTTTTCATTTTCACTCTCCTCTGATGAAGAGTCATCTTGATGGCTGTTAAATAAAAAACAAAACAAAATTAATCTATATGCTGCTTAATGTTTAGTAAGGTTATACAAAGTGACAAAGTTCACAATGCATAATCAAGTATTTTGTAGACTTTTTTGTAGTTCAAATCCTGATAATAATAATCTAAAATTGATTATAAAAATGTAATAGTGCTCAGAGGTGGGACAACCCATGAATTGTTGATTTGGTGGCCAAGACTCATTAATGCCAGAGGAATTAAGCCTATGGCATCTGGTACAGACCAACAGAACTTAAAATTGCAGATAATTGTAATACAGGTGATGATGTGAATGTCACAACACACAGTGCATCTAACCCTTCTCTATATGTGGCTGCCCATGCTAACTCCAGTCTGCCATTAAAGGCATCTACAATGGGCATGCAGGCATCAGTACTGGACACTGGTGTACTGGAAGAAGGTTGAATGGTCAGATGAGTCCTGTTTTGCCCATTAACGTCAAAATAGGTGAAGATCAAAACTCAGCTCTACCTTTCCGACTGGGTTGGGCGGCAGTATGAAAAATGTTTGGCTGTTGTTCACGGGCTTAGGGGTAGAGTCGGAGCATAGGTCCTCATAACTGGTACAACTGCGGCCCCTGCTGGTTGACTGACGGTGCCTGCACAGGGCTGAGGAATAACATTGAGGGGGGTGTGACCCTCCGTGCGCAGTGTCTCTCGGTGTATGAACTCTGCTCGTGCAGGTGAAAAATGCAGGCTGTACTGATTGCGTGCCGGAGGGGGCGCAAGTCAGTTGAGAGGCGTCCTCAGTCAGCGGCAAAAGGGTCGAATCAGTAGAGGACACAATCAGGGTAATTGGACACGATTAGAATGGGGATAAGAGTTGGGGGAAAAAAGTGAGGAAAAAATAGATTAAAAAAAAAAAAAAATAGGTGAAGATCACACTTATTTTTGACCTTAGTCTTCCTGTAGTTCAGTAAGTGCACTTTTATTGCTTAGAGAAAGTCTTGTGTATATATATATGTGTATATATACAGTGTATCACAAAAGTGAGTACACCCCTCACATTTCTGCAGATATTTAAGTATATCTTTTCATGGGACAACACTGACAAAATGACACTTTGACACAATGAAAAGTAGTCTGTGTGCAGCTTATATAACAGTGTAAATTTATTCTTCCCTCAAAATAACTCAATATACAGCCATTAATGTCTAAACCACCGGCAACAAAAGTGAGTACACCCCTTAGTGAAAGTTCCTGAAGTGTCAATATTTTGTGTGGCCATCATTATTTCCCAGAACTGCCTTAACTCTCCTGGGCATGGAGTTTACCAGAGCTTCACAGGTTGCCACTGGAATGCTTTTCCACTCCTCCATGACGACATCACGGAGCTGGCGGATATTCGAGACTTTGCGCTCCTCCACCTTCCGCTTGAGGATGCCCCAAAGATGTTCTATTGGGTTTAGGTCTGGAGACATGCTTGGCCAGTCCATCACCTTTACCCTCAGCCTCTTCAATAAAGCAGTGGTCGTCTTAGAGGTGTGTTTGGGGTCATTATCATGCTGGAACACTGCCCTGCGACCCAGTTTCCGGAGGGAGGGGATCATGCTCTGCTTCAGTATTTCACAGTACATATTGGAGTTCATGTGTCCCTCAATGAAATGTAACTCCCCAACACCTGCTGCACTCATGCAGCCCCAGACCATGGCATTCCCACCACCATGCTTGACTGTAGGCATGACACACTTATCTTTGTACTCCTCACCTGATTGCCGCCACACATGCTTGAGACCATCTGAACCAAACAAATTAATCTTGGTCTCATCAGACCATAGGACATGGTTCCAGTAATCCATGTCCTTTGTTGACATGTCTTCAGCAAACTGTTTGCGGGCTTTCTTGTGTAGAGATTTCAGAAGAGGCTTCCTTCTGGGGTGACAGCCATGCAGACCAATTTGATGTAGTGTGCGGCGTATGGTCTGAGCACTGACAGGCTGACCCCCCACCTTTTCAATCTCTGCAGCAATGCTGACAGCACTCCTGCGCCTATCTTTCAAAGACAGCAGTTGGATGTGACGCTGAGCACGTGCACTCAGCTTCTTTGGACGACCAACGCGAGGTCTGTTCTGAGTGGACCCTGCTCTTTAAAAACGCTGGATGATCTTGGCCACTGTGCTGCAGCTCAGTTTCAGGGTGTTGGCAATCTTCTTGTAGCCTTGGCCATCTTCATGTAGCGCAACAGTTCGTCTTTTAGGATCCTCAGAGAGTTCTTTGCCATGAGGTGCCATGTTGGAACTTTCAGTGACCAGTATGAGAGAGTGTGAGAGCTGTACTACTAAATTGAACACACCTGCTCCCTATGCACACCTGAGACCTAGTAACACTAACGAGTCACATGACATTTTGGAGGGAAAATGACAAGCAGTGCTCAATTTGGACATTTAGAGGTGTAGTCTCTTAGGGGTGTACTCACTTTTGTTGCCGGTGGTTTAGACATTAATGGCTGTATATTGAGTTATTTTAAGGGAAGAATAAATTTACACTGTTATATAAGCTGCACACAGACTACTTTTCATTGTGTCAGTGTCATTTTGTCAGTGTTGTCCCATGAAAAGATATACTTAAATATCTGCAGAAATTTGAGGGGTGTACTCACTTTTGTGATACACTGTATATATATATATATATATATATATATATATATATATATATATATATATAGTCTTCTATATACTGTATTTTAGAAAGAAATCAAGTCATTGTTTTGTAAATGCAATCAGTAAAAACAGAGCCAAGAACTTTTCATAATATTTGTGGGCTCCACAAAAAAGCCATGTTTTGGATAAAATATCTTAAGCAAAACTGACCATACAAGGTCAGACAAAAATTTTGTTTTGTTAGTCTAACGTTAGCAGTGAAAAATGTTGTCAATTTTTTTTGTATTAAACACATCTAGTTTAGCAACTTACCTTACTTGCCGCGTCATTTCAAGAGTTGTTGTGAATTCTTTAGGCCCTTCCTTAATCGTTTCTATATCAACCAGCTCATCATCTAAAGAATCTTGTCTCTCTATATTTATTTTTTCCCTATTAGAACCCTGAAAAGTAAGACAATGTTTAATAAATGCAGAGTAGAACTTACAAATAAGTTACAAAAAATGATTATCTGTTTGATCCCTTACAGTGACTGTGTGACACAGGTCCTCCTCGGCACTGAATTCAGCAGTCTCAGTTTCATCATACATCTCTGAATCTTCAGTTAATTCTGAGCATTCTGATTTAATCTCCACTTGCTCTATATATGATCCTGTGTTCCCTCCCCCACCACTCTCAGTGCCTAGGACAACATATTTGACATTGGTTTCTTGCTCCTGCTTAATAGGAACCATTTCCAATGACTCCTGTTTGAGAGTGTTATATGCAGAGCTAACTTTCATATCAGCAGTCTTCTCAGGTGATGTGGTAGTTTTTGTCTCATGAGTGTACGAGTGGTCTGCAAAAACCACCTCATTGGATGATTTTGAGCAATGAAATGGTTTAATATTTTGTTCTTCACTTGAAATTGAGCTGATCTGGATGGAGTCGTCTGATTTTTGAACATCTTGACTCTCCTGGGTTATGCAGCTTTGGGGAGCAAGCTGGATGAAGCCTTGATCAGGGAGAACATCCAAAGAGCTTTGATCTGATGCAGTTGAATTAATGATTTTGAAATCCTGCACTACTTTGGTGGTTTCATCATTTTGAGGAACAATTCTGACAGTACTTGTGTCAGTATTACTAAGAAACTTTGGGAGTATTTTTACTGTTCCAGGCTGACTTGTAAACAACAAGCAACTGGAGCCAGAAAGAGAGGTGACTGGTTTTGTAGCTACTGTTGAGGTGATGGTTGAAGTAACATTTTCTGTTGCAGTTCTGTGTATTGATGGCAGATTTTGAACTTGTGGCATAGCAGAGGAAGGTGTGGGTGAGGTGACAGTAGTGAAGGCAGTACTGCCAGGCTTACTTAATGGGACTGTGTTAGGAGTTGGTAAACGGATAACATAAGCTGAAAAACAAAATGCACAAAATCAGTCAGATCATTATGTTGGATACATAAGTCATATTGACCTGTAGGTTCAAAATTCATACTATAAACTAAATACATTTCTATCATATGCAAGAATTTAAACAGAAACATACTTATTGGCCTTTTTTAGTGGGTAGGCTAATAAACTGAAAGTAGATTTACTAGTTAAGACATTTAAAATTTAAATCTTCAACATTCATCATTCTATTAACTGCAAGAATATGCATGCTGACAAAATCACAGCTGTCACGGTCATGACAAATGAAGCCAAATTAAGTTATGGATCCCTTGTGTCATTTTTGCTAGTGTGGTCTATGATTATGTTTTTAATACCGTTCTGCATTTTCACAACGTGAACATACTAAATTCCTGTGTGCATTCTGGCGACCTCTGTCGATTGTATGACATCATTGCAGGAATCAGATGGTTGCAAACTTGCATACGCCTCCCTTACAGCGAATAAATCCGCACAAGCCTCAGCCAGTAGAGAGGACCATGCTATACTGTTTGTACCAGAGCCCCAAGCAAATAGTAGGAATTCATGTTCCCTATCCTGCCTTTTCTCCCTCAGACACAGCCAATTCTGTCTGTTGAGCACCCAGATGCTCCGGTGCCAGACTGCTGTGGAGTTTGCCGTCTTTTTAATAAATAAATAAAAATTTTCCAATGTATTGTTTGAAGTTTCCAGTGACAGTTTAATTTTTTTGAGAAAATGTGCTTTAGATTGTATTTAATGCAATGATGTATAATACAGTGTTGAATACAAATTTCTATCTTTAAAGTTATAATTGTCTGTTAAAGTGGTTCTCAAACTTCTTAGAACAAGTTCCACTTTTTGGTGGTACACAACATTCTATCTCGCTCTTTCTCTCTCACACACACACACGCACGCACGAGCCTCTTTAGCACTGTGCTATTTCAATACTGACACTGATCTAAAGTGTACAAATTTGCACAAACTTGAAAACAAAACACTAAACTTAAATAATGCAGTCTTTATAAGCTTGATGATAATGTGATAATAATAGGTGGTTATTACATTGTCATTTTTTGTATTAAATGTTATTAATTCTGTAGTATTTAGTTCAAATTTTTAACACTTACATTGTTTAGGCATGACAAAATTAGGTTTGAGGGCTTTAAACTGGCTGAGGGGCATTAGTTGAATTAGCTTGCCACTAGAATCACGGCACAAGAAGTTTCCATTAGCTGCTTTAAACGCCATCATCTTCTGACCAGGAACGGGTGGGGTAGACAGATTTACAGGCTGCATCAACCTGACTCCAGCACTAGGAAGAGCTCCAGAAGGTCCAGTAGCACAGACTGTGGCCGTATCCTTTGGTTTAGCTGATCCAGATTTGGGAATTATTACCTTAATCACTACAATATGGACAAAATAAAGAACAAGACCAATTCATTACAAATCCGTAGAGCACCGACAATATCACCAAGCTGTAGTAACACCTGCTGTTTGTAAGTGAACATTCATAAGCAAAATCCCATCAATTTAATGGGATTTAATCACTTGTTTTGCAATGTACGTAGATCTACGGTGCAAATTCATTTCACAAGAAAAACTTTGATCAAAGCTCATCAAATTTGAACCTTATTCAAATCCAAAACTGTTCAGCTAAATAGACATCCAATGGACTAATGTTAGCAGTATGTTGACACTTTTTATAATACTATCCAATAAAACTATGACTTATTCAGCATTCCCAACCAACTCAATACAACCATGGAATTACTTTTTTTTTTTTCTTTCTTCAGTTTGTCAATCTATGCATTTTTATTTAACCTACTGTGCTTTTCTGTATGCCAGGCTTTAATTTAGTACATCCAAATTAATTTAACAATATTTGCAAAGCTGAAAAAAACTGAATTTATACTTAAAGCTAAATAAGTTGTGGCTGTGCTAAAATGTTAATTATTTTAGTTGAAAATCACAAACCTGAATAGGACCAGGGCCAATATTTAAGCAAACACAAACAGCAAGTTTTTGGTGTGACTGCAACATTAGCATATGCAAATATTTACTGGCAGGTAGGTTTTCTTCTATATTAAAGGGATACTTTGGTTAAAATGAATTAAATATTGCTATATCAGCCATTCAATTTCATTTACAATATTTGGACCCGGTTATGGGCAAAACCCTGCTATGGACTGTTGCCCTGTCAGGGTATCCCTGATTTGTGCCCACTGTTTCTGGTGGAAAGGGAGCCACCACAACCCAGACCAGGATAAAGTTATTGATGAAAATTAAAGACAGATAATTTCAGTCAGATATCAAAGCATTGATTTTGACCTTTTGTTTAATGACCATCCCCAAACAGACTGTCATTCAGCATTAAACATCACACACTTCTCTCAAACAGATCTTAAGTAGATTTGAATATGTAATTTAAACAATTTTTTCTGCTACGCATTTCAGTAATTTGATCATCACATTTATATCAGAATAAAGCAGACTAAACACCTGCAAATATGCAAAAACATATCTAAAGTAATCTCAAACATTGAGCAATTAAACTACAGTAATAAAGTTGGGTGTACCTTTAGTGACAGGTAGAGCAGATGGCTGAGAGACCATATTTGTTTTTGGAGATATGCTAGAAGAAACTGAGACCCCTGTGGCCATGTTCATTGCAGAAGAAGAAGGTATGATGACCTTTTTAATTGTGCTCTGCAACAGAGGTGCACTACTGCCAGGTAGCGTTTGCTTCTGGGAATTTATCACAATCTGGGCATTGTCTGTTCCCAGTGATGACTTGGCACCTGTACAAAATAAGACATGCATATGTGGTCAAGATTATTGGCATTCTTGATTGTTTAGTACAAAAAACTGGAAAATAAGGGGAAAAACTGAAAACAATGCCAGGACACGATAATGGCACCATTTGTTCAGTTTGAAAAAAGAATAAAATCAGTCAAAGCTGTGATTAAAACATGTCCAATACATAGACATTTACTACTAAAGGCATTGGCTTTTTTGTACTAAAGAATTAAAAGTGCCAGTAATGTTGTCTACAACTGCAGGACTTATATAATACTATTTGTCATGTATTTTCATATATTGTCATACTTACATACCTATCCATAGCCTGGCTTAGCCTTAGTTATTTATAGTCTGAATCAATAGTGTTAAATGTAATTCAAACTACCCAAGCATGTTTTAAACATTTTAGTGAATTAGATTTGCTACACTTAGGTCTAGAATAAATAAAGGTGTATAAAATAGTGTATCTGATGCATTAAAAAGCTATAAAAAGGAGGAGAGTGTAATTAATGCAAAACACTTAAAACTAACTATAGTACTGTATAAACTAGTGCTGAGAACTTGAAGAAATATCTACATGTGCACTTGACCTCAGTAGCAACAATATACAGTAGATACCTGTGTTGACTGATGAAGACCCAGCATCTATTATTGCTTTTGGAGTTGTGGTAGGGGAAACTGAGACCACAGTGGCTCCAGTCACCAGTGAAGGAGGGTTAATAATATTTTTAATTTGATTCTGCAATGGTGGTGTACTTTCGCTGGGCAGCTTCGGCTGCTGGGAATTAACCTGGTTAAACACAGCCTGGGCAAAATCTGCTCCCAACAGAGGTTTGGTCACTGTACAAATGACACAATTGCAAATGTTAAACCTCTTGGTATCATTTCTTTAATATTGTTTATGCTTCATGTTATGTAATTTTACCATTTCACCATGAATGTACAAGGGTTCTTCAAAAAGTTTCTGCATTTTTTTATTTCAAAAACAAATGACATCACTTTTCTACATGGTCACCTTCCAATGCATTTTTCCCAACGTCATACCAACTTTTTAATGCCAAAAAATTTTTTTGGTGGAGCACGTAGCTTAACCAGTTATGACTTACCTGTGGGCACAACTGATATAACAGTAGAAGAAAGTGTAGTGGTAACAGATGTTGTTGTTGGCACACTGGTGGGGGTAGTAGTAATTGGTGTAGGAGCAGCTGTGACTAAGACCTTAGTGGCAGGTTTGTTAGCAGGGCATGCTCTCCCTGTGATGTAAGCAGCTAGTCTGTTGGCTGGGTGCAAAGCCCCCATCTTGCCCAGTTCAAGCTTGGCTTGTGGATATGGTTTTCCATTAACCTATAATAAACAGAATCACAAACTGAGTTTAAAAGCAAAGTTTTGTTAGTCACATTTTTTTTTTTAGATAAAATACTTCAAAGCTGCAGTCACAACCAATTTAACCGTTTTTAGGTTGTGTGTGAACTTGGTTTGATCAGGTTGGAAGTAATATCTGCTTACCAATATTTGGCCAGAGGCACCAGGAGTTTTTTTCTTAGCTTGTAGCAAACCGGCAGGAGTGACCATAGAGAGAAGGGGAAGGCCTTTCACCTTGCTTTTCCCTATGGTATTAATCAACTGGGCTTCCAACTGCTTTGTCCTCTTATCCATAATCTGCTCTTCACTTTCCTTAAGCTTAGGCTGGCAGATGGCTACTCTGTACGTGATAGTGGACCCTTCTTTTGTCTCCTTGGATAAAGTCTTTGATATGAGTTTGATTTGGAACTTGCCAATCCAGAAGGGATGGTCCAGACGATCCTGTGTCATATGCTCACACAATGTGTGCAGGATGTTTTCTGTGTTGCCTTCAGTTGCCAAGCTGCATTTGGACACAATTTCTAGTCGTTTGGCAGAACCAGACTGGGTGGATGGCCTTCCTTCTTCCTTTTCTACAACAGCATTGCCAACAACATAGTAAAGAGTTTAGAAATAACTAAATAGAATTAAGTGATAATCATTTTAAAATGTTACTATACAAAGATCTAATAACAAAATGGATGATGACTAATGTTGTAGACGCATAGTAAATCGCCATTTATTGTGTTTGTATACAGACCTTGTAGCAAATGGTGTGAACTTAGCTTTGAAGAGTCGTCCTACAAACAAAGGAAACCTCATCAGATTCAGCCAGGTAATTGTTTTTGTACGTTAGTTATTTTTAGGAATAATTTGCAACACTAATATATGTTTATTAGTGACTTACCTTCATGCCTGTTTGTCTAGAAGATAGTTTTTTCCAGTAAAATGGCCTCACACGGGCACAGTCCTGCCAGCTTTCTTGATCTTCAACAATTCTCAAATCTTTTTCGATCTAAACAACAGAATGTTCAAAAGAAGGATACTAAAGCTTTTATACCATTTTCACTTAAATAAAAACAAAGAAAGCAGATCATTTATTTATTCAGCTAGTACAGGTCACTGCTCTATAGTGTGCATGCTCTGTGTCCCAATTAGAGGTGGCCAACAATGCAAAATTTCCACAAGTGTAATCACAATTACTACATCATGTAAAACAATTTACACAATCTAAAATAATTACAACATGACTAAAGGCATTATTAAATTTAAATTATAATGGCAGAGTTACTTGCTTATATTGATAGATTGTGCTTCTGCAGGACAGACTACACAGTGCATATTATATAAATATGTATGTGTGAGCTAAAATTATTCACAGTTATTTTATGTTTAGGTGTTTATAAAATAATTGACAGGCTCAAATATTTAAAAAACTGTTGTAATACATACTACAATACTTAATGTTCTGTGAGGTTTCCTGACAAGTAACAAAGAACCGGAAGCAAAATGCTAGCACCACATTTTATACACTTTTAAATGTCACATTAAAAAAATTCGGAATGAAAAGAGGAAGCGGTGTTCCCAAGCCTGGATAAAAATAAGGAGGGTCATGTAAGGAAGGGTATGCTATGCCAAAAAACAGAGGGCAGCCAAAAAAAAATTGCTGACTTGTTTAAATTACTGCAATAACATCCACAATAATCATTGCATGAAAACTGCATTGTTAGACTGAGTTTCTGATTATTCAGTTAATCATTGTATCAAAACTGCATTGTTAGACTGAGTTTCTGAATATTCAGTTGCTCACATAACATGTAGTACAATGTGATAACTGAAATGCACGTGCTAACTAAGTAGTTTAAGGATACTTACTTTACTAAGTACAGGATGAGAAATGCTTTCCACATTTTGCTGCTGCTCTGGTGATAACAGTGGAAGATCTAAAGGCCTGGTAGTAGAGGGACTGAAAAGTCTATCTGAATCCGAGTCACAGTTTTGGTCCCATAATTTTTTCACATGTGCAGCCGGCTCAGGTGCTCCTTCAGGTTCGAATAGAACTGCAGTTTAAAAACACAGCAACAATTATGCATTGTAATATATCATTTCTTATTAGAAATCTTCTACCTGATGTAAGCAAACTCACTGTAGGACATCCGCTTTTTACTCTTCTTTAGTTTCTTTTCCTTTTTCTTGGAATTATTTAGCTGTAAGGGCAAATCGTTTGAAACTTTATCTGTTGCAGGACTTTTCAAAAGGACTTTATGTCGAAGGCAGTTACAACGCAACATGCACTGAAATTTGTGGCAATGATGCTGTCGCCTCTGATGACTCAGACTAGCACAAACACACCCCAACCGACAAAAGTCATTGAGACATGGAGGTGCACGTCTTTTTATGATGGTAGAGGAGCTTTTTTCCATTGGACCCTATGATTCCAAAAAGCAAGAGACAGAATTAAAAATTACTCAAGCTTTAAATGAAAAACTTTAATGTACAACAGCAAGTTGTATAAAAACACAGAGAGCTGGGTTTACAAACACATATTTGACATCCAAAAATGAATTAATGCATGTTGATGGTTTGTTGTAAATTTGCTCGTGAACAGAATATTTTTACATATCACTAAAAAACAACAAACTACATACACATATGGTGGCATTTTAATTGATACATTTATTACAGTAAAGTTTGAAATTCATGTGGCTTACTCAATACAGAAACAAAAAACAGACCTAAAAAAAATCAGCACATTCAAGTGTGGTCTCACTGCAGGGTCTAATGCAGTTACCAATGTTGTTACCCTGTGCAGATATACGCAAGGGTTTCCAAACGCATCTATGCGAGCCTTAAATGCTTTGGTAGTACAATGTGTTTGTTGGATATAAACTTTTAAGCCAGAAAAGGTTTTGCAGCCCTTGGCAATTGACAATTATGACAACAATAATATTTAAAGTATTTAAAGCAGCTTTAAAGAAAAACATTGCATTAGTTACATTAATTGGGGGTTGATATTCTTGAGTATGTGATTAGCTTATAGATGGCTACATCAGGGTGCATTTGGTTAAAGAGTTAAAGAGTTCACTTTTTTAATAAATGCTATAATGATTTAAACGGATGTCAAAAATGTCCTTATAAACACAGACTTAAGCTTACCACACACCTCTGCTGTAATGAGGCAGGATAGAGCAATGGCTGCCCGTTCCTCAGTGATGTAGGTACGATGTCTCCCCTCCCAGACAGCACCATCCTCTATGTCCATAAGTTTAACCAGAGTTTTGTTCAGCATTAACCTGCGCCCTCCAGCCAGGCTTGAACCATGGGTGCTAGAAGAGTTCTGTACCAAGGGAGCCACAGAGGAGCTACCCTCGACAGGCTTTTCAATAAGCTGTGCAGAAGCTTGTGAGGTCTTGGATCCTGTCTTTGTTTTGATTTTGTCAGATTCTTCGTTTTGCGACAAGCTATAACCAGCTGATGACTCACTGGATGCTGATTTTGTAGCAGACCTAGCAGATTTCTTTAAAGAGCTTTCCTTTACATTTGTGGCCAACTGCTTGTCTTTGTTGTCTGATGGCTTTTTGGCAGCAGATTTCTTTGATTTTTCCTGTGACATGACAACCTTCTTGTTTTTCCATTTTTTAGGAGTGCTTTTTGTTGCAGTGGAAGACTTGAAGGTGTCCGCTGGAGGAGTCTGTTTTTTTAAAACACTGTCCAAAGTACGAACATAGCTTGTGCTTTTGGTGGGCATCTCGTAGGCCACCGGACTGAACTGAGAAGCCTGTGAAAAGCTGGTTACTCTCTCATCAATAAGCCTGCCTTCACTTTCCAAGTACTCATCAAGCATGTCACTACAGAAAGCAGAGAGGTTCTTTTGCCCAGCATCTGAGAAAGTGGTAATTAAACAAAACACAGTTATAAGGAGAGTCACAGATCAGTAAACAGCAAATAAAATGACATTTCTTACAATGAGGTGAAATAATTTACCTCCAGGAAAAGATGAAGAGTTCGTGGTGGCAAACTTATCTTTCCATCCTTTAATTTTAGTCAAATCAGTTGTTTTTCCTGTCCTAGAAACAAAGGAAACTGGAAACAAAAATATGATTAAACAAACATACACACATACGCACAATATGGGCAAAGGTATTTGGACACCTGACCATGAACTTGAAATGGGACATCCCATTTCAAATACAAATGGTATTAAAATAGAGAGCCCACTATGTTATTTTTTAACACAACAGCCACTCTTCAGAGAAGGCTTCTCACAAGATTTTTAAGTATGTCTGTGGAAATTTGTGCCCATTCAGTCAAAAGAGCATTTGTATGGCTGGGCACTGATGTTTGTATGGCTGGGCACTGATGTCAAGAAAGCCTCGAAGTTCCAGGCCAGGGCTCTGTGCAGGCCACTGGAGTTTCTTTAAACCACACTTTTCTTCACATCTTTATAGACCTTGCTTTATGCACAGGAGCACAGGTATACTGGAACAGGAAAAACCTTGCCTAAACTGTTGCTGCAAAGTTGGAAGAAGGGGTGTCTTAATACTTTTGTCCATATAGTCCATATATATATATACATATTCCCTTACACTGTGATGAGCAACTTCCTGAGCTTTCATCTGGCAAGACAGCAGGTAAAGGAATAGGCAAGCAAACACCCAGATACTGCAGATCTATGGCTAGAGAATGATTCAGCAGGTTCAACTTCAGGCCGACTGTAAACATAAAATTTAAATTTACAATTAGATAACACTTTTAAGGGTAAAATAACATGATAATTATTTTGAGTGGGTATTGAAGGGGAATGATAAGTTGATTTATTATACCTTGTTTATTTTGATAAAATCAATGTTTACCATATAGCAAGACATTATATTTACATCAACTGAGTCTTATACTGAGCACTTAAGGATGAGGACAATGCTGAAGCACCCAACAGTAGCCTTTTGCCAAGTGTGGGGACTGAGCTCATTGCAAGTGCAAGGATGGAATAGAACCTAGACAGGGTACTACAATACTTACTTTTAACCAGGGGCAATTTAGAGAGGTAAAGTTAATTACCAGCATGTTTGGGGGAGAAAGAAGTAAATAATATGTCTTAATGTTTCTGTGTAACTATGATTGCTATGAATATGCCCTAGTATATGTCTTAGTATATAATAGCTGGCTTTAAAGTTGTTTTAGTTGGCTATTTCAAGTTAAGCAGAAAGATCAGTGGTTTTTGACATAGCTAATTGTTTTGCTAAAGTGTTTTTAAAATGAAAAAAAAAAAAAATAATTCTCAAAAAATTTTAAGCAAATATTCCTCATGTAAAAGCCCCCCTCCCTAATGTCCTAAAATGTCCCAAAATGATTGGAACTGTTTGACTGCCATAAATACTCAAACCTGGTAACTACAGCAGTCAAATTTCAACATTAGACTAAACTGAATAATTATAAAATGAATCCACAAAGTTGAATCAGTTCATCTGGACACAAGTTTGTGTCCAGATGAACTGTGTCCAGATGAACTGATTCAACTTTGTGGATTTGTGTACCTGGATTATTGAGCATGCATCAACAGATAAAATGAATATAAATGAAATGTCACCTGCTTGCAGCACTGGGTGGATGACCTGTCTGTGCCTCATTATTTTTAAGTCGCCTAAAAGGTGCTTTTCGAGAGCATTAATTCTTTTCTTTACATCAGGAGTTACTTCCCCTATTTGAACAAATAAGCAGAATGAATGAACAAAAAAGACAAATCAAAGCGAAAGACATTAGTGACACATAACAATTGTTTTCCCTTATTTACCTTCTGCGTTTCCTGATTTTTGTTGTAAAACCCTTTCTCCAGCTTGATCTCCAAGATGAATTTTGAGTGCTTTCTGTTTTAAGAAAGAATTCATAGTTTTTTAGAACATGTTTAAGAACACCATTTACAAATAAGTAATTATTTTTATGATTTTACATACGTGAATAATATAACAAAAACATTAAGTCCAGTTACCTTTGACTTAAATGAAACAAACAACTGACCCTCCACATCTTCAAGGCTGGGCTGCAATGGGACCGCTGTAGGGCCTTCCATTAGTATTGTATCTTCACTTATCTTTGGCTTTGCACCTTGTCTATGTTTCAACTTGTTTCTTTTGCCAGCAATATTCTTTGATGGCTGTTTAATTGTCGTTGGGATATCGGAAACAAAGGAAATGACAGCATTGGAGGTTACCTCCTTATTGACACAATGAACTACCGGAGCTCTCTCTTCAGTAAGCAATACACATTGAAGGTGTATAGGGTCTTCCATTACATCTGTATCTTGACTCAGCTGTGACGTTCCACATGTGTTATGTATCACTTCGGATTTGAGGCTTGTACTCTGTTCAGAAATTACAGGACAGATCACTTTCATACCATTAACAGACGCAGTTGTGTCTCCAGAAGGCTCTTTAGTTGTAAAAGGTAAAGTGTCTTCAGTTACTTCTGTGTCTTCACCCAATTTGGATTTTTCATCTTCTACATGCTTTGCCTGAAGTTGTGGGCTTGTAATGTCCTGGATTGACTTTTTGATTTCCATTGGGATACAAGTGTCAGGGGATACGACATGAGTGACTGCCTCCATACTAACACTAACAATTGATGGAACTGTGTCTTTAGAAAGATCCATTGCTGGGACAGCTGCTGTGTCTTCAGTCACTTTTGGTTTTATGTTTGTAGTAGTATGCAAGGACTGTTTGAGTTTCTTTGAAGTATCAGGAGGAATTACAGGAGATGTCTCTTCACATCTGACACTATAAACTGCTGGAATACATTCCTCGGAGTCTCTAGATCTATTTAGAAAACTTCCTGGTAATGGGTCTGGCAACACAATAAGTGGGCTTGGTCTAGTCGAAGACAAATAAGATGGAAATGGGTTTAGTACCTTTCTACGAGGAATTGGTCTATCAGAGAACATGCTTGGTGGAAAAGGATCAGGAGATGAGGGAGCTGAGCTTGGTGGACTCTCATCTGGAGACAATGGGTCATGTAATGAGGAGGACATGGTGACATCTGATGATAGAGGCTGTGCAATAGTCTCTGGAGCACGTTCAGGAAAAACAACTGTACTGGAGTTCATGTCGGGTTCATGAGTGGATTCATAGGTGGGAACATTACTGTGTTCAGGTTCATTAAGAGAAGCATCAGGTGTGGTAGCACAAACAGCTTCAGAAGCAGAGCTCTGTGCAGTATCCGCTAAGGCATTAGGTATGATGGGTAAGGCAATTGTAGGGTCAGAGTCTGAAGTAGTGTTACAGGATTCATTAGTGTGTGATGATGAACTACAGGTTTCAGATTTTGACACTGATCTACTAGGCCTCGTTTTTGACTTCAGCTGTTGTAGAAATAATGCAAGGAGAGGCAGTGGTACTGGTTCAGCCCGCTTCTTCTTCACTTTATCTCCACAGTCCAGAGGTTTTCCAGCAGATTGTGAAGTTTCCTTACTATTATCATTTTCAGCTGGAACTGATGTTTCATTCAACGTTGTGGCCACAATTTCATTTATAGGTGTGCTGGAAGTTTGTTCTGAATAGTTGCACTGCTTATTGGTTGTATTTATCATGGATGAGTCTGTAGATTCAAACATTGCCACTGGTTTCTCTGTTATACTGTGATTTGTAACATTAGTAATAGTCCTGTTGATTACATTTGTGTCAGGACTACTGGCAAAAGCATCATCTGAAAGGTTTTCAGATTTACAGTCCACGGTTCCTGTCTCCAGACAAGTATTATTTTGCTGGTCATTGACATCAGGAACCTTCTCAGAGGATATCCTTTGTACCTTAACATGAGCATTCTTAATTAATTCAGACAGCCCTTCTGGCCATGGACGTTTCCTATTGCTGAAATAAAAAAAAGAATGTTTTCTATTGCGCACAAACTAATAATCAAGTAGCATATTTAACCTCTCATCAGAAAAAACAAGACTATTTTAATTCTTCATAAACCCTGAATTGACACCACATTTAAACAACACATTTGGTCTGGCTGGCCTCTCACAGCATGCTGTGGCTACTGTAAACTAGCGGCCTTTGACTTATTAAGTATGTTTAAGAGGGTGGGTGCTAATCTGTAGCCCTCCTTAACCAGCAGTGGGTGGGAAAGCTACAAGGAATTAGAAATTATTTTGGTGGCAGATGATTTTCATCACTGCAATGAAACAAACATAAACAGAGTCACCTTTTTTTAAACTTTTTGTTACAAGGTGTAAAATCACTAATCATTTAAATAAAAATATTTTCAAAAGGAAAAAAAGATTATGCAAGCCACTAGAGGCCAGCTTCCAGTATGAATTCAGGTAGGTGGCATTTTATAGCAATAAAAGTAAAAATGTACATTAAATACCATTCACTAATTAATGTCTTTAATAAAATATTCAACCATCAAAACAATTTGCAAATATTAAAATATGATCATCTAAGGAAAGGTCAAATACTTACCTAGAATTTCTCTCAGGCTCAGAGTCCATGAGACTATTACCATGAACAGTTTTAAGGTCCCCATTAGCAGGAACCTTGTCAACTGCATTCCTCTTGGCAAACAATGATTTAAGATTATTTAATGTAGTATTCTGGCTGGATCTGGCCTCACTCTCCAATTTTTCAGTGGAAGGTCCATTTTTAGGCTTGCCGGATCGGCTGTTGTTAGCATCCTCTCTGAAACCCTTGGCAAAAGGGTTGTAGTCAATTTTTAGCTGGGTAATAGATAAATTCTGGTAGGCTGTGACAGCAAAAAATTCTGTTTGTGGAAAGTTAAATGTTGTAACATCAGGTTCGTTCAGCTGCACTAAATCCACAACTTTATCTGCTGGTATTATGTGAAGCCGGGGAAGGTACCTATGCATAGAATTTATTGAAATGTTCCCCTCTTTGTCCGAGTGGTTGTTGGTAAGCTTTAGTTTGTAAAAGGAAACAGGATTTTGCATCCAGTCGAAGCCAGTAGCTGGGGAGTCAGGATGTACAAAAGAGCTTGGACTATGCGGTTCAGCTTTCCCATTGGTCTCCCATTGTCTGTCACTCCATTTGTATCGGTAATTGTCCACTGGGTGCATGTCCATTACTAACATATATCTCTGGAAAGGTTCCAACCCAGATACACGGAAACGGCAATATGGAAACATTCGACGGCCTTGTTTAGTCAGAATCATCTCAGTCTGGCATCTAAAAAACTCATTCCACATATTATTGTTGTCTAAAGTAACAGTGATGTCATTGCAAGTAGCCTCAGCTGGGAAGTTACTTTCTTGACTACTGGTGTCTGTAGCAGCCACTGATGCCAAAGGCATTTTATTAAATGACATTTTATTAAAGATTGTTGAACTTGAGCCAGTAGTGGATTTTCCCACAGGGCTGGATTCCTTTTTAACCAATAGTGTGTGGATGTCCTGACTTCCACCAACAGGATTTAACTGCTGAAGGACAACAAACAATGAGCAAGCCGAAGTTTGGGGTGCTAAAGTAGATTTGGTTGTACCCTCTGGATGAAGCACCATCATGGCCTGCTTATGTGTAATGGCCATGGGATTGAGGAGTCATCTGGAGAGCTTCTAACTCCCCTACATCTGGATATATCTGATTTATCCAGTTTCTGTAAGAAAAAAATTAAATATGAAGATCAGTTAAGAGACATAGATCATAATCAGTAACTACAACAGTTACATTAAACCAGGCATACATAATTTACAGATGATTGTAGCATATTTGTTCTAAAACAGCTCACAACTATTAATAAGACCTTAAGACCCTAAGTTTAAATACTTCCCTTCAGTATTGCATATGTAAACAGTGTATGAACAAATATTAATATGAAAAATAAACAATCAAAAATCATACCGGTTAAAGTTCACATCTCACTTTCTGAATGAAACATTAAGATTTGTACCTATACAAACATAAAAATTTGTATATTCACAATCTGACTTAATAACTCACCTCTGCTTTAGGTGTAGTCAGCACATGTTTTTTCTTGAGTGGTTCTTAATTACATTTTAATTAAAAAAAAATATTACTTACAAGAAAAACCATTAAGACTAGCAGGTAGACAGCTACAGCTGAGGCAGAAAATGTGAAACTCTAAAACTACTAAAAGAAATGCCCTTTTATTTTTTACTTAATCATCTTGTTTTAACGGTCACTAACACAATCTGACACAATCCTGGTTGAAAGGATAATTCCCAATGTGTACATCTAATTTAAGCCTTATTATTATTCCAAAAAAAGATTTTATGTGTTATGTGCTTTAAATTAAGTCGTTATCAGTTGAAGTATTTTAGATTAGCAGAACATTTTGTTAATACTGCCATGTCACAATTTTTCACCCACTGTATTGCTGATCTCAAAACCTACTGCTAGTCTATATATTTTGTACTCTTTGCAGTATGGGACTAGATAGAACACTTTGAATCCAGTTTTTTTCTACTTCCTAATGAGACTTGGGTGTAGTAGGTGGTGCCATGTTAAATTGTGATTAATCATGTTATATTTCCTTTATTACATAAATAATTCATTTGATTGCTTGGCCGATAATGTAGCACTCTGGGGTAAGTCATGGTATGGCATTTGTAGAAGTGGCTAGGTGACTTTCCACTACATTACCACAATATCAAAAAGTCTACTACAGAAACTACACCTTCTGGCAAAATGCCAGGAGGAGGCATATGGCATTTTATATGGCAGATAGTACCAGAAACCAAATAAGTCTAAAAGCTATTTTGCATACAGTTGCACATGGCACCTTGCATGGTCATTTAAAAACAAATACTACCTTAATTTAGTAGCTAACTAAACTTTAGCTGAGAAAAGATTACCTGTTGTTATAATAACAACCAACATTGTACTATAATGTTTGTCAACTAGACTTAAGTAAATATCTGTATCTTTCAAACTACTTACTCAACAGTTGAAAAAAGGAATAGTGAACTGCACAAGATTTTTATTTTTCTGTGAATACATCAACTACACTTGAACTAATTAACAAGTAGCATCATGCCTAAAAAAAATTAGGTTATAAAAACATAATGTTCTGAAGAAACACTATCCATATGATCGGCAGTATTCAGAATCAAGATGACATATTAAAGTTTACTGTTCAAGTCATCATTAAGTTCCCATCCAGTTATAATAGCCATATTTTTTTTTACCTTAGCAAACAAAGTGGATATGTTTTAGTTATAACATTCATAAGGGGAAAATATTTCTATTATTGCTCATTCCATGCCTATAAATGTGTTGGTTTAGCCAACAGCTGAGAAAGAACTAGCTTTAAACCAACATAATAAACTGTATGTTAACTATTTTTGCAACTATTACATTCCTTGCAAAGTATCTTCAATTTGCCCAGTTGTGACAAATCCAGCATTTGAGATATTGGCACATGTTCATTTGTATCTTGCATCAAGTCAAGTCAAGTCAACTTTATTTATATAGCGCTTTTTACAATAGACATTGTCTCAAAGCAACTTTACAAAATCCAGGACCAACAGATACAAAAAAAACCCTCTTTTTCATCACACTTTGACATCAACATTTACATTCATGCAAACATAGCCATAGCCATAGCCCCAGCCTCAAGCAAAGAATTGCTGTTGCATTACCATGTGGAAAAAAATCCAAGATCATACGAGTACATTATGTTGTGGTTCTGCCCTACATTTACATTTGCAGCACTAAGCACATGGTTTTATTCAAAGCAACTTGAAATTGACTGAATACAATTCAAGCAATTTAGGGATAAGGGCCTTGCTCAGAGGCTCAACTGTGGAAAGTGTTTTTTTGACGGTGGTGAGACTTGAACTGGCAACTTTTTGATTACTATTCCAGTACCTTAACTGCTGCCACTAACCAATACTATGTATTGATTCCTGTTATGAGTAAGCCAGTTATGCAAGCATGTATGTATGATCCTCTCTAGGCCTTTGGAACCATTGGTCTAGTGTCTACACTTAAGTATGGTGTCAAGAATATTTATGGATTACTGTGACCATATTCTAGCTATATCAGCCAGTTAGCAAGTTTCAATGCAAACATGCAAACATTTACTGTGTATTTAAGTACTGTTCAACAACATGAATGCTTGTTTGAAATAAAAAGCCATGTCTATGAACTCAGTTTTGTATTCTGCTTCCCTTCAATTGGAAGATGCCTAGTTTTAAAGCAACAAAATAAGGCAGCCCAGCTCTATTTAATCCTCAATATGTACAATTGAATAAAGCTTTTTGGGTAGTAAGTGATGTGGGTGTGATCATTTGCATCCCGAAAGAACAAAAGCAGAAGCTGAAGTCACCTTTAAGTGAGGAACGTCGAGTTATTTTCGCCAGCGTTGCATGTATCTCTTTACAAGGCCGACGGAGGATCGCGCGGCGCGTGCACGACCAACTGTGTGGAATGGCGGGTGAATCAGACGCGAGCGAGGAATTGGACAAACACAAACCGCGCGCTGCAGTTAGCGTGCTCGTATCGTCAGTAGACTCGTGCTTACACTAATACTGAAGTACCGCTCTTGTATGAATGCATATATTTAGCTTTTCATTTCCGCTCTGCGTTCCGCTCGAAAATGATTACGCTGTACGTCTCACCCTCGAAGTGTGCGTGCATGTCATGACGCACGACGTCATCACTCTAAACGGAACAGGCGCATTTGCGCACGTTCTCGTGCGCAGCCTCAAACTAACGGCACGACGTTTAAAAAACAGCGGATTCGTGCAGTGCGCATGCGTTTACTTAACACTTCGCGACTTTAATGTAGGATCAGGGTTTTTACGCACTTTTGAAGTGACACTGGATCAAACCGACCAGGCTGGCAGACTGTAACTGACTTGTTATTAAGACAAAGGGACGAAGCTTTTTGAAATAAGTATAAACCAACCTGTTGTTGACAGTGCTACCCTCCGAGCCACCATGACACCCTGCTATTCCAAATAAAAAAAGACCATAAATTACCATTGTAATCACGCATATCTAGATAGATCTAATGCAAATAGATGGATGTCAGTGTGGGTCTTTTTATAGTAGATTTGATCAATTTGAAGTGGTTTAAGCTAAATGCAATAGATTAATAAATATAAATGCACTTCAGTACATTTACCTTTGATGTGTACTCTCAGTCTTTGTCATCCCTAGTGGTTGTAATGTATTTACTTTATGATACTTTGTGACGATTTTAACCCATTAAAGCAATATTTTTGCTTGAATGTGGCGTTTAATGCCTCATTTATAGTTCTTATGTTCATTTATTGGTACTACCTGAAAGTATGTATGATGTGATGAAGTAGTTTGTTTGAAAACAAAATGAAGGAATCCAAAAGAGGATTTGTACTTTTTTTCCAAAAATCAAAGCAAGAGCAGTTATACCTTACTTCTCTAGAAAATACCATGTAGAAATTATGTGCCAGCCACAAAATAGTTTCAAGCATATCTGGCCGATTCAATTCACACCAGGCTATAGAATTTACCCACAAACACCAGTTTGCTTTTTAATTTATGTCAAGCACATCCATCTAAACCCACTTACTACTATACTACTTTCCACTGGGTTACAAAACCAAACCTTGGTATAGTTTTCTACATCGCGGAATCTTGCTGAACAATGCTAGTTGTTGTTGCTACATCCCTAGTGGTCCTTTTCGTCCAGCTTTCAGTTTACTTCCGACAGAACTTGCTTCTTGAAATTTGGCACAAGTACTTCAGTGTCAGCTATGATCCACTATGACAATCATACCTGTCAAGTCTCCCGTTTTGGCCGGGAAACTACCGTATTTTACCCCTCTTTCCCACCGTCCTCCCGTATTAGTATTTTCCCGTAAATTTCCCGTATTATATTATAATTTTAAAAAACATTCCTGTGCCTCTCCAAACTGAAATGTCACTAACCTCCACTGGGTGGCAGTTCTCGCGAGGTTAGTGCGGACAGCGGGAACAAACCTGGAACAGGGAGAGATGGATGGATGCAAGGAGAGAGAGGGCATTCCTGCCAAAAAAGTAAAGACTGCATGTAAATATCTAGAGAAATGGGACATCGAATTTACCTTTCTAAAGAGAAGAAAATAAAATGTGTTTCACTTAGACAAGCAATGTGTATATTTGCTGAAAATATGTAAAATAAATAAATGTGCTTCAATTCCCTTTTGTGTTTTCATTTAGGCTGTATTATAAGAATTACATATGTAGGAATGTCCACAGCATTTCAGTGTCAACAAAGGTAGGCCTATCAGATTCTGATCATCTAATTGTAGTTTGTAAGTGTTTCACAGGTGGTTATTTTAGATTTCTTGTAAACCTGTCTTAAAATGTAAGGGATACTGAACCTCGGTTGGGCTGGTGGGACGGCTCGAAGCGTGTGGCGGAAAATTTCCCTTATTTTTAAATCCAAAACTTGACCGGTATGATGACATTAATAATTTTTCAAATTCATTTTCATAATATAGAAAAACTGTAAACACATGCATAATTAAACATCAGATAAGTGCTGCCAAAACAGAATGAGTACTCATGTACTTGCTCAGCAAAGTATTTAATTTACTGAATCATGAATCAGGATGATCCACAGATGTGCAGTCACATGATTTTAGTCTCATGATTTTATCAAACAAAAGATACAGCTCGATGCAAGTTTAAACAGTGTTAATATGTAATCATTATAGAATATTGATAAGGTGCAAAAAATGACCAGAAGTTTAAACGTAGAAAAATAATCACCATTAACTAAAGCTCCATCAAGACACTTTTTTACTGAGAAAGGTGCCTTTTTGAAGTAGAGCACCCAAAATCCTCCATAACAAATACGTAACAACATGAGAACTGGACATGTTTCCATTAAAAAAATGGATTATGGTCTGCTGTCTTATACCTGTCGAGCTGTATTAACAAGGTCAGGCATCATAATGCCATTTGCTTATTCAGCAGTCTTACATCTCTTGATAAAAAATACAATACATAAGACCTGCCAAAAGGGTACAAGTATACATGTATAAACATAAAAGTAAAACAATGTTTGTAAACACTTATTGAACTAACATCAAAACAACAATTACAGAGTGGCATGTCGTACATAATATTCAGAATGTTTAAGAATACACTAGATTCATGTTTGCATGTAAAATGTTATATGTACAAACAGAAGTACTGGCATTAGCAAAAGGCAGTAAAAAATACCACCACAAAAGAGTTTACCTTTATGAACACACGTTTCAGCTGATCAAGTTAATATCAGGTTTTATGAGCCCTCCAGGACATCTTTTTAATGAAGCAAATACAAAAAGCCATTTCTGCCTTCAGCCTATATGCCAATAGTCAATTGAAATCAAACATCATTAATGACTTCTCACATTTTTTAAATGCACTCTAAGAAATCAAGGAACTGTGAGGTATGAAGCTTCTACAGCAAGGATGCATTAAGTGAATCCCATTTCTTAAATGTCATCTCAATTGTTCAAAAAAGGGCAAGAAAAAAGAAACAAGGACAAAGAAATGAGGTGTTAGTATATTTGTGCAGTGAGACGTCCTTGTTACTTTAAAGTGACATCTCCATTGATGTCTTGTTACCAGTCATGTTACCTGTTAGTATTATAATAACAGTAGTATAACAGTATTACTGGTTAGTATTATGACATGAAAAAATCTAGAATAAAAAGATGAATAAAGATTCAAAGACTTCTTCAATTTCTTGATAACTTAAGAGTCTTTTAGACTAAACTTAAGAGTGTATTTTAAGAAATCTGACATCCTTTCTGATGGCTTACAGATCACAAGCTGAAAGACTACAGAGACAGAAGTTCAGGCAGCATCAAACATGGTTTGGAACGCACTCACTGGGGTATCCAAAATGTAGTATACAGTGTAATACATTCTCAGATACAATTATTTTCTTACATCATTGAAGAAAGAAGTGAGAATTAAAAAAAATCAAGTAAACAAGGAGACAACAACTGGGATGCCTTCATAAACCAAATCATCATCTGCCATGAGCCCAGTGGTTTCAGGGAGGCTCTAGACTCACAGTGATTTTAATCTGGATTAAGTGGTTATTATGAATTTATGAGAAAAACCACAAAAACCTTAAAAAATACATTCTGAACATCTCTAGACATGCTAAAATTAGTTAAAAACAGTAATAAATCAAGACCCCACAGTTAACATTCACAGCAGTTCATTTTGGAATCTCAGTATTGCTACAAACTTGTCAAAATAAGTTAAATGTATCTAAATACCCCTGAAATGTGGCACTACATAATACTTTCACTGTATGTTATTAGAAGCTGATTGTTTATATTCAAGCTGGCATGGTGCATGTTGTACACCAGCTACCTGCTGGTATACATTAGTCTATGTGATTAGTCATGAACAGATGTATCTAAAACCCATGAATCACACATTAATGATAACATCCTCATCATCATCCCTAATATCCTCTGACGTATTGTCCTCAGAGGGTCTGCTTTCCCCATCTATCGCCCCGCATGGGCCGACAATGTAACGGTAGTCTCCACCAATAGCTAGCGCAGCTCCTGATGACACCGTTAGCCAGTCTTTTTCATCTTCCTCCTTACTAGCACACTGCCAAGGCACACCCCAATTTTGCTCCGCAGCACGTGAGGTGCAGGCACCAAGGCCGATCCCAGAGTGCGGTTCCCCCTCATCGTTTTCCAGGTTAACATACAGCAGCTGCTCCTTCACAGATGCTGAAGAAAGTCCAGTCCAGAGACCCTCCAACTGATCTACAAGGTTTTGAAAACTGGGACGACACTTGGGTACAGGAGACCAGCAGCTGTGCATGATTTCATAACTGGATGAGAAAGAAGAAAAGCCATTTCTTAATCTGTGGATTGTGTGACCAGTTAAATGTGTTTGGGGAAAAATGACACATGGACAGTAGTTATTAAAAATAATTCACTGAACCTAGTATTTAAGGTGTGTTCATGTAGAATAAAATGTAAAGTGATTTTTGGTTGGAATTATTCTAATGAAAGTTTTATTATGGTTTAATGCAATTAATAATTCTACCCAAATATGTCAATACATGTCAATACATAACAATTTACTATCCACAAAACATACAACAATATTAGGGGTTGTTTTTACCTGACTTTCTAACTGCTTGAGAATACTCTTAGGTCTGATTTAAGACAACTGGCATTTCAGTGTAATACCTCATTTTTAAAGGCTCAAAGTTAGAGACATTCACTTATGACCGCATGCAATAAATAATTTTAGGTTATTTTATTTGTAAGAGTAAATATTTAGGTATACAAATACAACTTGTTTTTACATTTTATATTAAAGCAAAATGGTTAACTTTCATAACAGTACAGAAACTTAACTTAGTACAGTAAGACTGTTCTGTATATCTGTGAAGATTATATTATCATTTAATGCATGAGATAAAGAATTTACACACATTTATCCACTAGCTCCAAATTTAATAAACATTTAAAGGTATGTGGACCCCCGACCATTATTGTGTTGGACAACCCTTCTAAAAGTTAACCCAAAATTTTAAATAGGTAAGGTTTTTGGAGATGTATCCTTTTGCTTGTTCCAGGTATAAAATATTCTAATGCTTATAGCACCACTCTTATGATTTTATAATAGTTTGTAATGTGAATCATCCTTTCTTTTTATTTCATTTATTTTCTATGTTTTACCATTGCTATCCATGGTAGGTCAGGCTTCTCCTCAATCACTGAGCTCAATGCAGCAACACACCCCAGACAACCAAGCCATCACGTGGCACCCTTATTTATACATTTATGCTTAATTATATTTCTGTTTAAGCTTTAAAATTCCATTAACAAACAGAGTTCATAAAACTAAAACTTACATTTCATTTGGACAGTCGGGTGGCTGTTTGAGCCTCTCTCCCTTGATAAGGTATTCATAGACTTCAGAGTTCTCCACTCCAGGATAAGGAGTATGCCCTCGAGCCATGATCTCCCACATAGTAACCCCAAAAGCCCACTAAAAACACAGTGTTGAAATGGAGACATTAAAATGCAGTGCATGCAGTATAATACCTTCTTATGCAATTGAAACTTACACATTAAAATGAATACTAATTTTACATTAGCAGAGAACAAAACAAGTCATTTTTTCTTTTAAAGCAATCACCGACACACTAAGAACAGTAACAGTGAAAATAAGTGTTAAACTTTATGTAGAGTAAAAGTGAACAAAGAAAGAATATTGATACAAGCAATTTCATAACATAACTTGACAATTTTTAGTTTTATTGATAAACATCTAATTCTTTTGACAAAATCCCAATGTGCACAATTATTCAACCCCCCCTTCCCCCAGCCTCAGTATCTGGTGGTCCTTTTGCCTTAATACCCTCTATTAAGGTGCTTTTGACACCTCTCTTGTAGAATCTTCACCCATTCTTTTTAAATAAAATCTTTTTAGTTGCTTTTAGTTGCAACTGCATCATCTTTTTGCACAAAAAGAATGATCATGCATTTATTAAGAAAAAAGATCATGCATTTATTAAGAAATGCAGTAGTGTTATGCTACCACTGTCTGCATGATGGTATGTAAGAAATAGTAACTCTGAGTTGGTTACTTCTTTGGGGTATCCTTGACTAAAATGGTCATGGGTGGCATAGAATTTAATTTAGCAACATGTATAACTTTATGTTTGTAGCTTGGATCAAATTAAAAATCTTAATGTTGCTGTCACTCAATTTTCTTTTGCTGGCAGTTGTCATCCAAATCATTGTTTACATACTACCTATATAAGACATGAATGCTGTCTAAACAAGAACTGTCACTTGTTAACCTGTTAATGTAAATTTGGTGTTAAAATCAAAGTTATATTGATATATTAAGGTATAACATTAGAAGGTTCTACGTGTAAAAGCACATGTATACATTACCACATCACTTTGTGTTGTATAGACATTATCAGCCAAACTTTCCAGTGCAATCCACTTCACTGGTAACTTTGAGACAGACCCTTGTCTGTAGTAATCACCACTGTAGATCTTCTTGGAAAGACCAAAGTCTGCTACACATGCAGTCATATTCTCATTCAACCTAAACACACACAAAATAAATAAACAAGCATACATGTATTATTCAAAATCATATTTTGAAATGTTTGGTACATTAAAAATCAGATGCCTTGGTGGTGAAGAAATCTCATGTACAAGCACTGAGAGGGACTGAGAGCACACTAACAAGAGCACCTCCCAGTGGCTAGGATAATAGGTGCCTAGTTCTCCATGGCAAAGAACATGACATGACTTGCATATGTGTGGAAGGTGCCATTGATGCAGAGGTGCATATTGGAATTTTAGAAAGAAACGTGCTGCCATTAAAGTGCTTTTCAGACTTACATGCAGTTGCGAGCAGCCAAATCTCTGTGGATTATATTTTTGCTGCCAAGATATTCCATCCCCCGTGCAATATCCAACATAAACTGAATGAGCGTTTGTAAGGACAAGGTCTAAAACAGAGAAAAATATAAAGACTCAATAGAAGCAATAGATCTAAGAAGTCAAAAGTTGTGATACTCACAAATGGTTCGTCCCCAAGACGGGACATGAGCAGGAAAGTGTGCAGGTCACCATGTTTCATGAAAGGGAGAATCACCATAGGGATAGGTAACCGGTGCTGGGGTTGTCTATGCAGGCTCACTCCTGTTGAAAAAGTAACACATACCTTGATTAATATTTAATCACTAAATTTAGTATATTTTACAGAGTTTTATGCACTTTAAACAAATAAAATAAAAAAAAACAAGCGGTGGAATATCTAGCCCAAGCCCCCCCACAACACCTAGTGGGTCACAGAAGTCTGAATATTCTAAACATGCTGTTTTCTAGATCTTCGGTTCTCATTTGTTCTATGTTGTAATGTAAACATAAATCAAACATTCCTTTCACAAATAAATATAAAGCCTTGGTTTTCTTAATTGACAGCTATCTAGGTCATGTATTTATAAATCCTAGGTAATTAGTACACTAGAGCATTAGTAACCACAAACAAGTCTATTTGGCATCATACATGAACCACTTCCTTATCTATGTGCATTTGTCAGCTATTTGAGTACAGATAATAAACCTTTAGTATAGAATTACAGGACAGTTTTATGCGTGACAGGACAAGTTTCAGTAATGCCAAAGTTCATGCACCAACCTATCAGCTGAATAACATTGGGATGGTGGAAATCCTTCATGTAGGCAGCCTCTTTCAGACATTGTTCAACATCACTTGAGGAAGTGATGTCAGCTTTAACACAAAACAAAGCAGAAGTTAGTGAAATACCAATATACCAATAATAAGTGGTTATCCAAGCAATACCTACAGTACCTCCAATAACAACTGCCTATGAAATAAACAGTGCACACAAATTGCTCACTTACTTTTTAATACTTTTACTGCCACCCTTTGCACTGAGCCGTCTTCCATCTTGAGAAATGCTTCTCTCACTGAGCCAAACTCCCCTGTGCATTAAAAGCAGATATTTTATGGATGTCATTTAAAGGTTTCCTCTTAAATCAATCACAATTTTACACTCTTATTACTTCAGGTTTATGTTTATTAGGTCTGCACTGGGTACAAAATGAACACATTTATTTCAGTCAAATCAGTATAAATTTAAATGTAAATTAAAAAATCCCGGATGAGGTTGTTATATGAAACATTTCACATGTATAAAATGTATTAAAGGAAATATGAAAAACAGACCTTTTCCTAGCATGTGTCCCAGTGTAAGAAGCCTTTCTGGGATAAGGACATCCTGCAGCTTGCTCTTCAAGTCATTGTTAATGCCCAGACTGTCCACTAAAGGGAACCCAAATTAAAGCATTAATTTTACTGCTGCATGTATTATAACCACAATGATGTTTGTAATTGTGGTGGTTACTTGAGTAACATTTACACATACAGTTGGATTCTGGAAGCTCAAAGCCCTGCCTGTTGAAGGATCTTGCTGCTGTAAAGGACACTACAGAGTCCATCCCCGGAGTCTTGAACACAGACCTGCCATGAAGGCCAAAGAACACATTATAATAAGCACAGCACAGTATAACAGAATAAAAATAGGAAAATTACATTAACTAAAACTATAAAGATAGGATGACAAATTAACAATACATCATAAAAACATGTTAAAAGATTAAAAAAAAAAAAAATAATTATAATAAAATTTTGCTTTTGTAAATGCAGTGTTTTGGTGTATGTGTGTGTGTGTGTTGTTGAGTAATTGCTGGTAGTAAATTCCACAGCATGTGAGCATGCACAATAAAAGCAATTTCAACAAATGTGAATGTGTTATTCAAAAGGCACTCAACTAAATAAAACTCTCCATGCATACAGTGGATTCAGAAAGTATTCAGACCCCTTAACTTTTTATGTGTTCTTTGTGTTGTGTATGTTATTTTGAATGGATAGAATAATGTTTTTGAAAATTCCCATTTAATAAAATAAATAACACTATTCCCTTATTAAGATAAGAACAGTAAAATCACTACCTACCTAGTATATTGGCCTGTTAATTGCCAGTCACAACCCACTATTACTCTCTATGGTTGCAATTACTTTGTATCTAGTAGTGCCAACTCACCCAAACTGGGACTCTTTGCTTCTGCGTTGAAACAGAACTAGCAGCATAAGTCCCACAATGGTGGCCACCAGCAACGCTAAGATCAAGCCCACCCACATGTGCCCTCTCTGTGTCTGAGCCTGCACAGCTGTAAAAAAAAAAAACCCAGAACATTGTAAAACAATGTGTACTGTGTATAATTAATACTGACATAAATGGACATAACCACAGTACTGAAAGATTGTTTTCATTGAGCACAATCAAATGATCACAACTCATTGCCAGGGCTTACCTGAGGCTGGCATGATGACAACTGGCTGACTCCAGGGGCCACATCCAATCACTGTGCATGCTGCAACCTGAAACGTGGCATTAAAGAATCGAGCACCGCCAGAAAGATGGGCAACATTTTCCTTAAAGAGGAATGGCTCCTGTAAATAAGAAAAGTTAACAGATGCCCTGTTTACAAAGTATATTTTGCATTTATTGTTTAGGATCTTTTGACAATTACACTATTAAGTATTTCAAAAATGTTCCACAAATAGTTCCGATGCCCTTGTTTTACTAATCCCAGCCAAGCAGCACAGTTAAAGCTGCACCTGTAACCATCCATGCATTGTTACTAATTACCAACTGCACAGATGAGCAAAGATGTCCAGAGTCGCTTGTCTAAACCTGACCCCTGCTTGTTGTCTTACATCTTAACAAATAGTAGCCTTAACAATGATGTTTCATGTTTTGTGTCCTTCTTCCAATCACTGAGCAAATATTATAGACTAAATAATTCAAAAATACCTTAGGTAACAGGAAAATGTATACAAAGTCTTTACAAAGTCTTTATTGGAGTTGCCTTTATTGAGAGTGAATGATACGGTACCTGACTCTCTCCTCCCAGGTTCCATTGCACCTTGTAGGCTAGCAGTCGACCATTTAGCTCCTCTTCTTTAAGTGCTGCCCACGACAGGGAAAGCTGCTGCTCGGTCAGCTCAAAGGTTAGATTCTTAGGAGCTGCTACAGGCACTGTGTGGCAAAAATATAATCCTTTCAATATAAAGGACAGTGTTCCAAGTACATTTTATCACAGGAATAAAATTACAAGGCTTTTGTTTGATGTTTGTTTTGGTAATATATATACAGTAGATACTAAATACTTATATTAAATATAAAAGATTTTAGACTATACAAAAGTGTAATACTAGTAATAAGCAGTAGGTGGCAGCATTGCAGGACCGGAATAAGGCTTTCATTCAGATGGTTTCAGGGCACACAAAAGTGCATTGTACCAACAAGGCTGGAATCCACTGGACTGTAGCCAGTCCTGCCACTTAACAAACATAAACAAAATCAACAGCAGAAAACCCGACTGCTTTTCAAACAAGTCATGCCAACTCTTCTCTCCACCCCCAATTGGCTGGCAGGGGGATGTGAGCCCAATGGTGAAAAAAAGATTGGGTTGTTTATTTACAACCAACTACACAAGAACAGTAACTTAGGAAAATGGTCTGTCTCCATGCTATGCTAAAAGTTTGAGTCTCTCAGTTGTAACCCTTTTCAGTAGCACTTTTTTAATTTCCTTAAAATTGCTTTTAAAAAAAAATATCCTGTTTGTCTATGTTACATCTCACTGGATTAACACTGAATTGAAAAAACCTGAAAGGTTTGTTTTATCTTTATGGAAAAACAAATCTATTATATTAGCAAAAATACTAGCCATATAAGGAAAAACTTCAGTGGTAGAAATCTCCATAAGGTGTTCTTCCATAATCATCAATGTTTTTTATGTTTTGCTTCACTAAAATACTGAATGACAAACACTAACTAGGAAACAATTCAGTATAAACCAGTGATTCAGCATGTCGTCTTATCAAGTGTTGTATATACCTGCTTCTGGAGTCAGAAAGTTCATCCAAGGAGAAAAAGGGGATGACCCAACATCATTATCACACCGGATTCGCAAGCTATAATTTGAGTGACTGCTGAGTCCACTAATCATGTGCTGGAAGGGAGGCACTGAAACCTGCAAATCAGGAAGTTTTTCTTTCCTTCCTGAGCTCCTAGAAACCTGCAAAAATATAAGTCATTACAAAGACCTTATAAAAAATTAAGCTAATTATAAATACCTTACTAAAATTCCAAATTCTAATTACTTAATGAATGTTATCTATTCTAATTTATCATTATAGTATTAACATACTAAACTTTTCTGTCTATAAAGCTGTTTTGCTACATTCCTGCCTTCCCCCCTAGGGTGACTGGCTCTACCCCCACCACAAATGGACTGTTAAACGCATACCAAAGGCCTGTTCCACTGGTGTAAATTCCTGCACCTCTAGTAAATCAAGTTGTTCCAATTTGCTAGCATTTGGTAACTTTGATTAGTTAGAAACTGACACGGTATTGAGCAAGGCCCTTAACCATTAATTGCTTGGATTGTACACGGTCACAATCGTAAATTGCTTAGAATTAAAGTGTCTGCTAAATGCCATAAATGTAAAGGTAAAAAATAAACAAAACATTGCAAATGTTTTATGGGTAAATGTAACATCAATAAAATAGACTAGATTTATGTTATTTTCTGTCCTGTTTTTCAAAGTAAAGCAATGAGAGACACAGAGACAACTACAGTACCTGAATGGTGCAGGTGGACAAGTCAGAATGGCCATTGAAGCCTGGGCTCCACATTAAAGTCACGTTACCAGACTCCTGGTCAATCTGTATATTTGTAGGGGCATCTGGAGGTTCTGAAAAATGAAGAAGCATAGTATGATTTCATGTGCATACTAGAGTTTGGGTAAATCATTCTAAATAACTTAATAAGCCCTAAACCCTACAAAAATTCTTCCTAGGGAGATGCTCTGAATGGATTTCAAAATGTTTAGTGGATTGAAAAGTTAGATGTAGGTGTATTGGAACACCTACAAGTTTCAAGTTTATTTGTCATTTGTACAAATGTTAGCAGCAGTTGTACATTGAAATGTGTGTTGGGAGGCTCGGGAACTCTACGAGTATGCTATAATAAAGTACAAATAAGATAAAAGTACAAGTACAAATTAAAATACAAATAAGATAACAATATAATAAACAGTCTTTTAAAAGTATATAATATATAAACAAGGAAGAAAAATATAGAAAAATATATGTAAAAACAATTGCAGTTAAAGTGCAAATTTGCATTGTAAACAAAGTGAAAATTGCAGTAAATGTAAACATTGACCCATAGTAGACATTGCAGGCGTTATGGATATTTCAGACAAAATTAATAATGGCTGTTAATAATGCTAATAGTAATAATAGGAATACTGATGATAATAATAATAATACTGCAGGATAGATTGAAGTTCAGATTGCCACATCATGTTTTGAAGTAATGTGGTATTAATATTAATATTGCACATGCCCAAAGTGTGAGTGTTATGAAATGTGAGTGTTGATGAGTAACTGAAAAAGGGGTTAGTTATTATTATGCATTGTTTAGCATTCTGATGGCTTGTAGGAAAAAGCTGTTGTTTAGCCTACTGGTCCTGGCTTTTATGCTGCGGTACCGTCTGCCAGATGGCAGTTTTGTGAACAGTCCGTGTGCAGGGTGGGTGTGGTCTGAGGTAATTTTTGAAGCCTTCTCTACACATTACACCTACAGGAGCTTTTATAAAGTCCTATTTTTAATAGGAAATAAAGAGCTTCCACTCTTCTGGGAGGGCTTTTTACAAGATGTTGGAATGTGTCTGTGGGAATTTGTGAGGTCAGACACTGATGTGGAACATGAAGGCCTGGTTCACAATCTCCATTCTAATTTCCAAAGGTATCTGATGGAATTGAGGTCAGGCCAGTCAAATTCTTCCACACCAAACCATAGCTTTATTGACCTTGCATTGTGCATAGTCATGTAAGAACAAAAAAGGGCCTTCCTCAAACTGTTCCCACAAAGTTGGAAGCATATAATTGTCTAAAATTTCTTGGTATGCTAAAACGTTAAGATATTCCTTCACTGGAACTGAGGGGCCTAGGACAACCCCTGAAAACCCCTGGGGATCAATAAAGGAATCTTATCTTAAAAACAACCCCACAGCATTATCCCTCTTCCACTGAACTTTACAGATGTTACAATGCAGTCAGGCAGGTAACGTTCTCCTTGCATTCACCAAACCCAGAATCATCCATCAGACTGCCAGATGGGAAAATTAAGCAATTCTTTAACATTTTGTATTTTTAATGAATAAATTGTCATAGTATTAAAATTATTTTGCACTGGTTAATTGCATTGATGTATTACACAGCACAGAACAGTATATCTCACCTTTGATGTAAACAGTACCAGTCCGGGACACAGAAATACCTTTAGCATTCTTGGCTTCACAGTAAAATTTTATGCTGTGATTCACACCTGGAGAAAAAAAACCCAGTAAATACTAAATAAGTGCCTTCAGTCAGAACTTACTATGCATGTATTCTGTCATTTACTACAATAACTACCCACAATTAAATTAAACCAGCTAAAAATTAAACTAAACCAGCCCATATAGTTGCAAAGTACACTTTAAATTGCACACTTCACACACTGACTCATCTAAAAAGCCAGTATACACCGATCAGCCATAACAATAAAACCACCTCCTTGTTTGTGCACACACTGTCCAATTTATCAGCTCCACTTACCATATAAAAGCACTTTGTAGTTCTACAATTACTGACTGTAGTCCATCTGTTTCTCTGCATGCTTTGTTAGCCCCCTTTCACCCTGTTCTTCAATGGTCAGGACTCTCCCAGGACCACCACAGAGCAGGTATTATTTGGGTGGTGGATCATTCTCAGCACTGCAGTGACACTGACATTGTGGTGGTGTGTTAGTGTGTGTTGTGCTGGTATGAGTGGATAAGACACAGCAGCACTGATGGAGTTTTTAAACACATCACTGTCACTGCTGGACTGAGAATAGTCCACCAACCAAAAATATATCCAGACAACAGCGCCCCATGGGCAGCATCCTGTGACCATTGATGAAGGTCTCAAAGATGACCAACTCAAACAGCAGCAATACATTTACATTTTCAGCAGTTAGCAGACGCTTTTATCCAATACGACTTACAATTATGACTAATCACGATTTTGAGCAATTGAGGGTTGAGGGGCCTTGCTCAGGGACCCAACAGTGGCAACTTGGTGGTTGCGAGGCTTGAACCGGCAACCATCTGATTACTAGTCCAGTACCTTAACCACTGAGCTACCACTGCCCAATAGATGAGCAATTGTCTCTGATTTTCTACAACTAGGTAGGAGTGTCTAATAATGTGAACAGCAAGTGGACACGGTATTTAAAAACTCCAGCAGTGCTGCTGTGTCTGATCCACTCATACCAGCACAACACACACTAACACACCACCATGTCATTGTCACTGCAGTGCTGAGAATGATCCACCACCTGATTACCTGCTCTATGGTGGTCCTCTGGGGGTCCTGACCATTGAAGAACAGGGTGAAAGCCGGCTAAAAAGATATGTGAGAAACAGATGGACTACAGTCAGTAATTGTAGAACTACAAAGTGCTTCTATATGGTAAGTGGAGCTGATAAAATGGACAGTGAGTGTAGTAACAAGGAGGTGATTTTAATGTTATGGCTGATCGGTGTATGCTGTAATGCCATTACTCTCCTGCGTCACCATCTAAAATGGGAAAAGATTTCCCAGCCATTATTACTCATGCAGTATTGATTTTTTAGCTTCTAGGGCAATAAAGGATGTGGGTCTCCAGTTACATAGCAGAAAAGGCAGGATGCTGGAACAGGCTGACAATCACTGATAAACAAACAGCTGTAGGAAGACAACGTAAATAAAACAATTCAATCACTGATGCTGGTTAGGATATCTCAAAAGCACATCTTTTGTCTACGTCGACCCTATAGTGACACTTGCATCAGAACCTGAAAGTCTTCTGGATGCCCCTAAAGTGCTACAGTTCTTCAAAGACATTTATTAATTTGCCACAGAAAGAACAAAGCACTACACATAGGCACTATAGTATATGCTTTTACACCACTAAATGTAACTAAATAAATAATAATAATAAAAAAACGCTAAAGTAAGATCAAGATAAAGTAAGAAGGTTTTGCTGGTATTTGTTTGCTGTTCTTTGGATACTTGATTGTTTTTTAAATACAAACCTGATAGTCCACCAGTATGTTCACAGACTCAGACTTTAAACATAATGTAACAAACACACGGCTAACCTTTGCAGAATTTAAAGTGGTACTAAACTTATTGAAAAACAATAACTTAAACAGACCACAAAAAATCAAAGAGCACAGTGGCGCAACTGAAATGCCCTGTTGTTGCTATTGCTAACAGTTAGCGTGGCATATTTTCTCTCAGGGTCAGATAAAAAATGCAATCACAGCCTCACCTTTAGCAAACTCCTACATTTACAAGTATCCTTATGCAATTAGAAACTGATGATCAGCATATTAGATATGGCATGGATAGTTCTGAGTTTGGATATGTACTGTACGGGAACATGCAATTGAAAAGGTGCATTAGATTGGAAAATGCAATACAGTAGTCATAAAGATGATTCATCAAGCAAGCTTCTATCTTCAGAACTGCTGATTATAATTAAGCAATCACAATCAAAAGTAGAACACAGTGGTTTCAGTTTTAAAATCAATTTTAGTCAACACCAGAATAATTTAGCGTTACCTGAAACGGAAAGCACAGATGGAGATGGTCTGAAATCTCCCTCTTGTACGCCCCCCAGCCACCACAACACCTGCACTGGTTCAGGAGGCCCAACAGCCGCACAAGTCAAGTTAAAGGGATCACCTGAAAATGTGGCTACATCCTGGGGTTCCACTATAAAGTGGGGGACACCTGATAAAAAAGGACAACTGTGTTAAAACAAGAATTAGGTTGTAACTAAGGCTGTAAAAGATCAGAAATATTTGATAAAATAAATTAAGACTAGAATTTAGATCTGTGCTACTGTTGTTTTACATCAGTAAAACATCAGTACCACCAGTAATATTGTGAGCATGTGTAATCATAGAGTAGAAAGCTATTGATCCACCTTCCACTGTGATCCATGCTGGTTCAGAGGAGATGACTGTACCATGATATTCAACCTCACACCAGTACTTCCCAGCATCCTGCTGTTGCACTGACTTCACCCTGTAAGTATAAATGTAACAAACACCCATGAGTAATCAGTGTAGAGTTTGACCTAAAAACTTTATGAGATGAAAAGGACCTTATGAATCTATGACATAGTGATGTAACTAATTCAGTCACTCACAGACCTGATGTGAGTCTGTATCAATTACACAATGTAGCCATGTGAAATGCTCTTATGTATGGTTGACTGGGATTATACTGTATATAGTTTTGGATAGAGTATATATGGTTATTATGGTACACTTTGGACTTATATAGTTATCTTTCCTATGAGGTGTATGCTAACATTTAGCTGGCTGTGTAAACGTTACCAATGTAGATTTGTGGTTATTATAATTTTACATTTGTGCAATATTAACTGACTTTTCTCTGATACTGATAGTTTTATAAATTTCTATCTGGGACTAAGGCAATTTAGTATTAGCTAGCTAACCCAACTGTACCAAAACAAAGTCATATTCAAAATATCAGTATAGTGCTTACAATATAAACAGTGCACTAGTTTAACATACAACAAATTCAGAAAGTACTCAGACCTCTTGACTCTTTGAACAATTTATTGTGTATTTACATTTGAAATTATATAATGAATGCACAATGTACACAGCACAAAGCATTATGTATGGCAAAAATTCCTACAAGACATGTGGGTGGCAGCATCATGGAAATAAGATAGTTATCCATCATTTGTAAGACAACACTGGGACATTTCTATTTTTATCTAAATAAATAATCCTAGAGCATGATTGTTTAATCTTATCCAAAAGAACATGTATGGCTGAAAGTTTTCAAACCAATAAAGCAGACACTAGACATGTAACATTTCATCTGTTTTAATTAATTACAGATGCAAAGGCCATTTAGTTGTATCAGATGCAGCTGCAAGCAAGGGTGTAAGTAAGTATTTTGTAGCTTCCTGGAAGAAATAACACAAAACTAGTATTACTCTATGCAAGGACGGATTAAGGATAGTCTGGGCCCCTGGGCAAAGAGCGCCCCCCCCCCTCCAAAAACATAAATAAATTAATACATTAAACAACCTGTCAATAACTAACCCTAACACAAGAATCTATTTTATATAAGTTTCTTTCTACTCTTCTTTCTTGCAAAGTCATCCACTAATTCATCAAAATTAAGCTGTCTGACCAAATCTGATTCAATGGCCAGAAGTGACAGTGAGTTCAGGCGGTTTTGGCGCATCCTAATCCTGAATGATATATGAAATATGGTAGCTTGCCTGGCAATTTGTAGGTCCCTAGAAAGTCAAGGAGCCATGGTAAACGACTTCTATGGAAGTCAAGGGCCCCATAGCAGGGGCCCTCGTGATCAAGGGCCCTCTAATGGTATGCCCTGCTCTTCTCTAGGGCCCCCTGGTAGGGGCTCTCATAACCAGGGCCCTCTAAAAATATGCCCCCCTCTTTCCTAGGACCCCTAATAGCCAGAAGTCGAAGTCAGAGCAGTGCCACAACGCCTCATCCATTTTCATAAGGGGCCAAAAAGCATGGCTAGGGGCCCCAAAAGCATGGCTAGGGCCCCCAAGAGGCCCTGGGGTCAAAGTCCCTAATAGTCAGAGGATCCTTAAAATGGAGGGCCCTCGGAAATTAAAATATATTGTATCATAAATGTTGATAGGCATCGCAAAATGTTTTGGGCCAGGGCCCCCCCGACCTCAAGGGCCCCTGGGCGCTGGCCCCACTGGCCCGGTCAGTAATCCAGCCATGACTCTATGTATGTTATTTATTTTTAATTGTTTACAAAAAGAAATTTGGGGTACCATTTTTGAGACGGAATTTATTAATAAAAAAATCAACAACAACTATAATGTCATTATAATGTAAAAATATAAACTGTGGTCCCCATAGTTATATATTATATTATTTGATGAAGGAATTATAGTAAATATGGACCTACATAACACAATCCGCATACATTTCACATATTATTAATTAATACAATGTTTATACATAAAACAATAAGATCACTAAAACATTTAAAAAAAGAAAAAAATACGTTATAGCAAAACCCTTGCGCCTCATACCATTCATGATTGTGATACTTCTGTTCATAACAATGCTTTTGCTGGGTCTGAGAGACTTGCCCTAAGCTCCAGTAAGTCAGCCCTCGTGCCAGTGATTAGCAGAAATGACTGCATCTTGATAGTCCTTGCATTACACACATGGCTGTCAAAACACCCACAGGTGAATAACCACATCTGCTTACTGGAGAAAACAGCCACCCCAAATGCACAATCTTATGGATCCCTTTTTACAGGGTCAGTAGGGAAAATATGATGTCATGTTATCTCCTTTCCACCCATTGTTTTAAGTATTTTTTTCTGTCTGGTATTCCTGGAGGACCTTGTTTCTGTTTTGAGTCAAGAGCTCATTAGAAAAATCAAATGAAAAACTGAAGACATACATGTTTTTGTATATGCCTAAAAAGATTTTTAAAATAACATTGCTGTCTATTTTAGATCTTTCAATGCATTAAGAAAGTAACTCATTAAGATATAAGTTGCTGAATAACTTGCTAGTTTGAGTTTTTCAGCATGGTGCACACATTCTGGACTGAGAGGACAACTGGTTTCAAAACAACATAATACAGGCCATCTCTTTTAAACTGGAACAACCAGCTCTAGACAGAAGAAACGGTCTGCACCTACAACACATATCTCTTTCAGCATCATCTAAATGTTTATTTCAAGTTTCGTGGCAGTTCATGACTCCAAGCTTCACTTGTATGGCTGTCTCTTGAATTACATTGCACTGTGTTTTTCTCATTGCAGTAAACTAAACAAAGCATTTTAATGTAAGTGTACTGCTAAAGGACAGTTAAGTATACAGAGTTACTTTTAAGAAAATCAAGCATACTTAGATCTCTGCTCATTTAAAAATGAATATTACAGTTGGTTTAAAATGCTATTTTTTACACAAACAAATAATTACTGCAATTCAAATTATACCTGGGCTATCTGAGCTACTGCATGCACTAAAACACTCTCAGAAAGACAAAGCAATATATGGTATTGTTCATGCCCATATGACGTACAAAAGTGAAGAATAAAACCTTAAACAAGCAGATGAACACACCCTCATGGAACACAGGACTACACAGTCCCTGCTCCCAATCTAGCTTTTATGTACTCTAACAAGAAAGCTAAAACTAAATTATCAAAATGTAACCAAATAGCAGACTGGGAAATGCCATTCTGAATCAAAAGATCATATTTTGGTAATCCTGTCATTCCCATGTCATAGAAATGTATGACTTCTGAAGTAGTTGCTAAACATTAAATAGATTGCATAAAAGGCACAAAACTACAAAACCAATTACTGGATTTAGATTTGATGATAGCATTGTTTTAACACTTAGTATATTTGGTATTAATTTAATTAGGGATAAAGGCCAGTTGTGGTGCCAGAAACACTAGGATAGCATCTGACAAAGTATTAGAGTTCAGTTTGTGTTGGTCAGGGTGTGTTTTTTCTTTTGTTCTTTTGTGACCAATTTGCTTTAATTGCACAGGCTTTGTAGCAACTAAATCAAACACACAGAACATAATATTGTTACAACATGATGTTAATGCAGTGGTATCAGATTTGGAATTGGAATGACTATAAAATATGTAAACACAGTATGTAATATTAGATTTTACACAGAAGCATTCTGCCATTTTTGCTTTGAATTATACACCTATGAAAATACATAATAGCATGCATAATAGTATGTACCATAGCATTCCTACCTGTGAAATGTCTCCCAGTGATGGCTGTCTATAGGGATGTAAATCTGATCTGTGCTGTACAGCTTTTCACCATCCTTCATCCAGACAATCTCTACCTCACTCAGGCCCTCCACAGCACAGCCCAGACGAGCCATGTTACCTTGGGTTACTGTAAGGTTGGCTGGGTTTTTGGTAAACTTTAACCCTGACAGATAAAAATGCAGAGATATTAACTTCTAGTGTCATTCCTATTTAGATAGCAGCCTTCTATGATTGTCCACTGTTTTGTGAATAACTTATCTAACCCATTTTCAAAACTGTATAAAAGACTTTACATTTAGTGATTGTTCCTAAAGCAGCTAGCGTATTCAGCATTCAATTGAACTAAACAAAGGCGAAACATTGTTTATTATGACATGCCATTTCCTCTGCGCCAAGTTGCTTTTGAATCTGCTTCTGTGCTCTCTATTGTGTCACCGCCACTGCAGAGATCTGTGCACTGTCCATGTCATGAATCAGACTAACAAACACCATATAAGCTGCAGAAGGATGAACACTCTGGGATGAACAAGCAGCCTAATTGTGACCATTCAGTAGCTATGAATTGGGTAACGGTAAATTGATAAATACCAAAACTACATGAGGGGGCAGTAAGGGGGTGGATGGGCAATTCCCTTAATTCTAATTAGGCAGAGATCCCAAAGGAGGCCAGGTAGAAAACTTGTCATGGAGCCATTAACATTTGTTACTGTCCCTATCTGAAAATTCTAGTCACAATGATAAGGGGGCCTTAAATATGTGTGTGTGTGTGACTAAGTGATTAGTATATAGTCAGTTTCTGGATTTTTTTTTGTACCAATCTGTGAGCTCTATTGTAGTTCAATTACACCCACAGTAAACATCTGACCACTGATGAAGGGAACTGTTGTTGTTTACAACTTGGAAGCTCAAGATTCCTTAAAGCTTTCGGCCAAAGTTTGACGACTAAATAATACAATTTCTCACGTTTCTTGAAAGAAAACAATACTCTGTGGACAATCAATACATGTACAAGTTGACAATAATAAATAAACCTGACTGACAATGTCCTTAAAGCGAAATAAGCCAAACTTACCATTAACTGCTTTAACGCAGTGCACAAGAGTGAGTGTGATCCAAACATAAATCTCCATTGTAGCATAATCCAATAAAAACAAGTGAACCCGCTAACATTAGTCACATCCACAGTAACCCAACTCCGAACAAGCCAAACAAACACTGAATGAACTTTCTACAAGCGCAAAAAGAACCCATTATCAGCTCCACGCGAGACGGACAGAGAAATAAGCTACACTGTAAACATAAATGAATTAAAATTGTAAAAAAAAAAAAAATGCTGGAAGCTCGAAATACAACTTCACAACACGTAGCTTCTCCAATGTGTGAGAAAGAAGCAAATGGTAGATCAGCCCGGCTACTCCTGAGACTCCCTGTTGTTTCCCTCCCCTGGTGACGGAGAAGTGTGAAGTGTCCTGTAATGCCCCCTAGCGACACTGTGAGGATACAGCAGCTGTACAGCTCCTATATGGGAGTGGAATCACCGTCCACTAGGGTTTCTCTAAACTTCTGAAGTGATTAATGATATTTACTACAAATGGTCAGTTGTAGCTTAGTGGCTGTGGTACTGTACCAGTAATCAGAAGGTTGCAGACTCAAGCCCCTGAGCAAGGCATTTAACCCTCAATTAGTCAAACGTTATTCAGACAGAATTGTAAATCTCTTCTGATAAAAGCGTCCGCTAAATGCCACAAATGCAATGTAAATTTACTGGTAAAACAAATTATACTTTTTGGAAAGACTGAAACATTGGGTGTGTTCGAAAGCCTAGGGAGCTGCCTTGCTGTCTACATAGGCAGCTGACTTAGTAGAGAGGATTCTAATAAGTTAACAAGGCAGGTTATTCCTAGGAAAAAATGTACTGTGAAATTTCATAGTAAAACTGTGAAATATTTTACAGTTCTACTTTGAAATTTTGATGGTAATTTGGCCACTTCATGGTTCTACTGTGAAATTTTATAGTAATCTAGTTGACAGTTCCACTATCAACTTTCACAGTAAAACCATGAATTATTTCACAGTTTTACTATAAAAAAAAGTTCACAGTAAAACTGAATTATTTTACAGTTCTACTATGAATTGATGGTAATTTGGCCACTTCATGGTTCTACTGTGAACTTTCATAGTAATCTAGTTGACAGTTCCACTATGAACTTTCACAGTAAAACACTGAATTATTTCACAGTTCTACTATAAGCAATTTCAAAGTAAAACTGTAAACCTGATTGATTATTTTACTGTGATGTTTAAAAGTTCCACTGTAAACTTGGTAAACAGTTTTACCCTGGACTTCACAGTTTACTTTGTAATTACTGTACTTTGACATTAATTATACAATACAATACAATGTATAGATCTCACAACTCCATTTATTCAGCAACGGTATAATTTCAAACACGCACAAAAACAACTGGTAAGGATATCTTCTAAATGGTAAACTGATAACACATGTGCCAACTTGGCATTCTATAATGTAATGTTAAATGCATTAAAATAATAGTAATATAAAAAATAATGGTAATAGATTGTATTTGTTATATAATAACATAATTATATTACACTTAATAATTTATTTTACGATGGTAATTATACAATAATATAATTTTATTATACAGTAATATATACAATTATATAACTGAATAATGTATTGTGGTATAAATCTACAGTATATATAAACTCTATACATACATAATGAAAAATCTAATTCATAAGCATTCCTTATGCATTTAATTATGGCAGTACTGGGTGCTTGGATGTGTCCTATGTCTGAGTGTGTGTGGGGGCGTGAATTGTGACATGAATTACACCTCTTGTTTTCCTAGCTTGTCCACATTGTTGAATTTGCTGGTGAAGTACACTTTCTGGACCTCCTTCATGGGGAAAATCTGTTCGGCCACCTTTAAAAATGCAAAAAAAATAAAATAAATAAATAAATAAATAAAAATAATCAAACATTTGCCGCCATCACCTCTAAGCTACAGGGGCCCTAATATATTTCATCAGCAATGTCTTACATCTGATGTATCATAAGGCATATATTTGGTAAGCGTATCATTAATTACCATTAATTGTTATGGTGCAAAAAATATTTATTGCTGAAAAACATGACTTACCTTCATCTGCACTAAAGCACTGACGCAGACAGATCTTCTCTCTTTTTAATTTCATTATTTTAGTAGCTCAGACTGCCTTAAGATGGATTGGCATGGCCCGTCTGATTCACTAGTTACTAGAAAAAGAATCAAACAATTAATATCAGCAGCTATGCAATCAGTACAGTTTAGCATTTAGTAACACACCCAACAGAAGTTGAAAACAGTCAGGGCTTTAAGCATATATAGATATGCAGGCGGGCACAAAGGTGGATGAATGGATGGATGAAAAGACATTGTCAGCACCAAAACTGTAAAGAAGTGAGTTGTTTTACATATTTTAACACAAATTTATTTTAAACACAATCTGTTTTTAAAAAATCAATTAGCACCTACTTTAAGTTTCCGAGATCCAGGCCTCCTTGTAATTTTCTCCTTTACAGCATAGTCCTAGAATGAAATGATTTAGAATATGTAGTTATCTGAGTTATCTACAAAAACAGTAACATTCTGTGGATGTGGTTGTAAAGCAATGTACTGAAACTTGCTGCTACTATCATGAACAAGAATATGGAAAACCCATCCTTATGTGCTGATGTGCATGTAGGCAGATACTGTTATCTACAATACACGGGTCTTCTCTGTCGGACACTGAGACTCTCTCAACCTCAGCAGCCCTCCTTGACATGTGGTCATTTTCCTGGAATAAAAATACTGCTTTTAATTTCATATTTAAAATCTGTAGTTAACAGAATGCTACAATAGCTTAAACACAGTGGCACAAATGCAGGGTTTTCCCTGGGTTGTTGGCAGGCTTACGTGGTGTGGTCACTGGGCTTGGGCTTAGGTGGTGCCCAAGTTTTATAGGGAGTAGGGAAAGAGTAGGGAAAACCTGAAATGTGTGTTAATAGACATTTCCTGAATAAATCATATAAACTTTGATCAACTGCCCCAGTTTCACAGCAATAATTTAAAGCACACATATCACCCATCATTCCAAAGAAAATGCTGGACCTCCACTATTTTAGGAGCAACTTGCAGGTTAACGTTCACATTTAATTAAGACGTGTATAAATAAGACATAAAAGGTGAATTGTCTTGTAGGAAATATTAAAAGCATTTATATTATCTGTACACTTACAATTATAAAAACTGATAGGTTTATTATAGTGCAGATTAGCACTGTAACAACACTATAAACTAAGTAATTGTACCAGTCTTAACGCGTTGCAAGTATTACTACGCATTTAAAAAGAGCACAATCAATTACCGTCAGATAACAGACTGTTTATGCTAATGGTTTAGTAACGTCCCAAGTAACTAATTTGAAGACATAGAATCCTGAGACCTGTGTTATTTTCGGCTTTCTAAAATGGCCATTTATTTTTAATAACATTTTAGGCATAGTAAATATATTATTGTGTATTATTATAAACTGTTTAAGTTTATGACTTACCATCGAACTTCAGGGTTTAGCGCGCGCCGCTTCACCAACGTCTTTTTATCCATTTCTCACTTTCCAGATAACAGTTTAGCCGTTGATGAGATTTTCCGTCGTCAGATTCTTGTGTCCTTTAATAAGTTCTGACTCAATAACACATGTGGCAGGAACTTTATCTTTAAGCAGATACACAGCGCGGACTTTAACAGACTCGTTTTTGAGAATTAAATCACTGAAACTGACACTATATTTGTATTTCGCGCGGTTTACCTGACGCGAAGCTCGAGACGCTTGGTTGAAATAACGGTCTCAAATCAAGTGCGCATGTGCGCATGCCCAGATGTCCAGACTGACATGATGTCTGACATGATGTCTGTAGAAGAGAGGTTTGCGCAGAACAGGCATAATAAAAGGCGCTATAAAGTCATCTGTCTGATGTAATATTGATGTAATGTAATATTTGTCCTGTCTGCATGAGGTTATTTGTATTTTTGTAATATTATAAATATGTAAATCTGTGCTGTATTCTTTTTTTATTGGAATATTGTTAATCATCTATTTTTTTTTAGATGTACAGTGTATCACAAAAGTGAGTACACCCCTCACATTTCTGCAGATATTTAAGTATATCTTTTCATGGGACAACACTGACAAAATGACACTTTGACACAATGAAAAGTAGTCTGTGTGCAGCTTATATAACAGTGTAAATTTATTCTTCCCTCAAAATAACTCAATATACAGCCATTAATGTCTAAACCACCGGCAACAAAAGTGAGTACACCCCTAAGAGACTACACCCCTAAATGTCCAAATTGAGCACTGCTTGTCATTTTCCCTCCAAAATGTCATGTGATTTGTTAGTGTTACTAGGTCTCAGGTGTGCATAGGGAGCAGGTGTGTTCAATTTAGTAGTACAGCTCTCACACTCTCTCATACTGGTCACTGAAAGTTCCAACATGGCACCTCATGGCAAAGAACTCTCTGAGGATCTTAAAAGACGAATTGTTGCGCTACATGAAGATGGCCAAGGCTACAAGAAGATTGCCAACACCCTGAAACTGAGCTGCAGCACAGTGGCCAAGATCATCCAGCGTTTTAAAAGAGCAGGGTCCACTCAGAACAGACCTCGCGTTGGTCGTCCAAAGAAGCTGAGTGCACGTGCTCAGCGTCACATCCAACTGCTGTCTTTGAAAGATAGGCGCAGGAGTGCTGTCAGCATTGCTGCAGAGATTGAAAAGGTGTGGGGTCAGCCTGTCAGTGCTCAGACCATACGCCGCACACTACATCAAATTGGTCTGCATGGCTGTCACCCCAGAAGGAAGCCTCTTCTGAAGTCTCTACACAAGAAAGCCCGCAAACAGTTTGCTGAAGACATGTCAACAAAGGACATGGATTACTGGAACCATGTCCTATGGTCTGATGAGACCAAGATTAATTTGTTTGGTTCAGATGGTCTCAAGCATGTGTGGCGGCAATCAGGTGAGGAGTACAAAGATAAGTGTGTCATGCCTACAGTCAAGCATGGTGGTGGGAATGCCATGGTCTGGGGCTGCATGAGTGCAGCAGGTGTTGGGGAGTTACATTTCATTGAGGGACACATGAACTCCAATATGTACTGTGAAATACTGAAGCAGAGCATGATCCCCTCCCTCCGGAAACTGGGTCGCAGGGCAGTGTTCCAGCATGATAATGACCCCAAACACGCCTCTAAGACGACCACTGCTTTATTGAAGAGGCTGAGGGTAAAGGTGATGGACTGGCCAAGCATGTCTCCAGACCTAAACCCAATAGAACATCTTTGGGGCATCCTCAAGCGGAAGGTGGAGGAGCGCAAAGTCTCGAATATCCGCCAGCTCCGTGATGTCGTCATGGAGGAGTGGAAAAGCATTCCAGTGGCAACCTGTGAAACTCTGGTAAACTCCATGCCCAGGAGAGTTAAGGCAGTTCTGGGAAATAATGGTGGCCACACAAAATATTGACACTTCAGGAACTTTCACTAAGGGGTGTACTCACTTTTGTTGCCGGTGGTTTAGACATTAATGGCTGTATATTGAGTTATTTTGAGGGAAGAATAAATTTACACTGTTATATAAGCTGCACACAGACTACTTTTCATTGTGTCAAAGTGTCATTTTGTCAGTGTTGTCCCATGAAAAGATATACTTAAATATCTGCAGAAATGTGAGGGGTGTACTCACTTTTGTGATACACTGTAAATAATGTGTTTTTGACATGTTTTTCATGTCATGTAATGAATTTACCCCCACACACATACATTTACACCCTTCATTCACATACCTACTTTAAATAATACATAAATATTATATACATTATTATTGTCTTGATATTTGTATCTTGTCGTTTACCTATATGGCCATAGTTAAACTGTAAATTACTGTAAACATCAAACATTAGAAGAGGTGACTATGAACTATTCCTAGTTTAACTTTAAACTGTAAGTTGACTGAATTTAACAATTCAACAATATCATGTTTACAGTTGAACTGTAAACTTCACAGTCAACATTATTAAACACCAGAGGAGGTGGCCATGAACTTCATGGTAACATGAGAGTTCACAGTTGTACTTATGGTCAAACTGTAAAAGTGACAGTAGAACTATGAACTATTATGGTTCAACTGTAAACTTTACAGTTTTACTGTAAACTTTACAGTTTACTGTAAACTTTACAGTCAATATTATTAAACACTGAAAAGGTTACCATGAACTTCGTGGTAACATGAGAGTTCACAGTTGTACTTATGGTCAAACTGTAAAAATGACAGTAGAACTGTGAACTATTATGGTTCAACTGTAAACTTAACAGTTTTACTGTAAACTTCACAGTCAATATTATTAAACACTGAAAAGGTTACCATGAACTTCGTGGTAACATGAGAGTTCACAGTTGTACTCATGGTCAAACTGTAAAAATGACAGTAGAACTGTGAACTTTTATGGTTCAACTGTAAACTTAACAGTTTTACTGTAAAACTTCATAGTACATTTTTTCCTGGGTTCGAACGCACTACTTAGACAGCGATTCCATCGGGTTTAGCATTTCGCGTTTAGCATTTAGCATCTCGCCATTAAAACCAATAAACTGAGGTAGCATAGCACGCTAACGTCAATAACATCTCCCTTCATGTACCGATAACGGTTAAATTTCCTGACAAGCCCGAACTTGCAAATAAAAACACTCGGTACAAGTTTATACAAGTTAAAAATCAGTAATATTTTATTTACGTTTGAAAATAACTCCATTCGTTTCTCCGCCCCGTCAGCCATGAATGCCGGGATTGTCTTGATCACTAAGGCAGCGTCCGATGCTCACTCGTTCTTGAGCCAAAATAACATTGAAATAATAAGATGCCTCAGAAGTGAGGATTTTAAGGCATCTAGGATTTCTAACAGTCTCCTTCTCGGGAGCGCGCACAGGATGACGTAAAATGCTGCCAATGTAGACAGCTCACTAGCTTTTCGAACACACCCATTGTCAGTCTGAAAGGTACAACTGTTTAAAACATAGGGAATATCAGGCCTATCCTCGTTTTAGAGTAAATTGTCCCTCAATCGTGCTCAAGTGCATTACAGTATATACATTTTACTTATCAAATGTGTCAGTTGCATCATTCATACACACACACACACACACACAGATAATACTTTTATTGTACTTGTATTATAGCATGTTAATTGTTTAGCATGCTTTCTTTATGAATCATGTTAAAAAACAATGCACAAATCAAATCAAATTTACTGTCTCACTACAATAACATAAGGTACAAGTATGAAAAACTTGCTCACTCTTATTTGGCTGCATGAACATAGTCCATGTCAGTGCAGTTAAAGAGGTAGAATCAGAAACAGGGAGATGAAAATGAGGATCACCACTTTACTAATACAGATTTAAAATTTTTAAAAGAGAACTCTTAAAATTATACATTTAAAGAAAATGAGTAGATGCAAGGTGGATGAGAATCTGACAGAACAAATAGTTGACAAATTAAAGGTGCATTTGCAGTCAACAAACCATTATATGATTAGCACAATGAACACTGTGGAAAATATATTTTATTATTTTATATATATATATATATTATCTGGTTTTGTAAATACTTATGTGCAAATTATAGATGGACAGCTCTGTGCTTTTCAGTTTTCAGTGTAGGACCAAATATTACTGCTGTGTAGTTCATTGCTTGTCGTTATCGTGGTAACTGTGTACCCTGCAACTCTTTTAAGTGACTGCTGGATTCTTTACTACGTTTCTTATCATTAGCCTGAGAGCATCTTAAGACTTTATGAGCACCACACCTATTCTAATGCAATTTATGGTTCCATGATCTTTCTTTCTTTTTGTTCTATCAACGTGTGAATTATTTATTCGAGGATGTTTAAGCTATTTGTTACATCTCTGTAGCTTTTTTTATTCGAGGCTTTAATTATTTTGCTCCTTAAAACTTTAGGAAGCTCCAGTTTCATCATGATTGTTAATTGCTGAGTGATTTTTGCCCTACCAATGGCAGTAGTTTTATTTCAGAATAAAACCAGACACAATTATGCCTGACATTTTATTATTCTTATTTACGACATTAATATTTAAAACTTTTAGATATGACTTTTACATAGCATTGGCATGAAAAAGTATTTGTCCCTCTCCAATTTTTGCAAAGGCCTATTTATCACGTTAGATGCTTTCAGACTTCAGTGGAGAGTGGCTAGCATTGACAACATTTTGCCCTGTTTTTTTTTATTTTGAATGATCAATACTGACCTCATCTGAGGTGATCAAGGACTGCAGTTACCTAGATATTTGCCTGGATTCTTCTTCTTCTTTTTTTTTACATCCTTGGCCACTTCTTTGGGCTAGTCATTTTTCAGCATGACCCTGCATGCATAAAGCAAGGTTCATGAAGTTGAATAAGTCTGGTGAGGCTTGTCATCAACAGTATTATGGAACACACACACACAAACATTCACACTTAATGCAACTTTAGTAGCTCCAATTAGCTTGACTGCATGTCTTTGGACTGGGGAGAAAAACTGAGCACCTGGAAGAAACCCACATGGACATAGGGCAAACTCCAAGCTCAACAAAGGAAGGGTTGACAGGGTGTCAGCCCGGCAAGGGAATTGAACCCTGGATGTTCTTGCTGTGAGGTGCCACCGCTACCCTCAGACCACCATGCTGCCCTGCGTTTCATTAATCACAAAAAATCACTTCATTTTAATCAAGCAGGACAAGAAAGCCACCTGAAGATGCTGCCAATCCATTACATTACATACATTCATTTAATTACTTATTTCTTGAGTTCATTTACAGTATTTAAGCCACCCTCTGCATGTTTAGGAGAAGGGATGAAGTCACACTTGTTGGCGTACTAATTCAAAGCTATCCTGTACATAGTGAGTACCAACATTACAACCAGTGCACTAGTTAGCATGTTTTAGTTAAATAGTGTGTGGATGCAACATCTCCCTGTTTGTACTTTCTGTGGATAAAATATAAAATCAATTTCCATGAAAAAAATATTTTGACGTACAAGCTAAAGCTATCACAGATGGTTTCACTTACGTAAAGTACACTTAAAATGTGCTCAAGTACGCTAAAGTATTTTAACTAGGCTACTGTCCACCTCAGGTAAACGTTAGGTATTCATTTACTGTCCTCTAGTGGACGATATGTGTAACTGTATTACTACTCCCACTTCCTTCTGTTTTCCCTCGGGCAGTAAAATGGAGTATGCAGGCTGTAGTTGGAGGAACTATTACTTTTTAAAATTAGATTTGTAAACTTGAACAGAAGCAGAAACCAGCCATTTATTTTCTGGTGTCAACGGTAAGTAATGGGCATGTTTATTTGTAACGAAGGCGACAGACATTTCTGTATTCAATGTACCATTCATTGTGTAAATAACCTGGATAAGTTGTTGAAAGTAGTGTATCTGGAAACTAGCACACTAACTCAACATTTAGTAAAACTAGACAAGAAATGCAAGAGACTTGAAACAAAACACCAATGCTGTAGTGTGGCATAGTTCCTTGAGCTGTTAAAACATGGATTGCATAAAAGAAACAAAATCAAATGGAAAAGTTATCACAGTCACTAACTTAAACAGTAAACTGGAGTCAGTTGTGGACTCCTAGTTTGGTCCAGTTTGTATCTGTGGCTCCTCATGTGGGTTTGTTGTCTTCTCATCTGTCCTGTATCATGTTGCATTTATGTGCAACTGAAAGCGGAGACGCCACATAGAAAAGTGATATTATTACCTTATAGTCGAGTAGACTTTTCTGCTGTATTACACATGAATGTTTATAGTATGGCACACGAGGTTAAAACAGCAATTCAGAGAGCAAAACATAAAATCTCCAGTTTGGAGCATGAGCTTTGTATGAGGTAAGTTGGTTGATTAGACTCGGTTTGGTTGGTTGGTGTGGTGTGTGGTGTGTGGTGTACCACAGGTATTTTTACCTGTACTACCTGGTAACTCTGGTTCATTTACACATCTATTATGTAAACTAAAGAAACGGCACATTATTAGGTTCCATTTCAATAGGTGGGGTTACGGTGGTGTAGGTACAGTTTTGTACAGACACCCCACGTCGTTTTCACGATACAGTAGTTGGAACAGTGGTCTTAAATGCAGTGGATGGGTTTTACATGCATACTTTCTATCAATCATTTATTTTCTTATGGGGGGGGGGGGGGGGGGTGCTGGATCCTATCCCAGCTTTTCAATGGGCGCAAGGCACACAGTAACACCCTGGGCGGGATGCCAGTCCATCGCAACACACACACACACACACACACACACACACACACACACACACACACAGACACAGACAGACAGACAGACAGACAGACAGACAGAGCAATTTGGTGTCTCCAATCAACCTGACTGCATGTTTTTGGATTGTGGGAGCTCCTGGAGGAAACCCACACAGACACGGGGAGAACATGCAAACTCCGCACAGAAAGGACCCGGACCGCCCCACCTGGGGATCGAACCCAGGACCTTTTTGCTGTGAGGCAACAGTGCTACCCACTAAGCCACCGTGCCACCCTTCTTTTTATTAGTCAGTTTGAAAAGTAAAAACCTGGCCTACTTGCTAGGTGGAACAGTAAATTAATTAATTAATTACTTAAATCATTCATTTATTCATTCATTCACACTACCAGGTTTGGTTCTTTCCTCTGGCCACTGGCTAAAAAGTTTTGCACGGTTTCCAAATATCTGCATATGTTTTTACTGAGCACCCTAGTTTTCTCTCACCTCTCCAAAACATGCAGAAGTTGGATTGGTTACTCTAATTTGCTGCTTTGGTGCGTGGGTAAAATGTTCTGTGATTGGAGCTCTGCCATGGGTGTATTCCTGCATTTTGCCCAGTGTTTTTGGATGGAGGCAAACGCACTATACCCCAACCAGGATAAAATGTTAATTAATAATAGGTAAATAAATAACCACTTTATTAAGGACAGGGTCATTGTCTAACACAAAGCAAAAATACACCCTGAATAGGGTGGGCAACAGGGCACTGAACCCTTCTGTGTCTGAGGCTGCATGCCAGTCAAAGTGTCCATTGCTAACTCCTGTCCACCATTGAAATCACCTTTAATTTGTTATTTTTCCAGAATAGAAAATAACTCCTTAATAAAAGAGATCTATGCCTAATAACCGACAATTTGAACACATGCCTGCACCCATGGAGTATACTCCACAATTGACTCGAGTAAACCTGAAATACTGGATATTACATGGAAAGTGTAGGATGACCTATGTGGGAGCAGCCACTTCCAGCTCATTACAGAGGAACAGAGGAATTTTAAACTACATGTCTTCCCCACAATGCACCAAATCAAAGACATAAACACAGTGTGCATGAAAAAAACAATGAAGTTTCTGCAGTTCGGAAAATTGTCAAATTTTTTTTTTTTACCCTGTACCATATACACTATATTTCCAAAAGTATTCGCTCGTCTGCCTTCACACGCATATGAACTTGAGTGACATCCCATTCTTAATCCATAGGGTTTAATAGGATGTCGGCCCACCCTTTGCAGCTATAACAGCTTCAACTCTTCTGGGAAGGCTTTCCACAAGGTTTAGGAGTGTGTTTATGGGAATGTTTGACCATTTTTCCAGATGCGCATTTGTGAGGTCAGACACTGATGTTCGACGAGAAGGCCTGGCTCACAGTCTCCGCTCTAATTCATCCCAAAGGTGTTCTATCGGGTTGAGGTCAGGTCTGTGCAGGCCAGTCAAGTTCTTCCACACCAAACTCGCTCATCCATGTCTTTATGGACCTTGCTTTGTGCACTGGTGCACAGTCATTTTGGAACAGGAAGGGGCCATCCCCAAACTGTTCCCACAAAGTTGGGAGCATGAAATCATCTAAAATCTCTTGGTATGCTGAAGCATTAAGAGTTCCTTTTACTGGAACTAAGGGGCCGAGCCCAACTTCTGAAAAACAGCCCCACACCATAATCCCCCCTCCAACAACCTTTACACTTGGCACAATGCAGTCAGATAAGTACTGTTCTCCTGGCAACTGCCAAACCCAGACTCGTCCATTGGATTGCCAGATGGAGAAGCGTGATTTGTCTCTCCAGAGAACACGTCTCCACTGCTCTAGAGTCCAGTGGCAGCATGCTTTACACCACTGCATCTGACACTTTGCATTGCGCTTGGTGATGTAAGGCTTGGATGCAGCTGCTCGACCATGGAAACCCATTCCATGAAGCTCTCTACACACTGTTCTTGAGCTAATCCAGTCCAGTCGACTGTGGAATATTTAGTAGAGAGGAAGTTTCATGACTGGACTTGTTGCACAGGTGGCATCCTATCACGGTACCATGCTGGAATGCACTGAGCTCCTGAGAGTGACCGATTCTTTCACAAATGTTTGTAGAAGCAGTCTGCATGCCTAGGTGCTTGGTTTTATACACCTGTGGCTATCAAAGTGATTGGAACACCTGAATTCAATTATTTGGATGGGTGAGTGAATACTTTTGGCAATATAGTGTATGATACTGTACAAAGATTCAGTAAGATCTCAGTACATGTAAAGCATGGTCAAAAATAGATTTGTGTGACCCTTGAGCCATCACATTGCATAATAAACCATTATTTTGCTGTGATTAAATATAGTCACACAGGCTCAGGAGTACTTCAGATAACCATTGTCACTTATTACAGGCCACTGCTGCATCAAGAAATGCAACCTGGAAATTGTATACAAAGAGAAAGCCATACATCAATTTTATGAGTTATTCAAGACCATTCAGACTTCCAGCATAATGGCAAAAGCAAGAACTGTCATAGTATGGGGTGCATCAATGACCATGGCATAGGTGATAGTGTTGTTGATGTGGAGGCATATATAAGGAGGGCCATATACTACGACATATAATATATATCAAGGCTACATCTTTTCCCAGGAGGTCCATGGTTAATTCATCAAGATAATGGCAGGTTTCACACGCCACAACAATATGACTCTTTGGACAGAGAGTGTGTGTGCTTGACTGGCTTGTCTGTTGTCCAGATCTGATTCCTATTAAAAAAGGTGTGGTGCATCATGAATGGGAAAAACAGACTACGACCACAGACTGTTGAGCTGCTAAAGTCTTGTATCAAGCAAGAATGGACAAAAGTTCCCATTTCGCAAAACTTCAACAGTTAGTGTCCTTGTTTCTGATGCTGATCCTTGTGTGAACTTGCCTCATGTAGGTGAAAAGAAGCGGTTGGCTACTGCACACATGTCTGTCCTGCTCAATCAGGGTAGGGGTCTGCAGCAGTAGAAGACATACAACTAGGTAACTGCATGCAGCTACATTGGCAGAAGAAGGAAGACATGCAAAAATATAATAAATAACATGCTAATGTGAATTTAAAGTGGATTTATGCAAAAGTGCACAAGTGTATTACATTTAAAAAGTGGGCGGTAAGGTGGCTAAGTGGGTAGCATTCACCTCAGAGCAAGAAGGTCCTGGGTTCGATCCCCAGGTGGGGCGGTCCGGGTTCTTTCTGTGTGGAGTTTGCATGTTCTCCCCGTGTCTGCGTGGGTTTACTCTGGGTGCTCCGGTTTCCTCCCACAGTCCAAAAACATGCCACTAGGCTAATTGGAGACACTGAATTGTCCCATAGTTACCTAGCCGCTGGGATGCACTGACCAGTGCATTGTAGTGCCAGTCCCAAGCCTGGATAAATAGGGAGGGTTGTGTCAGGAAGGGCATCCGGCGTAAAAACTGTGCCAAATCCCGCCGGCGCCCCCTAAAAAGGGAAGAAGCCGGAAATGCCGACCCCGTAACCGAAAAACGGGACAAAAAGGCTGAGGAACAAGAAAGAAGATACCATTGCTATAGGGATTTGTTATGGAACAAGATAGCAGAAAAAAACCAATTGGCCTGCTTCATCTGATGTGTATGAAGGTATTACTAAAGATAATAGTCTGTCCCAGGCTTCACCAACTATTACAGAATGTAAGAACAGACTAAGCACAACCTTCAAGATTTGGTGCATTATGCCGACAGTGAGATTCTAACATTATTTTTTACTAATGCAGGGAGAGCTGCTCTGAGACTGAGGGGGAACTCCATCCAACAGCATGGAAGCACAAACCAGAGCTGAAGGATTCACTTGTTGATATGTACAAAGGTAACATTATAGCATCTACAAACCCCATTTCCAGAAAAGTTGGGACATTTAGTAAAATGCAGTAAAAAGAAGAATCTGTGATTTGTTAATTCTCTTGAATCTTTATTTAAATGGCAAAAGTAGAAAGAAAAATTGTCATGCTTTTAATGATCAACTTCATGGTATTTTGTAAATAGAAACACATTTAGAATTTGATGCCTTTAACACATGCAGACTTTTAAAAATAGACAAAATAAAAGTAAAAGGTTTACTGAATATTGAAGTTTTAGTGTTTTAAAACATTCAACATTAAGCAGGTGAATTTGTAAGGCGTGAGGGAATAATGAGTATAAAAGGAGGATCCACCAAAGGCCAGTTTGTTCAAGCATTGGTGGGTCATGGCTCACCACTTTGCACCAAACTTCAGTAGAAAATGGTCAATCAGTTTAAAAAAACACAAGATTGCAAATTATGTGGGTCTTTTGTAATTTACAATACATCATATTATAAAAAAAATTGGGGAATCCAGAGAAATCTGTGTGTGTGTAGGATAAGGCCTAAAACCATTGTTGAATGTGCATAAACTTTGTGTCCTCCGATGGCAATGCATAAGAAACCTCATGCTGTTATAAATATAGCCAAATAGACTCATGAGTTTTTCAGGAAACCATTGTTACTTAACACAGTTTACAGCTGCATCAAGGAATGCAATTAATTACACTAAAACTGTTACACAAAGAAAAAGCCAAACATTAATTATATACAAATACGATTCTTAAAATAAAAGGAGAATCAGAAAACCATGATCATGGACTGTTGAGCAGCTGAAGTCTTGTATCAAGCAAGAGTGGAGAAAAAATTGCTTGCAAAACTGCAAAAATTAATTTTCTTAGTTCCTAAACCATTAAAAAGTTTCATCATAACATAACATAATAAAAAAGGTGATGGAACACAGTGCTAAACATACCTCTGTCCCAACTTTTTTGTGTGTTGCATGCATCAAATTCTTCTTTTTATTGCATTTTACTAAATGTCCCAGCTTTTCTGGAAATATGTTTTGTACGTTAAATCATTCAGTATGAATTATTATAACTGTTTCTAGATTTTTTAAAAGCTGATAACCAAGCCAGAATTAGGTTTAAACAAGGCAAGATGTAGCAGTTGTATGAACGTTCAGGTCTCGAGATTCAGTGGACTAGGTAATGATTGACATAATAGGGAGAAGCCACAATATAATCAGATTAAAAGTACTTATTATGGTGTAGGTGCAATCTTGCATGTCTCCACAAGAGGGCACCAGAACCTTACTTAATGGTTGGGACTATCTTTTGGTGTCACCTTTGAGTATTAGAAGTGATGATCTCAGTGATTGTGCAGAGTGAACCAAGTTCATAGAAAATAATAAAAATAGCTTATTAATATATTGCAAAAGACAAAGTTACATGCATATATTATTTACTAAAAGTGTAATGATTTCTTAAATTTGTACAATGATTTTTTTAAGTGAAAAGGGTGACAAATTCACTCTTTCTTTTTTTGTTGTTGATGTTTTACCCTAATATTCAGTTTTAATTCATTAATGTTGTTTGTTTTTATTTAGTGCTTTATTTTATATAAGAATATATGTTATTTGTAGCTAGTTAGTAACACTATTAAACGATAAACTCCCTTTTCTTCAGGAAGCTTGGGACATTTTGTAAAATACAAAAAGGCAAGAATCGTGGGTTTGTTAATTGTTTTGAAACCTTATGACAAAAGTCAACAAAAATGCTTTTTAATGCTTTTACTGAGAAACTTGTTTGTATTTGGCAAATATAATGTTTTTGATTGATCAAGAAATGCAATGTAAAATTTTCTTATACAAAGGAAAAGTCATACATCAATTTTATGTGGAAACACCACTGATTCTGTTAAAATTGCATATTACAAAATGGACAAAAATGGAAATTGCAAAAAGTTGTGAAGTGTCTAATTATTAAAAAGGAATTAATAGATGAGCAAAAAATGCTGTGTAGTGGCACTGAAATTAACACACATTCATCTCGCCACAACAAACCTTTTCAAGTCATGCAAATGTTGCAAAACAAAGATTGCAACTAACAGCAATATCAAAATTGTTTAAATGTGTTTTTGTAGATTTGGGATTTGTTTACTTTAATAACTGTGATTGTGAGTAATAAAGGAGTTGGTCAGTGTTAACTAGTGCCATGTGTGGTGATGAAATTTATCATATCACCCTGTAGTGTCAGTTAATTAAAAAAGCAGATTGTGTTGACAGTCCAAACAGACAGATCTGTAATTGCGGAATGAAGTTTAGAGTGTTTTTTTACACTATTTTCAAGCACATTTGCCACTCTAAATAAATGTCTGCTCAGTAATTTGACAGGTTTGGATACTGTTTTATTATTAATTATGAAAGTGGCATAAATCAGGAGATTTAGCTGGCTGGTGTGCTTTTAAAAGATTTTTTCATGGTGTGAGTAATCTGTTTAGGCTATGTTCATGAGGCCTGTGCAGATGCAGCAGACAGGTGCATCTTAATTAGTTCCTTGAACATGAATATTCTCATCAGACCTGAGTGTGTATAGGAGGACTCACACTCAGTGTCTTTTCAAATGGTGAACTGTTTGTTTGCTTTTGATGTAATGCTTCACTTACCATTTCACTGATAGACTGTGACATCCTGGTTCAGCATGACCAAAAGCACTGCATCCTAGAAAAGGGTGGAGGCCAGTACATAAAACAGGATCTTATTTAGCACATATCCTGATACCTGAGGCCTCACTTGAGCAGTTTGGCATGAAAGCGCTTGTGGCTACAGGCTGAAATGGCTGCATGCCCATTTTTATAAGTGTGTGTGTGTGTGTGTGTGTGTGTGCGCGCGCGTGTGTGTGATTAAAATGAAGAGAACCACATCTGATCTTTGTGCTTCTAAACTTCAGGCCACTTACAGAAATCTGTCAGTTAGAATCACATTTTTATTCATAAACAGAAATAATTTCATAATGATCTATGGTTGTTTTTTTAAGGCTGACTGGCTGATTAATGCTTCTACATGTACAGTATTTTTTTTTCAGTTTAGTATTTTTATTAATTAAATAGTAACATTTAGTAGTTTTTACATTTTTAGTGTCTAAATTTGACATGTATTTAGAAGTGTTCTAATAATCTATCAACTTCTAGATTAATAGAATAGAATAGAATGCCTTTATTTGTCATATATACATATACACGTGTACAGTACAATGACATTCTTTCTTTGCATATCCCATCTTGTTTGAAAGCTGGGGTCAGAGCGCAGGGTCAGCCATTGTACGACACCGCAGATAGGGTTAAGGGCCTTGCTCAAGGGCCAAACAGTGGCTGCATGGCAGTGCTGGGATTCAAACTCTCAACATTTAATGCTGATATTTAAAAAAAACTCCTTGTGCAAATTCAGCCTAGGTTCAATAAAAAAATGAAATTGAACAAAATTATTTAACATTCAACACAAGTACAGTAATGCTTTTCATAAATTGATTTTAATATAACAACTCTAAATATAATCTGCTGTTTATGCTTGTATATACATTTATGTACTTGTAAATATAAATCAAAAACATTGTGTGTAAATTTAAAGTGGACATAAGCACTTAAAACATAAAAAAATGATTTTATAATTGTTTGTATGTTCATAATATGACAATACCAGAATTTCACTTACGTATCTGTAGCAAGTTAAATATTTCATTATCAGTTAGCTGGTAAATATGGAATTGCTAGAAGGCATTACAGGTTTTTTTGAAATTACATTGCCATGAAGATTCTTGTATTCATTTGTTTTAAATTAGAGTAAAGGTTAAAGTTCTGAGGCTATTGTTAATGTTTTTGAGCGTAAGGAGTAATAAAACAAACCTAAATATTATATTTATTGTCTTATTACATAGCTTCTTATGAATGGTGTCACATGCTCTGTTTGAAGGTACATTTTTGTGGCCCCTGTTAACAAATAGCCAGTAAACAAATCCAGTCTTGGTCAGATCCTGTAATTAAATGATTAGGATTATCACACACACAGCTGCATAAAAATAGTGCTTAGTATGACTCCTTATTATGTAGTTCCTGTCATTATTATTGATTATTAATAATCTGATCTAGTGTAGCTCTGATATAGCAATTATTTTATCAGTAGGTGTTAAGAATTGGTGTTTTTTCCACTTTCAGTGTCCCTGCTGCTTTTATTTGTCCACTCTTGTTTGGGCTAAGCTTTCTGGCAAGGGCAAGGATGTGTTATTACAAGTGATCTGTGGTCTGGCTATAGATCGTTTTCTTGCACGGTTAAATAGATCTTTTTCTTAGTCTAAATTCAGTGCACACACACACACACACACACACACACACACAAGCCATCATAACAAACAGAGCAAGTATCCAACAGAGCTGAGTTGCTGCTTCTTACAAGAAGACTGAAAAAATGGCTACGGTCTGAACAGGCTTTGTTCTTAGCAGGTGGATCGACCTTTGACCTAACCCTTGGTCCTGTCGCTGTGTGCCAGCCTCCCAGGCAGGAAATGTACTGTTAAGGCCTATCACCTCTGCTCGGTGAACTGCAAGTTCTGGTGGTGTATCATAGCCGTGGTGTGGTTTTCTTTCAACCGGCTTTTTTCCGCCTTCGCCCACCCTCATAGAAGGCAGGAGAAGCATTTGTGGCCAGTTTTGCGGCTTCCATGTGGGTCCTATTGAAGTTCAAAATCCCTGGAATTGAGTGCCTAGTGGCCTAACATGCTTGTTTTCTGCCTAAGTGGGTGGTCCAGCAATGCAAAATCGCACGCACGCGAGAGATCGAGGGATTCCATAGGCTCCGTCCTCTTTTGTCTCTGTGTGTTGGTTTAAGAAACAGTCCCAGGGTGGGTATTTCTTAATGCTGGCAGAATCGCTTAACATGACCTAACAGTTGAAAACACAAACACTCATATAGGCTGATTGTGATTTCGCATTTGTAATTTAGTGCTTCTAAAATAATTTATACACACACACACATTAATGCCATGCCTGTCTTGCGATTTCAATGAAATCTTACATAAAATATTACATAATTTAAAATATTACATAATTTAAAATATTACATAATTTAAAATATTACATAATTTAAAATATTACATAATTTGCTGGGTCAACAACATACTGCTACTATTCATTTGTTGGCCAATCACTGAAAAAAACAGGTCTGCAGTGAATAAGAAGCTGCTGAAACTCCCCTTTTCCAAAATTTCAAACTAGCCCAATTCATATAAGCACAGAGAAGTCACCAGCTTTAGTTAATTATAATTACTAAAGACAAATTAGCAATCATTGCCGCAAAATTAAATCACCAAAGTCATATTTTACAAATTCGTTTCTGTTATAACTCGGTGATTCATTGTGTTAAACCGACACCTAGGCATCGCAAACTAGGCTGCCACCCAGTTGCGGATTCCGGGAGACCCAGTGATGGCCCATGAAGCAGAGAGGAAAACAAACAGGCCCTGCTTTGGTGTGAACCACAGATGCTTGGGAACTGTTTAAACAGGGAGCAATTCAAACTGCCTCTCCTGTGGCCTGTGTTCAAACATCAAGTGGTAATTAGGACCGAGTGCCTGGTGCTGTTGCCCTGGCCTCCCCTCAATTCTTTAACATTTTCCCCCTCATAAAGACACTCATGCCATGCTACTTTTTTTTGTAGGTATTCAGCTTTTGCGGTTGTGATTCGTCACACTGCATAAGTAAATTAAATATTTTTCTTCCTGCCCAGTCATAAAAATCTTGATATCTATATTCAAATCCTCACATGCTTTTGCATAACTTAAATACATATTGTATTTTTCTAAAATCTTAAAGTTGTGGCTATAGTGACATCCCGTATACTGTTTTTATCAGGTAATGATTGGCAAAGCGATAATGATCTTGGAAAAAAGAAAATCGTCACAGCTTCTCTCTAAATATTTACAATGATGTACGTAGCTGTGTGCACACACACCATTTACATGCCCTAGTCCTTCACAACAGCAATAGAGATAGTGGGAGAGCTGTACGGCAAATATACTGTATGCATTTCATTTTTGTAAAGCTAATTATTTCGATATATTCCTTCATTGATAAAAAAGCTGGAATTTTCTTGAGTGTTGATTCTACATCCTCTGCAATTTAGTTCCCTGCTGTTTAAAGCCGGTTTGTCTGAAGGACAGGTCGAAGCACAAGCATCACTCATCCTCTACAAAAAAAGAGCTCTGTTTGGATTCAGCATTTGCACGTCACAAAAGTTCAACTTTGCGGTGTGTGTTGGAGAAAGGATTTTCAGAACAAAGGAAGATGTGTTTGCAGAGGATTCTCACACCACTAGCTATGTGTGTGTATTAGTGTTGGGCTCAAGGCGAGGTGGCATGCACAGTAATAAGGCTGGATTTGTTGCCATTTCACTGTTGCCTTTAAACAAAAAGCAGGGTTACACTTCATATTTACACTGATTTAATGTGTTAGGTTAATTCTGACTTGTTATGAAATGTTATTTGCACTTTGATAGGGCCCTCTTGATCTGAGACTTCTTTGAAAGCTATTTGCACCTGTGTAACAGACTCGGCCAGTGAAACTATTACATGAGGTGAATAGAAACAGCAGGAAGGTGAGAGGGTGAATCCTGATCCAAGCTTCTCTCATAAGACAGCTGACCTTAAGTTGACTCCGTCTCAGAGCCCCACCTCTCCTGCATGGCGTCTCTAAGATGAGTAATAGCAGCTTTATGGCTTGTGTCACCACTTTGCATCAGTTTCACAACCATACCTTTTCACAATGCGGCTTTTGTTTTTCTTACTTTTATACTCTCAGGTTAAAATTCTTTTAACCTTCTGCTTTGAACTTGCAATTTATTTTACATGTGAACTTTAAGGTTGGGCTAAAGGGTGTGATCAACACAATCAAAATTCAAGATTGGGACAAAACTGAGTCTTTGGAGTCTTTGAGTCAGGTTACATACATGTTTAAAACTATAGTTTTTTATAGTTTTACACATTGAACATATTTCCATTACCACCCTTGTGAAGTGATATATAACATACCATGTAAAAAATATAATATATGTATTATACTTGCCACAGCAGGTCAGTCTGGGTACCTTATTTGGCACAGTTTTTCCCCCAGATGCCTTTTCTGCTGTAACCTCTTCTTATTTTTATCCAGCCTTGGGATCAGTACTGAGAGTGCACTGACAAATGCACTTCCCAGTGGCTAGTCTGTTGGCCTTATATTAATGTTTATATTAATTTGGCAAGTTGTGGCAGCAGCACAACTCAAATCATAAAGGCATGGGACAGAGGCATGTTTACAACCTTTCATATTCATTACACTTTTTGTTTAGGAACTGAGTATACTAATTGTTCCTGTTTTGCTAATGGAATTTGTGCCATTCTTGCTGGATACAAGACTTCTCAACTGCTGTTGCTGCTGCTCAGCAAATCTTTTAACAGTGTTATGTTTGCTAGATGGTGAATCTTAATTATTTGCAATTTGCATTAATTTTCTTTTTGACCTGATTGATAAATACTGTATGTTACAAAGTTTGGCACAAAGCAGTGAGCCACGACACATGTTACTTGCAGACTGAGCCTTTGGTGGATCCTCCATGATCTCAACTGTTACAAATTCAACTGCTGTGGAATATTTTAAAAGTGTATAGTGCTGTTAAGGAGTAATGTTCCTTTAAGTTTTCATGCCATCACAACATTTTTTTTTATGTGCTGCAGGTGGCATATTCAAAATTTTTTTATATCTACACGATACATTAAAGTCTGTAAGCCAAAATATTAAAAGTCTTTTATTTTGTGCTTTTCTCACTTAACTATAAAACAGATACATTCTAATTTATATTGCATTTCACCAAATGATTCAGCCTTCAACAAGCAGCAGTTCTGTTAGAAGAAATGGTGTGCTGAGGGAAGGTCAAAGTAGACCAGCCGGACTGGTTTGAGCTGACAGTAAAGCTATGGTAACATAAAAAACAACATAAAAAACTCTTTACAAATGTGGTGAGCAGAAAAGCATGTGCAACATATCAAATTTTGAGGAAATACACGATCAACCATAACATTAAAACCACCTCCTTGTTTCTACACTCACTGTCCATTTTGACAGTTTCAAAACCTTTGATGAAAATCAAAATCAAAATCAAGGTGAAAACCAAAGTTTCACCTCCTTGTTTCTACACTCACTGTCCACCTCGGCTTGCTCAACAGGGGTTTTTGTATCTGTTGGTCCTGGATTTTGTAAAGTTGCTTTGAGACAATGTATATTGTAAAAAGCGCTATATAAATAAAGTTGACTTGACTTGACTTGACATTTTATCAGCTCCACTTACCATATAGAAGCACTTTGTAGTTCTACAATTACTGACTGTAGGGTGTAGGGCAGTGGTAGCTCAGTGGTTAAGGTACTGGACTAGTAACCAGGAGGTTGCCGGTTCAAACCCCACCGCCGGTTCAAACCCCACCACCGTCAAGTTGCCACTGTTGGGCCCCTGAGCAAGGCCCTTAACCCTCAATTGCTCAAAAATTGTGTTCAGTCATAATTGTTAGTCGCCTAATTGTTAGCATTTACACATAAATGTAAATGGTCAGGACACCCACAGAGCAGGTATTATTTAGATGGTGGATCATTCTCAGCACTGCAGTGACACTGACATGGTGGTGGTGTGTTAGTGTGTGTTGTGCTGGTATGAGTGGATCAGACACAGCAGCGCTGCTGGAGTTTTTAAAAACCGTGTCCACTCGCTGTCCACTCTATTAGACACTACTACCTAGTTGGTCCACCTTGTAGATGTAAAGTCAGAGATGATCACTCATCTTTTGCTGCTGTTTGAGTTGGTCATCATCTAGACCTTCATCAGTGGTCACAGGATGCTGCCCACAGGCGCTGTTGGCTGGTTATTTTTGGTTGGTGGACTATTCTCAGTCCAGCAGTGACAGTGAGGTGTTTAAAAACTACATCAGCCTTGCTGTGTCTTATCCACTCATACCAGCACAACACACACTAACACACCACCACCACGTTATTGTCACTGCAGTGCTGAGAATGATCCACCACCTAAATAATACCTGTTCTGTGGTGGTCCTGTGGGGGTCCTGACCATTGAAGAACAGGGTGAAAGCAGGTTAAAAAAGCATGCAGAGAAACAGATGGACTACAGTCAGTAATTGTAGAACTACAAAGTGTTCCTATATGGTAAGTGGAGCTGATAACATGGGCAGTAAATGTAGAAACAAGGAGGCGGTTTTAATGTTATGGTTGATCGGTGTATATGTAAACAGGACTAAATAAAGATCAGTGATACGTTGCCTGCTTTGATGAAGTTGGATTTCTGCCTCAGTATGTAGTTGGTATGGTTGTAATTTAGCATAAACAGCATGCATTCATGGACCCATGTAATGGAAATGACAAGAAGTTCAGAATTCTCAATTGGCCTCCCAGTCTCAAGATCAGAAATCTCATCTTCATCTTTATTGCCTTCTCTTATCTAATATAGTTGCAGAATTTTCCTTTAAAATAAGAATGAAACCTTTGTCCCATTTGTTTTCTCTTTTAACTCGCTGCATTAATCTCATCTTTAAATAACTTCTCTGTCTCCCTTATAAATGTTAGCCAATGCAAATCTTAGCTTAGCCAGTATTTACAGAGCCAATTCTGAGGTTACTTTCAGCAGATATAGTCTCTGAAATCTTTACTATTGACATGATGGAAATGTATTTGTCAGTGCTTATCCTGAAACAATGTTTCAATTAAGCTGCTCTAATGACTGAATTGCAGCTCTAAGATCTAAGAATAGTAATATTAATTAGTTACATTTTTACTATAGGAGATTTCAGATGATGTTGTCTTTCTTATACCATGGCCACTTGCCTTCATTATAGGTGTGGGTGTGGAATGTTTGCTTTGTCATTAATATGTAATATTCACTGGAGTAAACATTTATTCTTTTACATAGGAAACTATATAGTCCCTATCCAGAAATGGCCATTGATGATGATACTAAAGTGCATGAACGACTGTCTGATTAGCAGTAGCAGTATATTGTTCTAATTGTTACATTAATTATAGTCTAAAGCATAAAAAGTCGTCCTAACATTGTTAATGTAGTTATTATAAGATTATAAGTAGAGTTGCATCTGCAGAGGTTATTAAAGTGCAGTGTTTTCCCCCTGAGATAAAACAGCTTCTTTGTTTATAATTTTAATGTGGAATAGTTGCTTTATTTATGATTGAAATAGTAAAAATATAGTAAAATCTATAGTGCATGCACACTGAGTCTAAATTTGGTAAAAAAAGAAAGAGTTCTCAAGCTCTGCTCTCATATCAAATTAAGTGTCAGCAAATTAAGTGTTTATAGACAGCATTAATCATACAACAACAACTTTGTTGGTTATATTTTAATCAAGTTTGGAAACACCCTATGTTGCTTTTCTAGTATGCAGAACAGCAGCTTCTTGAGATGAATATGATTTTCCTAAGAGTTAATAATGATAATAATTCAACACATCTTAGTGTTGATAAATCCACTGCAGAGTAGTTTGGCTCTGCATGATTTTATCTGTGACTTCATGCTTTAGGGCAAAGACAGGAGGAAGTGTTGGAAGCTCTTACCGTCTCTATGCAGCTCATGGCTTTCCCACACCCAAATTAGCTGGAACTCAGGAAAATGAGGCACTCATCCTAGTAGATTTGGCAGGTCATTGCGTCTCCTCTCTTAATGCCTGGGGATCAGTAAATCTCGGCTTGTTAGATGCCATCGAGGCCGGATCCATCAGGGGGATCTGAGACACCATTGCTTCCTCATTTTCCCCAATCTCAATTCAATTACCACCGCGGCTGCTCGGAGAATGAGTTTAGGCCTATAAGACCATTTCTGAAAGGCATAGAGCCCAATCTGCCTATTAGATAGTTCAATCATCCAGGAAACAAAGGGCTAAGCACTCAATCACACAGTCTGCAGAAAGTTAGAGATCGTTGTGAGGAACTTGTATGGGTCTTCAATATTGCATGTTTGTTTATTGGTTAAATTAGCCTTTTGAATTAATTGGTCCAAGTATTAATAGTCATCTGTCTATAATCTGTCTTTGACCATTTTTAAATTGAGTGTGCTTATGACTGCAATTTTGCAGGAACTACAGTCTAAAATAAAGCAATGTCAAATTTTGCGAAACATTAAACAAGTGATATAGCTGAGGAATTATCTTTCTGGGTTTATTTGTTTATCTGTACTAAAATCAGTGTATGTTGCTTACCTGCTCTTACATTTAGTGCTCCTATTTTGGCCACACATCCACTTTCCAATATTTACAGTTTAAATCAATACATTTTTACAGTTAAAATGGTCTAAATTGTGTAGTGTTAATAAAGCTGCAGAAATATGAAAAAACAATTTATGTATTTATTATTTGAATATATTATGACTGAATACAATTTGACCAGTTGAGGGTTAAGTGGCAGGCAACTTACAATGATTTTAGCATGCACGCTATTTGAAAGTATGTATTTTATAAAACAAGTTCCTGAAGTTTGCTTAATGCTACTGGAACTTTGGAGCTGAGTTCTATGGACATGAGACATAAAAACACAATATAAATACTATGTGCAGAGGTGGTTTTGTTTTGTGTGTTGATTATTTTAATTGTAATACATTTCTCAGTTGAAGACTTGATTTTGCAGATATTTTTAGGCTGAGGTTAGGATTTATACCCAAATACATTAGTCTTATGATTTTGGAGCTGACTGTATAATAGAACGATAAGTAACCAATGTTTTTAAACATGTTTTAGATGCTTGATAGAATGCTAGAATTTGTTAGATTTTACTTTTCTTGTTAGAAACTGTTTTTCCAGACACTACTGACTATTCATGAGTTGTAATTACGTTGTTAATATGACAGATGCACAGTCCTCAACCAGTTGATAAAACTTTCATTTTGGGCATAAAAGGTAACATGCCAGTAATGTCTTTTGATCCAAGACAAGTCAGGTTTAGTTAGAGTTTCGCTCATACACCCCTCTAGCATGTGTAATGTGACTTACTCATTCCGAATCAGTTCATCTCAGTGCTACGGTGGGAAAGCCCAGGCACGGTGTACAATTAAACCTGCATGCTTTAAGTTTCTTTCCAGATTAATGTCCGTATCAAAATTCATAAAGAATTGGTAAGATGAAAAGCCTGAGCTCATGGATTCTCAGGGATTTTGTGTGAAGCCTATTTAATCAGGATAACATGGTTATTAATATTCATAAAGACAGCTGGAATACAAATGACAGACTGAGGAATCTTGGAAACTTTTTTTCTGTAAAACTGTATTAAACAGAGCTTAAAAAATTAATGAAATTTAGTTTATATTAGGCAAAAATGCAAATTCCTGTATTGGTTAATTGTAATTGGGCTTAGACATTTCTTTTTGAAGAATTTCATCTTCAACAGACATCAAAGACATTTTCAATGAATGCGGTGCATGAATGGTCATTTAAAAGGATTTAAAGACATTACACTGCAATAATTGTACATGAATAATAAGTAGCCCACAAAGGCAATTAGCTCAAAGTCTACAAGACAGGAAAATGAAGATCATTGGGTGACAGTAGAGGACAAACTCAAATGTAAAAGTTTAAACAACTTTACTATTGTATATATTCATTTTTTAATTTTTAATTTAATTTTTCGCTGTATGTCAGAATGGCATTGCTAGAGTTTATTAGATAAAGCAATAATTAGAGCATGCAAACACAGGCTGGGCCCATCACAATGATAATGTTTTAAGTAAAGATTATTTGTCTTCTGGGTTGGGATGTGAAATATATCGACTTGGCACCAAAGTGTCAATATTAGGATTTTAAAAAATTAGCCTGTCCCACAATTTTGTACTACTGTGTGTAGCTTTCTTTTCTTTTTTAAATTACACATCTTAGTTGATTGCTAGGGTATACTAAACCTACGTAGTCAATCATTTGCCTTTTAGCATTTAGCTGTCCCTAACTTTCCATGCCCCCATGGTATTGAGATCAATTGAATATAAACATCTTTTAAATAGTCATATCAACTATGAGAAGAAGGGTTTGTTTAACTGTAAAATAGTAAAAAATAAAGGTATATTCCATTGTTTGTTTATAGTTAACTTAGTTTACATTATGCCTCTTTAGGCCACTTATCCAGTCTAATTACAAAACATTGTTACTGATAATTTATAGATGTGTCAAAAATAATTTTGTTGCAAAAAAAAAAATTAACTGATCGAACTGATTGTGAACTGCATTGTACATCTGCATTTGTATATATTGTACAAATATACTTGTAGTAATAAAAACATCATTGTGGAGCATATTCTATAATCCTAATGAGTGCAAATACTAATTGATTAGGCAAGTATAGCATAATTGTGAATATAATTTGCACAGCATCAGTGTGTTGATCTTTCTGTACTCTAGCAGTTTTAAAGAACTAAATATAAAACCCACAAACTTTATTCAGCCTTATCACACAGTATGGACATTATTATAAAGATATGCTATTCGATGCTCTGTGTGTGCTAATGCTAATAGCTCATTAATCTATCATGAGGAAGCTACAGATTATGAAGAAATGTAGATGGGATGCTAATTTACCATCTGGAAAGCCATCAGAAAGTCTTAAAACGAACCAGGCCTTAGTCACACTCAATTCAGTTTAAACTTTCATTAGAGGAGAACTGGTGCTTCTCTATTTCTCAGTCTTGGTTTATTGCAGAATATCAATTTCATTAAGTTCCTTCAGGGTGATTCTCTGAGGAAACAGCGTCAATCAGTAAATCAATCCGAATTTATTTGGTAAAGCGCCCTTTTCCAAGCTCTTTGCAGCGTGCCTCGCTGAAAATTACAGGACTATCAAAAGGTCGGGTTTGTGTGCTCTGAGTTGTTTTTTCCTTTCTCTTTTCAAAAGCTACTTTCTCATATTTGTGATAAAGGATTACGAGAGTACTCAGCCATACCTACTAGCTAATACCTCTCCTCCTCCCCTCTGTCTGAAACTCCTGTGCACAGGGCCGGCTCCTGCCCAGAGTCTATCACTGAGATTAATGGAGCCCTGTGGTGTCTTGCACAAAAAGCCAGTTGTCCGTTCACGCCTGACTGTGCCCGAGTTGAATAGTGTGTGAGCTGTGTGTGCTGGCTTACAACACAGGGATAACGTTCTACTGGCATCTGCCCCGGGGGTCACCCCCCTGTCTAGCACCCAACCTCCCAAGAGTGCAAGTTCTCTGTTTTCCTAATTTGGCCGTTCCATTGGTTTTCTGTCTGTTTTTTAAACACTTGTTATTGTTTTTTTGTTGTTGTTTCATTCCCTGGAAACATGAAAGCAAAATGTCTTGTATCATCTTCAAATCTTTGGTAGTATTTTAACCACAACAGTTCAGGAGTGAAGTCTAAATGTCTTGCTTGTACAAGTTTATGCAGTGCTCCATGGGAAATTTAAAAATGCAAGAGACTTAACCAAGTGTGCTTGTCTTTCAGCTGATTTATAGTGGTATAGGTGGACAAGATGACAGATGACTGGACTTCATGTTCAGCTAAATTAAATACTTTTGAATTGTGTCATTTTTGTTTAATTTTTATATGGCTTGTTAATGTGGCCATTTTGGAAGGTTCAGTGATGTTCCTTGACCAGTCTCATGTGAAATGTATGTAAATGAGCAGTAAACCAATGGCCTTAGGCCTAATTAAGCTTTGTGGTATCACCACTAGAGGGTAGCCCTGTCCCATTGCAGCTCATTATGGTACATAGCAACAGACTCCATCTCTGAATGTCAGTGGTGCTCCTAATTGCCTCCTGCCTATTTGTTGCTTGCTTATGAATTAACTTGCATTTATGGAACCGAATTATCCACCATCATTTAATTATACCTTAGAACCTGATCTTTAATTGGCAGTTCCTAACAAGAATCTGATCTGGCTTGAGCTGTATTAAACGTCTGTTTACTTTCCTGATAGCTGAAAGCATTAAAATGATTGCATGATGGGATTACGATTTGTTAATTGCCCTCGTTCATTAGTCCTTCATAAACTGTTAGGTAGAGCTCTGGTACACAGTGGAGGGGATAAAGCAAAGTCTTGAAGCACAATTTTACTCTGCAAATTAAAGCTGCCTGTCTTGTTTTGCTGTCTATGCTGCAGAAGTTATTAAAGCTCGCACTCCACCTAGCACCCCTGAGATCATATTGACAGGCTATAATTAATACTAACCTTTCTAAGTCTAATGGGAAAAAGCCTGACTGACTGTGTGTCTGTGATGAAAACCATTTTTTTCTGAGAAATTAATAATCCCTTCTATATATTTCCAGCTAATCCTAAAGTCAATGAGGAGCTGAAACAAAGGCTGCCGTCCCCTGTAAAGCACCATTGTTCAGAGACCACACCACAACCTGGGTAAAGATGCTTCTCCCGGCTCATTTTACATTGTTTGTCAATGGCTTTTTTTCCACATGGGGCAATTAAGGGCAAGTTTTTTAATATGTGGGAATGTTTATTAGTGTACATGGCAGTCAGTGATCACTTGGTGTAATAATATCTTTGCAAAGATGTTTTCTAAATCCAGACTGATGTTACAGTGTTTAAAAACATCTGCTACTTTGGTTTGTTCATCCTTATTGGGATGCATTGTGAAATTGAATACAAACAGAAAAATGTGTGCATTCTGCACATGTGAAAATAGCAGTACCACGCTTACTGGGTACAGTAAGAATATAGTGTACATCCTCTCTCTGTATTTACTTATTAATGCCTTGGTTTTATTTGATCATGACTCATCGTAGGTTAGATAATACATGTTCAGCATATTAGTTCTTTGTTTATAGGGCACAAAATGTACAGTTCACCTGTTAGCAGTTAATAGATCTAAATTGCACATGCTTATTGCATTGATGTACAGTGTATCACAAAAGTAAGTACACCCCTCACATTTCTGCAGATATTTAAGTATATCTTTTCATGGGACAACACTGACAAAATGACACTTTGACACAATGAAAAGTAGTCTGTGTGCAGCTTATATAACAGTGTAAATTTATTCTTCCCTCAAAATAACTCAATATACAGCCATTAATGTCTAAACCACCGGCAACAAAAGTGAGTACACCCCTAAGAGACTACACCCCTAAATGTCCAAATTGAGCACTGCTTGTCATTTTCCCTCCAAAATGTCATGTGATTTGTTAGTGTTACTAGGTCTCAGGTGTGCATAGGGAGCAGGTGTGTTCAATTTAGTAGTACAGCTCTCACACTCTCTCATACTGGTCACTGAAAGTTCCAACATGGCACCTCATGGCAAAGAACTCTCTGAAGATCTTAAAAGACGAATTGTTGCGCTACATGAAGATGGCCAAGGCTACAAGAAGATTGCCAACACCCTGAAACTGAGCTGCAGCACAGTGGCCAAGATCATCCAGCGTTTTAAAAGAGCAGGGTCCACTCAGAACAGACCTCGCGTTGGTCGTCCAAAGAAGCTGAGTGCACGTGCTCAGCGTCACATCCAACTGCTGTCTTTGAAAGATAGGTGCAGGAGTGCTGTCAGCATTGCTGCAGAGATTGAAAAGGTGGGGGGTCAGCCTGTCAGTGCTCGGACCATACGCCGCACACTACATCAAATTGGTCTGCATGGCTGTCACCCCAGAAGGAAGCCTCTTCTGAAGTCTCTACACAAGAAAGCCCGCAAACAGTTTGCTGAAGACATGTCAACAAAGGACATGGATTACTGGAACCATGTCCTATGGTCTGATGAGACCAAGATTAATTTGTTTGGTTCAGATGGTCTCAAGCATGTGTGGCGGCAATCAGGTGAGGAGTACAAAGATAAGTGTGTCATGCCTACAGTCAAGCATGGTGGTGGGAATGCCATGGTCTGGGGCTGCATGGGTGCAGCAGGTGTTGGGGAGTTACATTTCATTGAGGGACACATGAACTCCAATATGTACTGTGAAATACTGAAGCAGAGCATGATCCCCTCCCTCCGGAAACTGGGTCGCAGGGCAGTGTTCCAGCATGATAATGACCCCAAACACACCTCTAAGACGACCACTGCTTTATTGAAGAGGCTGAGGGTAAAGGTGATGGACTGGCCAAGCATGTCTCCAGACCTAAACCCAATAGAACATCTTTGGGGCATCCTCAAGCGGAAGGTGGAGGAGCGCAAAGTCTCGAATATCTGCCAGCTCAGTGATGTCGTCATGGAGGAGTGGAAAAGCATTCCAGTGGCAACCTGTGAAGCTCTGGTAAACTCCATGCCCAGGAGAGTTAAGGCAGTTTTGGGAAATAATGGTGGCCACACAAAATATGGACACTTCAGGAACTTTCACTAAGGGGTGTACTCACTTTTGTTGCCGGTGGTTTAGACATTAATGGCTGTATATTGAGTTATTTTGAGGGAAGAATAAATTTACACTGTTATATAAGCTGCACACAGACTACTTTTCATTGTGTCAAAGTGTCATTTTGTCAGTGTTGTCCCATGAAAAGATATACTTAAATATCTGCAGAAATGTGAGGGGTGTACTCACTTTTGTGATACACTGTATATATACATACCTAGTCACAAATACTTTTTTAGCCTAAACAGATAACACTGTACTAATATTATTTAAAGGTCATAATGCAGTATAGGGCTGCACCATGGCCTGTCAGATTATGACATTTAGCTGACAATTCATTTTCATATATAAAACTGGGAATGTAGATTAAATTGACCTTTCTGTTGACTTTATGGCACTTTTCAAAATACAAAATATTGTTACAAATAGTTTATTTGTAACAAAGCTTATTATAATAATGGTAAAACTGGATGTTGTATTGACTTTAGCAAGAAACCAATTGAGAATTGCATTATTATTTTTTAAACTAAAATCCACTTCATTCAGCTATGTAATTATGTAATATTAGAAACTGGCCTAGTGTTGAATAACACATCTTTCAATTTGAAGTATTCTAATAAACAATAACTTAAGTTTTTCAAATATTCTACAAAGAAAAGAAACATTTGAAAAGATAGCACTATGCACTATAATTAAAAAATTAAGATACATAAAATGAACTTATGCAAGAGACCTAAACAGGTAGCTAAACCTGCCATTAGTTGTATAACAATTTTCCATATACAAATCTGAAGGTGGCTAGCTAGCTATAGTGACCTGAGCACTAGATCAAAACCAGTATGCTAAAACAAAAAAATAATTTATGCCACATCTTAATACAAATGTAAATTACATTAACTGTTGTTAACTGTCAGATTGTTAATTAAACTATTTATTATCATGACTTCATAAATGACAAAATATACTATTCTATAAATGTAAAAATATTTAATTAATATTCTTTGACTCTTATTACTCACATACCCATTGGCATAATTTTTGTTTAACATGTTTCTTTTTAATATTTAGTAATTTGTTTTCATGCTAAAAACAATTTAATTACTTTTGAGAGAATGAATATTATTAGTAAAAATAATAATAAGCTAACAATTGGACTTCAAATTTTAATAGTCAGAGCAACATACTGACCCATTATATTTTTTATTCTATTAAGTACTGGAAATGGCATCTCATATAAATATGCCTTAATGGATCTCTTTTTTTCTAAGAGCTATGATATTTACCTCATGTACTACCTTTTTCCAGGGCTTTGAGGAGTAAAGGCTACTAAAGGCAATCAAAGCATTCAGTGATGTTCATTTTATCAATATCTTGTATCCTCTGTTCTTGTGGGCCACGAACAAGAGCCTCTTTTTCACGTGTTCTCAGTTTAAATGGTCTTTGTCATGACAAACTGTTGTTTTATATTTGCTCTTTTGTTGTTTTCAGGTTCAGTAGTCAGAGGTCTACTCCATCTATTTCTCAAAGTACATCAGAAACAGAGACTGCTGAGAATATTTTAAAAGGTAAATAGTTTGATGCACTTACTGTAATTTTACATGTGTGTTTTTGTTTGAACTTTTTTAATCTTTAAAAAACAGCACAATCTTTATGCGTATGAAAATGAATAAATAATAAAGGGCTGCTGCAGTCCTGAACATGTTGCGATTATCTACATTTATGCAGCATTATCTGTTCCTCAACTTTCTGCTTCATTGTGTGTTCTGATATTTGTGCTTCTCTGTAATTCTCTTGTTTCTTTTTCTCCTCTCTCTAAAGCATTTGAGCAAATGGCTCAAGATTTTAGAAAGGACTCCTTGTTTGCCTGTGTGCTGTTCCATGCTAGCATAAACATTTATTTACAAGTGTAAATCACCTTCAACCACAGTGTCAGACTGCTGTCTAATAACTTTGCTTAGGCCATAATGCTATGGCAGAGCCACTATTTAGATAAACTGGTTGGAATGACAACACCATATTTACCCACCCTTCACCAAACACTCCCGATGCGCAAATTTATTCTGACACGCTGCTCAAATATACATTTGGGCTGTTGCTAAACCACTCCACACTTGATACAAAGATTGTAATGTGACTGACTAAAAAAATAGTTGCAGTTTTTTTGTTGACTGTTTTATTTAATTATTTGTATGTGCCCCCCCTCCCCCATTATTTTTACCCTTTTTTATTTGTTTTCTTATAAAAATCTGTGCCTCTTATCAGGAGCTGTTGTGCACTCAGTGGATTTTGTATTTGGTCAGTTTCCAAAGGAAATAACCCGTCTTCTACACATAATTCAATTAAATACCTGTTTGTGAGGAAATGTTACGTTAAACACATTTGTACTGGGGTGTAACTCGGGTTACTTTTTAAAATGTATTTCCCTCTCTAAAAGGTAGCCAAGTTAAGGGACAAAGTATTGAGAAGTCGCATATTTGCCATGTGACACAGGGCTTATATAAGTGTGTTTGGCATTATTATTCATGGTTGAATTTCGTGTTTGCACTGGCGAGTCTTACAGAGAATACTAATAACTGTCTCTAGCAATCCTGAGAGCAGAGCCCTAGCAACAAAGCTACGAGGCAGACCTCCCTGATCTCGACTTCAAAACCTGACCTTTCGCTAAATAATTGTGGCTGCTAAGCTGGAGCTTTTTGGACATAGTGGCCGCAAGGCTGTGACTGCTGCATCGTATTGCATTTATTATCGCAGAGGACTCCACCTTTTTTCTTACCGCTATTCTGGAAGGACTGTGCTTTTGAAGCAGTCGTAGGCTTTAAGTAGTCTATGTTTGAAAATGCGTTAATTTGCATTGCACTGATGTCAAACCGATTTATCTATATTTTATAATGGGGGGGGACTTGACCCTGAATGCTGCTCCGAAACAGGCTTTACAATTTTTACAAATAAAAGTCTGTTTTTTTATTTTTTTTTATTAAACTTATTATTTTTCTTCTTTTTACACACCTTTAGTCATATTCCACCTTGATCAGATGTGTTAATGGCCACTCTATTGGTTTTGACGCGAATAGGGGAAAAAGGTTTAGCTTGAAAGGCGGTGAGGGGGCGGGAGGGAGCAAGAGGGCTTACAGCAAAGTCCTCAGAAAGGGTGCCAGTTAGACAGGCCTCTGTTTTTGTCTCCTAGCCTGCTACGCTGGCCCCGAGTGCCACAGAAGCACTGACAGAGAACCATGCTTTCCCCTGCTGCCAGTCACTCGGCCTGGCCCGCCACATTCCCTCGTGAAAGATGGTCAGACCCAATTTCACAAAAACCAACAGAACAGAACTGCTTTTCAGCTGTCAGGCCTTCTTTGCAAAACAGAAAAAAGAAAGTTGTACACATGACATTTTACTGTGACGTTTCCCTCTGCATAGTTTTGTTTTGTGGTTGACACTTTTCACAAACCTTCTCGAAACAGTCACCCATGCCATTATACCACTTGCTGCTTCACAGAAGGAAACTTATTATTTTGTTGGAATAAAACTTATACACTCATTCTTTCTCATCCAGGACAGAATTTGTCTCTACCACCGCCCCCACCGCCTCCACCCCCAGACAGAAGCATGGAGGAGGGGATGCTGACACCCCAAAGAGTCCCCACAGGACAGGGACAGGATGGAAAAGAGCTGGACAGCAGGGCTCCCCATACACCTGATCACTGTAGTACGTCTGAGCCAGCAGTGTCCAGGTTCGTAAAGTGCAAAAAAAGACACTGCAGATTTCTGAAACCTTTGGTTCCATAAACTGGAGCTGTGCTGCTATAGTGTTTAATTAATTTTACCTTACGCTAAAGAAATGAAGACATAGAAGATATGAGAGTCATTAGACTTTTTATTGAAGAAAACTAAAAAAAAAACTATAAAAATATTTTTACTAAAATCTCATGCCACAATTATGCATCTTTGCATTACGTAGTGTGCACATCCTCATTTTGTCAGTATACACCGTTTAAATAATGATGAAAATAATGCTTTCAAAATTGATTGTTGCCATGGAGATGGGACATAATTAGTGACCACAAAATTTTTTACATCAAAAGTTTTGCTTCTGAAAGTTTGTACTATTGCAGAGCCTTGTCAAATCTTTTTCAGAGTGGAGGCTTTTAAGACCATTCATAAATGCTTGTTTGCATCTCTTGTAAATGGGATGTCCAAGAAGTTTGGCTATTATTTATATATATATATATATATATATAAGGGCCAGAATCTTGCAAGAGGTCAAAGCTGACAATGCAACTTCAGCTCAACAGTTGCTTCCGTCTTACTACTTGTTCATGGAGAGCTGTCCATTTTCTGTCCATCAGATTCTACCATCTCTGCTCAGAACTTTTGGAGCTCTTTTAGATTTACTATTTTGTTATTTATTGCCTCTCTTATCAAATCCCTTATTGCCCGGATGCCCAGTTTAGCTAGAAAGCCAATTCTCAGAAGGTTAAAGGTTGTGCCAAGCGTGTTGCGTTTCAAAACTTTGGATGCTGTTTCACATCTTTGCCATGATCACTGCTTTGCTGCAGAGTTACAGACAGTACTTGGATTTAATTGATAGTTGTTTTTTTGTTGCCCTGTCAATACAGTGTAAATTGTGAGACTTCTCGAAGATGTGTGTCTTTTTCAACTATGTCCAATTAATTTAAATTGCAAAGGGTGGCACAGCAAAAGGTCTGAATACTTTTGTGAAAAAGAGATTTTGGTAGATTTGATCCACTTATTAGAAGCTTTTTAAAGTTAATACATTTGCAGCCATGGTTCACCTATTACAAATATCCATTCTTATGTCTTCAGTAGAAAGTTTCATAATATTACTGCCAAACATGACTTTAGAATTAAGTGAATGTTACAGAAGTCAAATAGCTCTTCTAAACCAAGGGGACCTTGTCAGCAACAAATTATGGCTAAACTGTGGGTGTTTTAAAGAACTGTGCATGGCACTCTAAAATGTTTAGACTACACTGGATCATTTGTATCCAATCATGCAGACCAAAAGTGACCACACCACTGACAAACGCATAAAGCTTTGATTAGTGATTTATTCAACATCAGCTTTTGCACAGATATACGTAGAATCTGCTGAAAAACTACAGTTAAAGCAAGGTGGCACAGTAGTGGGTTTGAAGGGCAAGAAGTCCTATTTACTAAGTCTGAGCTTTATGGCAGCAACTTTTCTATATTTTAAAATACAAAGTGTGGAGAACATGGCTCATCAGATTATACTGATTATATGTTTTGTTTGCAAAGCTTTGTAATAATTCAAGAAAAATGCTAAATAGATGCATTTTCACTTGTGTAGGGTACATGGCATCATGGACTCAATAAATAGCAGAACTATTGTATGCATTTTTTCTAATTTGACTCCAAATCTAGTTGTATTTAACTACCCGATCACATTTGGCTTCCTCGACTGCTGCTGACCTCCACTCCTGACTAAGGAAAACCATGACTATCACATAGGCCCCCCAACATGTGTGCCGTAGCTGACCTTTTCTTGTTTAGCTGCACAAGATGAGTTCATACGAAGATTCGCATCGTGCATGTAGTCACGCACCCATCAGTACAAAATGACAACTTTTCACTATCTTCATTGTGCCCTAGAACAGCTTTTTATAGTCTAATCATAGAGTCTAATCATAAAGTCTCATAGCTAATTATGCACATTAGTAACATAAGGAATCTGTTTTTACAGAAACAGAATTTTATAACAACTTTCTTCAGCTGACCTTTTAGTAGCATTAGTGCTTAAAGTGCAGCAGAGCCTAAAAATATTATTTCAGTAGTCAATGTACATTGTTAGATGGTTATAATAAGAGCACAAAATAAACCTACTTTGATCGATATATGACAGCTTGCATTTTAGTGTATCTGTTAATAAATCAAATGAATCAAATTGGTGGTCTAAAAGAAGGAAGTAATTTACCTGCCAATACACCACAGTAGTACTTTAATATTTTCTTAAAGGTCAACTGTACGATTTGTGTAATATCTCAAAAGTAAATAAGGCACAGTAATATAAAATATGAAACTTTGAAATTGCATCCCTTGTGTATTTGATAATTTCATGCCAAAATGTGACTAATTCATTGTTTTGCTCAAATGGGGGTTTAATAACAGAGTTTCTAATTAACTTTTGGCTTTTGTAGAGGAAACACAGATGAAGACCATGGGAGTTTCAAAGTTAACCAAGAAACCAGAAAGCAAGTCCCATTTGTGGATGAAGAGAAGAATATTGCATTTCTTTTAAAGGAGCTGGATTGCCTAAGAGACCTCAATAACAAAGTAAATACATTTATTTTCAGTGCCTTTTATTTAGCCTCTCTCTCAACTTTTGTGTATGTTGCAGGCATCACATTCCTTGTTTGTTTATATCTACAAATACAATTAAACTGCTCGTGAGAACATTGGAAATCTTTTCTTTGTCACTTAATGAAAGTTTTACAGTGAACAAACCACAGATTTTTTTTATTGCATTTTGCTAAACGTCCCAACTTTTTTGAAAATAGGGTTTATGTAAAGTTATTGAAGTAGTATCTAATTTCTTTTTGGATAAAACTTTATTATACAGCAGTAAAAACTCAAGCATGTAAAAATCTTTATAAAAGATCTGAGGTGTATTTGGGACATGATGTGTACTGCAGGTTCTTCAGTACTGCTGGGATCTCTGTGTGTATCTTTGCTCATCTGGAGTCTCTATCATAATGGGCTTGGGTGGAGAGCCTCTTCGAAACGACTGTAATTGATGTCCATGGTTTGCAAGTAGCTGTGACTCCTGACAGAAAGGCAGGAACATGTCCCAAGAGTGTTTTTTGATGGCAGAGATGTGTAAGAGCTGTTCAAGGGCTCTAGCCCAGTCTAGAGTGGAGACTACAACAAACTGAAAAGACAGGATGTTAAATCTGGAATTTGAAATCTTGTAAAGTATCTCTTCAGTCTGATTTATAGCCACAACACAACATTTCCAACTTTTTATTAATGTTATCAAGTGGTTAGTGCTCTAATTGCCAAATAGCAAATACAAAAATGTCTAACTGGTTATCTTTGCTACAATAAGTGTTAAAACTGACTAGCAACCACAAATAGAAATATGGCTGTTGTCAGAGCACCACTTAATGTAAAAGCTAGATCCAGATTTTTCTTTTTATTGGTCACTTGCCAGATTTTTAAAATGGTAATTAAGAGATATTGAAAAAGTGTATGTGCAACTGTAAAATTAAAGTACCTTTGTGCAGGAAACAGATGCACTGTTAACAATTATAAAAGCACAGTGATTAAGGTTATCAGTTATCACTAGTTATCAGAAAGTTGCCAGTTCAAGGCCCGCTGCCACCAGGTTGACACTGTTAGGCCCCTGAGCAAGGCCTTTATCCCTCAATTGTTTGCCTTGTATACAGTCACAATTGTATGTCTCTTTGGAAAAAAGCTCTGCTAAATGCCATTAATGTCAGTATTTTTATAGATGATACATATTTAGCTATTTTCCTTTAAAATCATCTTAACAACAAGTTCTATACAGACTATTTTTTTGGTTTGTAACATTAATGTATGCCTTACTGTTTAGTTTTCAATGTTACAGTACATTTGTGTGTGTGTGTATATGTGTGTGCGTGTAGCTGCAGGATAAGCTGATGCTGAAAGAAAAGGAGCTGGAGACTATTCGATTGGACAGTCAGCTTCAGGACGAGAAATTTGAGGCCCATGCATGTGAAAGAGCTGCAGGTATGAGGGTTAGAAATGACAAAGTAAAATTTGTGCAAAAACCATGACACCCATGCCTGTTTGTGTTTGCTATCAAAGAGACTTAATAGTACTCTTTTGGGTGGTTGGTTGTCAGTTCTGTTCTACTTAGTCACATACATTGCATGACATAATGTTAAGTGTATGGTGCAAGCCATAGCCTACTTACTGCTGCTGTTGGGCCCTTGAGCAAGGCCCTTAACCCTCAATTGCTCAAACTGTATATTGTAACTAATGTAATAATGTAAGTCGCTTTGGATAAAGATGTCTGCTAAATGCAGAAAATGTAAATGTATCATTTAGCGCAGACTTTTAATATTTTAAGCAATTACCCACTAGTTATACACACATGTATGCTCACTGAACACTAAAGTGCATTCATTCATTATTTTAGAAACTTAAGACCTACCATATGGATGAACAGTGTGGGTATAATTACTGATTGCATCTATTGTTCTGTACACACCCTGTACCCCTTTTAATCATTGTAATGGATCCCCTGAAAACCCCACTAAGTAGATATTATTTGAGTGGTAAACTTTTCTCAGCACTGCAATGACACTAACATAGCAATGACATGGTAGTGTGTGTTGTTTAGGTGCAGCAGTGTTGTTGGGTCTAATTACTGTTTAAACTTACTGGCCTCTTTTTAGCAACACATAACATGTTAGCTCTTGTTGTAGGTTTACTGTTCAAAGACTAGAGGAAGATTAACACAGAAATAGAAAACAGCTCTAGTTTCTATCAGTGGACACTTTTAAATAACATGATGCTGTTGATATGTTTGTTTGGTTAATGATTCTTCTAGCAGCATTAACACTGAGGCATATTAAAATTCCTAAAAACAATGCTGTACTTGGTCCACTCATACCAGAACAACACACTGCCATTACATTACCATGTTAGCATCACTGCTGCAATAAAATCTGGTTAGTTGGGTTCTCTGGTGGTCCCATCCGATTGATAAATAGAGTAAAGCAAGGGGGAGATTACAGCAAATCATTCTGTGGTTTGTGGTTTATGATGTTATTAATATAATTAACCAGCTAGTCACCTCGTAAATAAATGCTATTTGCTCTACAAATATTTAAATCTGTTCATGTTTTTTTTAACCATGCAAAAAGCCTTCTGTCATATTGTGATAATTAAAAGAAGACACAAGACATATAGAGCACAATTAGGCAACCGCTTGTTCATGATATAATATGAACATGCGAGTATTTGCCATTCTCATTTTATTATTATTCGCATGGTTTGAAAAGGCAGTGTTTAAAGAGCAAATTCTACCTAAAATGCAATATTGATTTTCCTACTGAACTTTGGTATGACTTAGCTGAAGGCTGCCTGTTTATCATTAAGCCAGTGCATAGGCAGGAATTAGATGTTAATGGATCTCAGTCCTACTTTCAGTGGGTGTAAACAGGGAAATAAGGGCAGTTTGATTACAGCCTTGTAGGTTTTAATAGACTATTTTAGTTTAAAAAAAATTATTGGACCATTCTGGTGCAGGAGAGTTTGTGTACTGTGTACTGTGTTGTGTACTGTTATTAACATGCATAGATGCATGATTTTGGTGATTTCTGAAAGAATTACACTTAACTTAAAATTCCAACTTTTCTGAACTGTGAAGTATACTTTAAAAGAATAACTTATCTTGGTTGGCTGATTTTTATTTTGATTAGTTGTAGAGTCATCAAAGCACTACTTTACAAAAATCTTATTAGCTGTTAATTATCTGGCAAGCTAGCTTTTGGCTTGTTAGTTATGTGCTGATGTTACCTACATAAAACTTTGCTTATTATTATAGATTTTAATGATTTGTTACTATGTCATAAACCAGTGAGAATATAACAATGTAAATTGAGTCTTCAATACTGAATTTTTTTTATTTCTGTCTGATGCAAGCTACCCTGTCACCCTGCTAAGTCAAGGTCTGTTAACGTGTGCCATGTTGGTTGTCACAAATTATGTCCTGCGTACTAAATATTATGTCTGAGAAAATACCATACTGTTTGCTATAAAGTAGTCAATTTCAAATGCTTATGTCAAACTGGATTGCAGATTATTGTAAATGGTTTAATTCTTTGGCTTCTAATGAATAAAAAAAATAGGATAATGCAAGTTAAGACTCGAATACTGAAATCCCATATGTAACTGACAAATTTGTGCATATTTAGTAAATATGCTGGGCCATATTTAGCATTTCTTACCTATTGAAACACACTAAACAATATTATTCTACATTGTTTATTTTATTGGTTTAAAATCACCTTTTCACTTAGTTAAAATCAATATTGTTTAGTCATTCACATGTTTACAGGGTTCAATCATTTAAGTCTTTATATACAGTATAAGCTATAGCCTATAGAGTGTTTTTAATGCTAACCCATACTACTTTCTATTTAAACCCTATTTAATAAAGTTTAAACACAATGCTGCTTCTTTTGGTTCTTACTGGTCAAGCATTATGTGCTTCTTGTGTATAGGGACGATGAGATGATTTTTGACATCTGTAAGTCACATGTAATTGCTTGCTCTCCCTGCAAGGATGATAAACCCGGATGTTTTGATGCTGGAATTTTCCATATAGAATACCACTTTAGGATGTGACTCTGAGTGCAGGGTACCACAGACCTGCTGTTTTTATTACTCCGGGCACACGTGTCAAACCTGAGCGGAGGCAGTCATCTCAAAATGAGGCTCACTTATAGTTATTAATACCTTTGCCACAGTGTTTCAGTAGCAATAACCTCTTTCCCGAGGAGCTTAGCCTTGTTATTGAGCAGCTGAAATGCTGGTTTCAGCAATACAAGAGTAATAACCAACCATTTCTCTCTCTCTCTCTCTCTCTCTCTCTCTCTCTCTCTCTCTCTCTCTCTCTCTCTCTCTCTCTCTCTCTCGCTCTCTCTCTCTCTCTGCTCTCTCTCTCTCTCTCTCTCTCTCTCTCTCTCTGCTCTCTCTCTCTCTCTCTCTCTCTCTCTCTCTCTCTCTCTCTCTCTCTCTGCTGCTCTCTTACCTTCAATTTTGTTGCTCTCTTTTTCTCTATCTCTGTCTCTCTCCCAGCCCTGGTGGAGGAGATTTATAAAGCTCAAAGGGAAAGGGACCAGGCTGTGATGGCCAGACTAAGGCTAGCTAATGAAGAGAGGGATGAAGCTCTTCTGCGTGCCAAGAAGCTTCAAGAGGCCGCACTGGAGTAGGTTCTTATATTAATTTGATCCAAACAAGGCCACTTAGCCATTTCTTACAGTTTTCCATGAATATTATACTACGTACTGTATATTGCAGGATGATATTACAATACAATATCAGTATTGCAGTATACTGCCACTGCGATGAGTCACTTGCCATAAGTCTTGTCATATGTCAATATAATTTCACAATCACTGTGACAAGTAATCTGGCAGTTTTAGTATTTCTATATCCATTGTTTGGATTCCCCATGTTGCAGTGTTTGTTGCTTTTTTGTTAGGAAAACTTAAGCAAAACTAAATATCAAGAAACATTTTGTAACATGAAAATTGCCAATAATTTATAACCAATAACCAATAATTTGGTCATTAGTTGATACTGCTGTGGTCACTATGTTTGTCAGTGTTAGGGATGGCTATTGTTTATTGTTTCTGGTTGATAGATGTACATTGCACAGTCAAACTACATCCCTACATTATTCATCAAATCAACACTTTAGGTAAGGAGTGTGCTAAATTGATTGCTAAATTAATTCAGTTGCAGCTAAGCCTGCTCACATTTGTAAATACCATAACCCACATTGATACACTACATAGACAAAAGTGTTGCGACACCTGATCATAAGGTTTTTGGACATTCCTTTCTAAAACTGGAAAATAATATGGAGCTGGCACTCCATACATGGCTATAAACGCCTCTACTTTTCTGGAAAAGCTTTTCAGAAGATTTTGAACTGTGTCTCTGAGAATTTGTACTTTTTATGTCAAAACAGCGTTTTAAGGTTGGGCAGTTTGTTGGACGGCATTGGATTTATTTTGTAGGCTTTGGGCTTTTTTAATCATCTTAATTTTTTTGACAATTGATAACTTAAATCCATATTAGAAAGGTATCTTGGCAGGTGGTACAGCGGGATATTCCGCTAGCACACTAGCCCAGAGATTCTGAACTCCTTGGTTTGAAACCTGGTGTTGCCACCGGTCAGCTGGGCATCATCTAGCGGGCATAATTGGCAGTGCATGCAGCAGACACGTTTTTGCTAGGGTGGGATGTGGACTATGTGGGTGGGATCTTCAAACGCTGTGTAAGGACCCTGATTAGCAGATAGAGAGGTGCCTGTGCAGAATCCATGTGTAAAAAAGGGTTCCACTAAGGTGTGCGTGGGTCGGAGGAGGCATGAGCAGCAATATACCCACCTGACTGCAATCAGGGATCCCCCAGCAGCGGAAGACAAATTGACTATGCTAAACTGGGAGAAAATGCATAAATAAAATAGAAAATCAGCAGTGGATAATTATTAGTTGTGTTCAGATTTGCTGATACACAGATAATGTAAAGATAATTAGATAATAATCAAGGTTATTGAATAATATATATTTTTTATTTTTTATTTTTATAATACTAAAGAAAAGACTTTCTCTTGTGTCTTTCTTTTCACCTTTTATTACAAAACAATTAAAAATTTCAGGTCATTTGTAGTGGTGCTTTAGGGCTTTGTGGCCTGTACCGAGTCCGTTTACTTGTCAGCAAGCACTATGGGAGGCTGCTTTGTTCCTGCTGTTGCAGGACATGACGGATGAATGGATGGGGGTGAGAAGGGTGAGCAGAGAAAAATCCAATATCGACTGGTTTGGAAATATATCAGAGGGGTGTGACATTTCATAAGAGTTCCCTTTCTCTGCTGCTGGCTTGTCAGTCAAAAGTTGCACGCATAGGAAATCAATCAAGTCCTTCAGCTCAGTGTATGTTTGCCGTTAACACCCTGCCTTAACTGCCCTAATTAATGTGGTGATCTTTTTCTGTTTGTTTAGTTTGCTAATAATGCTGGTGCAGGTATTTATGAGGTGAGAATGCTGTTCTTAAGTTGTGTCTGGTTTAAAGATTAAAGCCGTTTTGTGCACCTGCAGAGGACTGAGGTCAGTTTGATTCCAAAGTAATAACAGTTTTAAGAAATTACAATTGTGTCATTACAGTGATAATCAAATTTTTCAGTTCTTTTAACAGAAAATGAATTTGGGGGCCTGTGGTTTCTACTTAAATACAGCATTGCTCATTATTCAACAGGTTTGAGCCAGTTGTATCTAATCTTCAAATTATTGGTATGTGATGTAGTCATCTGTAAGTAGAGTGCAACTGCAGTGGATTCCTAAAGTATTCAAACCCCTTGATTTTTTGCACACTGTATTGTGATGTGGATTTAATTCTGAACAGATATAATTGACATTTTTACTCATTCTACACATCACCCATAAATGAAATCTCGATATTCAAGATATTCCAAATATTCCAATATATATTCCAATACTCACAAAAGTTTTCAGACCTTATATTCAATACTTGTTTGCTGCCCTTTTAGCAGCAAGTACAGCTGTAAGTCTTCTTGTATAAATTTCTACAAGCTTCGCACTTGGATTTGGGTTTATCTCATTCTTCATGACAGATCTTTTTAAGCTCCATCACATTGGATAGCAGGCAAATGTAAACAGCCATTTTTATGTATTTCTAGTTATGATAACCTGATAAGGTTATTAAATTTAAATTTGAGTTTTGTCTGGGGCCACTTAAGAACATTCATACAGTTGCCCCAAAGCCACTCTAGTTTTGTCTTGGCTTTTAGCATTTAAAAGATGTTGACTTCGCCTGGGCAGGATAGGATGAGGTTTTCCTGTATTGTTGTTCCTGTATTTGACTGCTTTCAGTTGTCTCCTAATTCCTGTCCTTGCTGCTAAATGTGTAGGGATGCTATTAGCCAGGTGATGTGTGATGCCTGTTTTTTTCTCTTGAGCAAACCTGTCTGTTCAAGAGAAAAAACCCAAAATTTTGTCAAGAGGTCTTAGTGATCTATTCAGGACAGTGCAGAACAATTCAACTATTATTGCGAATGACTCACAGGATGACCTGATGATGGCTTGGACGAGTGTGGCAAACATAAGAAAAACACCTAACAATCAAGAACTTCATGGTTGTACTCCACAATGCATGCCACTCTTGACCAAGCTCAGGAGGGGTCAACTGGATCTTGTCAAGGAATCAGAATCAGAAAGCAGTTGCACAACGAAAGCCACCAAACCTCAATGAGCTAGAAGCTTTTGCACAAAAAAAGGAAGAATATTCAACATGAGAGGTTTCAGAGGCTTTCTAGCACCTGCCAAAATCTCTTTTTAGAGGTTATCAATGCAAAAGGAAGTTCCTTCAAGTACTGAAGCTGGTTGAATAAGTTGCACATGGACAGTTGTCAAGATGACTAGATATCTTTTTTTATACCACAGCAAAAATTTTTAATTCAAGCTAAAATATATCTTTATAGTAACATAGACTTTGTTCTGTTTTAGTATGGTAGGATGACCTGGTAGTTTTAAAAAGGATAAAGATGTAAAAATGTGTTACAGATAAAGATTACTGACATATATTAGAAAACGCATGGCTTATGTTTGTAAGCATATTCTTACAACTTTTATTGAACTCTCAACTTAAAACCACATACAACACTATTTTGAATAGAAAAACAATACTAGAATGCAGAATGGCATTGATTTTGAGACAGCTACTAAAGTTTGTAAGCCTACCACTTTCCTGTATACTGCATAAGAACTGAAAACATGCTGTTTTATTTGGCAAAAGATGTGAATGGCATATCGTACATAAAAAATGAAATATTTAAAAAGTCTTTAAATATTTTATTCACTACTTTAATTTAATGATGCTTCTCAAGTCACTTAGCAATTCTGCAGTAATATTGAGCTTTGAAAATGCATTTTCTTTCATTCCTGTGAATGCCAGATCACACGAAAATCTAATTATCCAACATCATTTTCTCATCTGAATTGCAGTGCTCAGCTCGGCCTCCTACGAAAAATTTTAATTGATAGCCAAGCAGAATCCCATTATCTTGAATGGTTGGAAATGGGAATAAGGGCACATTCCTGAACCTTATTTTGAGTGGTCGTTTTGGGTCTGTGTTTAAATAAGTATGCTCCTTTATAAAGTGAGGTTATCCATGTAATGCCTTGGTAAATGAGATGTAGTTGTTGTTTTTTATCATGAGACAGGGTCTAGAAAATCGGAATCTTTCTCAGCTGTGGGTGACACTGAGATCGGGCAATTTTTCAGCTTATGAAAATAGACAGATAGTCATGATGCGTAACTATACAGAGCCTTGCTGTTGACAAGCATCCCTGCAACACATTGTACCTGGTTAATGCGTAAACATTGCCTTTAGTTGCATTTACTGTTTTCTGTAATTCGTAGTGACAAGTGAAGTAGCAGTTCTAGTTTGTTGACTGAGCAATAATAGTTAATAATAATAGTTAATTTAGGCCTTGTATGCTTTGGAAATAAAAATAGTGTGCATAGGAGTACACCTTAAAGAAATCCTACTCTTGGAACAAAAAAGTTTTTAGATATGCGTATGACTTGGGTCCAAAATTAAAGTTTTCTTTACCTTTATAAAATGCTCTGAACTGCTCAGCAGGGTCTAAACTGTTCTGTCCTAATACAGTTCTCTATTTTTCTGCACATATGAACACTTGATCCCAGTGGTCATATAGAGTAGTAAACATTAATATCTTAACAGTTCACTGTCTGTGCTGAGCAGAATGGGCATTATTGTTGAATAATAGCAAGGACTGGTGGTACTTTTAATATGCTGGAGAGTCTTCTGCACCACACTGGAAAACCAACAGAATGCAATTACTGGCTTTAGGAAGTGATTTCATTTTACCAAGTGCAGGAAAGGAAACTAATGGAAGCTCACTACATTTCATTTCTGTCTTTCTCTTCCTCTGTCTCCCCCTCCTCCCTACTGTTCTTCTCCAGGCTAGAGAATATTAACCCAGAGGAAACTGACACGGTAAGCCCTTTGGAGAATTTTGTGTGATCTGACAATTTTTCTGTGTATTATTTTAGCAAGGCTGTGTTATATGAGAAAACGACCTTAGGAAAAAGGGATTGTGAGGACTGCTTAAAAAGCTAATATTAAATTTGTTAAGTGTAATTCTGCTTGAGCCTGTTCAGTCATAAGAGACCATTTAACAAAAATAAACTGATGAACCAAACTGGTTAAAGTTGAATCAACATGAATGAATTCTATGCTTTTATTTTCTGTCCCACCAGTAAAAGTGTGTGTATGGCTATTTTTTTTGTCCCATACAAAAGTGTCTCCAATCATTATCATTAATATAGATGTGAATGTGTGTGTGTGTGCGTGTGTGTTAGGATTTGGAGGCGTTGCTAAACAAGGTGAGCAATGCAGAATCGGCCTTGAGTGTGGAGCGTAATGGCATGGCCATCATGGAACTCATTCAGAGGGCTAGAGAGCGCCGCTCCAGGATCATCTCTGAGGAGATGAAAGTTGTCATAAACGAGAGAGACAATGCTTTAACCCGGGTAAGACCCAGTACCACTTACAACACCAAAAACACTCCAGTTAGGGTTGAATTAAACACCCAGTTGTTGTGTACCAATCCAGAAACATTTAAACCACAGACAGATAAATCAGACCCAATTTTCCAAATATATATCCTGTATGATGCTTTAAATAACCAGTAATCTTAACCACACATCTGTTTATTTACTGATCTGGCTCTGATTTAAGAATCAACACATCAGCTACCTAATTCATATGTAGATACACATTGCTGCGTAACTTCAAATATTTTACATACTGTTTATACACACACATTTTATCAAATGAAAACAAATAAGCAAGTTACCAGTTGTTGACATGGTCATATTACATAATACTTACATAATACTATCATATCAAAGATCAGATCGGAATAAGACTTTGGGTGAAAAAAAATCCTAAACATGGTCAGAAATGTGTGTAGATGGTCGCAGATTGGCTTCTTAAACCTTTTCCTCCACTCTGACCTTTTGGGTCTGGATTTATAGGAATATTTGTTATTGGGGTCCTTTCAGCAGCATTTGCTCCGGACACCTACCTGGATTTTTTCCGTTCCGCCCAACAGGACAGAAAGGCTGGCATAAGACATGTGGAGAATAAAGGCATCACAACAGACTGAGTGTATGCTGAACAAATGCTGCTACATTAAATGCTTGCTGTGCCACTGCAGCACCTTTTTTGAAGGAAAGCCAGTGCAGACTGTTTATAGAAATCGACATATGGATGATTACAGAGTCTGGCAAATGTATTATTAATTTATTTTTTACACAGCAAAATTTGGTTTGGCATTATTTATTAATTTATCTGAAGTTACTACAACTCTAAAAGTACCTTTTTTATATTCTACACAACTACATTTGCACACCTGAATAGTAATTTAGAGCTTTTGGGGTTTTGTGCATGCTCATGTTTGATCTGCAAAGAGTGTGTTTTGTCTTACAGGTTTTTTTTTATTGAGTTTTTAAGACATAAAACCTTACAAAATAACAGAGTCCTGAAACAGTAGACCATTAAAGCAGTGTCAACCTCTTCAGTAGAAAGACAAGGTGTAACCTGTTTAACTCCACCCAAACTCTGTATTACTGTAATCTCTACTCCATCTGCAATCCTTCTAAAATTGTGCTTTGTTTTTCAATATGGCCAAAAACCCATCTATGGGGCAATTTCAGAAGTATGTTGCAAACGCTGGCCTAATCCTTCCGAGGCAGAGCTGGGTCCCCTCTCTATCCTTAAGGATTTCTCTCTCCCCTGCCGCTTCTCCCATCCCTTTCTTCATCTCACAGGGATTAGCTGCCGGCAGCAGGCAGAGGGCCACCACATTTCTGCGGCCTGCAGGAATATGAAAATCTGGATAAGTGTTGGAAGAAATCAATCTTATTTTCTCGTCCATCCTCCTCTTAAAGTAAATGCAAAGAATAAAATGTGCTTCCTTATGTACCTGGTTTGATGCGCTTATTGAATTTCTCTGGATATTGATGGAGTGCTGATGTTAAAGCAGAGAGAAAATCACCTCTCTAGATGATCTAGGCCACTTTGACTGTTGTTGAGATCTCATTTAATTTACTTCACTAAGCATGCAATTATTGGGGCTTGAAAATCCTTATACTGAATATAATTAAAGATGTAATCTGATGCAGAATATTAATACTCTATATTATCAAAAGTATTTGTACTGATCGTGAGCTTGTTGGACATCCCATTTCAAAAACAAATGGAATTAAAATAGAGAGACCTCTATGTGATATTTTCAGGTATTGTATCAAATGTTCTAAATACAGCATAGTTTACTTGGTGTCATTTATCTGACAGGTACTTTGGAAATACTTTATGAAACTGACTTGTAACTCACTCACTCACTGTGCACTTCTAAATAATAGGCAGACATTTGTCCACAAGCAAAGCTATTTTTGCAATGTAATCTGCTTTATTTTCCTCATGTGGGTCAAGAAAAGAGGGGTAAAGAGAACCCAGAAATGACCCGGGATTTTGGTGTGAAAGGGCTTAATTTAATATGTCTGCTCGTATGCCTCATTTCCCTCGGACTGGCTATTTTTGGAGTTCTAGCAGCAGGATAGACCTTTGGATCAGAACAGAGGTGCATTCTGATTTAAATACGTTTCCCCCCGAAAAACATCTGTTACTTGCGGGCCATAACTCAGGCTGACACTAAAGAGGAGTTGTGTGTTTTGTCTGGCCATCACCGGTATTATTTTAGTCTGCAGAGGAAAGGGCCAGGAGCGGGTTCTGAGGCTGAGAGGCTTGTTTGCGCCGACACTGGGCTTTGAGGAAGCTGGATGTTAAAACACTGGGACTTGTCAGGCAGTGAGGATGGTTTACATTCCTAGTAAGTGTCCCTTGGTCTAGGAATGCACACATGGAGAAGAGCACATATGGAGTGGTCTAGAAAAGCCCCGCTTACAATAATACTCAGCAAGCGTCTGTCGCATGGTTGTGTTTATGCTGTCTGTCCTTCTGCCTGTTGCTCAGTCTGTGTCGGTGCTCCCTTCCATTCTACAGCTGTCTGAAAAAGGTGTTGAAGGCGATTAGGAATTGACTCATTGTGTAGATAAAACCATTTTTATTAAGATATTGATTGCATAGCTAAACCATTTACAACAAATGCTTTTAAATGAATAATAATAAATAAATGGGTCTATTTTCCCAAAAAATGTTTTATACTCAAAGAATGACTGTGTCCAAGAATTACATGTGGAAAGTAATATCGCTGGTGTGTGCTTTATGGTAAATGTAATAACAGTGGAGTTGGTGGGCTAGTATCCTGCAGAGATTTCACCTCACATAAAACAGCTTTGGTTACACATTGTTTCACTGCAACACATTCTTACCCAGTTTGCAAGCCATACTGTAAATATTAGTTTAGCTCCGTATGTTAAACAATAATAGTGTAATTTGTGTACAGGGTGCACAGTTTATTTATTTTACTCAAAAACAAACATTGAGTAAATAAAAGAGCATATCTGATATAACCTTCCATGCAATTATGCATTAAGGCTAAGAATTGCACATTATTGACTTTTCTTTATGGAGCAGAGATGGATGATCTTGTCTGTAAGTCATGATATCAGATATAAATATAAACATTAAGCTGGTGAAGAGATACTGGGAGGTGCACAGGGAGGATAAAGCTGTATCACAAAATGATGAGAGAGTGGGACTTCCTGAGGTGTGCGCTTCTATTCTGTCTCTCTGAAAGCTGCTCTCGTCAACTGGTATAGTGGTTATGTGATGGGTTCTGACTGCTTCCTGTCTCACTGTCTCAATCTGTCTCTCTCCAGTGCAGGCGCCTAGAACAAGAGCTACTGGTCCAGACCAGCTGCACCTGTCATTTATCCACACCAAGCGGTCAGGAACGGGTGTGCAAGGTAAACCCCTTTTTTAAGGTAATACAATACACACTTATGATCATTATGATCATGGAATCAATGGTGGCAGTGTTATCACTGGAGCTTTGTAAATGCTTTTCTGATGTCAACCTTGAAATACTGTCAGCAAATTTTGTAAGCTTCATCAGCTACATAAATGGTCAGACAGATAAGCAGATCATACCATTGTAGCAGTTGTTGCAGTCCCATCATTATATCTCAACCTCATAATCTTAATATAATAGTGTGAACTTTTCTCTATTGAATCATTCAGGTTTCGGTCAGTAAAAAAAAGATGGTCTAGCTAATCATTAAACATGATGGTGAACTAGCACCATTGTACAGCATATACATGTAGTACAACACAAGCACAATTACACTGTTTACCAACAGCTTTATTCTTAAAGATGGTTATCCATGCCATATTAACCCCTATTCACTGACCCCCCTCAATCATCACCCCATTAACCAATCAGCCCTATCACTTATTAACTTGTATTTGCTCAGAACTGGACCTGCAGTGATTAAGAGGAGCAGTGCACTAGTGTTGGGCATGGGTTTCTAGAAGACCGGGTTACTCAGCGAGCCGTGATGCCTCGCTACAGGTCTGTCGGGGAGGAGCAGGGCAAACACGACTCTGTTTGATTTGCTGTATTTATCTGATGCAGCCGGAGCCCTTGAGTTAAATGCAGAGTGCTGTAAAAAGGTCGTCATTAGATAGAGCTGAGTAAACACACTCTTACAGAGAGAGAGGACATTTCACTAGGGGAGCTGAGTCAGGGCCATGGCCTGGGGCACTGCCCCATGCACACAAATTTTACTCAGCCCCTCCTCAAAACACACATAGAATGTATAGGCTCATTCCATCCTCTTGACATGTGCTACATAAACCCATCGTTCACATGTGAGATATGTGATCATGAGACGTGTAAAAATTTGTAGTTTTTGCCACCTTTGCGTTGTAAGTAAAATGTGGTGAATTTTAAACAGGCAAATTATACTGATTGTTTGAAATATCATAAATGTGACTTGCTATGTTCCCTGTGATTAAATAATTACTACAATTAATATGGTTTGATTAGTAGCTTATTTTTGTTATACTGAAGCAATATTTTGAATGTAGCTGAACACTGCATGATGCTTAAACTGTGGCTAGGAGTTTTATGATTGGTTTGCCATGTAGCAATGTTCATTTATATTGTTTATCCAAAGCGACTTACAATTGAGACTGTATAAATTGCAAGTAGTTGAGGGTTAGGGTCCAAGGGCCCAACAGTGGCAAGTTGGCAGATGTGAGGCTTAAACCACCAACCATCTGATTAGTAGTCCTGTACCTGAACCACAGAGCTACTCCTGCCCCATGTTCAGTAGGAAGAAAGGTATAAAAAACTAGCAAAATGTTGATGATCAGAAGTCCAGATTAAGATTTCTGTTAAAGCTTTCTTTTTTTAAACAATTTCTTTTCCATAATTAGGGTGGTTTGACTGATTGCTTATTAGGAAATATATTAAATTTTGTTATTAATGTAGCACTTGGTTTTTCAATAAATCCCCTTAATTACAGATTGACTCCTGGGATTACAGAGCAGCGTTTTTAATTTAAAATGAAATGGGAACAGCTGTCAAAAAATTACTCAACAGTGCAGGGAACATATCCACAAAACAATTTAAAATGAGTAAGACTTCTGCTTATTGACTGACATTTTACTTTAAAAAGCACAGTAAAGCTGAATAATAATAAAAAATTAATATCATAAAAATGTTAAACAAAAACCTTATTCCTAAATCTTTATATCTAAACGTGGAGCACCTAAGCTTTGAGATTTATTCAGGAAGAATATTAAGAGCTAGGGTTCTAACTGTCACTCACATTTGTAAGGCAGTTAACTGGTATATGTTTTTTACAAATGATGAAACAAGGAACAAACATTGAAATTTGGCACTACCATGAGGACAATGCTTAACATATGTTACAAAATAAGCAAAATACTTGCCAAAAAATTGTCACTTTGAGTTTCAGTTAAGATGACCTGGGGCCATTCTTATCTCGCTTTTTATCTGTTCTACCTCTACATCTGTAGAAGAACCTGTTTAGCAGCCATTTCAGAGACCGTTCTCTTGGTGAGTGCGTGCATATGGGAGGCTTTCGAGAGCTCTAAATGCCCAGGGTGGAGTGTCGATGTGGGGGTTGAGGATGGGCTTGAAGTGGTAGTGGAGGTCAGTGGAAGCAGGCTGTTGTTGAGGGCTTTGCCCTCACCCTGAACCACCTGTGTTTGCTCTGCAGCTTTTCTCTCAGAACACTGATGGCCACAGAGTGATCACACAAACCTGACCCTGTTCCCGAGCTACTAACACCCTAAACCGTTATTGCTGCTTCCTCTAACCCCCAACTAAACTGGATCATTCTTTCTGGTACAGTTCACACCTGGCTTTAAAATCCGTCTTTGGTGATCTGTTCACCTAAGCTCTAGTTACTGCTAATTACACAAGTAAATAGGATCTTAATGATCTGCTTCCTTAAACCATATTTGGAGGTGGTAACTAGAGGTGAAGTTTGAACTCAGAGCTCTGTACTGTGTGCTACTTTTTAGTCTACATGTTAATGCCCCACAATTGCATCTAAGGCTAGGTTCACACTACATGATTTTAGTGCAGATTTTTTGCGCACCACCAGGTTTTGGAGGTTGTCAACAGATACATCAGCTGGACAAATCGGCCCTCACTCGGGGCTTGAAAAAACTTCTTAAAAACGTGATCTGAATTGCTTGCAGACTCATATCTAACATATCTAGCATGCTAAATATCTGGACCTGTCGGCAACTCCAAATCCTGTACTGTAAAAAAAAATATTGCGACCAGTTTATGACTGACAGTGAGTATCCCAATCCGCTCTTTTTCCTTATTGTTTTTTTGCTGAGTATCAGAGCACAAACAACTTTGATCATTATCTTATCTCGCTGACAACCTCTTGTCACTTTTTGCATGTGGTTTAGGAGATGAGACAGCCTCGTCAGCAATTCCTTCTGGTGAAAGATCGTTTAATGTGTGACCCACTGTCATTGATCATGTACTGTGCAGACTGCATCAAATTAAAGACTTTCAATTACAAATTGTGTAGTGTGAACAGTACAGCAATCTGATGTGTTGTTTCCGTGACATTACTGTCACTGAATTATAGATATTTATGAAATAAATAATAGAAAATGAATGTTTTAATAGTCATGATGTTAAAATCAGTTTGTAATGATAAGTTCATAGCACTGAGTTATAAATTGCAGATGTGCCAATGATACCAGAAGAGTGCAGACACTGTCAATGTACATAGTACATTGTACAGGTTATGAAATATCTTATATCAAACTTGTTTTGCTAAATACTTTATATGTCATTCTTTGAGGTGAGAGTCTGGTGGTGTTGGTGGATTCGAGTACCAGTTGTTACAATACTCATGTATATAAGTTTATAGACAAATTTAAACTAAATAATAAATGGCACTAAATTGTTAGACAAGGAGTGAATTCCGCCTGCTACCTTGGCACCATTTTGGATCATCATTCCATCTATTGACTTGCTCTGCAAGTGGGGAATTTTTAAGTGCACGTTTGAGCTCCAAAGTGAGTACAGACATCTTTTGTTTGGCCTGTCAGAGTACAGAAGGATTATGAACAGATTTATAGTTCATGTATTAGATTTAACCAGCTACTGTGCTGATACTTTATTGCTGTTGACTGTGTGAGCAGTTGTGTTGATCCAACATTATATGTCTGTCTCATGGTTGAGGACGCTATTATATCTGTTCTAGTATGAATTTTTTATTTTTGTGGACATTTATGAAGTCAGAAATCCAGAGCTACTAGCCTCAGTGGAATGCAACATATTTTTGTCTGTCATCTACAGCTAGATAGATAAATGAGGGGATGGCCAGACTGTCTGGCTTTCTGACTGACTATTTATGTATTTACCTCCAAGGGGAAATTTGGGTGAGCCTTTTTAGGTTCACTCTGGTCTTTTGCCATTATTTTGCAATTTTGATGGACATGACGTTCTTTTATAAGTGACCACTAGAGATTTATTTTATTATTCAATGAGGTTTTAGGTAATAAAAAAAACCTGCCTTTAAGAATATCATGCTGTTGCTTTGCTTAAAAACTAGAACCTGGCCAGCACACCTGCCCTGCTTTATGCCAGCTCCTCTAAAGCAAGCTGTTGACAGTTCTGTTCCACACTGTTGTTCATTTGGACTCTGTTTCTACCAGGCAAGAATTGAGACTCTTTGTTAAAGTGAATTCTAATAGAGTGTGACTGAATTTCACATCAGTGAATCTTTTTACAATTCAGAAAATTGATGGAGAAAAATGTAATCTTTATTCATACAAAGACAGCCATGAGACGATGCCTAGTTCCATAGCTCAGTCTTACATATAATACATTTTACAATGAATAGTTTGCTTTAGCATTAGGCCCTAATTAGAGTAGATGAATGATTAGTGGAGGTGTAGCGGAATTGCTGCTCATCTCCATTCAGCTTTAAACACTAATAGGGCAGATTGCAGCACTGCTGATAGCGCGTGTCACTTCTGACTCTCCTGTGGCTGCACACTGAGGCCGAAAGGCCATGATCTGCCCAGCGCTGCCCTACCCAGCATCCTCTCCTAAAGGTCAAGGCAGCCACTTACCTTTGCATGGCGTAATCTCTCCGGGTTAATATGCGACTCTGTGGACCTCATTTGGATAATATTGTAATGAATGCTGATAAAATACATATGATTAAAAGAATAAGGCTTTGAAGTTGAGCTCCGCTCCCTGTTGGAGAAAAGTACATATTGACTTTAGAGGTTTGCCTCTTTTTGATGTTCTCTTTGACTTGCTAAAGCAGCACTCCAGTAATTAGAATGATTGGGCTGTGGTGGCAGAACCTGCAAGCACTTAGGGCAGAGATGTTTATAGTGCTCACCATACTGCAGTCCTTCTGCAACACAGCATGCTTTTCGTTCTTTGTAATGAACCTGACTGAAACAAACAACTTGATTGTGTTTACACAGGTGATGCTAATAATCTTCTTTTTAGTGTAAAAGGTTATCTGCAAGAAAATGTTTTTGAACCTTTAAAGCAATGTATTAATAAAAGACAAACACCTTTGGACTAATAATACATAAGTAATTAATTTCTTTACATCTTGATTAAACACATCAGTTATTTACAGTTCAAAGATGACATGTACAGTTGAGTGGAGAAGTTTGCTTTCCCTTTTTCCATTAAAAAGAAAAAGGGAAAGCAAACTTCTCCACTCAACTGTACATTTGCATGTACAAAGAAACAACTTCAAATAGTAAAATATTAAAATATGAATGATATCTTAAAACACGGCAATAATCCAAAACAGGTTTTTAAAAGGAACCAGAATTAAGAAGTGGCGAATGAAATAAATCAGTTAATGATGTTTAATAGGTTTATTTGATTTAATATGTCAACAAAGGGGGTATGCATGAACCAACCATTAAAATAAATATTTAATTAATTAAAAAAATAAATTATTACAGCTTATTAACACCATATGGCCACAAATATAAGGACACCTCTCCTAATTAGTTGTTTTAGCCATACTTAGTGCTAACAGTTGTGTAACATTAGTATAGAAATAAAATATACAGTGTATCAGAAAAGTGAGTACACCCCTCACATTTCTGCAAATATTTCATTATATCTTTTCATGGGACAACACTATAGACATGAAACTTGGATATAACTTAGAGTAGTCAGTGTACAGCTTGTATAGCAGTGTAGATTTACTGTCTTCTGAAAATAACTCAACACACAGCCATTAATGTCTAAATAGCTGGCAACATAAGTGAGTACACCCCACAGTGAACATGTCCAAATTGTGCCCAAATGTGTCGTTGTCCCTCCCTGGTGTCATGTGTCAAGGTCCCAGGTGTAAATGGGGAGCAGGGCTGTTAAATTTGGTGTTTTGGGTACAATTCTCTCATACTGGCCACTGGATATTCAACATGGCACCTCATGGCAAAGAACTCTCTGAGGATGTGAGAAATAGAATTGTTGCTCTCCACAAAGATGGCCTGGGCTATAAGAAGATTGCTAACACCCTGAAACTGAGCTACAGCATGGTGGCCAAGGTCATACAGCGGTTTTCCAGGACAGGTTCCACTCGGAACAGGCTTCGCCAGGGTCGACCAAAGAAGTTGAGTCCACGTGTTCGGCGTCATATCCAGAGGTTGGCTTTAAAAAATAGACACATGAGTGCTGCCAGCATTGCTGCAGAGGTTGAAGACGTGGGAGGTCAGCCTGTCAGTGCTCAGACCATACGCCGCACACTGCATCAACTCGGTCTGCATGGTCGTCATCCCAGAAGGAAGCTGACGCACAAGAAAGCCCGCAAACAGTTTGCTGAAGACAAGCAGTCCAAGAACATGGATTACTGGAATGCCCTGTGGTCTGACGAGACTTGTTTGGCTCAGATGGTGTCCAGCATGTGTGGCGGCGCCCTGGTGAGAAGTACCAAGACAACTGTATCTTGCCTACAGTCAAGCATGGTGGTGGTAGCATCATGGTCTTGGGCTGCATGAGTGTTGCTGGCACTGGGGAGCTGCAGTTCATTGAGGGAAACATGAATTCCAACATGTACTGTGACATTCTGAAACAGAGCATGATCCCCAACCCTTCGAAAACTGGGCCTCGTGGCAGTTTTCCAACAGGATAACGACCCCAAACACAACCTCCAAGATGACAACTGCCTTGCTGAGGAAGCTGAAGGTAAAGGTGATGGACTAAACCCAATTGAGCACCTGTGGCGCATCCTCAAGTGGAAGGTGGAGGAGTTCAAGGTGTCTAACATCCACCAGCTCAGTGATGTCATCATGGAGGAGTGGAAGAGGATTCCAGTAGCAACCTGTGCAGCTCTGGTGAATTCCATGCCCAGGAGGGTTAAGGCAGTGCTGGATAATAATGGTGGTCACACAAAATATTGACACTTTGGGCACAATTTGGACATGTTCACTGTGGGGTGTACTCACTTATGTTGCCAGCCATTTAGACATTAATGGCTGTGTGTTGAGTTATTTTCAGAAGACAGTAAATCTGCACTGCTATACAAGTTGTACACTGACTACTCTAAGTTATATCCAAGTTTTAGTTCTATAGTGTTGTCCCATGAAAAGATATAATAAAATATTTGCGGAAATGTGAGGGGTGTACTCACTTTTGTGATAGACTGTAAGTCTCCAACTTTGCAGACATGGTTGGATTAGTTTGATGTAAAGAAACTCCGACCAAAGCCCCCCCAAACTTTGTTAAATATATTTGGGATAAATTGGAATGTCAATTGTAAACCAGACCTTCTTGTTTAACATTAGTGACAAATCTCACAAATACTTTTTGACTAAAGGAGCACAAAACCCAACACACACCTTAAAAGCTAGTGGAAATGCTCCCCTGAGATGAGTGGAGGGGATGCTGTTAAAGCTGCAAAGCACCAACTCAGTCTTAATGCTTATGGTTTTTGACTGGCATGTTTGACAAGCTGATGGTCAGGTGTCCACAAAATGTATATTACATTCTGAAAAAGTCTGTACTGACAGCATAGTAGACAAGTGGCCCAATGTTTTGGATAATTGTGGTATATAAGCCATTTAATTTAATAACTGGTAGATACTACTTTTTTTATCTTTTTTAATAATTTGCTTGTTGATAACTTTTGTGTTTAGTGGTTTTGTCGGTTGCAACATCTAACTTCTGTTACACTTTAGGTAAAGTATTTGCTACAGTTTTTCCTCTTCTCTCTGCACAGAACTTTTGTAGCTCTTGTAGAGTGACTGTTGCCATTTTACTTACAACCATAACATAACTTAAACTGAAGTGTCATTTCAACTCTTTTAACTGTTTCCTGGGGAAAAGCCACATAGGTTACATGTTTGAATAGAAATTCCTGTTATACTTTATTTAAATATTGGAATCCTTTTAGGGAATTTGAACAGGATTGTAACTTAAGCCCACTGTGTTATCAGTCTGAGTGTACCGAGTGATATAGTTTTTTTTAAGTCTGAAGATAAAGCACAGACAGTCTTATTCACCTGTGCTGTGACTAAGGGGAACATAAAATATCAACACATTTCAACTCTCACAGCTTACTGATATAATTGATCCATATTATGAAATGTTAACATAATCATGAGAACTGAGAGTGTAGCCATTTACAATTACATTCAATTTACAGTAATTCAACTTAGGGACAAAATAGTCTTCTTCTCTCTACTTACCTTAAAAACAGAAAAAGGTACAGATCTGAAATACACCCCCAACAGGGTGATAATCCAGTGGTAGCTTAATGGTTACAGTACTGGTCTAGTGATCTGAAGGATGCTGGTTCAAGCCCCACCACTGCCAAGTTTCCACTGTTGGGCTCCGGAGCAAAACCCTTAATCCTTAATGTCTTGCATGGTATTTGCTCAGTTGTGAGTTGCTTTGGATAAATTTTTATTTAAAGAATCCCCAAATTAAGATATTACAATTTTTATGGGATTTTTTAGGTTATTTATTTATTTATTTTTTTGCAAAACCTTAATAAATCATTATGCTAAATATTGTTTCATGCAAATGCTTTTACGTTATTTAGTTGATCTGCTAAACTGTTCTGGACTGTCAGTTTATTACAGTTTATAATATCTAGAACCACAGCTAAATGTCAGCATATATCAGAATTAAATCAAATTTTAAAAGTTTGATTAAAATCAGACTTAAAAAAATCAGGCAGGTAATAACACTGGTGTCACTTTATATTTTAGATTTTTTTATTTTATTTCTATACCCCTTTTACCCTATTTTACCTCATGGTCTGTATCTCCCTCCTTTCTCTCCTCTCATCATTGATGTAGTTATTCAATTGCAGGTATTACAGTAGGGCAGCTTGTTGTGTTTGTTTAGACAACCTCCATTGTCTGTGCCTGCTCTCCCAGCTGTTGAGAGGGTGAGCCCGACAATGGATCTGTTTCAACGGCTGGTCATTAGTGAGAGCTTTAGTGCTGGTCAGGTTGAAGCAGAGGACAGTGTTTACCCAGCCTCCCCTGCAGCCTCTGTCACCCAACATGCTGTCTCTGAGTAGGTGCTGAATGGAGGACAATAGATTGAATTGGATCCCCCTTGGAGTAAGTTCCTCACCGTGTGTGAGTGAGAGGAAGGGCGTGAATGAATGAGTGTGTATGAGGGGCAGTGTTGGTGTGGGGAACCACTTTGGCAGCAGCAGAGGTTGCACAGCTGAGTACTAGTGTTTTAACTCAATGAGCAGTTAAAACTGGCTGTTGAGATAAGAGCTGCCTGAGTGTAATCACATTACAGTCCATAAACATGAATGCCATTGTGAAGCCTTAAATGACACTGGTATAAACACTGAGCACACTGTGTAAGTCAGGATTTATTACGCACTGACCTGCTATTAATGATAAGCTATTTATCCATGTCCTGTTAACAACTCTTTATTATATCTCTTTACAAAATATTTATTATACGTTAAAACTAATCGTCAGTGTTATAACACCCCTCTGTGTTGATAATATACAAAACCCCCTTTACTGTTGGGACATTTTTAAAAATGTAATAAAAACAAGAAACTGGTTTGTTAATTCTCTTGAAGATTTATTTAACTGTCCAATGCACAAAGAAAAGATGTTTAATTAGCAGCTTAATTGTATTTTGTAAACATAAAGAGATTTGGAATATAATGCTGTTGCTGTTTTGCAGGTGAAATTTTTGGCCATTCTTGCTCTAGACAAGACTGTAGCTGCTTAACAGTCCATGGTTTTCATTGTCTGAATGTTCTCTTCATACATTTTCAATAGGCGCTATGGAGATATGGACTGCAGTTGGGCCAGTCATGCACATGCACTGTGTTGAAGAAGCTACTCTGTTATATCACATGCAGAAAAAGGCTTGGCATTGTCTTGCTAAAATAACCATGACTAACCAGCAAAAAACATCGTCTTGATTTCAGCATGTGTCTCTCTAAAAGCCAAATAAATGCCTCTGCGTCAATTGTACCTTTACACATATGCACCTCACCCATGCCGTGGGCACTGATGCACCCCAATATCATTGCAGATATTGTCTGGATGGTCCTTTTCATTTTTGGCATTGAGAAATTTACAGTTTTCCATAAATCAAGCTGAAAAGTCATCTGACCACAGCATGCGTTTCCATTATTTTTGTGTGTAGAATTATTTTTCTGTGTAGAATTAATAAATGTCTTTCTCTTGGGTAACAACAAGTGAGTTTCAGGTTGCATTTATTGATGAAACGTCAGACAGTTTTAAGTAAGAACGGTTTTCCGAAGTACTTCTGAGTTCATGGGACTATATTTATTACAGTGTCTTGACAGTTTCTTATGGAATGCTGTCTGAGGTCACAAAGTGGCAACAGTGGTTACTGATCTTGCCCGACATGGGACCTAGATTTCTCTGAATTCTCTGAATCTTTTTAGAATGTTAAGTATGGTAAATAATAAAATACCTAAATTATTTGCAATGTTGCATTGACAAATGTTTTTTTCAACTGATTGTGCCTTTGTAAGAGTATGTAAGAGGTGAATCTTTTATACCAAAGCATCATACTCTCACCTTTTCATCTGCCTAATTCAGAAAGATGTTTAAATATTTAATTAAACACTTTTCCATCCTTATGGCCTTTCAAATACAGGTCAACCTGCTAACTGATAGTCTGTTGGCTTGCATTTACCACATGTATGTACACAATTTCTGTATTTTTACCTATATGGGCATTATATAAACCAGACATTAACTGGTTTGGATACATTCCAAACGGTAGTAAATATTATGACGAATAAGTGCACTGCCTGTAGTGGTGTTTGTATTCTGCCTCCATGTTGTATGCAGTATGAAGTTTGTGAAATAATCTTTGTTTTGTCTATATATCTACCTGCTAATAACCTAGTCCCTAGTCATCACAGGAAGTAGAAAGCTGGATTACATTTAAGACTGTTGTAATTTTTTATAGTAGTCATTGTTTAAACACTTAACGATAAGCGTACAGGTAAATTTATCACATGGCACTATAGTACTGCAGTCGTAATTAACATAATCTCAATGACAGCCAAATGTCAACATGTACTAACTGCAATTTTAAATAGGTAGCCTTAGCATACACCTTACATGTCAGCAGCTAGCAGACCAGCAACTGCTAATAAAATAACGTGGTCATTGTCTAACAGCTGTGATTGGGTCCAACTTGTGGTGCTTTACCAGTAAAATCACTTTTGACCCTAAAATGTCATGCCTCTAAAACATTTATTTTCAAGAAAAACACTTGTCCAACTCAGTGTGACCACAATGAAAGAGATTTATTCCACTAGCAAACATTCTTTTTGATAGTGAATTCATGTTTAGCAAACACACACTATCTGTTAGTGATTAAAAAGTGACATTAAAATGCTTTACATAATCTCTGTAATTAAGACTCTGCTTAATTTAACACTCATGTCTTAACATTTTTAGGTTATTTTATTGTTAAAAAGGTGGCAACCCTAACTGTGGCAAATTTGTTTAGAAATTCTTTCTTTATTATTCCAGACATCCAGTAATTTTTTCATATTTTTTAGTCAGCTGACTCAAAGGGTGTTTGTCATTGTCTGTGCTCAGGAAGAGTTGGATGGTGTGCAGAAAGAGAGGGATTTTGCTGTGGAGCACAGTCACAAACTGGAAGATAAGATGCCGTCCCTGCACAGGTTCCACAGGTGGGTTATACCTCATTGTTGTCACTACAGCCACTGCTACTGTCCACCTGAAGCGTTTAGATGAGTGGTATAGGTATAATGAGAGCTTAGCATGATCGTTTGTATATGATACAAGCTCTCTGTAAGAATTTACTGCTGGTTGGTGAAAAGAAGCTTTACATATGTTGTAGGTGTGTGTTAGACTGCAGACCTCTTTGGCCAGTGTTAGTGTCAAGCTTGGGGCCGGGGAAATTTAGTTACCTAGACTGGGGGAAACGGGGACAGTGCAAAAAATTGTTATTAACTATACATTAAGAATTAAATAAAATATACATTATAAAACTTTTCATAGGATTGTATAATAGAATTATAGTACTTAATATTAAAGAACCTTGATAGATTATTTTTACCATTTCACAGTGGATATATCTGACACTGTGCAAAAAATATGCAATCATTTAAAATGCAGTTTGTATGATTAGTTTAAGTAGTTGTTAATTTTGAGGGGATTTTGAGCATGTATGTAGTTGCCAAATGTTCTTTGCAATCTGAACTTTATCCAACCTCAGCTCTTAACATATGTTGTGCTAAAGTTTGTATTAGTGATTTGATTTTAAAAATAACATTTATAAGATATTATAGATCTTATTATAAGAATCTAGGTTTGTAACGGCACTGCAATTTTTAAAAAAGAGAATTAAACGTTATTGATTGTAATGTCATACTGACAGCGTGTAGTAAATCTTTACACCATACCCTATCTACACTAATCTAAAACACTTTTCTTATTGAAAACATAGTCACATTTATCTATGACTTTTCATTCTCTATTTTGCTCTTTCTTTCTTTTCCCCCACTCATTTTTTCACCATCTCTTTTTTTCTTTACTTTTTACTCTCGCTCCTGAATGAATCGGCTCATACAGCACTCTCAATTTTACCTTCTTAATAAAGAGACCCGTATGACACCTTCCATCATCACCATGCTCCTTATTAAAGCAGGCAGGAAACATTTATTGAGTTAGCTTAGGAGCCCAGTGTCAAAACTGATAATAAATGCTAAAACAAGCTCTCCTATGCATTGGGTGCCTTGATTTGGAAGTGAAAAGGCCCACAGTAGGTAGGATGAATCGCGTGCATGAAAATTCATGATTCAAAAGCTTGAAGATGCCATGCAGATCTTTTATAGTTCATTTTCTCTCATGCGCTGTTTCAGACTGTCTGTCGACTTGAAGAGCAGGGATTATTATTATTGTTACGTATTATTACTTCACTGGGATGTTGGAACCTCCCAGGGTATTAAACACAGACATTTTGCCAACGTCAGATTTTGGCTAAGGTTTGGCTTAAAAGAATAGTTTGGAAAAAATCAAATCAACACTCTTTTCCCAATATATAGTCTTATACAGTCTTATACATAGATATTGATATAGATAAATATAGATATAGACCTCCAAAAGTAATATTAATGCTAAGTTATTAAAAACAGCTACTACTGATTTATCAACCAATCTGGCAAGGTGAGGTGTTTATTAAGATCAAGCATATCTTACAGTAACGACTGTTATGAATAAATTTATATCTTTTTAAAATGTTAGTAAACTGTTAAATAGCTTTATGCAGTTTTCAACAATGACATAGTAACTAATTAAAACAGTTAAGGAGTTACATACTTTTCAAGCAACTCTAAAGTGGATTTAGAAATAATTCAGACATAATTGGATATAATTGTGATGCTTTCATTATTCTTTAGATTTGTCTAAAACTCGAGCCCACTTGTTGCAACTTGATGGGGCATAGTTTGGAAAGACACACACCTGAGTCTATAATGGCCCACAGTATACACTGCATTGTCAGGAAAAAGTCCCAAGTAAATGTTATTATTTTGGAATAAAAGAAGCTTGGCATAACATTGAACCTTCTTAGAGTTGGCCGTCCACACTGTTTTGGCAGCCAGACAATAAGTTGGATTTGGCTGTTTGATGGTCAATCATCTCTGCAGCATTCCAGAGATCATGACTTTTTGTGTAAAAGGGGTATGACTGCACAGAAAAAGATTGTCTAGTCTGGTGAGCACTGCACATCACCTGGCTAATACCATGCCTGTGGTAAAACGTGGTGTTGACAGCGGCATGCTCTGTGGGTGCTTCTCGGCTGCAAGCAAAGTATACTTCATACAAAATATTGGATGAACGAATGCAGCCGCATACATGAACATCCTTGAATAAATTTTTAGAGCGCTTGCAAATTCTGAATGGGGCAACAATTGACCTTAAAAAACAAAAACAACACTACTGTGGCTTTGGGGCAAGTGTGGCCCAGCCAAAACCCAGACTTTAACCCCTTTAAACATCTGTTGAGAGACCTGAAGGTGACAGTTCACAGACACTTACCGTCCAATCTAACAGAGCTGCCAAAGGGACTTCTACAATGTATTGAATAAAGGTTTTAAATATATTTCTGACCTTTTAGTCTCTGAAGTGTAGGTTGCTGGGTAAAAATAAAAATCAGATATGAAAAATCAAATGCAAAAGACAAAGTGTGCAAAGAAGTCAAGGGATTTACTTTCTCAATCCACTGTATATACAAGATTTTCTAGCACTTCCGGTCTGGAACAGGTGGATTAAGACGGCCCACATGGCTAGTCTTTCTGCCAATGAACAGAGAAGTGTTATATACTGAACACTTGTGGTTTATCAGTCCGTCAGTTAAGGTTAAACAGGATAAGTACTTTGGCTCATAAACTGGTCCCTCTGGTTTTGAGAAGCCATATCCTGTTACACAGAGATACACATCCTTCTACTTTTAGGATCCTTTTTTGTTTTGTACATGTGTGTGTCTTGCATACATAAGTGTGTGTGTGTATGATTGTTGCTGACACTTAGAGTAAACCCTGCAGTAGTTCCCGTCGTTGGTCTGTGCTAGAGGAGGAGAAGGCAGACATTGTATTCGGCCACACAGTCAGTATTGTATGAGTGTCAGGGGGTGCAGTCCTGCTCCCGCTCCCTATCAATGTGGCTTTGGAGCTGGACCTTTAAAGGGAGAATCCTCCAGACCCAACAAAGGCCAGAAGATGGCTGTGTTTGTTTGCTCTCAGGATTGCCCGGCCAGCTCCATTGTGTCCTTTAGGATAACAGACAGTCTGAGTCAGATGAAAGGCCAGAAAACAGATAAGTACGAGCAAGGAGGAATGTCTGTGCTGTGAACCCTGGGCTCCGCTAACTCCAGCTTTTTTACACAGAATGTGAGGCGACTCCCTGTAAGTTAAGAACAGCACTAAGGCTATTTTGCCCAGTCAGTTTGCTTTAATGTGTTGTCAGTGGCCGAGCTGTGTGAAGGTCAGACTTTGTATAAGGTGTTTAGTTTGAATGTAGGCCAGGAGTTGAGGGAGTCAGAGCTGTACTGGACCTGGATTAACAGCCTGCTCCCCATATAAATGGGCCATTCCACTGAATCGGTCCCATTTCTGTCCCAAGGACATTATAGGTATAAATGTTTATGACAGTTAACTTTAATTGAGTGTCCTGCACAAGAATGTTTTTTTTCCATGTCCCCACTCTCTAACAGTATACTTTACAATGAAATATAATGAGTCAAATCTTCCAGAAATCCTTTTTTCCTTGCATTGTGTGGTGACTTCATATCCCATCAATGTTTTTGATGTTTAGTTTCTATAAGAAATTTTTAATAATGTGGTTAAAATACATTTTGATCAGATCCCCAGGTTTTTATTCAGTCCTGTGACCTTAACATATTCATCCTTCTGAAAAATTTGGAAATATTCTACAAGTCACATTTTCAACAGAAATTTACAATATCTGTATCTACTGAAGGTCATGAAAAGAGCAGGGCAGTTGTAGCCTAAAGGTTAAGGCACTGGACTAGTAATCAAAAGGTCGCTGGTTCAAGCCCCACCACTGCAAGGTTGCCACTGTTGGGCCCTTGAGCAAGGCCCTTAACCCTCAGTTGCTTAGACAACATACTGTCACAGTACTGTAAGTCGCTTTGGATAAAAGCGTCTGCTTAATGCCGAAAATGTAAATGAAAGAGCAAAAGTAAGTTCATACTCCATCTCCACAGAGATTACTCATTATTGGTTGTGTTGGTTTGAATTTGTTTGTTATATATTTTTATGTTTCTTCTAATATACTTTGCACTAGGTTAGAATAGTGTAAAATAAGTCCATAATGACACATACCTAGTTTTTTTTTCTTCTTAATTAAAATAAAACAAATTGACATGTTTACAGGTTCTGCATTGAAATCTTTGCTTTGTTTAATTTAAGCACACCTTTCTTAAAACTGATTAGCTTTGATTGGTTAAATAAACCCTTTACATTTAGCATAAGATTTTTCTGAATGAACATCTCTGATGCACTGCACAGACAGCATGTTGGTGTACAGAGCAACAGCAATATTTCACAGTGACCTTCAGGTACAGTGGTAGCCTAGTGGGTAGAGCTGTGGGTTATCAACTAAAAGGTTGTGGATTCGAATTAGTTCTGCCAAGCAGCCACCTTTGGGCCCTTGAGCAAGACCCTTAAACCTTTCGGCTATAGGGGCACCATACAATGGCGGCCTCTTAGCTCTACATCTAGCTTCCAAACAAGCTGGGATATGCGAATAAAGAATTTCATTGTAGTGTAACCATGTATATGTATATATGACAATTAAAGGCATTTCATCTGCCCTAGATTATTTTTTAGATTATGCTAATGGATAGAATATTAGTGCTTAATTATGCATATAATATTGTGTGGCTGAGATGTGCAACATAAACAGGATTTTGCTTTAATATGCATCTATCTATTTATCTAGGATTTGTTTTTTCTTGACGTTTTGTGCTACAAAATACATTTTGTGGATTGTCTGGAGTGCTGCTCAGCTAGCAAGCACTACTGAGGTGAACAATCAGTAAACTAATACAAAAAACACAGCAGTGCCCCTGTTTTGCAAACGCATGTGAATGAAAAATTATTATGTTTATTATAGTAGAGCTTGGATTGACATACAGAAAGTATTTAAACTCCATGACATTTTTCACACTTTATTGTTTTGGGGGTTTGAATTTGAATGAATATAATTGTCATTTTGCCCATCAGTTTACACTTAATTAGCCACAATGATAAAGTAAAACATGTTTTAGTGTTAAAAAAGTGTCATTTACAAATGTATTCAAACCCTTTATTCATTACTTTTGTAGAAGCCCATTTGGGCAGTTTATATTTTTTCATGACAGGTCCTTTTAAGCTGTAGCACATTGTATAACAAACAACTGTGAACTGACCTCCTCAGGTCTCTCCACAGGTGTTCAATAAAGTTTGAATCTGGGCTTTGGCTGGACCACTAAAGGACATTTATAGACTTGCCATGAAGCCACTCCAGTGTTGTCATATTGAAAGTTGAATTGTTGCCCCAGTCTGAGTTTGCATGTGCTTTGGATGTTTCTGTATTTGGCTGTGCTTTTCCTTCCCGTCACTGCAGCTGAGAAGCACTCCCATAGCATGATGCTACCACCACCTTGTTTTACTGTAGGGATAGTATGAACCTGGTGGTGTGCAGTACCTGTTTTTGCCATAGTGCTTGTTGTTCTGACCAAAGAGTTCAATTTGCATCTCATCAGTCCAGTTTTTCCTGATATTACTAGAATTCCTTATATGCTGTTTAGCAAAATTAGGGCTATTAGGTGCCTCTAAGTCAACAGTGATTTTTGTCTTGCAATTCTGCCATAAAGGCCTGATTCATAGAGTGCTGCAAAGGTTGTTCGTCCAACAGGTTCTCTCTGTACAACTCTCTTGGAACTTTTTGTGGAGCTCTCCCTGGTGACCCTTCTTGCCTGGATGCCCAGTTTGACCAAACCAACTTTAGAAAGTTCAAGGTTGTGCCAAGCTTTATTCATTTTTTATACTAGTTATATATAGCCACACTTTGATTGTGGAGGGCCATATACAGTTTCTTGGACTTCTTGGCTTGTAGATTCTGGTGTGTGCAAACAAATGTCCAGTCGTAGGTGGATTCCAGTTGAGTTCTAAAAACACCTCAAGGATAATTAATGCAAACAGGATCTACCTGTCTACAATTTATAATGCCAAAGTAAAGGGTCTGAATGCTTTTGTGAATAAGTTCAGTTTTTGATTTTAATGAATTTTTAAAAACTCTAAAAACTTGTTTTTACTTTGTCATTATGGGTTTTATATACATTCATATTCAAATCCACAACACCATACAGTGCACAAAAACATGGATCTGAATACTTTCTTAAAGCACTGTATGGTCTGAGTTGGGGTTTGGTAGTATGTCGAGACCTGGTGATGAGATGGTGTTACTCTCATACTTATTTTCTGTATTTGTAGTTGCTGCTGGTACGTCTTTGTTAAAAGTCTATTTTACACGTTGTGTTTGATAGCATGCTGCGTTTGGTGTTAATGTGTAACTCCTCTCCACAGTAAGAGAGGCAGGTTCTTTGGCATCCGGCTTCTGTGATTAGTTATCTTATGATTTTGGTAAATGTTTTACAGAGTGCTTAGACCTGATGTCTGCTGGGCCATACTGAAACTAGTCCAACACACACAAGCCATTAAACCTTAGGCAGGTGTAGACAGCCGCACAGTATCACCCATAAAAGATAAGAAGAAAACAGGAGCCGTATAAACTTGTCCTGTCTGCATTACTCCTGAATAGTTGCAAGAATTTTTATTTTAACTTTTGTTGATGTTTGCTTTTAGAGAAAATATTAATGGCTAAATTAAAAAAATATTTGTAAATACTAAAGATTAAATTACATGCTAAACAAAATAAGCAATTAAAACTAAATTTAAAATGTTCCAATAAACTAATTGGAAAAAAACAGACAAAACTTCAAATTAATTTTCTTTTTTTTTTCTTCCAACATACTAAAGTATTGTTAACACTGTCTGGACCTTAAAGAAAACAGTTTGACAGGCCTTTCTTACTTATTAATTTCCTATGTAGCAATACTACATTACCCAAACATTCTATTTTTATCACAGCCATAGACTGCATAGTACATCTGTTGCTCTGTACACCATGTCAAAACCTTCTACCCCCATACATCAATTGAAAGTAACCCCATAGAACACCCACTGACCGTATATTACTTGATAGCTGGATCATCGCAGGATAATGATACAGTGTATCAGAAAAGTGAGTACACCCCTCACATTTCTGCAAATATTTCATTATATCTTTTCATGGGACAACACTATAGACATGAAACTTGGATATAACTTAGAGTAGTCAGTGTACAGCTTGTATAGCAGTGTAGATTTACTGTCTTCTGAAAATAACTCAACACACAGCCATTAATGTCTAAATAGCTGGCAACATAAGTGAGTACACCCCACAGTGAACATGTCCAAATTGTGTCCAAATGTGTCGTTGTCCCTCCCTGGTGTCATGTGTCAAGGTCCCAGGTGTAAATGGGGAGCAGGGCTGTTAAATTTGGTGTTTTGGGTACAATTCTCTCATACTGGCCACTGGATATTCAACATGGCACCTCATGGCAAAGAACTCTCTGAGGATGTGAGAAATAGAATTGTTGCTCTCCACAAAGATGGCCTAGGCTATAAGAAGATTGCTAACACCCTGAAACTGAGCTACAGCATGGTGGCCAAGGTCATACAGCGGTTTTCCAGGACAGGTTCCACTCGGAACAGGCTTCGCCAGGGTCGACCAAAGAAGTTGAGTCCACGTGTTCGGCGTCATATCCAGAGGTTGGCTTTAAAAAATAGACACATGAGTGCTGCCAGCATTGCTGCAGAGGTTGAAGACGTGGGAGGTCAGCCTGTCAGTGCTCAGACTGCACACTGCATCAACTTGGTCTGCATGGTCGTCATCCCAGAAGGAAGCTGACGCACAAGAAAGCCCACAAACAGTTTGCTGAAGACAAGCAGTCCAAGAACATGGATTACTGGAATGCCCTGTGGTCTGACGAGACCAAGATAAACTTGTTTGGCTCAGATGGTGTCCAGCATGTGTGGCGGCGCCCTGGTGAGAAGTACCAAGACAACTGTATCTTGCCTACAGTCAAGCATGGTGGTGGTAGCATCATGGTCTTGGGCTGCATGAGTGTTGCTGGCACTGGGGAGCTGCAGTTCATTGAGGGAAACATGAATTCCAACATGTACTGTGACATTCTGAAACAGAGCATGATCCCCTCCCTTCTAAAACTGGGCCTCATGGCAGTTTTCCAACAGGATAACGACCCCAAACACAACCTCCAAGATGACAACTGCCTTGCTGAGGAAGCTGAAGGTAAAGGTGATGGACTAAACCCAATTGAGCACCTGTGGCGCATCCTCAAGTGGAAGGTGGAGGAGTTCAAGGTGTCTAACATCCACCAGCTCCGTGATGTCATCATGGAGGAGTGGAAGAGGATTCCAGTAGCAACCTGTGCAGCTCTGGTGAATTCCATGCCCAGGAGGGTTAAGGCAGTGCTGGATAATAATGGTGGTCACACAAAATATTGACACTTTGGGCACAATTTGGACATGTTCACTGTGGGGTGTACTCACTTATGTTGCCAGCCATTTAGACATTAATGGCTGTGTGTTGAGTTATTTTCAGAAGACAGTAAATCTACACTGCTATACAAGTTGTACACTGACTACTCTAAGTTATATCCAAGTTTTAGTTCTATAGTGTTGTCCCATGAAAAGATATAATAAAATAATGTGAGGGGTGTACTCACTTTTGTGATACACTGTATGTAAGTGTGTTGTAATAAAAATGTGAGGTGCAACATTTTTGAATACTTACTGGCTCCTTTATTATGAATAAATACCCTGTCAACACCCATTGTTTCACAATCACTTATATCACTACAACAGACAGCACAGTGTCATTACCTTGTGAGTATCATTGCAGTGCTGAGAGTGGTCAAACACCCAAATTTTATCTGGCCACTGAGGTTCTTCTGGGTCTCTTTCAGTTGATGGATGGTGTAGAGAGGGGTGACAAAATGTACAGAGCACATAAAGGCCATTCTCTGGATTAAAATTATTATATATTATTATATATAACTAAAACTACATTTATTACAAAAATTGAAATATCTGATACATTTTATAATTTATTTATAAATTTTTTACAATAAATATATAAATCTATAAATTCTATACAAAATTTCAAAGCCACTATGTATGTTAAAATTATATATATATATATATATATATATATATATATATATATATACAGTGTATCACAAAAGTGAGTACACCCCTCACATTTCTGCAGATATTTAAGTATATCTTTTCATGGGACAACACTGACAAAATGACACTTTGACACAATGAAAAGTAGTCTGTGTGCTGCTTATATAACAGTGTAAATTTATTCTTTCCTCAAAATAACTCAATATTCAGCCATTAATGTCTAAACCACCGGCAACAAAAGTGAGTACACCCCTTAGTGAAAGTTCCTGGTGTGTCAATATTTTGTGTGGCCACCATTATTTCCCAGAACTGCCTTAACTCTCCTGGGCATGGAGTTTACCAGAGCTTCACAGGTTGCCACTGGAATGCTTTTCCACTCCTCCATGACGACATCAAGGAGCTGGCGGATATTCGAGACTTTGCGCTCCTCCACCTTCCGCTTGAGGATGCCCCAAAGATGTTCTATTGGGTTTAGGTCTGGAGACATGCTTGGCCAGTCCATCACCTTTACCCTCAGCCTCTTCAATAAAGCAGTGGTCGTCTTAGAGGTGTGTTTGGGGTCATTATCATGCTGGAACACTGCCCTGCGACCCAGTTTCCGGAGGGAGGGGATCATGCTCTGCTTCAGTATTTCACAATACATATTGGAGTTCATGTGTCCCTCAATGAAATGTAACTCCCCAACACCTGCTGCACTCATGCAGCCCCAGACCATGGCATTCCCACCACCATGCTTGACTGTAGGCATGGCACACTTATCTTTGTACTCCTCACCTGATTGCCGCCACACATGCTTGAGACCATCTGAACCAAACAAATTAATCTTGGTCTCATCAGACCATAGGACATGGTTCCAGTAATCCATGTCCTTTGTTGACATGTCTTCAGCAAACTGTTTGCAGGCTTTCTTGTGTAGAGACTTCAGAAGAGGCTTCCTTCTGGGGTGACAGCCATGCAGACTAATTTGATGTAATGTGCGGCGTATGGTCTGAGCACTGACAGGCTGACCCCCCACCTTTTCAATCTCTGCAGCAATGCTGACAGCACTCCTGCGCCTATCTTTCAAAGACAGCAGTTGGATGTGACGCTGAGCACGTGCACTCAGCTTCTTTGGACGTCTGTTCTGTTCTGAGTGGACCCTGCTCTTTTAAAACGCTGGATGATCTTGGCCACTGTGCTGCAGCTCAGTTTCAGGGTGTTGGCAATCTTCTTGTAGCCTTGGCCATCTTCATGTAGCGCAACAATTCGTCTTTTAAGATCCTCAGAGAGTTCTTTGCCATGAGGTGCCATGTTGGAACTTTCAGTGACCAGTATGAGAGAGTGTGAGAGCTGTACTACTAAATTGAACACACCTGCTCCCTATGCACACCTGAGACCTAGTAACACTAACGAGTCACATGACATTTTGGAGGTAAAATGACAAGCAGTGCTCAATTTGGACATTTAGGGGTGTAGTCTCTTAGGGGTGTACTCACTTTTGTTGCCGGTGGTTTAGACATTAATGGCTGTATATTGAGTTATTTTGAGGAAAGAATAAATTTACACTGTTATATAAGCTGCACACAGACTACTTTTCATTGTGTCAAAGTGTCATTTTGTCAGTGTTGTCCCATGAAAAGATATACTTAAATATCTGCAGAAATGTGAGGGGTGTACTCACTTTTGTGATACACTGTATATATATATACAGTGTATCACAAAAGTGAGTACACCCCTCACATTTCTGCAAATATTTTATTATATCTTTTCATGGGACAACACTATAGAAATAAAACTTGGATATAACTTAGAGTAGTCAGTGTACAACTTGTATAGCAGTGTAGATTTACTGTCTTCTGAAAATAACTCAACACACAGCCATTAATGTCTAAATGGCTGGCAACATAAGTGAGTACACCCCACAGTGAACATGTCCAAATTGTGCCCAAAGTGTCAATATTTTGTGTGACCACCATTATTATCCAGCACTGCCTTAACCCTCCTGGGCATGGAATTCACCAGAGCTGCACAGGTTGCTACTGGAATCCTCTTCCACTCCTCCATGATGACATCACGGAGCTGGTGGATGTTAGACACCTTGAACTCCTCCACCTTCCACTTGAGGATGCGCCACAGGTGCTCAATTGGGTTTAGTCCATCACCTTTACCTTCAGCTTCCTCAGCAAGGCAGTTGTCATCTTGGAGGTTGTGTTTGGGGTCGTTATCCTGTTGGAAAACTGCCATGAGGCCCAGTTTTTGAAGGGAGGGGATCATGCTCTGTTTCAGAATGTCACAGTACATGTTGGAATTCATGTTTCCCTCAATGAACTTCAGCTCCCCAGTGCCAGCAACACTCATGCAGCCCAAGACCATGATGCTACCACCACCATGCTTGACTGTAGGCAAGATACAGTTGTCTTGGTACTTCTCACCAGGGCGCCGCCACACATGCTGGACACCATCTGAGCCAAACAAGTTTATCTTGGTCTCGTCAGACCACAGGGCATTCCAGTAACCC